>NC_136067.1:1467674525-1469046525 GCF_964261635.1 Lissotriton helveticus
TGGCACTGGAATCCGGCATGCTCTCTCGATTAGGGGCACCACGGTCACTGGCATTTGAGAAGTGTACAGTGTTACATGTCACAGAGCCCCCCTAGCAAAAAAAAAATCACAAAGATCAGCTGAGCAGCCATCATCTGGATGTCGGAGTGCGCTCAGAATTACGGTAAACTGTGCCGCATTAGTGGAGGCAGTGGGGAGAGAGGAGAGCAGAAATGTCCTGCAGATCGGGACACGGAGAACGCTTGAGGTGTTGTGGCATCAAGAATAATGGATCAGCTGAGCGAAAGGGAGGCTTCCGCTGAAAATGTATTCAGCACAAAGAAGGTGCCTGATGACACAGGCAACCAAGCCTCACGGAGAAGGAGTGATCAGCTCGCTGAGGCTAAAGATTCAATGAGACAGTTGGAAAAGCTACAGAGGAAAGAAATATCCAAAAGGTGGGAAATGGAAACTGCTATGAAAGCACGGCTGATGAAGTAAGGGCAGACGATTTTTTAATGTCGGACCTAAATATCTGGTGATGCAGATATTGTGACTCTCCACTATATAAGAACAGAAGTAATCGATGTTCGTGTGTAAATGAAACACGGAAAGAAAGAGACACTTACACATGCCACAAAGTTACTTTACGTACAGCAATGTAAGCATCTAAGGGAAACAAGGAGAAACACGAGAGACCGCCTGCGGCCGTCAAAGTGAAAGTACGGCCGGCGGAGGGCATTGCTGTGGGGAGGGGGGAGGAGAAATGCGACACGGCGGGCAGGGGAGGGGCGGAGCGGGGAGAGCGGCATGAGGGTGTGAAGCAGCAGGGGCCTTTGAAGTGAAGCTAAAGCTTCACTTCAAAGGTGTGGGAGGAGTGCTGCTGGTGATTGACTGGCGATTTGATGATGTGCACGCGCATTTTAGGTCAATGCGCTTGCGCATTGACCTAAAAGCGCTCTGGCACAGCATCAAATCGCCAGTGGAATCGCCAGTTAGGTAAACTCTCGATAAGCCCCTATATATCTCGCTCCCGCTCAATGCGCATGCGCATTGAGATAGGTCGCTCGACCTAAAAAAGGGCACTCACTCTATTGTGCAGAGCAATGCACTGCAGTTGTTAAGAAGCAGTGCACATCTGTACATTGTTTTCTAGTTAAGGGCAGCGCAGTATTGTGAGTGCAACACAAGGCCTTTTTGTTTGTAAGAAGCATCACCTTGTGTTTGTGCCTCTGTGTGAGCTTTTTATGGTTAATGAGCAGCATATGTAGGAGGCGAAAAAAACATAGCGTCGTTGCCAAGACTCTGCCCCCCCGGTCCTCCAGATATGAAGTCCACCGCCCTAACCGTTAAGCTACATCCTCTTCCAGATTTATCACGAGATATGGTCTCTTTCCTTTAAGGGTTTTTGAAGGCAGTGTTGCGTTTTTTTGTTCAAAGGCAATGATACACGATGCATTGGCCTTGGTTTAAAACTAGAGAAAAGGAGTAAATCTGATTTGTAACAGAATTACAGACTTTGTGGCCAAGAACTATAGGTGCAGGGAGAGCTGCGAGGCGCTGTGCCGAGAAGGGCTGCGAGGCGCTGTGCGCGCAAGGCTGCGGCTCCTGCACTCACACATTGCTTCACAGCGCTAGGCACAGCACAAGGCTCACGGCTGCACTCACGGGGTGTGCACAGCAGGGCTTTGTAGGCAAGAACACGGGCACTCACTCGATTGTGCACAGCAATGCATTGCAGTTGTTAAGAAGCAGTGCACATCTGTGTGTGTACATTGTTTTCTGGTTAAGGGCAGCGCAGTATTGTGAGTGCACCACAAGGCCTTTTTTGTTTGTAAGAAGCAGCACATAGTGTTTGTGCCTCTGTGTGTGTGCATGTGCATCAAAGCTTTTAGGGTAAATGAGCAGCTTAAAGTATGTGGGTCTGCAAGTGTGTCTATGCACGTTCATCTCCTTGCGTGTGCAGGGTTTTATATTTCTTAGGGAGAAGCACTTAGTGGCGTTTGTACAATTCTTTTGAGTTAAGGCGCAAACACTATTGTTTGTACAACTATCTCTTTTCATTTGTTAAGAAGCGCAATATCCTGTGTGCGCATCTGTTCATCTGTGTGTACAATAGTGGGTAATGAGCAGCACAACCTATGTGTATGTGTGTCTGTGTATCTTTTTGGGCGGCTCTGTCTCTGTGCGCATGCTAGACTGAGTTGTTAAGAGGCACCCAGTTGTGTGTGCACGGAATACAACAAGGCATTGCACTCCTTACAGAACATAATATGCTGGGTCTGTTGACAACACAGCCCTGCAGTTGTTGAGAAGGAGCAGTGCTTTAAATGGGAAAAAAGAAGTGCAGGTACTCATTAAAATGATCTAGAGGTGTGGCAAGTGTGTGTGGCTAGGGGCGGGGCTAAGGCCAATATATGATGATACATAATGACTTTTATACCATTTGCAGCACATATCAAAACACAACAGAAATGCATTTCTGTTAACAAAACAGGTTAAATCATTACACAAAATGAAAGGCAAACAGGATAATATGTTAAAAAATGCCCTTGTTTTGTAATATTTGCAACGTCTTAATGTCATACCGTTCTTTGTTGTTGTTTGGGACAATGCTATATATCCTCAAGTGTGTAAATTGATACTTGTATAGCGCACTACTCACCCGCAAGGGTCTCAAGGCGCTTGTACGAATACCGCTGTGGAACCCATCCTGGCTTTCCCTGTGAGGTGTCCACTCCTGGGCACCCCCAAGGTGGAGGCCAGGCATCCTTAGCATTGTGGGGCCATTGTGGAGATTAAGCAAGCTATTGCCCAGAGTTGCAGAGTGGGACTCCATGATTGGAATAGGCACCGAGGCGAGAATTATCAGGTCCGTGGAATTTTGAGCCCAAGACCCGCCTAGGCGGGGAATTGAACCCTGGTCCCAGGCTAGACCTCTGCATCAGGGTCTGCCGCTCTAACCATTGAAGGAAGAGGGGTCCCAGACAGCCAGACACTTATTCATACATTGATATATTATTCAAAAAGAAAAATTTTCAACATATAAGTCAGTGGTTACGTTGAATTTATTTCACAATGTAACCCATAGAATCAATAAATGGTTCAAGCAAATAGCGAAAAATTCATTTGCAATTCATAAGCATTTGCGTGCCCACATAGAAAAGGGGGTAGGAAGTGAGGTGAGGGATAAAAGTGAAAGTAGTGACAAAATTACTTCAATACTCAATTGTACATCATTGAATAAAGGTTCCTTAACATATATATATACACCGGTCTCCTAATTTTGGAGCCACGTACAAAGGAGCGTATCACAATCCAAAGTCAGAGAAACAGTATCTCCTATATAGGGCTGTATGATTCATATATAACCAAAGGAGTACATATCATGAAAAAACGTCTACGTTTCGACCCTGAGCGGTAGGTTGAATGGCCCTTACAGGCGGGTCTTCATCAGGACATTGGAGAGGTGGGCAGACCTCCTAGGGTGAAGAGAAAATAAAATAAAAGTACTTAATAGGGTGGTAATTCCCCGAATACCTCTGCGTGTGTGGTCCGCAGGGCAAAACATTAAAAATACAGTGATCTTAGGAGGACTATCAAAAATACAAAAGCTATTACCTTAAGAAGGGGAGGTTCGAAACAGTGGCCTTCACCATAGGTCGTTACCACCGCCAAGTATTCTAAACGAAAGAAAGGGGGGGGCGAACCCCAGGATTTATTACCAGGCATTACAAGAAGATTCAATCAGGGCATTGTATGCTTCAACGGGCGGGGGGGGGAAGGAGAGGCGAGGGGAGGGGGAGGGGGGGGGGAGGTTTAATCATACCTTCAGTCCCTTGTAAATCGTCACGTGCGATGTCAAATAGGGTTAATCCGAATCACTAGAGACAATAAGTATAAAAACTCAGTAAGAGACCAGTGGCCTCAGTAGGCATTCACACAGATTAGTCCAATTGGCATTAAGTGTTGAAATACCCAAGGTGGAGGCGTTAGTTTACCTTGTCAATATAAATTACAGGCGTGGTCTCTAAGCAGTCAATTGCGAAGGACTCGTGTTTCCAAACTTATTCGGCGTTACTAGAAAAAATGAATGAGAGCGTGGCCTCAGTGTTCAGTCACACAGATTGGAAAAAATTCCAAATTCAATTTCATAATAAAGGGCTCAGGTTGAAGGGGTTCGTTTACCTAGTCGGTCAAAATCCTGGCGTGGTCTCGAGGCACTCACTCCAAACGACTCGCGTAACCAGGAAGTGGCTGCGAGGGGGCGGGGTTACGTTTATAACGTCGAGTGCAGACACAGTAAAAGGACTGTGTAGTTGCTAGGCACTGAAGGACGCTAAAGAAAAAATCCGCGATGACTCGGTCGCAGAGTATATCAACCCGTACTGATTACGAGCAGAGAGACTTGAAAAGGAATGAACAAAATATTGAAAAACTTAATTAATGAGAAAGGTTGAAAAAGGTTAAAAAAGGTTAAAAAACCCAGACTAGCAGGAGGCTTCTAGAGAGAGGGGCGCTCATCCAATGGTGTACATGAACTCATCCCAGACACGGGGCTTCTCACATATAATTGTACGTTTTTACATCGGTGTGTCTGCACCTACCCCAGCGCGTTGCAAAACACTCGGCTATCATTTGTACATCTGAAACCACTTTGGAAAAAGGCATATGATGCTATTCAAGAGAAAATGGCAGGGTGAAAAAACACACTTGGTCGCTTTCAGAGTGTATGCATACGGAAGCTGATACCATATGAATATATCTATTTACAATTACACATGAGTACCTGAGTATACACGCTATGTGTGCTGGAGGCACAGACCACAAACATGCATGGATATGGTACAAATCATGGAAAACAGTGAATGAAAACATGCCAGATGCGTGCATGTACCTACCACGCAGGGTGGTAAAAATGCAATTGCGATTAGATAAATACAAATGAGGGGCAATATTCAAGGGGTATTAACAGGCTAATCATAAGATCGCTAATTGCGCGAAACTGCTATCAGATTCGTTCAGGCCGTTTCGTACTGAATCAAAGGTGTGCATCCATTTTAGTTCTCTCAGGTTTAGTATTGGAGCAATATTACCACCCCTGGGTCCCAATTTCACCTGTTCCAAAATGACCCATCTCAGGCTTTCCGGTACATGATTGTTTTTGAGACAGTGTTCCACAAGGGGAGCCCCTTCCACCGCACATCGTATTCTACTGCAATGTTGTAAGAAGCGCGATTTCATGCGCTGTTGTGTTTGGCCCACGTATATCAAATTGCATGGACAGGTGATGCAATATATTACATCCTCCGTGTTGCAATTCGTGTGTGATTTGAGTTTCACACGGTGGTGCTTGAAGGTGAACTCCTTGGTTTGGATAGTTGATGGGCAGGCCTTGCAATTGCCACACTTGAAATGTCCCAAGATTGGAGGGAGGTTCCAGAGGGACGTGATGGTCGGATTAGGGGTGGTACCCAACAGTGAGCATACCACATGGTCACGTATATTCTTGCCTTTCCTGAAGGAGTGTAGAGGTAGATCTTGGCAACCCAGGTCATTAGTTATCATTGGCCAATGGCTGTTGACCACCTTTTTAATCTCATTGCTCTTCGTGGAAAAAGTTGTAACGCAAATGAGTTTTTGATCATTGTTATTCGTACGTTCATTGGATTGGAGTAGCATCTCTCGTGGGTTAAACCATGCTCTCTTACGAGCCTTTTTAGTAAGTCTTTTGGGGTAGCCTCGTTCGATTAACCGATCCATCAATTTCTGTGACTCCTCCATATAATTTTCCTTCCTGCTACAGTTGCGTCGAATTCTGAGAAATTGCCCAAAGGGCAAGTTGTCCCTCAGGCTCCTCGGGTGGTGGCTCGTATATTGCAGCAAGGAGTTTCGTTCTGTTGGTTTTCGAAACAGATTGGTATGCAGTGCGAATACGCCGAATAAGTTTGGAAACACGAGTCCTTCGCAATTGACTGCTTAGAGACCACGCCTGTAATTTATATTGACAAGGTAAACTAACGCCTCCACCTTGGGTATTTCAACACTTAATGCCAATTGGACTAATCTGTGTGAATGCCTACTGAGGCCACTGGTCTCTTACTGAGTTTTTATACTTATTGTCTCTAGTGATTCGGATTAACCCTATTTGACATCGCACGTGACGATTTACAAGGGACTGAAGGTATGATTAAACCTCCCCCCCCCCCCTCCCCTCGCCTCTCCTTCCCCCCCCCGCCCGTTGAAGCATACAATGCCCTGATTGAATCTTCTTGTAATGCCTGGTAATAAATCCTGGGGTTCGCCCCCCCCCTTTCTTTCGTTTAGAATACTTGGCGGTGGTAACGACCTATGGTGAAGGCCACTGTTTCGAACCTCCCCTTCTTAAGGTAATAGCTTTTGTATTTTTGATAGTCCTCCTAAGATCACTGTATTTTTAATGTTTTGCCCTGCGGACCACACACGCAGAGGTATTCGGGGAATTACCACCCTATTAAGTACTTTTATTTTATTTTCTCTTCACCCTAGGAGGTCTGCCCACCTCTCCAATGTCCTGATGAAGACCCGCCTGTAAGGGCCATTCAACCTACCGCTCAGGGTCGAAACGTAGACGTTTTTTCATGATATGTACTCCTTTGGTTATATATGAATCATACAGCCCTATATAGGAGATACTGTTTCTCTGACTTTGGATTGTGATACGCTCCTTTGTACGTGGCTCCAAAATTAGGAGACCGGTGTATATATATATGTTAAGGAACCTTTATTCAATGATGTACAATTGAGTATTGAAGTAATTTTGTCACTACTTTCACTTTTATCCCTCACCTCACTTCCTACCCCCTTTTCTATGTGGGCACGCAAATGCTTATGAATTGCAAATGAATTTTTCGCTATTTGCTTGAACCATTTATTGATTCTATGGGTTACATTGTGAAATAAATTCAACGTAACCACTGACTTATATGTTGAAAATTTTTTTCTTTTTGAATAATATATCAATGTATGAATAAGTGTCTGGCTGTCTGGGACCCCTCTTCCTTCATAATAACGTACTACCCAGGTCCCGATGACTATATGGGTTTGACCCTGTTTTGTGCTAACGTACTTCGTGCAAGCGGTGCTTGCGAGGTCCCCCTTCCCTCTTTTTTCTAAATATATCACTGTAAATATTTTGGCTATTTTTTATGCTAACACAGAATGGTAGACAAGGACATTTTGTCTTTTTCTGAGGACTACATACAACAGCTTCTCAATGATCCAGCTAATACCTTTTTATCACCCAGTATACCGCAGATTGATTTTTCTTTGAATGACAAAATTAGTAAACTGGAACGGCTTGAAAAAAAGTTAATCAGAACAAAACTACACGGACATTTCTTGGCTCAATGTCTACAGTCCAATATCATTCCAACAGGCCTACAAGTGAAGGTAGAACCGGCAATATTCGTGGACGTCCCCAAGTTTCGTGAAGGGTTTAGTTGCGTTGCCAATAACTGCTCCAGACATTGGATGGTGCTAGGTATAGAGACGGCAGCGGAACAAATTCAAGCATTGACCAAAGAGATTCTGGAGCTCAAAGCCGAAATTAATGGGGATACGACACTCACGAACTCCAAAGACGCCCTATCCAAATTGGTTGCAACACTCCAAGATTTTGAGACCGTAACTATTAAAAAGAAGCTAGAAAAGCTGGCTAGGGACGTTCGTCTATACGACAAAAAGAAGACATACCCGTACCTCCAAGTGGACTACTACCGCCAAGACCCCCAAGGACGTTTCGCCAATCGTGGCCGTGGTGGCTATAGGGGTAGACGAAATTATTCGACTTTTCGGATTCCTCCTATAGCTCAGGTGAGGATTCCGCTCAGTCTGATCCGAGTGGCACCTACGGTTACCAGGATACATACGGCCCTACCTACCCCCAACCTTTTTTAGGACGGGGAGGATGGAGACCCCCACGAGGACGGGGCAACAACTGGGCCAGGGGTACCGGCAGAGGCCAACAAATGGTGGACCCCACTTGGAACAACGACAGAGGACGCGGCACGAAGCAGGTCCACTTCCAACAGGAGGACCATGGAGAGAGATCCACCCGCCGGAAGACCTACAGGTGGTAAGGCAGCCTAGCAACCCTGTTATAAATATTTCGTCACAGAATCTCAACAACGAAGAGGTCAAAGTACTGAGTCGGGGTTTGTCTTTCGTGCCAACCTCTCTACCCAATGAGTTCAATACCATCAGGGAACTCCATAATTTCTTCAGAAAAATCCGACTGAGATACTTTTTTAAGGACAAACCGCATATGATCACAGGAACAACAACTGGCCTTCGAATACCATCTACTTTTGTGCCTCCTACCTATGCAATGACCAGCACTATTTTGGCTTATGAGAGCCTGGTTCTCCGGGATGTTAATCGAATCCTGAAAGAGCCCAGGTATATCAAATTTAACATCAGCAAAGCTGAACGCATGGCTCTATCATCCATCAGGGACAATAAGGACATCATAGTCAAACCAGCAGACAAGGGCGGGGCCATCATTGTCCAGAATGTATGCAACTACAGAGATGAAATCATGAGACAACTATCAGACGGGGTTAGTTATAAGAAACTACCGGGCGATCCTTCAAAGGATTTGGCTGCTGAAATACAAAGAGTCACCAAGGAAGGGAGAGATGAGGGTTTCCTGTCAGAACAAGAGTACCAGTATCTTAATCAAAGCAACCCTAGGATACCAACTATCTACACCTTGCCCAAAGTCCACAAAGACCTACAAAATCCGCCAGGCCGACCGATAGTGTCAGGGTGTGGATCAATATTGGAACCACTGTGCCGGTACATAGACTTCTTTTTAAAACCACTGGCTGAACAGACGGAAACCTACCTGCGGGACACCACACACACTATTAACATTGTTGACGGACGCCTTTTTGACCACAGTAAGGAACTACTGGCCACGTGCGATATCGTGTCCTTGTACACGAGTATCCCGCAGGACGAAGCACTTGCTGTGGCTGCTCGAGCATTGGATAAACGGGCAGCTCCTGTACAGGTTCCCACTAGATTCATTGTCCTATTACTAAGATAGCGATGATGCGCAACTTCTTTATTTTCCAAAATTCGTTCTACTTACAGACCAAGGGTGTGGCGATGGGGGCAGCCTATGCTCCGGACCTTGCGATTATCTTCATGTCCGCATTTGAAACTACTTTCGTCTTGAATGATATCAATCCCTTCCGGTCAGGAATTAAATTATGGATGAGATATATAGACGACATCCTCCTCATTTGGTCTGGTAATGATGACGACTTAAACCATTTCTTCAGCTGGCTCAACAACAGATCATGCGACATACAATTCACGATCGAATTCGACAAACACAAGGTCAATTTTCTCGACCTGGAAATAATTGCAGAAGAGGGTGCACTGCATACCAATCTGTTTCGAAAACCAACAGAACGAAACTCCTTGCTGCAATATACGAGCCACCACCCGAGGAGCCTGAGGGACAACTTGCCCTTTGGGCAATTTCTCAGAATTCGACGCAACTGTAGCAGGAAGGAAAATTATATGGAGGAGTCACAGAAATTGATGGATCGGTTAATCGAACGAGGCTACCCCAAAAGACTTACTAAAAAGGCTCGTAAGAGAGCATGGTTTAACCCACGAGAGATGCTACTCCAATCCAATGAACGTACGAATAACAATGATCAAAAACTCATTTGCGTTACAACTTTTTCCACGAAGAGCAATGAGATTAAAAAGGTGGTCAACAGCCATTGGCCAATGATAACTAATGACCTGGGTTGCCAAGATCTACCTCTACACTCCTTCAGGAAAGGCAAGAATATACGTGACCATGTGGTATGCTCACTGTTGGGTACCACCCCTAATCCGACCATCACGTCCCTCTGGAACCTCCCTCCAATCTTGGGACATTTCAAGTGTGGCAATTGCAAGGCCTGCCCATCAACTATCCAAACCAAGGAGTTCACCTTCAAGCACCACCGTGTGAAACTCAAATCACACACGAATTGCAACACGGAGGATGTAATATATTGCATCACCTGTCCATGCAATTTGATATACGTGGGCCAAACACAACAGCGCATGAAATCGCGCTTCTTACAACATTGCAGTAGAATACGATGTGCGGTGGAAGGGGCTCCCCTTGTGGAACACTGTCTCAAAAACAATCATGTACCGGAAAGCCTGAGATGGGTCATTTTGGAACAGGTGAAATTGGGACCCAGGGGTGGTAATATTGCTCCAATACTAAACCTGAGAGAACTAAAATGGATGCACACCTTTGATTCAGTACGAAACGGCCTGAACGAATCTGATAGCAGTTTCGCGCAATTAGCGATCTTATGATTAGCCTGTTAATACCCCTTGAATATTGCCCCTCATTTGTATTTATCTAATCGCAATTGCATTTTTACCACCCTGCGTGGTAGGTACATGCACGCATCTGGCATGTTTTCATTCACTGTTTTCCATGATTTGTACCATATCCATGCATGTTTGTGGTCTGTGCCTCCAGCACACATAGCGTGTATACTCAGGTACTCATGTGTAATTGTAAATAGATATATTCATATGGTATCAGCTTCCGTATGCATACACTCTGAAAGCGACCAAGTGTGTTTTTTCACCCTGCCATTTTCTCTTGAATAGCATCATATGCCTTTTTCCAAAGTGGTTTCAGATGTACAAATGATAGCCGAGTGTTTTGCAACGCGCTGGGGTAGGTGCAGACACACCGATGTAAAAACGTACAATTATATGTGAGAAGCCCCGTGTCTGGGATGAGTTCATGTACACCATTGGATGAGCGCCCCTCTCTCTAGAAGCCTCCTGCTAGTCTGGGTTTTTTAACCTTTTTTAACCTTTTTCAACCTTTCTCATTAATTAAGTTTTTCAATATTTTGTTCATTCCTTTTCAAGTCTCTCTGCTCGTAATCAGTACGGGTTGATATACTCTGCGACCGAGTCATCGCGGATTTTTTCTTTAGCGTCCTTCAGTGCCTAGCAACTACACAGTCCTTTTACTGTGTCTGCACTCGACGTTATAAACGTAACCCCGCCCCCTCGCAGCCACTTCCTGGTTACGCGAGTCGTTTGGAGTGAGTGCCTCGAGACCACGCCAGGATTTTGACCGACTAGGTAAACGAACCCCTTCAACCTGAGCCCTTTATTATGAAATTGAATTTGGAATTTTTTCCAATCTGTGTGACTGAACACTGAGGCCACGCTCTCATTCATTTTTTCTAGTAACGCCGAATAAGTTTGGAAACACGAGTCCTTCGCAATTGACTGCTTAGAGACCACGCCTGTAATTTATATTGACAAGGTAAACTAACGCCTCCACCTTGGGTATTTCAACACTTAATGCCAATTGGACTAATCTGTGTGAATGCCTACTGAGGCCACTGGTCTCTTACTGAGTTTTTATACTTATTGTCTCTAGTGATTCGGATTAACCCTATTTGACATCGCACGTGACGATTTACAAGGGACTGAAGGTATGATTAAACCTCCCCCCCCTCCCCCTCCCCTCGCCTCTCCTTCCCCCCCCGCCCGTTGAAGCATACAATGCCCTGATTGAATCTTCTTGTAATGCCTGGTAATAAATCCTGGGGTTCGCCCCCCCCCTTTCTTTCGTTTAGAATACTTGGCGGTGGTAACGACCTATGGTGAAGGCCACTGTTTCGAACCTCCCCTTCTTAAGGTAATAGCTTTTGTATTTTTGATAGTCCTCCTAAGATCACTGTATTTTTAATGTTTTGCCCTGCGGACCACACACGCAGAGGTATTCGGGGAATTACCACCCTATTAAGTACTTTTATTTTATTTTCTCTTCACCCTAGGAGGTCTGCCCACCTCTCCAATGTCCTGATGAAGACCCGCCTGTAAGGGCCATTCAACCTACCGCTCAGGGTCGAAACGTAGACGTTTTTTCATGATATGTACTCCTTTGGTTATATATGAATCATACAGCCCTATATAGGAGATACTGTTTCTCTGACTTTGGATTGTGATACGCTCCTTTGTACGTGGCTCCAAAATTAGGAGACCGGTGTATATATATATATGTTAAGGAACCTTTATTCAATGATGTACAATTGAGTATTGAAGTAATTTTGTCACTACTTTCACTTTTATCCCTCACCTCACTTCCTACCCCCTTTTCTATGTGGGCACGCAAATGCTTATGAATTGCAAATGAATTTTTCGCTATTTGCTTGAACCATTTATTGATTCTATGGGTTACATTGTGAAATGAATTCAACGTAACCACTGACTTATATGTTGAAAATTTTTCTTTTTGAATAATATATCAATGTATGAATAAGTGTCTGGCTGTCTGGGACCCCTCTTCCTTCATAATAACGTACTACCCAGGTCCCGATGACTATATGGGTTTGACCCTGTTTTGTGCTAACGCTCTAACCATTGAGCCATACTTCTCCACACACAAAGAAATAAGCAGACGTACACAAAAGCGGCTGAGCTAAGGTCTACAGAAGCGCCTTGGCTGTCAGACAGCTTCTTCTCGGACAGCCTGGTGCCCACCAGCACTAGCAGCCAACGAGCTTACCTTTCATGAGTACTGGTACTCTCCTAGGCAATGGCGAAGGGCCGGTATTAACAGTGATAAAAATAAGAAATGCCAGTACCGGCCCATTTAAAGCACTGCTCCAGCCCTTTTCCCCACGGCCTGGCTCTTCCTGTCCATTTCTGGTTCAGTGTCTTTACATCCACATCTACTCTCCATTCACGATTAACCTCTCTTTCTACCCAGCCTCTAACCTTCTCTCCCTGGTTCTGCCCTCTTACTGCCACCTCTCACTTACTTTCGCCACAAGTCTCTTACATTTTGTCCGTTTTTTTCCCCACTTGCCTCCTCTTCTCCCCTCCATGATGTACCCATACTCTAAATTTGCCACCTGTCCTGTAATTTGTTGTCCTATATTTCATTGTTTGTGTTGATAGAGCACACTTACTGTTGAGGCATGTATTTTTAAATATGTTTTCCAGTAAATAAAAGCGTAAATCATTTATTGACTTCAAACGTACAAAACTATTTCCAAGCTGTGAAAGTGTGTGTGCGCGCGCTTGTATGCGTGTGCATGTGACTCTGTACATGTGTGTGTGACTGTGTGCGTGCATGCTCCGCCGCGCCCTGTAAATTCTGCAGGGCAGTGTTTTAAACTGAATCTCAGGCATGTGGTTCATCAATAGCTAAACCAATTACTTCAAGAAATACAGCAGATTTGAATTTGTATTAAAATACAATTCCTAATCACCCATTTCAAAACTAAACCAATATCTGGTATTGTTTTATGAAAAAAGTGGCAATTCTAACTTAAGCTGTCACCTCACTTTTTAACAATCCTCCCTCCCCCTTCCTTCTATGTTCATCTCAGGTGTCACGGGAGCTCATTTCTCTAGTGTTGCAGCGTTCCCTGCTATTTATTGCAGGGCTGCCTTCACATCTTTGGGCAGGGCTGCCTTCACATCACACCTAGGGATTCCTCGCTGATATCATGTAAATTCGGCCACACAAAGGAAAGCAGTTCCTGTGCTAAAAAAAAAAAAAAAAAACATAAGAAAACCGGCTTTGGGAAAGATGGACTGGCTTACTGACCAGCAGCCCCAGGCCAGGCTATTTTACACACCTAACAGAGGGGGACGAGGGGAGCGGATGGGCTAAAGCACTTTAGGCATAATGATCGTTTCACTCCCAATCAACAGTGCAGGGTCTGCCTAGGCCCTGCACTGTTATTCACGGTGTTAAGCAAGCCCTCCCCAACCCCTGCAGTGTGGGGAAATTCTAATGGGCACTACTGAAAGTTAGCAGCATCTCTGCAAAAGGCTCCTTCAGGGGCTTGGTGCGACAGCAAGATCCAAAAGCAGCGCGGCATTTGTCCCGCATTGGAGGCGATACCAAACTTTATCCTGCCATGCCATCTGCCAGGGTACCGGTACTCAACGTTGACTAAAAAAAAGTGCCGGTACTAATAGCTAGAAAATTCGGAAGTGCCGTTACTCAGTAACGGTGAGTACCGGCCCATTTAAAGCACTGAGAAGCAGCACTCCAGGTGTCACGTACCGGGTGATACGACCGCTGTCCACTCCTCGTAGATGCTGCAGCGAGGGGAGTTCTGGAGGCGGGTCGCCGATATATTTTAGAGGGTGCGGGAGGGCTGGCGAAAAGGAAGACCCGGTCACTTATATGCCTCTCAGAGCAAACCAACTACACTATGCGCCGCACAGGAAATTACACGGTTAACCTCCCGGCAGGCTATGTAAACCGGAGAGGAAGTAGGAAATGCCGCAGATTATCCGGTTAGAACTCGGCAGTGCCTGGACGAAGGAATCCAGAAGTTTGCAGTACCCGGTGGGGTAAGGGTGTCGTTGACACCGCTGTTCCAATTTCCTTTTTGCCAAAACATTGGTGGCTATAAGCCGCTGTCAGAGTCTTTCTGTTCAACGACTCCGTTGCGATCAATGGTGCAGAAACCTATTCTTGATTCAGGCTTGTGTAACGCTCAGAACTAAGAGCCATGGAGAAATGAGATACACGAGGCATTTTGCTCATCATATATACCAGGTGGTATATCATCCTCCATTACAAAACCTCAACTTATTGATTTGTACTTTACTACACCAGTTGTTATGGTGTGTTGCATACTAACATTGCAAGGGGAAAACTACCCTGGTTAAACTGCTCGCAGTCATATGTATGTTAAATGTTGTGTGTGTTTTTTGTTCATCTTCTAGCAGGGGGACAGTGAGAGGTTGCGGACTTAACCCTACCCTTCCTCCCTTGCAAAGCTCAAACATGCATCATTATTGGTGGGTAATAGGACTGGCAAACAAGAGTGTCTCTGGGTTAGAGGTATTAGTTAAGACTTTGTATAACAGTATGTTTCTATTCCACAGTTCTATGACTGAGCTATGAGTATAGGCCAATCCTGAGCACTAGAGGTCTTTGATAATTACCCAATCGTCTTTCTAAAGAGCTATTGCAGATGCTTGTTTCTTATGTTAATGTACCGGAAATGTTTAGTGCAGTGTTTCTATAACTAGTCTTTTTCTCCACAGGTCTCCTTCCCCGCTGTTCCCATCATTTCCTTCCCCCGATTGACCCCCTTAATCTTCTGTGCTATTATCGCAAGTCGGAACTGAGGATATCAATAGGTGGACCCATTAGAGCAACAAACCGATCCGGAGAGACTTTTGAGGGACTCGTGACACCCGGGGTGTGTTGACAGCAGTTGTTTGCAGATGTTGTTAAGGAAAAGTACACCCGGGTGTACACAATGCTGTGCAGTTTTTCAGTGAACACCACCACACAGCGGTGTATATAGAGCACTTTGCTGCTGCTAAGAAACAGCACACACCGGGTGTGCACGAGGCTTGTCACTGGTGTATGTGTCCCAAGACTTGGCAGTTGCAAGGAGCATCCTGCACAGCGTGTGTACATGACTATATGTGAAAGATCAGGATACATGTGTGAACAGCACACGCCGGATGTGCACGAGGCTTGTCACTGGTGTATGTGCCCCAAGACTTGGCAGTTGCAAGGAGCATCCTACACAGCGTGTGTACATGACTGTATATGTGAAGGATCTGGACACACGTGTACACAGCAACGAGTTTGACTTGTCAGCGCACAGGCATCCCTCTGTGTGTTTACACACTGCTCTGGATTTGTGTAAAGTAGCAGCCTTGCACTTCTTGGAGTGCAACATACATACACTCATATGCACTCCGATACCCCAGCACAAGACACACTTGTCATCAAACGTTGAGAAAGACACAACCGTCCCGTTTCAAAAGCGATGCCATCACTGATAACAATTCCGGAGTGTGCGTGAATACATGAAACAAGCGCAGCCAAAGCGGACCATGCTCAAAATGAAAATAAAAGAGTGCTTACGGCCTTTAAAAGGAGAGTGTGTGAAGCCGCAAGTAAACAATCCAGTCCGGGTGGGTGAGGAAAAAAGTAGACAGGGTGGTAACCAGGAAGGACAAAAAAAGCTCAGGGACAATCATAACACCACGTTTACCATAATTGGTGACGCAAAATGACGCGCACCAATAGAAATTATGGGCGGTGCAAAAAGCAAATTTCTGGAACTGTATTGATTCCAAGAAGCCCTCGCATGGCGAGAGCAGCAGTGCATGCGCTACTAATGCCAGGCGAGGCGAGACCTAAAAAGGAGACACTTTCTTACATCTGAATATACCGAACAGAGTATTGATGCCTCCACACAATAAATAATTAACCTAAAAAAGGTTTCTTGTTTAATTGCCACTCGTCCTGATGTGAAATCCTGAGTTATCAGGTGACTGCAGTTTATTTTCTAGGCAAAATGTACTACTGCCAAAAATATCAACTTAAGACACCATTCACATGTACCGCAATCTTCAGTATAGTACTTAAACCCGAACTGCCCCCAAGCGCTGTGTAAAGACTGACGTTTCTACTGCTGGGCTAATTAGAGCAATTTGGTCCAGCGATCATCTCCAAGATACGATCAATTGCAGTTCTCGAGCCCCTCAGTTGCCACTGACAGGCACACGCAAACACACGCACACGAAAACACACACTGAGAAAGAAAACCAAGTGATGTAAGCCCTTTTGCAGAATTGTGATCAATTCCTGGAATTCTTCAGTCAGTGTGGGGGGGGCAGCTTCTGTTATTAGACGCAGGCAGCAAAGCAAGCACTGCAGCATGCAATTCAAAAGGCGACCTGCTGATGGCTGTGTAAACAAAGCATAATGGAGCTCAAAATAAACCAGGTGAATACGGATGACTGCTTCCAGTTCACCACAAACTGTACGGGATGCCGACATTTAAAAATGTTTTAAGCATTCTGGAAACGGCACACAGTGTAAAGATGGTGAGCTATACATGCCACTTAATACAGAAGACGACGACACATGCTTATTGGATGCAGATTCTGCACAATCTCTCCTTTTCCATTCATCTGCTCTCTCCTCCTCTGTCTCTTATCCCTCTCTGATCGCTTTCTTCCTACATCCCCCATCCTCTTCTCTTTCTCTTGAGGCCACTGTGCCTGCTGCAATTACCCAGATCGAGCTGGGCAAAGTGATAGAGGCCAGAAAAATAACAACCCGCACACCATTCTAAATAATGCATCAAATGCACAAATTGAAAATAACAGATGATTATAATGAAGAGCAGAGCTTTAAGTGGAATGGAAAAGGTGGGAAGGGCTCTCTAAAAGGGATGTGACCAATGTAATTTTGGGGTGGCTTGAACACAAACTAGATTTCGGTTCTTCCCATAGTGTGCCACCCAACCAGTATTTGGTGCTTCTCTGTTATTGCATTCTGATGTATAACATGCACAAAACAAATCTAAAATAACATTGTGTAAATAGTTACCAACCTGAAGGAATATAAGATTAAGCAAAATAAGTGAAATATAAACAGGAACCATACTGCTGCTGATATGGATTACCTTCACCTTTTTACATTCAGCGTTCAAAAATCGATCCCTGTTTTTGCCAGTAAGGCAAGGGCGTGAATATAGTATCCAACCGGGACCCGTTTCAATGTATGTTTTTATTAACTGCTGGCCCACTTAAAGCCATGATGAAGAGTCAAGAATATTATTTTTATACAAGAATTTATAACAAATATTATTTTCCTCAATCAGCTAGGGTTAAAGACAGGGAACACAGCATAATAATAGTCGTAGTTTAAAAAGGAAACGTGCTTCTCCTTCATTTCTCTGAAACAGAAAAGGTGCTCAACAGGAAGACATATGTATGAGAACATGTTTTTTACATGCTATAGTTCTGTTAGGAAGTAGAAAATAGCAGGATGTCTCTAGACAAGATGGGGCACTGCATCTTTTAACCTGACATATTAACCTGGCTTATCTTTTTTTGCAAAAAATCATAAATTCTTTTTACTCTGCTAAATCTCTCATTGCAGATTCCGCTTCATTGTTGTCGACAGTGAACAGAAAAGAACAAAACACTATAAATGTAATCAGTTTATGGGAAGAGTAATGGTGTAATACATTACCCTCTGCCATACATTAAAAGGATATTGCAAGCCACCTTGATGTATCATGGTCGTATAAAGGACCTCTGGCTTCTGCCTCGTTTCTCTATTTAGTCACAGAAGCCTTTGGTGACTTGCAATATCCTTAGAATATATGACTCAGGGCACTTTATCCTATATATTACTGTTCAACTTTTATATCGGATTACTGGCAAGATCTACTACACAGCACCTAATACAAGTTTCTGAGGAATAACAAGTGGGCTTTGGTGCTGGTATGGTAAATACCATGCACAAACTTTTCCCCAGTTAAATTCCAGCAGGTTTGACCTGCCGCAATTTAAGAAAGTTGAGATCTTTGAAGCACTAGTGTATTACCAGATGCAGTAAGTACCACCAAATTCATAATTCTAGCCACTGTGCAAAAAGTTTACGCAGGGGTCAGAAAACACCGCCCCACTAGTTAGTAGGGCCATTGATGTGGCTTTGGCTCTAATCATATGAGTAATTCTCTCACTTCATGCAACTGGCTGATGTATCATTTCACCTCCCATGAAGTGTCTGCATTGCAATGCATGACGGAATATATTACATCTCAAGAGTATACAAAATAAACACACATTACATTCTTTAACTCATTGATACACTGTATAGGGGAAACGTTTTTGTTGCATTTGGCTTTTTCACTGTAGAAGTTGGTTTGTGTTTTGTGTGGACCCATAGTGTAACCCAGATTTATTGGTTTAGTCAGAGTTGGAAACTCTGCAGGTAATGCACAATTTGAGTCGGGTGTATCAGTAGGGGTCACTGGCACTCGTTTTTGGACACCGGCACTTATTTTTCCTAATTGGAAATTTCCCAAGAGCTTGAGGAGAAAAAGAACGAGGAAAACTGTTCAAAGGCATAAATCAGAAACCTGCACAAGTGAGATAAAGGGGCAGGAAGTGTCTGGTGGAAATTAAATAGTCATGAGGTTGATTATAGACTACCCAGCCTTACTGTTCGTTAGACCTCCACAGACTTCTGAGCAGATCTTTTGGCACTAACACTCATTCTTTTACAAATTAAGCACTGCGCAGGCAACAAGACACGACGAAAACGTTACATAACTAATCTGAACCTTCCTTTTAAATCATATGTTTTAGTCAGATGTAGATTGGTGCCTTCCCGACCATGAAGTGTTTTTAAGGGAGCTGGGCTGGTTTGAGCTTTAGCTAGCCATTTCTTATTCTCATTGTCGATATCAATTTAGGGGAGTTTAAGGGTAATATTTCACAGATCCCACACCTGGAGGGGGTTTTCAAGAAGAGAACAATAACTTTTACCGATAAAAATTATCTGTCTGTGGAATCTGATCTTTTCTGGTTACTTTTTCAGAGCACTTCGAAAGTCCTCACTCCAAACTGCCCAAAGAACTGTGAACCGACAACATTTTAAAGCGGCCTAGAGCAACATCATCAAGCTATGAAGTTCCATAGGAAGCGAGTTATTCCAACACCAAAGGTCTTGCTAAGCAGTAGCTGAACCAAAAAGAGGCTTTTAAAATGTAATTAACACTTATAAGCCTATTTCTTGATCAAGATGTTTACCAATGGTTTATACAGGATTCAGATGAAGCAGATGTGTTTTGGTAGGTGCAATACGTATGAATAATGGAAAAACACAATGACAACTCTACTGATTAAATATAAATACCAACGAGACACAATTGACAGCCTTATGTACCAAAACGTAACTGGAATGAAGATGTTCTTAATATAAGTTAAGTTACCGGCTAGCAACCAATATTTTAAAGCATATGTATCTATTTAACTAGAATATCAGCCAGGGAGACGATATGGCATGTGGAGTATCTAACTGATAATTACATTTATATTTTAACAGTATAGTCCAAACATATGTTTTCGTATGTTATTAATGTCTCCAGCCACAAGCTGCCTCTTATATACTATTTTTCAAACCCTGGTGAGGTAAAAAAAAAAAACGATGAGATGAAAAAAATACTGTACCTCATCTCTTCAAATATGGACTTTTTAAGCTAACAAACTAACCCAGGAGGGGCAGCAATCTGACCTATAAATCTAACAACGTTGAGAGACCCCAAGCAAGTGCCCTGGAATTATAAAGCAGGTTCTGGGAAGCAACACCACAATATAAACAGCAAACACCAGTGCCGACCCATACACAATAACACCACCAGGCTCTCGCTCATGGACAGAAAAGGAGCGTCACTCATAGTGAAGGGCTGGAGCTTGGCGTCTTAAATCACCATTGCCACTCAAAACACTTTGCCACCTTGGCAATACTACTTTGGAAGAACTAGATTCATTCGGTGCCAAAGTCTAAGCATGAGCCAAAAAAAGACGAGTACGCAGCGTATAAATGTAAAAGAAACAGTCCATGGGAAAATCATTATAAAGCACATTTTCTAGGAAATCTTTTTCTTTAATGTTTGAGGGCTGCACGCTCATGGATTATATACTAGATAATCACATGGCGGCAGTAAATATTAACCATCATTCGGAAACGCGCCATGTGCTTTTGCTACACTCATGAACTGTGCAACCAACTGAATGGTTACAACTTAAGGGGCTGCCAGAGCAAAGAAAAGGGTAGTAGTTGCTGAGAAGCGCCCAGATAGGGGGGAAAGCATAGAGTGGAAATAAGAAGGGGCTGCCACTCCTACTTTCTGTTCTGGCAAGGAGGGCTGAGTGAGGAAGAACGAGATCTCAGAATGGTCGGGTATTGAGCGTGTCCACTGCCAGTGTAAGGGACATACTAAAATGATAACGATTGGGCTCTGTGTAGACAGAGGTTGGCTTTTTCAGTACAAAGCTTTCGGAGGCGAGTGGGTACAATTCTGGGGATTCTCAGGTGGCTGTGGTACAGAGAAGGACAGAGTAGGACCGGTTTTATTGTGGGAAGAAATGAAAGGATGCTAACCTGGGAGAGGGCTCACTGTAGTGGGAGCTCTTCGGCGGATAACGCCATGGTGAAAACGGGATGTATAAGGAGGAAGAGATCGATTCTAGATGTATAGAGCAGTATCATCCGATGGCAGTGGGTGAGTGATGGGTAGGTTATAGAGAGAAGGGTCTCTAGTGGGATGCATATCCGCACGCAGAGGGATAACCGGTTTGTGGTGGGGACTCGCAGAAAGGTAATCGGTAGCTGAAGTGCAGGCGAGACCTTGGTGGCTCGATGCCCGAGAGTAGAGGTACACATAAAGGTACCCAGTAGGGAGGGCCACAAGGTCATGCTAGGCAACAGCAGAAGTGCACAGTGTAGAGGACGTAAAGGAAGGTTGTTAGGGAGTGAATTAAGGTGTGCCATGCATTGATAATGCCCGGTGGGTGAACAGGGCAGTGCGGTGCCCTCCGGTGGACCATGCTATCACTCACTCGTCATCCTTCATGGGGGTCTCCTCGGTGATGGGTCTGATGGGCGCGATGCTCTCGGTGGCCGTGCTGTAGTTGCGGAAGCAGACGGTCAGCTGCTCGTCAAAGCCGCTCACCAGGTCCTCCATGGACTGGAAGGTGCCCATCTCACCCCCCGAGAAGCTGTTATCCAGCTCCGAGAAGTCCTCCAGCCCCAGCGAGGGCACCGTGACCTGGGGGTCGGCGGGCTCCGGCGGCTGCTGCTGTGAACACGGGGGGCTCGGGGTGTTGGAGTTCACCTGGTCCAGGGCGGAGGCGGTGGGTTTGAACTCGTAGAAGTCCTGCCAGTCCTCGTCGAACTGGGCCAGCGGAGCGGCCATGGCTGCGGTGCCAGGCTCCCTGTCTGCAACCCTGCTGCCGCAGCGCCCAGGCCACCCTTCAGCACTACTGTCAGTGCCGAGCAGGGAGCGAAACAACCCGCAACAAGCCCTGCCCACAAACAGACGGCGATGGGCTAAAAAGGAATGTTTCACAGACCTGAATGCCCGAATTTATGAGTGCAACGGACTTGGCCTTTATGGCAATAGACAGTTTGTAGCGTGCGAAGAATCTTTTTTTTATCACTGTCTTGTAGGTAAGTTGTTCTGTAAAAAAATGTAGTTTTACCACCCAACTCAACAGTACTCTGTAAATCTTAAAAACGTGACAAGCTGAGTTGGCTGCATCGAAATTTGAAGAAGCTTTCTCCAAGTTGCCTATAGACTTCCTCAATTACAGCACGAATACACTATTCTGTTTTAAATATATTTGTAGGTCTGTGGTATCAGCAGTATTTGAAATGAAAAAAATAGAAGTGCAGGTGCCCTGTACCAGAGTGCCTGCTTGTTTCTGAGAAGTGCTGTAATTCTCCAGTTAAAAGTATTACATCACTCTTGAAAAGTGGAGGTACTCTCCCTCGCTAAATAAAAAAGTTCTGGTACTCAGTGCCGGACAGTACTGACTATTTAAAGCACTGGGTACTGTAAGGGTCAGGCCCTAGGCCCCTGTGCAGTCAGAGTAAGCACACAGACACACTGGTATACTATCTGGAACTGTCCCAGGGCACGTGTGCCCGGCCTCTTTTATTAGCAGGGTCACCTGACCGGTGACACTTGTGATGAATGGGTGTTGGGTGAGTGTGGAAGCCAGCCCTCTAGGAGTGGCTGGTGGGAACTCATTACTTAGAAACACTAGAACATGACCAGCCGTTCGATACATGCCTCCCGAACTTTATTAAAAATGGGACAACAAGTCCAACCTGAGGGACAGACCAAAATGGCAAAAACAAAAACTCCATTGAGTCCATTCAGGTGGCTTGCAGGACAGGATAAGAGGACAGGTACAGCCGGAGCCCCAGGCATCACAGCACTCCTCCGTTGTTTCAACCAGACTACTCTGGGCACAAATGGCAGTGTAAATGAAGTCCGGATTTCTCATTCGACAGTTCAAGCTATCACAGTCTACCCGGACACTGTGGGTCCTGTCCCACCTGGTCTCACTGCGTTGAAGTCTATTTACAATGTACGCTGTGAGGTGCATTTGGAAAAATAATGAAATCTTTTGCTGATACATCTTCAATGGCACCATGGATAGCAAGCCTGCAAAGACAGAGGACCTCAAGGTGACTGTTAAAGAGTCTTCCTCGGATACTACAGTGCTTCCAGCTACCCCAATGGTGGAGCAACTTCAGGCTTCCATCTCTCACAAGGATTCCCCTCTCTTACCAGGATTCCACTCTGACAGGAGTCCCCTGAAGTCCTCTTCACAGGGATTCCACAGGAATGTGTGGACTGCACAGTTTACCTCCCATGCCATACCATAGGGCCATGGAGGACCCCAGTGCTTAATTTGAACTGGTGTTTTCTGGTGCTCAGCACCAGCACTTAATTATCAACACCAGTGCTTTTCATGAGCACCAGTTAATGACATTTATGGGAGGCACAAGGAGATTAAGTGTTGAGAAAAGAGTGAACGGTGCAAAACCAACAGTTGATGGACAGAATGCAGAACAATGTCATACATTCACCCCAGTAGAGCGATCTGGGCCTAAATCCATCGTTTTTTTGCACTCCACCCCACCCCAGTTCAGACATGGCCATATGCAAATCAGCCTTGACCCTGTGCCCCATGGGAACAGTCCAGCCCAAACTGCCAAGCCATGTCTTTCCTGGACTGGAATCAAGCATCCTAGGACTGGTTTCTGGCTATCAGCCATCTTCAGCCAGGACAGCTTGACTCCAGTGGTGTGGAGAGCATGGGACTCACGCCTGAGCATACCCATCCCTCTTGGGGTGACAAATGCAAAACCAACAGTTGATGGACAGAATGCAGAACAATGTCATACATTCACCCTAGTACAGAGATGTGGGCCTAAATCCATCGTTTTTTGCACTCCACACCACCCCAGTTCAGACATGGCCATATGCAAATCAGCCTTGACCCTGTGCCCCATGTGAACAGTCCAGCCCAAACTGCCAAGCCATGTCTTTCCAGGACCGTAATCAAGCATCCTAGGACCAGTTTCTGGCTATCAGCCGTCTTCAGCCAAGATAGCTTGACTCCAGTGGTCTGGAGAGCATGGGACTCACGTCTGAGCATACCCATCCCACTTGGGGTGACAAATGCAAAACCAACAGTTGATGGACAGAATGCAGAACAATGTCATACATTCACCCCAGTACAGAGATCTGGGCCTAAATCCATCGTTTTTTTGCACTCCACACCACCCCAGTTCAGACATGGCCATATGCAGCCTTGAATCATCAGTTGAGGAAAGGGTTGTGAGCAGGTGTTCCTCTTTTAACAAAAATATTATTGTTAGAGGGTAATTCCACACAGACAAATCTCTGAAATATAAGCCTGTTCATAGAAATTTTAGTTCACGTTAGGCTCACTCCCCTTTCCCTTACAATGTTAGGTAAAAATGATTTTAAAAAATCCCTTGACTTCAAGCACTTCTTGGATTTAACTCCTACACTTCACACACAACACTTCCCCTCTCTCTCTATCCAGCACTTCGCACATTCGGATGGTGTTCCCCCCTCTTTTCCTGGGGAAACTTTACGCCTGACTATTGACACTCTCTTTGTCTCCTCTTCAATGCAGCCTTGAGAAAGCCCGGGCTCTACCAGCCCTACAGGGCGAAACACGTGTCGTCTGTTCACTTTCCCTAAAAATGTGCTTTACGAAAAACCAAAATGAGTGAAATGAA
This sequence comes from Lissotriton helveticus, assembly GCF_964261635.1. NCBI lineage: Eukaryota > Metazoa > Chordata > Amphibia > Caudata > Salamandridae > Lissotriton > Lissotriton helveticus. Next base: position 1,467,699,187 of record NC_136067.1, read on the forward strand.
TACAATAATGTGGCGAATAAAAAAGAACTACTTTCACTCAAATCAACCTGAATCAACAAGTGTTACTTGGACAGGGAATTACCCTCTAACAATAATATTTTTTTAAAAAGAGGAACACCTGCTCACAACCCTTTCCTCAACAGGGAGATTAAGTGATTTGCCCTGAATCACAGAATGTTGAGCCAGCGCCAAGACTTGAACCTGGTTCTGCAGCTCCGAATTCAGCAGCACAGTTGGTAATGTTTTAGGCAGCGCTAACAGGAGAAATGGACTGGTGCAAGCTGACTCCTGACGAGAGCCCCGGCACTTATTGTTTTACAAATTAACCACTGGGGGAACCACCATCAGTCCCACCTTCAAGTCACTTGCTCTACCTCTAGAGTGATTGTTTCAGGGTCAGTGTACTCCTGCCATCTGAACTCTGGTACACAGGCATCTACAGGACAGTCTTTGGGGTGACCCAGTGTCCATGCTGACTTTCGTTGCTTCCTGATACCCACCGTGGAGCGCTGCAGACACATCTCTCTTGGCAGGACTCCCCTTTCACGAGAATCCCTCAAGGCCCTTGTCCCTGGATTGCCACGGACTGAATGGGCTGCGCAGGCCTTTCTTAGGCATCATGAAGGGGTCACTAAAGAACTCCCAACAGGGCCACATCGAAGCCTCATGTGCAATCCCAAGGGTGGATGTTCCAAAGGTCGAGATTTCTCTCACCAGCAGGCGTCACGTTCACCTGTGCACACAGCTGGTCCCTGGGCGGCCAGCCTCCGACGGTGCCAAATAGCCTCATTGACCTCAGGGTGTTTTATATGAACAGGGCACCACTCTAGCTGTCTAGTGCTCCTTGGATGTTCTTAGGGATGCACTTGATTGCGATAACACTCACAGTTCTTATACAGTACTTTCAGGTGTGCCAGGAGTCTATTACACTCCATTCTCTCCTTTTTCTTCGCGCTTTAATGCTGTCCTCATGCCACACTTTTCCTCTCCTCTTCCATCTTCTTGTCTTCCCTTCTGCCTCCTGACCAGGCCTCTCCATATGACGTACACTTGACTTGGACCTTCCTGTTCACTTCCTACCCCCGACTGACTCTCTTCTCTTCTTTCTTCCCTGACCAGGCCTTTCGCTGTGATCTTATTTTCACATGGACCTCCCTGGTTGTGCCCTGTCCTCTCTGTAGGATTTGACTCTTTCCTTGGACCTCTCACAGATCTTCCCTCCGTGGACCTCTCACAGGACTCCTCTTCGTGGACTTCTCACAGGTCTCCTCTTCATGGACCTCTCACAGGTCTCCTCTTTGTGGTCCTCTCACAGGTCTCCTCTTCGTGGACTTCTCACAGGTTTCCTCTTTATGGACCTCTCCTCTCACAGGTCTCCTCTTCATGGACCTCTCACAGGTCTCCTCTTCATCAACCTACCACAAGTTTCCTCTTCGTCGACCTCGCACAGGTTTCCTCTTCATCGACCTACCACAGGTTTCCTCTTCGTCGATCTCGCACAGGTCTCCTCTTCATGGACCTCTCACAGGTCTCCTCTTCGTCGACCTCCCACAGGTTTCCTCTTCGTCGACCTCCCACAGGTTTCTTCTTCATGGACCTCTCACACGTCTCCTCTTCACTTGCAGATGCACTCCTTGCGCCTCAAGGCTACTTTGTCACAGCGCTTGCTTCTGCCTCCATTCAGGCAGGCTTCACAGGGTCTGTCACACCCTTTGACAGCATTGGTACTCTAAATCGCAGGGCTCTCACTCCCGGGCTCATGCCTGTGCTGTCCGATCTCCAGACGCAGCCCTTTGTACACCTCTGCTTCTTGGGCGTTCTGCACTGCGTCTTGCGCACCCTGTCCTTTCTCCTGCGTGGATGACCTTCCTCACTAGGGACGCAATTGCTGGGAAATATGCAACCTTCACATCTCACCCGGTGTGGCGTATGGCACCCGTGCCCCGTCTCCATAATAGTTCCAAAACTCCTGGGGGCGGTCACCTCTTCAGTTCAGGTCCACAGTACCCCTCTTCATGCTGCTAGTTTTTCCTCTTCACAGGGGTACTTGACTGTTGCAGTGAACACCCATGGCCAATAGATGTCACCACAGCATCTTTCTATACTTCTGCATCTTTTCCCTTTGAGGTCTATTCAGCTTACTCACTGAGAAGGGGTGCAGCCCTTCCTACAAACATAGCATGACAGGGTCTTGGCGGGGCTGCCACTTCACTTTATGCAGGTGCACTTCCCCCATTAACCTTGGTCCGCAGCAGCCGTGCCTGTCCTGCTGTCCGTTTCCATGTGCACTGTTCCTTAAAAAAAAAAAAACATCTCTTCGGAACTATCCCAAGGCCCTTGGGCCGGACTTCCATTATAGTCACTTGCGAGGCCTTGATGCAGTTTGCAGTTTACGGAGCTACTGTAGATGGCACTGCAGTCTTCCACTGGCTCCACGCTCTCTATCTCCTTGCTGGGCTTTCCGCCTCATCGTGAGCTAGGCCCGCTGCTGCAGGAACATCGCAGCATGGGCACAACCAGGTTTCTCCTTCGCTGGCCGCATCTCCACTACTGAGTGCTGGATCCATCCAGGGCTGCCGCCTCAATCCTGCTTGCCACGCGCTCTCTACACCCATAGGTGGGGTACTGTCTCCGAAAGCCACCACTTGAATACACGCATCAGGAGATCTCCTGAAGGCAGCAGCATCTCCTATAGGGTAAGGCTCTTCATTTCAAAATGATGGCTGCCGAAATCTGCTTCACACTTTTGGGGTCAGGAGAAGATTGGTTTTGTCCAGCTCTCACGCGACTGGGATTCCGTCATAACTCTAATTACTCTCTGGGTCCTGGGGCACATCCTTCTGCAGGAGCTGCCCCTACTTTATTGCGCTGCGCTTTCTCCTGTAAATGGGCATTCATTTGGTGTGTTGGTGGGCAGAGTGCAGGCGCCTCTACCACAGTACCTGCTACAACACTTAGGTGAATTTCCTTGCCGCAGAGCTCACATAATGCCCAGCGATCCACTACTATATACCAGGGGCACAGCAGGTACTTGGCAGCATCACATGGGGACTGGACACCGTCCCCCCTGCTCATGGCCATGATGCTGGCAGCGGGGGTGCTTCATGTTCTCAGGCTACAACTCCCCCCCACCAGGAACTGTGAGGCGGCTGCTACCTCACACACGGGGCAGGTCCCGCTCATCGCCAATGTATGGGTTGGTCCCTAGGCACCCCGCAGTCAGAATAAGCACACAGACATAGTGGTATACTATCTGGAACTGGCCCAAGGCACGTGCGCCGTGCCCATTTTATTAGCAGGGTTACCTGACCGGGGACACCTGAGATGGATGGGTATGGGGTGAGTGTGGAAGCCAGCCCTCTAGGAGTGGCAGGAGGAAACACATTACTTAGAAACACTAGAATGTGGCCAGCAGGTCACTACAGGTATCTGCCAGTAGGAGTGCAGTTGGTTAAGGCAACCATAGCTGAGATGGGGAATTCGGGGGGCAGCCGACCATAGGGAGGTCTGCCTCCTGGGCAGATTGGGAGGGTGGTGCAGCCCATGAGCTGCCATTTTGTGTTGGGCTACTTTCATAGCTCAAAGTATAAGTAGTGTCACATTGGGCTCTCTGTCACTATTTTAGGTTCAGGTGATCTGGTGGCTGGTGACAAGGAGCAGTTAGGCGTTTTTATTGCTTGTTTAAATTGATATAGGTAATTGTCGCTAGTGCTTACTCCAAAAGAAAATGTCTGGCATCAAGGGCAAAGTGGAGCAAGCGATGCAGCTTTTGAAAGAAGCTGGGCTCCTCGACCTTGTGGTTGGAGACGTAAATGTCAGTGGCCCACCGAGCGCAGCAGGCGTTGGTCGTGTAGCCGCAGTGGTGGTGGCATGAGGCAGCATCCCCAGTGAGGGTAAGTTTATGGGGCCACTCTGTGTCCAGGAGAGTGGCCCTTCATAGGGTGGTGTGTAATCAGACCTGTACTGCTGGCAGGGCAGCTGCGGGCCGGGCTGTAGTGCCCGAGAATGCAGCAGCGGTGGTGGGGCGGGGAAGAAGTGCGACACAGAGGCCGCAATGTCAGGGAGAGGCAGGAAAGGAGTGAAATGAGGCAGAGGCTCCTCCGCCCATCGTACATGTGTTTGGGGCCGTGAGAAAAAGGCGACTGGGGAAGCAAGCAGCATCTTCGGAGCCATCTGTGATTGACAACATAAATGGCATATGGGGCCAAGCCAGAAAGAGTGCATCATCTCTAGCATCGCTCCTGAAAGCTGAATAAAATGTGGAGACATCAGCAGGACAGCAGAGGGGTTGCATTAATCCTGATGATGATTGCTGAGGCCTGTGGAAGGTGGAATGCCCATGGTGATTTAGATGCAGAAGGCATGGGGGGATGACAGGGTGTCGATGAGAAGCCCGGGGAGTGGTGCTGAGCACAGAGGGAATGTAAGGGAGAGGGCATATGGTCAAACCTCCAGCAAAGAGGGGCTCTCATGGGCTGAGCTAGGTACTAAAGGGAGAGACATGGTGTCACAGCGGGATAAGTACCTGAGATGGGGGTGGAGAGGGCCTCACATGGGGCTCAGATAAGTGGGGAGCTGGGGGTTCTTGGGGGGTGGGTGGACAGGGAGAAAACATGGGCCCTGGTTTGGGGCATGGATTTGAGCAGGGTAGGCAGTACGGTGCGGCAGGTGAGTAGGGGTCCAGTGAAGGGCCCCGCTTATGCTTTAGTTGTGGCCATGTTCGAATGGAGTGTGGAAGAAGGTGATGGAATGGAGGGCCATAGAAGGTGATGGAATGGAGGGCCTGGGGAGGCACTGTTTAAATATGTGTGGTTTTGTGCTTTGGTAGTCTTAGCCCCAGCCCACGTCCATCACAGCTGTGCACCATATGCACTTTAAGTGGGATGAAAAATGTAGGGGATCTCAAAAAGGCACGTGGCCAAAGTAGTAAAGGGGGTTGCTTAAACATGTAAGCTACATTTTTGTGATTCACATAGTGTGTCACCCAACCAGTATATTGGTTCCTCGCAGTGCTTTCTGTTAGTGCATCCAGATATATAACGCAACAATTGAGATGCACTTTAAACCAGCCAGGACTATTGTTTTTTGCCAATGGTTGTTAGCTGTTTAAGATAAATGAGTAACATGAAATAATTAAAATGTAATTGTGAGACTGTAAATTAAATATTACTAAGGCATGTGGAAGGTGTAGTCGTTTACAGAGAGTATCAATCGCTCCTGTTATGTTCCCCCTTATATTAGACATGCACACCCTTTTTCTCTCCTCATTTCCACCATCTGCATACTACACACCTCATCTTTCAACTCCCTCTTTTCACTTTCTCCTGCACACACTTCCTTGCATCTTCTCACTTCACCAAATTCAAACACACAACATACTCTTTCACCTGCAAGCATCACACTTTTTTACTTTTGCCGTGTAAATATTTTGACAACTGTGTACCTCCTGCCCACATTTGTTCAGAATCACAATTTCATCTGGAATATGTAACTATTCTACTAAGTACCTTGCAGAGAGGCCTAAGATTTGATGTGCATGTATTCGGAACACCTTTTTGATCCACTGACAGGCCCAATGAGAAGCTCGCATAGTATTCAGCCTCAACTCCACAGCGCTCAGTCGTGGCCTGTTACAAATACATGGCGGCATCTCAGTTGAAAGTATGCACTCACTATACAAGTGTAATATTCTGAACAAAAAATCAAGAAACACATTATCGAAATAGCTAACAGTATTAGGGAATGCAATAATAAGTAAAACATGAACTATAAACAGAAAACAAAATCTCTGATATTGATTACTTAAACATTTTTACATTCATTGTTCAAAAATCGATTAATGTTTTTTGTCATTAAGGTTAAATAGATGAATACATGGCCCGATAGGAACCCCTTCCAATATCTGTTCATAATTACTATCGGGTTTGAGACCCAGCCCACTTAAAGCCCTGAGCTCTCTACTTTCTAAGTACTTTCATTTCAGTTCTTTGCCCTCTGACGTGTGTGCTCTAGCTTCCTGTGCTCTTAGCCCGGGAAACATCGCAACTATTACAACGCATGTCATTACAACGCATAGCGCTGGGGGCGCTCTAGGATAGGGAATAGATTTAATTTACTATCCAACACCTTCCCTACTATCCACGGGGACTGGAGTTGGAATAGTAAATTAAACTATTCACTATCCAGCACCCCTAAGCACTATACGTTGTAAAGGCATGCGTTGTAAAAACTGCGTTGTAAAGGCATGCGTGGTAAAAGCATGCGTTGTAATGTCATACATCCTCTTAGCCCACTTTTCACTTTCTATGTTCCTTCTACCTCTGAACCTTCTGTCCAGTTTACTCTGTGACATCTTTTCTCTGTCTAGCCCATGTGCTCATTGCCCTGTCTTTTCTTCAATGTGCTGTAACCCTGTCCTACAATGCTTAATGTGTGCAGGTGGTAGGCCCTAGCACTTAATGTTTGGCGACCAGGGCGTATGGTTTTTTGTTTAACACACTTTAATCCAGAGCAAGATAGAGAAAAGGCAGAAATGGGAGAAAGAAAGCGGGAGAAAAAACCGATAAACTGGGCCAAAGAGGGGAAAAAAGGGATGAAAACCCCAGTGAGAGTAAGAAAGATAGTCAGGAATAGTAGAGTGCAGGGCTTTAAGTGGGCCGGGTCTCACCTGTGCTGAGCACCAGCAGTTTTTAAAGGCAGCCTCGAAATGTGTCTCTATCTGACTCTGTTTTGTGCCCTGGCACTGGCGGTCCGTTTTTTTTCCAGCTGCAGTGACAGCAGGCACATCAATGTGTGCGTTCTCACACTGCTTACTTCTCAATAGCGGAGAAGCTACGGAATGATGTGAGCGTTGTAGGAGAAGGGAAATCCTTTAAAGAGAGTAATTTTCTCTCTCGATTTCCCTTCTCTTTTTGAAACTTAGGAGCAGCAACATTGTTGTGGTGTCACCAGGGCACTAAGTGGAAGCTTTTTCAATATTATATACAAACCATAGTTGCTGCTTATATATCTTATGCAACTATACTAAAAGGGTCAATTAAGCACTATCCTGAAAGCAATGTTAGAAATTACCTGTTAGTCACAACAATTTTTTCACCCTAACAATAATAATGTCCCAGAGCACAACTCTCAGTTGCCGTTGGAGGAGGATACCTCTTAGCAGTAAACGATTATAGTAATTATGGAGCAACTCTCAGATGCCGCTGGAGGAAGATACCTCTTGGCAGTGGCCGAATATAGTAATCACGATGTATCTCTAGAAGGCAAATGTAAGTCTTAAAATATCTATATCTAATATTGTATTGTATTGAACCAAACATGACTGGCGATCTAAATAAGTGTATAATGCCCGCCTGGTTCAATATTAGGCAGGCCTATTATTCAGGGCTACAGTTCGATTTGCTATGCAATACATCTTTCCATTGTCCTAACCCGTATGTCATGAGAACCGTAGTTTATATAGTATTGTTAATACTCACTATTGCACCGTTAATTAAAACCTATATCTTCCTTTCGGGGTTTTCTTCTCTTCTCACATGTAATTGCTCTTTTTCACACTCTCTGGTGAATTCCTTCTTAAATTGGATCTCTTCTGAAAGTCACTTGATTATGATATTGTTTAACATGATCGAATGTCCTATAGGGGTCATCATATTTGTTTATATTTATGTATTGTTTTTATGTCTACAGCCTTGAGAAAGTCTTGGAACGGACTTTGTACGGACGAAACACGTGTTGGCTGGCTGTTTCTTTGATGTTTGTGAATAAAAAGAAAATCATATGCAAAAAGACCTCGGCTTGATCATCTTGTCTCAAGAAGAATATCTTTGATGAAGCACGCATATATTATGACTGTTTTGGTGAAAAAATTGTTGTGACTAACAGATCATTTCTAAGATTGCTTTCAGGATAGTGCTTAATTGACCCTTTTTGTATAGTTGCATAAGACAAATAAGCAATAACTATGGTTGTATATGGGGGCGTGGCTTAGCACGCAATGGTGGAGGACGTGCTCGGGTAGAGCTCCTGCTTGAGCTCCCCTGCCCCGGGCCATTTCTCCGTCAAAATTTGCCCTGCCTGGCCTGCCACTGCTGGCGGGTCTGCCCGCGAACCTTGGCAACATCTGGGCCGAGTTTGGTGAAATTCGGCAGCGGAGCTCCGCACCGTGACCGACAGAGAAATTGCGGCCGACCTGCCTGCGACACGGCCGGATACCAAACTACGAGAGGCCGCGGCTTCTCAGGGCCTACTGGGACTCGCCCTGCTACCCGCCGGAAGCGACCCGGCCACTGCTGAGGGCGGACGAGGACGGATGCGGTGGCCCCCCCGCGGGGACGCAGCTGACGGCCCCCGCACACCGGGCCCTGGTGACTGAGAGAGAAGAGGCGGGCGAGCCGGGGGCGGCCGGAGCCCGACGCGGGTCGGGGCGGCGATGTGGAGCTGCGGAGAAGTGGGGGCGAGCGCCTGCCTGCTGCTGCAGTGACTTGGGCTGCGGCGCGAAAGCTACGCGGAGACACTGACGGATGAGTGGGGCCTCCCTTCGGCCCTTCTGCTGCTGCGTGCCGCCCTGCGCTGACGCCTCGGACAGCGGGCCCCGGAGCTGGTGGGCCCACGTGGCGACACAGTGAGTACCCTCCCCCCCACCACGGAAGGGACTGACGGCGGAGGGCTGCGGAGCCACTGCCGGGACACACTCGCCCACGGCGGATACCTGGGCCCCCGCGCCGCCCGGTGAGGCCCGGCTGACGTTAGGCGCTGTTCGCTGGGGCGACCTTCTCCCTCCTGCCCCTCCGGCGCTGCACTCTGCCCCACGTTGGCGCCACGGGCTGGGACCTGGGAACTAGCTGGCCCTTCCGACGACGCAGCAGATACCTGGGCGGGGGACTCCCTCTCCCCCTCACCATAGCAGAGGCCACGAGTGGAAGGCCACAGAGGGACACCACCAAGACGCGACCACCCGCGGGGGCTGACGGCGCCCCCCACGCGCCTGCAGCGCCATTATTCCGGAAGACGCCCCAGCAAAGCTGCTTACCCTGGTGGGACCCGCCTGAGGCTTGAAGACGGCGAGAGTCCCCCGCTCTCCGAGACTGGACTGGCGCTCCGTCCTCCAGCGAGCTAAGATTAGCTGCACTGCAGGCCCCCAGGCGCCGACTAGGATACACGCCACGATACCACGGTGTGGGAACTAGGGGAGTGGGTGCACCCACGAGGCTTCCACACCATACCGAAGACAGGAGGCGTTCAGGGTTTGATGAGACGACGTCGCTGGCCTGCGCAACCTGACGCACCTTGGACACGACTTGCGAACTTGCCCCCCCCCCTCGGACCTCACGACCGCAAGCAAGAATCGCCCCTGCTGCTGCCTACACATGCAACCTGCCCCATGTCTGGTGGGGTGAAGACGCGCACCGGAACGGGAGGCATGTCGGTAAAGGGGAAGACGGCGCAGACACCCTCCAAAATGGACGCCGACCATGTGGCGTCGAAACTGGACTCTGTCTTGGCAGCCATGGAAAGGATGGAGGAATCCCTTCAGCAGACACGCACCTCTCTGGAAACCAGGATAGACGGTGTGGCGATAGATCTAACTCATCTCAGAGCTGATCATAAGAAATTACAAGAACGTACCACTGCGCTGGAAGGCGCGGTGGCAACCGTGGAACCGAAGGTGTCGCAATCGGACAAGCACATACAGGACCTCCTTAACAGGGTGGAATTCCTGGAGGATCGCGCGGAGGATGCAGAAGAAAAGGCAAGAAGGAACAATATCCGCTTGGTGGGCATTCCGGAGAAATGGGAAGGGATGGACCCCACGCAGAGAGTGGAAGACTGGCTCCGTGAACTGCTACCGGAGGGAGTGCTGTCACCCCACTTTGTGGTGGAACGTGCCCACCGAGTACCCACGAAACCCCTAGCCACTGGCATGAACCCCAGACCGATAATCCTCCGAGTCCTTAACTACAGAGACCGCGACACGATCTTGCGGGAAGCCAGGAAACTAGGCGAGATCAGGATCGACAACACCACGGTGATGTTCTTTCCAGACTATACTGTGCAGGTCCAAAGGCAAAGACACTCCTTCCTGGAAGTGAAAAGGCGATTGCGGCTAGCTGGACTTAAATACTTGCTTCTCTTCCCAGCCAAGCTACGGGTGGTAGCGAAAGACAAAACGCACTTTTTCACGGACTCTGACGAGGTCGAGGCCTGGCTAGATGAGAACATGCCGGATGTGCCTAGACGGGCGCATGGAACTGCTACTGCGGAACGCACGCGTGGGGCGCGGAGACGCCGCAGACGAAGAGCTCCCACACCTCCCAGAACAAGGGAACCACCAACTCACTCCCCAACTGCGAGCGAGATGATGCAGGAATAACGAGCCGCCCTCCGCAGGGTGGTGGAAATCAGCAGCTCCCCAGCCCCATCCCCTGCCCCGGACACAACTCCAACGCCTCTCCCGAGCGACGATGATGCAATATATGGCCTACAGGACTCCCAGCACACCGAAGACCTTCCGGACATTACGCCGCAAACTGCAGACTTGTTTGGCTAAGGGGCCCATGCAGAATCTAGCTACCTCGTGATGGGTACGATGACGCTGTGCGGACGCTACGCAAACCTACATTGTGAGGGGAGAATTACGCAGCTCTACTTTGCTGAATCCTGTTCGCCTAGAGACGCTGAACTCCGAGCAGGTACTGTGCTTGTTATGTACACTCATGACCCAGTCGCTTACTGCTGAGTGCTGATCACCTGATAGACAGCTACACACGAGCTGACCAGAGACAGCCAGACTGTTTGGGGAGAGAGCTCGTCCCCCCCCTGAGAGCCCTGCTCTTCCAGCTCGATGCCAGACAAACCGCTGTAGCCACGCGGAAGGATGAGACCTGGGCAACCGCCAGACGGTAATGGCCTCTAGACCCTGCCCGGGAGGGATGCTGCATCCACTATGGACAATATTGTTAATTGTACTGTTATAGCTTAAGCCACAGAGCACCCCTTAGAACTGTATAGTTTACGAGCTCATACGAGCGTTTGGACGGCCACATGTTTAGTAGCCGACCTTTTGTCATTTTAGGTTATGTAGCCATGTTGAGGCCACGTGTTACCATCCCTTTCCCTACCCATTTCCTTCCTCGGAGATCACCACGCACAACGCTGACACTTTGGGGCGCATTTGTGTTGGAGAAGTGGTTCTGGACTAAGCGGAGAGCATTTCTTGGGTGTGTGGGGGTGGGAGGGGTGGGGGGGACACACAAACAGCAACACAATGACTGAGACAAGAATTTGCACTTGGAACATCAGGGGAATGCACACACCAGCCCGGCGCTACCAGATTTACTCATACTTGAAGCGACACAAGATAGGCATAGCACTGCTACAGGAGACACACTTGAACGAGGCAGAAGTCCAGGCACTACGCCGCAAATGGCGCGGACAGCTTTACGCCACGTCCTATTCCTCATACGCCCGTGGCGCCCTGATATGGGTCCGCCCTGGGATCCCCTGGACGGCTACAGACACCACGATAGATCGGGAGGGTAGGTTTGTTGCGGTACAGGGCAGACTTGATGGGCACCAGATGGCGCTGGTGTCACTGTACGCTCCAAACACTGATCAAGGTGGCTTCCTAGCGCGCCTCTCTACCATACTGGCACCCTGGCATGGGACCCCCTGGCTGCTGGGTGGAGATTACAATTGCACGCTAGACACTGTGCTGGATCGCTCCTCCCCGCCCCCTGTTGGTGCTCCGACACGCGGGGCCACGAAGGCACTGCTGGAGTGGGCCGAGCAGTGGGACCTCCATGATGTTTGGAGGACACACAACCCTGGAACGCGAATCTACTCCTACTATTCAGGCGCCCACGACTTACATGTCCGCCTGGACCGATTCATGTCCACTGCTGACCTCTTACCCCTTGTGACTGACGCACTATACACGGGCCGCACGCACTCTGACCACAACCCACATTTCCTGACCATGGCCTGGGACCGACCACACCCTCCTGTCCCCACCTGGAGACTACAACCGGCACTGCTGCTAGATGCGGAATTTCGCGACTCCCTCCTCACATGCACTGCTCAATATTTCGAGGACAACACGGGCACGGCGTCCTCCCCACAAGTAGAGTGGGACGCCTTCAAGGTAGTGATCCGGGGCCACTGCTTGAGGACGCAGGGACACATACGACAACAACTAGAGAACGAGCTCACCAAATTAGAAACTACTCTACTCGAGAGGGAGGGGGAGGCCGCCGAGGGTAGCACTGACTTGCTACAAGAGGCGCACGCAGTTCACGCAGGCCTCATGGAGCGCCTTCGGGACATTAACTACGCAGCACACTCGGCAAGGACACATCACATGAGTGACAGACCTGGCAAGCTACTGGCCTGGCTGATATCGCAAGAGACGCGCTCGACCCCAGTGGCAGCGATACAGGTGGAGGGGAGAGGCTTACTATACTCGCAGAGTCAGATTCACGACGCATTCACCACACATTACACCGCGCTGTATCGCTCACGGCTGCCTCACCCGCGCCCCGACATCGCTGGCTACCTTGCCCCACTACCAATGCCGCAACTGACTGCTGCGCAACAGGACGAACTGGAAGCCCGGCTCGACCCTGACGAGGTTCGCAACGCAATATTTAACTTGTCTAATAGCAAATCCCCGGGCCCGGATGGGCTTCCAGCCGAATTTTACAAAGCAGGCTCGGCCATACTCATCCCTGAACTTCTGAGGATGTATGCTGCGGCCCTAGAGGACGCAGCCTTGCCCCCGACGCTAAATGAGCCGACCCTGATCTCCATCCCCAAACCGGACAAAGACCACACACAAGTGGGCTCTTATCGCCCGCTGGCGCTGCTCAATACAGACTACAAAATACTGGCCTCCACTCTGGCTCGACGATTGGCCCCCTATGTGCCCCAACTGCACCAGGATCAAAATGGCTTTGTCCCAACGCGCCACACCTCCCACAACATCCGACGCCTTTTCCGGGTGCAGGAGTATGCCACCCAGCGGTGGCCTAGAGCAGGGTGCTTGATATTGGACCTGGAAAAGGCTTTCGATTCGGTGGAGTGGCCGTACCTGGGAGCGGTATTGGAAAAATTCCAATTGGGTGGCGGATACGAAGCTATGGTGGAATTGCTTTATGGCAAGCCGACGGTTCGGGTGCGCACGGGTGCGCTGCTCTCGGACGCACTACGAGTCTGTAGGGGCACTAGACAGGGCTGCCCCCTGTCGCCTCTGCTGTTCTCTCTAGCCATGGAGCCCCTGGCCACGATACTTAGGGCACGGGGAGCCGACTGGGGCATCCCACTGGCGGACGGTCTCCACGCAGTGTCGCTGTACGCAGATGATTTACTGTTGTACGTCAGAGATATAACCAACATCCCGGACTCGCTGGCCAACGTCTTCCGAACTTTCGAGGAGATGTCGGGACTGCGAGTCAACTGGTCCAAATCGGGGGCTTACTCCTTCCACCCGGATACGCCCGAATGTGATGTGCGACTGGGCGGCGGCAGGCTGCAGTGGTATCCCACCACTCTCCGATATCTGGGGATACGGATCTATCGGACTCCGCTGGATGTCCTGGAGGGGAACCTCCTGAGAGCGGTTGCCTCGATCCGGGCGCAGATCGCGTTCTGGAACACCCTACCTCTTAATGTCCCAAGTCGGATAGCACTTATCAAAATGATAGTACTGCCTAGACTCCTGTACTATTTCGCTAATGTACCGACTTACGTACCGAACAAAATTTTCCGAGACCTGGAGACCCTGCTGAGGAGCCTCATCTGGAACAAGGGCCGACCCAGGGTGGCGTTGACTAAGCTCTACATGCCAACGGAGCTGGGAGGCCTGGCAGTTCCCAACATGGAACTGTACAACCTCTCGGCGCAAATGCAGTGGGTGTCGGAGTGGCTGAGCGGCAGACACCTTGAGGATACTGCCTCGGGCGCGGCTGCCTGGACGCAAACCCAAATCAATACCCTGTTCCACCCGTTATCCCGAACCCCCGCCCCCCTCAGATACACTTAGCAGTGGCACGAAAATGTTTCCTACGCTGTATGAAGCTCACCCGGGCTGTGACCCCATACGCCCCGACCATGCCCATTCTAGGTACTCCGAGCCCTACAGGAGCACTGACTGCGACTTGTCTGACCAGTTGGACACAAGCCGGGGTGGATACCCTGGGCGACCTGTATGCTGAGGGAGCACTGCTCACCTTTGAGGACCTGGCTGCCGCCACGGAGCTCCCAGCTGGACAGTTCCTGCTGCATGCGTCCCTTTTGCGCACACTTACTACCTACTGGGGGGATGTGACGGAGGAACTACCGATGCATTGCTTTATGCAGTACCTCCATGTCATGGGAACTGGCTCGCACATCATCCACTGGCTGGCGCAGGCTCTGCAGGCACACTCGCAGCCGTCTGCGCTGCGGTTACGCGATGGGTGGGCGGCGGACAGGGGGCGGGCCTGGACAGACAAAGAATGGGCGATAATATTAGCCGGACCGACATATATCCCACGCAGCCCCCGTTTTAAGATCATACAATTCTATATCCTACACCGCGCTTACCTAACGCCCGACAAGATAAATAGGTACTTTGCTACCACGGATGCTGCCTGCCCGCGCTGCTCCCAGGCTGGGGCTGACCTCTTGCATATGCTGTGGCATTGCCCTGAAGTGAGCGCCTACTGGAGTGAGGTCGTGACGCTCCTCACACGCAGCGCTGATGAGCAGATGCCACACACGTGGGAGGCATGCATCTTGGGATTGCATAAACGCACGAAGTTCAATAAAGTGCGGACCCGCTTCTGGGACATGGGGCTTATAACAGCTAAACACCTGATCACCAATCGCTGGAAGGCGGCGGCCTCCCCCCATGTTCGACATTGGCGCGCTTCCTTCACTAACTGGGCACGAGCGGAGGGCACGGTTCTTCTCCGGGAAGAAACGGCGGGACTCCGCAAATTCCCCATCGCCCAGCTCTGGAACGACCTCCTAAAGGCATTCCACCACGCCTGCCAGGAGCGGGGAGTTACATGAGAAGACAGATAACATAGCCATGGTGATGCTGGCTGGCAAGCGGCCCTGGGCGGAGGTGCTACCGCCTCCCCACCACGCATAGGACGCCTTTGAGACACTGCATGCGCGCCGTTACCCTGGCCCTGGCACGCCCGAGACGACAGCAGACATCGCCACCGAAAGAAGAGCCGCCCCCCCCCCGCCCGCCCGCCTGTTCTCCGACAGGAGACGGATCGCCCCACAGCTGGCTTGCGCTACTGCCCCGCACACTGCCGACTTACGCCCTGACCCCGCACTGCGGATACTGCCCACACGCACTTGAATGAGATAGGGACCTTGAGCCCCTCCCCTCGCCACACTCCCCCCCCCCTCCTCGACTGTCCCCATACTTTACATGTAGCCTCGCTGGGCCCCACCTCACAACAGATGCCCCGCATTGGAACCAGCAACGATCCCCCCCCTCCCCTGCCTCTTACACTCTTCCCCACCCCCCCGGTTTTCCCAGCCAATATATAGGCGCAGGGAACAGTTTGTTTACTGGTCAAGTTCAAGGACTAGACACATTTTCCTGGTTTTTAATGAAGATACAAGAGATAATATGTTACCACCAAGAGACGATCCCTTGGGACCTCATGCTACCTGTGAGGTGCAGAGACGTGACACCATTCACATACCACAAGAGGCACACACGGACAACTGGCCATAAACGTGTTACACGTAGACAGGACGTACTGCTTATTGGTTGCTGCCATGTCCCTAGCGCCCTCTCAGTGATGTAACTGGGAGCATAAGCAAATACTCTACTGCTGAGTACTCTGGCCCCAACCCAACATGGCTGCGGACTAACCCTACTGACCACATCTGCGCACTCCTATGCCTCAGTGAGCTATACCAAAGCACACATCGCCAATACAAGAACGGCAACACTGACTCAGCACTGAGAACGCACACATAATTGATTCCCCTCCCCCCCTTCTGACTGCCCACAGCTGATTTATACACGACCTATGGGACTTTGGGGAGATACATTCAGGAAACACATGCTGAGTGATCATTGCGATATGAATCTTGAGGATAAAATGTAAAACCATGAGATCTACCATTAAAGTCGCTAGTCAACGACTAATCATACAAATTAACACATGGAACTCGCCGCCGGACCCCCGGGTTGTCGGCTAAATGGCTGTGTCATCCTGTTCAGTAGCTGGCAAACTCATGTCTACTCACGCAGTCTTTGTAAAGATGTGGATTGTGAACTGTATGATACCAGCATATTGTATAATAAAGGTCTTCTTAAAAATTAAAAAAAATTAAAAACTATGGTTTGTATATAATATTGAAAAAGCTTTCACTTAATTACACTGGCAATGCCCCTTTGAGAGACCCCCTCAGTTTTTTCATCCCACTTAAAGCCTTGGTAGAGTGGTTGGAGAAAGAAGAATCAGAAAACATTAAAGATTCATCAAGCCGAAAACGGCTCGCAAAGGGCCAGATTCTGAGAATCTGGCCCTTTGCGAGTGCAATTTTTGCATTTGGGATTCATCATCCCAAATGCAAAAATCGCTAATTGCGAAATCGCATATTTGCGAGGAATTGCATTTAAGGAATCTCTATTTGAGATTCCTTAAATGCAATTCATTAACCATTTTCTAATAGCGAATTCGCTATTTCTGGCCGCTATTTACCACAAAGTCAGACTTCGTGGTAAAGAGCGAAAACTCAGAAAAATGCACTTTAGTGCATTTTTCTGAGTGGTATGTTACACACACACACGTCCTTTGGACATGTGTGTGTGCAACATCTGACTACATTTGCTTTTCAGGGGTGCTACAGGGTGTCCTTTGGACACCCCTGGCACCCTTGAAATCGCATCCTTATTTGCGATTAGCAATTTGCTAATCGCAAATAAGGAAGATATAGGAATCGCAATATTTTTTGCAATTCCTACATGAATCCCGTTTTGCAAGTCCTTAATAGCGATTCCTTATGAATCGCTATTACAGACTCGCAAAACGGGACTTTGATGAATCTGGCCACATGCATCATTGTAGGAATTTGCGATTCCTAAATTGCGAAAATTAAGGAATCGCAATTTAGGAATTGCAAAATCCTATGCATCAAGAAATTGCAAAAGTTTTTGCGATTCCTTAATTTTCTTTATTTGCGATTCCTTAATTGCGAATCGCAATTAAGGAATCGCATTACATTGATTCCTATGGGCCTAGAGGCCCATAGGAATCAATGGGAAGGCATTCTCATTTTGCGAATTCGCAAATAAGGAATCGCAAAATGAGAATGCAATTTCAAGGGTGCAGGGGGGTCCAAAGGACCCCCCCCGCACCCCTGAAATGTCACGTAAGTACATTTTACTCACACACATGTCCCAAGGGCATGTGTGTGTGTAAAATATAAGTTTCAAAAATGCACTTTTGTGCATTTTTAAAACGTTTCCCAATTACCATGAAGGTTTACTTCATGGTAATTTTCCCCTTCCTAATTGCGAAATCGCAATTAAAAAAAAATCATGCATAGCATTTAAGAAATCGCAAAATTTGCAATTTCTCAAATGCTATAGCAATTTAAGAAATCGCAAAAAATTGCGATTTCTTAAATTGCGAAAAATGAAAAAAAAATTATGCATCCCAAAAATGGTTTTTGCATTCGCAAACGGCCGAATTTTGCGATTCGCACCGTTTGCGAATGCAAAAACCAATGATGCATGTGCCCCAGGTGATAGTCTATACAGCCTTGGAATTCAACATACCCAGCATTGAGCCCTGCCACTGGCGGGCTCCTAAGAAAAACAAGCATTTGCAATGCAATAGGTCTCGTATTTGCAAGAGTTTGAGCTATTGGCATTGTAAATGACAATGCCTTTTATTTATGTGTTTTGAAAACATACAAGGGGTGTGTGCATTTTGTACTTATTGTCCTTGCTTAGGAGAAGCAAGGCTGTCAGTAAAAGAGGCGCAGTTACTGCCAGCTTTGCTTCTTGTAAGCAATGGCTATAAGTGAAAAGTACTTGTTTACACATTGCTTTCAGGTTTTCTAAACACATAAATAAAAGGCATTGTCATTTAGAATGCTTTTAGCTCAAAGTACCGCAAATGCGAGACCTATTGCATTGCAAATGCCTATTGAGCATATTAATCTGAAACTGCTATTGTAGAGGCCTTTGGAAAGGGAGGGGAGGTGTGGGCTAAATATGCGGCTCCAGGCTTGTATTGTGCACAGTTCATGAAGGAGTTTATAAAGCCGTATTAGAGTACAGTTGCTTGTAAGTGTGGCAATTAATTAATAAGGGCAAAATGAAATATGAAGAATCAGATTAAATGTCGGTAGTAATAGTGAGTGGGCGAATGCTTATTGAGGGATAGCAGCTTACAACTGCTACAGCGTTTGTTTATTGCTATACGATCTTTTGATTAGCAGTAGAACATGTCAAAGGAGGGCCAACACGGGGGAATGTTAAAAGCAAGTAAATGGCGAAAAGGGCTGGAGGGCAGGTGTTGAGGCCGACTTTTTATTCTTTTGTTGGTGTGTGACTAACAGCAATTGAATGGAGGGGGGAGGGGCTGGGCCGAGGAGAGAAAGTGTGTGCAGAAAGGGATACAAACATTGTGGGTGGTGGGGGGGGGGTAAAACTCTAAAAATATACAGAGATGTAAGGGAAAACAAGTAAATTGTTAAACTACACATAGACAGGGGGCAAGGGGCAGACAGGGGAGAGCGATCTGCAGAGCGGAGCTCACATTTTTTTTTTTTTGCAGAGTTTTATATAGCGCGAACTAGACCCGGACCGAATCAGGTATCAGAGCGCTTTACATATTTTTCCAGTTACATTTCAACCCTCTCAGCTACAGAACGTGGAAGACAAGCTTAAGTCGGTGAACAGATCAACATATAACATATAAGAATAAACAGTGATTTGATGAATACTGAAACTTTGTGATGCGACCATATGCTAAGAGTTTGGTCTTGCAGTTTCGCCTGAAGCCCTTGCCACTTAAACAACTTACTGGTACAACAGGGTATGAGGGCCTCAAGCACCCTGTATCACAAGACACCATGCACTCCTTTTCACTTTTCATAAAATGTCCAAAAAATCGTTATTCTTTGTTGGATAATTTGTTTTATTGATAGCGAAGATTTTTCAAAATTTTCATATTTTTCAAGAATATTTTTCCGTCATATTCCAAAATAATTATATTGCCCAATGCATTTCAAGCATATAGCCCTTCTTCAGGGCACTTCCATTACATCTCGGTTGGTAGAATACAGCGTAGCAAATGTGCAAGTGAATAATTACATCGGTAACTCTCTCCTCGCTATCCTCAGCGTGGGGCAACATAATTATTTTGGAATATGACAGAAAAATATTCTTGAAAAATATGAAAATTTTGAAAAATCTTCGCTATCAATAAAACAAATTATCCAACAAAGAATAACGATTTTTTGGATATTTTATGAAAAGTGAAAAGGAGTGCATGGATGGCATGTGTCTTGTGATACAGGATTCATATCTTCATTCATTTACGTCTCAATCTTGGCAGCCCAGCAAGATTACCATCTTATGCACCAACGACATTAACAGAATATAAAGAAAGGACCGTTACTTTATTCACATTGGAGTGCAGAACCTAACACTATTTATCTGGCCTCAAGCACCCGCCATGCAGTGGAGGAATAATGAAAGGGGCATGGCCTTCGGAAGGGGCCACCATGGTGTGCTCAGCAGGCGTCAGCCTTGTCCCAACGTCATCCAGTTGGAGACTGGGGAAGGGGGTCTCTTTTGAGGAAGTGAGAGGAAAAGAAATCAAAAGCATAGAAATTGCACACACATTTTTTTTCTCTGAATACTGCGAAAAGAAATGCTTAATTGATGGGTGCACATTTAAGTTGGAAACAAATCTTTTTGTTTTCATGTACGTCTAAAAACGCATTGATATTACACGAGGTTGTTCAAGTGGCTAGCTGGGTTGTTGGGTAGGGGGATTGTAGTTTGCTCTACACAAACCCATTTGGCTGCGGCTTCCGATGCTGGTCTGACAGAATGTGCTATGTTTATCGCCTTGCAACTTAGAGTGCCGCAATAGAGTCCTAGGGGAAAACAGCAGCAACCAAGCTGTTCGTGAACACGTACAGGATTGGGTAAGACAGTAAGTGTATAGGAAATAAGCGTAAATGTACAGTAAATACCGACAGCAGAAATGCACACAAAAATAAAATCCCAAACGCGGTAAAAGTATAAGAGAAATAATAAATTTAAAAGTCGCACTGTAGTTGCTTAGATGCACGACACCGTAAAGGCAAAAGGAAGACTAACACTAACAAAGAAAACAAATTAAAGACAAGGAAGAGGGAAAGAAAGGATGGAGGCTGACGGGCCAAAAGAAGGAAAGGAAAGAACGAAGGAAGAAAGGGAGCAGGGTGAACAACAGAAGGAAGGACATTGAGGAGAAACGTAGCCGCAGACTCTTTGGACATTAGGAAAAGGCACGCTGAAGGGCGAGGGAGGCGAGAGAGGGAGGAGAAATGCGAGAAACGTGTGAAGCAGGGGCGGGGGTAGCGGATACCTTTGAAGTGAAGCTAAGCTTCAGTTCAAAGGCTTGTTGGCACAGCGCATGCTGGGGGATGACTGTGGGAGGGAGGCTGGTGTCTGTGCACGCGCTTTTTATGGCAATGCACATGCGCATTGAGCAAGCTTTTCACGGGCACTGCATGGAATCGCCCAATCTCGGTAAGCTCTGTTTAAGCCACTTTATATCTCGCTCCGCTCAATGCGCATGCGCATTGATAGGTCGCGAGACCTAAAAACACTGGGCTTCCTCTCCTTTCCTCACTACCTAAAATGTGGTATCCCTTGCTGTCAACAGGCGGTCTTTCTAGGATTGATGGTTATGGTCTTTCATTGCGCTCATTATAAACCTCATTGAGTTATATTCCCTGAGATGTCCGCCAGAGGGCGCCCAAGCAACACTACACCTCTCCACAAAACTCAGGACTTCTAAAGTCTTTGTAGATTACGAGGTTTTAGAAAGCGGTTCCAATCTCCTGCATTTGTAAATGTGTGTTTGAGATAAATGGGTGAGACAGGGTCATTTAGTTGTAGTTATCAAGGCGATCTTAGATTTTTAAATGTTTTTGTATACATGTGCAGAATTGGTTATGTGTTATTTAAATTAAAATGTTGATATGGTTTGTATAATCTCTAAATAAGCTATTGAGTAAAGAAGCAATAAGGGTCTAAAGGGCAGATGAAGGTAGCTGGTGTATACATTTCCTCAAATCAACTGTACAAACCGAATCACCATTGTTATTAAAACGCTTATAAATACGCTGGAAAACACTACCACCTAGTGGCGGCCTTGTTGCAAACTGGCTTTGTGCATCCTAGAGTAAATTAACAATGGCGCCGCAATAGAATCAAGGTCGATAGCAGATCGCTTTATGTCACAATAGAGATATAGGTTTATATCCGACAACAGCATCTATAACATTTTGACCGATATGTGGCAATTCCTGTTGAAAGGTGGATGCTTAAATGCACATAAACACTCGCAGGCAGAAACTGAAATAATGTACTATGGGACCATTGCTGGATTTGGAAAAATGTATTCAGAAGAACACCGGCCGGGAACCAATAAATAAATCAAGATGTGGCAGAAGAAAGGGGGTGGAGGTACGAGGCTAAGAGCGTGAAAAGCAGTCAATGTATGCACTTATTTAAAAAAAAGTATCTGCTCAACACTCAATGTATGCACTTATTTAAACAAAATTATCTGCTGCAAAGAAAATGGCAAGAAGGACAAATGTGACAGTAAATCTGTTCTAGCTTATTTAATTGGCAACAAAGAAAAAAAAAATATTCTTGAAAAATATGAAAATTTTGAAAAATCTTCGCTATCAATAAAACAAATTATCCAACAAAGAATAACGATTTTTTGGATATTTTATGAAAAGTGAAAAGGAGTGCATGGATGGCATGTGTCTTGTGATACAGGATTCATATCTTCATTCATTTACGTCTCAATCTTGGCAGCCCAGCAAGATTACCATCTTATGCACCAACGACATTAACAGAATATAAAGAAAGGACCGTTACTTTATTCACATTGGAGTGCAGAACCTAACACTATTTATCTGGCCTCAAGCACCCGCCATGCAGTGGAGGAATAATGAAAGGGGCATGGCCTTCGGAAGGGGCCACCATGGTGTGCTCAGCAGGCGTCAGCCTTGTCCCAACGTCATCCAGTTGGAGACTGGGGAAGGGGGTCTCTTTTGAGGAAGTGAGAGGAAAAGAAATCAAAAGCATAGAAATTGCACACACATTTTTTTTCTCTGAATACTGCGAAAAGAAATGCTTAATTGATGGGTGCACATTTAAGTTGGAAACAAATCTTTTTGTTTTCATGTACGTCTAAAAACGCATTGATATTACACGAGGTTGTTCAAGTGGCTAGCTGGGTTGTTGGGTAGGGGGATTGTAGTTTGCTCTACACAAACCCATTTGGCTGCGGCTTCCGATGCTGGTCTGACAGAATGTGCTATGTTTATCGCCTTGCAACTTAGAGTGCCGCAATAGAGTCCTAGGGGAAAACAGCAGCAACCAAGCTGTTCGTGAACACGTACAGGATTGGGTAAGACAGTAAGTGTATAGGAAATAAGCGTAAATGTACAGTAAATACCGACAGCAGAAATGCACACAAAAATAAAATCCCAAACGCGGTAAAAGTATAAGAGAAATAATAAATTTAAAAGTCGCACTGTAGTTGCTCAGATGCACGACACCGTAAAGGCAAAAGGAAGACTAACACTAACAAAGAAAACAAATTAAAGACAAGGAAGAGGGAAAGAAAGGATGGAGGCTGACGGGCCAAAAGAAGGAAAGGAAAGAACGAAGGAAGAAAGGGAGCAGGGTGAACAACAGAAGGAAGGACATTGAGGAGAAACGTAGCCGCAGACTCTTTGGACATTAGGAAAAGGCACGCTGAAGGGCGAGGGAGGCGAGAGAGGGAGGAGAAATGCGAGAAACGTGTGAAGCAGGGGCGGGGGTAGCGGATACCTTTGAAGTGAAGCTAAGCTTCACTTCAAAGGCTTGTTGGCACAGCGCATGCTGGGGGATGACTGTGGGAGGGAGGCTGGTGTCTGTGCACGCGCTTTTTATGGCAATGCACATGCGCATTGAGCGAGCTTTTCACGGGCACTGCATGGAATCGCCCAATCTCGGTAAGCTCTGTTTAAGCCACTTTATATCTCGCTCCGCTCAATGCGCATGCGCATTGATAGGTCGCGAGACCTAAAAACACTGGGCTTCCTCTCCTTTCCTCACTACCTAAAATGTGGTATCCCTTGCTGTCAACAGGCGGTCTTTCTAGGATTGATGGTTATGGTCTTTCATTGCGCTCATTATAAACCTCATTGAGTTATATTCCCTGAGATGTCCGCCAGAGGGCGCCCAAGCAACACTACACCTCTCCACAAAACTCAGGACTTCTAAAGTCTTTGTAGATTACGAGGTTTTAGAAAGCGGTTCCAATCTCCTGCATTTGTAAATGTGTGTTTGAGATAAATGGGTGAGACAGGGTCATTTAGTTGTAGTTATCAAGGCGATCTTAGATTTTTAAATGTTTTTGTATACATGTGCAGAATTGGTTATGTGTTATTTAAATTAAAATGTTGATATGGTTTGTATAATCTCTAAATAAGCTATTGAGTAAAGAAGCAATAAGGGTCTAAAGGGCAGATGAAGGTAGCTGGTGTATACATTTCCTCAAATCAACTGTACAAACCGAATCACCATTGTTATTAAAACGCTTATAAATACGCTGGAAAACACTACCACCTAGTGGCGGCCTTGTTGCAAACTGGCTTTGTGCATCCTAGAGTAAATTAACAATGGTGCCGCAATAGAATCAAGGTCGATAGCAGATCGCTTTATGTCACAATAGAGATATAGGTTTATATCCGACAACAGCATCTATAACATTTTGACCGATATGTGGCAATTCCTGTTGAAAGGTGGATGCTTAAATGCACATAAACACTCGCAGGCAGAAACTGAAATAATGTACTATGGGACCATTGCTGGATTTGGAAAAATGTATTCAGAAGAACACCGGCCGGGAACCAATAAATAAATCAAGATGTGGCAGAAGAAAGGGGGTGGAGGTACGAGGCTCAGAGCGTGAAAAGCAGTCAATGTATGCACTTATTTAAAAAAAAGTATCTGCTCAACACTCAATGTATGCACTTATTTAAACAAAATTATCTGCTGCAAAGAAAATGGCAAGAAGGACAAATGTGACAGTAAATCTGTTCTAGCTTATTTAATTGGCAACAAAGAGACAACATCTTAGAATATCTTTGTGCGTCCAGCAATTTTGAGGGGGTTATAATAGCATTAGGATAACTCTGTTGGTTAATGCAGTTGTGGGCGAGTTCTGTGTTTTTTCCAGTCACAGTTTTGCCTCGCAAAGTAGCATAAACGGTTCATCTTCTCATTTCCAATAAGCAAAAGTATTTAACTAAAAAAAAAGAAGTAGACAGTAACATAAAGGGTTAATGTACCTGCTGCAAAGCAAATTTTGTAAAATGCAGATCACAGAATTATATTTTATGTAGATAGGTAAGCGATCTATGCTTTTGTTACTTCCAGTTCAGTCAGTCACATATCTTTCTATCGCTGACTTGCAGCTATAAAAGAATACATCATAAAAATATATTTTTAAAAAATATATTTTTTTTTAAACGATACAGACAATGTATGGTACACTTCTTGACAGTGGTAATTCATAATCAGAGTGTAACAGAGGTGATTCATAAAGTTAATATTTCTACCAATGTAATGAACTTTGCGATAAGCCCCTGTCCCATGGACCTTAAAATCCAAAAGTAATTCGTTAAAAACCAAGTAAAAGGAATCATTTCCCAACAACATTACGTTAGCTAACAGCTGTAGAGATATATCTCTAGACCATTAGACAAATAAATTCATCATTTAGAAGTTTGAGGTGATATAGAGCATGCTGACACTTCCTGATATTTAACACTTTTAAAAGGGGAATAATAAAATCACGCCTAGGCTTGGCTTGGAGTGCACTGTGTAGATTTAGAATCACAAGGGCTTTACAAGGTTAAGAAACCAGAAAGTGCGAGATGCCAAACCTGCATCTAATAAGATAAAACAATTTAGTGAGGCAGAAGTAAAAAGAGAGATAAGGGTCAAGACCTGGAGAATGTACTAGATCCAAGTGTTCAGAGACTCTCTTTTTCACATCTCTCGGCGCTCACTAGACATCTTTAAACAGGTCAATAAGTCCTTTTTCAATTAGATTCTTAGGATCTTTGCAATATGCACTGGGTTGTGAAAACAGTCTGCCAGCCCCACTGTCTCCAACTGTTTTTTTATGTAGCCAAACCAGGGTACCTTCAACATGTGATCAAGTTTAAAACAGTCTAAGATAATTGCACAATTAAGGGCTAGCTCCTCCTTTGCCCAAATTGAATGCCACAAAGATTGGTGCAGTTTGAATGCGAAAGGACAAATGGGTTAAAACAAGTTCACTGTGACAGATGGTCACGGGGAGACTACTGGAGACGGTCAACAAGCGTCTCATAAAATTGTTCTCAGCGGCTTGGAGGTGAGCCGGATTGCAGAAGCCCTATAGTCCAGCCCCATATAAGATAACAGAACACGAGCGAGCCTTATAAATATTAAATATTGAATTAATCGGTCTTGAGCCCAGCTTCTAATCTTCGTGAACCTGAATACCGCCTCCAGGGTTTGACTAAAACTACTGACCCTTGTTTTAACTAGATGGTGACAAGTGCTTTTCTGATCAAACAGGATTCCCAAGTATGAAAAAGGTGGGACATAGGACAGCCTTTCATTATTAATAAAACATGATTTTTTTCAAATCAAATCAAAAACTGCTTTATTCGATTTTGATTATTAAAACCATAAAAGCACAAAAGACATTGTCATGGTTTACCTAAATCTAGAAAAAACAAAAAAGGTAAGAATAAAAATACGTTAAAAATAATTTACAGTAACTTGGAAGATTATTTTAAATCAGTTCATTGAAGTCCTGTATCTAATAATAGTTTTTAAAAACAAAGACACAGAATGCATTGTCAGTTCATCTTCCAGCATTTGTAATCCTAAGAGAGCTATTCTACATTGTCTCAAACCCCATTTTCGCATCATAGGAATTAAAAATCTTTTCCTCGGCAAGGTATAGAACTTACAAAGAAGTATGCAATCTAACATGGATTGAACAGAAGTATCATCACAGGGACATAATGTCAAATTTTCAGACCAGCAATTTACTTCTGGAAATGTGACCAGTCTAAAGAAGGCCCCCCCCCCCCCGAAATCGTGTGAGTAGCATACTAGAATAACCGCTTTGTATCTGAATCAGATAAGGCTGAACCCCCTGTCCTTGGAGAATCAGGTGATTCTCCATGACTGAGGTCTTATATTTCTCTACCAACCAACGTTTACTCTCTAAAAAGAGCAAGCAGATTTCTTTAAGCTTCTTCCTTGAGACGGTATCTAGGCTACTCGGGGAATCAAAGTATTCAGGGTGTCCAATGTCAATGGATAGTATTTTAAGATACATAATCCAGGGGATTCTTGAGGCCCCCTGGAGATTAAGACAGTCCGTGATTATATCTCTGTTTAAGCCTGTCTCATCAGTAGACCATACCTTGTGCCATAAAAGAAGGGGATTAACTTTGATAAGGTCTGAAATATAATGTAAACCTAATTCCTTGTGACACACATAAGTAGAAGTGGACCCTGGGGCGGCTAATAAATAGCGAAGAAAAGCATTCTCGCAAAGCTGTATGTTGTGGGGTTCTGTTATTCCCCATATGCCTGCCCTGTATGTCGCAGTGGAAAAACATTTAGATTTATATATGTCCACTAACACCGGCACAGGGCGTCCCCCCAATTTATTTGCAAAATTTCGAACTGCCCCAATTGCTCGTGAGAAAGCCAGTTTTCTGGCTTGGGCCGCCGAGGAGCAGGTCCCTTTTTTATCAAAGTTGATACCCAGATACGAAAAAGTGTCAGTTGTATCTATTTTTGTGTTTGAGAGAAAGATTTTACATCTAGAGGTTCTTTTGGTAGTGCAGCACATAGTGAATGTCTTACTTATGTTTATTTTTAGGCCTCTATCGGTCATATACTTGGAGAAATTGGCAAGGGATCTTTGAAGGCCGACTTGGGTCCGTGCCATAATTACTGCATCGTCTGCATATAATAAAATGGGGACTGGGGTATTCTTAACTTGGGGGTAATCCTGCTTGTCTGTCTTGAATAAGATGGGAAGCTACACTATTTATATATAAGTTAAATAGGAGTGGTGCGAGTATACAACCCTGTCTGACTCCTTTTTTTATGTCAAACTTAGAGGTGCACTCGCCCTGATTCCCAAACCGTACCCTCGCCCCAGCCCCCCGATATAACTCCTTAATGAAAATCAGCAGATTTGGTTCTATGCCCATTTGTAGTAATATGGACCAAAGTTTACCATGATTTAGACAGTCAAAGGCCGAACTTAGGTCGATGAATGTTAAAAACAAATTTTTCTTGTTGGCCGCTACATACTTGGCTATAATGAACGCTAAGTTCCGGCCTTGCTCAGTTGTACCAAGTCCAGCCCGTAACCCGTATTGGAACTGGGACAATATGCCTTTATCCTCCACCCAAAGTTGTAATTTATTGAGTATGACCCTCCCGGCAACCTTCATGAGTGAATTCAATAAGGATATTGGACGATAGCATTTTGGTTCATTGCGGTCGCCTTTCTTGAAGATAGGGACCACAATAGCCTCTTGCCATGTGAGAAAAAAACCCGTTTTTGTTACAACTGTTTAGGACATTAGTTAAAAGTGGGGCCCATAACTCGATGTTAGATTTATATATGTCTACTAGCACCCCATCCGTTCCTGGGGCTTTCCCTGAGGCACTATCATTAATGGCAGTTTGAACTAACACCGATGAGAATTTGATGTTAATTGGGAATGCTTCCTGGGGCACGGTTTCATCTCCTCCAGTTTCATCTGATCTCACGTTCTCAGCTGGGCCATCTACCTCATAGAGTTCTTTAAAATAATTGACCCAACTGTCTTCAGTGATTGCCACTTCTATTGTGTCAGTTACCCTATCTGCAAAAAAGGGGCATTTACAGCCTTCCAAAAACCAATATTATCTTTAATTAGGCAGGCTTGACGTAACGCCTGCCAGGCTTCCTGTTTCAGTTGGCTCTTACGGTTTTTAACTGCACGTTGGTATGCAGTTCTGGCAAGTCTTACTTCAACCATGTTTCTCGGTTCACTTTTTAACATCATCAATAAGTGAGCGTGGGCCTTACTGCAGTCCGAGTTAAACCATCCCAGCATTTTAGCTTTACCCTGTTTCAGTGGCTTTGTGAGAAGTTTACGTATTTCTTCCGCAATTTTAAGGAAGGCCTCGCTGACTAGAGCATATTCACCAGTCACAGTTAAACAAGTCTCGAATTCCTTATATTTGTTTGTAATAAGGGTTTCAAAAAAGGCCACAGGCTCTACTTTATTCCACTTTATAGCATAACCATTCGTCCTTGCAAGGCTTAGTTGCTCTCGCGCTTCACTGGCAGCAGCGCCCTCATTTGTAGCGCTTGTTATTTTAAAATACCCGTTTTATCTTTTCCTTGGTAAAATTATTTTTGGGCACTTATCCCCTGATTTTAAATACTTGGCCACGCACACCCCCACCTCTGACAGCTCACCTGCAACATAATCGAAAACTCACCGCATTTTGCGGGTCCTTGCCCACAGTCTCGACGGCGGCCATACTGGTGAGGGGCAGATTTCGCGCGTCCCAGTCCGCTTTCTGTGTCTAAAGGCGAGTACATAGGCAGCCATGTCTGCGCGCAGCGGTAACGCGCAGCGGGTACGCCTGACTGACGCCGGAGTTACGCCAGAGTTCAGCCCGTCTGCGCCCGTCCGCGCTGAGTACGGGCTGCAGGTCGGGCTGGACTCTGTTCTTACTTCTTCCCCTCCTGATACGATAACCAGGCTATATTCAAGATCAGAAATTCTTGCATTTAGACCTGTATCCCAGCCCTGTCTACATCGTTATTCGCCTGAGGGGATCCTGCACTATTATAGGTGCAGGGCCTGCATGGCCCCTTTTGATTTTTCCTATAATGGATGTGTAACATCTTCTCTCCCGCCCAAACAACCTGATGCGCCCTCCAGATCGGGTTTTCTGATTAATGCCCGTTCGCTTATCAAGCACAACGTCGCCTTTCACGATTTCGTGGACGAGCGATAGCCGGATTGGGTGTTTATTTCGGAGACCTGGGCCTCCGATACCTCAGGACATGACCTGATTTTGGCCATTCCTGATGGTTATTCTCTTTATAGACAGGACAGATCCCTGCGCAGAGGAGGTGGCATTGCCATTCTTCTTAAATCCTCCCTTTCTTGTTTTACTAAATCTCTATCGATGACGTCAGATTGGTTTGAAGCGCTATACTTCTGTATTACCCTCTCTCCATCAGCCTCTTTCACTGGGATTCTGATTTATAGGCCCCCCGGTCCCAGAGCTAGTTTCCCTTCAGAACTATTGACACTCTTGGAACCCTACTTTGGGAAAGCGGCTTTTACTATTTTGGGTGATTTTAATTTTCATTTGGATGAGGCCAACTCAAAGGATACTATATCGCTGGTTGATTCATTAGGCGCATGTGACCTCGCCCAACTTGTGAATAGTCCCACCCATAAGGCCGGGCACATACTCGACGGATTATTCTCTAACGACGTCAGGATTTCTACTGGCCCTCCATTACCACTGGTCTGGTCTGATCATTGTGCCGTGCCAGTGGAACTTTTTCTTCCTGCTCTAGGGGTTACTAATATGGGAACTTCCCCATTTATCCTTAGGAGAAATCTTAGGAAGATATCGGATGAGGCCCTTATCCCGCTTGTCTCCACCCCTGAATCTCTATCATCTAAAGACGTAGCTGTGGCAGCTCAACACCTGATGGATTCTATATCTATGGCAGTGGAACAACTTGCCCCTCCGTCTCTGCGCTATGTTGCACGTCGAAAGCCTACGTCACCTTGGTTTTCTGATCAGCTGCGACTCCTGAGGCAGAGAGTTAGGAGTAGTGAGAGAAACTGGAGGAAATCCTGGGACACTAATGATCGGGAGGCTCACAAGTCCGCACTGCGGGAATATAAACGGAGAGTAGTGATAGTGAAGCAGGACTATTTCTCCAACCTCACCAGCTCACTCTCCTCCTCCAGGGAGCTCTTTAAAATTGCTGACACCTTATGCTCTCTGCAACTCCCAGATCCCGTAGTCAGTTCGCAAGAACTCTGCGACAACATCTCCGACTTCTTCCACAATAAAATTCTTGGCATTCACGTATCCTTGGAAGCTCACTGTCATGCCTTGGATCAAAGTGTATTGTCTGCTATTTCTAGCCTTGATTCCTTAGGTACAGTTCCCTCCTGTTTTCTTATGGCCTTTCCATCTTTATCCCTGGAAGGACTGAACCTGTTGCTTGACAGGACTAAATCTGCTTCCCCCCTGGACCCCCTACCTCTGAAAAAACTTAAAGAGTGTAGGAATAGCCTTCTTCCTCCTATGCTTGAGGTAATGAACATGGCTATTACCCAGGGTTCCTTTCCTGCTGTGTGGAAGAAGGCGATCGTAAAACCTCTCCTCAAGAAGTCGTCCCTAGATCCGGCCTTATTGAAGAACTTTAGGCCCATCTCTCTCCTCCCTGCCCCTGCTAAGATGCTTGAGGCGCATCTGAACTTTCATCTGTCCTCCTTCCTTGAATCATCTGAATACCTTGACAACACGCAACACGGCTTCAGAAAGCACCACAGAACTGAGTCTGCTCTCACTTGTGTGGTCAATAACATCCGACTTAAAGTGGACTCAGGCCAAACCACGGTCCTGGTTTTGTTGGACCTCACGGCCGCGTTCGACACCCTCTCCCCGGCCATTCTTACATCTCGGCCTAGGGAAGCTGGTGTCAGGGGACCGGCCTTGAGTCTCCTCAACTCCTTTTTGTTGGAAAGGGAGCAGAGAGTGATGCTGGGGAACCACCTCTCCCCCGCCAAGTCATTGCAGTGTGGGGTGCCACAAGGGTCGGCTTTAAGTCCAACCCTGTTCAACATCTATGTGGCTCCCCTGGCAAGACTAGTAAGATCGCAGGGGATGGAGGTGGTGTCCTATGCAGATGACACCCAGATCATGGTGTCACTGGCTCACTCTTCTGTTAGGACATCTGCCGCTTGTTTCAGGGTATGCATGCAGTATGTGGCAGACTGGATGACTATAAATTCCCTGAAACTGAACGGCGAAAAGACGGAGGTGTTGATCTTTGGGAAGGACCAAGATGCTTGGTCTAGTGAGTGGTGGCCATCTTCTCTTGGCATCTGCCCCACCCCCTCCCAATCTGCCAGAAACCTTGGCGTAATTTTCGACACCTCGCTTTCCCTTTCCCTCCAAGTTAACAGGACCGTGGCTACTTGCTGGGGTGTGATTAGGATACTCAATAAAATACGTGGGTATCTTTCCCTTCAGGCTCGTAAGCAGGTTGCAGTTGCCTTGGTAGGATCGAGATTAGACTATTGTAATTCCCTTTATACGGAAGTCAATAAAAGCCTTTTGCATCGATTGCAGGTTGTGCAGAATGCTGCAGCTCGTTTTGTCTTGGCCCTTCCTAAAACCTTCTCTGCTACTGCAGCCAGGAAAGAACTCCACTGGCTACCTGTGCAGCACAGAATCTCTTTTAAAATTCTGTGCTTAGCTTACAGAGCGGTGACAGAAGGTTCCTCCAGTGCCATTGGCTCTCTTCTTACGCGCTACGTTCCTACAAGAGGCCTTCGTTCTGCGGGACTCTGTCAATTGGTTGTTCCGCGTTTCAAACTAGCCAGATGGGGAGCCAGAGCGTTTTCCGTGGTTGCCCCTCAGCTCTGGAATTCTACCCCTCTTGATATCAAAACCCTTCCCACAATTGAGCTATTTAAAAAAGCTCTCAAAACCTTCTTCTTTAAGAGGGCCTATCAATGAGAGTACGCTGCTGAGTGTATTGTAGAGGGCTTAGCTGTTATATTTGATTTAGGCGCCTTGACGCCCTTTGGGCTAAGTTTTGCGCAAGATAAGATCCGTTTCATTCATAGTTTGTGGCTATATAGTGTTTCAGTTATGTTAGTTATTTTTTTGTTACGTCCTGCAAAAGAGAGGTATAGGCTATTCGGGAAATGATCGCTCATTGCCATATCACAGGTTTTATAGGTAAGGACATGGCAAGAGTACCGGTTAGATATCAGGGCAAAGTCTATTACGGAGTTACATCCCCTTCCTATGAATGTGGCCTCGAAAGGGACCGAGGGAGAACACAATTCGTTAGCAAAACCCAAATCTAATTGGAAGATAAGATCATTAAGGTAATTGCAAGGGTTGTGTGGGAAAAGTGTGTGCATGGGTCATCTCTGCCTTTACCCAGACCACAAATGCCCAGGTGACTATGTGGGCATAAAAAGCAATTGAAGTCATACACCCATATGACACATGTGTCCCCACGCTGTTTTATTTCTATGTTCTTAAGCTTTTGGCATATCCTCTAGAATCTTACTTACTTTTACTCTCGGGATGTTATTGTAGAAGTTTATTAAAGTATTTTTTTACTACCCTCAACGGTCATCTGGAGTATCTGGTAATATTCGGACTCTGTATCGGATTTTACAATCAAATCATTTAAACGATTTGACACATAGATGCAAAGTCCCCCTTTATTCCTTCCCCTTAACGACCGTGTAGCACGAGTGTAAAAGGTGCGGTAGCCATTGATATGTATGGCCTCCAATACCCAACATTCCTGTAGGCAAATAATTGAGAAATCCTGCATAAAGGATATATAGCCAGGGTCCCTTGTCCTAGCAGACAGCCCCGCGATGTTCCAGGACATCAATTTGATGCTATTATCCAAGTCTATATTATTGATGTTTACACTGTCAGTTATCTGTGGGGGGACAACTTCCAGTAGGCTTCCGCTTTTAATATGCCGTGCCGGTGGGTACAGGTTATTTACTCTATCTTGTTGATTATTTTCCAGAGATTCTTCCCTTGCTATTGTTTTTGGGAATATATGCTTCTTATAAGGAAAGTTATCCTTCTTTAGTGTATGTTGGATATTTTCTATGACAACATTGAGGCAAATCACTTTTTCCATGGCACCATCAGGGCTCTGAGCAGAGTAAATTACAGACCCTCCTAAATCCGTATTAAAAGATTTATTTTTTTCACAATGGTGGTTTATAGCGTCTTCTTCCCTGACCATAAACCGGGTGCTCTTAGAGGTGGAAATGTTCGGTGTGAGTCAATCCACCATATCAAGTACGCTGTACCTGTTACTGGTTGGGAAGCCCAGTTCTAGGCCGTAGCCCTCGAATTCAGGTCCATTTCTGGCGTGGTTTACTCCAGGATTCCCTCCTAAAGTACTTCCCTGTGAGGCATAATTTGCTCTGTATGTTTGGGGATTGTAAAAATGGGTAAGATCAAGAGGTTGATTCTTGATTTCGACATATAAGGCCACTTGTCACAGATATGTCGGACTGTTTGCGTTTCTTTGAAATTTATAATAATACAGTCCCCTGGTATATTTTTCCTGCTCCTACCCACCCAGCTAACTCTACGTAGGAACAGAATTTTACTGTGCATATGTGGAGGTAGGGGTCTATTGGCATTAAACCAATGAGTGGTTTTATTTTTCAGTTCTACAAACAATTCCACATTTCCCTTCCCTAGTGCGGGGACCCCTGTCAGGACAACAACATAGGGGATGGCTTCTGGTGGCAAGTCTATAAATGGTAGGGGACACCCATGATCATTGTTTACACTGGTTCCATTCCTGCTCCCCTGACGGGCTTCAATAAGACCATCTCCCATCTGACTTAGTGCAATGTTTCCCTTTGATGTGTCCATTTTTTCTTGAGTACTTGCAGCATTTTTGGGGCCCAGCCCGCCTTCGACACTTTTCCTTTCGTGAAGTCAGGTGCCGATGTTTGGGACGTAGAAGCCGGGGCCAGAACATTTCTTGTGACATTTTGTGGAAGAAGTTTATCTTGAATCACCATTAGAGCTAATAGGTGTTTCTTCTTGTTAAGCTCGAGATTGGACAGAGTCAATTGCTCGACTTTCTTTAGTCTCTCTTCGATGAATTTTAGTCTGTCCATAATGGGCTGCATAGAGGACGTTAAAATTCCGCCAACATTTACCCAAAACCCCTCATTCAATATAACCGAGGTGCCAGCAGACATATTTGCAGGTGGAGTGCTTAATCTCGGTGTGTCTAGTTCAGGAGTAATTTGTACAGCGGATGTCAAAGTGTCACTGTTTTTAGCTTTAGCTATCTCTTGCTGTTTTCCCTTTTTGGCAACCCTCCCATTCTTCCTTTTTGGTATTGCTCCCGATATGTGGTCTGCTGAGGGTGGTATAGCCCCGGTTGCAGCCAACGTTGATGCACGGGTAGATACCCCTTCACACAATCTGATCGCTATGTTAGTGCTAGTGTTAGTGATCTGCTTGTTGGGGAGCCCATCAGCCATGCTATGCGTTATATCCGCAGTTGTTATATCGCTGTTCAGGCTTATTGTTGCTGCTAAATTGTCTGAAGTATTTATATTTGTATGTCGGTCAGGGGTAACAGACAGTACAATATTGCCCAAAGAGGACCGTTTTTTGAAGGCCGGATCTAGGGAGAGGCGTCACTCGGTCAGGTCTATTTCACGGGCTAAAATTGATGTGGCTCTTACGATTAATTGGTCTAATGTTCCGACCACGGAGCCTCCATGAGTAGCCTTCTTCCCCCTTCCTGGGCGACCAGCCATGACAGGGTAAATGCAGTTGCTAAAACGCGCCAGATACGGAGAGTATAAGTGACAAAAATAAAAACGTATGCACTTATTATCTCTATCCGATCTCTGACGTTAGAGGGGAAGCTCAGCCCAGCCTTTCCAGCCTCGAATGGGCTCAAACGGGCCCGCCCTGGGCCCGGGCTTCGACCGGCGCCCGTCCCGCGATTTGCGGGGTGTGGCCTGAGTTTATAGGCTGTGGGCAGGTAGAGGAGCAGCCCAGGTGCTTGTGGGCTGAGGGCACTTGGTCGTTGGAAGTCCTCAGCTCGGCTTGGTGATCCCAAAGTCAATTCAGCATCCGCTGCGAGCGGCTCCCGCGAAGCGGGGGCCGCGAGCGGTTATATCACGGCAGGTAGAGGAGGAGCCCAGGTGCTTTTGGGCTGAGGGCACTTGGTCGTTGAAGTCCTCAGCTCGGCTTAGTGATCCCAAAGTCAATTCAGCATCCGCTGCGAGCGGCTCCCGCGAAGCGGGGGCCGCGAGAGGTTTTATCACGGCAGGTAGAGGAGGAGCCCAGGTGCTTGTGGGCTGAGGGCACTTGGTTGTTGAAGTCCTCAGCTCGGCTTGGTGATCCCAAAGTCAATTCAGCATCCGATGCGAGCGGCACCACATGATTTTAAAATGGAGGGAGATTTACCTGCCACCATGGTGTATGACTTTGCTGTGTTAGTCTTTAGGCCCAGTTCGGTCATACACTCATTAAATCTAGTTACAAGCTTCTGTAGGCCCAAACTGGTTCTGGACATTAGAACTCAGTCAACTGCATAAAGCAATGCCAAAATATTTCTAGTACCTATCTTAGGAACATCCACATTCCCTTGAATAATGTAACTTTCTAGGTCATAGAGACAAAAAAAAAAGGGGGCAAGGACACACCCTTGACGAACCCCATGGTTCCTTTTGATGAGAGCTGTAAGTTCCCCACCCGGTCCGCACCTGACCCTCCCATTCACCTCCTGGTGCATCCAGGTGCATCTGAGCTTAAAAATGGACTAAAGATGGATCAATGCCCAGATCCAGCATTTTTCCCATATTCTCCCTCTCTGCACCCAGTCAAAAGTTGATGTAAGCGGGCGTGGCTTGCAGCCGAGCAAGATGGCCGCAGCCTAGGTGATCTCTGAGACCGAGGGAGCCTCCGTATTAAATCCGCAAACTAATTTTGCAGACAGACAGCTCAAATGAGGAGCGCTGAGAGTGGAAAGCTGACAGTGCAGATTGCGATGCTCAGAAACTATCTGGGATGAGAGGCCGCTGAGATATCTGCAGAGGAGTAGGAGGGCCTTCCAGCCGAGCTGAAGCCGGGACCTCGAGTGTGCCAGCTCCCCGCAACCTCGGTGCGGCGCCTGGCGAGAAGACACACTGCCGGCGGATGAAACTGGAGTCCAAGGGCCGCCAAGTTCCTCGGACTCGTGAATAGACCGGAACCCCACCAGTTGACACATCAGATTACAGGGTGAGCCTTGCGGCATTCGCGCTACTGCTTTGTTGGGGGCCAACGTGCGGAGGAGAGCTTTCTGGTGAATCTACATGGGGAGCAGACAGGGGCACGTTTGCAGCGCCAAATAGTGACAGACCATTGGGAGCCCTGGGGTCACCAGGCAGCAAGCACGACTTCCCCAGCCCTATAAGGACGGCACCACGTGGCCCACAACAGCACCAGATGGGGAGTGCAGAGGGTGCTCACCGCGCCGTTGGACGTGGGCTGCTGGGGCCTGACTCCCCCCCCCCCCCCCCCCCAAGACCTTTCCCACTTGAAATAAGGACGTCTTCACGTTGGGGATCCATGGCCTGTGTCAGCCACACTGATCTTTGATGACGGCGAGAACTCCAAGTACAGCCCTGATAACCAACAAGCCCCAACCGCAGCACTATCATTAGACTCCATCTAGAAAGCCCCAACCCTCATTCACATGGACCTCTGGCTGGGACATCGGACACTGCTCGCCGGACAGCGTAACCTGCCTGCATACCGGGGGCTTCATAGCACCAACAATTATGGAGAAATATTGTATGCCATCACCCAGCAATACCAGTGGAGTCAGAGGACATGAAACCCGAAAGGCCGCGCGTTGCGACATATAACGCGGCAGGCAGCGGCGAATACTGCCCACACTCCTTGAAGATAGTGGAACAACTGAAAGTCGGGCCAAGATGGTGGTCCATGGTCTGTGAGGAATGCCTGCTGGAAAGTTGGAGAAATTTGCTTACAATAAAGACCAGGTCGAAAAGCAGAAAGTCAATCTGGCCCAAATAGAGGCTCCCACACAGCAAGCCTCTGATTCAGTCACTCTAGTAGACATCATGGCCACGCTACAGCATGTCCAGTTATCTATAGGCACGATCTCAACGGCCATATCTCTGATGCAGGCCGATTTTTCCAAGTTGTCAGAAAGACTAACTGAGGTCGAGTCCACAACAACGGTACTATCCATGGAAAACGGCAGCGTTGCAACGCCAGGTGCGCCAATTGGAGACAGACAATAAGCTCATCCTCTCCAAACTGGATGAGCAAGGAGGCCACTCACGGCACAACAATGTCCGCATTATTGTACCAGAAAATGTGGGTGGGCCGGCCCTGGACCTCTTTATTGATGACCTCATCAAAAGCCAGCGGCAACCGCGAGGATTGTCGAGTTTCTTTTCAGTGGAAAGAGCGCATTGTGTACCTGGTGGAAGGCCCATGCCGGGTGCTCCCCCCAGACCGATTCTAGCACTTATCTTCAATTTTCGAGACAGTGATGATATTTTGCATGCAGCAAGAATAGCCCCAACAATCCGTCTGGAGAACCATGTGATCATGATATACCCGGACTATACAGCTGCGGTAACCAAACAATGAGGTTTTTTGGAAGTTAAAAAAGAATTGAGAGACAGAGAACTCAAATATCCAATGCTCTGCCCGGCGAAACTACGAGTAGAGGCGGAAGGGAAAAATGGTTCTTTGCCACACCAGAGGAAAGCCACGACTGGCTGGACGGGTGGCGCCCAGCGACGAGGCCCGTGAAACCTAGGACCCAGCAACAAAACCGACACCAGGAGTCACAAGGACCAAGATCCCCCGAATCCAGCGACAAGGGGGAATGAGTTACCTCGGACTGTTGCTTGAGCCTTTCTGTCACTGTAAACTCATCTACTGTCCGCCCTTTCCGAAAAGCGCACTGACTCTTCCACTCACCCGGGTCCTACACACGTAGATCAAGTATTGCGATAACCAAGTTTCAACGGGCGAGAACTATACCTCTAGATAAGATGTGAGTCGTTGGTGTAGTATCATATCGAGGGGGCCTCCAAAGCTCTTGGACAGACTCTCACCCCCCACGCAAGTACTTGTTATTAGGATAAAGCACTCTGTTCAGTTGGGGTGGCGGGTAGTTTGGGGTCCGCTGGCCAGCGAGGGGGGAGGGAAAAAAGGGGCAGTTCTTGGTTCTAAGTTTGTTTTGGTTCAGTTTATCAGACGACATTCACATCAACAGACTACGGTTGACATCGCAAAAAGCTCCGCACCCCTCCACGATTACAAGCGCAGATGGCACACACCAACCTACTGAGAGATACCCCGGTTAACCTATCCCAAAACCCAGAGGGAACGCCCCCTCATGGAACGTGAACGGACTGGGAGAGAAAATTAAAAGGGATCTGGTCCTTCAATACATAAAGCTCAAAGGTCCAGCAATAGCTCTTATGCAAGAAACACACCTGACAGGTTCAGCCACCAAAGCCTTGGACAGATGGGGATACAAGATGGCAATCCACTCGGAATTTACCTCCGGCTCTCGTGTGGTGGGAATTCTGATCAACAAACGCTTCCCACTAATACTCATAGGATCCAAAACGGATGATCAAGGGCATTTTGCAGCACTGACGTGCCAATGGTGAGGGCGGTCACATAACCTGCTCTCTGTATGTATCCCACCAGTGTTGCACCAAACGGCCCTCCCAACATTAGGTAAATTTTTATTGTCCCTGCCAGCAGGAGACATCATCTTGGAGGGGGAATTCAATGCCATAATAGACGTATCTCTTGATAAACAACCTCCCAGGGACCCCGGTAGTACAAATCTCAAATTGACAGACTTCATTAATGCCATCGGTTTAATTGACGTTTGGAGAACTAAACACCTGTAAGATAGACAAAACACACACCACTCAGGAGTCCACAATAGCCTCTCTAGAACTGATTACATATTCACAATAGCCACTGGATTGGATCGGGTTACAGTAAGTAGTAATTTAGTAGTAAGTAGTAATTTATTTAGCATAGTTACTTAAAACCATTGCAGTACAAAACAGATTAAAAGTAAATTTTGGTAAAACTACATGTTCAGTAAAATCAGCATATCACACTCACGTTTCCTCGGTGCAGTTATACACAGGATGTATTCCTGGTGCGGTTAGTTTTTTGTTTTTTTTAAAAGTTTGATTCTGTTTTCTGTTATAAAATGTTTTTGCTATCCCGGCATCCTCATGTTCTTATGAAGTCAGCAATGACAGTGGATGATGTAATGTTTAGTCAAATCACGCCCCTTGGAGATTATTTTTTTTGGCATCTTCTTTTCCTCTGCCTTCATAAATTTTACAAAACTGCAGTTCAGCTGAGGATCTTGGGATGAGAAGCAGGCGAGAACTGCGTTCCTTCGTGTGCGTATCTCTCGTTGGTTGAAGTGATGTTTCAGCAGATATTTCCGTTCGTACAGCAGTTTCTCGCAGGAGCAAATCAAGTGCAGCATGTCCTCTTGCGCTGAGCCGCATAACCGACAAAGGGGACCAACTTTGGTTTTTATCCAGCGTGGGAAGTTTTGAATGCAGGGTAGCAAGCCTAACCTATACTTTAGGAAGCACATTTTGACTGATTTTGCGTAACCCACGCCAAAGTAGCTCTGTGGTGCTTTCGTTGAGTAAGAGTTCAGGGTCATCCAGCCATGCGTTCTCTTTGAAAGGGCTGCCTTATCTTGGACCCATGATAGTTGTTTGATCGATTTCTTGACCAGCTTTTTTAGTGTTGTATGGTTTACTGGGGTATCCCAGAGCTGCTTCAATCCCGTGTTCAACAGGCTGCCTGTGAGGAACTTGGCTGCTGGTGAGGACGGATGTTGCGTTAGCTCCGTCCATAAATGCTCGTTTAATGTTCCATGTTTAGATTTCCTCACTTTGTCCCAGGCTGAGATATAGGCTCCCTTTCTTGCCAAGAGCTGTTGTTCAATGCCGATTTCTAGCCTGATTTGTGCTGGTGAAGTTCGCTTGGGCAGGCTAAAATTAATTCTGTAAGCAGCTGTAATTGTGTTATTGAGGATCTTGGCATCCCTTCCTCTGAGTACCTCACTCCCATAGGTGATTGTTGGAAGGAGTTTGGCGCGTTTCACTTGCGCCAGAGGAAGAAGAGAAGGACCAGAAAAGTTTGCTGTTTAATGTTTTCAGTGAGATTTCCAAAGATAGCCTTTTCCTTGTATGCTTGTTCTCGGAGTAGAGAACTGCCCGCCGTTGTCGATCTTCACTCCTAAGTATTCGTATATTGGGGTATCTCCAATTCTTGTGTTGTTCCAGTACCATGATGTTAGTTTTCTTTTATTCTTACTGATGGTCATTGTCTGCGTTTTCTCCAGATTTATTGACAGCTCATTTTCGTTTGAAAAGCTGTATGTTGCGTTCAGGAGATGTTGGAGCCCTACCCTAAGACAATGTCGTCTTCATATAGTAGGCAGGGTAATTGGAGTCCTCCTAGCTTAGGAGCGTGGGAGTTGCAGCTGTTTAGAATTGGAACAAGGTCGCCTAAAAACAGGTTGAATAAAGTGGGGGCCAAGACACAGCCCTGTTTCAGGCCCTTGTTGGTCGGTATGCGCCTGGACAAAACTGATCCATCCCCCACCTTAATCTGTACCCAGGTCTCTGTATGAAGGTTGATCAGTAGATCCAACAGAGGTCTCGATATCCCCCAACCGTTCAGTTTAGACCATAGAATGTTCCGGTTTATGTGATCAAAGGCAGCCTTATAGTCTATAAAGCAGAAATGGATGGGCATTTTGGTTGATTCTGCCTTGTCTATGAGCATGCCCATGGTCAAAATATTGGTCATTGTACTTACTGATTTGGCAAAGCCTGTCTGGTTAACCGGGATTAAGGATCTCTCTGTGGCCCATGACAGCAATTCTTCTAGGAGGATGCCTGCAAAATATTTTGCCTCATTATCGATTAAAGCCACCAATCGATAATTTTGAGGGGAAGCCTTATCTCCTGCCTTATGGATTGGAGAAATGATGGAGCCCTTCCAGGAGCTTGGCAGGGTGTTGTAGCATCTTATCTCCAGAAAAAGTGGTTCGAGAGCTGCTGCCCAGCCTTCCGCGTCTTGTTTATAAAAAATTGGCGGGATGCCGTTTGGTCCCGGAGCTCCCTCACTTCTTTCTTTCTTGATTTGGCGCCGGATAATATTTTGTAATTTCGGCAGATCATCATTTAGAGTCGAGTTATGGCATTCTTTGAGGCTGTTGACCCTGTTAGGTGATAGTTTTTTATGAGTATCCCTCTCGCGGTCCGATGTTAACACATGGTTTTTTCCCGTTGCATGGTTAAAATGGGTTCCGGGGAAGTTTGCCCATGACTCCTCTGTGATGTTGGATGAGACCCCATGGTGCGTAGGTCTTATGAACGAGTTTATCGATTATCAGAACCTTGCCCCGTCGCTTCGTTTGATGTCAGAGTGAAGTCTTGCCCAAAGATTATCCTCCAAGGATTTATTTGCTTCCCACTTTAGTTTTTTCAATGTTGATTTTAATTTCCCTAGATGGTCCTGCTTTACTGTATCCATGGGTTTCTGTTGGAGTTCTCTCATTGTGCGGTAAATCGATGTTTTTGTGCCTTTGATTTTTACTTTGTGCTCTTGAGTGAATTGCTCGATCTATCATAGCTTGATTTTGCGTGTGGCGTGGGCCTTGTAGCGTAATTAGACATAGTGTTTGTAAATTGTTCCCATTTGGCAGTTTCGCTTGATCCAGTGCGGGCCCCAAAATGCTGTTTTGCCCTTTCAACTAGGGTTTCATCCGTTGCTGCTGAGTATTTGATTTTTTTAAAGTTAACAGTGTGGGCTGACTCTTTTGATTCTTTGGACGGCTCAAAGTTTGGCTTTACAGTTTCAAGGGTGGTTTCTTTGGGACAGTGATCACTATCTCCGCTTCTGCCTATCCGATAAGACCTTATGTGTTGAAATAATGGTAGTGAGATGAAGGTATAATCTAGAATGCTGCTATATCTTGTTGAGTGAAATGTTGAGGCCGGAGGGTTGTCTCCGGAAGTCCTTCCATTTAGGGCCCTGATGTTAAAATGTTCCAGTTCTTCTAGGGTCTTGTTACCTGTTTAGTTTGTTTGGATATTTGTGACTTCCCTTGTGATGGAATATCCCAAATTGAGTTTTGGGTTAGGAGCTCATCTTCTTGCGTGATGCCCATGAGGTTGAGATTGAAGTCTCCAGTAAACATAACGTTAGTTGTGGGTCTTTCTCTTATGCATTCCTCCATGTAGTTGCATAGGTCTTTGACAGCTTTTCTCTTTTTTCTCGGATGAACATAGACGTTGATTAGAGTGAAATCGGTATCAGCGATGCCTGTTTTTGGTTGCGCCAGGGGAAAGTTT
The DNA here is from genome assembly GCF_964261635.1 of Lissotriton helveticus. Classification (NCBI taxonomy): domain Eukaryota; kingdom Metazoa; phylum Chordata; class Amphibia; order Caudata; family Salamandridae; genus Lissotriton; species Lissotriton helveticus. Next base: position 1,467,741,763 of record NC_136067.1, read on the forward strand.
ACTGCCCGCGAGGCTGTAGAGGAAGGTCCAACTTCTTTTGCCGTCAGGATGCTTGTGACTGATACATAAGTTGCTAGGCCACCTTGAAGGTGCCCGTATTTAGCTGTCCTTTTTGCGCCGGTGTAAAAGCGCAAGTATCCCTGAAGGTGCGGGAGATCTGCAAGCCATGTCTCTTGAAATGCCACGACGTCAAAAGTTCTAATGTAATGCAAGAATTCTGAGTCAGTTATTTTAGAGGCTAAGCCGTTGTTGTTCCACGAACATATTCTTAATAAGTCATAAAAGCCCTCACTTGTCTTAGGGCCGGTTTGTCAATTGTTGTTATTTAGAGTTCTGGCTATCCATCTTAGCTCAGACAATCCAGCTGTTCGTGTTTTTTCCTCTCTGGTCCGTCCGGAGGTACCGGTATGTTGGTCGTTATTTGTTTCAACTGGCCCTACCGCTCCTCTCAGAACTGAAGTTCTGGGGCTTTTACAATAGCTTCATCTGCCGCCTTTTCCACCGGGATTAGTATTTCTGGGTATCTTGGCTTTAAGTGTGGTTTTATTGTGATCCCCCAGTTTTTAAAAGCCTCTGCTTCGGCTTGTATTTTCTGAGAAATTGCCAAAGATGTCCAAGTTGCTTTCGTTTTTTCTTTGCCTGTGCCATCTTCGTCTATGAATTCGATGGATACCAGGTCAGAGCTTTTTACTTCTTCCAGAGAGGGAATATGGGATAGCAGCCGTAGGATGTTGCCTCTGTTGAGTATGTCGTATCTTCCTTGCGAAGTGTAGTCTGGGTTAAACCATGTGGCGCCTGTTGCGTTTCTTTGTTCATTTGTGAACCCACTCTCTATATTAAATTGGCTTGGTGGCATATGCTCTACTAGTCGTGTTGCAGTTGAAATGGTCTGATTAATATTAGCTGCAGTGACTCTTAGCTCTCGGCCAGGTGTATGCTGATTTGGTGCAGGCGGCTTGGCCGGTTGGTAGTTCTCACCGGGCCAATTGCGGTGGCGCGTTAGATCCGCTGTCACTATGATTGCTGGTTCTTCTTCTGTCTGTGCGATCAGGATCGCTTGAGTAATTATAGATAGTTGACTGTCTAACGACCCTTTGACATTCCTCATATACTTTGGTCTCTGGTTCTACGCAGACTTTTTGACCGAAGGATCGGGTTACAGAGATTCAACACTTACCCCAGGGAATATCAGATCACTCACCTTTGTACATGACATACGAATACCATAACGTAATACGGCGGAGGGTGTTCCCAATACATCCGGGTTACCTTAAAAACCACACAATAAACAAGGGACTACGTGCAGCCACGAAGCACTATTTCACCGAGAATGAACACTCAGTATCCTCCCCTGTAACACTCTGGGAAGCCTATAAAACGGTACCGCGCGGTCATGCGATTTCACTGATAGCTGGACACAAGAAATTGCAGAGACAAGAGTTGGAAGACCTTGAACAGGGGGTGGCTGAAGTTGAGGCAAACCACGCGCTTGCTATTACTGATGATACATCACATACGCTCAGTCTGGCACAGCAGGAATATAAAACTTTGTGTGGGAGGAGGCAAAAGCAAAGCTTACAGCTACAAAGCACACTATTTACGAGTTGAGTGATAAGGCAGGCAAGCTTCTCGCCTGGCTGGACAAAAAAGACAGCGCCAGCAGGTGGATAGCCCAACTTTGGAAAGCGTAGAGGTAACCGCGGACCCACAACGAATAGTAGACACGCTTGCCTCATACTATATGGGGGTAAACACGCCAAAGGCAACCAATACAATTGACGATAACCTTGCCTTCCTCAAAGATATTCACATGCCCACACTGCCACATGACGCAGCCTCGGTGCTTGACGCCAATCTAACGCAGTCAAACTCACCTTAGCAATTGGGGAGCTCCAAACCGGGAAAGCACTAGGGTCCAATGGCATCCCGGTAGATCTCTACAAAAAAATGGCGACCCAACTTACGCCACACCTCCTCAATATGTATAAGGCTAGTCTAGAAGTGGGAGAACTCCCCAGGGACCAGCGCCTAGTGACCATAGTCGTGATTCAGAAGGCGGGCAGGCCACCGCAAGAATGCGCGTCCTACAGACCAATCTCCCTCATAAACGCTGAAGCAAAAATTTTGGTCAAGGCACTGGCAGTGCGACTTCAACCATACCTAACCACGCTGATCCATCTGGACCAATCGCGCTTCATGCCCCACCGTAATACAGCCCTGAATCTCGGCAGGCTCCAGGGTATCATAGCTCGAAAGTCCACTATTGCAGAAGATGCAGTCATTCTCTCATTAGACGCCCGCATGGCTTTTGACATGGTAGAATGACCCTTCCTCTTTGCAGTACTCCAGCACATGGGATTTGGGCCCAAATTCTGTGACTGGATACACCAACTTTACAACAAGCCCATAGCACATGTTGTAGCGAACGGTCAAACTTCGAAGGACTTCCCTCTTGGTAAGGGAACGAGACAGGGTTGCCCACTCTCCCCACTCTTGTTCACGGTAGTGCTGGAACCACTGGCGGCTTCGATCCGTCACGATCTGGTTATCAGGGGGCTTAAATGGAATATGGAGTGGGAAGATCGCATATCATTATATGCAGACAATATATTACTATATATGACATCCACATCTCGATTAATTAACTGTCTCTTAGACATCTGTGCAGCTTATTGCAAAGCTGCAGGCTACACTATTAATTGGTCAAAATCATTGCTCTACATTCTTTGTGGCCCCTCCCCAAAATTGCAGCGAAACTGTGAAATCCAGATTGCGGATCGGGGTTTCAAGTACCTCGGCATATATATCACTCCTCAAGTCATGCACTTCACAGAACAAAACCTTATGAAGCTCATGGCTCGCTTCGGCTGTGATGTGAAGCACTGGCGTTCTCTATCTCTTACTCTACTGGGAAGAGCGTCCCTCTTCAAAAAGATGGCATTACCCAGATTTTTATATGTCCTACAAAATACCCACTTTCAGATCCCCCTCCTTTTTTACACTGATCAATACTGAAGTAACTAAACTCCTGTGTGATGGTGGGTCAGCCCGTATCGCCATGAAAAAACTGGTTAAGGAGTGGTACGATGGAGGATTGCCCTCCACATATACAAACGTATTATTGGGCATCGCAACTTACTGTAATAAACCAGTGGCTTCATGCATTGCAGGAAGATCTGGAATTCCGTATGGACCGCCATCTCCTTGACACCGAGGGGGTAATGGGGGCGCTCTATAATAACATTAAGAAACTACATTATACGGGCCCCACGACCATACACTACAAATTTGGCATGCAGTGCAGCGGGCTCTGGGCTGGGAGGGGACACTTACGCAAGCTACTCCACTGTGGGACACCTGAAAACTAGGGAAACTAAGAAACACCAAGGGATTCCTACAATGGGATCTAATAGGCATCTCCAGGGTGGGGGACCTGTTGTCGTGCCATTCAATCAACTGCAAGACACCTACAAACTAGCGCAGACAGAAACGTACAGGTACGCCCAGATCCAAAATGCACTACTAGCAGTGATTCCGACCGACACACAATTACCAGAGGCCTCCCCACTAGAGGACAGACTACTCACAGAACACCTCATGAAAAAAGCCATCTCCCTAACTTATCGTAAAATAATAAATAATCAACAAGATCCCACGGCGGCCCTGAAGGAGAGATGGGAGGCAGATCTAGGGGACCTAGACGAGGAGGACTGGCAAGCAGCCCTGGAGTCCCCGAGGGAAGTGGCAATACCATCTACATTAAAGTTACTACAACTAAAAATCCTACATCGCATCTATTACACGAGAACCCTGCTACACAAGCTAGGCAGGACAGATACTCCTTTCTGCCTTCCACAATGCGGTGCTGAAGGCACTTTCTGGCACACAATCTGGGACTGCCCAATAATCACTCGCTTCTAGGACCCAGTCCTATGCATATTATCACAAGTTACCAGAGAAGTGGTCCCACTGAACCCAAAGAAATGCTTACTTAACATCTGGGAGCCCACGTATTTGAATTATACAGACTGGGTAACACTAGGAACAACATTAGCCAAACGTAATATAGCACAGCACTGGGGTTCGGGGCAGTCCCCCTCACATCAACAGTGGTGCTGCGATATGGACCACTCGATGGTGACAGAGAAATCAGTATACGTTCACCTTGGCTGTCCCAAAAAATGGACGCGGATATGGGGAAAATGTAATCATTTTCGGGGCGACATCTGTGAACCTCCCCCAGCAGAGCAGGTATCAGACGATAGCGACTAATCAAGGATGAATGACGAGACAAGACTAATACCACAACGCATTTCACATAAGGGCCACTGAGGGGTATATGACACTTATATATATTGATTCACAAGATGTGCCACTGTTGAAGGAATTTGGATTACAGTTGATGTACACCAGTGAATACTTCACCGCTGTACTGTTCGAATGTTGATGTATACTTAAATGACATTAAAACTTTAAAAAAAAAAGCTGATGTAATATCCATGAACCCGAGATAAAAGGATCCGGTCTTGGCTATTGTGTACTTGCATATGACCAGGTGCAGATTAAGGCCCTGTTTAACAGTTCCCAGTCCCAGCCTGAAGCCATATTGTACGTCCGAAAACTTCCTACTTTCGGATACCCAGGTCTCCAGACGATCTAGTATGACCCTGCCCATCAGTTTACAAGTAAAATCAATTAATGAAATTGGGTGGTAGCATTTTGGGTCCGGCCTGTCCCCTTTTTAAAAAAATGGGAACTTAAATCACGGTGCCCCATGATTTGGGTGGGCCCTGGGAAGCTATACAGCTTAAAATGTTGGTCAACAGGGGAAGTCATAGGGTAGGATTGGCCAAAAACAAATCGGGAGGCACGCTATCAGGGCCAGATGCCTTGTTCTTTACGGTTTGATTTAATGCCCTTTCAACTTCATTGAGCGTTGAATATGCCAGCTCTGAGGTCCCATAATTTAAGGTGGGACAGTACTCACCATTAGCACTATATAGGCAGGAGAAGTGTTGTACCCAAGCATCTGGCATAATTGTGGCAACAACCCTACAGTTATGGGAACTTTGGAAACAAATTAAATTAACACTTTTCCAGAAGAGTCTAGGATCTTTATTTTGACATGCTTCATGCAATTGTTCCCAAGCCTCTTTTCTTATATCCAGTTTACGTTTTTCCAGAGCCCATTTATATTTATTTCAGAGATGTTTTACCAATAATTTATCCTGCGTTTTCTGTTTGCAATGCCTTCATAAGATTATTATGAGATTGTGAGCAGTCACTGCTGAACCATTTACATACCTTCTATGGTCTTGGTCTATTGTCACATCGTAGAGCAGCCTTAATGATCTCAACTATTGCAGCAAAAGCCTTTAACATGGATGGGGGATTTTTACTACATTCCAGGCACTCCAAAATTTGTCTCATGTTGGTGGCCAGAATCCATTGAAGAACGGAATCTGGATCTACAGTAGACCACTTGCGAAACAGACCTTTATTTTTGTTATAAGATATGGGATGTAGATTTGTTTTCTGAGAGAGATAGCCAGTTTGGGTCTCTAAATTGATGTCCAGAGGAAAGTTGTTACTTACCAGTTCATAAGTTGCAGTCCTTGTAATATAGAACAGTGATCTATTTCCTGCAACCAAGGAGCTGCCTGCAAAATGTAAGTCATCTGTTAAGATTCTTATTGTTTTTTTCTCAATCTGTTGTTATTCTAAGATTGCAAAGAAGGGTTCCTTTGAGAAGTAATAATGTCTTCTTAGTAGAAACAACCCCAATCACCGAGTCATGTTTTATATCCAGACTTTGTGTTTCTCCGACCATTCATTCTTAACATATAATCTCTACAGGTATGGACAATATGTGTTTCCTATATCTTATTGTGTCAGTTTGTGAAGTAAAGTGCGTACACTGGGATGAATAGCACTATAAAAGAATTAAAAACAAATAAGGGCCATTTAAATAATTATTTGTGTATATGCACACAGATACAACTGGTATCCTCAGAGTGCATGCAAATCTTTACACGGGGGGATGAACAAAAGTAAAAACCTGCCTCCAGTAGTTTCTCTTAAGAACATGTGAAGTGACAACAAGGTGGGTGCCTTTGTTTCTTTCTATTGCATTGGTGTCCAGATGTTAGGCTTGAGTAGGATCCCAGCCAGGAAGATACTCCAACAAAAGAAAGGCTGATGGCCCTTTAAATTGGGCCTTTGTTTTGGGACTAGCTGAGAGTAAAAAAACTGAAAATACCCACACCACCTGCAGGTTGTTGCTCCAAAACAATGGAAAGCCTAAAACGTGCGGGCGCTGATGAGTTGTATCCTATTGTCCGAAAACGACATCAGGACAAACTCACCATATTTCCCTTGGTCAGCCAGATTTGGCCCAAAAATTGCTGCCAAACCCGGGATCCTCCAGGTTCCACTACTTTCCTGCACTGCGTGGGACATCAAATAAAACAAGCATTTAAAATATTAACTGGTTTTGCATTTCTGTTTCTTGATTTTTGAACATATGAATGAATAAACAAAGAAAGAGCTATTGTGCATTTCTACAAACTTCACAACCCCTCGGACTTCCTGGTAGTAATAGACCAGAGGATTTAATATGCCATCTTGATGCATGTTTTTAGTAACTGCAGCATAGAATAATGAAAACTACAATATTTATAATCCCCTGAGGGAGAAGGGGAAAAACAAACCCCAACTAGGTCTTACAATTGTCTATAACAAGGTGGTTTTCAATTGAATCCAATCTCTTTTTTTGCTTCTTTCAAGTCACAGCTATGTCCACACTAATTTCTAAAAGATATATGTTTCTTTGCTATTGGTAAACTTTCAGTGCAAGCGGATTTCCTGGATTACCTGTATGCGTTGCGTACTTCCTCCCTTGACCTGCTCATTTGCTAGGGGTGGGGATAGGGTGCTTGAGTCTGGAGACTGTGTTGCACTTGCTTCCTGCCCTGTGTGTTCTGTTTAGCTAATTGTCTTTGTGCTTCTCAGCCGCGGCCCGTGGAGGGAGTTATGGTGGGGCAAGGAGGTGGGAAGGGGGAGGGGCAGGGTGGAGGGTGCTAAAAACTGGCATATGGATAATTGCAGGTAAGTAAACAATGTAATTAATAAAACGAATTTCGTAGCGTGCCCTGCATTGCAAAATATTGTTTCGTTAAGAGAAATCTGTATACTTTGTAGGATATTCTGTATCTAAACCCAATGAGAGGGCAATTTGTTCTTCCCTCAAAACTGTAGTTTCAGACTTTGGATCCTCAGTTGCATAAGCAATATCAGAATATTTGGCCCGGTCTACCAGTAATTGACTGAACAAACTGTTCAGTAATATCGCACAGGTTTCGCAGGAGAATGTATTAATTAACAAGCATTGGCATAGCCAATAGGTCTCGCTTTTGGGACCATATAAGTGTTTAGCCATGCAACAGTTGATGTTATTGAACAAAGGATATTGTGCTGCATCACTAAATACCTATAAGGTCCCAAAAGCGAGACCTATTGGCTATGCCAATGCTTTTTTTTTTATTTTTACGGAGTTTTATATAGTGCAAACTTGACCCGAATCGGGTATCAGAGTGATTTAGATAGCACCAGTTGTGTTACATGAGGACACACTCATTTTTTTTTTTTTAGGCACGGGGAGATTAAGTGATTTGCCCAGAATCACAGGATGTTCAGCGTTGTTGCCGAGACTCAAACCCACTTCCTCAGATTCGATGATGACTGCACTAGCCATTAGGCCAACTCCTTTCCCCATGACCAAGTAACCAACTAGTATGGGCATTAGAGTAGCCCATGAATCATTCATTATTCAAAACATCCAGGAAGGCCGCCGAAGTCCTTATGGTTGCTTGTGATCCACATATGGTGAGGTCCTCACAAAATATTCTTAAGTCCACATGAATCATTCATTATTCAAAACATCCAGGAAGGCCGCCGAAGTCCTTATGGTCGCTTGTGATACACATATGGTGAGGTCCTCACAAAAGATTCTTAAGTCCACAATGCCACAAAAATGCCAAGGAGTCCTCAGCAGAATCCCAGCAAAGCATAAAAATCTCCATTTGAATTTTCCACAGCCACAATGATGACCATTCTAATATTCAAGGGTAAAAAATGCGAATAGAAACCCACTGTGGTGCACATAGCTCCTAACTACTCCACCTTATTCATGCTTCTGAAATGCAAGATAAGTTCCATATCTACGTCATTAATAGAAGAAAACTTCTCTATGCCCCAGTCCTCTTTGACTACCAAATCAGTGCTTTATTTGGGCTGGAGCTTGCAGAGGGGTGGAGGTGGGGCATCAACACTTATTTTTTCTCAATAACCTTTGATCTAGAATGTGAAAGAAAAACCCCAAAAAGATGGAAAAATAGTGACAAAGGGAAACGTCAGGGATGAAACTGAACCCGCAAGAGTGAGATAAAGGGGCAAGGAGTTTTTGTTGGTGCATTAAGGAGGAATGAGGTGGCGTCACAACTACGCAACCTTGGTTTTTGACACCCCAATCTTTAATAGCGCCAGCCGTGGGCACCAGCACATGATTTTACAAATTAAGCAATGTACCAAATCTTCTCTTACATAACACAAGAGCATGAATCTGCAATAAGCCAACATATCCTTGTGCTAAAATATGGTACTTCAATATAAAATTGCATAATTCAGGTAATAGCGCATCATGAGCCAGTATGCTGATTGAACTGCGAATCTCTACCGTATAGGGCAACTTACTAGTGTAATTAAGAGAACACTACAATAATCAGACACCTACACACAAACCTTACAGCAGCTTACATACCCACCAGGAATGAAAACACACTGGATACTACAGTAAAAGAGGCCAGCACATCTTAATGCACTAAGGGTGGTAAAATCATGCAAACTGGGTGCTGAGGGGTGGTTTTATACAAATGTGTACATATTTAACATAAAGGAATGACATTTTGTAGTAGAGACTGTGAATGCATCAAATTATGGTAAGTCACAAATATTTTTCGAAGGGGTCTATGATACTGGTAGAGATCAGAAGGGTTGAGGTTGTGGGCACTATGACTGAAGCAGGACTATCGATGGATATTACTAGGCCCAATATGGGAAGCAACAACAACAAATGAATACTGACGTGTGTAGCGGCAAACAATTCTCTGCTTCAACTATGGAGACTACTGCACCCTTAGAGTAGGGTACATACATTTTTTTCATAGGTCTACAGCACCTGCACAACGACTAACCATTGTGAACTAAAATGATAACATGATACTTTAAAAGGGGCATTTATGATATCTCCTGACAAAATATTCGATGCTGAAATAGAAACTCGGTATACAAAGTGAAACCCAATAGAAATATCCAGGAGTACACATTGGTGGTAAAAACGTTTGGTGGAGTCAAAAAGATATTTGCAGTGGTAAACAGAATAGAAAACGTGCTGACTCTCAGAATCGGAAATGTGTATACCTGAGACATTGCCTAGTAGGTGAGGTGCATTGCTTCACGTAGGGGAGGATAAATCAAAGCTTCACATTTTTTAGGCTTATGGGGAGACCATGAGAACTTGTTGCATTTTTTTCAGGACCTTATGACAATGTACTGTAGATCTATACTCGGTACAGACCTCTGTAGATCAGCACAACAAAAGGCGAAATCAAACCCCGGAGACACCTGGAATCACAGCCCGATGACTCCTGGCAAGTTCCTCAGGGAAGAAGGACTGGAGTACAGTGCCTTCAAAATGCAACTAAATTGGCAATGCACCCGTCAGCGTCTTTATTAGGCAAAACTGCACAGACACTCTTGAGCAGTAGTAACGTAGGCATGATGACAGAGATGTTGTCGATGTATTTTGGTCTTATGAAAAAATAAAAGAAATCATCAGATATCTTGGTTATAATTAACTCAAATTCTGTCTACAAGTTAAAGAGTGCTCCAGGCTGGCAATACTGCACAAATCCTGGAAATAACAAGCAGGATGGAGCACGCCACGGCGTGCATAAGAATAGAATAGAATAGAATAGAATAAAATGTATATAGCGCTGAAAGTCAGGTTGGAATAGTGACACTAAACCCAAAAAGGTTATCAAGGCGCTAAAAACCTGAGAGATGACAAGAGCAAGAAATAATAATAGCCAGTTCGTAGGGTTAGAGGAGAATAGCAGAGCCAAATTCCCTAGGAACTAACACGACGAGGGAAACAGCCACGTTTTCAGCCATTTGCGAAAGATGGACAGTGATGGTTGGGTGGCCAGTTCCGGCGGGAGCGAATTCCAAAGCCTAGGAACAAGCCAAGAAAAAGCTCTACCGCCCCATCTCGCTTTGCTAATTCTCGGCACCTGCAGCGTGTTCTTTGAGGCAGATCGAAGAGATCTGTTTGGGGTATAGGTCTTCAACAGGCCTTTGACCCCTTCTGGACCGGATCCAAAGAAAACACCATGAGCAAGGCACAGAATTTTAAATGAAATTCTTGCTTGGACAGGCAACCAATGAAGTTCTTTCCTTGCTTCCGTCGCTGATGAACGTCTCGGGAGATTCAAGACTAATCGCGCGGCAGCGTTTTGGATAACCTGGAGTTTGTATATCTCCTTCTGGTTAATCCCACAGTAGAGGGCGTTACAGTAATCAATCCTGGATAGCACCAGGGCGACCATCGATTGTTTACGCGCTTCGGGAGATAAAAACGGGGCTATCTTCCTCAGAGTACGGATAATAAAACAGCAGGTGCTGACCGTTCTATTTACCTGTCGGTCAAAAGATAAGGTGGAATCAATAATGACACCCAAATTATTTACGAATTTTGCCGGCCGAGGACATTCGCCCAGAGCTGTGGGCCACCATTCCTCGTTCCACAGATCCAGATTCTTACCTATTACCAATACCTCCGTTTTCTCACCGTTAAGCTTAAGATAGTTTCTTACCATCCAGGATGCGACCCTCTCCATACAGGCCTTAAATTTTACCGCGCCGTCTTTCCCTGACTGATTTGCCGAGACAATAATCTGTGTGTCATCAGCGTACGATAACACCTGATAGCCAAAGTCCCTTATAATTTTGGCTAGGGGGGTCACGTAAACGTTGAACAGCACTGGACTTAGCGCTGAGCCCTGTGGAACTCCACATTGTACTGCCGTAGTGGGGGACATAAATTCACACAGCTTCACTTTTTGTTTTCTCGAATGCAAAAAGGAGGAGAAAAGAAAGGTGGTGTGTTCGCGGCAGCACCAGCTAAAGATGGAGAAGCAGTTGGTGAAGAGAAGTACGGGGAATGGTAGGAAAGAGAAAACAAGAGCTGACGCAGAAGCCGGATATAAAGGAAGAACAGTCGGGGAAGAAACGCAAGAGAAGCCCGGGAGTTGTGTGCGAAAGTGAAAGTGATCGCGATGCACTTAATGAGGCCAGCAGAGTGACGAGATCTGTGGTGGGGAAGGGGGAGGGAATTGAAGCGCGAAGAGAGGCACGCAAAGCGCGCACCCTTGCACATGCATTCAAGCTCTAGGCAGGCCATGGCAGCATTTTTTGAAGCCCCTTACAAAAAGTCTCGCTAAACCAGCGCATGCACTGGGTCAGGCGAGACCTAAAAAGGGTAGTGATTCAGTGTCTAGCAGTGATAATGGCACTGCTAAATCCAAATAGTGCCTTCTTTCAAATGAGCTGGGGATTATTGGTTCACAACCATATACTGAGATGGGCTCATGTCGACATACACAGCCCGTAGCCTGGATGTACAGTATAAGGCAAGAAATCACCCTAATTTGATTTAAAGAAAAATAACATTTAGTTGATAAAGATGTTGATGATAATTTTACTTATGAGGATTCTGAGTCATATGATGCTATGATCCTGATTGTGGTTTGACAACCCTAAAAAACAGAAAATATTGAGAATTCACTTTGAAAACAATGAAAATGGGAAGTTACCAATGGTAGACCTAGATACTAATGGCCAGCCTATGTTTGAGCCAGTCGTCAAACAACAATGTAACTCCCCTGGCTGAATGACACATGATCATGTTGCTGTACATATTACAGATAATTTGAGACAGCCCTTGAACAAGATTATTAGATCAAAAATAAAATCCGAGTGCCCGAAGCCCATTATTCCAGACAAGGGGGAAGCTAGTTCTGTTTTGGTCTAGAAAATAATTAAGTATTTATTTAGAGGTGGCCATGACCCTTGGAGAGATATCAGTAGGACAAAGGCTTGGTTGGTTGGACAAATGTCAGGTTAGATTGTTAGCTGTAATCGGGCCACTCATGCTGAATAAGCCTAAGAGTCTGGAAATCACATTGATCCAGAGATGGTATCTGTAGGAAAGTTCTCCTTTTGGCATGGTTACCCCAACCTTATGCCTGACTCTGAATGCAACTTTGACTGAATAGGCACTTGGTCCGTGCGAGTTAGGTTCCCAGTGCCTATGTTCTTTTCCAAACTTGTACCTTTGTTTCCAGAATTAGCACACCTCTGGCTCACGTATAAGCCCTTTGCAAAAGGTTCCAGTGGTACCAAGCGCATTGTGACCAGAGAGGGTCTCTAAGGGCTGCAGCATGTATTATGCTGGCCTAAGACACCCCTCACCAAACACATGTACACTGCCACTGCAGAATGCGTGTTTTGGTGCAACTAAAAGTGAAGAGTCAACCTGGCACACATGTTATGTTATGTTAATTTCATTTATAATACGCTTGAATCACACCGAGGGGTATCTCAGCTCAACCAGGAGAAAGAGCAGCAGCTGCAGCTAGCTCAGAACAAAATTGTGTTAAGTAATTTCCAATAACAAGAATGATCCACACAGATCCTAATATAGCGTGGCAGTTTGTTCCAATAAAAAGGAGCTGGATAGGAAAAGGACTTGCCGCCAGAACGGGCTCTCTTGACAAGAGGAATGATTAACAGTGCTTTATCACTCGATCTCAAAAAACTTGGTGGGCAGTGTGTCTAAGTTTGGTACCTAAGTAAGCAGGGCCGGTTTCAGTTAGGGATATATGTTTAAGATAAAACATTTTTTAAATGATTCTCTTGAGGGCGTGGCCAAGATGGAGGTGTGAGCGGACGTGTTTTGCTCACGCTCCATCGCCGCCGGGCCTACCGCATTTGAATAGCACCCTCGGCCCCGCAATTCACCACCGGAGACCACCCCTCCCCCCAACCACGGTGCGCTGCTGCTGCCTCTGTGCCCCATTGGAGGAGGACCGTCTGAGATCGGGAACGAGGAGCCACATGCTCTGGTCCTTCCCTTGGGCCAATGATGCTGCCCTGCCTCGAGCAGGGGACCCTTCGCAGCTGGTCTGGATCAATCAATCAATCAATCATAGACATTTATAGAGCGCTCTACTTACCCGGAGGGTCTCAAGGCGCTAGGGGGGGGTGCTGCTACTGCCCGAACAGCCAGGTCTTGAGCTTCTTCCTGAAGGCGAGGTGGTCTTGGGTCAGGCGCAGGTCGGTCGGGAGGGAGTTCCAGGTCTTGGCAGCCAGGTAGGAGAAGGACCTTCCTCCTGTTGTCGTTCTTCGGATGCGGGGGACGGCGGCGAGGGCGTGACTGGCTGATCGGAGGTGTCGTTTGGGAGCGTGGAAGTTGATGCGGTTGTTGAGGTAGCTCGGGCCTTGATCGTGTAGGGCTTTGTGTGCGTGGGTGAGGAGACGGAAGGTGATTCTCTTGTTGACCGGGAGCCAGTGCAGGTCTCTTAGGTGTCCGGAGATGTGGCTGTGTCGTGGGATGTCGAGGATGAGTCTGGCTGAGGCGTTCTGGATCCGTTGGAGTCTCTTCTGGAGCTTGGCGGTGGTTCCGGCGTAGAGGGCGTTGCCGTAGTCCAGTCGGCTGGTGACGAGGGCCTGGGTGACAGTCTTCCTGGTCTCGGTGGGGATCCACCGGAAGATTTTCCGTAGCATGCGCAGGATGTTGAAGCACGACGAGGAGACTGCGTTGACTTGCTTGGTCATGGAGAGGGAGGAGTCCAGGATGAAGCCCAGGTTGCGTGCGTGGTCTGTCGGTTTGGGTGCAGTTCCCAGGGCGGGGGGCCACCAGGAGTCGTCCCAGGCGGAGGGCGAGGATCCCAGGATGAGGACTTCCGTCTTGTCCGAGTTCAGCTTCAGGCGGCTGGTCGACATCCACTGGGCTACTTCTTTCATTCCTTCGTGGAGGTTGGCTCTGGCGGCGGCGGGGTCGTTGGTAAGGGAGAGGATCAGCTGGGTATCGTCGGCGTAGGAGATGATGTTCAGGTTGTGTTGGCGTGCGATGGCCGCGAGGGGGCTCATGTAGACGTTGAAGAGGGTTGGGCTCAGCGAGGATCCTTGGGGTACGCCGCAGATGACTTCGGTGGCCTTTGATTTGTACGGAGGTAGGCGGACTCTCTGGGTTCTTCCGTCGAGGAAGGAGATGATCCATTCCAGTGCCTTCTCCTGGATTCCGACGTCGTAGAGGCGCTGCACTAGGGTGCGGTGGCAGACGGTGTCGAAGGCCGCGGAGAGGTCTAGGAGGATGAGCGCCGCTGTTTCTCCGTTATCCATCAGGGTTCGGATGTCATCGGTGGCAGCGATGAGGGCGGTCTCGGTGCTGTGGTTGGCTCGGAAGCCAGACTGTGAGGGGTCGAGGGATCCGTTCGTCTCAAGGAAGGCGGCCAGCTGCTTGTTGACGGTCTTCTCGATGACTTTGGCTGGAAACGGGAGGAGCGAGATGGGGCGGTAATTCTTCAGTTCGGTGGGGTCCGCTGTTGGTTTCTTGAGTAGCGCGCTGAGTTCGGCGTGCTTTCAGCTCTCAGGGAAGGTGGCGGTGTCGAATGAGGTGTTGATGATGTCCCGCAGGTGGGGTGCGATGACAGCGTCGGCCTTGTTGAAGACGTGGTGAGGGCAAGGGTCGGTCGGAGATCCGGAGTGGATGGAGTTCATCGTGCGGACGGTGTCTTCGGTGCTGATAGGAGTCCAGGCGCGGAGGGTGGTGGTGGGGTGCGGTGGTTCGGTTGAGTCGGGCGTGGCGTTCGTCGGTTGGGTGTTGAAGCTGTTGTGTATGTCCACGATCTTGTTGTGGAAGTGGGAGGCGAGGGAGTTGCAGAGTTCTTGCGATGGGGTGATGTCGTTGTTTCCGGCGTTGGGGTTGGAGAGCTCTTTCACGATGTTGAAGAGTTCCTTGCAGTTGTGTGCGTTGTTGTCCAGTCGGTCCTTGAATGCAGTTTTCTTGGTGTCGCGGATCAGCTGGTGGTGCTTCCGGGTGGCAAGCTTGAGGGTGGTCATGTTGTCCGGTGTTGGCTCCCTTCTCCAGGCTTTCTCGAGGGCTCGGCAGTTCTTCTTGGAGCTCTTGAGTTCGTCGGTGAACCATGGGGCCTTCTTGCTGCCGGGTCTGCTGGGCGGGGTCTTCAGTGGGGCGAGTACGTCCGCGCAGTTGCTGATCCACTTCGTGAGGTTGTCGGCGGCCTGGCTGGGGTTCGCTGAGCTGGCGGGAGGGTGCTGGCTCAGGGCAGCGGCGAGCTGGTCGGCTGTGATCTTGCTCCAGCTTCTTCGGGCAACCTGTTGCTGGTGGTGGTGGGTCGTCGTTCTTCTGAAGGTGAAGTGGACGCAGCTGTGGTCCGTCCAGTGGAGTCCAGTGGCGTGGCTGAAGGTGATGTCTTTGCTGGATGAGAAGACGGCGTCGAGTGTGTGTCCGGCGAGGTGGGTGGGGGTGGTCACCAGCTGCTTGAGTCCGAGGTTGGCGAGGTTGTCCAGCAGGGTGGTGGTGTTGCGGTCGTTGTTGTTCTCCAGGTGGAAGTTGATGTCCCCCAGGAGGATGTAGTCAGCGGAGGGGAGGGCATGCGGGCTGACGAAGTCGGCGATGTCCTCGCTGAATCGTGTGCGTGGTCCAGGGGGTCGGTAGATCAGGGTGCCTCTGAGGGTGGTCTTCGGGTCGGTGTGGATCTGGAAGTGTAGGTGTTCGGCGGTGGTCAGGATGTCGTCTGTGCTGGTCGTGATGCGGATGGTGTCCCTGTGGATGATGGCGATGCCTCCTCCTATCTGGTTGGCAGTGCGGTCCCTCCGGGTGATCTTGTAGCCCTCTGGGATGGCGATGGCGATGTCGGGAGCTGAAGAGGCGTTCATCCAGGTCTCCGTGAGGAAGGCAACGTCTGGTGCTGTGGTGTCGATGAGGTTCCAGAGTTCGATGGCGTGTCTGTGGACTGAGCGGGTGTTGAGCAGGATGCACTTCAGGTGGTTGGTGCTGGTGTTCGTCTTGGCGGGTGCTGGTGCGAGGCAGGTCCGGATGCAGGTGAACTTGCAGGACTGGCAGATGAAGGGTCCGTGGGTGCGTCTCGGGGTGGCACTGTAGCATCCCGGGGCTCGTCCGTCGTTGAGTGCGATGAGGGTGGCGGCGTCGTACGTCCGGCGGGTGGGCTGGGGTCTGCGGAGGCCAGGGGTCCTGGCGCTGGGCGCGGGCCAGGCGCGGACGGGCGCAGACGGGCTTACCTTTGGCGCACCTTCGGCGCTCAGTCGGTGCTCCCGCTGCGCGCGTCCGCTGCGCGGTCGCTGAGGGGGCGTCATAAGAAGGGATCCTGGAGGGCGGGTCAGGCGGGAGGCGGGGAGCGCGTGGGCCTATCGGTAGGCGGGGGGGCGGGGTCGCGTCAAAACCGGCGCGAAATCCAGGCGGCCGGCCCTGCGGCGGCTGGGGCGCCGGGCTGGATCGGCGATCAGGCGGGCGGCCCTGCGGCGGCTGGGGCGCCGGGATGGATCGGCAGCAGGCAGCAGGTAAGTGGCAGGCAGCAGGCGGGGAGCGAGGGGGCAACCAGGCCGAGGGCACAGTGGTCGCTGCAAGAGTGGGGTCGGGGTCCCCTTAAGAAGGGACCCTGGAGGGCGGGTCAGGCGGGAGGCGGGGAGCGCGTGGGCCTATCGGTAGGCGGGGGGGCGGGGTCGCGTCAAAACCGGCGCGAAATCCAGGCGGCCGGCCCTGCGGCGGCTGGGGCGCCGGGCTGGATCGGCGATCAGGCGGGCGGCCCTGCGGCGGCTGGGGCGCCGGGATGGATCGGCAGCAGGCAGCAGGTAAGTGGCAGGCAGCAGGCGGGGAGCGAGGGGGCAACCAGGCCGAGGGCGGATCCCCGCCCGAGTCTGCCTGCCCTGGTGTCTGGGACTTAAAATCGACCGCACCACCAGGGCATCCCCGCCTAAGACTGTGGAGCTGGAGCCACGCGATTCACGGGCCCGGTAGTGGTGAAGAGGGCCTGGGCCCGGGTCGCCCATTTTGCGCAATAGGGGTGTGACTGAGCCCACCTGGAGGAAGCAACAAGAGCTCCAATGCTCCGCGGGATATCTTTTGTGTTTAGAGCTGCGACTGAAGGGGCAGCTGATTCCCTTGCCACGGATTGGGGGTGTGAGCCTCGCTGGGCCCCAAGGTATGGATTTCTTTAAGCCTACTTTGAGGGCTCGTTTGATGGCTATTTTTTAGCTACATAGACCTTTAAAGACAATCATATCTGTTATCTAAGACTCTAGTATGTACCTCTTGTATCTCTTATAGATTTTCCAAGAGGTCCGAGGAATGTTAACTGTGAGAAGAATGGTTCACAGTGTATCCTTTACGTTGTTTATTATTTGAGTTTATATTACTTTTTACACTCTGCAGTAGCATTCAATGTCTATGAGGTCCTGATGAAAGCACTAGGTGCAGCTTTACCTTGGAGTGCTGAAACATGTTGACCGTTGTTTACGAGTGGACGGCTATCTATTTAAACTGTCCCATTGCACTGTTTTTAACCTTTGTTCGTATCAGACATGAATAAAGTTTGAGTCTGATTACGCTTCAATTTTAGATTTCACATCACATTTTTTGCACTGCACCCTTTTTTTGTCCCATACACTCGACAAATAATACCTGCTCACATTTGTATCCATAACTTTGAAAACATCCTTGGGCTCCTCCATCACTAGGGTGGAGTGTTAGCCCTGTTAAAGGAGACCCAGATGATGAAGCATGTCACCTGGACTGGTGAGTGATGGGAATCCATACAAATTTTGTGTATTTTCATAGAGTCTCGGTCAGTTCGGATATTCGTTGTTCTTTTACATTTAGACCTCGCGATTTAAATTGTGTTTTGACTAAAGTACTTCATACACCTGATCCTGCAGTAGTGCTGGGCGAGATTTAAATTTGGTGATGGACTCGGCGATGGACCACTCTGGCTAAAGGACTGGGGGTGCAGGGAGTTATCTCTGTTGGGTAGGGAGTGGCTGGCGGACTGTGGGCCTAAAGATGTCTGGCGAGGCATGCAGCCTAGTGACCGGGATTACACATATTACTCTGCAGCTCACAACTCCTACGCCCACTTGGACCACTTTCTTATCACTTCTTCAGTTTGGGAACGTATTCAGGCCTCCTATATTGAAGCTCGATCACTTTCAGATCATGCACACATTACTCTGACGATGCAGAAGTCCTCTCCGGCCCCTTCTCCACCACAGTGGTGCTTGAGGGACTCTTTGCTGTCATCTCGGACAGTTGTTAATGCGATACGAACTACATTGATGGACTATATCACACTTAATGATGGCCGTTCCACTGCACTATTCTCTGTTTGGGAGGCACTTAAATTGGTTGTCCGCGGGGCCTTAATTGCTAAAGCTGCACATGAAAATAAAATTCATAGGGATAAAAGGGAAGAGCTGGAATTGGAAGTGAAGGAGCTAGAGGTCATTCCAAGCGCTCCGGCGCACCCTGGTGTTTAGATTTGGACAGAGCTGAATACGCTGAGGTGCGATTGAAGCACTAGTATTTTGTGGGGACGAATAGAGGGGGTCTAATGCTAGCGCATTGCCTGCACAGCAAACAACATGCACATGCAGTAAAATCGGTGCCGGGAGTACACAGGTTGGAGATCTCTGAGGATTCTGGCATAGCATAAGCCTTTCAACCCCTTTACTCAGAACTATACTCTGCTGAGTCCCTTTCCCCCTCGGATCCATATGCCTATGTAACGGGGCATTAGTTAACACTTGACAATTTACTGAGGCGGAAACTCTCGATGCTCCCATACATATTGAGGAATTAATCGCTGCTATTGCTCGATTGAAGTCCCTGAAGGCTCCAGGTCCTGATGGGTTTAGCGTGGTCTTTTATAAGACTGTTTGCACTGAGGTGGCTCCCCAGCTCACTCGTTTGTTCAACTTGTACGCTGACACCGGGACACTTACTGAATCGATGCTCCAAGCCTCGGTTATCGTAATACGCAAGCCCGGTAAGGATCCCACGTACTGCAGTTCATACTGTCTGATCTCTTTGTTGAAGGTCGAGGCAAAGTTATTTTCTAGTATCCTTGCCCAGCGTTTGAACCCCCTGGGGCCTGGCCTAGTAGACCCTGACCAGGCAGGTACCGCAAGCCCGAGAAGTGGCCTTGTTATTAGCGGTCAATGCCGAAAAGGCCTTTGACCATGTATACTGGCCTTACTTGTTCACTGTTACACACAAGTTGGGCTGCTCCCAGAAAAGTGACCTTTGGTGATCAAAATTAAATTGTGAGTGTAGACATCTCACAAAAAGTGAAGGACTGGCCTCACACACCACCTGGTGTCAAGCATCATCATCAGAAGTCCTCGCCCTCTAAAAACTTGGTTTGATAGAGGGCGGGCATACACCTGACAACTGGGATGCACTTCTAAACTAAATGGGGGCCAGTGAATAGTGAGTGTGATTTAAAAACCATTACAGTTGTCAAATTAATTTTAACAAGGTGGGCAACTGTATGGTATTAAAAGAGTGAATGGTGACCTGGGGAAATTATTGTCCCCTCACTGTGATATATAGGGTCAACATGTTTCTTCCTGGTGTCCCATTGGGGTATGCGGCATTCTTCACAACCTGTTCTAAAGCGGGCTTAGTCCTTACCAACCTTGTGATAAGGGAAAACCACTCGGTGGGGTGACCTTTGTCACTCCACTCGTTGAAAGGGCTACAAGTTAGCCTTTGGAAAAAAAAATTGAAAAAGCACAGCAGGAATTTGAAAGTTTTCCTTGATCACTTACATTAAACTCATTTGAAACCACAGTGCTTAACGTTGGTGGTTAAAAGTGTGTGACATGTGTCAATCGTGTGCACACACAGTTGAAAATTAGAGAAGTCCTCTCTCACATCTTACCCAAGGGTCTTAGCCTGCGTTCTCCATGGAAGGAGGAATGGAGGGAAGGCCCATTTAGTCACACTCTAAGGGGTAAAGACAACATCAACAGAAGATTTTTATGGTAAAACACATAGAATTTACAAAGTCTATTTTTGTTTGTTAGCGCATCTACCTTCACACCACACGTCCCATTCACACTCTTACTGTATCAAGGTGCACCTTCCGCTGTGGTACCTATCTGTGTCCGTCTCTCCTCCCCATTGATAAATTAACTGGAAGTTCGCTGGGTTTATATAGTGTTCCAAATTGGATAAGTGCTAATCAAGCTGCCTTAATTGCGTTCACACTTGTGGGATCCGGTGTCCCTAACAGAGCCACTCATTAGGTATGCCTGATCGTCTGGCTTTATTAACAAATAGGAAGGAGAGGCCCTAATCAGGCAGTCCCGTAAAACGGCCGTCTGCAGAACAGGCAATTGCCTGTTTCGAGGCGTGGGTAGGGGTGGGTTCGGGGCCAAGGAACAGACTTGAACGTCGCATCGCGTGTGTAGCCCCACCCATGTTGGTCAGGCAATGCCTGGTCCCATTCAAATACTGTGGCTCTGTGAGTTCATGTTAGTTACGGTGTGCTTAAATGACAAAAGAGTTTTGTGGCAATGCGTGCTTTCTATATTTCTAATGAAAATGTAGAAAAAGAAATAGAAAATTTAGAAGGTTTTGACCTGCAGAGAGGTGTCACCAGCATTGTCTATTTCAGGTCATACACAACAGTTATGGTTTAAGTAGTGATCATCAATGTTCCAGTTCACGGTGCCCAAAAGGTATTATTAGGGCAATGCCAGCGTGCATTTGGATTTGTACAAGGCAAACAGGATAATGCCTGTTACAACAACAATCCTCCCTGAGACCCTGTCAGCCATAATGCCAACGTGTGGTACCTAGTGAATACTGGTCTAGGCGTTATACTTGTCACCATGTCTCCTATAAATATACTAGATGGCTCAAAAGTAATGCAGAGATAGATTTTTGATCTCCGACGTAGCAATGGTGTCTGTAAATAGTATTTCACCCTGTGTTGGGATCACAGTGATTGCTAGACCTTGTGGTGAAGGCTGGGGTATCTAGTGGTATATTCTATCATCCTATCTGCAGCTATGGGATTTCATCATTCAAACCAGTATCCCATGTGCGGAGTCGGAATACCCATTGTTGTTTCCTGATATATACGTTTTTTGTGATATCCGTATTCTGTTCCTCATTACTTCCAGAACCAGCCATTTTATGTCAGAGTCTGTATGGTTTTGTTCCAAAAAGTGTTTCGTTAGTTTGGTGTTCGATTTTTTACATTTAATAGTGCTCTGGTGTTCGTAATACGGGTCTTCACTTTCCTCGTGGTCATTCCCATGTACATGAGGTTGCAAGGGCATTTTAATAAATAAACCACATTCTCTGTATTACAATTGCTGAAATCCTTCAGCTTCTATGGGTTATTTGTACCTATGTTTACTTCTTTGGTTTGGTGGTGTATGTGAGTGAGTAGGCCACACAACTTCCACATGGGTAATGTCCTGTAGGTCTTTGTTGGTTCCAAAGTGTGGTTTGTTCTACTCCTTCCTGGGTCTGTGTTTTTGAATGGACCAGGTCAACATGCAGGTTTCTGCTCCTTTTGAACGCGAAGAGAGGTGGTTCCCACTGTTTTTGCACACTGTTCAGGATATGCCATTTCTTTCTTACAATGCTTTGGACTTTACTTGATACTGGGGTGTAGTGGTTACACATACCACTCTCTCCGTTTTCTCTTGTGGGAAAGTTTCCAACAAGGATTCTCGGTTATTGTTCCTAGCCCTTATATTAGCCCTCTTGATCATTCTCTTTGGGTAGTGTTGTTCCAGGAGCTTACCTTCTAGTTGTTCTGCTTGCGCATCGAATGCTTCTATGCTAGAGCAGTTCCTCCGTACTCTGAGGAATTGCCCTACAGGTAGGTTCTGCCGCAGGGCCCTTGGGTGGTAATTCTAATACAGAAGTAAACTGTTTTTATCAGTTGGTTTGTTATGTACCCTAGTGCAGATGCCTTTGTTGGTCATTGTAATGTCAAGGTCCAGGAAGATAGCGTGATTTTTGCTAATAGAGTGGGTGAATCTGAGGTGTTCGTCCTTTGTGTTAACCCACTGGATAAATGCTGTAGCATCTTCTGGTGTCCTATGCCACCCGATCAAAATGTCATCTATATAGCGCGTCCAGGTTTTTCTTTTTTTTTATAACTCTTTTTATTAAACACATAGAAATAATACGCTTACAGTAAATGCACTGAGTCGCCAATCTGCACAATAAATCTGTGAACATCCTCCTAAGACATGAAAAGAATCAACTATAATTGCGACATTTGGGTTCAAGGACCTTCCAACACTTCTGAATCATCCGTTGACGTCGGGGGAGTAAATATGTCGCCCCTATAGGCATTCCAGGGCCCCCAGATCTTTCCCCATTTCTTGGGTCTACCCCTTGCCACATACACAGCCCGCTCTCTCAACATGCACCAATACAAATCATCCATCCATTTCCCAACCGTCGGTGGCTGAACCGCCCCCCACAGCTAACCTATATTACGCTTCGCAATACTACATGCCAGCGTTACCCACTCCTTTCCATGAGACGTAAGATCGGTCGGATCCCAAACATTCAGGATACATCGCCTCGCTTCCAACTCAAATCCCACTCCCCACACCTCCCGAACCTTGGCATGAACAGCTGACCAATACCCTTGAACATGGGCGCACTCCCACAAAACATGAAAGAAGGTTCCCATCTCAACACACCCTCTCCTGCACTCTCCACTCACAGCCAATCCCATTCGCACCAACCAAGGACCAGTCACATAACAGCGGTGTAGAATCTTTAATTGAACCAGGCGAAGCCTCATCTGAACGGCTACGACCCGCGGTGAGGCCACCGCCTCCCTCCAATCCTCATCGTCAAATAACAAACCGTCGGCCGTCCACTGATCCCTCAGGGCCACCAGTGGATCCTCCGCATGGTTGACTAGTTTCTTATAAATCAAGGAAATCGCTTTCGTCGGGAGATGACCATCGAGTAACCTATTCTCCAGCGGGGAGGCCTCCGGGGGCACCCTGCCAACGGGGATGTTGGCCAGCAGTGCATGTCTAACCTGAAGATAACGGAACCGCTCGCTCCCATGCATCTGATACCTCTCCTGCAGGGTCTCGAAGGGGAGGATACCATCCTTCCTCCACAAATCCCCAACCCGGGAGATCCCAATGAGATCGCATTTGTCAAATCCTTTAGATTTCCACAGGCTGCCCAAGCGTTCTGAGTTCCAAAGGGGTATTGCCAATGTAATCTTCCCCTCCCATCCAAGGGAACGGTTTGCCTCGTGCCAGACCCCAATAGCCACCGCTCCAGGTCCCACCAGCGGAAAGCGCCCCCGCCTAGCATATAGTGCCCTAGTGAGTTCCCCCCGGGAGCCTGACCACGGTCCATAACATAGCCGGGGTCAAGCGGTGAGCCATAAATAGCTTGATTAACCGCCGCCATCTGCGACGCCCAATAATACCTCTTGATGTTAGGCAAGCCGATCCCGCCGTCGTGCCACGGTAGTGTCAATTTCGCGTACGCTATATGGGGTCTCCCTTCCCAGAGAAGTTGCCTCTAAAGAGACTCGATCTCCTTGAAATACGACAGCGGAACCGGGTCCATAGAGTTCTGGAGCGCATACAAGAAACGCGGGAGAGCCATCATTTTGAACAAAACGGCCCGGCCAAGAAGGGAAAGGGGAAGCGCCCTCCAGCGATCGACATCCCGCCGAAGCCGAACCAACGGAGGCAGCAAATTATTGGAATATCTACTCCGGGGGTCTAGTGATATAAAGATGCCTAAATATTTAAAGCCCACGGTTTCCAACCTGACCGGGCAGTGCGGGGGGACCTCCGGGGGGTCTTCACTCAAAATGAACAAGACCGACTTAGTCCAATTAATAGCAAAGCCGGAATACCTACTGAACACCTCCAAAACGTCCAAAAATGCCATAAGCGATATCCGGGGGGAGGACAGATACAACAGAATGTCATCTGCATAAGGAGATATCTTATCCTCCCAATCAAACGTCCACCGTATACCCCTAATCGACCTATCCTACCGAACCCAGGCCGCAAGCGGCTCAAGAGCCAAAGCAAAGAGCAGAGGGGAAAGAGGACAGCCCTGCCTGGTGCCCCTCCCCAGCACAAAATCCGCCGACCTGTGATTATTTACGACTACTCGGGCTAGAGGGCCAGAATACAGGAGGCGAACCCAAGAAATAAATTCCGGGCCCACCCCCATCTTACCCAGGGCAGCAAAAAGATAGGGCCACTCCACCCTGTCAAAAGCCATGGTGGCGTCCAGGGAGAGCAGTATCGTCGGCTCGTGTATCTGCGACGCCCCACCCACGACCCCATGCAGTCTGCGCAAATTAAGAGCCGTGTTCCGGCGGGGCATAAAGCCCGATTGGTCCGGATGCACCAGTGTGGTAATCACCTTGACCAGGCGGTTTGCCAACAGTTTCGCCAAGATTTTGAGTTCGGCATTCAACAAAGAAATCGGCCGATAGGATGAACACTCAGTTTTTGGTTTACTCTCCTTGTGAAGGACAATAATATTAGCCACTCGCTGGTCATAGGGAACCCGACCCCTCTCCCTACTTTCCAAAAACATACCCTGCGCGTCCAGGTTTTTAGTTGCGCTGCATAGGGGTTATTTTGATTAAAGGGGCGAATGTGCTGCCCATTGACCGCCTCAAATTCAAAGTAATTTTCGGTTAATGCCACCTCTGCACATTCAATAATAAAATGTCTTTAAATCACGAACTCCCAGTCCAGGTCTAATAGGATCTGTTCAACCACAGCTAGGGTGCATCTCTGGGGGATACTCGTGTAGAGCGCCTCAATGTCAATTGTTATAAAAAGATCACCGGTTGTGTTAATTTCCCTGTCTCATAAATGACACAGGACATCTTTCGTGTCTCTTAGGTACGAAGGTGACTTCTGTACAATTGGTCTCAGGAACCAGTCGCAGAAATGCAAGAGAGGTTCCAAGATGGAAACGATGCCTGAGACTATCAGTCTTCCTGGAGGAGGCATCTTATTCTTGTGTATTTTGGGGTTGGATGTAAAACCTTGATGTCCTAGGGTTGTCGGGTAATCCAGTCATTCGTAAGTCCCTCCTCGATCATGCTTCTTATCTTACTCATGATCCGGGGAGTAGGGTCACTCCGGTGCAGCTCATAGCTGGTTGTGTCAGACAGCAATCGGATGCATTCTTCCTGGTACATCGTCTGGTTCATTAGAACGATGGCCCGCCTTTATCCACCAGTTTGACAACTAAATCAGTATTGGTCTTGAGTTTCTGGAGTGCTGTTCTTGCTCATTTCGTAATGTTTTGAAACTCCTTGGTATTATTGAAGTCAATGTCCTTGTTTTCTTTAAGGACTGCCTGTTCAAAGGCTAATATATGGCATGGGATGTTCTGGGTTGGTGGTGAGTAGGTACATTTTTTTCTGAGGCCCGTGTTTGTATTTCCTTCGTGGTCTTTTTGGGCATCGCCGAAGAAGTTCCTCAGTTTGATTTATCTAAAGTACTGAGCTAGTTCTGCATTTAGGGTGAAGGTATCCTTGTAATGTGTAGGGACAAACCCAAGTCCTTTGGAAAGGACAGATTCATCATCCTTATCGATTACGTAGTCGCTAAGATCCACAATGTTTGTTAGTCTTTGCTCATTGATGGGCTGTTGCCGTTCCCTTTGCTCCGTGTTACCACACCCCCTGTGTTGGGGGTTTCGTCCTTCCATTGCACTCTGGTTTTTCGGCTTTGTTTTTGTCTGCCTCTTCCTCTGCCCCTGCCTCTGAATAAAAAAGGCTTTGGGCCTTGTTGGAATCCGAATACCGGCGGGTAGTATTGTTGTGGCCAGAAGACTACCTTAGAAATTCGGGTTGGGCATACGTTTCCACAATTGGATTACAAGCATATATAGTTCCCCTGGCGCCTCGGTCAAGGTGAATGGAGTACGATCCGGGGGTTTTGCAGTCGGGAAGGGGACAAGGCAAAGCTGTCCCCTCTCTCCTTGGCTTTTTGCTCTCTATATGGAGCCTTTCGTCCTTTCGTACAGAGACTTCAAGACAACCCCAATGCGCAGGCCATTCCATTTGGAGCTCCCTGACATTTGACCAGCCTCTATGGCGACAACGTTATATTTTCCATTGTTCATCCCCTGACTTCTCTTCCAGCTATAGTCCCGGACTTGCAAGCCTTTGGTCGGGCTTCAGGTTTTAAAATCAATCTGCAGAAGTCACAAATATTGAATCCAACTTGTAAACAGTCGATTGTAAATACTTTACGGGCACAGTTTGACTTTGAATGGGTATCTGAGGAGATAACCAACCTGGGGCTTGCCCTTAACAAAAATCTAGCAAAAACGTCCAACGTCAACTATTCTAATCAGCTCGCACAAAAACACTTGGCACAATGTCAGCGGCTGCCGCTGTCGTGGTTGGGCAGGATTGCTGCAGTTAAAATGAATGTTCTACTAAGGACGCTATACGTTTTCTAGACTCTTTCCCTTCTCCCGCCCCCAGGGGTGATTCTCAAAATCTAAAGAGAGATTGAGTGCTTCATCTGTGGCCTGATCTCCCATAGGTTGCAGAAGACTATGTTGCAGCGCCCCAAAAAGGACGGCGGCCTTGATTGACTGAATATCAACTGCTACTTTCAGGCATCAATACTACGATACCTGGTTGAATGGAGCGGTCTGATGATGGAGAAACACTGGGTATTTATGGATCAGACAGTAGCTGGACGGCATATTTGGAAGGAGGCGTGGTTGCCAGGGGCCTCCCGTGCCTGGGGATATACTCTTCTCCAATTACGCAGCAGACATTGCAGGTCTGGGATAGGGTGTCCCAGTCTGCGAAGTTCACAATGTTTCTGTCGCCTATGTGCCCAGTATGCTCCAATACTGACTTCCAGCCTGCTATGTCCAAGGGGGTAGACACGCTGGGTGAGGAGAGGATGCAAGAGACAAGGCTGCCTTTTTTACAATAATAGCGTTATCCTTTTTACACAACTCGCGGTTGTCTATGGCCTTGCTCTGTCGGACCACTTTCTCCATACACAAATGTTACACTGGATGCTGGGCGCCTCCACCCGTCTTCTAGAAGGCAGACCAATGCTTCAATTCGAAAAATGGTAATTTCTTAAGAAAGATTACCAAAACTAATTTCTGAAATATATTCGCTTCTTTTCCAGGGCATCTGCAGGATCAGAACTGCTGGATAGTGGCGGTGGGAGACTGAAATTGGCAGGACACTTTCAGACAAGGAGTGGGAGGACATTTATTATAGGGCCCACCACACTGCACACTCCATGGGACATACCGAAACGTCATAAAAGATTATTTCTTATTGGTATTATACTCCCTCCAGATTAACGTAATGGAACTCCCAATGTGATGGTCTATGCTGGCGGGATTGTGGGAGCCCTGGCACTCTCCTTGACTTGCTGTGGAACTTCCCAAAACTCACCAGATATTGGGAGAACATTCTGGATGATAAACAGGGCCTTTGACACTTCTATCCCTAGATTCCCAGCTTATACTATACTGGGCCTGCCATACACTCTGACCTTTCCCTCATGCTCACTCAAGGGTAGACAGATGGCCCTCGCACTTAATGCCTCCCACCGTGTGCTATTAGCTTGTTGAAAGACTGATAGAATCCCGGAGCATACGCAGTGGCTCCATCAATTGTGGTCTCTCTTAGGTATCGAAGATTGTGTATGGCTACCCAGGGGGATAAATCCGACTATGCAAAGATCTGGACCCCCCTTTATAACTATGCATTCTTTGGAGTTCCGAGAACTAACTTGCCATGTTTATCTACGCATTTTGAAATTGATACCGGACCAGGAGGGAGAGACTGGGACCGTGGTTTCTGGGTAGGATCCTTCGGGGGAGGGTTGGTCTGTGGTCCCCTTGTATGACTGTAACAATACTTCTGTTATTGCACTTAGACTCACTTGGAGAGGGGTTGAGAGGGGTGGGTGGGTGTTTGATTTCTTTCTTTTGGGTCCCTCTAGTGCGGACCCGAAAGTCTTCCTTTTGTTGTATTTTTGTTATTTGGTAAGGGAATAGCAGATTTTTCAATCCAGTACCTGCTGCATCTGATTCAGGTCTTATTATTGGGGCATGTTACATTGGCCGATGTAAGTCGCAAAAGTATTGAAGTGTATATGCTCTTGGCACTATCTTGACCTTCTATTCTCTTTGTTGACCTGGCCGACCCTGGATGGGTTTGTAGGCAACTTGCTGTGTATTTCATTTGCAAACAGAATGCCATTGCAACTGCTCTTTTGGTTTTTAAATGATGACCCTTAATGCAGCCGGCCCACTGGGTTGTAGGCAATGATGCAGTGTAATGTTTTAATATATGTTCTGCTAATAAAATTTGATTTAATCCTAAAATGATTCTCCTCCGAACTGGGAGCCAATGCGCGGTCTGCAGAAGGGGGGCAGAGGCGGCCCCAGATGGCAAATTGCAAATGAGGTGAGCTGAAGTGTTCTGTACCAAGTGCAATTTTGACAGCAACGTCTCGTTTGCAGGAGCCCACAACACGCTGCAGTAATCCAGGAGACTAATTATAAGAGCCTGGACCGCCATTTTCCTTGCTGAAAGTGGAAGGAAGGGGATGGCTCTCTCAACAAGCGCATGATATGGAAAAAGGAACCTGACATAGACATCACCTGCTCTTTTATGGTAGGAGGTTGGTCAAGGCAAACTCCCAAGTTCTTAACCACTTGCTTGGGTGTGGGAGTAAGCCCAAGTTCTGCTGGCCACCAGTTAACTGTCTCTATTTGTTGCGCCTTGCCAAACAGCATAATCCCTGTGTGCCAGGCCTGCCAGAGACATAGGTAAGTCACTCCTGCACCAGGCCTTACAGCCCTGAGGCAGGGTGCCCTACACCTCTGGTGAGATAGTGTCTACGTCTATTCTCAGGCATTATAAGTGCATGGTGAAGCCATACTGAGTACATGGGCCGGGAGGTTGTCAATACGAGTTCCACAGCTCTATGATGGCTTCACTGAATCCCAAGATGTTTGATACCAAACATCTAAGAATAATGATCCCACACTGATGCCAGTGTTTGATTCATTATAAATGCACTCAAAGAGCACCTCAGAGGTGTCCTTTAAAAACCAACCCAACCGCTAGTGTGTAGCTCACTGGTATGTGCCAGCCTGCCACTTCCAAACATGTTTCTGACCCCTGAGGTGGGAGCCCTGTGCTCTCATGGGTCAGAATCAAAGTCTTCTCTGGGTGGAGGTGCTTCACACCTACCCCCAAGCAAGAACAGCATTCAAGGGGGGGCGAGCGTCAAAGGGTTCATTCCCTTTTTTATGCTAGCCAGGACATCTCCAGCTAGTGGAGATGCCCACCCCACTGACCAAGCCCCACTTTTGGTGACAAGGTCAGCGGGTAAATTAGTAAGCAGGATAAGAATGTCCCCTCTCAGCCAGGACCACTCCTAAAGTGTCCTGAGCTGAAGAGACCCTCCTTTGGAAATCCTCCATATTGGTTGTGAAGATTTTAGCCAATGGGATTAGGGGAATGCTCCCTCCCCAAAGGGAGTGGACATGCAAAGGGTGTAATCACCCTAAAGGTAAGTAGCCCATTGGTTACTACCTGCCAGTACCAGTAATGCCTGCATCTTTAGGGAATATTTGTTGGCAAGAAATTGATAAATCTACTTAGAAGGCTAAATGGAGAGCTTATATTTTAACTTCCCTACGAGATATCGGCCTGCAAATTGAATTGCCAGCGCTGAAAATGCCCAACTATAAATTAATTTTAAAAAAAGCATATTAAAGCTTAATCGTTTAAATTGGATAAAAACTAAGCATGGTACGTGATCAATTCATACCAATCCCCGCGAGTTCAGCCGTATTAAAATGTTTTCTTTTCTGTAAAGTTTTAAAAAAATGTTTAAGGCTTCTTATGGGTATAAACCCAACAAAGGAGGGCACTAGATCTTGGATCAAACAGTAGCCGGATTCTAATTGTAGATTTTGCGGATGGCCACAGGAAACTCTTGTACATATAATATGTGTATGCCCGAAGCTGATTACTATTAGACGATTAGTTTTGAGACCTTATTTTCTGATGAGTGGCGTGAGATCTGCCCCAGGCATTAATCATGTTATTGTCTTGTGAATCGGTTCCATTACCATGTCAACTGGTAAAAAATTTAATGTCAGTTGCAAAAAGTCTAATATAGGGCAGATCCCCTCTATTGTTATGGCCCTGATGCTATTAGTTTTAATGGCTTATAAATTCTATTATTTAATCATTTTTGTTGCAACAGTATTAATTTGAAATGTAACAAAAGCTGGGTTATCATTGCAGCGAATTGATGCATTTTTTGTATATTAGCACTTTGAAAGGAAGGGGAAATTAATGATTATTTGTTAGAATATTTCTCTGTTATATCTATGGAAACAGTATTTAATGCACACCGTCACTTTAAAATGTATAATGTGCAATAATATTCTGTGATTAGCGATGTAAGGTGGCTAGATTTGGGCTTATCGATAAGTTTAATTGTATTGACAGTTTTTTATATTATGTGATGAGAAGATGTTTTGTTTGTAATGTAAATGTGTTTTTCTTGGAGATATAAGATGTTGTGATTGCAATTATTTTAATTGATCAAGCAATAAAGATTATATATGTATATATACGGATGCAGATTGGTATACTGTCAAGCATTCTGCTCCATTCTTCTTCGTGACAGCAGTCAATATTTATATGCGTTCCAGTTCCCAAATAAAGTTCTCATTTGGTGTAGAATTCTACAAGGTTTCACTGAAAGTCCTTCAATTGTTTGTCGCATTCTAAATAAATATTGTAAAAATTGTCAGTTGACCTGCAACTCAGTCCTGGTGCAATATATAGTTGACCTATTGGTGGCATCTAAGACAAAAGAAGATTTTAATTTTAAAAGAATTATCCTACTGAACAGCTTCGCTGACAATGCTCACAAGGTTTCCCCTACAAAGATGCCGTATAGTAGAAAATAAGTAATCTATCAGGCTCACCATATTGAGAAAGTGCAAGGAAAGTCTCAAAAGAACATGATTCTGCAATTCTGAAAATGAACCTTCATACCAATCCAGAGGGAGATGAAGGTATTCTTGGGAATTGCGGACTACTAACGCCAGTGGATTTCAAACTTTTCCTTCATTGCAAAGCCTTCATTAAAGTTGACCCAGTGATATCAGCGATCCCGTACCATATGATGTCAAATGCTTAGAGGCTCTCAGGGAATTGAGGGAAAATTTAAGTAATGCATCTGCCCTCAGAATGCTGGACTAAGAGAAAGAGTTTTTTCTATTTTGTGATGAGAGTTGCAGGTGAGCTCTGTCAGCATTGGCCCAAAAAACACATGGTGGGACTATGAGACTTATAGCCTACCTAGCAACTGTGATGAGTCCAGTAGCTGTAAGGCATCCTGGTTGTTTGAAATCTGCTGCAGCTGTTTGCCTGACAATTAAGCAAAGTAGGGGGATAGTGATATGGCATACATTGATTGTGTTTGTTCCACATTTAGTTGAGAGTTTTTGACTCATACATGGACCCAGCATTTGACAAACAATTGGATGAAAATATTTTCAACACTGACAGCAGAAAAAGGATCAGTTAAGAGGTGTAATTTCTTAAATCTTTGAATATGAACACGAAAACAGGAGTCATGATGGTTAACCTGAGCATGATTGGATCATCACCACAGAGTTTAGTACCCAAACAAAACCAGACATTAAGGACATTCCTCTTATAATGGCAGACCTGATTCTGTTTGTTGATGGTTCTAGTTTGATAGACCAATGTGGAGCACTGAAGGCTGTAAATGTAAATGTAAATGTGTTGGACTTGTAAAGCGCACAGCTGCCCGTAAGCGTCCCGGCGCTGGAGACCGCTGGGGAACCCGTCCTGGCTTTTCCTGTGAGATGGTCCCTTCTGGATATCTCCAAGGTGAAACCAGGCATCCCGGGCATCTGTGGTGGGCCGTTGTAGAGATGAGGCAAGCTTAATGCCCAGAGTTGCCGAGTGTGATCCCTGGTTAGAGTAGGCACCAAGGCGAGAATTGTCGAGTCCGCTGACCCTGGTCCACGACCCTGCCGCGTCGGGAATTGAACCCTGGTCCCGGGCCGCTCTCTGCTTCCGGGTCTGCCGCCTCTAACCAGTGAGCCACACCACTCCACTTTCTAGGCAGTATGTTCCATTTCTGAAATTCTTGAATCATTGTATCTGCCAAATGTAATTGAATTCCAAGTGGCAGAGTTTGTTATCCTAACTAGAGTGTGTTGCCTACCTGAAAAGTTAAATGTAGCAATTTACATAGACAGCCAGTATGATTTTGGAAGGGACTTTGATCAGTTATGGTCACAAAGAGGTTTTATGACATGCTGTGGAACTCTCATCAAGAACAGCTCTCATATTCTTGATTTGGTAGAGGCCAGTCAGCAGCCAAGAAAATATTGCTGTGGTCAAGTGACCTGCACATAATCATGGAAAAGATATGATCACACTTGGAAACAAACATGCAGATTAAGTGGGCAGTTATGGTGAACTTGATAATGAAATAGTGATTAAAAAACAGAACAAAGTGAATAACATACACACCTGTTGAAAATGAAGAACATTTTAATTGTTTCTTGTTGATTCCAATGCAGACATCCTTAACTGAATTGAGAGAACTCCAGAGGGAAGCGCAAGAAAATGAGAAAAACAAATGAGAAATGCTGGATTACAAGAAACATTATCAGTGCATATACATCGTCCTGAGTATAGCTATGTCTTGCCTGATACAATAATTAATTGCATGGATAGATATTTACATAATCGGTCACATGCAGAGAGAGATTGCATGCTACTTACATTTAACAAATATTGGCAAATATTAAATTCAGATATGTTGCAGAATATTTGTGCTACTGTTTTTTGACATCTGTGAGACGGACCCCAGAGTAACTAAAAGCCTTACCGAAGTAACCCCGGGAGGGACTACGCATCACGACCCTAATACCGGACTACAGCACCCATCACCCTCTGCTGTTTCTCCCCAGGAACGCGATGACGGGAGGTACCCGGAAGTGATCCGGACCGAACCAGGAAGTGGTAGGGACGAGTCAATGAAAGGCGACTTCCTTCAAGCGGCGGGAGCGAAGAGAGTGGGCGCGCAAGACGAAGGCGAGAGGAGGAAGCAGGAAACAGGAGAAGAAGACGCGGGACCAGTGAAAGAAGACGCGGGACCCAAGAAGAAGACGCGGGACCCGTGGAGGAAGACGCGGGACCCGAGACTCCAGTAAACCCGGACGTGGAAGAAGACAGCTGGTACGAGGACTGGTGGTGTCCGGAGGAGGCTGGAGAGCGCCTGGCGACTCGGGAGGAGAGTTGCGGCGGGGCCGGTTAGTGACTCGGCCTGAGGGATTTGGGAAGCGGGGAAGAGGGAGGGAGAGTAGGGTGGGGCCTGTAATACCTCGGTGGGGTCTAGCTTTGCCTGACTGCCCGTTGTTTTCTAGGTTCTATGGTTGATTGCTTGTTTGCTTTAAGAAACCACTCGTGTTTTGTTATTGTGCACTTGACCTTGGAGCAACCTGTTTCCCCGTCCTAGGCACGTAACGGAAAACCAAACCCCCCCCCCTTCTCCATGAAACTATATCAGCACCACGACGTTCTTTCTATTTTTTGTCACCTGTTCACGGACATTCAAACACCTAAGGTGTGGTGAAGGGTAACTTAGTCCATAGTTCGTTTTGGCCACAATTCTCACGGTTCCTTCTGTACTCTCTTCCCTCTCCTATGAGCCTCCGGGGAGACTGCCAGGGTCCTGAGGATAAGGAGAAGACAACACCACTACCCACTTCCCCATCCAGCTCATCACCGGAGACATCAGAAGAAGAATCTACCGAGGGACAATCCGACAAATCCATAACACCTTCATTTGTTTTCAATAAACCACCATCTATTAAACCACTACTCCAGCCTCCACGCCTGTTTATAAAACCCGCCCTCCCACAGGTGGTATCAGAAGTGGGATCCCAAGGCAAAATGGAGGCTGCATTAGCAAAGATGGCCGAGAATCAAGAACACCTTGGTAAAATTATGGAACGATTTCTGAACGTTGTAGAGGAAGATCGTGACAAAATGCAGAAAGTCCTTACGGGACAAGGACAATCTCATGGAGCAGCTATGGACAAACTCGCTGAAGCCCTGGGTCAACAAAGAGGCCCTACCACTTTGCCATCTGTAGTGTTGCAACGATATGTGGCGGGAGAGGACCCTGATTTTTTCCTTAACAATTTTGAGAGAATGGCAACAGCCGCATCATGGCCTGCAGAAAAATGGGGGCAATATCTGGGACCCCTGTTATCGGGTGACCTACAAGCAGCCTACCAGGCCGCGACCCTTCAAGGAGCCGTCCCTTATGCTGATATAAAGAAATGTATCCTGGAAAGATTGGGGATAGATGACGAAACGTACAGAGTAAAGTTAAGGCAAATGAGGGAAGGACCTCAAGAGACTCCGCATGCCTTATACTTTAGAGTAAAGGATATGGCAGATCGTTGGCTTAAACCTGCAACTACTTATAAGGACAGGGTCATGGCCAAGATCTATCTAGAACAATATCTTACGTCTCTCGACCCTCCGATACAACGCTGGGTCCGACAACAGGCCAACCTTACCTTGGAAACAGCTGTGTAGATAGCCAGTGCATACAATAGAGCACATGATTTGCAAAAAGGAAAAGAAGATTCAACAGGGAAGATAGGGGGACATGCGACTCAGAGACCTCCCCGTCCTCCATTAGTTAAGAAACCTGAACCTCTTGCTTTCCTACCCAGCACACCCTCCCCTAGTGTTCCTCTTATTCGCCCACCCCCTATAGGACCACAGTGTTTCCAGTGTGGGGGGATGGGACATATCGCCAGGTTCTGTCCACAAAAAGAGGAACCAATGGAGATAGGGATGGTCCGTAATTATTACTGTTCACCCACAGAAAGAAAGCCACCCCCATATAGGTGCACTATTTCTGTCAATGGCCAACCCGTAACCACTTTAGCTGACACAGGATGTTTACATAGTGTAGTCAGACCCCAAGACCTCGGTAACAACCTGGGACCCATAGACGGAGTGGTAGCCATTAAGTGTGTGCATGGGGATACCAAACCCTACCCCACCGCACAGGTACATATCCAACATCCTCAAGACACTGGAACATCCTTAACGGTAGGCCTCATACCCCGATTGCCTGAACAAGCAATCTTAGGAAACGACTATCCCAAGTTAACCCAGTTGTTACAGAAGGTACCGGTAGCTGAAGATGAATGGCTAGCTACCGCTCCTTTTTCAAGTGACACAGGAAAAGAATGGCCATCTTCCAAACTCCGTAAGAGTCGAAGGCAAAGAAGGGCGGAGAAAGGGAGAAAACCCATGGTGATGCCCATTATACCTGAAGAGGACACATGGGAAACAGACAGGAATTTTCATGCCGCCCAACGGGAGGACCCCCTCCTTCAAGAAGCATGGAACAAGGCACTTGAGGATGAAGATCCTAATCATGTAGGTCCTTATTTCTTTGTCAACCATGGTTTATTATATAGGAAAGGCAGTCAGAATCAGAAAGCCCAGTTGCTCGTCCCCGAGTCGTTCAGAGAAAAGGTGTTATACCATAGCCCATAGTCATTTATTAGGGGGACATTTTGGGGCTGATAAAACAGAGAAAAACATCCTGGAGAAATTTTACTGGCCAGGGATCTACCATCAGGTGAAACGATACTGTAGGGAATGCCCCATCTGCCAGAGACACAGCCGTTATCAACCCCCAAAGGTACCCTTGCTTCCCCTCCCCATCATTGATGAACCGTTCGGCCGAGTTGGTATGGACATCATAGGACCCTTATTACCATCACGAAGTGGGTGTCGTTATGTCCTTGTGATTGTAGACTATGTGACACGGTTCCCCGAAGCGATACCTCTACGCCGTCCAGACACTATCAATATTGCCAAAGCCATGATTGGGGTATTCTCAAGGGTAGGATTCCCGAAATAAATATTGACAGATCAAGGGACACCTTTTGTTTCTAAAATGATGAGAGACATCTGAACTCAATTAGGGGTGAAACAAATAAAAACAGCAGCGTATCACCCGCAAACGGATGGGCTGGTTGAAAGGTATAATGCCACTATTAAAACCACCCTAAAAAAACTACTGGCCTTAGAAGCAAGGAAATGGGAGGATATGCTCCTGTTGGCACTATTTGCCATTAGATGCAAGGAGCAGAAAAGTACCGGGTATTCCCCGTTTGAATTGTTGTATGGCCATAAACCCCGTACTTTACTTGACATGGCCCAAGATCTATGGGAAAGAGAGCCAGACAATACGAAACCGCTCCTGGAATATGTCTCAAACTGAAAGACCCATTTGAGACAAATCAGGGATATTGTTCGTAATAACCTGGAAAATGCTTAGACTGCCCAAAAGGGTCAATATGACAAAGGGACTAGGAAAAGATCTTTTCAGGTAGGGGACCTCGTATTGCTTATGATGGCCTCCTCAGACCAAATGCTTTTGGGACAGTGGCAGGGACCCTACAAAGTCATCGCCCAGGTGACCCCGGTATCATATCGCATTGAAACCGATGCCACTAAGCATACATCCCAGATTTACCACATTAATTTGCTTAAAAAGTGGGAGGGTCCTTTACCTGTGACAGTGAATTTGACAGAACCCCTGACCCCTCTGTTCCACGAGAGCATTGATATGGAGTTACCGACTTCCCGGGAAACTGAATTGATCGCGACTTTGCAACCATGGTCTCATATCTTTTCCACTTCTCCCGGGAGAGTGTCTGTCATTGAACATACCATTAAAACTCCCCCAGGTAAACGGGTCAGGTTAAGACCATATTGTATACCCGAATCCCGCTGTCAGGTAATAAGAGAAGAAATACACAAGATGCTCCAAATGGACATCATTGAACCATCAAGGAGCGAATGGAATTCGCCCATTGTGCTTGTGCCAAAGCCGGATTGCTCAGTCAGATTTTGTATTGACTTTCGCGAGGTAAACAAAATATCCGAATTTGACACCAACCCCCTTCCAAGGGTGGATGAAATGGTGGAGAGGATAGGGAGAGCGAAGTATATCAGTACCCTGGATCTCTGTAAGGGATACTGGCAAATACCCCTAAAAGAAGAAGACAGAGAAAAGACAGCTTTCTCCACCCTTGATGGATTATACCACTTTAAGATGATGCCGTTTGGCTTACATGGGGCCCCGGCAACCTTTCAGAGAGCCATGAACATGATTCTGAGAGCACATGATGACTATGCAGGGGCTTATATTTATGATATCGTGATATATAGTGACACCTGGGACCAACATCTCTCACACCTTTTCCAAGTAATTCAGACGTTAGGATCATACAGGTTGCAAATAAATCCGACCAAAAGTCACTTGGCTGCTCAGACAGTCAAATACTTAGGTTACCTACTAGGGGAAGGAGTTATAAGACCCCAATCATCCAAAGTGACCGCCATATCTCAGATTCCACTACCCAGAACAAAAAAAGACTTAAGGGCTTTTCTTGGGTTATTGGGTTACTATAGACGGTTCATACCTATGTTTTCCCAATTGGCAGCTCCGCTAACCGACCTCTTACAAAAAAATAGCTGAACAGAAGAGATCTTGCGGTTTCCTCCGGCTGAGGTATTACACTCCTTTGAAGCCCTAAAAAACTCCCTGACGTCAGACGCTGTGCTGATTAGCCCAGATTATGACCACCCCTTCATTTTACAAACAGATGCCTCCGATCAGGGCCTCGGAGCAGTTTTATCTCAGGAAACCCCCCAAGGTGAGAAACCTATACTCTACATTAGTCGCAAACTCTTTCCATGAGAAAAGAATTATGCGGAAGGGGAACCAGACAGGGGTGCCCCCTGTCCCCCCTCCTGTTCGCACTAGCGGTGGAGCCCCTGGCTGTCCGATTACAGGTTCTATGGTTGATTGCTTGTTTGCTTTAAGAAACCACTTGTGTTTTGTTATTGTGCACTTGACCTTGGAGCACCCTGTTTCCCTGTCCTAGGCACGTAACGGAAAACCAACCTCCCCCCCCCTTCTCCATGAAACTATATCAGCACCTCAACGTTCTTTCTATTTTTTGTCACCTGTTCACGGACATTCCAACACCTAAGGTGTGGTGAAGGGTAACTTAGTCCATAGTTCGTTTTGGCCACAATTCTCACGGTTCCTTCTGTACTCTCTTCACTCTCCTATGAGCCTCCGGGGAGACCGCCAGGGTCCTGAGGATAAGGTGAAGAGAACACCACTACCCACTTCCCCATCCAGCTCATCACCGGAGACATCAGAAGAAGAATCTACCGAGGGACAATCCGCCAAATCCATAACACCTTCATTTGTTTTCAATAAACCACCATCTATTAAACCACTACTCCAGCCTCCACACCTGTTTATAAAACCCGCCCTCCCACAACATCTTAAAGATATAACCAGGGTAGAACAACTGCAGTTCTTATGAACCACATTTTCAAATAGGAGTGCCTATTTACTGACTTCATTGAGATGAAAGTTTACAATAGCCTTAAGTACATTCTTATGATAGTTTGCTTATTTTCTAAATGGAGCAAAGCATACCCCACACAAAGATCGGATAGCCAATCGGATAGCCAATAGGATAGTTGCAAACGTTTGATGAGGGAATTAATACCTTGGTTTGGCCTAACAGATGAATGGTGGCTCCCATCTCAAAAAACAAGATATTGAAACTGATATGTTCAGCTCTCCAAATTGATCAAAAGTTCCATTCTAATGATCATCTGCAATCATGTGGTGTTGTGGAAAAATGAACTGAACTATCAAACATATATTGGCCAAGGTGTGTACTTCCACTAGTTTGAAACTGCAGGACATCTTCCCTCTCGTTTTGATAATTATCATAAGTACCCCAGACAAAAAGACTGGTCTCGCCCCATGAAGTGTTGATAGGCAGAGGAATGAGATTGGTTTTTACTGCTTCATCAACACTTGTTTCAATAACTGATGACATTGTATTAGATTACTGAAAAGGTCTGGCTGATGCGGTGGGATATGTTTCTCGTCAGGTGAATTTAGCAACAGCATTGACCAAAAAAATTCAATACCACCCACTGAATCCAGGTGACTGGGTGGTCATCAAGTGGTGGATGAAGACATAGTGAAAACAACCACTGATTCACTGAGTCAAGCTTAAGTTTACAGTGATAATCCAGATGGGAATATAAAATGTAAAAATTCTGAAACTGTTGAAGTTGGTGAAGCTGCTGATGAGAGAGATGATACTAGTTCAGGTACCATACACAGTGGCCAGTTTCAAAGTAACGAGCGGCAGCAAGAGAAAGTAGTCTCTGATACAACCAGTGACAAGCTCCAGTTGAAAATCAGAGTCTCAAAAACCACAAAAGTAAGAAGCAGTTCACAGTGAATCCAGTTGCTGATATTGCTCAGAGAACAAGTCCGTAGGTTAGTGAAGAAGATTCCGCAGTTATCACAAGTGAAGGTGCAAGAAGAAAATCACCCTGACACAGCTGGAGGCGCGACCCAGCCCATTCAGCACGGGCTCTCTGGACTTGACGCAAATTCTTGCTGAGCGCCAGAGGGCCCTTCGGGCGGTGGCCACCTTGGGCTCCGCGGGCGGAGGATCTGATGTGGAGGAGAGTCCCAATCTGTTCAACTCCGAAGACGAAGGCAGTGATGCACCCGTGTCCCGAGAAGGCTCGATGACGCCCCCCGAGATGACCCCCAGACAGCTGACAAATTGTTATGATGAACCGCTGACAAATTGGGCCAACTGGTGTTACCAAAAGGGATCGGAGGCCGAACTGTACATCACGGCGGAACTTTACTGCTCACCGGGACCCACAGTTTGGTATTCAGTGAACTATCCAATTGGGTTCACATCGATCGCAAACGCCTACGCTCCGCCACACCTATGATGGCCTGAGGCGGCGAGAGTGGACCTATCTCAACAGTAATCACAGGCCGCGGGGCCGTGCCGGCAGTGGCCGGAGAGATGTTCATCCACAACGCCCGTGATAACGAACTAAAGTTATTCCTCTATGCAATCCAGTTTGGACGCACTGCCCCCAGCAGTGGGTACCCAATGTTGGGAACATATCCCAGAGTTACAGTTTGTTATCCCCCCCCTTTTCTTTCCTACCTCTTCTATTTCATCCTGGGCGGACGGGGAGGGAGCAGAGTACATAGTGTGGGCTTCTCGGCTGGGGACAGACGGGGTGGGCCGGACGGGAGGGACTGTGCACAGAGGGGGTACTTAGTGGAAGAGACACACAGACCACGTGGGTGAAGCATGACCTGTAACATGTCTACCACAGACTACAAGTTCCTCACACTGAACGTCAGGGGTATGCACACGGCCAGGAAGCGATACTCGGTGTACGCTTATATTAAATGACAACAAGCCCAGGTGGCTCTCCTACAGGAGACACACTTGACGACGCAGGAGGTGGACCGGTTACACAGGAAATGGCGGGGTGTGATATGCGCCACGGGATACTCAGCCTTTGCTAGGGGCACACTCATATGGGTCAGACCGGGGGTTCCCTTTAAGGAACATGCCAGTCTCATTGACAGGCAGGGACGATATGCCATTCTGACAGGCCTGCTAGAGGGCCAGCCGATACTAGTGGGATGTGTGTACGCCCCCAATACAGACCAGGACCAATATTGGACTACTCTCACAGGGGTGCTGGCCCGACATGTAGGGATACCATGGCTCATAGGAGGGGACTACAATACTGCTCTGGATTTGCACCTAGACAGGTCTCATCCCCCGCCAGCACACAAACAAACAGAGCGACTTCGCCGATGGCTAGATCACTGGTCCCTAGTGGACGCATGGAGAGCACTACATCCAACAGATAGACTATACTCCTTTCACTCAGTTCCGCACGACCTGCGTATCCGCCTGGACAGGTTCGTATGCTCCACAGACCTGCTACCTAAGGTACAGTACGCGGATTCCCTGGGGCGAGTCATATCAGATCACGACACCCACGTGGTGGTCCTCCGGTGGAGGCCGCCCCACCCCCCAGTCCCAACGTGGAAACTACCCCAGGAGTGCCTTACAGATCAAGCGTTCCGTCAAACTCATGGGGACTACATCAGGGAACACTTCCTGCGCAATGCTGGCACAGCCTCCTCCAGGGCAATCGAGTGGGAAGCGTATAAAGTTAGTGCTAGGGGTCATTGCATCCAGCAGGTGGTGGGGGTGCGGCGCACACTAGAACTGGCACTGGGCGGGGCAGAGAAAGCGCTAGCGGAACTCTCGCGTGGCGCAGACCAGGGAACGGCCACGCTCGCGCAACTGTCGGCAGCGAAACTTGCGCATGCGGAGGCCATGAGAGACTTTCGCAAATATAACTTTCGCGCCTACGCTGCTAGAGTACATAAGGAGGGCAACAGAACAGGTGCGCTTCTAGCCTGGCTGACCAAACAAGACACGATATCCCGCCCCATAACAGAACTCGTGGATGCACACGGACAGATTAAGCACTCCCAACTCGACATCCTACACATATTTCGTGACCACTACGCTGCGGTATACCGTGCCCCGACACTGGCGACACCCCACGCCCTCACTCACTTTTTAGGCCCGTCACACTTGCCGGCGATATCCCAGGCAGACAGAAAGGAACTGGATGGCAAAATTACACCCTCCGGCATCAAACATGCCGTAGGCTCGCTAGCCAGGAAAAAAGCGCTGGGAATGGACGGGTTCCCCCTGGAGTGCTACGGGACCTTCCTGGCCGAAACGGCACCCCAATTAGCGCTAGTGTTCGAAGAGGCCCTGACCGCGGGCGTACTGCCAGACTCGTTCCGTGAGTCGATAGTCGTGACGTTCCCGAAGCCGCACAGGGACCCCACACTCCCGGCCTCTTATCGACCGATCACACTGCTGAATGCAGATTGTAAAATTCTAGGGAAGATACTGGCAGACTGCTACAGTCAAATTCTCCTGGCCCTGGTACACCCGGACCAGTGCGGGTGACACTGTCGCGGACCGGTTGCCGCGGGCGGCCTGCCTAATATTTGATTTAGAGAAGGCGTTCAACACCCTAGCCTGGTCCCACCTCTTCGCAGTCCT
Source organism: Lissotriton helveticus (assembly GCF_964261635.1). Lineage (NCBI taxonomy): Eukaryota > Metazoa > Chordata > Amphibia > Caudata > Salamandridae > Lissotriton > Lissotriton helveticus. The sequence goes on from NC_136067.1 coordinate 1,467,784,103, forward strand.
ACAGGCAATACGAATAGGCCCCACACTGACGGCGTACACCCAGCTCCTCTACAGAGAGCTCACCTCCAGGGTGCGGGTCGGGAAACAGGTCTCAGCCCCGTTTCCAGTGGAAAGGGGAACCAGACAGGGGTGCCCCCTGTCCCCCCTCCTGTTCGCACTAGCGGTGGAGCCCCTGGCTGTCCGATTACAGGGGGAGGGAAAGGACTGGGGCATTCCGATAGCAGACTGACTCCATTGCGTCTCCCTCTACGCGGACGACTTGCTTGTTTACATCTGGGATGCGACGGGTGATCTCACCTCACTCTGGTGTACACTAAAGGAGTTTGGAGCCCTGTCAGGACTCAATGTTGATTGGGAAAAATCGGTAATCTACCCACTTGGCCCTGATGTGGCACCCCACGACATGCAAGTGGGTGCGCACACCCTGAAATGGAGCGAAGCGGCCCCCAGGTACCTCGGAGTGCGCCTATACCGAACACCTGAAGATTTATACGAAGGAAATCATCGAAAGGTGTTGGCAGGCCTTTGCTCTGCGATCGGTTTTTGGAAGACACTTCCACTGGCTCCTATAGGACGGGTAGCCGTAGCTAAATGATAATGGTACCTAGACTACTGTACCACTTCACCAATCTACCGGCGATCCCGCCCCGGTCCTTCTTTCGCAAACTGGACATGCTTCTCATAACACTGATCTGGGGGGAGGGGCGACATAGAATAGCCCTGCGCACTCTGCAGTTACCCACAACTGAGGGAGGCCTGGCCACCCCGTCATTTGAATCATATTTCCTGGCTGCGCAACTCCAATGGTTGTTTCACTGGGCAGCCGAGAAACACTTGGGCGAGACGATCACTGATGGAGGGAGGCTGCCTCTACCTGCCATTAGACGATTACTCATGCCAGGCTCCAAACCGATTGGCACACATCCGATACAGGTCACTGTAGCTCGCAAGTGCATGTTGCAGATTCACCGACTGTCGAAGGGACAGCCGTTATATTCCCCTCTGCTCCCCTTGGTAGGTTTTCCTCGGAAAGAGGGATACTATACAGAAGGAAGTCTGCGGGCGTGGACAGATAGTGGAGTAACGGAGATGGAAGCTTTGTTTCACGAAGGGCAGCTAAAAACATATGACCAACTAATCGAGTGGTATGACCTCCCGCGGGGGCAATTCCTGATGCACAGGCAACTAATAGACAGTGGCCGAGCTTACTGGGATCTGAGAAATGGGGAACCCCCTACACACCCAGTACTACACACAATACTACGGATGGGGACAGGTAGGCACTTAGTGACATGGCACTATAAAGCCATACGGGAGCTGACTAAAGTTCCCTTAGACAGACTACGCCACACCTGGGAAGACGACGTAGGCCGAGTGTTCCACGACAAGGAATGGGCACGAGCGCTAGAGTATCCAAAAAAAGTCTCCCGCGACTCCCGTTTAAAAAATATACAATTTAACATCCTACACAGCGCTTACCTTACACCAGAAAAGCTGCAGAAATTCTACCCAGACACAGAATTGAAATGCCCCCGTTGTCAGACAGCAAACGCGAACTTCAGACACATGTTCTGGGACTGTCTGTCCCTGCAACCGTACTGGACCAGAGTACATCACACCTTACAGACGTTCGTACACCTGCAATACGTTGACACATGGGAGGTATGCGCCCTAGGGGTCTATAAGAAAAAGAAATTGGAGAAACTAAAATGGCGGTTTGCATCCCTAATCTTCCTCCTAGCAAAACGAAATATAGCCATGCATTGGAGGTCCCCTACGGGACCCCTGGAGGCGGCCTGGATAGGGGCGGTAAATAAGTGGGGAGCCGCAGAAGAAGAGACCCTGAGGGAGGAAGAGGCAAAAGGCACACGCAAACACTCAATATCTATGGAATGGGCGCATCTCCTCATAAAATTCAAGCTGGAGACAGCCGTGGAGGACGCCCCGGAGTCGACACAGCCCACACCCAGCGACCCGGAGCGGGGCCCCGACCCACGACCCCACGCTGCCACATGAGTAGAGAGGCAGACATACGATAAATGGCGGTTTCTGCGACTGCATCAAACGTCCACCGATAGTGTGGGACCAGTGGTCCCTCCCCTCTTTCCCCCCCCTGGGCCATGCACGTCGACCCCCCCGCCGCCTGACAGCCAGCCCGCACACTGACCACATGGGCCACTTGCCCTCATCCACCGCACTTCTTCCCCCCCTGCCGCCCCCCTTCATTCTCTTCACCGGTTATTGTTTGGGAGGTACCCCCCTCCATCGTTACTAGCCTAGTTTCAGTTGGCAGTTCAAAGACCGACTCAGTTACTCAAACATAATCACTCATGCACCTACACAAGGGTACCTCGCTATCAGTAGGGTTAATAGTTTCACCCCGACCCGGCCACCACACCGTGAGAGAGGTCAGACTTACGCAAGATTGACACGCAGCGATTGGACAACTCGACAGCAAACTCGGGGGACAGATCCTAGTTCCCTTTCCTTATCACACCTGTTTCATCCCAGAGGCTGGAATCCTTATGCTGTTGACAAGCCATAATAACTAACGGAGAACACTGTTTACGTATATGCTGACAAAATTGTGATTTGTTGTATGTCCTGCAAGGGATTTTGCTTGAAAATGGAAAACCCTAATAAAAAGATTTAAACAAAAAAAAAGTGAAGGTGCAAGAATCGAGACAAAAAAAATACTAAACAAAACCTGCAAAACAAAACTCTGGCAGAATATAATACAAAAGTCGATCAAGGAGGAAATTGAAGTAATTGAAATTGATTCAGAGAATAGTAAAAATGAGTCATCAGTAACCAAAAGACCAGCAAGAAAAAGAACTCAGACCAGAAAATATGCTTCAACCTGAATGGGCACATCTAGCAAGAAAAAGAGTCAGATACAGAGAACTAAAGTCCAAGAAACTGTTGCCAATTCATTTTCAAGAGTGAACTGGAAGATGAAGAATCACCTTGAATACTGAAAAGACTGAAAGTGTTGAAACTAATGTTGAACATTGCAAGAGAATCCAGATGAAGAAAAGAGTTTGAGTATGAGCTGTATAAATTGAACTAAGTAAAAGAAAACTGTTAAAAAAACTAATATTTTGAGTTTATTTTCTATTATCATTACTTTTAAAGAAATAGAAGAAAAAAAATCTATTATTGTTTAATTGGTAATTTATGAAGTTTTACATTCCTTTTTGTTTGTAGACTCATTAGAAAATGGCCTATAACACATGCTACAACGTTTTTGGTCTAATCGCCTTAATAATACCATTAATAATCTTAGTTGTTTTATCGTTGTATTCACTTTCTCCGGTGGGATATAATTCAACCTAAATAAAATTAACTACAGTACAAGACAATGCTAAATCTAATACAGTGATACATAGGGAAATCTTAGTTAGTGGATTTCATTATGTTTATACTAGAATGCTGGGTGAATATGCAGACATTATTGTGGTAAAATTGTTTTGTATGCACTTTTCTTTCCTCTTCTGCAGGGGAAGGAGCTACGTGCCTACAGCTTCCTCTATCTTATGGTATTTCATGTAACGTGTTTGCTAGTTTTTTTAACATGGATTTTTATCGCCTTTACTATCAGATTTGAATGTTTTGCTTAAAGATCTGTCTGTCTCCAAAATGCTAAAAATGAGTTAAAATCTAGTAAATTTCTGAGCACAACTGCACAAGCTAACCATGATACTATGATGTTGAACAGGAGTTAGTGTTTAGTCTAAGTTAAGAGGACAATGAGTTTGTTAGATAATAAAATGAAAAAAGAGAGATGATTGTGAGAGACTCGAAAGATGAGAAGACGAAAAGGGTGCAGACTAAGGCCGAAGAGTAATTTAGACTGACCAGCTTGCATCCAAGAATGAGAATGGAGCATGAATAAAATGGTGAATTGTGTATGATTCATTGTGAATTTACAGGTGTTAGGTGGATTGAATATGTGGGCAAGAACAAGTTTGAAAGGAGTTATGTCGTCAGTAGTGATTTCCTTGTTAGTGAAGAACTAATTTTGAGAGGAATTTATTATGAGTGTGGTGGTAAGGCTGCTTGTTTCAACATGCCTCGTAACTGGGTAGGTTCTTGCTATTTTGCTATAGTGTCTCCAAGAGTTTATTTATGAGTGGGAAAAATTATGCTGCTGTTAGTTTGAAGAGAGTAAAATGTGGTTTAGGGCAAAAAGTGTTAGATATATTAGGTGCCATGATTCCATCTATAGGTTTGGTTATGAATTTTGTAACAATGATATGTTTGTCTACTGTTATTGTCCAAGTTAGGCCTATTATGAAACATTGCTATGTGTACATGCACATGGATCTTTCCTAAAGTTGCCTTCCGTTTCCACATCCACTTTTGACACACATTTCCATTTGTGACACTTTGGGTTCATTTCTTGGAAACACCGACCTTGCTTACACTAATCAAGAACGCTATCATATTGCCTTGGCATTGTGTGCAAGGCTTTTACGTACGTTGTGCAAATGTGTTTGTTGTTTACATCCATATGGCGATACAGCTATCTGTAGAACACAAACAATGGCAGCTTGATTACAATCTCGGCCCAAGGCAAGGAATACCTTTTTCTGTATATAAACATCTGTTTCTGGGTGTAGTCTGAGGAGGCACGTCTGCTGACTTCAAGAGGTCCCTGCGGGCTAAAGCTGTCACCAAGCAGCCGACTGACATCTCTGCGAGGGGTGTCCAGTTTGTGACCAAGATGAGATCCTACATTTTTACCCCCCAGATTGCATCATCCAGTAGGTTTTTTTTGGCAGAACATTCACATACACCCAAGGCACATCGGTTAGGGTCTGCATACTAGGAGTACACCAGATAGTTATATTATTTTAGATGCTTGCATATATAGCTGTCACAGCACAATGGTGGAACCCTTCGTTCTGTTCACTGTCTTGAAGCTTATCTTAACCGTCATCTGTTTCTATCTATTGATCATTGCAGCAAATATATTCTAAACAAGAGTCATTTTGGTTCAATAAACATTGAAAATTTCCCTTTTTGTACTCTCTGTATATTTCTCCGAGCAAAAGAGAGCACGAGTACATAAGCAAAAGCTTCTAGGTCTGCCACCAAGGTTTTTGAGGGAACAAGTTTTTTCGCGTTCAGTGGTTACCAGCACTGTTCGCTCTCTGTCTAGATTTAGGGTGCTTATGGTGGCACTGAGAGCTAGCTGGGCTAAGGGACAACATATCCTGAGGGGGTGCACAGAATCAGTCTGGCACCACCTAAATTTTTATGTTGTCCACAAACACGCTTTTCCTACTGATTATTGGAAACTACACGACATGGCGCCCAATGTTATTTTGTTCCTTTTTTTGTATGGCTCAACTGAGTAGTTAAATCGTCACTTGTCAGATATCCATATGCACCTTTTAACAAGAGATGTCCATGGTGGTAGGGAATATACTCTTCAGCTGAGTATTTTTTGACTGTTGGTAATTCAAGCTTGAGAGGATCTAATTCCCACTGTATTAGTCTACTCAGTACTTCATTTGAGCATACATGGAACAAAACATCTCTGATAACTGCAGATATGTAGTCACTCACAAACTACTATTAAATGGTCTCATACTAGATGGTGGAGACGTTACCTTTGTGGTAGAGGCCCACAAAGCATATAGAACAGAGGACGGAATACCAGATGCATACACTCCATATGAGATAATTGAAGTTCATCTCACTTACCAAGAACATGTTAATTGGTTCAAAAGCACCCTCCCACACACCATCAAAAATGTTAGACTTCACCCCAACTAGTGGTTATTAACTATTTGGTGTATGGTTCCCAGACAGAACCAGCATATCAGATGGATAGACTCCAAACGGGGGAGGAAGGACACAATGGGGACCGATATTCAAATCCAAAAAAGGCCGCTACACTGGCCCTACAGCCCTAACTATTGACATCTGGCACCAGTCAAACAAAGCACTTGGATGGCAAGGAATAATAACCCAAGTTATGCCACTTTGGTCAGCCCACCGGTTGGACACATTTGGCACACTCGATAAGTGGATCCCATCGGCATGTCCGCTGTAGGTGTCCTGTGGAAAAAAGGGAAAATTCTCAGTTTCTCAGTGTTGAAAAAGGAAAATGAACTAGCTCAACAGTAAATGTTTCAAAATATGCAAAAGCACACGCCCTTATCAGAATCATCCCTGCACAGGGGGAGGTACTGGAGGCATCCCCAATAGAAGATCGGCTATTGTCCGAACCCATGAACAAGAAAGTCATATCCATGACCTATCCAAACTTTGTAATAACCTACCTGACCCACTCACATGACTCTGTGACCACTGGCGGGAAGAAATCGGGCTGCTCGAAGATGATGAGTAGCAAACTGCGTTAATGTACCCCACGAGGAAGCCATACAACTCAGGATCCGTCTCATCCAGCTCAATATTTTACATAGAACATACTTAACCTGGGGCACTCTAACTAAATTAGGATGTAGCAAAAACGCATATTGTCTCTGGCACTGTATGGAGGAGGCAACATTCCATCATGTGCTATGGAGCTGCCCCAACATATCATCATTCTGGAAAAATGTCACACGACAACTGCAAAATGCAATAGGGAAAGGAATCACAAAAACACACAAACTGGGACCCCTTAATGTATGGGATGCCCCAGATCTCTCTTTTATAGAAAAAACAATGGGTCACATTGGGGTTCACATTAGTCAAACATATTATAGCTCTGCGATGGGGGGCCGGTGATGCACCAACTACGAAGGGATGGGCGAACAATATAGAAAAATGCATGATTACAGAAAAAGAGGTTTTTAAAAGCAGAGGCTGCCCCAAAAAAGTAGATTTAAAATGGGGAAAATTGAACTAATAAAGAGGAGAGATCAGCATCTCTCCATCAATCAAACTGGTAGGGAGGGCGCAAGAACAGGAAACAACTGTTACAAGAAGATGTACCTTAATAATAATGCTGTCACTGGTGTCTTTGTTATGATGTGAAGCAACTCTTGCTTCTAATATGGAAAGTTATTGTGACCTGTACTGTACTATAAACCAACCGAAATTAATAAAAAGAATGTTAAAAATAAATGTTAGACTTGGTCCACTCAGCAATGAGCGTGGGACATGGCCAGTTCTAGCCGGATACACACTGCATCCTGGTATCAATAATTTGACCGCAGCCCAGCTACGGGGATTATATATTACTCTAGTAACAATACACAGATGACTTACTCAATTCTTGATGCAAACACTAACACTTTCCCCTGCACGGGCTGTTAAAGCTGCACCACCACAATTGGCCACATCAGGCACAAGCTCACAAACACTGAATGCAGTTTTGGGAAAGGTTCCCACCACGAGGGAAGAAATTCCATTTTGGATTGCACAAAAAACGAATCAGCTTGAAGCAGTGTTTCCCCATACGGGCCTGCAAAACACAGAATATTGACAATTTGGGGGTTGGCTTACCCTATAGAGGACTATGCAACTTGGGGTACAGACTTTGCTGCAGTAAATAGAAAAAAACATGGCACCCCTTCTCTGGCTGTTCTACCTAAAGTATTGAAACAGGTCCAGAATGAGCACCGGGCAGCACCTGCCCTGGACTTAGGAATAAAACTGTGCGGCAACTTTGCCACAGTATCTACCATAATGTTGAGCAACATAAAAGGGGAAACAGCAGCGTTAGCTATACGTCAAGACTCCCGCACAGCAGGAGCATGAATTACCTAAAATTATCAAAGAAACCTATGCTACACTGCGTAGAGATAATTTGGCGGCCAGACCTGGGAAACCACAATTAAAGAGTAATTCTGAAAAGGATAAAACTAAGCAAGCACATGACTCTTCGACAAAGTGGAAGTGGGACAATAAGAAAAACAAGGATAAAACAAAATCACAGGGCGAGTCTCATGCACAGGAAGCCGCTAAGAAACGTTATAATTTCCGAAACTATGATAATGTTAAACTGCCTGACAGGTATCAGGATACCGATATACGTTCCTCTTGTTCCTTCCAGGATTTAGCTGAAAAACCTTCAGAGAAAGGTGGACAGTCAGAGCACAGATTAGGTATAGCACATGAATCTAAGGAAGGGTTCCCAACACTCATCTGACTACACTATTCAGTAAGAAGAAAAGCCTGAAACATTTAAACCTCAATTCAAAAAGAAGAAGGTAGCCGAACTTAAGGCCAGGCATGCCCCGGATATTGAGGCCTCTTCTTCTGAACAGGAAGTGGGCATTGACAATGCTGGATGGTGTGGCAGAAGTCACGATAGTTCACCAGAACCTGATTGTCTGGTGGGTGTAACGTTGAGTGAGTACATCCCGGTGGAAACACCAGACACCAGGGTAAGCATCCCGCATAGTTTAGATGAAATTCAGCTACGGTTAGAGCGGCATATACCCAGGCTTATTAATGTCCTCTTTTGGGAGGAGGTTACTCAAGGATCCAATATTCTGCTGGTCGAAAAGGATTGGCCACCTGATTCAGTAATGGATTTCCAAACGAAGAAACTATGATTTTACCAGCCTTTTCCGACCTCATTCCAGAATCAGATAAACATTCATATGCCAAGGAGTGGGCTCTAGTCCTAGCTCCTGCGTTATACTGCAACCATGTGGGGTGAGATGATGGTTCACCTTATCATGACATTCCATAGAGGACAACCCCAACAACCTTATCAATATCCAATTACAAAATGAAGCCAAACAACAAGTTAGGGAAATCCTAGAACAACTTAAATAGCACGACGTAATAGAAAGCTGCATCTCTTCAATGATTAATGCTTTGTTTCCATAAATGAAACCAGATCATTCATATTTTCTAGTATTAGATTAAAGAAATTTGAAAACAGCTACTAGCACATTTGCAGTACAAAACGCACACAGTGCCACAATAATGAATAACATTGTGTGGAAAAAATACAAACCAACACTAGATATCTCAAATTGAGTTTTCTGCCAAAATATAGCACTTGGAGACAGATATTTGACATCCTTCAGCATGCTAGGTTCTCACAAACAGTTCTGCTGTTTAACCCAGGGTTATAAAAATAGCCCGGGGCTGTTCTCAGCCACAGAGACAGAACTACTTGAAAAATTGTGATGGTGAGGCATTGTCCTATTTCGTTTACATATATATGATGTATGATGACCTTATGGAACACTTGACCATAGTAGACCACATAATCCTGGGGTTTGCTCACATGGGCTATAAATTAAATATCTAAAAATATCAAAAATTGCCCAGCTGTATCGTATTTTTGGGATATGAGCTGTCAAGTGAAGGCAAAAGCCTGGTGACCCATTTTTGGGAAAAATTTGCGTTTCTTCAACCTCCAAATATTACAGTCCATATTAGGAATTTTCAACTTGTCAGAAAATACATTCCAGATTATGCAGAATGGGTAAAACCATTCTAAGAGTTGATACATCCAGACTTTTCAAGCATAGGCTTCACACAGGAACATACAGAAAAGTTGTGTTCGATTCAAGCTGATGTTAACTTTAACACACGTGTAAACAGACCAGGTGAACCTGTAATCGTGGTTACATATATGTAACGTTCAATAAAGGTGACACAGTATCAATAGCATATATATCTATATTACAGTCAAAGTGTGAAATCCCGGATTCTATAGAATGCCTAGGTAATGTATAGAATGTCTGAAAATCGAACGTCAAAGTATGAAATTATTGATATTTTATACATTGCCTAGGCATTGCATACTTTGCCGGATTGTCTGCCGGCAAAGTATATATTACACCTAATCCCAGAGACAGCACAAGTTATCAGCAAGCGAGGGCAGAGAAGCAAGATCTAACAAGCCAAAAAAGTCCCTGGGTGTTGGGACTCCCTATAAGATACTGTTTCAATCAATCAAATAATCAGAGTACTTGTAAAGCGCGCTACTCACCCGTGAGGGTCTCAAGGCGCTGAGGGGAGGGGGGTGCCGCTACTGCTCGAAGAGCCAGGTCTTGAGGAGTCTTCTGAAGGCGAGTAGGTCTTGCGTCTGCCGTAGGTGTGTAGGGAGGGTGTTCCAGGTCTTGGCGGTGAGGTAGGAGAAGGATCTACCGCTGGAGATCATTTGTTGGATGCGGGGGACAGCGGCAAGAGCAAGGCTGGCGGAGCGGAGCTGGCGGGTGGGGGTTTAGAAGCTGAGTCTGCTGTTCAGGTAGGCTGGTCCGGCGTTGTGGAGTGCTTTGTGTGCATGGGTGAGGAGCTTGAAGGTGATCCTCTTGTCGATGGGGAGCCAGTGTAGGTCTCTCAGGTAGGGGGTGATGTGGCTGCGGCGGGGGACGTTGACGATCAGTCGGGCGGAGGCGTTTTGGGTGTGTTGCAGTAGTCCAGTCTGCTGCTGACGAGGGCCTGTGTCACCGTTCTTCTGGTCTCAGTCTGGATCCACTTGTAGATCCTGCGGAGCGTGCGGAGGGTGTTGTAGCAGAAGGAGGAGACGGTGTTGACCTGCTTAGACATGGAGAGGGAAGAGTCGAGGATGAATCCTAGCTTGCGTGCATTGTCGGTGGGTGTTGGTGCTGTTCCCAGTGTGGTCGGCCACCAGGAGTCGTCCCAGGCTGAGGGGGTGGGTCCGAAGATGAGGACCTCCGTCTTGTCCGAGTTCAGTTTCAGACGGCTGCTCCTCATCCAGTCGGCGACGGCCTTCATTCCCTCATGGAAGTTTGTTTTGGCAGCGTGTGGGTCCTTGGTGAGGGAGAGGATGAGCTGGGTGTCGTCAGCGTAGAAGATGATGTTGAGGTCGTGATGGCGGGCAACTTGTGCGAGGGGGGCCATGTAGACATTGAACAGCGTCGGGCTGAGAGATGAGCCCTGGGGGACGCTGCAGATGATGTTGGTGGCTTCGGATCGGAAGGGTGGGAGGCAGACGTTCTGTATTCTGCCGGAGAGGAAGGACGTGGTCCAGTCAAGGGCCTTCTCTTGGATTCCGGCTTCTTAGAGGCGTGTCTTTAAAGTGCAATGGCAGACGGTGTCGAAGGCGGCTGACAGGTACAGGAGGATGAGGGCTGATGTTTCGCCGTTGTCTAGTTGGTGCTTGATGTCGGCTGTATTGGCGATGAGGGCTGTCTCGGTGCTGTGGTTTCATCTGAATCCGGACTGGCACGGGTCCAAGATGTTGTTGTCTTCGAGGTGGCGGGCCAATTGCATGTTGACGATTTTCTCGATGACCTTTGCCGGGAACGAGAGCAGGGAGATGGGCCGGAAGTTCTTGAGGTCCTTGGGGTGAGCCTTGGGCTTCTTGAGGAGGGCGTTGATTTCGGCGTGCTTCCAGCTTTCCGGGAATGTTGATGTTTCGAAGGAGATGTTGATGACCTTCCGTAGTTGGGGTGTACGATGGCTGCGTCTGCTTTGTTGAATATGTGGTGTGGGCACGGGTCTGACAGAGATCCTGAGTGGATGGAGTTTATGACCTTGCGTGTCTCGTTGTCGTTGACGTTGGACCAGGAGGTCAGGCGGTTGGCACTGGTGGTGTTCGCAGGGGAGGTGGAGTCTGGCATAGTCGGGGCGGTCGTGGTGTTGAAGCCGTCGTGGATGTCAGCGATCTTGCGGTGAAAGAAGATGGCCAGTGAGTCGCACAGTACTTGTGAGGGCGGGATGTCGTTGGCGCTGGGGTTGGAGAGTTCTTTTACGATGCTGAAGAGCTCTTTGCTGTCGTGCGCGTTGTTATCCAGGCGGTCTTTGAAGGAGGATCTCTTGGCTAATCTGATTAGGTGGTGATGTCTGCAGGTGGCATCCTTGTGGGCTGCTTGGTTGTCCGGTGTGCGTTCGTGGAGCCATTTCTTCTCCAGTTTCCGGCATGCGCATTTGGAGGTCTGGAGCTCGTCGGTAAACCAGGTGGCTCTCTTGCTGGCGTGGCTGTTGGGGGGTTTCTTGAGTGGGGTGAGGGTATTGGTGCAGTCGTCGATCCACTGTCTGAGGTTGCGGGCTGCGGCGTCTGGGTTTGTGGGGTCGGTGGGTGTGTTCTGGGCGAGGGCGGTGATCAGCTGGTCTTCGGTGACTTTGCTCCAGCAGCGGCGAGGCAGCTGTTGGGTGCGGTGGTGCGTGGTTGGTTTCTTGAAGGTGAAATGGATGCAGTGGTGGTCAGTCCAGTGGAGTTCAGTGGTGTGGTCGAAGGCGACGTGGGTGCTTGTGGAGAAGATGGGCCAATTGCATGTTGACGATTTTCACGATGACGTTCACCGGGAACGGGAGCAGGGAGATGGGCCGGAAGTTGTTGAGGTCCTTGGGGTCCGCCTTGGGCTTCTTGAGGAAGGCGTTGATTTCGGCGTGCTTCCAGCTTTCCGGGAATGTTGATGTTTCGAAGGAGATGTTGATGACCTTCCGTAGTTGGGGTGTACGATGGCTGCGTCTGCTTTGTTGAATATGTTGTGTGGGCACGGGTCTGACAGAGATCCTGAGTGGATGGAGTTGATGACCTTGCGTGTCTCGTTGTCGTTGACCCTCACTGATGAAGTGAAGGTAGTTCTGGCAAGGCCCGGCTGGATCCCGAAAGTCAGGGATCTGGTCAGAGATAAGATTGCGGACAAAAAGGAGTTTGGGCCATCATACAGAGTGCCTGTCCTTGCTGTTGAAGGTACACACTTTACTTCTTCCGCTCCTTGCCATCCGTCAAGACAAACTGTCTCCATTGATCTGATCAAACCACATTATGTGGTTGTTTCTAAACAGTAAGCTACATGGCCTGCTGGGTAGCTGCCAGTCTCTGTCGCTACCATACAGGAGGTTCAGATGTAATTTTTAATTATGAATTAAGCCTGCTCTCTTCAACAGGAGACAACACTAAACAACATCAAAGTATGTCTTCTTCATGTTGCAAAACCATGACAACTGTACAGTCAACAAGTACGGAAACATAGATTTCAGTTCGGAGCCCTGAAAAAAAGGTCTACATTAACGTACTACAGATCAAGTCTTCATCAAGTTCAACCCAACCTCCTGAGCTGTCAAAGACACACTGGGCACTTTCTAGCCACTTCTACAACTTTGATCACTTCTCCTCCGACAAATTGGAGCAACCTCCGCCCCTCCGCACCTCCGCCCCTCCGCCCTTGCCTTTAGAGCTAAAGGTACATGTCCTCCATCTTTGGTTGAAAAGATAATACTTTTTATCTCCTTGGTTACACTTTTGGATTACAATTGCATTAGTTTTCCTGATCCTTTGTATTGGTTTTGTGACAGTGTTCTGCCAGCTTCTGAACAGACATTATTCCCCAGAACGCTCTGCAGTACACATGGTAAATTTGGTTCTAAAACCACACACATCATCACACAGAGATTTGTCCCTCATGAACACTTTAGCTGTTCCAGTTCCAGTGGGATTGTATGGGATAAGGTATCATTTGATGTGCCTGCCATACTGAACGTTTGCAAATTCCACACTTGCTTAAAGTTTCTTTAAATGACATTATCACCCCAGTACTGTTTTTGATGACTGGGACATTGATGCAGTGTATAAAGTGCTAGAAGATCTAGAAAATTAAACTGTTTTCTTCTGATAAGTTATATGATGGTACAGCTAACTTTGATGAGAGGTTGTGTTTTCAACATTACGGACATTCTTTTCTACACAAAGCTTGTATTATTTGTGATGTTTTCAACTTTACACAATGGAAACAGTGCCCTACACCACCAAGGGGTAGTTCAAAAACATTTGCACAGAATTTGGTTATTTTTCTCGGTATGACATCTCTCGCCCAGCCTCTTTTTATTATAGGCTTGCACCATGACCTGCAAAGAAAAATATGTTAACAGACACTAATCATATTTACTCCGCTTCTTTCCTTTCCCAACTCTTTGAACAAGGTTTTGACTTTTAGAGGGGCACAATAGCTGTGAAATCTATTTGGGGGACTAAGGATTGGGAGGTTCAGGGAAATGAGGCTTTATTCAGAGCCTGTTTAATACCATAACAAATGAGTTTCCTGATCAAATCTGTACAACAGACAACATGTCTTGGCCTACAAAAGATAAAAGATTTGAACACACCACGGGTTCCCACTCTTACGCAATTTAAGAAATGGCAGCAGTTAATACAGTACTTTGAGGATACCAAAGACAGCATGCTTTGTAAGAGTAAGTATAACTCATCAGACCCCAATTGGAAGGGATGGTTAGTCTGGCCATTAGACACAAAGAAATGTCAGGGTTGATTCCTAGGTAACAGAAAGGGATTTACTGCAAATAACCCAGCATGTGGCAAAAACCACGTATAAAAACACTTTCTTTATGCCGTCTATAATGAGAATATTTCAAGAGGAGGCTGATGAAAGCCTGCACGAGATTGCGATGGCCAACTTAGAACAGGCTCTTGGAGTAGTGGACAACGGTATGACTACCTTATCCTCCAGGATATATTCCTTGGGTAACATTGTATCATCCACAATAGACTAAATACATCAAGACATGTGGGCATTACAACACAGAAGTCTGAACTTAGGTCTATCCTATTGTTTTGCTGGACAATACAGATACTAAGTTCTGGCTACATAAAGTAACAACACATTAACATCACACCTCTGTTTTCACCTTACCACCTTTCAAAACAACAGATAGCTATGGCACGGAAGGGTGCAAAATACACTATGTTACAAAGAGTGGGGAAATTACCTTTTACAGTTGCTGAAATAGGATCCTCAGATTGGATAATTCATTGGTACATTATACTACCAATCCCGACATTCCACCTTCCGTTCTGTCTGCAACACCATCAGGTGGGCAGACATGAAGCATTAGGTGAAGAGTTTATATCTGGATATTGGGAGCGTCCTTTAAAATTCCAGTGTCGGAATAAGGATACTGACGTTTTTATCAAAGGTTCAGACTGCAAGAATACATTGAGTGGGTCCATTGTATGCAAAGATGTTTAGTTGTGTGGAGCATGTAATGCGTCTGGAGCACACTTGTCTTGATAACTGAAAGGCTCTCCAGCAGCCGTGATACATTCGCCTTTCAGATTACTCTCAAATGGGAGTTACCTAATGTTGAACAGTAAAAGTTCCTCCCAACGAGGCAGAGCGAGGGGTAGGTTCCCGGCACCTGTTTTACAGGAAAGCTCATGACGTTAACTTTTGTAATGATCATTGCTCTGCCTAACTATTGATGAGGCGTGACTTGAACCCGAATTGGGTTTGTCCCATGATTTGTATTATTAAGGTATCTCATTGAAAGGTCATCAGAGTGATTGGTTCACTTTTCCATAACCAACCACAAGCCTAGATAGTGCATCAAGATAGGTCCTGAAGAATTGCAGAGTGATTTACACAGGCAAGAAACATGTTGACCATGACTACACACATATTAACACCTCCGTCTATTATAACCGGCGTCATCCCTATTCTGGTTTCAATTGAGACGATTAAAATTCATTTTCATTTTGGAGCACCACTTCGCCTCTTTTTATTTCTCCTCACATCACCTCAAATCTACACCACTAGGCCCCTCACACGCACCTATACAGCTTGGGAAAAAGATCTCTGACAAAGAGCCCCCAAAGGGTGCCCGTCAGGACAAGGAGCAAGCCATATGATGAAGCATGACACCCAAATGGGTGTGTGAGGGCCCCACTTCCCACACTCCACTACTGAGTAGGTGTGTTGATTAACCTATCCTCCTTCTCTTCTTTCCCCACCCTACAGGAACTGCATACCCCTTCGGTGCCTCTAACCTTTTGATGCACATATCACTGTTTGCCATCCCAGTTTGGACCCAGCCATATGCAAATCAGTCTTGACCCTGCTCCTCATGGGAACAGTCCAGCCCGAACTGGCAAGCCAGGTACTCCCTGGACCGGAAACAAGCATCCTGGTACCCGTTACAGGGTATTACCCCTCATCAGGCAGGCTAGCTTGAATCCAGTGGCACAGCGAGCAAGGGACCACGTCTGAGGAGCAGGGTCAAGATTGATTTGCAAATGGCTAGGTCCAACCTGGGGTGGCATAGTGAGCACAAGAATGATGAATTAAGCCCAGGTCTGTGACTGGGGGTGAGTGATTAAAAAGTTTCAGCACTCCGTCAATCATTTTTTTGTGTTTGCTATGTTCGCCCTAAGTGGCCAAGGCCATGCCCAGAAATGGTTCCCCCACTCGCTGTGCCTCTGGATTCAAGCTAGCCTTGGTGATGAGGGGTGAAACCCCAAAACCCATCCCAGGATGGTTGTTTGAGGTCCAGGGAGGACCTGGCCTGGCAGTTCGGGCCCATGAGGAGAAGGATTAAGAATTATTTGCAAATGGCTGGGTCCAAAATGGGGTAGCGTAGTGAGCAAAAGACCAATGGATTAAACCCAGATCTATGGTTGGGGGTAAGTGGTTGAAAAGTTTCAGCACTCTGTCCATCATTTTGTAATGTTTGCTATGTTCAAACGAATCCCAACTCCTTTAACAATTCTATTGATTTATGGAATTGTCCTTATTTTCTTATTCAAATTTGTCTTGTATCTAAAATATGGGTGTAAGTAGAAAGAAGAATCATTAAAAAGAAAAGGAAAATATTTCGAAGAGGAGGATGCCAAAGATTGTGTTTGCAATCAGCTTACATTAATGAAAGAATCAACTCGAAAAAGCAGAAAGGGATGCCGGCTTGGTTATTATTGTTGACTAATTTGATTGTGTTTTTAGTGATTATAAAATAATCAAGAGGGGATTTAGTGAGAGAATTGTTTTATGCATTTGTGTTTTCGTGTATCATTAACAATGTACAAAAATGTGGTCTCACTTGATTCTACATGTACAAACTGATATTGTGTAATTTCTTTAAAACAAGTTTTTTATTAATCTAAAAAGCTGTATTTTCCTGACCTTTGTTATAGGCCTCAATTAGCGTCTGATAGCCATTTCATTTAAGATGAATTACCCTTTGTCTCTTTCACCACCTGTCCAGGTCTCTCCTTGCAATTTGTGCAGCACATAGTCAATCTACGATGTACTTGTTTATTTAAACTGTCATTGTTTATGCTGGCCACAGTAAACTTTCCATGGCTCTGTTAAAAACTGCAACTATAATCTCAAGGCCCTAGTGCTGGCTCACTGCGCTGTATTCATTCAAAGAACATGTTATTGTTCATGTATCTAGTTTTCTCTGTTAAAGATTGCAGTGATCTGTTAGCATGAGCAGAAAGCCATTTTGTACTTGGCAGCCATTTTAGTTAGCCATGTGCTCGCCATGTGCTTTTTCACTCCTCTAGAGCCTTGCACATGCTCAGAGAGGCACAGCTAGTAGAATGCACCTGCTCCTAGTAAAGAACTGACAGGCTATTCTTACTAATGTGCTCAGTTTGGACTCTCCTCCCACTTTGTTGAGCAAGCAAATCTTGTATACCCTTATTAGTCATTTTGCATGCTGGTACATGCCATGACCTCCCCTTGGTTTTATGCTGACTAATGTAACCTACGCATATATAAGGCCCCTGTTTTCTGTACTCCTTAGAATGCCGCCTACAGTTCCTGAGGGTACTCTGTGACGTTGTCTCCCTCATCTGAGGTGAATAAAAGATGTCTTTTATATTACAGCTTCTGTGCCAATCTCTTATTTGTTGGTTTAAAGAACCTGGTGTATCAGTGAGACCCCTGAGAAGGTTTCTATTTTCTATAAATGGCGCCTCAACGTGGACCTCATCAGAAGCGGCTATTTAAGGGAGTGGTCTTGACAGGAGACAGGAATCTACTGAGGAGGACAGGACAAGAATCTACTAAGGAGGTACCTTGCGAATTGAGATTCTCTGCCTCAGCAGCTCAGTATATTTCTGGTATTCCTGATTTTGATCCTCCAAATGTTTAACGCTCCTGACTGAGAACATTTTTGCCATGAGTATTCTAAAAACGAACATTAGGTCATTCAGAACTTGCCAGTGAGAGAAGTACGCTGGCTGCAAAGAGAGAGTTTAAAGTGAGATTTAAAGTGATATAAAGTGAGATTTAAAGTGATGTAAAGTGAGATAAAAAAAAAGTGATATAGAGCAATATAAAGTGATACAAAGTGATACAGTGATATTTACTTTGACTTTGACTTTGATATGAAAATGGACATTGGCCAAAATTATGGAATATGGAAATATATGAATTGCAATTCGTGTAGGCAGGTAATGAGGAGACTTTTCTCTACTTTTTATAAAATATGTAAGGGCCCACTTTG
This sequence comes from Lissotriton helveticus, assembly GCF_964261635.1. Taxonomy (NCBI): domain Eukaryota; kingdom Metazoa; phylum Chordata; class Amphibia; order Caudata; family Salamandridae; genus Lissotriton; species Lissotriton helveticus. The sequence goes on from NC_136067.1 coordinate 1,467,802,244, forward strand.
TGTTAAGTGCAACTGGGGTATAGTATTGTATATCTTACAATATTCTTGGGCATGCCTGTTTCAATCACACATCAAAGAATGTGTTGCTTTTTGAAGGTACCATAATGTGATGTGAATAGAATTAGCTGGCTCTCCTAGAGGGGATACATACTTAAAAAGGTTTAGGTATAAAAAACGTATTTGTTCCTTGGTGATAAAGTACCCCATGGATTTAAATATGTACAGGATCCTATGTTGCGCACTTTTATAAATAGAGATATGCAGAGCGTTTTTTTTGGTGTTCTGCCAGCCCAAACTAGGGAATTTGGGGCCATATGTATCAAGATACCCATTTGCGATACCCAAATAGCGATTTTTAAGAAATCGCTATTTGAGAATCACAAATAGGTATGCATGTACAAAATCGCATTTTTTTAGAATTCCTTATTTGCGATTAGCAAATTTCGAATCACAATTAAGGAATACTTTCCCATTCATTGCTATGGGCCGGGAGGCCCATAGGAATGAATGGGAAGTTATTCTCAATTTGCGATACGCAATTTGCTAATCGCAAATTGAGAATAATTTCAAGGGTGCAGGGGTGTCCAAAGGACACCCTGTTGCACCCCTGAAATATGCATGGGTGCACATGTGGCGCACATACATGCCCTAAGGGCATGTATGTGCGTCACATGGCACTTTGAAAAATGCAAAAAAGTGCATTTTTCAAGGCATTCGCAACTTATCACCAACTAGAAGTTCGTGGTAATTTGCGATTCTTTAAGGGCATTTTGCAATTTTTTTTGTTTCATACATTGCATTTAAGGAATCGCAAAATTTGCGATTCCTTAAATGCAATTGCAAAATAAGGAATCGCAAATTTTGCGATTCCTTATTTTGCACCAGATTTTGCTTAATACATACCATTTAGCAAATTCGCATCCGCAAAGGCCGAAATTCTGCAACTTTCGGCCTTTGCGAATGCAAATTTGCTTGATACATATGGCCCTTGGTGTATTTTGGCTTCTTCAAAATGGAACAATCTTTGGGCTGTTTTTGTGCAGTCTTTTGGAATACTATTGACAAGCCCTTCTTGAAAATATGACTTACAACTAGTATTTACAAATGGTTTAGTTTAAGTACAGTCTGTGGGCTGTCCTTTGTTTCTGTCCTAAGTGTTGATCTGTGGGTTAAATGTGTGTTCAAATGTCTATGTGGTTTGTGATTTGACATTGATGGTACTTGTGTGAGTAAATAGCGATTGCGCTGTTTGTGTAAGAATGGCTAGCCTTAAGGGTGCAGAGTCTAAATATCGATTCCTAAATTTCGACTTACATTAATATCGAGTTGGAAATATCGAAGGTGGAGAATATCGAGGTCAAGAATATCGTTGGACAGAATATCGACCTTAAGGTAAGTAATATCGATTTTTTTTTATATCGATGTAAGTAATATCGAAGTTATTAATATCAATATCAAATATATTGATGTTACTAATTTCGATGTTACTAATATCGATATTTGTTTATTGTTATGTATTTTAATATGTATTTTATATGTATGTGTTATATGTTTTTTGTTAAGTATTTTATTTGTTTTAAATTACATGTGTACTATTTTTTATAGATTGATAATGTTAATTTTAAGTTAATTTTATGTTTTAGTACTGGAGCGGGTTGTGGGTCTATAGGGGAATAGGGTGGGAAGTAATTTAATTATAGTAAATTAATTATGATTTTTTAGTAATTGTAAATTAATTGTAATCAAGCAATGTTTTTTTATTGGAATTGATTTTTATTTTATTTTTAATTAATGATTAATTGGTAATTAATTATTTTAATTGGTAATTACTTTTTTAATTGGTAATGAATGTTTGTAATTGGTAAAAAAATGTAATTGGCAATTAATTTTTTTAATTGGTAATTAATTATTTTCATTGGTAATTCAGATTTTTAATTGTTAATTACTTTTTATTTATTGAAAATACATTTTTATGAATTGGTAATTATTGTTTCATTTAAAATATTTTTTGATTTAAAAATAAATGTATTGTTTACTATATTTCAATTGTTAATTAATTTGTAATTATTAATATGTTTTTTTGTTTTGAAAAATATTTTAGTGTTCAATATTTATTATTTGGTAACTAATATTTATTAATTAATATTTATTGGTATATATTGTTAATTTATTGTTAATTAATTATTTAATTGTAATTATGTTTTTAATAATTATTAATGGGTATTTGCAAATGATGTAGTTATAAGAATGTTATATTTAACTTCTACGCTATCCAACAATTTCCCTACTGTTGCACTCTCTTGAGTTGGAATAGTAATTTTTACCCCTACGCTATTCAACGCTTTCCCTACTGTTGCACTCTCTGGAGTTAGAATAGTAATTTTTACTCCTACGCTATCCAACGCTTTCCCTACTGTTGCACTCTCTGGAGTGGGAATAGTAATTTTTACCCCTACGCTATCCAACGCTTTCCCTACTGTTGCACTCTCTGGAGTGGGAATAGTAATTTTTACCCCTACGCTATCCAACGTTTTCCCTACTGTTGCACTCTCTGGAGTGGAAATAGTAATTTTTACCCTTACGCTATCCAACACTTTCCCTACTGTTGCACTCTCTGGAGTTAGAATAGTAATTTTTTTCCCCTACGCTATCCAACGCTTTCCCTCCTATTGCACTCTCTGGAGTGGGAATTGTAATTTTTACCCCTACGCTACCCAACGCTTTCCCTACTGTTGCACTCTCTGGAGTGGGAATAGTAATTTTTACTCCTACGCTATCCAACGTTTTCCCTACTGTTGCACTCTCTGGAGTTGGAATAGTAATTTTTACCCCTACGCTATCCAACGCTTTCCCTACTGTTGCCCTCTCTGGAGTGGGAATAGTCATTTTTACCCCTACGCTATCCAATGCTATCCCTACTGTTGCACTCTCTGGAGTGGGAATAGTCATTTTTACCCCTACGCTATCCAACGCTTTCCCTACTGTTGCACTTTTTGGAGTTGGAATAGTAATGTTTACCCCTACGCTAACCAACGCTTTCCCTACTGTTGCAGTCTCTGGAGTTGGAATAGTAATTTTTACCCCTATGCTATCCAAAGCTTTCCCTACTGTTGCACTCTCTGGAGTTGGAATAGTAATTTGAACTCTACGATATCCAATGGTTTCTCCACTGTTGCGCTCTCTTTAGTGGGAATGGTCATTTTAAGTTCTATGCTATACAACGTTTTTATTACTGTATTTTTTTTTGTTATCGGTTTTGAATAGTATTTTTATTTATTTAGCTATTTGATATTTTTTGTATAATTTTAGATAATGTAGTATATAATTAATTTGTAAAATATTAAAAGTATTTTTAATTATTTTAGTGTATTAATAATTATTTACTTTTTATTTATGTTTTTGTTTTATGTTTGTAAATGTATTTGTAATTTATAATATTTGTTAATTTATCAATTAAAATAAGTATTAAAACTTATTGTTAAGTGTATATTATATATTGTTTGTATATGTTTAATTAATGTATTATTATTATTATATATGTATTATTTATTAATTTTCAAGATTATTAGATATTTTTAACTATATTTATTTTATTTATTAGTGTTATTTACTTTATTTTACATTTATATTTTTACAGAAAAAAACGATATTTTTAACATCGATATTTATAACATCTATATATTTTGTTAGATATTTTTGTACTTACCATGTTGTAGATGGGATGTCGATATTCTTGCCTTTGATATTTCAGCACTGATGTTCCAGTAGGTCGATATTTTGAAGGTCGATATTTTGTCAGTGATCCGCCTTAAGCGCGCTGTATTGTGTGTTCTGAGTGTATGACCCCCTTCTGTAAATGTCTGGAATGAGCTCAATGTTTTTTTTTTGCTGGCATCAGTCTGTTATGCAAAATGTCATTTAATTAATATTAAATAAAAAATCCAGAAACAAATTATATAACATATGCTACATAGCTACATGTTACTATTAAATTGACAAAGTCAGAAACTATACATGTGCAAATTGCCACAATGATAAAGATAAAATTTACATTCAATAGGAATAAAATAGGCCTCAAAAAACGAAATAGGGTATTTTGTAATATTTATTATTAACATACAAAATGCTACAGGATTTTCCTTAGATACATTGAATTAGATATTTAAAGGCATTCACATCATAGGAGTGAATTTTGTTGTTGCTGAACTAAACACACATTATAGAACAATAGATTTGACTGCATTGAAATGCCTCAGTTTTAAATAGACTGTCACCGTGCTTACATTTCAACACTAAACAAGCATTTACAATGCAATGGTTTCGGCTTTGGAAAAGTTAGAGCTATTGGCATTGTAAATGACAAAATGTGTATTTATGTGTTGGTTTTGAAAACAGATAAATAAATGGCATTGTCATTTACATTGCCATTAGCCTCTGCAGTCACTCTGCAGTCCCTAGCACTCCATAGCACTCCCTAGTCACTCTGCACTCCCTAGCACTCCCTAGTCACTCTGCACTCCCTAGCACTCTGCACTCCCTAGCACTCTGCACTCCCTAGTCACTCTGCACTCCCTAGCACTCCCTAGTCACTCTGCACTCCCTCGCACTCCCTCGCACTCCCTTGCACTCTGCACTCCCTTGCACTCTGCACTCCCTAGCAGTCCCTAGTCACTCTGCACTTCCTTGCACTCTGCACTCCCTAGCACTCCCTTGCACTCTGCACTCCCTAGTCACTCTGCACTCCCTAGTCACTCTGCACTCCCTAGCACTCCCTAGTATTCTGCAGTCACTCTCTGAACTATGCGCTTAAATCGCTCCTTGTGTATTTTTTAATGTCATGGCTTCTTTCTAGTCCCCCCCTGGACAATAGTTTTGACAACCCGCAGTTTTAAATGATGGTAAATATTTAATAAACATGTGCATGGTTTGTTTTACAGAAGAGGGCACGTTTCACAATGGGCAGTTATCGTTGACGCTTCCAAATTTTGCAGTGTTTTTAAATGGGCCAAAAATAATAGAACATTATTGCAATGTATGCCATCCCACATTCCAAGCGAAACAGCACCAATATTGAGAGGTACAGAAATGCTAAGCCCCCTGCCTCTCCTCACTCTGCAAGGCCTCCGTGAATGTATTTGTTCCCCTTGTCAAACCGGTAATGCTGTGTTAAATGCACGTAAAATGTGGCACAAGTGCCCTTGTGTTCACGTGACACAGATTCCGTTCTGCGCCCCCTCCTACAAGAAGCTTCACATGCAAGGACATTGAATCACCGCCACCTGCCAGGAAGCGGATACCTGGCACTGCCTCAACACACAAGCACAGCCTGCAGATTTCTGAACGAGCCAGAATCAGCCGAGCGGCACCCTGCAGCGACCCAGAAGAAAGGCGGTCAACCTTTTATAATGAGGAAGCAGCTAGCGGCACGAAGCTGGACGCAGGCAGAGCCGGCGGAACGACAGACAGACAGCAGCGGGCAATATGGAACCCTCGATACATTCTTAAACATTCTTTGTGTGAACATTCAACAAAGTGTAAAAGCTCAGAAATCCCGTCAACTGTATTTAGATGTGGACCTCACATAATAAAAATAATCAGCGATTATTTGCAAGACGTATTTCAACTAAGTTGTGCTCAACCATAGTTTAACCTTCGGCTGGCGAGTACCCAATGGTTGCAAATCCTCGGTTCATAAATGGAGCAGATCAAATCCAGTGGTGTGTGTGGCTGATGATACTGCCTACTTGTGCTTTGCTTTTACATACTATGTCATTCCTGCTCTGAACACGCCTTTCAAAATGGACACCGCTATAAGCTACTCACTCAACCTTACTACCGGCAAACATTGTTAATCTCTGCCAGGGATGTGGTGCTTAGTTTTACAGTCTCATCTGTTTCTAGGTAAGAAAACTATCAATGCCCTTTTGGCATACGCTCTTCGAAGTGAACTACAAACAGAAAAGCTCTTACTGCTGCAAACCCAAAGCCATCAAGTCCCAGGACACGACTGGTGTGTTCACATTAGTGCACCTCTGGCCTGCTTCTCCTTTAGTCTCTTAGTTACCAAAATCTATGCAAGTTAGCAAACAGCAACATTTTGCATATTCATTTTAGAAGACAGGGGTCGGGGTTTAAATGACATGCTCTATCAGTAATAGTATATGTGCGTCTACCACAGTCTCTGCTGAATTTGGGAAGACTTGTGACATTTTCATTACTTCTAAGAACATTTCTGATATTTAATCGCATTTAGTCAGATTAGGGACCGTAAACCGAGTGACAGCGGGAGGGGGGCGGGAAAGGCACGGACAGTGGGTGGGGGGACGGGAAAGGCACGGACAGCGGGAGGGGGGTCAGGAAAGGCACGGACAGCGGGAGGGGGGCAGGAAAGGCACGGACAGCGGGAGGGGGGCGGGAAAGGCACGGACAGCGGGAGGGGGGACGGAAACGGCAAGAAAGGCAAAGCAGAAGGTAGCACTCACCTGGACTTCTTCCGGCGGCGGTAGGCCTGCAATGACCAAAACAAACCTTCCCCCCCCCCCCAAAAAATAGGAACCGCCCACCACCGCAATGACATTGTGAAAGGGGCAGGATGAGTAAAAATGTCCGGAACGCCCACGAATCTGCTCCGGCCATGACGGACAGATCTCTGTTCCAATGGCTAGCCTCCATTTATGGAGCTAGCCAATGGAACAGAGGGTGGATTCCCAAGCCACATACTGTAAACATTAGATTTCGCCTGCGCCGAAAAGCTGCGCGGCGCAGCTTTCGACGAGGCGAAACCTAAAAAGAAGCTTTCCAACAGCTGTGTTTTAACTGTCACTGCTAAGAAGCTGTCTATTTAACTGTAGGCCACAGAAAGCAAGGGATGCTGACTCAGCTAGGATTTTAAGTCAGTGTCAAACTGGTATAGAGGCTTGCATGCTTTTAAAAAGCTACAAAAAATCCTGTTCATTATTTTGGATAACAGGAAAACATTCAAAGTAAGGATTTCCTTTCTTAATGCCTTTTTACATAAGCACATTCGTGGTTCTGATGTTAAATAATGACTGTCCTTTAAAAAGTGGCGCAGATTTTTCATGTTTCAGGTTCGGCTTCTGTTCTTGGGGTTAGAAATGAATGCGTCTAAATATGAAAGGCAAGGGATGAAGCTTGCTTTTGATATGTTAAATTATCAAAATGATTGGTTTTATTAAAAAAAATGTTTTAATTATATGAAAAAAATATTATTGAAAATAAGTACTTTTAAACTTGTTTAATATTTATAAAGCCTAATAAATATACTGTGAACTCCTAGCATTAAAATTGAATTTAAACAGCGCTGTACCGCAATATGAGGAAACTTAAATGTGAAATGTCACTCTGCGCAGGCGTACAAAACTCATTTTTATAAGGGTATACATTAGATATTTCTGATGCCCCATCTCTGGAATGTGTAGGGAACATTCTGGGGATGACTATTATGCAAAGACATTGTAGGATATTCATTTTTAAGTGCCCCAAACATCAAAGTCGAAATTTGGTAAAATTCACTATTTAAGAGCAGTTCTGCCATTTAGAGCAGCTTTTAAACTGCTCGCAGGTTTCAGTGAATGCACACATTTAGGTATAACACAAATATCTGACCTCTATAGTGCTAGAAAAGTATACCGCACACTGCTTACAATTGAAAATATGTATCAAAACCAGCAGAAGTTAATAAGCTTACCTCTGAATTGCTGGCAGATAAGAATGGAGTGGGTCTGCTTGTTCAACTATCAGTCTCCAGGATCACTTTGAATTGGGAAAAAGCTGCATGGAAAGACTTGCAGACAAAATTGGACAGCTGGTACAGGGTTAAAGGTGGAGTTCTACATTTAGAAGCCTACCAGGGCCCAGAGCAAGGTTTGCCTTTGACATGTTGACCTCTGAAACGTTTGGAAAGACAAGATGGCAGCGCAGGGAAAGAAGGAGAAGTTTTGCTTACTTTTTTTGTTGGCAAAAGCAAGTTCTTATGCACTCATATAAATAAACGGCAATATAATTGTATTTGTGAGCTTTGATTAACAGATAGCTTTTGCCATATATACAGCACTAATGCTTTTAGTTTGAAGATTACTGTACAAGGGCTGAGGCAATGGGATTTAGTTTGACTTCATGTGCCCTCATGTTATAACTAGTATACTTGCTAAGGGGATTGGTGGTTGGTTATTCATGTTCTTTAGCTCGTTCAATGTGCTATTTAATTCCTCAGAGTTCTTTTTTTTTAAAAACATATTTTATTGATTTTAAGCCACAGACAAACCACAGCATCATCTATTCCTCATAGCATTATCAAGTACATGTTCAATGTTACTCCCAACTAAACCCGGATCCCTCCCCCCCATTCGGCAATTGGTGTGGGCAATACCAGACATTTACATAACTTAACAGCGGCTATAGGGACAGTCAGATGTAACACAACGCACTTTGCCTGCATAGCACATGGACGTTCTATATTGTTCAATCCTCAGCCCCCTCCTGGTGGTCCCGTAAAGCCTGCACCAGTGCCACCCATGCCCTGGCGAGCTCTAGCGCCTTGTCGTTATTCATGCGCTTGGACTGTCTAATTCTAATGGAACCTTCACTATCCCCCCACTTACAGAGCTCCGACCTCCACCTCCTATACAGTGGCCCTTCCTTCGATTTCCAATGCCAAGTAATCTCCCTTTCCGCTAGAAGTAGGCCCAGGTCTATGAATTGACTAGTAATTTTAGTCTTGGCTGTGTGTGGAAGCCAATGTAGCAGGCACACTGCCATATCAAAATTCAGACGCCTGTCCGTGATATCTGTAAGAAGGTCCCCCACCTCCGCCCAATAGATGCCCAAGGCCGGGCAGCTCCAGAGCATGTGGTCCAAGTCAGCACCCAGCTCAAGGCACCGGGGGCATGCTGCGTCCTGGACCCGGAAATATTTGGTAATCTTTCCTGGAGTCAGATATGCATGGTGCAGTATAAAGAATTGCACTTGTTGAAAGCGTGCATTTCTACTACCATTCCACGCCCTCCGCATAATGTGTCCCCACACTGTGTCAGGTATCTGCTTAGCTATGCTCACCTCCCACTTCTATTTGAGGCCAACAAGTGGGTTGAGTCCCTCATGCAACATCCTAGAATAAAGACAGGTCACCGCTTTAAAGGTTCCTGCTGCCATCACCACATATTGACAAGCCTTGGTAGTCACCGGCTCAGTTCGTCCTCCCTTCCAGTGTTGTCGGAGTGCTGCCAGGACAGCCGTATGGAGCAGAAAACTACCATCTGGTAAACCATATCTGTCGTGCAAGGCCGGAAATGGGATCAATTCCCCATCTTCATATAAGTCTCCTACTACTTGGATCCCTAGCTGCTCCCACTCCATAAGGGGAGACCAATCCCCACCATGCGGCACAGCCGTCAGCATCCCCAATGGGATTTCCGGAGCATAATGGTGCACCACCCCAGCCCTGCGCTGGGTCATACCCCAGCAAAGTTTAAGAGTTCTTTCCTCCAGCGTCAAGTCTCGTAAGTTAATTTTTTGTTGCAGGACTATGTAGGAAAGGACATGTCTCTGAATCCCCGCCCCACGCAGCTGCTCTGGGCCTCTAAACTCTAACGCCACATGTTGTGTAAGTACCTGCAGTTGGGCGGCCAAGTAATAGAGCTCGAAGTCAGGAATCGCCATCCCGCCCTCAGCTTTGGGGCGCATCAGTGTTGTCAGTGCTACTCTCCTTCTCCCATTGCCCCACAGAAAGCCTATGAGCATCGAGCGCAGGTCCCTGAACATGCGTGGGGGGACCCAGATTGGCAGAGTCCTGAAATAGTAAAGCAGTCTGGGTAAGGCCACCATCTTGATGAGGGCCACCCTCCCTACAACTGACAGAGGAAGCGTTGACCAGAATGCCATGCTCCCTTTCAGTGCACCAATACAGCGCCTTATATTACCGTCCAGCATGTCCATGGCATCGTGATAGATTCGAACCCCCAAATACGTGAGGCACGTTCGTTCCCACGTCATCGCGCCCAACAGTAGCGGAGGCTGCGCACACGGTCGCAACGGGAAGAGGCACGTCTTACGCCCGTTTACTTTTAGGCCCGACAAGGCCCCAAACTGAGACAGCAGGGACACCGCGTCCTGCAGCGCCTCGTCCGCATTGTCCAAGAACAAGAGCAGGTAATCTGCATATAAGGATATAAAGTGATGTGTATCTTGTAACCATAGCCCCCGATAGGCCAGTCCCGATCTAGCTCGTACCGCAAGGGGCTCTATTGCAAGGGCAAACAATAAGGGAGAAAGCGAGCATCCCTGCCTCGTCCCCCTCAGGACCGGATTTTGGGCTGATATCACCGCCCCCAGTCGTACCCTAGCTCTCGCCGAGGAATATAGCACTTTCGTCCAAGTCCCAAAGTGGTGCCCCACACCAAACCTCTCCAGCATTCTTTAGAGGAAGGGCCATTCCAAACTATCAAACGCCTTCTCTATATCCACCGACAGAGCAGCGGGCAACCGCGCCTCAAAGTGGTCCCCTCCCATAATCCTGATCATCCTCCGAATATTCGACGATGTATTGCGGGTTTATATATAGCGCTAGGAATCGACTCCCGGAGGAGTATCTCCACGCTTCGACCGCTGGGGAACCCGTCCTGGCTCACCCTGAGAGATGGTCCCTGATGGGTATCTCTAAGGTGCGACCAAGCATCCCCGGCGGTCTGGGGGGGCCGTTGTGAAGATGAGGCAAGCTGATGCCCAGAGTTGCCGAGTGTGGTTTCTGACTAGAGTAGGCACCGAGGCGAGAATTATCGAGTCCGCTGACCCTGGTCCACGACCCTGCCGCGTCGGGAATCGAACCCTGGTCCCGGGCCGTTCTCTGCTTACGGGTCTGCCGCCTCTAACCAGTGAGCCACACTTCTCCATTCCTGGTCGGTATAAATCCCGCCTGGTCCGAGTGTACTAACGTGGTCATATAGGGTAATGATCGGGTCGCTAAGATCCGACTCAGGATTTTATAGTCTACTGTCAGCATAGACAGCGGCCTATAGGAGGTCACATCTGTTGCACTCCTGCCGGGTTTCAAAAGCGGAATGACCAACGCCTCACGCATTGATGTGGGCAAGTGACCCACCGCCTTTGCCTCTTGATAGACCTCCAGCAGACGGGGTGCCAAGATGTTCACATATTGTGAATAAAATTCAATGGGGAGCCCGTCCGCACCAGGCGTCTTATTTCGGGCCATGCTTTTGATCGCGCAGCGGATCTCCGACAGAGTCACATCAGCCCCCAGCAGCTTCGCCTGTTCCTCGTCCAGTGTCGGGAGGGGAATCTCGGCTAAGTAGTCGTCTATCTCTGCCTCCTCTCCATCGAGCTGGCTCTGATGTAGTGTTTCGTAGTACGCCAGGAACCGCGACGACACCTCCCTTTGGGTGTAAACCATGATCCCCGTTCCAGTCTCTATAAGCATGATTGGAGCTCCCTTCTGCACAGGGTCGGCCAATCGTGCTAACAATGCGCCCACTTTATCACACTCCGCATGGGGTTTTATCATATAGTTTTTGGAGTCAAAGCAGCGGAGGTGCTCTACTGCAGCCGCCGCCGCCGCTTCCTTTGCTTCCACAAGCCTGTCCTGAAGAGTGGGCTGTTCCGGTCTCAGCCTCTCCACCTCCCTCAATTGTTCTTCTGCTTTGGTCACATCGTTCATAATCACTTTCCGCACTCCTGAGTATTTGCTAATACAGAGCCCCCTTATCACCACCTTGAAGGCGTCCCATTCCCCTGCACGAGTGGAGGTCGTACCCTGATTCTACTCAAAATGTTGTTCAATGCCCTCCCTAACCGCTGCTTGGAAGGCGGAGTCTTCCAGGGTGTCGGGCTGGAGCCGCCACGTAGGTATGGCTGATCTCTCCTGTTGCCAATGGAAGGACAATAACAGCGGGTTGTGATCAGAAATGGTCCTAGCTAGGTACTCGGAATGAGCTACCAGTTGGGCCACCGACCGGGAACATAGTATAACATCTAACCGAACGTGCAAGTCATGTAGAGCCAAAAAAAAGGAGTAATCCCTGTCATGAGGGTGGTGTGTACGCCACACATCCACTAGGCCCCAGTTATTCTGCCAGTCCGAGCGTTTCCCTGCCACTCTCCTAATTTGGGAATCAAGCCGTGGCTGATGCGATCGATCCAGGGTCACGTCCGTTATGGAATTAAAGTTCCCGCCTACAATCGCCGGCCCAGCCAATTAACGTGCTAGTGTCCCTGAGAAGCCATCGAAGAAGCGTGCCTGATCTACATTGGGAGCATAAATACAACAAAGTATAACATCTCTTCCAAATAACCTCCCTTCCACCGCTACGTATCGTCCCTCTGGGTCTAAGACATGGCTCGTGGCCTGAAACGGAACACCCGCCCGCACCCAAATAAGCGCCCCCCTGGCAAACGCTGAGTACGACGTGCTAAAGACCTGATCTCTCCACCTACGCTGCAACGCCCGACCCTCCGCCTCAGTAAGATGGGTTTCCAGAAGCAAAGCTATGTGGACTCCTCTCCGCACTAGATAGGCATGGACCTTATATCTTTTAGTCATTGAATTCAAACCACGAACATTCCACGTGATACAACGCAGCTCAGGAAACACTCCCATCCCGCCTGTTCCACCACCTCCAAGTGTCCCGCAGTCGTCCACCCACACCAGAATTGCCGCCCCAAACAACAACTACCCTTTCAACAACCCCCCTCCCCCCCAGAACAGGACCTAATACAAAAATATCAGCCCCCATCCAAACTAAACCCTCACACTCACACCTACACCCTGTAGTAGCCACTACAGGTTGCCTTATGGGCAATTGGGGGCAGCTCAGCCCCGACAGGCAGCAGCGCCAGCTACACACTCCACTACCCGATACTCCCACATCGTGTACACAGGATCAAGTGCTCCCCTCTCTCCAATAGTCAGAATTGTGTGGCCCCGACTGGCCAAGGCCATATGCCCGCCTCCATTTGCCCCTCATTCCGCTACTCATCCAGAATTCCGTCTGCTGTCCCGGGCGTGTCGTCCGGGCCCTTAGTACTTCCTGTGTCCGAGTGTTCTGCTTCCGATCGCTGCCGTTCTTCCTCAGTGTCCGTTCCTGCCACCGAATCAGGTTTCTGGGAGCCAGTGATCGCCGCTGCAGCCTCCAGCGCCCCTTGTCTTTCCGCCGCCACCTGTGATAACAGCCGCGCTTGCAAATTCCTGTTCCGCTTCCGCAGCCTCTGGGATTGGCAGACCTGTGGCACTTTAGATAGCTCTGATCGCCGGTGTTCCCTACGATCTGTTCCCGCTCTGTATGTTTCGAGCCATGTCCATGCGTCCTCCGGCATGTGAAAAAACAGCGTCAGGCCATCCACAATAATTCTCAGCTTCGCAGGGAATATCAATGAATATTGGATCCCCTCCTCCCTGAGCTCTTTTTTAACTGTCAGGAACGACGCGCGGCGCCTCTGGACGTCCTGCGTATAATCTGGAAAGATCGTCACCTTACTATTCTCCACCGCAAATGGGCCAGCTGAGCGGGCTCTTTGGATCAGCAAGTCCCTGTCCTTGTAATGAAGCAACCTCGCAACCACCGGCCTGGGGGGACGGCCCGGCAACGGAGGCTGTGCTGGTACCCTATGCGCCCTTTCAAGCGTGAAGAAGGTAGACAATCCCTCCGGCGCCACCGGCGTTCCGAGCCAGTTCTCCAAATATGCCACCATGTCCGTCCCTTCAATTTGTTCAGGAAGGCCAACCACGCGTACATTATTGCGCCTGTCCCGGCTCTCGGCATCTTCTGCCCGCTGCTCCAATGCCCCTATGCGATCCAGCGTGTCCTCCAACTTTGTTGTCAGAGCCGACTGCGCCGGTGCTAAGTCTCGGAGGGTATCTTCATTGATCTTGACTCTGTCTACTAGTTTCGCAAGGTTCGGCCTCAAGAGTCCCAGACCAGTAGCTACTTGCGCAATGTCTTGTTGGAGGGCGTCCTTAGAGGCTGCTATGGCTTCTAAGATCCTGTCGAACTGTTGCTGGAGCCCCGGGTCGGGCCCCCCTCCCCCGTCCTACATTCCGCGGTGGCAGCACCACTCGGGTCCACAGTTTCATCCTTCTTGCCTTTGGGCTTCATCGTGGCTATTAAATTCCCTACCGGACCGCAGAAGGAATGTGTCACCTCTATGGCCTCACCGCCACTCCTTCACCTCCTCCGCACTCCCAGTGCCGTCAATACCACGTAACTTGGGGCTGATAGATCGCTGATGTCCAACCCGGCATAAGACACAGTTCCAAGCCGCCACTAACTCACCCCCAATCGGACCGCAGCACCAAAAAAACCCCGGCCAGTTGAAGGACTGTGCTAATTAAGGCCCAGCGGTGCCAGGGAACAACACCTATAACCTTCGTGGGATACCTGATTCGGCGCACAAGTGACAGAGACACGGGAGACTTCCTTCGGCGTCAAAGATCAGAGTTTATTACTGCAGGGAGGCAAAAGTCGCTAGAAGTACAACAGCGTGTAGGTTCTACGAGTCTGCTTCCATTGCATATGTGAGTCGCTCTCTTTTATATAAGATTTCGCCATTGCACAACATGTGAACAAACGGTTACAACCCAGTTCCCACAATAAACTAATAAAAGGGTCGCTTTCATGCTTTCAGAACCCCGGAACATAATCACAGTAACCTTACCAGTTCCCAACTGTAAAGGCACATTTTCCCATCGTGAGGCACATTCCACTTGAGTTGTAAATGAGCAAGAATAAAGAGACAAGAACAGCTGCTAGGAAGTCAGGCACACCTAAAGAAAAGAGTGTGGGGGTAATATTGGAAACATGATCATAGGATCAAAGAGCTTGATCCCAGCACATGCACGGCTGAAACAATAGGCCGGTACGGCAAGATTACCCTCAAGCTGAGCCATTTGCCTCTGCAGTGTCATTCCTCCGGTCATAAAGACGCATGAAAGGAATATGCGTCTTCCGTATGGCTTGGGAACTAACAGGTCACGATGCGGACAGTTGCCTGTTCACTGACTACGTGAGGGCAAGAAACAAAATGGATGCCGTATCTAAAATGGAACCCAAGGGTTCAGATGTAGAAACACGGAGATAAGGCGAACCAAGTCAGGTAGTGTAGTGAAAACGCGTACATTTACCGAACTCGCCATTTACGGTTCATAGATACCAAACTCGTCCATATTCGGCAATGCCCAAAACACCGTAACGATTTTCACGGAACCTCACAGTCCTCCAGCAACCGCGGTAGGCACGTAGTGCTGCCCCTCCAGACGCAGTGCAGCCGCCAGGTTATGTACCGGTACCAGGAGAGTCTTTCAGGAAGGCCCGTCCCTATCAAGCTCCAGGCGTCCCCCTCTCGGCGCTCCCAGGTGGGCCCCTCGCTAAGTCCAGGAGAGCGTCCGGCGAGGCACCATAAGATCACCACACTGAGGACAAGTCGTGAGCCCCCAGATACTGTGCCATTACCAGGAGAAGCTCAAGAAGTGGTTATCCCCCCCCTGTTCAGAGCACCAAGGGTCCACGGAGTGCCTCAGTCCACTGCCACAACTGATCATGGCGTACCCCTGCAGGCCCAGCCTCAGTCTCTGCTCTGCTCAGGTCATTCACCGCTCTTTATGTGCAGGTCCTGCGCCACTCTATCGGCCCCCACTCCCTCAGTAAGCACAGCGCTGCACGCCTGAAGCCCGCCCCACCTCCGTAGCGCGGAGCACAGGCACCCAGCACCGCACTCACCTCGGGATCGCCTCCTGGGCCGCACCTCCGCCGTTCCTCTTGTCCGGTGTGTGGCGTTGGGCTCCACTCCACTCTGCTACGCTCTCGACGTTTCCTGCTACAATCACCGCATCCAGATCTCCCACTGAACACCTCCCCAGGCCTCCAGGGGCGCGAGCCAGCTCCTTCCAATGCTCTTCCGCCGTTGGCAGTTGCCGATGCTGGCCTAGGGTGTTCCCTCCGCCGCAGTCCTCCGTCGGGACTCAGTGCTCAGCCACCACACAGTAAAGCGCTCGCCCCAGCCGGGCTCGAGCCCCACCTCCACCTCCACCTCCACCAAAATCGGAGCGCGGAGTGTCGGTGTAGGCAATTCGTCAAGCCACGGCGCCAGGGAGCGAAAACAAACTCCCGACGGCTCTCGACGCGTTTCAGGGTCTGCTGTGAGCCTTTTTCATTGTCCGGCACTGGGAGCGTCCTCTGCTCCGGTGTGCAACCGCCATCTTGCCTTTGTTCGGCCACGTAGGGCCGCTCAGGTCTTCACGCTCCTGAACACACAGGAGAGTTCCTTAGCTCCGCTGTTCGCTACCTATGTGCTGCGGGCTAACTGGGGACCCAGCGCCAGTCGATGTCTCGTGGAGAGAAGGGCTCAGTCATGATAATTGCCGGGATCAGGCGCGGAGCTCCGAGCTCACGCCGCCATTCCCATCAGCGCCCAAGCCACGCCCTCCTTCCTCAGAGTTTGTTTATGTCCAGTTGCTACAATTAGGGGTTGATAGTGTTGACAGAATGAAACCTGTTTCAGGTTTCCTACTGTCAAAATGGGGGCAGGCGGCTAGCTCCTCTACAAATTAAGGGTGGGCAAATTTATGTTTTCTCTCTCTTTTTCTCAATTTGTTTTACCCTGTCTAAGTTGTCTGTGAAATAGCCATGAGAGATTTAATTGGCTATTCAGTAATAGTTTTAAACATTGTTAGCATTAATAAAATGAATATATAAATATGCTATGTAACTGCCCATCCTGTTTGATGACATTATGAAAGGATGTGTAGTCTAGATTGCTGTTCCCTTATTTGATCTTTAAGGGGAACTAGATGTGGGTAGTTTTTGTTCTACAATTCTTAGGTGATAACAACATTATTGTACGTTATTCTCATGCTACGTAGTTTTGCAAGGGCATTGCTCGTTTTTTATTAGCTAGTCTGTGTAAATAAACTAACAGTCCATATTAGAGTTGATGTTGCATAGTTTGGATTGTGAAAAATAGAATGCAGGGAAGATGCCCATGTGATCCTAAGCAAACATTTTTGAAGGAAATATGGTTTTATAGGTGTTTTGTTTCACAACATGTTCTGCTGGAGAAAATGTAATCCCTGTTAAATTAGCAGTTTTAGATTTTCCTGTTGCACCTATAACATGAGAGCATGGTCCTAAGCATACAATGAAGGTGCTTTTTATTAAGAGAAATCATTCTAGAAGTGTCTGCAGTCCTGTACAAGTAATATAAAATCTATGATTAAAGAGTAGAACATTTCCTTTTTTCTTGAGGGTCTTCAGATTAGGAATACACAGATGTAAGGATTTAGGGTATGTCTGTGTTGTTTTTCTCTTTTCCCTCAGAATTTAGTAAATGAACACAGACTTCCTTGGCTGCTTGGGATTGGGTGATGTATTACTCTTGTCAGTTCACCAAAGAGTTCCTTTTATACTTGCCAATAGATCAAGGATGGTGTTTTTTTTACAAGATCAAACATCAGCTGAAGTACCAACTACCAGCAGAACACCAGACATCAATCCTTTTTTAGAACAAGGTCAAGCCCAAAAAGGAGACCCAGGAGAGGCAAAAGAAAAGGACAAAGAAAGAGATCCTCCAACCACTCAGAGTACGACAGCAACAACCAAAGACAAGGAGAAGGAGAAGAGACCCAAAAAGAATCTACCATAGAACAATTAGTTATCAACATCAGTGACCAAAACTTTAGTACCTATGAATTGGGATTACTTCAGAAGGGAACCTCCTTCGTTCCTACTACTTCCACAGACCATCTAGAACTGGAAGTGAGCTTCTTCAAGTTAATGCGAAAACTCAGACTAAGACACTTCTTCGATAACGTTGTACCGGAGTGTCCACAACAAGAGAAAGATCAACTGTTGGGACTACGTCCCCAGAGCTCTTTTCAAGCACCAATAAGCCACAAGACATTGGATTTATTTGAAACTATAGTCAAACAAGATCTCAGTAAGATCAAACACACCAAACCAAAATCAAGGAATATGACACAAAAGGACCTTGATACATTGCATAAATTGGCAGCTAATAACCGAACAACATTCACCAAAGCGGACAAGGGCGGAGCGATTGTGATCATGAACACCACTATGTATGAGAACAAATTGATGGAACACGTCACAGACATTAACACTTACTGTAAACTGGATCACAACCCGACAGTAGAGTATTCGAAAACATTACAGATCATTATCAATGGAGCTCATAACCAGGGTGTCATTACCGAGAGAACAAAAAACTTTCTAACAACCTCCAACCCAAGAAGCCCGTCATTGCGAATGGTGCCGAAAATTCACAAAAACATCAGGGACCCACCAATGAGGCCAATCGTCTCCACGCGAGGAAGCCTACACGAACCAATAGGACAGTTGATTGATAAATATTTACAACCTACAGTACAATCTATGCAAACCTACATCAAGGACACCTCACAATTCTTATTGAAATTACAACAACTACCATGGAATCCAGACGAAAAAGTGATCTTATGCACTGCAGACGTGTGTAGCCTGTACACGAGCATACCCCATGACATGGGGATTGAAGCTATGGAAGCAGCACTCTTGAACTCTGAATTGGACCAAGACTTACAGATGTTTCTAATGGAACTCATGTGTTTCACTTTATACCACAGCTATTTTAAAGTTAAAGAAAATTGGTATCAACAACTCACCGGGATGGCCATGGGCAATTCGGCCGCACCCGTGTATGCGAACATTTTTATGCAGTGGTACGAAAACCAACATATTCTCACGAAAACAGCATGGACCAACAACTTGAGAATGATAATCTGATACATTGATGATTTTTTCATCATTTGGAATAACACGGAGGAGACACTACGAACTGAACTTACAAAGTTCAATGAAATAGATGAACGAATCCAACTAACCTGGGATATATCAGACATCTCTGTCAATTTCTTGGATGTGAAAATATCTTTAACCCAACATGGTTTCAGAACGGAACTCTATGTCAAACCAACAGACAGAAACAACATGCTACTACACGCGAGCTTTCATTAACCAAATCTGATAAGGAATCTACCACTCTCACAGATGTCCAGAGTAAAAAGGATTACCTAGTTGAAGAAACCAAAGCAAGGATCACCAATATCGATAGGTCTAAGCTCTTAACTCCCAAAGCAAAACCTGATCAAACACGAACTGTGGTGGTTTCTAAATATTCAACCGTCAGCAAGAAATATAAACAAGTTATATTGAAACACTGGCCAATATTAAACATTGAACCCAATTTCAAACAGTCATTTAGACAACCACCCTTATTCGCTTTCACTAGGGCAAAGAACTTGGGAGAAATCCTACAGAATAAACCTACTGAGACCATAGTATATTCTGGAACAAAACCTTGCCTTAACTGCGGCAATTGCAACAGTATAATCAGAGGGAACATTATCCATCACCCCATGAAAGGTAACGCTATCAAACTAAGAGTCAATGCCACCTGTGACACCAGCAATCTGATCTATGGGATAAGATGCCCATGTGGCAAGATGTATGTCGGTAAGACAGAACGACGCATCAAGGTGCGTCTCACTGAACATAAGTCTAACATCCGACTTAAAAATCTGAAGTCAGCACTATCTTCACATTACGTTGAAGAACATCACAATGTTTCGCAAATCAAATACATCATCCTTGAAATTGTTCAAAAATTGGAGGGGATTGATAACAACAAACATCTCCTAAGAAGAGAGAACTTCTGGATTCAGAAATTGTCGACTCAAAAACCGATGGGTCTGAATGAAAGAATTGAACTGTCCTGTTACCTGTAAACATTTGCTCCATTGACTGTAACTTGTGACCACTGTGTTTGTTCATGATTAACACTGACACTTTTACTCCCCACTAGCACCCAACCCCTCAATTTTCATCCAGTTTTTTCACACAATCGACACTAGCCACAGCGCTAGCAACAGACTCATTTTTATCCCATACTCCCACAGTTCGATCCTAGACCCGTGCATGTATATAACATTTTTTCTTTTAATAATGTTGTTCGTCTATATTCCATTCAGCCGTTATTCTCTAACATTTTATTAATTTGCACTCAGTCTGCATTACTGACTAGCCCGTCATCCATTCTTTTCTCACGACCTTTCCATATTTCACTCGATGACACGATAGACTCCTATAGTCTTTTCACTATGTCAGACACGTGACGTGTCACATGATCGGCTAATTTCAAAATATCTAAACGCGGCCAGAACCCTCTGTGCCGGCGTTTCTGGAGACGAATAAACGGACCGTAATACTTCTCAACCTCATTTCAGGTTAGTCACCGACACACGATAGATTTAACTCCTGAGCACTTCACCGAAGCACCTAATTATCATGCGCTGACCGCATCTTTATCGTTTCTTTACAGAATTGATCAACTTCCCCAGACAGGCATGTAAGTGACACGCCGCCCTTACATTCACATTTTGTTTACTCCAAACCGCTCCCACACGTGTAGGACCATGCCCACCATTATGTACCACCACTTAATCATGTTATTTTCATCCGTATGTGCATAGCACGATATTGGGGTTAATACGATTATGTTTAGGAATACGTTTGTTTGTTTATTTACACATATGTTGACATTGATAGTAGTTACATTAATAGCTATTCATATTATTGTTTCACAGTGTCGATTCCCTGATGAAGGGCATGATGTTAATGCCCGAAATGCATTGGACACGTTTTAAAAGACATTGCCTGAAGTAAACATTGTCCACAATGATTTTGATGACATAAGAACTAATTTTGAAATACTGAAGTTAAAAACGCAATGAAACATAAAGACATTTAAAGAAAACTTATCGAGTGGAAGTCTTTTTATCACTAGAAAAGACAATAACATGTGTGCCTGCCAAGGGATGAAACTAGAGATCCTCTAGTTTCACTTCTTCAACGCATATCGACCGACGCCGTTGGGCACTCGACGTCACCTTGCGGAGCACCACAAAATTACCATAACATCATCTAAATAGGGTGATCATCTTTCAAATTGCTGTGCATCCATCCGATCCCATTTACGTTTTTTTTACTCTCACATAGATAAATTAAGTGGTTCTTGGATGCTTTGCTAATATATGGGGCGTCCCAAGACTAGGAAGTATTCTGAGACTATCCTCCCTGTTGATAGATTCTTTCTGTGCCTTGTCTAAAGACCTTTTGTTCTATCCACCAATAGATATTTGCTTCCTTACAACCATTGCCAGAGGGGCACCGACATCAGATCCAGCTTGGGGAGTCAGCACCAGTCCAGCTTGAAGTCAAAGTGAAGGTAACCAGCACAGGCGTTGCTGGCAACTAGGACCTCAGGGAAGCCCTGGGATAAATTGTGTATACCTGCCACTGTCTATGGCGAAAGAAGGGGTCACAAATCAGAAAGGAGAAATCGTGGATCAAGTTTTTGATGCCCAGCTGAGAGAGTCACAGACCGACCAGAATGTCAAGGAGGCTTTGCTTGAGGTGAACCCTTTTCAAACAAGGGTTGCATCAGAGATCCTAGCATCAGGCCTCTGAATCCTGGTCCCAAAATGAATGCAAGTTTGCACCTTTGTTTGTTGGTCAAGAGATACCCGGGCACACTGGATGGAATGTGTGGCCCTAACAAAGAGCAGTGCGCCAACAAAGTGATATAGGAGTTAGGGAAGGACTTGAGTTTAGGGTACAGGTGCTGTGTCTCTGGTACCCGTTAGATTGAAGTGAAGAAAACTGGTGCACTGCCTAAGACACTTGACAGGATCGCTGGGAGCATTTGCCCTGGTGGGTGATTGCCCTATTCTGAAAGAAGAAACTTTTCCCTTGAAAGTGTGCCATGATTCTTGAGTTGCGAGCTGTGCAGCTCCACCGTGGAAACAACAAGAGCCTGCCTGTGAGGCTCAAATGGACACAGGGAGAAGACTCCCCTCTGGCTGGTTGTACTGTAGCTTCAATTTCCCCAAGGACTTCTTTTTCGTCAATAATGTACCCCTTTGGAAGTCCCATTTTTGAGGAGGAGCAGTCCTTTGCGGCTCCTCGTCCTAATTCCTGTGACCCTGTGTGGTCCTCCTGGTCCCTTGGAGCCAGGATTGTTTTTGTAATAATATGTTTGACTGCTTTAATATTTGCATTAGTTATATATATTCTGCACGAAAAACGTTTTTCTGAGCAATTGAGAAATGTGACTTTGCCTTTTCCTTGAATGTATTAATGAAAATGTTTTTATTAGAAATGTGTTGTTGGCTATTCTGAAATTTAAATGGATGGTCACTAAAATGCATAGGAGCCCTGAAAATGTTTTTACTAGATGGTTCTAGGATTTGCTTTTCGCTAGGGTTGTGAAAAATGATCATTCTGTTTGTGAATATAATCATTACTCTCTCCTACTACAATCTGTATGTTAATTATGACCCAATGTTTTGTTCCCTTTGTTCTCCTACTTATACCTTATATGAACCCGCTTAATGAAATGTTTAGAATGAAAAATGTCCACCTAGCAAAGAATTAGGATTGATACATTTATAAAAATAAATGTGCAAATATTTTCTATGTTCCAACTGGATCATAGGAATGTCTTTAGCTCATGCTAAAAGGACTATCTGTTAAAGATTGCAGGGATCTGTTCGCATGAGCTTAAAGCCATTATGTACTTGGCAGCCATTTTAGTTAGCCATGTGCGCGCCATGTGCTTTTTCCCTCTTCCAGAGTCTTGCACATGCTCAGAGGGGCGTAGCTAGTAGAATGCACCTGTTCCTAGTATAGAGCTGTCAGGCTATTCTTACTAATGTGCTCAGTTTGGACTCTCCTTCCACTTTGTTGAGCACGCAAATCTTGTATACCCATATTAGTCATTTTGCATGGTGGTACATGCCAGGACCTCCCCTTGGTTTTATGCTGACTAATGTAACCTAGGCATATATAAGGCCCCTGTTTTCTGTACTCTTTACAATGCCTCCTACAGTTCTTGAGGGTACTGTGTGACGTAGTCTCCCTCATCTGAAGTGAATAAAAGAGGTCTTTTATATTCCAGCTTCTGCGCCAATCTCTTCTTTGTTTGTTTAAAGAACCAGGTGTATCAGTGAGACCCCTGAGAAGGTTTCTATTTTCTACAGCTCTACCATCTCCAGATGGAATTAGCATAGAAGGAGGAGAATTCATGGAGTGGGATAGTGTTTGGGTGCTAGGGTAATAAGTGTATTCCTAATTATGCTCTGAATTGCAGAAGAAGTAACCTTTTTCATCACACCACAGTGATTCTACAGCTCTGTCAATGTAATATGCACAAATAATTTATAAAAATCCAAAATTTTGAGGGTGAGTCAGAGATCTTTCCTATGCTACTAGGGATCCTGTCCAATTTTCTCTTGATTTTGCTGCTCACTAAGGACTTAGAATAATTATGACTTTATACTTGTCTCCAATGCTCTCTATTTGCTGAGAGCTTTTGTGGGACTGATTCTGTACTGCTTATTTTTGAATCTTTGTAGTAAATACCTCTAACTGTCTCACTGACCTAGAATTCAGTTTTTGACCCTGGGCCCTTTTATTTAATTGAAGGTATTCCGGATTTGATACGTTGGGAGGTGCCTTCGATGGCTTTGGAAGTATATTCCTATGGTGGATTGTGACTTAAAGACTAAAGACAGAAAGTTAAATCTTTTACCAAGACGAACCTCATTAGCGTATCTGACTCACACTTCATAGTAGTAAGCCTCAAATTGAATATATATTTCCTTTTCTACTGCAACCATTGACTATCATTGGAACTTAATGCTTCCACTTAAAACTTTAAAAATGCATATGTCTGGTTCCCCATATTGTTTTTTGTAATTGTGTCATTTTGTTTATTGAATTATTCTTTAGTTCTTCTTTGTTTTGGTGTTTTATCTTTTTGCATTTCAACTATATTACTGTTTTAGTATTGCAGAAATATTTTACACATTGCCTCTAAGTTAAGCCTGTCTGCTCTATGCGATAGCTACCAGGGTGTTGGACTCAGGTTTACTTAGTGGCACTGGTAGTTCACGATGACAAGGACTGTGATTGTTACTTGTAGTGGGTTCTTATACCCCTCTACTAATAACAGAATTTCTTACACAGACACAATAACTCAGGATCACTTCCTCTTCCTCCTACTTATTTACATGCAGGCCTGTGGCACACGTGTTAGCTTCCCCTTATTCACACAGAACAGCTGGGCATATTTAGGCATGGGAGAAATGACTGCTGCACACACACTGTGCCAGTCATTCCATCTCCTTCTCACACCAAGCCTTAGAAAGAGTAGGCAGTTACCTTGTGGGTGAGACCTTTTCTTACCCTGAACACTAACAAAAATTCTGTGTTTTGCAGTTGATGCCTGCCTCGTATAGTCTGAATAAGCAAGTATCTGAGAAATTGAAGGCATCGCACTTTCATACAGAGTGAGAGACAGAGGAAGAGAAGGCGAAAGAGCTAAAATGGGGAGTAAGAAAAGGAGGAAGAAAGGGAGAGGGGAGCAAAGAAAGAAAAGGTAGAGAAAGAAATTGGAATGATCAGAAATTGAAGATGAAGAGGCGAAGTGGAAGAGTGGATAGAGAGGAGGAGGAGAAAAGAGGCACAAGGACAAAAGAGATATTGATACTACTATGTTATCTAGTTTCTCCAGGCTCCGTGTCATCTGATTTTTCTTATCAAAAGATCTATCCCAGGCCTTGAAATGCCCACTTGCAATTCCAAGTCAGGTTGATGTTGAGCTCTTTTTAGCACCTTCTAGTCCCATCTGCCATAAACCTAGGCTGGAAAGGAACAGGTGTTCTGTTCATTCAGAACATGAATGAGCAATAAGGATGCCATTAAATCTTGTTTTTATCTTGACACATTTGCTGTCTATTCAAGGGAAGAGGTTAAATGTCAGTTTGTCTTTTAACTAATTGCTGCTTGGAAAATTAGGTTTATTTTCCTCTCTCTTACTGGAGTTAGAGTTTTTTGTCAAGTGAGCTGTCTGAAGATGTCAGTTATTTTTCTATAACACATAACATTATTTAAATAGCCAGTAAATTACTATTATAAATATATGTCAGGAATTACAAAAGCAAATTGTTTTTAAATTAAGAAGTGTGATGCAAACGAAGAGTTGAATGTGAGCAAAACAAACCAGAACACTTTACTTGGTGATGTCCAAATGACACATATTTGCAGAATCTCTACTTTCAAACATTATTGTTTGTACACTATATTGTTTTATAAGTAAAACCATGTCAGTGGGAACGTTTGTGGACAATTCAATGTTAAATCTGCTGTTTAAAAATGACAGTGTGCTACCACTTCATTCTTTAGTTATGTATTTTTTACAAGTGATAGATTTTAAACATGATTGGAGAAACATTCCTGCCCCTGCGCGGATGACAATGCTGTTAATGAACTAAGAGGCACATCAAGGGTCATGTGTATCCTATATGAGACTAGATTTGTATTACATATGGAAACAAGTTTAGTCTATTAACCGCTGACGGAACCGTTCCGTCATCAGCACAGCTCAGCCGTGACTGATGACGGAACGGTACCGTCACAAGCATCGACGGGGTTAAATCAAGCAAAAGAGTTTTTTGTGCAGCAAACATGCTTAACTTTCACATTTTAAGGAACTTTCATATGTGATAATGAAGAAAATGGGGGCTCAATGAATTAAAATATTTGCCCACGATCACATCATTTGAAAACAGTTTATGGATCAAGAGCATTACAAATAAGTCGAGTAGATTATTTAAAACACTAGACCTGCAGGTCTAATAACATTTTATAAGATTTTTCAAGGCCTGCATCTTTTTTTTTATTCGCGAAGTTGTGTACAAAGCACCTAAGCCTTTTGTGGAGGTAAACAGATCTACTTCTAGATGTAAAAAACACATACAGAGAAATCTATCATTCCACAATCAACCAGCAGTAGGCCCCAAACTCAGCGGTCAGAGATCCTTAAAATGCTGTTATTCAATCCACTTTGACATTAATTCACTCAGCAGATAGAACCAAACATGAAATGCACCACAGAATCTCAAGTAGAATTCTCTAGAAAGAACCAATACTATTCCCAAAATCCTGCCAAGTGTGACCACGGACTACAGTGCGGCAGAGTGAGAGGGCAGATAACTTTGTAAGAAAACAACTGTAGAGTTCTTGGACTCCTTTGCTGAAATCTTTCATAACATTTAAAAGAGGACCCAGTAACTACTGTGTAAAAACTGTATAAAAAGGAGAAGGGGTTAAAAGAAATTGGAGCCTCTAGAGGTGTGGGGTGTGCTGGTATGCTGACATGCCAACCAACAGACTCAATGAGCCTGGGTAAGCAAAAAAACGTAGGGTGCCCTCTGCTAGGACCCATAATTCTTTCTTCCAGTTTGTTTAAGAGCCCTGAGGAACACACTTTTCACAGCCCACGAGATAATAACCCAAGGGAAAATAGTAATGAGCACTTTAAAAGCATGATCTGACATCAACTATCAACAAGCATTTACAATGCAACGGTCTCGCCTTTGATAAAGTTAGAGCTATTGGCATTGTAAATGACAACATTTTTATGTATGTGTTGGTTTTGAAAACAGATAAATAAATGGCACTGTCATTTACAATGCCAATAGCTTAATCTCTCGCAAATGCCACACACAAACACACAGCCACACACAGAGTCCCACACACATACATACCTACAGAGCCACACACAGAGCCACACACACACATACACAGAGCCATATACACAGACACACACACAGGCCCCCACCCCTCCCCCCGTCGGGATGCACCCTCCAGGGCCAGCATGGACGGGAAGTCCTTGCAGTTGGAGATGCCGGTGGAGTCGGTGATGCAGGCCTTCCACAAGTTGGACCAGAAGGTGGCCGTGGTGATGACCGTGCCATCGATGCTCGACACCTTCCAGTAGTCGGTGAGCAGCGTGGAGCAGACCAGCACCCAGCCCGACAGGGCCAGCAGGAAGGCCTCGATCTCCCCCGCCATGCTGGCCATGGTCACCGGCGAGGGTCACAGGGCACAGGAGTCAGAGCTGAGGGCACGGGTGAGGGCAGAGGGCACGGGTGAGGGCAGAGGGCACAGGGGTAAGAGCTGAGGGCAGAGGGGTGAGAGCTGAGGGCACAGGGGTAAGAGCTGAGGGCACAGGTAAGAGCTGAGGGCACAGGTAAGAGCTAAGGGCACAGGAGTCAGAAGCGAGGGCCTAGGAAGAGCTAAGGGCACAGGGCAGGGTAAGAACTGAGGGCAGAGGGGTAAGAGCTGAGGGCACAGGTAAGAGCTGGGGGCACAGGTAAGAGCTGAGGGCACGGGTAAGAGCTGAGGGCACAGGTAAGAGCTGAGGGCACAGGGGTAAGAGCTGAGGGCACGGGTAAGAGCGGAGGGCACGGGTAAGAGCTGCAGGCACAGGGGTAAGAAGTGAGTGAGGGCCCGGGGTGAGATCAGATGGCTGAGGGCACCTGCGAGGGCGGAGAGCAACGCGGCTCGCAACTTTAAGGAATGCCTGGAACGTTGGAGTCCCGCTCGGGGGACTCTGAATCAGAAACTGCCCAAGAGCCTCTCACGGGCTCTAAAAGAATAATGCCCTAGGATGCTGTGGCGGAACGATTGAGCGGCCCTCTGCCCTGGAAGGGAGAAAGGAGGGATGGAAGGGTGAAAGGAGGGATGGAAGGGTGAAAGGAGGGGTCGAAGGGTGAAATGATCAATCAGTGAAAGGATGGACCGATAGAATGGATCGATTGATGGGAGGGTGAACGGACGGCTGGGTACATGGAGAGAAGGAATGATGAAAGGGTGAGGGCACAGCTTCCAGTGAGGCCTGGGCCAGCTCGGTGTCACTTCAGGAAAGATTGAAAGGAGGGTTCTTCGTGGCTCTGCGTTCAGAACAATCGCAATCATGCTCGTCAAAGGCAGGAACGACATTTAATAATGATATCGTTTAATAGATGAGTGTGAGGTACACACATACATAACAAAGAGGCTGACAAAACGCACACCTCTGGCAGAAGCAGGGCCGTCGGGCGGTGCCACCCTTGAAGGGTTCATTTTAAAACGTGTCACAGCGTCACACTGTCACGCTGCGAGGCAGGTGAACACGGCACACTGCCACAACATTCCTTTGGGGGTCTAGGCTGGTACCGGGGCCTCTGTGGTAAAAGGAGGCATGACTCTGAAAGTGCGCTCCTCACACCGTGGGCAGGAGGCGCTAGACTGGTGCATGAGGCGCTATGGGAATCCGAGCAAACCCAAGAGCACTGGGGGCGCAAACAATGGAGGGGAGTGGTGGGGTGCCGTGGCATGCACGGACGGCCCAAGAGGCGCTTCGCTTGGATCGACGGGGTTCATTCCTTCATTCATTCACTCAATTGTCTATTCAAAGATTGATCTATTGGTCCCTCACACCCGAGGGAGGGAGGGCTGGGGCTGGGGCTGGCACACACATATGCGGTACAATCTCCTCGCCTGCCCTCTCCCTTCCCACACCCCACGTGGGTGCAATGCACCATCACCCCGCACCCTTGGCCCCTGCGCTGGGAGCAGCGCTGCTGGAAGTCTTCAAGGCGCGGTCGGCGACCACAACCTAAGAATTAGTTACTACTATCAGCCGCCGCCCCCGCCGGCTGTGATAGGGGGGCTGCTGACTGCAGGATGCAGGGATGCAGGAGAGCTGACGGGGCAGGATCGGGGGCCTGTCAGGCTCCATCCGAAATACTATATACGAGGAGGGCGGGAAAAACACCCAGCGCTGCCGCCGGAAAACTGTTCTCCGTGTATTTTGTACCTGTGAGCACATACGCTAGACAGACCGTGGCGCACACCCACATCCGGCACATGGCACCTGTATGTAGCGTCATGTATATGTGGTGGTGGCTCAGAGACTCATAGCGCGTGTATCCCTGCCTGTCAATAAGGCGGCCAATTATACATGTAAGCAGCACAGTACAGTTTGTGAGTATTGGGGCCAAAAACACAATGCCCAGAAACACAATGCACATGTAAATAGCATGGCCTGCCCAACTGTGTAAAACAAGAGCCCCTCTCTCAGCAAAAGTACCAGGAACAACTACATCAGGTAGAAACTCAAACACCATGAAACTTCCAGCACCAGGAAAGGGGGCAGGGCACATTGTTTACTATTGACAAGGCAGGCACCAGAGAAGAGGCAATCAGTAAGCGACCTACTGTGGCCGAGGGCTGAGGGGCACTCACCTGCAGCCGGCACCACTGGAAGGATGTCCTGACCTCATGGCAGGTGGGAGACTTGGCCCCGCCCACATCGGGCAACATCAGCATCAGAAGGAGAGGTGTCCCAGACCTTAAAAGCAGCGCCAGCGGGCGACGAGGTCCAGGGGGCACCCTCCTTGGAACTCCAACCATAGCACCCGTCAGCTGGGCGTGCGGCGGGCACCAATGCCGGAGAACCATCTTCAATTGAGGGAGGGGTAATTATGGAAAGGAGAGGCGAGCAAGCAGGTGCAGGGGTAAAGTTGGAACAGGGTTTAAGTGAGACGGTGACACCTAGAGCAGGGGTGCAGGTGAAAGTACACTTGAGACGGGAAAGAGTGGGCAAGATCTTGACCCCGGGTAAGGGAAGAAACAGGGGGGCACTCTAGGGTCGGAAAGGTCAGATAAAAAAAAGTGTCAGAGAAATAGGGACTGGCAGGGAGTACCCCTGAGTGATGTATCCCTGGGACTGGGAGAGCAGGGGAGGGCTAGTATTGGGGTCATAGGACAGGGGCGGGGGACTCTTCTTAAGCTACGAAGGAAACGGGACTCCTGGGAAGGGTGTGGAGCGCACAATGCGGATTGTATCCTGGGAAAAGAGGTCACGTCAGAGGCGAGGTAGTCATGACAGGGAGGGGAGGAGGGAAATCGCCAGAGGACCAGGGGGTTGGGAAATGTGAGATCCCCAGGACAGAAAAACAAAAAAAAACAAAGAAGAAATAAATCCAGGCAACCAAGAACAGATCCGTTTGAGGAGATCACATCCAGAGAAGACGACCCGATCCAACAGCGAACGCACAGCCCAGTCACCGCAAAACGCAGTGAAGTCTGCGGCTCGGACAGAACTTCTCCGCGGCGCTGCCGGCTCCGGGTGTGGGATCGGAGCCCCCTCCTCCCCACGCCCTTCTGCTCCAGCCCCTCCTCAGAGCAGCGCACTGTGGGTCACAGCGCTCCTGCCTGCGCCACGCTGATCTTAGACACTATCTGCCCCTCGCCGGCTCCCCTCCAGTAGGGGGAGACAGGGGCAGCCCTCATTGACCCCATACAAAGTACCCGTGGTCTGAGAGCAGCAGGCTCCTATGAACCTACGCACTTACTTGCATAGTTTGGAAAGAAAAAGTGAAATAATGATAAAGAAGGACATGCAACAGGACACATGGTAGAACTACAAAATCACAAAAACAGAAGACGGAAAGAAGCCACAGACAACGGAACACGGAGACAACAGGAAACAAAGCGCAGCCCACTCCTGCAAAAAGACACGTTCAAAATGGCCAAAACATGCCGAGAAAAAAAAACATCCGCCCACCGCCGCATGACGTTCTAAAAGGGGCGGAATGATAAAAAATCTACGGAACGCCCACGAATCTGGTCAGAGAATAATGGACAGATCTCTCTTCCAATGGCTAGCCTCCATTTATGGAGCTAGCCAATGGAAGAGACAGGTGGGACAAAGCCCCGTACTGCTAAACAAAAGATTTCGCCTGCGCGAACACTGCTGCGCAGTGGATGCCAGGCGAAACCTAAAAACTATCTGTTAGCCTTAGTAAAGGACCAGTGCGAGGTGAATGAAGGATTAAAAGGGAGCACAGTGTAAGAACTACATTTAACTTTAATTTCAAGGCTAATGGCCTTTGCCATCTCCAGTCCAAACAGGCCTCCTTCCACAGTCCACGACCTGCGAATAAATGAATTCAATTGGAGCCCTGCATGAAAAACACCTCATCCCCAGTACACGGATTGGTATCTAACTCACAAGAGTAACACTGGAAAAACTACATATCAAAATGACTGATGCCCATGAAAACCAAAGCTGAGGAAAATTAGGACAACTGTAATACACAGAATGATACAGCATTCATTTTTTCCATTTCTCTACAACTATGAAGAGTAGCTAATGGAGGAGGTAGAGTTGTACTGAATGCTAACAAGGTGCTTACTTCCTGTCATGTTCCAGTAACAAACTGTGGCTCTTTTGATGTAATGGTGTAGCACTATATTTCACCCCAAGCACCCATTAATAATGGCATTTTTTTAGGTTTGCATTTATATAGCGTTTGCTACGCCTGATTAAGGGGCCTATTATGATTGCGGAATTTCCGCATCCTCCGGGCCGGCGGAAGCCACCGCCGGCCCGGAGGATGCGGAAAAACCGCAGCGGACCCACCAAAGACCCACCGCCACATTAGGATGGCTGGTGGGTCCTGGTTTCCGTCCGCCGCTTTTCCGCCGCGGTTGGCTTACAACCGCGGCGGAAAAGCTCTAATATGGTGGCGGTGTCTCTCAGACACCGTCCGCCATATTAGGATTGCTGCCAAGATATGCTTTTCCGCGGCGGGTTTACCGCCGTTGAAAAGCATACGGATCTTCACTGCAGGGGCCCGTTACGGGCCCCCTAGGTGAAGGGGGGGTGGGGGGTGCACATGGGGGGTACCTATGGTACCCCCCTGTATTTGTATGCAGAAAGCAGCAGGCACCGCGCGGTGCCTGCCACTTTCTACATACAAATGCAATGCGTGCATTTTTAACATTGCTGCGGGTGCAGCTTGAAGCTGCACCCGCCGCAATGTTAAAAATAGAGACTGTGACCACCAGGGTGGCGGTCACATCCTAATAGCACAGGAGGGAACGCCGCAGCCCATGCGGACGTTCCCTCATCCTCGGTGATCATAATCGGCCCCTAAGTGTTAAAGTGCTTTTCAGCAAGTCGCAAGCTACCTCGGAACCTAAAAAGGATTTGTGGCGAATTAGTGTAGGAAAATATCAAATTAATTTGATTTGAGCAGTGGGCATGTTGGTCTGTTATTTGGATTGTAAAACGGTAGTGAAGGGATAGAAGAGGGAAGGGTTTGTATTGTGTTATCATACTACTTGGAGGAAATATCTCGAAGCTACTCTGAAAGTGTCTTGTACCAAAATTTCACCTAACGCTTTCTTAATGGAATCAAAATGTGTTTCCAGTACACAAGTTGATTTTTAAAAATAGAATAGAGGGGAATACTTTAAAATCTTCAGATACAGCCACATAAAGCCTGCTGAGTGCTTATGCGCAAGCTTTACGACCTCTATCTGATGTGGTCACATATTAGTCAGTTAAAAAATACTATTTGACTAGAGGTGAACAAGCTATGTTTTAGACTGGATAAAATCATTCTTCTCGATTGCTATGCATGCATATTGTCTTGTCACTGACCATACAGTACTAAAATAAATGCACTCTTCTTTATAAAAACATATTAGAAATGTCAATATTAAGGCTCATTTTGAACCATCGGACTGATGAGTCACATTTGCGGATTTCGCTGCATCTTAAGATTGAGTAACAGTGAAGAAACTTTTTCTGAGCACAAGGATAGGCACGTGACCTCTCAGTAGCCAGTAATCCAAACTCTCTCAGATGAGAACGTTCTTTCGTGTACACCATTCTGACAGTTACTCAAACCCCATGGTAAGGCGGACTGTCGAAACCCTACCCTGACCGTATACTGAGCAACCCCGCAGGATAAGTACAGGCATTGACCCGTATAGGTTAACGCCCTCCTCACCGGCTCTGTCCCCACTGCTTCAAGCTCCAGGTGGAACCTCTTCAGACTGTAAATACTGTGGAACTCTGCAGTAAAACCAGTGCTAATGTGTCTAACCAATGATATATTCATTTTGTGCATTTACGTTTTATATTCTCCATTTGATTATTCATTTATGCGTGTCACATTATTCAGTTTTCTTAGCTTAGCCTGTGTGCCACCATTTTGGAGTGCTTCTCTCCGCTTGCGAGTCGCACTCGCTCACCCCTCCCGTAGGAATAGAAAAACCCTGAACACAGCAGTTTTCGTTTCTTGGCTAACTGTGATCGAAACTATAACAAATTCCTAATCTGTGCTGTTCCCATGTGCTGGAGACGCTGAGGCCTGGCTCCGCGGCCTTGGGCCGAGATAAGTAATGTTGCCATTGCAGGTGTAGATGCTTCTTGTGTGAGGCCATTGTTCGCTCTTTCAGGGGTTCAGTACTTTTCCAGTATGGGCGTGTTTTATCCTACTGTATCCTGTTATAATGTATTGCTGTGATGAGATGAGGCAGTCCTCTCGGCGCACTCTTAGGGGTGAGGTCGGACAGAGCCCTCTCATATGGGAGTTTGTGGCCTAATAAAATATCCTGTTTATCCTTCTCCACTGTCCGGCTGACTTATTACTTGGTAATTATAGGTGAGTGCGGTAAGTCACTCGGGTGGATTTGAACCACGCTTATCAATGCTACTTGGAGGAAATATCTCGAAGCTACTCTGAAAGTGTCTTGTACTAAAATTTCCCCTAACGCTTTCTTAATGGAATCAAAATGTGTTTCCAGTACACAAGTTGATTTTTAAAAATAGAATAGAGGGGAATACTTTATAATCTTCAGATACAGCCACATAATGCCTGCCGAGTGCTTATGCGCAAGCTTTACGACCTCTATCTGATGTAACTTTTATGTAAAGCACAAAGCCCCCATCACTGCAAGACAATTGGGAAAGTGTGAATGGGGGTGCCCGTCACTCGCATAGTTCTAGAAAAAAAATCTGGAATTAATGCACAAAATCATGAACGGTGAATAGCTTGACTTTCCGAGGTGGTCACATATTAGTCAGTTAAAAATACTATTTGACTAGAGGTGAACAAGCTATGTTTTAGACTGGATAAAATCATTCTTCGCCATTGCTATGCATGCATATTTTCTTGTCACTGACCATACAGTTCTAAAATAAATGCACTCTTCTTTATAAAAACATATTAGAAATGTCAATATTAAGGCTCGTTTTGAACCATCGGACTGATGAGTCACATTTGCGGATTTCGTTGCATCTTAAGATTGAGTAACAGTGAAGAAACTTTTTCTGAGCACAAGGATAGGCACGTGACCTCTCAGTAACCAGTAATCCAAGCTCTCTCAGATGAGAACGTTCTTTCGTGTACACCATTCTGACAGTTACTCAAACCCCATGGTAAGGCGGACTGTCGAAACCCTACCCTGACCTTATGCTGAGCAACCCCGCAGGATAAGTACAGGCATTGACCCGTATAGGTTAACGCCCTCCTCACCGGCTCTGTCCCCACCGCTTCAAGCTCCAGGTGGAACCTCTCCAAACTGTAAATACTGTGGAACTCTGCAGTAAAACCAGTGCTGTGCAGAGCTCCCCGTGGAAGTTGCGCTGTTCCTGCAGTCACCCGCCACAGTCTTAAAGAGGACCGTAACAACGTCCTCAAATAATGAAAATGTCACACATAGCAATCTGAAGGTTTTACAGATATGCATGCATTAACATAAACAATACTC
This sequence comes from Lissotriton helveticus, assembly GCF_964261635.1. Classification (NCBI taxonomy): domain Eukaryota; kingdom Metazoa; phylum Chordata; class Amphibia; order Caudata; family Salamandridae; genus Lissotriton; species Lissotriton helveticus. The sequence continues at coordinate 1,467,836,779 of NC_136067.1, forward strand.
TAGCCACAAAGAAAAAAACTAGGGGGAAAAAACAAGGGAGCACACTCAACTCCCTCCTCCACCCATTATCTGTGTTGCGTGGACACATCTGTAGGATCTAAGAAAAGTGGAGCGTAATTGAAAAAGAAGTGGTGTGGCACTAGTTCAGATTGGTGGGTGGAACGGGTAGCCTTTGTACGTTGTAAAATTTGAAAGGCATGGCACCCACACTCTATTGACATGCTCCAACATTAAACTAGTATCGCAAACACAGAAGCACAAAGCAGAAAAAAACAGCTGAACTACAGGTGCAGCAGGGGAAGGGCTCCGAAGAGCATTTCACACTAAAGTTTGATGTGTGATGTAAATTGCTCTGACACCCTGCATTGGAATGAGTAGTGTTATAAAAGAAATAAAATTAGATAGTGTTATTTAAAATATTAATTGTGTAAATTCTGGGACTGACCAACACATCTAACATTCCTCAGTGCATGCATATCTCTTGACTCTAGGAACTGAACAAAGTCAAAAGCATCCCTCTCCTAAAGAGAGTGAAGTGATTATCTTTATGCATTTGTTTCTCCATTTCTTTTAGGTGTGCATCTTGTAGCCCATCTCCTCCCCCCTCATAGCTACCAGGCAGTATACTTAAACAAAAGGAGGCCTAATGGCCGTTAACATTGACCTTTATTTTAGACTCAGCTGAAATCCGATAAGCCCTTTCCTCGCCTGCACTGGGACAGGCTTGTCTTCTCGAAGACCGCAACAAAGTTAAACATATTTATTTATAGTCATTTGTCCGTTTCTATTTATAAATACAGACAAAGGAAAAATATTTTTCCGTCTGTATTTATATGTATGAATCCGTTGCAACGGAAAACCAGGAGCCTTAATCTTAAAACAGTATATTCTGCTACAATGTATTTAATCATGTCAATGTCTACCAGTATTGTCTGGGCCAAGTTGCACCTCATGTGTACCAGTTTAACACCTGAATGTCCTGCACCTGCAATAAAGAAGAAAAAAATACCACTAGTGTGGCTTTTTCCGAGTGGACACTCCTTTTTTAATTGTATGTACGGTCTGTCCGGCCGTGGAATCTGCCCGCCGCACAGCAGCGGATCCGCTGACAGAACTTTCGAGTCAGCAAGGACGTTGTGTTTTTTTCTGCTGCAATGGTTGTATTGGCAACATCATTTGGATAAACAGAGGTTACCAACCCACGAGGGTAAGATTGCAACATACATTGGCAAGTTACACGAAAACCCACTGGGGGAAAACAACTCGGCACTGCATATACCATGATGCACAGCAGCTCTGTAATGGGGCGGAGCATCGTTTTAAACAAGATAAAGTGACTCCAGAACATTGACTGTTTCATTTGCCTCTTACCAGCCTGTGACCAAGGGCGCTGTACGCCTGAAACACGTTAGGCTTTAAATGAAGGTTCCCTGTGTTTTGTCGATGAAGCTGCACCTGCAATAAAGAAGAAAAAATACCACTAGTGTGGCTTTTTCCGAGTGGACACTCCTTTTTGAATTGTATTTACGGTCCGTCCGGCCGAGGAATCTGCCCGCGGCACAGCAGCGGATCCGCTGACAGAACTTTCGAGTCAGCAAGGACTTTGTGTTTTTTTCTGCTGCAAGGGTTGTATTGGCAACATCATTGGCATAAACAAAGGTTTCCAACCCACGAGGGTAAGATTGCAACATACATTGGCAAGTTACACGAAAACCCACGGGGGCAAACAACTCGGCACTGCATATACCATGATGCACAGCAGCTCTGTAATGGGGCGGAGCAACGTTTTAAACAAGATAAAGTGACTCGAGAACATTGACTGTTTCATTTGCCTGTTACCAGCCTGTGACCAAGGGCGCTGTACGCCCGAAACGCGTTAGGCTTTAAATAAAGGTTCCTTGTGTTTTGCCGATGAAGCTGCACCTGCAATAAAGTAGAAAGAAATACCACTAGTGTGGCTTTTTCCGAGTGGACACTCCATTTTGAATTGTATTTACGGTCCGTCCAGCCGTGGAATCTGCCCGCCGCACAGCAGCGGATCCGCTGACAGAACTTTCGAGTCAGCAAGGACTTTGTAGTTTTTTCTGCTGCAAGGGTTGTATTGGCAACATCATTGGCATAAACAAAGGTTACCAACCCACGGGGGTAAGATTGCAACATACATTGGCAAGTTACACAAAAACCCACTGGGGGAAAACAACTCGGCACTGCATTTACCATGATGCACAGCAGCTCTGTGATGGGGCGGAGCATAGTTTTAAACAAGATAAAGTGACTCGAGAACATTGACTGTTTCATTTGCCTGTTACCAGCCTGTGACCAAGGGCGCTGTACGCCCGAAACGCGTTAGGCTTTAAATGAAGGTTCCTTGTGTTTTGCCGATGAAGCTGCACCTGCAATAAAGAAGAAAAAAATACCACTAGTGTGGCTTTTTCCGAGTGGACACTCCTTTTTTTTGTTCAAATCTGTTTTTATTGTGAACACAGCGGTAAGCCTACAACCCCTCGTCGGGGCCGGCCGCGCAGACAGTAACCAATAATAGGAGTAGGTAGCCACGTGGGGTGGAATTCTTAAACACAGCGCCTTGCCCACAACCCCCAAGGGGCCGGCCGCGTGGCCTAAGGGAGTATAAAGCAAGAGGTGGCCATGTGCTGGCAGTGTGCCTTAGTACGGGGGAGGCGCGTATGGAAAGGAGAGCAGCGGTGTCACATTAACAAAGGCCCAACAGGGGCCAAACTGCCCCAAAAAGGGGGGACTAAAGCCAGAGTGGCAAGACAAGGAGAAAGAGAAAGTCGGAAGAGGAAGAGCAGGGGAGAGGTGGAGAGGGGTCAGGGAGGTGTATCTGCGGTCGCCCACAAGAGGCAGAAGACGGGGAAGTGACTATGAGCCTAGTCTACCTGGGTCGGCGGGGAGGAGGGCATCCTCGAACAATTGCAAAGCGCGAAGCCTGGGAGGCATGCAGCGGGCATATCTTATGGAGCACAGGTGGCGCACGAGGGGTTCCCACACTGCCTTGAATCGCACCCCCCTTGATTGTATCCGTGCCGTGAGCAGCTCCATGGTCAGGACCTGCCAGAGGCGCACAAACCAGGAGGCTATCGGCGGTGCTTCAGTCCGCTTCCAATATAGTGCAATGAGTTGTTTGGCAGCGCCTAGCATGTGGAGGGTGAGGATCCAGTCGCTGCGCGTGAGTGCTTTAAGTGTGGGGGGTCGTATACCCAGCAATAGTGTGCAAACCTCCTCAGGGAGGGGAAAACCCAACACCTCTTTAATGTGACTGAGGACCTCCTTCCAAAAGACAGCCAGGGCAGGACACGACCACCAGATGTGTATGAAATCGCCAGTCGCAGTGCCGCACCTCCAGCACAGTGGTGAGGAGGCAGGGAACATTTTGCTCAGACGCAGGGGGGTGTAGTACCATTGTGTTAACATCTTGTATGCATTTTCCCTCTGCGGGATGCTGCGGTAGGATTTGGGGATGTCATTCCAGAGCCTAGACCACTGAGATGGCGTGATCACAGTGCCAGTTGCCGTCTGCCACTGCCTTTGGTAGGGATGCGCAGGCGGAGTGGTGGGATGCTGCAAGATGTTGTAGATTTGGGAGATGAGTCGTTTCAGTCCCCCGAGGGAGCGTGCCAACTTTTCAAATGGAGTGTGCGCCCTGGAGGCGGCCTGATGCATGCCATCTCCCGAAGTCCAGTGGCGCAGCTGCGCGTACTGCAGGCTAGCAGTCGAGGGGAGGTTAAACTCCTCTTTGCAGTCCAGCCACGATTTAGGCGACCCGCAAAGAAAAAGATCCCCTGCAACTCTGCAGTCTCCTAGAGTCCAGCTCTCGAACGCCCGGGTCTGAGCAGCAGGGGGAAAGTGCGGATTGCCGGCAATGGGGGTATGCGGAGAGGGGAACGTGGTCAGCCCTTTGGACACTGCCACTCTGTCCCATACTTCGAGAACCGTCCTCGTGGGGACCGCCATGTACGCACTTCTGGAGCGCGCCACCCGCGGCAACCAGGGCAGGTCCCATATGGTGCGCCCCGTAACCATTCGGTCCATGTGGAACCAGTGCTTGTCGCTTTCGCGTGCACCCCATTCTATCACGAACCGGAGATGCGCCGCCCAGTAGTAGTGGAGGAGATTCGGGCAGGCTAGGCCGCCTCTGTCCCTCGGCTCCATGAGGACTTTTTGTGAGAACCGGGGTCGTTTGCCTCCCCATATGAAAGACGTGAGGTCGCGTTGGAGGGTCTTAATGCAGTGAGTCGGTATCGGGGTGGGGAGGCACTGGAAGACATATAGAATGCGGGGGAGGATCGACATTTTGACCGCGTTTAGCCGCCCTAACCAGGAGACCATCAAGGGTTTCCATTTCCGCAGGTCCGCCAGGACATCCTTCCGGCAAGCAGCCCAGTTCTTTGAGGACCACGAGTCGAGGCGAGGTGTGAGGTCCAGACCCAGATATTTGATGTGGTCATCCGCCCAACGGTAAGGCGTGTCCTCCCTCAGCAGGCAGACCTCTTCCTCGGGGATGGTGAGGTTAAGTGCCCAAGATTTGGTGTGGTTAATTTTAAGGCCAGACGCCCGCTCGAACAGCGCGAGGGCGTCGTGTACCGCTGGGAGCGAGACTCGAGGGTTCGTGAGAGTGAGGATCAGGTCGTCCGCAAACAGCGCTACTTTGTTAGCACGCCCCCCGTGGGGGATGCCATGGATGTCAGGGGTACGCCTAATCAACTCCGCCAGCGGCTCGACCGCCAGGGCGAACAGGAGCGGCGAGAGCGGGCATCCCTGCCTCGTACCCCTGTGGATCGAGAGCGGTGGTGACAGTTGGCCGTTGACCCGGATTCTAGCTTGCGGTCCAATGTAAGGGGCCATGCACCTGGAGATCATGGTAGGACCAAGGCCCAGCTTCTCAAGGACCGCCCTCAGGAAGGTCCAGTCGACCCGGTCGAAGGCCTTTTCCGCGTCTAGCGAGAGGAGGCAGGCCGGGATTTTCCAATGGTGGACCTTTCCTACCAAGTGTGCCAACCTGCGAACATTATCGGCCCCCTGGCGGTCTCGTATAAAACCCACCTGGTCCGGGTTCACCAGGCCCGGCATATGTGGATCCAGCCGCTTGGCCAGGATCTTAGTATAAATCTTAAGATCAGTGTTAAGGAGGGCGATGGGGCGATAAGAAGCACACAAGTCGGGGTCCTTCCCAGGTTTGGGGATCAAGGCTATTTCCGCCATGCCCATATCGGGGGACGGGCCGGTAGCATCAGAGAAGGATCCATAAAGGCGCAATAAATGTGGGCGGAGCTGAGTCAGGAACAGGCGATAGAAGGCCAACGGCAGGCCATCCGGCCCCGGGGTTTTCCCCACGGGGAGGTCCCCTATGGCCTCAGTCACTTCCTCTTCCCGCAGGGGGTCCTCCATCGTGGCTGCACACGCCGGGGACAGTGGGGAACCCTCGAAGTCCGCGAGCACGGCCTCCCGCGCCTCCGCAGAAGTGGGTGCCTCGGCGTAGAGCGAGGAGTAATACTCAAGGAACGCGTCCTGTTTGGCCCTCTCAGAGGTGACACAAGTGCCATCCTGCCGCCTGACATTAGCGATGTGGGCCCTAGCGGCTCGCGCCCGCAGTCTGCCTGCCAGCAGGCGACCCACTTTGTCCCCACCCTCATAGTACCGTTGCTTGAGCGCCAGCAAGGAGAATTCCGCCTTGTTAGTGCGCAGTGCACGAAGTTGTCCCCTAAGGTTGGCAAGGGCTCTCTTAGTCGCCCGAGTGGGGGCGTCTCGATCCTGGGCCTCCGCCAGCTTGATCTCGCTGGCCAGGTCTGTTTCCAACTTGAACACCTCTTTCCTCCGTGCCGCCGCCAAGGAAGTGATGTGGCCCCGAATGGTGGCCTTGAAGGCGTCCCACACTGTGTGGAAGGGCATGTCGGGGGTGTCGTTAACGGCGAAATACGAGTCTATGGCGTCACGGATGCTGGCAACGTCGTCCGGGTCTCGAAGGACTCCCGGCGGGAGCACCCACCTTCGTTCGCGAGCGGCCCGAGCCTGGGGGTCCTGCAGCAACAGCTCCACGTGGGCGTGGTCCGACAGGGAGATGTCGGATATAGCAGCTGCTAAGGAGTCTCGGGTCAGTTCAAGAGAGGTAAACAGATAGTCGATACGGGAGTACGTCCGGTGGGAATGCGAGTAAAAGGAGTAATCCCGGGACCCCGGGTTATGGTAGCGCCATATGTCCACAAGGCCCAGGTCCAGAAGCTGCGTCTTGAGGGTAGAAGACATCGCTCCCGCGCCGTTAAAGGGGGCGCCCGCGCGGTCCAGCTCGGGGTCCCAAACAAGATTGAAATCCCCGCCCAGTATCGTATTAGCGGCGCCCAGTGGGAAGTGTTCCCGCAATAATGTCTGGAGGTACTTGTCCTGCGACTGGTTGGGCGCGTACACACACCCCAGAGTGAACTGTGTACAGCCTATCTGTACCGTGGTTCGGAGGAAGCGCCCATCAGTGCTTTTAAAGGGTTTCACGGGTCCCCGCCTAATGCCAGCCCTACAGAGGATCGCCACCCCCGCTGTCTTGGTGTCAGAGGATGCCCAGAACTGTGTGGGGTACCTAGGGTGTGTCATGCGTTTGACGTCTCCCCTGAGGAGGTGTGTCTCCTGGAGGAGAACAATGTCGGGGGAGTGGTGCAGGAGGTAGCGCCATACCTGACTTCGCTTGTTGGGAGAGTTGAGCCCCTTGACGTTAAGGGAAAGGACCTTCAAGGGCGCAGGGATGTTAGCTGTCATAGTGCTAAGGGGGTTTGGAGTCGCACAGATCCCGGCCTAGTAGACCTCCCCTCGAGCGGGACAGCAGAAGCGGCAACCCGTCGCAAGCGCGGCAACTCCCGCAGGACCCACCCTGCCACCCCTCCGCAAGCGCGGGGAAGGAACAGGAAGAGGGGGATGTATAAGGGGGAAGTAGGAAGAGAGGAGAGGAAGAAAGAAGAAAAGGTGCAGAGGGGGAAGAGAACCAAATCAGGCCAACGGGCCCAGTGTACAGTGTCCCAGGTATCGGACATCCTCCACCCGAGGGTTAGGATGAACTCAGGAATGTCACTTCCTACGGGACAAAGGGAGGGAGCGGAGATCTGGGAAGGTAGTGTTCAAACAAGACGTCCCAGAGCCCGCCTACCCCGCTGCTTCAAGGTAGTTCGGGGGATTGCGCCGGGTCGTGGGGTCCATTCGGCCCGGTCAGGCACCCACAGGGCGCTGGAGCTCGGCGATGCGGTGCTCGGCCTGGAAAAAGCAAAAGGTGGTGTCCATGTCTAGGGCAATGGGGTCAGGCCACCATGATGGAGGAGGGTGAGACCAAGCGCCCAGTCGGCAAGCAAACGCCCAGGATAGCACGGGACACAACAGCAGCGATCAGCAGCCATCCGGCGTTGAGGGGCGATCTCCACCCTCCGAGCCAGAAGCGAGGAGCTGGGAGGCCTGCCCCTCGCGGTCGCCCTCAAGGGAGCGGATGTGGGCGATGATGTCCTGCTTGGCCTGCGAGACAGTGAGTGCATCCACCGGAGGAGGTCGTCGACTTCTGCGCACCGTGGACCATTCCGGGCGTGGAGGTGTCTTCCCCGAGCGGGGAGGACGAGCCGGGCTGTGGTCCGGGGATTCCGGCATGCCTAATAGTTGTGCCGCCTCTCGGTAGGACCGGAGGGCCCTGCGCTTGCCCTCCCATTTGAAGATGAGCGCGAAGGGGTGGCCCCACTGGTACGAAATGTTCAGGGACCGGAGCTTCTCTGTGATCGGACGGAAGACCCTCCGCCTGTGGAGCGTGGTGGGGGCCAGGTCCTGGTAGATCTGGATCTTGTGACCCTCGTACTGCAAGTCAGGGTTGTCTCTAGCCGCCTTCAGGATGGCCTCTTTTTCAGTAAAATAATGCAGTCTAGTGACGATGTCGGGGAGGAGGCCCGCTTTCCCTCCCGCTCCAAAGACTCGGTGCGCGCGGTCAAGGCGCGGCGGGGGGGCGTCCTCTTCGCCCCACACCTCTTGCAGGAGTAGGGCCACATAGGCCATGGTATTAGTCCCTTCTTCTCCGAGTGGCACGCCCCGAATGCGGAGGTTGTTGCGGCGTCCTCTGTTCTCCAAGTCCTCCTGCTTAATCTGGAGCTGGATGTGCTGCTCTTCAAGGGTCGCCACTCTCTGCCAGATCTGCTCCAGGTCCTCGGTGCGGGAATCCACTGTTCGTTCCAGGCCGTCGACCCGGTCGCCAAGATCGGTGACTTCTCTGCGTAGCTCTGTGACGCACGTATGGACCTCCGTCCTGAGGGATCCAATCTCGGTTTTCAGATCGGCCATGAAGGAGGACATGAAGGCCTGCGTCACCGGGGGGGAGTCAGCCTGCGTTGGGGGTTTCCCCTCGGATGTCGGCGGGGGGCCCCCTGAGGAGGATGGCGAGCCCGCCTTGCCCCACATGGAGGCCACCGACGCCCTCCTGGTCGTCGTGGATGGGGGGTCCGGTCTGTTCCCCTTACCGCGGGTCATGGTCTACTCAGGGCGTCGAAGGGCAGCGGGGGCCCGCCTCTGCCGCTGTGTACAACTCCTGGTCAGCGGCGCGGGATAGTGCAGGGGGGGGTGTGCTGGCGCCTCGGTGATCAAGCCCAGGTTCCACGGTCAGTAGCACAAGATCCCAGGGCTGGGGTCGGCGGTGCGTTTTCCGACAGGGCACGAGGTGCGTGTAGGCAATTGTTGTCCAGCAGAGATCCGGGCCGTGATGAGGCTGAGCCCGGGAGACAAGGTGGCGCGTAGGCCGGGGAAGCGTCAAGGAGGTGACGGTCGCGGGTGCTCCACGGCAGGTCTGGAAGAGATCCCACAGGCGGAGGCCCGGCACAGTCTCGTGGTCCCGCCGGGGCTAGGATCCACCCCCCGCGCGATGTCCAGGGGGCCGCGGCCAGGCGAGTCCCCCCGAGTCGTCCAGCAGCGAAGAGCCCAGGGCCAGGGGGGGCAGAAGGCGGGAGCCCCTAGTGTCCTCGCCGGCGCTCAGTAGGATCTCCTGGACTGGGGTGGCAGGTCGGCCAGGGGATGCGTCCAACAAAGTTCAGGCCCCCAGGGTACTGGACTGACCCACACGCAGCTTCAGGGTCACTCCCCAGGCCTCCGCCCGCACGCCCCAGGCTGCAGGGAGCGCTCAAGCGGCGGCCGCCAAAGCGCGGAAAGCCGCCCCCCACCAGAAGAGCAAAATGGCGGGCCGGTCAGTAGGCAGGCCCCGCAGGCGTCGGGCCCCCGCAGAGAGGCGGCAGGGCGGCCAGGGGATGCGTCCAACAAAGTTCAGGCCCCCAGGGTACCGGGCTGACCCACACGCAGCTTCAGGGCCACTCCCCGGGTCTCCGCCCGCGTGCCCCAGGCTGCAGGGAGCGCTCAAGCGGCGGCCGCCAAAGCGCGGTAAGCTGCCCCCCACCAGAAGGGCAAAATGGCGGGCCGGTCAGTAGGCAGGCCCCGCAGGCGCTGGGCCCCCGCAGAGAGGCGGCAGGGGAGGGGGGGCGTCTCACCTCGGCACACCAGGGCGTCCAGCGGTGGGCGGAGGAGTCGTGGCCCAGGCTCGCGGGCAGGGGGTCCTCAGTAACCCCTCCGGTCGGGGGCCCGTCGTCGCCTCCAAAGCCGGGGACTCGCGTAGGGGCAGCACCCAGGCCGCTGATGATCGCCCAACCTCAGCAGTTCCGGCACGGCCCCGCCGACGTCAACCGGGCTCCGCAGATGTGGTGCAGCCGCCGGAGGGGTAGCAGCGATGTGGCGCCTCGCCCAGCCCGCTGCAGCGGTCCCTCTCGTGGCTGGCAGGCAGGTCAGGCAGGCAGATCAGGCAGCGCGGCCGAGGGCCCGGCACCAAGATGGCGGCCAACAGCCGAGCACAGAAGCCCCGGAGCTCAGGGCAGGGGCCTCGGGCGCGCCTGCAGTCGCAGTCCGCCGATGGAGTGCAGCCGCCGGAGGGAGAGGAGCGACGAAGAGCCTCTCTCAGCCCGCAGCAGTGGTCCCCCTCTCGGCGGGCAGTTCAGGCGGCGCGGCAGAGGATCCTGCCAGAAGATGGCGGCCAGCAGTTGAGCCCGGGAGCCCCGGAGCCTGGAACAGGGGCCGCGGGCGTGCTCACAGCCGTGGATCGCCGCTTAAGAGAGCACCAGCAGGGTCAGGATAGCAGGGGGGTCCCCAGGAGCAGATGCCCCCCAAGAACTACGCTGTAACAAGCCGATCAATGCAGCGGGGCGACGGAGCTCACTCAGGACACGTCAGGTCACATCGCTGTCTCGGCCACGCCCCCGGACACTCCTTTTTGAATTGTATTTACGGTCCGTCCGGCCGTGGAATCTGCCCACCGCACAGCAGCGGATCCGCTGACAGTACCTTCGATTCAGCAAGGACTTTGTGGTTTATTCTGCTGCAAAGGTTGTATTGGCAACATCATTGGCATAAACAAAGGTTACCAACCCACGAGGGTAAGATTGCAACATACATTGGTAAGTTACACGAAAACCCACTGGGGGAAAACAACTCGGCACTGCATATACCATGATGCACAGCAGCTCTGTAATGGGGCGGAGCATCGTTTTAAACAAGATAAAGTGACTCGAGAACATTGACTGTTTCATTTGCCTGTTACCAGCCTGTGACCAAGGGCGCTGTACGCCCAAAACGCGTTAGGCTTTAAATGAAGGTTCCTTGTGTTTTGCCGATGAAGCTGCACCTGCAATAAAGAAGAAAAAAATACCACTAGTGTGGCTTTTTCCGAGTAGACACTCCTTTTTGAATTGTATTTACGGTCCGTCCGGCCGTGGAATCTGCCCACCACACAGCAGCAGATCTGCTAACAGAACTTTCGAGTCAGCAAGGAGTTTGTGGTTTTTTCTGCTGCAAGGGTTGTATTGGCAATATCATTGGCATAAACAAAGGTTACCAACCCACGAGGGTAAGATTACAACATACATTGGCAAGTTACACGAAAACCCACTGGGGAAAACAACTCGGCACTGCATATACCATGATGCACAGCAGCTCTGTAATGGGGCGGAGCATCGTTTTAAACAAGATAAAGTGACTCGAGAACATTGACTGTTTCATTTGCCTGTTACCAACCTGTTACCAAGGGCGCTGTACGCCCGAAACACGTTAGGCTTTAAATGAACGTTCCTTGTGTTTTGCCGATGAAGCTGCACCTGCAATAAAGTAGAAAGAAATACCACTAGTGTGGCTTTTTCCGAGTGGACACTCCATTTTGAATTGTATTTACGGTCCGTCGAGCCGTGGAATCTGCCCGCCGCACAGCAGCGGATCCGCTGACAGAACTTTCGAGTCAGCAAGGACTTTGTAGTTTTTTCTGCTGCAAGGGCTGTATTGGCAACATCATTGGCATAAACAAAGGTTACCAACCCACGGGGGTAAGATTGCAACATACATTGGCAAGTTAAACTAAAACCCACTGGGGGAAAACAACTCGGCACTGCATTTACCATGATGCACAGCAGCTCTGTAATGGGGCGGAGCATCGTTTTAAACAAGATAAAGTGACTCGAGTACATTGACTGTTTCATTTGCCTGTTACCAGCCTGTGACCAAGGGCGCTGTATGCCCGAAATGCGTTAGGCTTTAAATGAAGGTTCCTTGTGTTTTGCCGATGAAGCTGCACCTGCAATAAAGAAGAAAAAAATACCACTAGTGTGGCTTTTTCCGAGTGGACACTCCTTTTTGAATTGTATTTACGGTCCGTCCGGCCGTGGAATCTGCCCACCACACAGCAGCAGATCCGCTAACAGAACTTTCGAGTCAGCAAGGAGTTTGTGGTTTTTTCTGCTGCAAGGGTTGTATTGGCAACATCATTGGCATAAACAAAGGTTACCAACCCACGAGGGTAAGATTACAACATACATTGGCAAGTTACACGAAAACCCACTGGGGAAAATAACTCCGCACTGCATATACCATGATGCACAGCAGCTCTGTAATGGGGCGGAGCATCGTTTTAAACAAGATAAAGTGACTCGAGAACATTGACTGTTTCATTTGCCTGTTACCAGCCTGTGACCAAGGGCGCTGTACGCCCGAAACACGTTAGGCTTTAAATGAAGGTTCCTTGTGTTTTGCCGATGAAGCTGCACCTGCAATAAAGAAGAAAAAAATACCACTAGTGTGGCTTTTTCCGAGTAGACACTCCTTTTTGAATTGTATTTACGGTCCGTCCGGCCGTGGAATCTGCCCATCACACAGCAGCAGATCCGCTAACAGAACTTTCGAGTCAGCAAGGAGTTTGTGGTTTTTTCTGCTGCAAGGGTTGTATTGGCAACATCATTGGCATAAACAAAGGTTACCAACCCACGAGGGTAAGATTACAACATACATTGGCAAGTTACACGAAAACCCACTGGGGAAAACAACTCGGCACTGCATATACCATGATGCACAGCAGCTCTGTAATGGGGCGGAGCATCGTTTTAAACAAGATAAAGTGACTCGAGAACATTGACTGTTTCATTTGCCTGTTACCAGCCTGTGACCAAGGGCGCTGTACGCCCGAAACACGTTAGGCTTTAAATGAAGGTTCCTTTTGTTTTGCCGAAGAAGCTGCACCTCCAATAAAGAAGAAAAAAATACCACTAGTGTGGCTTTTTCCGAGTGGACACTCCTTTTTGAATTATATATATATATATATATATATATATATATATATCCAGGGAAAAACCTCCGATCAGGGAGCCCCCGACCCTTCAGGGCGGCCTCTTCAAACTGGGCACGGAGAGACCCAGCAATTTCCACACTCAGAAACACCAAACAAGAGGCCCACTTCAGTGAACAGAAAGCCTTTAATGGAGCTTGCAGCACAGCTTTTCTTAACGTCCCAACTAGTTTCGGCACCCTTTGGCCTTGATCACGGGTAAGAATTGCACCAATAGCGTCTGTGCCTCCAAATTTAAAACGGTTCCGGTCACCTGACTGATTATTGCATACATCTTCCAGAATGCACCATGTCATTTGGGTAAGTGATGGCAAATCCTTCGTGCTTTTTTGTCAGCAGAATGCGCTGTTTATACACCCTTGTGCATTGCAATAGTGAAAGTTAATACAGTCCCAGTGGTAATCAGGCAGGGTTCCTTGTGACAGCCCAATGCTGAAATAAACGCCTTGCTCACACTTCACGCATCTGTAAACTGAACGATTGGCAGGGGCGTCATCCCCAACCAAATCCCTTCCAGCGCTGCCAGCAATTTTACCTCATTGGCATTTCCTTTGTAGGACTGGCGGCAGCGTGTGGGTCATGCTCCCTCTTAAACATCCAGGGAAAAACCTCCGATCAGGGAGCCCCCGACCCTTCAGGGCGGCCTCTTCAAACTGGGCACGGAGAGACCCAGCAATTTCCACACTCAGAAACACCAAACAAGAGGCCCACTTCAGTGAACAGAAAGCCTTTAATGGAGCTTGCAGCACAGCTTTTCTTAACGTTTATATATATATAAAACTACTGCATGACTATTTGGAATCACAAGGGACAATGTTCCACATTCACACAGATATTACAAAGCTGGCGCACCATCTGGGTGGAGAGTATAAACTGTACTCTTCCTCCAAACTCTATTCATGCAAGAGATAGTTGATGTTGGTGGATTCCAGGGTGATTATGAAAAAACGAAGTGTATTGCATAAGATTTCAAAAGTGGGTCAAATGAAATTCAAATCTGAAAGGTTAAAACATAGGTGGTTGCATTATGACATGAAAATGACTAATGGCTACGAAAGGTCGATAGAAAAGTGAGCAACAAGGCCGCATGACAAATGGGCACACCAGGAATTGAGTTGCTTGGGAGATTCTTCCCTGAAAAGATGCAAAATTACACCCATCCACCCATGTGGCATGCTTCATCATTGGACCCCACTCCACACTGCATGAAGCCAGATGTTCATAAGCTATGTATACTCCACTCGTGAGATTCTGGTGTTGTTGTTAATATTCATAATGCCTAACAAGTGTTTCAGCTATAAAGAAGTTACCTCAGATCTTCCGCAAAAAGAGAACATGCCAACGAGCCTTCTCTGGCGCTGCACCAAAAAGTTGGAACTCTCTTCCACCGGAAATTCGTATTATCGCCTCCAAGATTGCTTTCAAAGTGGAAGCAAAACGATTCCTCATGAATAGGTTCTTACCTTTACACGATGGACCCTAATCACTCTGTAAATATTACAGCATTGGTTAATAATTCTGTTTGTTACAATTGTATTCGCCCCCTTACATCATTATGTATCATCAGTCCCTTGATGTCATCTTATGATTGACTAGCCCACTCTGCGTTAACCCTGAATTAGATAGGATCTGTTATGTTTGCACCACATGATTCTAAGCATATTAGTTTCACCATTTTAGTCTTGTTGTGATCTTTTTCCTTCCTCTCCCTCTTAACTGTAAAGCGCTCCGATATCGTTCAGGATCAAGTTCGCGCTATAAAAAAGTTTATAAATAAATAAATAAAATAAATAAATACCGCAGTATTGTTACATTTAGGCAGTTGTATCAGATATGTTATGATCCAGTGCCCCTATAGAAAAACTGTCTCATCAACGCTACCCAACACCATAATACTCACCATTATTCATAAATCACTCACAAGGCCCATTAACAACCGAGACAATTTTTGGGCAACTGAATCATGTGACCTAATTAATCAGAACCTATTCACAAACTATTTACACATTTATATACATCTGCAGTTTATCATCTCTTACCATGATTTTTATGCAAATAACATTTTAATTAAGTCACTAAGGTAAATGGATCAGCTAATGGTAACTAGATCATGAATAAACAAGACCAGCTTGGCGTTCCAAAAATCTAATTTATTAATTTTATTCTTCAAAGAAAAAGCATTTTCAGTAAGCATGTTTAAGTCTAATTAACAGTTTTTAATCCCTCAAGCTATTTCCCTAATTATTCTTTGCTCCACCTGTAAGGGAAAAATCATTTGGGCCTATTATCCTTACGTGCGCCAAGAGTCCAGCACGACACGCCCTTCTGGAATCGGAAAGCGAGAAGCGCCCTCCTGTCAAAGGGGCCAAGTTTTATACCTTTTCTGACTAGCTAATCTCACTAAAATGTATTCTTTCTTTTGCCATCCAGGGTTCTTATTGGCTGACAGATGTCAGTCCATGTCAGCTCATCACGTTTTCAACCCAAAACCGAGCCTTTTCTTTGGCTCCATTGTCCGACTAAATACATGTCTTTAGCTTCCTCGGAAATGAAACATTCTTCAAGTAACAGACCGTTACTTCCTCAGCTTGGCAGATTTGCTGCATCCTGTCCTTGATTTTGTCACACTTCCTGCACAAAAGTCATTCATCAGTATTTCTTTGACAACTGTTGATGTGGTAAAAGTTTCCACTTCAGAATACATGCAAGGCTCCACTCTGGACAGGATTCTAAACACCATCTTTAAACGCTAGGCCTTAAGCCTTTCCCTTGGTAACTAGTATTCAAACAAACACAAGACATTAATTAATTAGAGAATTGAGACCCATTCTGTTTCCCACCCCCTTTGCTAATTATTAACCCATTAATTAATGTTACCTAGCTTAAGCACAAGCCACAGAATTGTCCACAAACTTATGCCACATAAAAGACGTAAAGACATAACATAAGCAGACAAATAAGCATATACCATTAATTAAACAGCCGCATTTAATACTGACAAAGACAATAGACAAGGTTAGTTTATTATTTCCAACGCACTTGGTTAATAATTTCACCACAAATCAGTTAATACGGTTATTTATCATGGAAGTTTAACTTTGCAAGCCAGAACAAAATATTATTCTGAACCTCGATCCATCAACTCCCTCATCTGGTGATTTCAAAATCACCAAACTACACCCAAAATTTAGCAAAATTTTAACCCTTGAACATGTTTTGACTTCCACTGTATTAGTATTTCTAAAGTTTTGTTTCTGCTGTCTGCTTGTAACTCTCATATTGTGATTACGAAACTCTTCTAGTTCTATTTCCTTATCTTGTTCTTCTCTGAGCTTATAAATCCTCTACTTTTCCCTTAGATACTTCTTTCTTTTGTGTAGCATACAACTAATTTTCAACAAAAGTATCACAAAAACTATAACTAATAAAGGAGTCAGTATTTTGCCTAAAATTGAACTACCTATCTCTTGAAACTAGGTTTTGATTGCTGCAAATCTTTTGCTCAAACGTTCTGAAAAATCTTCATCTTCTAAAGGTACAATTTCTGAATGTAACTCTGTAATGTTTTTAATATACATTTCAATATTCTGACTTTTATCTGGGATATAAGTACAGCAATGCTGGACATGTAAAATTCCACAAACTCCTCCCTCTTTTGCTAGCAGAATGTCTTAAGCAAGATGGTTCTGCATAACCATAGATCTCATAGCAATGATTTCAGTATCCACTAGCTGGAAACCACCGGCAGTATCAGTAGACAATCTGTCAACAATTGTGGACAATTTTCTGATTTTGACTGCATTCAGGGTTATACCCACGAAAGGTATTACTGCACCAAAAATATCTCCCAAAATTTCTGAAAAACTTTCTCTTTTGAATCTATTCAGATGATTGCTAATTACAAATGAACCTTTTGTATTTCTATCTACATGAAAAATCTTTGGGGAAACTAAACCAACATAACAGGTCCCATACCACTGGTCTGGGAGATTGTAGTAAGCTTTGTCCCCACATACAAAATAAATTCCAGGAAAAATTGGATCTTTGCCACCTTTGAATCCCCATCCACCCAAGATTTGATAAGTATCCTCGCATTGACTTGCACCCACAAAGTAATTGTCAAAAAGCGTATTGTCTCTCCTAATACAAAGCTTTCCACTAACAGGTTTATCTATGTGAATAGCAACATTTTCTGATGATCTACCATTAAACTTTTCATCCTCAATTTGCCAAAACTTAGATTTGGCTTGTTTCAGCATCTCATTTCTTTTATAAATTGCTCTTCTCTCTTCAACTAAGTTTAAGAAAGACTTCTCTTCAGCTCTCAATTTACAAGTTAAGTTGTTTCTAAAAGCATACTCATAGGTAAGTTCGTTAGTTACAATGAAAAATTCCCTCATCTGTTTAGCATGTTTATGTTTATTCAAGCTTTTGTCAACCTTTAAATTTGCAAAAATCTCGTCATAGTTAGAATAATAGTACTCTAAACGACCCGTTTGATAAAACAGACTAGCTATTACGCTGCAAGTAATGCCATAAGTAAGAGGAAGCATGTTATATGTTACCCCCTCCGAAACAGAAGCAGGTAGTTTCACACAAATGTAGCAATCCTTAACATCCATGACCTTAACATATTCAGATAAAAGTCTTGAAAAAGTATTACTAGAAAAATCACCAACAGATCTATCTTGGTGGATCTCTGGTTTATGATCAATAACTCTGTTAGACTTATCTACAACTCCATTGTTATCTTGTTTAGCCACAGCTTTACTTGTCATGTTAGTCTTGTACTCTTCTTTGTCAATGCCAAAAGGAAAAACAACAGCTAAAATTAACCAGACCAAAACTAGTAAAATCACACAAATAGAAGACATTTTCCAACATCTCCTTAAGATGGAACACCTTGAATTATTGTTAACATAAGGTATCTTTTACTCAGAACAAGAGCCTTACACCAAAAACAAAAATCAAAAATTTCGAAATATACACCCCCCCCTGTTTTTACTCTTTTTTTTTTTTAAAGAAAACCCTACTTTCTAACAGCTTTTCTTCGACCTTGCGTCATGCATCAATGTGTTTTTCCAGCTAACACAATTTCTTCGACCTTGTGTCACCTAACACAATTTCTTCAGCCTTATGCCAAGTACAAATTTCAACTCTATATGAAAACAAAATCAATCATTGTCACTGGTGTCATCAATATCTTCCAGACTACTGCTATTCACTTCCACTACTGGTGGAATTATTATATAAGTTCACTCAGGGGACTTGTATTTCTGGTTAGGTTTTACTACTCTCTTTGCTCTACTGCTAATCAATTCTATTTTCTTTGCTGTTTGAGTTTTCTTATCAGAATCTCCTTTCTGACTCGAGATTTCATTAACCTGCTCTTTTGATCTGTTTACCAATTTGAATTTCAGACCTTCTTTTTCAATTGGAGTTGGCCAATTATCTCCTTTTCTCAATATTTTCTTGTTTTGTTCAGATTGATTACACTCTGCTCTCCAAGCTCTTTTTCTAAAATTTCTTATTTCAGAATCTTCATCACTTTCATCTGATTCAGTATCTGAGATTTCAAATCGAAATCTAGGCTCTTCTTTACTCAGCAGTTTCACTCTGTTAGGAACATCATCCTTATAGCTGGTACTTGGAATTTCGTCTTCTTCTTCTTCTTCTTCAATCACTTCCAACTTCCCAGTTTCAGAATTTTTGTTCCTGCTTTCAGATCTTCCAATCTGCTTTTCAATACTCTCTTGATCTTGAATCACCACTTGATCAGACTCTTTTTCTGCTTCTTTTTCTAGAAGATCTTCATCATCTTCAGAGTCTTGTATCACAACTTCTTCAATTTCTTCATTAAATGCCTCATTCGCATTTGAATCTTCCAGATGTCGACTTTCCTATCGATCTTCAGTATCTGGATCTTTTTCAGGTTCTTCTTCAGAATCTGAATCAGCTGTAGTATCACCTTCGTCAGGATTTTCAGGTGGAGTTACACGAATGGTGTGAGTTGCATGAATCCACCTCTTCAATCCTTTGCACTTTACTGCATTAGTTGTAACAAGTGTCACCTGTCTTGCCTTTTGCCACCTGGGTACTAGGCAGTTTCTTCTTTGATGTACTTTTGTCCTCACCCAGTCACATGGTAACAGATCATGAGCTTGTTACTTTTCTCTTGTTAACACTTCAGTTCCCACCTGATGGAACACAGAAGTCACGAAGTCAGAGAGGTTTTTGCAATAATCCAAAATGACGCTATCATTAATGCTCATTATTTTGCAAACTGGTACAAAAGCTTGTCTCATGACTCTGCCCATGATTATTTCATGAGGGCTTAAACCTGTCTTTTTATCTGGAGTACTTCTCAGTGACATCAAAACAAGTGGTAGTGCATCTGTCCACTTCATTCCTGTAGCTAGACACATTTTGGCCAATCTATTTTTAATTGTGCCATTCACTTGCTCAACAACACCTGATGCTTCCTGGTCTGTATGCACAATGCAACTTTTGCTTAATATTCAGGGCTTCACAAACCATTTGTTCAGTGGCGGCTGGTGACATTTGAAACTGGGGGGGGGCGTAAAATTAGTGGTGGAGCACACTGCGGCGAGAGAGCGTTGCAAGCAAGCCTGAACGACCTAAGGAGGGCTCGGAGGTTCTCCCCATGAGAAAATTTTGAAAAATGAGTGGGCAAATGGTGTAATTTCAAGCAAATTTTAGAACACATGCACTTTAATCTTCCCAGTCAAAAACGAGGTGAGGGTTGGCCTAAGCAAATTAATAATTAGCCTAGACCAACCCTCACCTCCTTTTCGACTGTGAAGAGTACAGTGCATGTGGTTATGTAGATGCCTAATTAGGGCCACCATGAAACTATATGTCACCAAAAACACAGTGCTCAGATCATGGGCTTTTATTTACAAACCACAGTAATCTGGTATTTCAGTAGCAGTGATGAGATAGAAGACTACACTCTTGAATGTATTCAGTTGTTAAATGAAAGCTGAGGTTTACAACACTGTCACTGGTGACATGGGGTCTACTTATATTCCTACAACTTGTACATTTTTATTCAAATTGTTTTCTGCAGCTTTCTAAATAAGTAAATGCAAATATCAGAATTAATCTTTCTTGTACTATGTGCACAATTATATCATTGTGATAATGACTCAATAAGTGGAAAGTATGATACTACTGGAAAGTAGCTTAGATGATGCTATTGGATAGGCGACAAACCTTGACCACTGTCATAATATTCTCAGTTACCTATCTGCACTGGATATGTGGTGGAATAAACAGTTAGCGTGCTAAAGGTATACGCAAGAGTGAGTTTGTGGAAAAATAACGGAGCTCTCAAGTTGTAGCAAAATAGAGCTCTACTAAGTGCCACGTATCTTGAGTCAGAGTAAAGGACAATAGTACATTTTTTGCACCACTGCATTGATAGAGGTTAATCGCACAAGTATGCTAAGTTCAGCTTAATGAGTGCATTCAGCGATTTTGCATACTTGTAACTCAGAGATTGTATGGCCATCATTAACTACAAGAGGTCCATCAGGATACTGATAAAGACAGCCAGGCTTGAGCTCCATTTTGAATGAAAGCCTCTCAATCATGAAATTCTCTTTTCACCCTGATCTTTCAGTCTAGGACTGCACACATGCAGCCAAAGAAGTTTGCTTGGACAGCATTTACTTTACTTTTCCACCTAACTGCTCACCTGCCTTTAGACTGACAGCTGACCTCCCAGTCCCCCAAACAATAGATTGCAAGTTTTAGAAATACAAGATTGTGCCCCAGCAAAGTCTAGAACTGCAGGGCAAGGCCCAAAAGAGGAAATACACTGTCTTGAGCGTATTCATCTGTCTGCTGCAGATTGCATCCTGTAAGCAGCAAGTCATTTATTCATTTTGATGACAGCCTGTCTGATGGGTGGTGAATGTGGGAAGGCTAATAAAGCATTAATAAACAGTTATAGTAAGTCATTATCTCATGAAGCCCACACACCTTCTAAATTTCGGGATGTATATGTTCTCCAAAGAAGTGGCTGGAATTATGCTACTTTTTGTTGGGTGGTAAACAAAAAATTACAAAAAATGTGCAAAACGTTTTTTGGAGAGTACACTGCAAATCACAAAACAAAAACTTTCCGAAATTGCAAGATTATTTATGCAATGCTACTACGATTTATTCTTAAAGTGAGGCATATATATATACCTCCAGCTCCGAGATGCTGTCTTCGGTTCCAGGAAAGAGGAACATTTGAAACTAGCTTCCGATAATGGCCTAGTAGCATACCATGAGTGTGATTGCACCCATTTTTGTGTAATTATGAGGAAGGAGTTTCCTACAAATCTGTGAGTAAAAAAAAAACCTCTATAGTCTCAAATAATAATACACAGGGTTGGACTTGGAAAGAAAATAAGCCGGAACTAAAATAATAGCGGCCCACATTTAGCGCCTACCATTGCACTTTTGAAAAGTATTTATTCACAGCTTTAACATCAGTATGTAAAGCAATCTCACACATTAAACGCGCACACACTGAATGAATCAAATATTTCAGTGAGTTCATTTTTTTCGCTCTTTTGTCTGCTACTGTAACCCTTCGCACGTCAGTCCGTTTTTAGCCAAAGAATGATTAATAAATTAAAGCACTCCCCATCCGATCTTCGTTTCCATTCTTTGTCCTTGCTTTCACCTGCAGCTGCCCGCGCGCCGTAGCCTTTAACCCGCTGCTGCATCGATCACTCTCGTCCCTCCCCATGCCTCAATCCCCATTCATTGAGTTTCGTGCTATCCCTATGGTCGAATATCTGATGGCCAGAAACTGCATATTTGTTTCAAGGCAGGGTACAGGCCAGGATCGAAAATGTCTTTTAATTAACGCCCGCTTGGGCCTTACTTGCGCTGCCTGGTCAATTCACTCACTCCTGACTAGCTGCACTGCTGTCGTTAGGTTTTAAAATAGCAATGAGTGTAATCTTGGAAATCAACGCATCAAGGTTGCATTCTCAGACAAGTAAGGATAAAAAACATATTCTCTTCACTTCAGAGCAATATTAGGGCTGACCTACTTCTACAGCCTGGAGCTGGACTGTCTCGGCTCGGAACTCGAGTCAGAGTCATCTCTGCAGTCCGTGCCCGTCTAGCTCTTGCTGGAGTTGATGACTGTGTAAATGACTTCCTTTGCTTCTTTCAGAGAGTTACGCCACAGAGTGCAAACACACAACGTGGGAAGCAGTGTGATGTCGAGTCTGCGCAGACTGGAATCCTCTGCTTCCCGCCTGCCACACCCCTTTCCCAACTCGTCACAGGGTGGGTCCCACCACGCCCTGTAATGAGTTGGGAAAGGGGTGGGTGACAGTCTACACTCCCTGATTGACGTGGAGGGTGAGCGATCCCGGGCTTGGAGTTGAAACGCCCGGGGCTAACTCTACCTTCACGCCTTCAGGGGGTGGAGACTGGACCTTGAAGCTCAGTCTTTGCCGAGCTGATGACATCACAGCCTTCAGGGCTGAGAGGTTCTCAGCCAGCAAACACTGCAAGGAGCGTCAGTCACCTCACGTGACATCCAGACTTCACTACGCCCACTGTCACGGCGCGGGTAATACGGTGAGGGGCTTCTGGGGCAGACAGTGCCCTGTCTGTGTTCACTGTAATGATTATATTATATTGAAAGAGGACATAAAAACACGGGTATTTTTTTTAATTAATTGCAATTTGAGCAGTGAGCACTTTTTTCAATGTAACGGGGGCGGAGCCCCGACGCCCTTGGTGAGAAACCGCCACTGCATTTGTTACAATCTGTTTTCAAAATGTGTTCCACGATCAGTCTCGACCGTCACTGGAAAACCGTACCTTGGTATGATTTCCCTTAAAAGAAATTTAGCCACAGTAACTGAATCATTGTGATGTGTTGGGAACGCTTCTACCCATCTTGAAAACAGACAGATAATCACTAGGACGTATCTCAATCCATTGTGGCGTGGCATGTCAATGAATTCCATTTGCAATCTGGTAAAAGGACCACCCTCCCGTCCTATTGTTCCCATGCTCACAACTGTTTTTCTGTTTGGGTTGATCTGCTGGCAGATCAAGCATCTCTGACAAAAAGATTCTGCAATTAGTCTGAACTTTGGATTGTACCATGTCTGCCTAAACAACCTAATCATAGAGTCTCTTCCAATGTGTCCTTGACCATGATACATTCTAGCCAAGTCAGCAATCATGCTATCTGGCATAACTGGTCTGTCATCTTTGTAAACCCAAATTTCATCTTCCTCCCTCTGTCTGCAACCTGCTTTCAACCATCTGTCTTTTTCCTCATCATCTGCCTCATCTTGTAAATCTTTTACTCCTTGCCATGTCTCACCTACAGATGTTAGCATAAGTGAGTTCAAAACATCATTGTTTTTCTCCCGATTGGTTGACATATTATTTTTCGCACAGAACTTTGCTATCTCGTCAACATAAACATTTCCCTTCGTAATATAGTCCTCGCCTCTTTTATGTGCTGTACATTTCACGACAGCAATTTTCTTTGGTAACTGAATTCCGTCAATTAACCTTTTAATCAAATCAGCGTTTCTTATTGGATTTCCCGCAGAAGTTAAATAACCTCTTTGAGACCAGAGCTGACCTTAATCATGGACTACGCCATATCCATACTGACTATCAGTCACTATGCTAACTTTTAAGTTTTGACCTCTTTCACATACACGAATCAAAGCAATCAATTCTGCTACTTGAGCTGAACGAATTCCTTCGAGACAAGAGGCTTCAACTACATCTGCAACTGTGCAGACAGAATATGCTGCTCTCAGAACACCTTCATCTGTTCTCAAGCATGAACCATCAACAAAATAAACAAAATCTGATTCTGCTAACGGGACATCTTTAATATCCTGTCTGGGTTTAGTACAATATTCTAAAACATCTAAGCACTCATGATCAATGTCATTCTCATTTCTGATTTCTGTTACAGTACCATCAGGCAATAATGTGGAAGGATTTAAATTTACACATCTTGCAATCGAGGTGTTATCTGATCCCAGAATAATTTTCTCATATTTGGTTAACCTGTTACTTGTCAAATGCTGTGTTTTACTTCTGGTAAGGAGAATTTTAACTGAATGGGGTACATACACTTTTACAGGGTATCCCATTATTATTCCCTCGCTCTGTTCAAGGCTTACACTTGTTGCAGCTACTGCTTTTAACAGCCTGGTAATGCTTTTGCACCAGGATCAAGAACTGCTGAGAAATTAGCTATTGGCTTTCTCAGTTTTCCATGTCTTTAAATAAGAACTGACAATCCACATCCTTCTCTTTCACTGCAATACAGCTCAAAATCTTTTTCATAGTCTGGCATACCTAAAGCAGGTGCTTCACACAGACCTCTTTTTAGCTGTTCAAAAGCTTCTAGCTCAGTTTCTGTTAAGATGATCGGGTCTTTTATGTCTGCTTTTGTCAGTCTCTGCAGTGGTTTTGCAATTACTGAAAATCCACTAATCCATTGACGACAATAACCAACCATTCCTAGAAACATTCTGACCTGTCTCTGTGTTCTTGGAGGTTGCATTCCCTGAATCATTTTAGTTCTCTCAGTTGTCACTTGCCTAATTCCTTTTGCAATTCTGTGACCAAGGTATTTTACTTCGTGTTTGCAAAACTGTAATTTTGCAGGAGACACTATATGTCCTTCATCTGCCAAATGATTTAAAAGAGTAATAGTATCTGTTACACAGTTATCTCTTGTTTTTGCAGCCACAAGGAGGTCATCTATGTACTGCACTAATGTCGATTTTCCAGGTAAGTCTAGATTTTCCAAAGATTTCTTTAGCAACTGATTAAAAATAGATGGACTCTCTGTATACCCCTGTGGGATACGACACCATGCTAAGATACGGTCCTGGAACCTGAACGCAAAAATTTGTTGGCTTTCTGGATGCAATGGAACAGTAAAGAATGCATTGCAGAGGTCTATGACTGTATACCATTCTGCATCATGCAAAATCTGATAAAGAATTACCGCTGAGTTTGGAACAACTGGACAACAAGGAACAACTATCTGATTAACCTTTCTCAGGTCTTGAACAATCCTGTAAGTTCCGTTTGGCTTTTTGAAACCCATAATCGGTGAGTTACATGGACTACTCTCAATTTCTTTTAGAACGCCTTGTTTTATGAATTTCTCAATTACGGGTATAACACCTTCAATAGTTTCTGCCTTCATTTTATACTGAGGAATGTTTGGAAAATCTACTCCTTGTTTCACTGTAATTTTATTATTATTTTTTTTTTTGTAAAACCTTTTTTTAATGTAAGCAGAGCAATACAAGCGCAGGCCTACAACCACAGGGGCCGGCCGCAAAATCAGGAGATAAAAAACAGAGCAGTTTAGACGTGTACGATAAAAAAATTAAGTTAAGTACATTATAGCCGTAAGATGTGGTCGTAACACAGGAAAGCACAAGGATAAAAGAGGTTTCATTTTTATAATATTAAGAGGAGGCAGCGGCTATATCAACAAAGGCGTCATACAACACAATCAGATAAAAAGAGACGGGAGGGGTATATCCCTCCATGCAATCAGAAAGCAATAATAAGTAACGGGGCCAAATACACCCTACGCCCGCCAAAGGTGGGCCAGAAGTAAAGGCCAAACAATAGCAAGCAATTTAGCAAGATGTCGTGTAGAAAGCCCACCCGTACCAGACAGTAAGAAAGGCAAGTGCAGACACCAGCTAAGTAAAGGAGAGAAAAAGAGACATAGCCAACCCCCTTGAAAAGGGAGAAAAAGGGACCATAGAACAAAACAAATTAAAATAACAAACCCCCCCCCATCACCCGCCACCCTACATCACCGTAATGGCTATGGCCTACCCCACTAACAGCGTGTCTGTCGCCCCAGAGTCACCCGAAAGAAAGGAAAGAAAAGAAAAAGAAGAGAAATGTATCGAAAAGGAAAATGAGGAGAGGAGCCGGCAATGTAAACACCTGGTCCCCCCCATCCCCGCAGCAAAAAGCTTAAAGATCGAGGCCAGAAAGAATACAGAGAAAAGCCAACGCACAGGATGCAATCAATAACAGTCCACAAGACGTGTCCCGGATTCGCCATTAACTAAGAGGAAGTCCCGCCAGGACCTAAGCAAGGTCACCCCTGGCCACTTCTGTGAATAGTAGAACTGCCAAACATCCGTGCAGTCAGGAGACAGTACGATACAAAAAGTCCATACCAGTCAGGTGAGGCAGGCGGCATCTTCGCGCAACACTGTCCCAGCCACCAAGAAGTAGCCAACGATACATGGCGGCAGCCAGAATGCAACAGTACGCCAATCACCAAAGCGGCCAAGTCCAAAAACAGGTCTGCCCAGCACGGATTGGAGAACACAAGATGTGGGAAACATTGCAGCACAGGCGCCAGATCCATTTGTTCCCTCGAAATCGTAGATTCATCCGGGGACCCCGGCTCAGCAACCGGAGGAGATTTAACGGCACCAACTCGGGGAGAAGGCACTACGCCATAAAATGGCGGATCGACAATGGCAGCGATCCGTAACTCCAAGTCCCGGGACTTCCTGAGCAGATCGATCCGCAAAGTAACCAGTGCAAACAGCACATGACTACGTGTAAGCGCCGCCCCATGTAACCGAGGTCCGGGGGTCTCAAATGCAACAGTGTCTCCGTCTCCGGGAGGGATACACTCCAAGGGGTCATCCGCCATCTTGAGCACTTCGTTCGCCGCCATTATCCCCTCCACCTCCAAGTCCATTACGACCGCCAGAGGCAAAGGGACTCACAGCCGATCAGCGGCGGTCGGTGCCCGGCGAGGAAAGGAGAGTCACCAGAAGGCCGGGTGTGCTCCCAGCAGCTCTCCGGGAGCCAGGCACCGGTTCCCAGACGGGACTAGTAACATGATTGGGCGTCACACCCAAGGGGACCCGGACAACACGGCTTCTCTCCGGCTCACCAACTGCTCGGGCATACGGGGTGACCCACTATTGGGAGTGGGTCAGCTCCATCTCTCCCGGCTCGCGGCTCCCAGGCTCCCACCAACAGGCTTCTCATCCGGACCAGGGCCACCAACACTCCGAACACCGCCGGGCAGGCGCTGCACTCGAGGCCCCGGCGTCAGGGCCGGGAAGGCCAGCAAGCAGACAAGGGCAGATCGCAGGAACCACTGCACGTTGGAGCCCCAAAATCAGACGGTAAGTGAGCGAATTTCTCTAACAGCAGAAATCAGAAAGCCTCGATCAGGATTATCGACAGGATAGGCAAGCGGGGAGGAAGGGACCTCAGAGCGAAGCGTTCATGCGACTGTTCCGATCGCCATCTTGGCTCCTCCCCCCCGTTTCACTGTAATTTTAACTGGATCTACATATTTCATCAAACCCACTTCACTTCCTGTAAAAATCCCAAATTTTAGCATTAACTGTTTCTTTTAATTCTTCAGGAAGATTGTTTTTATCAAATGCAGGAAATAATTTACTTTCCTCTGCTTCAACCATTAACATTGTTAACCTGTAAAGCCCATCTTCTTCTCGAGTTTGGAGCTCTATACCATCCGGTGAGCAATATATTTTACAATTCATCTTGCATAAAATGTCCCTCCCTAACAAGTTTACAGGACTGCTGTTACAAACTACAAATCTATGTTTGTCTTTAAATTGACCAATTTCAACTTTGACAGGTTCTGTTAAATCTGTTTTAATTTGTTGATTAGCTACACCAACTACTTGGATGGTATCACCAGCACTGTTCCCAGGAGCGTGCGCGCCTGGGTGCCCGCGCACCTTCCTTCCCCCGAGCGAGCAGTGCTGTGTGTGAAGCGCGCACACACAGCATATTCCGGGAAAGCATTCCGCCGCTCGCATTTAAAAGCGGCGTCACAAAAAATGCTAATTTCCTTTTTGGTGCTTGCCTGTGCAAGCAGTTGCTCTTCCTGCAAGTGCTGCATTCATTTCTTAATGGAGCGCAGCCAGAAGCTGTTGGTGAGCTTTTGTGAAAATATTTGTTAATTACAGCACCATCATGCGCTGCAATTAACAAATATTTTCACAATGGCCCACAATCGGCCCCCAGCCGCGCTCCTTTAAGATAAGAAATGCAGCTTTCAAGTCGGCGTCACTACAAGAGCGGGATAGGACGCTCTTCTCTCTCATCCAGGCATTACCTGCAGCCAGCCAGCCACAAAAAAGTGAGAGGATATTTTATTTACTTCCAACTTTTATCGGAAAATTATTGTTCTGACAACACCTGGCAGGGTCTTTATAAATAGTGCCGCAAACATGTTGAGCTGGACTGCCCTTAATGAATCATCCATCACCCTCTTCAATTTATTGTCCGTGTAATAAAAGAATCTGACTGCGAAAGCGCAGCAGAAGCTTTCAATCACACGTTTATGTACCAATTTCCATTTGCTAAATGTTCGAGTGTCTGAAGGCACAAAAATATCGGGCAAAGTATTGTTGTTATTCAGCCATTAGCAACACCTGCTTCAGTTATGAGTGGCCCCATTTCGTCTGTTGTGAACGAACTTATTGAAATAAAATGATTTTTATATAAGGCTGTGTCTGTGTTTTCGACCTTGTCCTACAGTTTGAGATTGAAGCAATCACTGGTAATTTCTAAAAGGCATAGAATGGAAATTCACCATATTTTCCACCATCCTCAAAAAGATGGGATAGGCAGTGACAAGGCCACAACCACAGGAAGGGAGTAATTACACAGGGCCGTGGGTAAGAAGCAGGCAGAAGTGTACAGGGGCTGAGTGACTGTTCACAGCAGGGGTCATGGGAGGGAAGCAGGCAGTTATCTGTACGGGAGGAGTGACTCTTCACCATAGCTGCGAAGGTTTCAGATCGCTATGTGTGACATTTTTATAATGTCAGTGTAATTATGAGTGACATTTTATCAACTATGAGTGACACTTTCTTGGTAGCAAAATCAAGCAATGAGACTCGGCAAACATATAAACATCATTAATTACACCCATTTTTGCAAAGATAAACTCTAAAAAGTTCTTAGAATTGCTGTAAAGCACCAGAAATGGAAGGGCATTTTTGGAACCTGGAGATCCAGCAACTGCTAACTGAGGATGCCAGTCACCCTACAGGAGTCTCGGGGGTTTGCAAGTCACAGTCTAAAAAGGAGGCCGGGAAATGATCAATGCCTCTGAGCTTATATAGGAGAGTCACTTCATTTCCATTTCTTAATATGTCATTTGAGGTGACCAAACTCTGCATTAACAAAATGTGAAAGCCCGCAATGCCTCCTAGGGAGGGAGACATATGTGGCACCCTGGCACTAGCCTGACTAATTTTGGATTTCTCAGCCTCCAGAAGGAGTTAAAACCATTTTATTGTTTTTCTCAGCCTTTAATTTAGGCTCATTGTTATACAAAAACTGTTAGCCTGGGTAAAGCCGCACCTTGAGCACTGATGTAAACTGACTTTTTCAGAGTACATTAAAATTTGGCATACTCCTCCCCTGGCGATGGCGAGATTTGCATGTGGTAGCGCTTTGCGCGGCTGGATTGTGGCTAAGCTCACGCTCTTGGGAGGGCTGCTAAGCGGACACATGACATTTGCAAAGAGCAGTTTGCCTGCTCGAGTGCCAGGGCAAGCAGGGCAAAATTCCGTGCTTCAAATTTCATCACAAACGTCAGGAATATTGCAAATTACACCACCAAATTAACTGTAGATAGATGATTATTTGATTGACATCTGGAAGGCTGTCACAGGCTGAGCAGCCCATAACAGGAACATTTACTGAGTGCAAAGGCAGCTTTCAAGTGCATCACTTTTTGTCCAGAGGAGCCCAGCCAGATTATAAATGCCTGTCCTTCCCTTCATTGCAAATTCCCTATCACCGTTACCAGCAGTGTCTCATTTAAAAGGGAAGGTTGTTTTCCAAATATTCGCAGCACCACCTGTTAACTCGTCACCTTCCTCCTTGCAGCTTTTTGCTGGTCGGTGTTGCTAGCGTGTCACTCTTATTTTATTCTTCTCTCTGGCTCTTTTTCTGCTTTTGTGGCCAAATGAGTTGCTGCTGGTTTTCTCTTTTTTTCAACACTGTGACCCTCACTGTAACCATCAATTTTCTTCTGATATTGACCCTTTTTAAAGTATGTCCCACAAATTGAAATATATCCTGCTTTACAAATAGTAGATCTTACAACTCAAGTAGTTGTTACTCCTTTCATTTAATTCATAAGGATGAAAGGTTGAGTAGGTAAGGATGAGAAATTTTTCTCAATTGCTCAGGTTTCAATGGGCTGCGATTTGACCCAAGGTGGGGTTTTTGCCAGAAGATTGAGGGAAAGTAGACTGAAACAGTTAATTTCTTTTTTTACTTCTTTACTGTATTTCAACATGTGAATCCACCTCTTTTGGTGGTGAGTAGGTTCTGTGAATTCCCGCGTTATGTTTACTTTGTGGGCTTCAGATATTTTTTCTGGAGATCTCATCAGGCAAACCTAATTAGATGAGGTGATTTCGAGCTAGTCAAAACATGACATCATATCAAAAGTTATACCATTACTTTGCATTTCTCTTTATTTAGCTTGTCCTTATTCGTTCAGAATGGGAACATAGATATTTACAATTTCTGGAGTCCCCTCAGCTAGTAATGAGTACAGCTGTTAAAAAGAAATGGTCTTGATGTTTCTGTTGAACCTTTACCCACCATTTTGGTAAGGATTTGAACAACTCATCCAGCAAAAGGTTAGGTCCAAGGACTTCATTATTCCAAAATTGCTTTTTGTCCTCACCATCTCTTTCCTCTTACTGAAATGCCATACAGGGCTTTATATTCTTGCTTTTACTTATTGAATAACCTAAAGACAAATATTTGAATCTGTACAAATTCCCTTAATAATAGACCACTACTGCCCTTCCTTTAAGAGCCTCCGTCAGATAAGCCTCTGTCCTTGCAAAGCTGACAGTCCTGATTAAATATGGCAGAAGCTACTAAATTTGGCTTCAAACAAAAAGTGTAGGGCTCACTTAACTCCAACATCATCATTCTAAGATGGTTGGTAACAACAGTTGGCAATACTGGGCCAGCAGTTACTGATGCAAGTTGGTATCAGTACCTCAATTAATAGCCCCTATGAGCTTTTCACTCTGAAAAATGGAATAGCTGGTGGGTCCTGGAATTGCGGGCCACTTTACTGCAGAGAGTTTTAATTATTCAGGGTCCTTTCCCCCTCACATTTCCCACTTGCTTTTAGCTAGTGAAAAATGTGGGCAGAAAATAATTTAGTAGTACTGAATGCAGGTCCACGCAAAGTAAAGCTTAGAGTTGTCTGGGGTAGTAATTCAGCAATTAGCATGTGGAATTGCCACTCTACACAACTTAGACCGAGGACCAAGAGTTCATCTGCCTTGGTACCTGCATCACATCCCCAATTTGTGATAATTTGCCATGAAATTTCATCATTGGCTTACTTACACTCCAGTATGCTAAACAAGTTCAAATTGAACAGTTCTAAACTCTTTACAAGGAATGTCCTATACTATACTAATGTACCATCAGACTGTCCAGACTCGCATGGAATCCCTGAGTTTTTGGCGGAAGTAAATGTCGTCCCAGAGAGGAAATACTCATGTGAGGGTTGACGGAACACTTCCCTTGATTGCCACCAAAGCATAAAATCATTGTACACCCATATATGAAGGAGTGAGGTCAATGAAGTATCAGTAATATCTTACTGACCCTACCCCTCAAAACTTGTCTCCTAAGTCGGCAGCTCGAGCATTAAGCCACAACCGCTACCACAAGAGCGGAAGCATTTTCAATATTATATACAACTTTATCCCACTGGAAAAAACAATAGTCCTGGCTTCTTGTAGGTGTAATGTTACTTCTATTAAATTTCTGGATGCAATGACAGAAGAAGCAAAATATCAGTCGGGTGGAACACCATGCTAAGCACTGATTTGTAGCTTAATTGCTTTTAAGCAACGCCCTTTATTGCCTCGGCCACGCCGCGTTGAGAGACCCCCTTGTGTTTTTCATCTCAATTAAAGCCCTGGTCTACACGTGCTGTCGGTTTCTTGGGCGCACATAGCCTTGGCTCCAGCGCACAGAGACCTTACTCTGCCGCACACAAAGGAAAACAATTAGAGGGAACATTGATCACCAGAGAGAAGCAGGTTTTCTATTTCCACTGATCTAACAGTAGGACGGGTAGCACCTGTGTCCACAAGAAAAGTGATATCTACATCATTCACTTTACCATTAACAAATGGACCTGATTGGTCTACCTCAAGAGTGGCTCCAAGCACACACTCTTCCCCCTCTCTCAGGCACCGTCATAAGTAATCATCTGAATCACTCCCCCCATTTTCATTCAACAAATACTGTTGAGAAACATTTTGCACATTCACTCTTTGCGAGCTGTTTACCTGCTCACCTCCGCAGAATCCTGTTTCTGTATTATATCTCTGCACATTTACACAATTTGGAAGTGGTGGTTGTGGAATCTGACTCTGCTGATTCACTACCTGTCGCTGTAGCTGTTGCTGTAGCTGTTGCTGCAGATTTATCTCATTCTGCATCTGCGGATTTAATGATGCATTTTTAAAATTTCTGGGCGGATTTTTACATTCGCGCTTCCAGTGTCCAATTTCGACGCAATTAAAACATGGGAGTTTTTGCTTTAACTCTTCAATATTACCCATCAATCTAGGCTTATTACCCTTAAATTTTCCTTGATTCTGATTTACATTTTTGTTTTCCAGAGTTGCTATTTGCTGTTCAGCTACCTTCGCCTGTGCCCACATTGCCTTTTCTTTCAGCTTCTTTTGCTTTGTGTCTATCTCATCACTACAATATTTTGCTTTTCTCAAAATGTCATCAGCTTCCAATGGCTGCCAGGGTGCAATTCAAGGCTTTGTGCATTTTGCACAAATCCTTTTATCGTGCAGGCCCAGCGATTTTGCATTCTCTGGTTACGCCCTATGTTCCAGCCCGCTCCCTCCGTTCTGGCACCCTGCAGCTGGCTACCTCTTTCAAAATCAATAGAGCCCGCTGGGGCGGCCGCTCCTTTTCCCACTCGGCGGTCAGACTCTGGAACGCCCTTCCTTTCACCATCCGAGGAAACAGCAACCTCCTGTCCTTCAGAAAGGCCTTGAAAACGCATTTGTTTGCTAAATCCTGCTGATCTACCCTGAGCCTGCGCTAAGCCAATTAATCTTCAAGCGCTGCGAGGCCTCAGGGTAGTTATGCGCTATACAAATGCAATTTTTCATTTCATTTCATTTCAACTGATAATGATTGCCAACCAACAATTCCGTTCCTAATCATATCACCCATTTCAGGTCTTAAGCCATAAACAAACCTGTATATAAAGTGGCTCATATCCTTTTCACTTAATATTTCATAGCCACTGTATTGTTTAAAAACCAACAGTAACCTTTCATAAAATGAATGTACTGATTCTTTTGCCTCTTGATTTGTTCTGTCTATTTTAACCCAATCAACTTCTTTTGGGGCAATCTTGTTTTTCAACCACACAATTACTTTGTCATAAAGATCCATAACATCTGCTGATGGAGCACCTGTTATTCTATCTCGAGCAGGTTCTTCTTTGGGCCAACTTACAGAAATCTTACATTCTGTCCAAAGATCCGATGGGACAACAATGTCAAAGAATCCATCAAGTTCAATCCACAGAACTTTTGAAAACTTAATAAATCTATCCACCTGTCGATACCATTCCACAGGCTTTTCTCTCAGCCGAGGAAAATCATTGTGAACAATAAAATGTCCTGCCTTGTCCAAGGAACATGCACATACCCACCACCAGCAATTTCTCTCATTGGAAACTGACCAGCTACTTCTCCTCTTTCTCTCCTTTCTTCCTCTCTTTTCTTTGTCCATTTCACTCTCCATTTACTTAATTCACCCAATCTTTTTAGGAACACAATTCATTCTTTTATGTGAATAATTCTTCCAGTGGTATTCGTGCTCTCAATGTCTTTTTCAGAAAAAAACACTCTGTAACTTTTTCCCTAATTTTTCTGTCTACTCAAATCAATTTCTAATTCAGCAGCTAATTCCTCTAATTGATCATACTTTGTTTTCGTTTTCCTTTGTATGCTTTTGCAAATAAACAATAATTCATCATCCTGATATTGCTTTAAATTGTCAGGTCCAGTTGTGGCAATAATTAATTCCTCCAAATCTGCTTTTAATTTTGCAACATCAAGTAATTTAATTTCTGGAGTCTTTGGGGTATGCGTTAAATCTATTTTATTTATGCTCGTTTCTGGCGAATCAGCATCAGATTCTGCACCAGTTGGTGTTCTACATAACGGACTTTGATTAAAAGTTAAATCTGGCATCATTGTTTTTTCTCGGTGAATTTCTGATAAATCTGAATAACATTTTTCTGCCACTTTCTGGATTTCTGCATTTAATGGAATAGTCAGAGCTGAGTGTCTAATTTCTCTTTGATCAAACACTGGTTGAACAGGTCCAATTGTTACTGATACCGTTACTGCTTCCATGCTTTTAGTTAACTGCTGTATTAATTCATCTTTTGATCGGAAATATTCTGAAGTGTTTGGGATTTCCTCACATCTTTCTGTTCTCATTACATTTCTTGGGATATAATTTCTGCGAACTGGAGCATAATTTCTGATTTCTCCAGATATACTGGAGCTAGATCTTGTTTCTACTCTTTCAGGAGTTTTTGCATTATTCAAGTATAATCAAGGTGATGCCTCATCAATAATTTCTCTAGGAGGTGCACTTGGAGTAGTTCCTGGAGGAACTCTCGGAGAAGAAAATGAACAAACTGGTTGATAAGGAGACTGTCTCTGTTTAGTAATATAAATTTCTTCTAAGACTGGATCTTCTAATTCACTTTCTTCAGCATTATTATTTTTCTTTCGGACACTGTTTTGAGTAGTTTCCTCACCAAATCTTGCCGGATACAGACCATCACATGCACTACGTCTCCATCGACGCATTCTATCCTCATGAGTTTCCCTATTTATGTCTAATCTGGTACCTCTTGTTATGCCTTTTTTCTCTCGTTCCAATTCAAACATCTCATCCTCCCATTCAGCTAAAGCCTCAAATTGTGTAGGTCTAGGCTTTGGTTCAAGTGTCATCATCTTGTCTCTTAAATTTTTCATAACCTTAATGTTAAAGGAACCATCTTCCGGCCATGCTAAAACACCATCATTCTTGGTATAATCCATCCGATTTTCAAACCATAGGCAAGTATGATAACCATATTCCCCTTCCATATAAGCTGCAGGTGTTTTATACTTATGAAGTAACTTTCCACCTCGCGTTTCAATTTTCTTGTCAGATTTCAATTTATTTTTCAATTTCTGAAACCATGAAAGTTTCTTTTTCTGCTTAATATAATAATAATCCATGTTTTTAAACGATTCCGCTTACTTTAGAATAGATCGTAAATGTTTCCTGGTTGTTCCGCAAAACCAACCAATCCGTGTGCGAAACACACCAACAAGCCAATCAGGTTAAGCTACGTCACCACCTTGCTCAACCAATAGAATTACTGCTTTCAGGATGAACCAACCAGCTGTCAGCTCGTCTTAGTCACGTGAGCCAATCAGTGCGCTTGCTGTGACGTATGCTAGCCAATCACAGCGTGAACCCTGTGACGTATACTGCCGCTGCAGCTTCTCGTCTCTCGCTCCTTGAGCTCACCCCTCCATCACAAAATATTTTCACAGTGCCATTTTAACAAAACTTTTCAATGGAATTCAGTTAGTAACTCCAGAAAAACAAACCATTTGTCTGATTCGCTGAAATAAAGTGATAGCTTTTACAGTCACTCAGATATTCTTTTGCGTGGAATAGACAATGCTATTCTCACAGAATATTTAAATTCGTTGATAAAGTAAGTAGCCTTACTCTACCCTTCTAGGTAATATCAAACTCGTTTCCCTCCGAATGCACATAAAGTGACAATTCAAAGTTTGACTCAATCATATTACACAATCATTTACACACATTCAAACTGAAAAGATCCTTAACCATGTATACATGTATCTTGGGAACATCTTTACCGGCCCGGGAGTTTTTGTTACCTGTTTCCCGCATCTCCAGGTCTCCAGCCACCACCGCTTGCCCCCGCCGCCGCAGACCATCCGCGGCCGCCGAGAGGGGCAGGGCAGGATAAACCACAACTCCGAGCATCTCCTGCTTCGCGGGGATGCCGCCTGACAGCTGGGGCTTCCGCCCGGAGGCGTACATCAGACAGCCCTTCCTCCGGTGGAGCGGGGAACATCTTTACCGGCCCGGGGGTTTTTGTTACCTGTTTTCCGCATCTCCAGGTCTCCAGCCACCACTGCTTGCCCCCGCCGCCGCAGACCATCCGCAGCCGCCGAGAGGGGCAGGGCAGGATAAACCACAACTCCCAGCGTCCCCTGCTTCGAGGGGACGCCGCCTGACAGCTGGGGCTTCCGCCCGGAGGCGTACATCAGAAAGCCCTTCCTCCCGCGTCGCGGGACGCGCGCGGACTGAGCCCAGGCAGAGGGCAGGCCGTCTGGGCCTTATCCTTAACATCTTCAGCCACAAATGGGTAAGCGTAAGAATGTTTCGATTATGGAGGAGGGCGGGAAAAATGCCAAAGTCCCAAGACACTCTAAATCCATCATGACCTACCTTTCCTCGGCAGTGGGGGCTCTGACGATGGAGATAGCTAACGCAGAGTACGAACTGGGCTTGTAAATCCCTCCGCCTACAGATATCATTCCATCTACCCCCACGGACCTGGGTGACATTGTGCCCACTGATAATCCTCCGCTACCTCTGGAATCAGTGGTGACTATTGTAAATCCTCCCCCCCATGCCCCACAACCAAGGACATTATCCCTAATTCGCCAGCTAGACATACTAAGCAGAGCCACCAGCTAATCACTCACCCAGCAAGGCGAAAGAAGGAGAAAAACGTCAACAGGGTGAGCACATCAAGCATTCCAACTGACCCCCTGGGAGATAAACTGGAGGCACTCTTTGTTGCCAGGATTGAACCCTTGCTTGTTGGGATTACGAAGGACATTGTGGACACATTAAATACCTGTCTAGAAGGACTCCTAAAGAAATGTGCTCTAATAGATAGACTCGTTGATACCCACTCCCCTTGCTTAGATACATGTGATAGAGGGTTGTTCACTGAGGGAGAAGGGAGCATGGAGGTGTCCGGTAAGGGGGCAATGGTACAGGCTCCCTGTGGGGTGTCGCAAATTGAGAACAGAGGGACCAGCGCAGGGGCTATTAAAACACCACCCCTTGTTAAGGAGGCAATTTCTTTAAACATGGAGTCTCAGCCACGCCCTCTGTACCAGTCACATACACCTGTTCTCAGGAAGGCAATCCCTAGCGAATAGAATCTCAACCTACCACCAGTAGCGTCCCCATTAGTTGCTGTCTTTATAGGGGTTCCACCACTCATGGAAGGCGAGGTGGAATCTACCCCGTACCTCATGGTTAAGGCTAACAGGTGGTGCTCGGACACATGCTGTGGGGAGAACATTGCGGACATGATTATCTATGCAAGGAGGGTGGGATGGATTGGTAATCAGCAGAAAACTACTCATGGGGACTGCGTGGTTATTAATTTTAGAAGGGCTAACCTGGCGGATAGACTGTTCTGGGATGGCTCTGCTATTTCATTAAGGGACCATTTGAGACCTGTCCCCTTGGGCTTTTTCTACCCACCCCCAGTCCGCACCATCCAAACTAGACGCTTTCTAGGGAGAAGGTTGGGTGGGAGGCCACCTCAAGGAGAGGGCAGCCCCCTTGGGCACACATCCTTACAACTCTCAAGGCGACCAACTACTTCGTCAGCATGCCACTCCTGTGATTACCAGAGTGCCACCGAGGGCTGTGGGTTGGTCACGAGTAACCGTTTCGCCTCCCTGTCAGGTCTAGAGGATATAGACTGACTATCAATCGATCCACCCCCCCCCCCCGACAGAGGGGGGAGGCAACACAAATGATGAGGTAGGAATGTGAAAAATTCTTAGCTGGAACGTGGCAGGAATTAGTTCCAAAAGAAAAGATAGGGACTGGACCAGTTTGGTCTCTGGGCACAATGTTATTGCCCTACAAGAAACATGTATCTTGGCAGGACTTTAACCAACACAAGAAAAACCCCATACGCCTGTGAGATAGACGACGCTTCTTACTCTTTACTCAAGCTTGGATAAATCTACTACTCTTTTCACAGAGAATTTTAAAACAGGCACCGAGTCCCTATACTCAAAGCTAGAATTTCATAAACAATCCTCACTATACATTCTACCGTACACACCTAGAATCCCTAAGCTTGTGCTGTACGACCACAACACTAGTGATATATGACAATACCACTATTTGAAACAGAACAAATGCACTGTGTAACTTTACCTGTTACACTACTCTTGCCGGCACAACCAGGAATTTTCACACTGCTAGAAAAAACCTTTCGACTACATATAACAACTGAACAAACTCAACATATGTTAAACATCGATCGTATGTAATTACCATGTAGCATGACAGTTACCATAGCAACCGTAACTCTGCTACCAAGGAATTGATCCAGCGCCCCTATAGAAAAACTGTCTCATCAACTCTACCCAACACCATAATACTCACCATTATTCATAAATCACTCACAAGGCCCATTATCAACCGAGACAATTTTTGGGCAACTGAATCATGTGACCTAATTAATCAGAACCTATTCACAAACTACTTACACATTTATATACATCTGCAGTTTATCATCTCTTACCATGGTTTTTATGCAAATAACATTTTAATTAAGTCACTAAGGTAAATGGATCAGCTAATGGTAACTAGATCATGAATAAACAAGACCAGCTTGTTGTTCCAAAAATCTAATTTATTAATTTTATTCTTCAAAGAAAAAGCATTTTCTTAATAAATCATTATTTTATTAGCAATTAAGCAGCATTTAATGAGGAAGGAACAATTAATCTGTCATTTCAAAGCAAATCAGTAAGCATGTTTAAGGCTAATTAACAGTTTTTAATCCCTCAAGCTATTTCCCTAACTATTCTTTGCTCCACCTGTAAGGGAAAAATCATTTGGGCCTATTATCCTTACGTGCGCCAAGAGTCAAGCACGACACGCCCTTCTGGAATCGGAAAGCGAGAAGCGCCCTCCTGTCAAAGGGGCCAAGTTTTATACCTTTTCTGACTAGCTAATCTCACTAAAATGTATTCTTTCTTTTGCCATCCAGAGTTCTTATTGGCTGACAGATGTCAGTCCATGTCAGCTCATCACGTTTTCAACCCAAAACCGAGCCTTTTCTTTGGCTCCATTGTCCGACTAAATACATGTCTTTAGCTTCCTCGGTAATGCAACATTCTTCAAGTAACAGACCGTTACTTCCTCAGCTTGGCAGATTTGCCGCATCCTGTCCTTGATTTTGTCACACTCAGAGCACGTCCTGCACAAAAGTCATTCATCAGTATTTCTTTGACAACTGTCGATGTGGTAAAAGTTTCCACTTCAGAATACGGGCAGGGCTCCACTCTGGACAGGATTCTAAACACCATCTTTAAACGCTAGGCCTTAAGCCTTTCCCTTGGTAACTAGTATTCAAACAAACACAAGACATTAATTAATTAGAGAATTGAGACCCATTCTGTTTCCCACCCCCTTTGCTAATTATTAACCCATTAATTAATGTTACCTAGCTTACGCACAAGCCACAGAATTTTCCACAAACTTATGCCACATAAAAGACGTAAAGACATAACATAAGCACACAAATAAGCACATACCAATAATTAAACAGCTGCATTTAATACTGACAAATACAATAGACAAGGTTAGTTTATTATTTCCAACGCACTTACAAGTGCAACATAGAGCACATAAATTAGTCCCTTGTGTCATGTAAATGCATTTTAATCTAGGTTGGTTAATAATTTCACCACAAATCAGTTAATACGGTTATTTATTATGGAAGTTTAACTTTTCAAGCCAGAACAAAATATTATTCTGAAACTCGCTCCATCAGTTATTATTACATTTTACTTTTCTAATGCATTAGTGTGATTCTTTGTATTTTTCGGATGGTGGAATTTTGCTTCCAATCATAATGGAGGACCTACCAGACCTTGCAAAATAGATTGTACCCTTTTTCTATGTGGGATTATCCCATTGTGTGAGGTGAACAGAATGTTCGTAGAAGATACATTCTGGTATCCAGGATAGTAGTTAAAGTGACAGCAAAATATCTGTGTTGAACTGACAAAATGTAATGACCTTGAACTTTGTCTCTACCAGTAGTTAATAACAAATTGGTCCTGTTTACATCTAAAGGGTGTGATGCTTTTGCATGCATGCCTCCACCATGGCGGACCTCCAAATATTGGAACCAGCGGTTATGATTGAGCTGGATTCAGGACCTAAGAGGGCCATCAGCAAATGTTCCACTGCTTTGTGCAAACATGAGGCGTATGCTGCTATGCTTACAGGGGGTAAGGGAGAGCTCTTCAACTCAAATTTCCAGCTTGGTGCTTTTCAAGGGCAGTCAGCAGCAACCTTTGCTTGACAAGGATGGGAGGAGCTGGATGTGGAAAAGGATTCCAGCTGGTACTTAACAGCTTGATGCCGAAATCAGACAGATAGCGGCCAATCAGAGCAAAGAAATTCATCATGTCACTTTACAAATTCCTAAAACAGATTTGGAAGTGGTTCTTGTCACTCTCAAGCTCTTTACTTAAGAGGTTTATTTTTATCTATTCCATGTAACACTGCCACGTATATGTGTTATATGAGAATATTAGCATTTATTGTAGCTTTTAGGCCTTAAACCCAGAGTTTTCAGAGGGCAGGTCCAGCCAGAGCTCTGCCACGTTAAAAAACAAAAAGAGACTTTGAGACAAGTCCCTTTGGGGCTCTCCTTTACTGTCCGCACCTTAAAAATATGAAAGCCACTAAAAGAAAACATGAATAACAGTCTTTGCAGTAGTACTTGGTAGACTTAAGGAAAAACAGGCGCAGGAGGAGGATCTCTAGCAAGAGGACCAGGCTTAAAAACTGAACTACAACCACCTGGGGGACCAAGAAAAGAGGACAAGTAGGACCAAGTTAATGAGGATCACCAGATTCACGGCCAGGATGATTACAGCCAAGAGGACCAAGAGTTTGAAAATCAAGAAGACTAAAGGGACCACTATCAGAACAAGGGTGTGGGGACTAAGGACAGAAAGACCAAGAATGGGAGGACAAGAACCAGGGGACCAATACGATGAAAACGAGGTGGCCAAAGGCCAGACTGATCAATGCCAAGAGGAATATGATTAGGACTGGGGGAAAGGGTGTTATGGGAATGTAATGGAATGTTTGAAATGGAATGCGGAACTTGTGTTGGGATATCGCCAGGGACATTTGGGCAAGGTGTTCTGGTGTAGACGGTTAGTCTCCACTGGAGGAGCTGCTGGAATAGCCGTTTGCAGTCCACTGGAATGAACGCAAACTTTTCCCTTAAAAACATCAGTCTTTATGTTCTTCACAACACGTTTAGGCACCGAGCAGCTAGAACCCCGTGTCATTGGACAGCACCTGTACTGCCACATTTATCTGTTCATGTGAGCCAACAACGGATGGGCAAGTTGCCGGTACTCGGTGTTTATGAATACTGAAGCTGCTTTGGAAGTGCCTGGCAGCGTGTTGTGCTGATCGCCACCAGTTAGGCCCTCAAGCTAGTTCCACGCGGGAGTTCCCATGTCAACGTGAGCTCCGCATGAGTTCCTTTGTCAACAGGGGCTTGCAGTCTCCTTTACATCATGCTACTCGCGTGCGTACACACAAGCGAAAAAAAGATTAACTGGCAGCACGTAAGCTACGCAAGGAGGATATATTTTGAGACAATATTTCCCATTTCCATGTCTGTTGTGGCAACAAGCATGCCTCACAGTTTTGTTAACCTGTCTTCGGAGATAGGCACACCATATTTTCAATTTCAGCAAGTGGTTCCTTATGGCCAAAAGACGTACAAACATTTCCAGATTGTGGTGACTGGCACGCCTTATCTGTTTTGCGGTTGGCTTGTTTCAGCATCGGCGATGGGCACGCGTTCTTGCCTTCAGTAAAGGAATCACAAATGGAAGCACACTGAAGATCAGTGGATTTTACTCAATTGGTCATATATTTCTAGCACCAATCTTTTAATCTGTGTTTGACATACTTTATGATTTGTGTTTTATTCATTTGAACTTTATTGTAAATTATAAACTAGTTCTTCTGTTTTTACACTACGCGATTATGGGTGACACAGTTGAGGTATTCTTTTATTTGCCTCACATTGTATGTTTTGAATGTTTAGTCATGTAATATATTTACCTACATTAGCATATATTTTGGTGTTTTATTTACCAGGAGATGTGCAAGATGCAAAATGACAATATTCCTCCGCCACTCTTAGCGGAAGCTAAAGTTCAAAAGTACAAGTGCATTCGATGGTGTAAAACCTTTGAGAGCTACTTAGCCATAGATGGGGACAAACTTAATGTGAGAAGGAAGTTGTCTCTACTTTACAATTGTTTAGGTGCTGACTTTACAATTGTTTAGGTGCTGAAGGGCAATGCATATTTGACCATTTACCCACGGCTGTTCGCCCTCCTGACATAGAATGGGATACATACACTGCGGCGATTACCAGACTTAAAAATCATTTTAAGGATGTGTTACATTCTCTATTACCTGTATATATTTTCTCTATGTACCTGTTTATCATTATTCTGTACCTTTAATTGTCATGTAGTTCTTGTTATGGTTTGAGTTCCATTTAGAACTATACTGGCTGCTAGGCATCTGGTCAGTTGACTGTCCTTGCCTGCAGAGTAGCTGTCTTCACCTGTTGCTGTGCTGCTTTTAATAAATCTACTAGAAGTCATCCTACAGTTCCTGTGTGATTTGTAACACAATTTGGCGACGAGGGAGAAGAAGAACCATTTAAGTGGCACAGGCGTGGAGTTTGTTTTATTTTATTTTAATTCCAACTTTTCTTGAATTACCAGGAAGGGTAAACAGACTATACTATCGTTTTAAGAAGATTCTAGGATCTGTGGACTGGAATTCCCTTCTCTACAACTCTAACCAACAGTGAATGGCTGATTTTGAAGCATTTTAGGGTAATATGATCGCTGTTTACTTTCAAGTTATCCTCACCGGCAGCTTGAGCGAGAGCATTCTTCTATGACCAGTGGTTCCTCCGTGACAAGGTGCAAGCGCGTTTGGAGTTTACTGCTGTGTGACGGCGAAGTCGGAGCCAGCTCGGAGTTTCCTGGTCTATGACGTCGAAACAACGTGAGTTCTGGGCTAAATTAGACTTCCTTCATTGCTGCATCATCACGTTGCTACGTGACGGCCATTTTGTTTATTCTGGTTGTCATAGTGATCATTACTGAGTTAAAGCATCTGCTTCAAATCGTTTTTTGTTTTGTTGAGAAAATCGGAATTTGGAGGCAACGTAATATTGTTGTTTTAGTGCCATTATTGAAGTAAGTGACATCCTGTTTCCCACTCTTTGAACATCATTTTGTTTTTGGGACAGCATTTAAAAAAAAAAAAATTGGGATCGTATCTCGTTTTTGGGAATCGTTTCGGTTTGTGACTTTATTACATCGCTTCAGCAATTGTTCTGTTGTTTACAGTGGAGCAAGAAAACGATCTACATTATCTTATAGGAATTTACAGGGAACAAGCACGTTTTTTTTTGTTTTGTGTGTGTCTGCTTGGAGTACCATCTCATTTTAAATTTATGACTTTCCATTGAACTACATCATTTCTTCTAATTGAATTTGACGGTTTTGTCAACCCATTGTCAAGTTTTAAAGGAAAAAATGCAGTTTGATCCGCCAGAGAAATTCCTTCAAAATAAAGGAGACCCACCAATTCCATGGACACGATGGAAGGAGGAATTCTTCAATTACATGAAGGCTATTGACGGTAAACGTATGGGTGCCGAGCAAAAGAAAAGCATCCTATTACATTGCTTGGGGTCAGAGGGTCAAATGGTATTTAGGGCTTTACCACCAATTCCACCTGCGGATGGTGAAATGGATGGTTCTAACGTTTATAAGGAAGCGTTACTTAGGATAGAGAAGAGATTCAAACCTGTTTCTAACATTGCTTTAAACAGGTATAAGTTTTACACATGTGCACAACACGACATGGAATCGTTCGATGATTTTATTACTGCTCTAAGGTCCTTATCAATACATTGCAATTTTGGAAGTATGTGTGATGAAATGTTGAGACCAAATTATTGTTCATGTTAAGAATAAGAAAACGCAGGAATGTCTTTGGGAGTTGGGGGATCCAAAACTGTCTGAGGCCATTGCCATTGCTAAATTATTAGAGCAATCTGAAAAGTGGATGTTTACAGTTGAAAAACACAGTGAGCATAAATCTGATTCTGCTGATGAAGTTTGTTTGCTTAAACATACAGATGGTCAAGCGAGTGAAAATCCACATTCTGGTCAAAGTTCTACTAGATTTAATAATTCGGGGAACTATAGAAAATTTGACAAATCTATTACGTGTTTTAAATGTGGTACTAGGGGGCATGTGGCGTCATATGCTGGATGTCCTGCAATAAATAAAGAGTGCAGGAAGTGTGGAAGATTGGGACATTTTTCCACAGTTTGTAGAGATGTCAGGCAATTTGTTCAAAATCCCAGAAGCAAAATAGCTTATGTAACTGAAGAGACACCCAAGGTATGTAAATGCACTTGTGTTAGTGGTATTGAGTGTAATGAGGAAAAGAAAGGATTTGTGGTTTTTCTGACTGAAGGTATTTCCAATGTTAATGACTCTTTGGAGGTTGATTCCATTAAGAAACCCATATGTGAGATGTTTGTTTTGGGGGACAAACTTGATCTCATGGCTGATTCAGGCTCACCCTGGACGATCATTTCTAAAGAATATTTTGATGAGCGCTTAGGAGCTGTATTGAATTTTGTAAATATTTTACCATCTGACATTTGTCCTGTGAGTCATAATGGTTCAAAAATTGACATTTTTATTTTTTTTGGTCGACATCACTTTTAGAACTAGGTGTTTTAATGTCAAATTATATGTAGCAGTTAAGGGTATTAATGTCATAGGTTGGAAGGATCAGTGGAAAGTTGAAATCATGCTTAATCCCCGTGCTAAAGATCCTGTTTTGTTAGAT
Source organism: Lissotriton helveticus (assembly GCF_964261635.1). Taxonomy (NCBI): domain Eukaryota; kingdom Metazoa; phylum Chordata; class Amphibia; order Caudata; family Salamandridae; genus Lissotriton; species Lissotriton helveticus. The sequence continues at coordinate 1,467,881,643 of NC_136067.1, forward strand.
GAAACAGTTGTTGTTGAAAATATTTCTTCTATTATAACTGAAGAGAAAACTGAGTGTATCAGATCTGAGTTCAAAGATGTTTTTTCTGATAAGTTGGGCATGATTCAGAATTATTCTCACAAGATAAAGCTTAAATCTGGTGTGATTCCGGTCAAACAGAGATTATGGGGGGTGCCAATCAACGTTAGAGAAGAACTCAAGGAAAATTTGGATGGATTAGTTTTAGAGGGGATCATTGAACCCATAGATTCTGCGGAGTGGGTTTCTCCCATTGTTTTGGTGAAGAAACCGGAAAAAAGTTTGAGAATGTGTGTCGATCTCAGGGCTTTAAATTCTGCCATTATTGTGGACTGTCATCCTCTTCCAAATATAAATGAAGTGGTTTCTATGTTGGAGGGAGCTAAAGTTTTTTCAACTCTCGATCTCAGGTCGGCCTATCATCAAATTCCCCTGACAGATGATTCTAAATGTCTCACAGCATTTATCACTCCCCAAGGCTTGTATCAATATACGAGAATGCCGTTTGGCTTAGCGTCTGCTGCTTCTGTATTTCAAAGGGTTATGTTTAACATTTTTAGGGACGTAGACCAATTTGTCAAGTGTTTTCAGGATGATATCCTGGTCTATTCAAATACCAGTGAGGAACATCTCTTACACTTGCGCTGTGTATGTGAGAAGTTGAGGAAAAGTGGTTTGACTTTAAAGTCAAACAAGTGTAAATTGTTTCAAAACTCAGTAGAGTGTCTTGGTCATACATTATCTGGTGATGGCGTTGTACCTAAAAAGTCTAATGTAGAAGGTATAAGTGGTGCTCCCTCTATTTCCAACAAAGAACAGTTACTTTCTTTCACAGGGATGTGCGAATATTATAGTAAATTTGTAAATAATTTTGCAGCTAAAATGGAACCTCTTAGGAAAATCCTCAGACACGGAAATTCTTTTGAATGGGGAGAAGAGCAACAGTCTGCTTTTGAGCTTATTAAATCAGAGATATTACATGCTCCAACACTCAAGCCTTTCTGTTTAAATAAGACATGTATAATTACTGTTGATGCCAGCATGTATGGTATTGGTTCAGTTTTATCTCAGACATCTGGCAGAGAAGAATGGAATGTGTGCTTTGCATCATGTACTTTAAATGAAACCAAACACAGATATGCAGTTATAGAAAAATAACTTTTGGCTTGTGTTTGGGCGATTGAACACTTCAGGAACTACATTTGGGGCAGTAAATTTGGTTTGAGAACGGATCATAAACCGTTAGTCAACATCCTTTCTCCAGGTGGGGGTTGGAATTCAACTGCACCTATTGCCAGACTGACGTCCAGATTACAAGAGTATTGTTTCACGCCTGAATTTGTTCCAGGAAAGAAAAATGTGGTTGCAGATTTCATGTCTCGCCTTCCTTGTCAAACCTTTAGCAACAGATTATCGGATGATACTGATGTGGTCACATGTTTACAAGATGTTTTATTAGGTTCTTTTGAAGATATTTCTGAGGAATCTTGGACTCTTGCAGATAATCAAGATCTTTCTTTGCAGACTATAAAAAATATATTTTGGAGGGTTGGCCTGATAAGAACAATTTAATGGAAAACTTGATGCCAATGTTTAAAGTTTATAATGAGTTGGAATTAGAAAGTAATTTGATTTTCAAATCTGGAAAATGTGTACCACCTTTTGCTATGCAAAATGTTATTTTGGATATAGCCCATAAAACGCATCAAGGAATGTCTGCAATGAAACGGTTAGTAAGGAATTATTTTTGGTGGCCAGGTTTAGATCGGATGGTTGATCGCAAAGTCAGGGACTGTGAAGTTTGTATGGGAAGTGAGAAAATGTTAAAGGTGAATGTTCCCCCGTTAAAAAATACAGCCTGGCCCATTGATCCGTGGAAAAAATTAGCATTTGATATTTCTGGTCCATTTATGTGTCTTCCCAATGATTCCCGTTATGCATTTGTTCTTATCGACTACCACTCTAAATGGCCTGAGGTCAAATTTGTTTCTTCTGCATCTACCAATATGGTTATTGAATTCTTTAAAGAAGTGTTTTCAAGAGAAGGGTGTCCTTCAACTCTTGTTACCGATAATGGGGTTCAGCTGACTTCATTGGAAATGGAAGATTTTCTTAAACGACAAAATATTAAACATCATACTGTTTCTGTATATGAACCCCATGAAAATGGTTTAGTAGAACGCTTCAACAGGGTTTTGAAAGGATTTGTGTCAGATTTGGTCAAGTCTGGTTCCAATTGGAAAAATCTATTGCGAGAAAAAATTTGGCTTTATCCTATAACACCACACTCGACTACTGAGGTTAGTCTGTTTCGCCTTCTTAAAGGGCGAGATCCTGCCTCTAATATTTGTCCTTGGTGGTTCAGGGATAAATGTTCAAATAGTTCCTTTTCAAAGGAGCTGGTTAAAGATATTTCCCATAAAGTTGAATATAAACAATCTAAAACAAAAGAGTGGTATGATAATAGATGGCATGTTAAGACTCCAAATTTCTCTGTGGGTGATTGGGTTTGAATTAGGAGACCAGGTTTTCTTACTAAATGTTCAGACAAATTTGGTAAACCTATGAAACTAGTTAGGGTTTTTAAAACAGTGTTATCACTCAAGATGGTAAGTTGTGGAACATCAAACGAGTTGCTAAATGTCCTGATGTTCATGATTCCAAGTTTTCTGATCTACAACACAGAACAATGGAGTCTGTTGCATCTAGGGTTAAGACATCTTTCCGACCAAGGTCTGCTCCCAGGAAATTTGCTGACTATGTTTCGTGATCACCTGTATTTCCACATTACCTTAATTTTTAGGGCTCGCTGGTGTTGGAGCGCAAAGCGCTCCCGCCAGCAAAATGTATTGTCACCGTGACGGCTTGCAAGGGAGTACAGACCGGGCCACGCGCAGATTGTGGTCTGTGAACGCGCAGATTGTCAGCGTGCGCGTGCTCCCTTCCTGGCTCCGAACGCGTGCTGCTGCTGGCGCAGGGGCTGCAATTCCACAGCCGGCCACTGGGGACAGGTCCGAGACCGTCAGGGGGAAGCTGCGTCTGAGGTAGGAGCGAGGCATCGCCGCAGAGGAGGAACCAGGCCGGCTGCTGGGCACTGAGCAGTGAAAAACCCCGGAGCAGCAAGGCCCCACCTCCCCCCACACCTCCGGAGTCCGGTTCGTTTCATTCTTGTTACTAGGAACAGTTTTTTTGTTTTTCTTTAGCACTCATCTGAGTGCATGAGTTTTCTAGCTCTCTTGTGCGCTACCTCCTCCCCAGGTAGCCCCCTTGGTGCTCCTTGTTTCCAACCCCAAATTGGTAGTTGCTTCCCCCACTACTCACTGACATTTTTTGTTATATTTTTTTACACCCCCCCCCCCCTTCAAGTCCTGCATTAATTCTCCCCTACCGCTTCCTGGTCTACCCCTTTACACCCCTGTGTTGGCCTATCCCTTGAGCATTTCTCTGTTGCTAACTCGCTACCCCTGTGGTGTTCTTTAAAAAGATATACGTAAATAAGACATTTATTTTTTAAGCATTTATATGGTCTGGTAGCTGCCATTTGCTGGTGGACTGCTTCTGTTGTGGATATTTAAATTGTTTTATTTTTGTGATGCAAGATTGGCTTCTGCCATCTTCGAATGGTAAAAAAAAAAAAGGCTTCTGCATCAATGTGTATACACACATGGGTCATGAGACATACATGCTCATAATTCAATTCATCTTGTTGGCCACAATATCGTGGTGCTTGAACACGGTCAAAACATTGCACTTTGTTCATGTTTTTCTTCATCCTGTGCTGCACAGCATTGACGAAAAGCTTTTTTTTTTTTTGCCGATGCTCAACAGCCTCGACAAAGCCAATCTATTTAAAAGGTGAGACATATTGGCTTTGCCTAAGCTCCGTTAAATAAGGTAGGGAGCGTTGCTTATAGTGGAGTGCTGCTAGCGAACAGCCTTATGTTTTGACATGGTTTCTAGACCCCCCATTAGGTTGCAAGGTACACTCCGATTTGAGGAGGAATTAAACATTTTCTAGCTCCTTGAACGGAAAGTTTCAAGTCTATTAAGGACGTGGAGGTGAGAATTGTGTTCAACTTTCTTGTTTTATTACTTTCAGCAGACTTCAACTTTAAACATAAACAACCTTTCTCTGAATACCCAGGGGACAGGAATACAAACAAGTTAATGTCCTTCCATAACCTTATGCCTCCTCTAGACCACTTTCTCTTTCATGAGTGTGGCAGAAGAGACTTCGAACTTTACTTTTACTCTCCTTTGGCGCAATCATTACCTATGGAAGAAATATATACAGACCATAACTGTGGTGTCCTAGAACTGGTTCACCATTAGTTCACTGTAAAAATAACGTGCACATTCGAATCAACACCAATAATTTGCGTAAGAGAAAATTTTACATTGAGCTTGTACTGATTACAGTAATCACATGAGAAAACTTCCAATATATATAAAACATTCAATCCAAACATACATATACCTCACTAAGGGCCAGATGTAGGTAAATTTTATTTTACCACCTCTTAAATACCGCATCATACCGACTCGGTATTTAAGAAGTGGTAAAATAAAAGTACCGAGATGTAGGTAAATACAGATGTGCATTTACCGATTCGGAAACAAACGGTATTTACCGATGCGGTAAATACCGACCGGTAAATGCCCATGCATTCCTATGGGCTTTGAAGCCCATAGGAATGATTGGGCATTTACCGGTCGGTATTTACCGCATCGGTAAATACCGATTGACACAAGGGTGCAGGGGGTGTCACTTTGACACCCTCTGGCACCCCCAAAAGAGGCTCGGGTGCCATGTGGCAGGCATACCTGCCCTAAGGGCAGGTCTGCCTGTCATATGGCATAGGTGTGCATGCACACATGTGCAAGCACACCAGAATCGGTATTTTACCATCAAATAGTATTTGATGGTAAAATACCGATTTTTTTAATGCTTGTGGGACTCAGAAGAGTCCCACCTACATATCAATTTTTCCTATTCCGTAAAAATACAGACTCTGTATTTTACATAATCGGTAAATTTACCTATCGGTAAATTTACCGAGTCTGTAAAATACAGGGCCCTACATCTCAAATTGCATTTACCGGTCGGTAACGGCCGAATTCGGCCGTTACCGACCGGTAAATGCCTACCTACATCTGGCCCTAAGTATTTCATGAGAGGTTCTAGTGTAAGGGATTCCTTTGAATTATGTAGGGTAGGGACAAAGGTTCATAGAAACCTTAGAGAGAATAATCCTCGCCTCCATGCACTTAATAGAATTGGAACTTTCTGTTATGAGAGCTAGGGAATTTTTCATTCTCTGTCAGGACTGAGGCAAGGATTATATTCGTTTAAACATTATCCACCACAAGAGAGGCAATGTCTACCACTGGTTTGAAGTAAAACTATTTTAACATGGAGTCCAAAGACGAGTAAGCAGCATTGATTATGTCCTCTAGTCTCGCCCGTAGTGAAAAGGCTTTGGAGGCCATGGCTCCTCTGACCGAATGTTCCCCAAATTATGACAGATTAATGCCTGCCTTTCGCATGACCCAGCGGGCAATGGTGGAGGAAGACACTGCCTTGAAAGGTTTCACTAGAGAAATTACCAATTGTCTCTCGCTTTGGGGGCGAATGTCCTCCGTCATATTCTCGTATGCTTTAGACATCTGACCACACACAGCTTACGGGAATCTGTCAAAAGCTGGGTAGGAAATCGGTTTTGAGTTGTACTTTGTTCTCCTAGAAATATGGAAGGTGATACCTTGTGGGGTAAAGAGTCTGCCTGTGACTTCCAGAGCACTCACATCCGACTTTCTGCGACAAGATACAAGACAACGCAGCATTGCAGGTTTTCATGACAAATACTCGTTCCTTTGCAAATAACGATAGAGGTTTAATACCACATTGACACCCCAAAGTCTGGAATACCTCTGTTCTGGCAGTAAGGCAAAATGATTCCCTATCATGATCATACAAACCATCAAGTGTTCGACCACTGGGAACCACCAGTCGGTAAGTGACCTTCCAAAATAGCAGACCGATATGAATTGATTGGCCTGTAGGCCAGTTCTTACGGAGCGAAAGCGGCCAAGAAGTTCATTATTGGGACAACTTTGCACCCCATGGGATCCTCACTGTGTTGAAAACATCAACAAACCCATTGTGACCAAGCATATCTGTAAAATTTTATTGTCCCAGCTACCCATGCTGATGCCAAGAGTGTCTCAGCTTCTCCTGAAAGACTGGAGACTCTCCATCTCACCCGGTAATCCTCCATGCCATTAGGGACATCTTCTGTTGCAGGATTAATGGGTGAAACTTGCCCAGAGGATTCTGAAGGAGATCTGGAGCGTGAGGTAGACAGATTGGAAAATTCCTAGAAAGTTCCAGACGAACCGGAAACTATACTCGAGACCTTCTGAATGGCGTGATCAAGACCTCCTTCGCCTACTTTCTCTGCACTTGTGCAGACAATCTCATGATCATCCCAAAGGGAGGAAACGCTAAGCCCTAATCCCATGACCAGTCCTGTAGGAAAGCATCCTTCACTGTAGCTAATGGATCCTACTTCCAACTGAAGTATCTGGCCACTTACTTTTCCAGACGAAAGGCAAAAGAGGTCAAGCAAAAAGGGGACCCACCGATCACTCAATGTCTGGAAAACCTGAGGGTCCAGTTTCCACAGGTTCATGTCTGGCCATTCCATCGAGCACCAATCCGCTATTTCACTGTGACTGATACGTTATTGCTCAGGAAATCGGTCCAAAAGTCTTTGACCAGGTCCTCCAAGACTTTGGGTGTGGTGTCCCCAAATGATTTATGTATTAGATCGCCTAGATGTAGTTCTTTTTAGGTCTCGCCCTGGCGAAAGCGCGTTCTCGCCGCGAGGACCTATAGCTGTCAACTCGGCTTTGAAGGAGCCAAGAGGAGACAACAGATGTGAATGCGCAGCATGCCGGGATCAGGTCGCGCGCGTGAACACGCGCTCCGATTACTGCGTGCTCTTCACACACACAATGGATCTTGACGCGCGCACACACGCAGACACACGCACACACGCAGACACACACGTGGACACACACACACACACACGCAGACACACACGCGCACACACACACACATGCAGACACACACACGCGCAAACACACACGCCCCCCCACTCACGGGCGCACACACAGCCACGCACCCCCCCTCACCACTTCAATAGACCCGATAACACACACACACACACGCACCCCCCCACCACTTCAGTAGACAGCGAGCTTGCCCTCCACTGCTGCCGGTCCTGTGCTTTAATCTGACTCCTGACCGCATCCTCACTTCATGCCTCTCAATCTCGCCCCACGCCGCTCCCTGGCCACACACCAAGCAAGGTGTCTCCGCTCTCGCGGGCCGTGAGTTCACCCAACGCTGTGATAATGGACCAGGAGTCTCATACCTAGTGGCGCGCTCCTGCTCCCACCGCAGCTTGTAATTTTCTCTTTCTGCCGCTGCTCTCGCTTTTCTTGCCCTCCCCGCCCTACACGTAAGCCCGGCCCCCGGGCACCTCCCTCCCCTGGGCTTTCACTTGTTTTCCTCAGCAGCTGCACGTTTGTTTATCCCTCTCTGCTAGGCGACCCTGCACACTTCAGCTTCCGCATCTCCCAGAAGGTGCTGTTGCGGGAGTCCCTCTCGTGTGAGATTCTGGCCGACATTAGCGAGCATGGCATTGTCCCACTCCCACCTGCCTGGCCTTATCACCTTTTATGTGCCGAGAAATGCGTGCAGCCTAGACTTCCACTTAGCAGACTGCACATTTGCACCCCAATCTGCCCGCCTTTCTTATCCATGGTTTCCCCTAAATCCTTAAGTATTTCTAACACTAGAGGTAGGTAACGTTTGTTCTTGTGTTTGAGTGTCCTCCATATATTGCAGTATTATACCTCTATGTTTACTTTGTATGCTTTTGTAACCTGAACACATGTCACTTTTCCTCCTGTAATGCACCGTTTGCTACCTCTGTCACTTTTTCCACATTTAATGTAACGTTTGCTTTTGTAATTTGTTCACTTGTAATGTTCTCATGTATCAGTTCTGTTCCTATTGTGAAGCGCTCTGACACCTTCGGGTAAAGCCCGCGCTATACAAAAACGCATAAAATAAATAAAGGTACAAATAAAGAGGATTGAGTGGGGTGCCGACTACCGCGATGCAAAATACTTCCACTGTTGTTTAAGACACGTGTCTGTGTGCTTTCGTGGTGGCGGTTGCCGAGGTCGTGTGTGTGAAGGAGAACCTGGGTGCCTCATGGAATCTCATCTGTATGTGTATGCGACACTTACCCAGAACCATAACTCACGTCCCCACAGCATCTGGCCACGCCCGCAACCATACACACCTTCAGTGACTGCACACATTCCACAGGTAACTGCTGTCACGCCCATGGACGGCATCTAGCAAAGAGCGGGCCGGTAGAAACCAGTAACACCAGGGTACATCTTCAGCACCAGTCCCTAAGCAGCACTCTGTCTGTGGGCCATTGACCTAAATGGATTTTTAGACCTGGCTTGATGGTGCAACTGTGACCTGACCATGTAACCTACACCAAAGGTATTCTGCAGTCCTTTGCTTCACACAAATGAATATCCATGCCCATGCGTTCGTCTCGCAAATCCATTTGAACGGGGGTAGCATGTCATCATTTCACACCATCATGAAAGAAACGGAGATACCTCTAGCAGAACAGCCGTATAACTTGAAACGTTGAGCTCTCCTCTGTGCATCTCACCAGAGAAAAGGCTGTCCTTTCATAGTTTCAAACAGTGGCACAGGAATATTGGCTTCCTCTAACAGAGCCGCGATCTCTTTTCTCTGCATATCACCCGAGAAAAAGCTGGCATTTCAAAATATCATTGAGCTTTCTTGAGGGTCATCCAGCTAAACAGCCTTTCTAGCAGACACTGTCATATCCCCTCTGCGGAAATCAGAGAAGACGCAGCATTTTGTCATTTCAAAGAGTCATGCGGGTATCTTCCTTTCCAATGTCAGTGAAGCCATTTAATACAGAGTACAACTCTCCTCTCCTCACATCTTCGGAGAAGGGATGGCATTTCGTCATGTAAATAGTCACGTGGTAGCTGCGGTTCCTGTACAGAGCAGCTTGACAAGGTCTCCTAAACACTTCCGAATTTCATCAAAGGATAACTAATGAGCAACTCTGTGGGCACTGGGCATGCAAATAACATTGGCTCCCTTGTGGTAATTTTAGGAGGACACAAGACTGAGCTGTCATGCTGGAATTGGAAACCTCAGACAGCAGAGCTACGTGGCCATTAGAGGAAAAAGTAGGTTCAAACAATGTTTGCTCAGGGTTTTGTTTAAGACATCGACAGGAGTCCTCTGAAATGCAACATTTTACTCTGTATATAGTGCAACTATAGCTTCAGAGCGCAGATGTGTGCATTCAGTTCTTGCATATGTCCACAGCACCCCATATCTCCAAATATCTACACAGATCACTAAGTTGGATTTATTTTGCGTTTTTATACACTGCGGACATTACCCAAAGGTGTTACAGGTTTTAGAATAGAACACATTTCATTACAAGAGATACAACGTTACAAACATCATTACAAAAAGCACAAAGTGGGGGGTAGAAACTTAGGGTTATCGACTCGCTTCTAGGTGCTTCTCTGCGGAACTATCGCCCTCACTCCATCTATCTATCTGTCTATCTATCTATCGCCCTCCCTCTATCTATCTATCACCCTCCCTCTATCTATCTATCGCACACACTCTATCGCATCACCACAGCATCACTCAGCACCACCACAGCATCATTCAGGGGCACCACAGCATCACTATGCGCTACCACAGCATCACTGAACGCCACAGCATCACTCGTCACCACCACAACATCATGCAGCGCCACCACAGCATCAATCTGTGCAGCTATTCAACAACAACTGGTTCAAATATGTTCTCTCAATGTTTCAAGCTTTATTACAAATGTCACAAAAAATGTTAATATTTCACTTCTGTTCTTGGATTTTCGTCACAATAAAATACACTGAACATAATCTTCACAAAAGTTATTTACAAAAGTTTAAGCTATTGCCATTATAAATTACAATAACTTTTATTTAAGTATTCATTATTTAAAAAAAATTAAAAGCCATTGTTATTTGTAATATCAATACATCTAAGTCACGTAAATACAACACATATTGCATTACAAATGCTATAGGTGTCACATTTGCGAAAGTTAAAACTATTGGCATTGTAAATGACAAAGCTATTAATTTAGCTATTTTCAAAACCAACACATAAATAAAAAATGTGTCATTTACAATACCAATAGCTCAAACTTTCCTAATGCGAGACCTATTGCATTGCAAATGCTTGTTGTATTTAGTCTTTACTTTGTTTTTAATTAAGAGAGATGTGTTACATTCTCTATTACCTGTATATATTTTCTCTATGCAGCTGTTTATTATTATTCTGTACCTTTAATTGTCTTGTAGTTCTTGTTATGGTTTGAGTTCCATTTAGAACTATACTGGCTGCTAGGCATCTGGTCAGTTGACTGTCCTTGCCTGCAGAGTAGCTGTCTTCACCTGTTGCTGTGCCGCTTTTAATAAATCTACTTTAAGTCATCCTACAGTTCCTGTGTGATTTGTAACAGGATGACACCAGCATTATAGTGGAAAGGCATGAGGGTTTGATGGTAACCTGGATATTTATTTCAGGAATCAAGTTGTGGCTAATTGTTCTGACAAGCGTATCCAGCAGAAATTGTTATGCTGCCACAATCCAAATCTCTAGGAAACACAAGAGATAGCTAGAGGAATTGAAAGATTGACCCACGCTTTGAAGGAGTTAAACAATGGCAAGGAAGAAATAGCTACAAAACAGGTGCATGCGATTTTCTCAAAGCCAAATCACATAAATTCCTTGATAAAGACTCAAGGAAGGGAGGTAGGTATGGCGGAAATTCCAACACATGCTTCAGATCTGGATCTAGAAACCACCTAGCCAATGCCAAAAATTCCCCTGAGGCCAATAAATTGTGTTTGAAATATAAGAAATTGGGGCATTTTGCAAAACTGTGCAGGAGTGCATAAAAAGTGGGTTTGCAAGGGAAGAGGATTCTTTCGAAGAGTTGGCAGAAGAATTAGACGTATGAAACACAAACTGAAAACTCTTGGGTCCATGAACATTTTCAGCCCAGCTGTAAAACTAACAGTCATGGAGTGTCCCTTTTAAAGGGAGGTTTTCCTCACCCACCGCCTGCACCCGTCCACGCTCAGATGCACCAGGGCCCACCCTGTGATGGTTTTACGCCTCAGATCAGTTCACATAGAAATTACACCTGCAAGGAATTGCTCGACCTGAACCCAGGTGAGAATGCTGATTGTATCTTGTTGGACCTGGCCAGCAATAGAGATAACCCGAATACCTGCCAAGTCTGTAAATTGACTTGCCTTAACCACAAAATTGAGGAGGTAAGGATTCTAGGTAAGAGTTCTGAAAGCGAGAATGTGAGATGTTCCTTGTCAATGAGAGGTCACTCGTTAACAAGCTTTCAAGGTTGCTGAGTTGATAGAGAGCCAACGGCTTGACTTGCTTTTTATTACAGAGACGTGGGCGGACCAAACTTCTGGTCCGGACACGGTCACAGCTACGCCAACCGGCTATACCATGTTTAGGCACAATAGGCAACATAAAAAAGAGGAGGTCTGGCGGTGACTTGCTGCTCATCATTTACAGCTTCCTTCTCCCCTTTAAATAGTAATGTTTGTGAGGCTCTGGCCTTCGGCATAGAACTTACTAAAACAAGATCTTTTAATGGCTTTCTTATATACCGTCCTCCAAGACCAAGAGCAAACTTTAATAATGATAAATGGGCTCTCCTGGCAAGTTTTGCTCTAAAGTCAGATTTCACCATTAAAGGTGATTTTAATTTTCCCTTAGAAAACGAACTAGACAGGGGCACTGAGCTACTGTTGCAATCTATGGCCAGTTTTGGCCTCTTGCAGCAATCTATACGACCCACCAACATTGCAGGGCATAACCTAGATGGTATTTTTTACCAATAATGTCCATCTGGCTGATACAGAGACTAGTGAACTGATTTGCACCGACCATAAAGCCTTAAGTTTTGAGTTAGGACCCAAAGATATCATTCCCACTAGAAATTTCCAGGGCAATTCGCAGAGGAGCCATACCTGGCACAAAATGAGCGTCTTAGTTCTCAAAGATAACTTAGAGAAAATCAAGCCTAGAAACCATAGTGACCCAGAATGACTAAGCCGAGGAGTATGAAAAGTTGGATTCAGTCTGCTGTAGAGACTCTAGCTCCAGCAATAAAGTCAAGTCAAGTCAAGTAAAACAAGCATTGGCATAGCCAATAGGTCTCGCCTTTGGGACCTTATAAGTGTTTAGTTATCCAGCACAATATCCTTGGTGCAACAACATCAAGTGTTGCATGGCTAAACACTTATAAGGCCCCAAAGGCGAGACCTATTGGCTATGCCAATGCATGTTTTGAGTGAGTGGCTCATGCAGGTATGCCACTGTGAGGTAGAGATGCAGTGTGTGCTCTTACAGGAGCCCCTGTGACATTGTGCCTCTCCAAAAATGTATATTGGATCTGGTGTAATACTTATAGTCCCTATTCCTGTACCCAATCCATCCTTAAATGTCCCATGTACAGCCGGGGTTGACACTCCTATTACCCCTGCCCTCCAGTGACACTTTACCCGTCACGGGTGGTGGATGTGGTGGTGGACGTGGTGGTGGTGGATGTGATGGTGCTGGATGTGGTGGTGGTGGTGTTGGTGGTGGACGTGGAGGTGGTGGACATGGTGGTGGTGGACATAGTGGTGGTGGACGTGGTGGTGGTGGACGTGGTGGTGGATGAGGTGGTGGTGGACGTGATGGTGGTGGACGTGGTGGTGAACGTGGATGTGGTGGACATGTTGGTGGACATGGTGGTGATGTTGGACGTGGTGGTGGTGGACATGGTGCTGGTGGATGTGGTGGTGGTGGACGTGGTTGTGGACATGGTGTTGGTGGACGTGGTGGACGTGGTGGTGGTGGACGTGGTGGTGGTGGACGTGGTGGTGGTGGACATGGTGGTGGTGGTGGACATGGTGTTGGTGGATGTGGATGCGATTTTCTCAAAGCCAAATCACATAAATTCCTTGATAAAGACTCAAGGAAGGGAGGTAGGTATGGCGGAAATTCCAACACATGCTTCAGATCTGGATCTAGAAACCACCTAGCCAATGCCAAAAATTCCCCTGAGGCCAATAAATTGTGTTTGAAATATAAAAAATTGGGGCATTTTGCAAAACTGTGCAGGAGTGCATAAAAAGTGGGTTTGCAAGGGAAGAGGATTCTTTCGAAGAGTTGGCAGAAGAATTAGACGTATGAAACACAAACTGAAAACTCTTGGGTCCATGAACATTTTCAGCCCAGCTGTAAAACTAACAGTCATGGAGGGACCCTTTTAAAGGGAGGTTTCCCTCACCCACCGCCTGCACCCGTCCACGCTCAGATGCACCAGGGCCCACCCTGTGACGGATTTACGCCTCAGATCAGTTCACATAGAAATTACACCTGCAAGGAATTGCTCGACCTGAACCCAGGTGAGAATGCTGATTGTATCTTGTTGGACCTGGCCAGCAATAGAGATAACCCCAATACCTGCCAAGTCTGTAAATTGACTTGCCTTAACCACAAAATTGAGGAGGTAAGGATTCTAGGTAAGAGTTCTGAAAGTGAGAATGTGAGATGTTCCTTGTCAATGAGAGGTCACTCGTTAACAAGCTTTCAAGGTTGCTGAGTTGATAGAGAGCCAACGGCTTGACTTGCTTTTTATTACAGAGACGTGGGCGGACCAAACTTCTGGTCCGGACAGGGTCACAGCTACGCCAACCGGCTATACCATGTTTAGGCACAATAGGCAGCATAAAAAAGAGGAGGTCTGGCGGTGATTTGCTGCTCATCATTTACAGCTTCCTTCTCCCCTTTAAATAGTAATGTTTGTGAGGCTCTGGCCTTCGGCATAGAACTTACTAAAACAAGATCTTTTAATGGCTTTCTTATATACCGTCCTCCAAGACCAAGAGCAAACTTTAATAATGATAAATGGGCTCTCCTGGCAAGTTTTGCTCTGTAGTCAGATTTCACCATTAAAGGTGATTTTAATTTTCCCTTAGAAAACGAACTAGACAGGGGCACTGAGCTACTGTTGCAATCTATGGCCAGTTTTGGCCTCTTGCAGCAATCTATACGACCCACCAACATTGCAGGGCATAATCTAGATGGTATTTTTTACCAATAATGTCCATCTGGCTGATACAGAGACTAGTGAACTGATTTGCACCGACCATAAAGCCTTAAGTTTTGAGTTAGGACCCAAAGATATCATTCCCACTAGAAATTTCCAGGGCAATTCGCAGAGGAGCCATACCTGGCACAAAATGAGCGTCTTAGTTCTAAAAGATAACTTAGAGAAAATCAAGCCTAGAAACCATAGTGACCCAGAATGACTAAGCCGAGGAGTATGAAAAGTTGGATTCAGTCTGCTGTAGAGACTCTAGCTCCAGCAATAAAGTCAAGTCAAGTCAAGTAAAACAAGCATTGGCATAGCCAATAGGTCTCGCCTTTGGGACCTTATAAGTGTTTAGTTATCCAGCACAATATCCTTGGTGCAACAACATCAAGTGTTGCATGGCTAAACACTTATAAGGCCCCAAAGGCGAGACCTATTGGCTATGCCAATGCATGTTTTGAGTGAGTGGCTCATGCAGGTATGCCACTGTGAGGTAGAGATGCAGTGTGTGCTCTTACAGGAGCCCCTGTGACATTGTGCCTCTCCAAAAATGTATATTGGATCTGGTGTAATACTTATAGTCCCTATTCCTGTACCCAATCCATCCTTAAATGTCCCATGTACAGCCGGGGTTGACACTCCTATTACCCCTGCCCTCCAGTGACACTTTACCCGTCACGGGTGGTGGATGTGGTGGTGGACGTGGTGGTGGTGGATGTGATGGTGCTGGATGTGGTGGTGGTGGTGTTGGTGGTGGACGTGGAGGTGGTGGACATGGTGGTGGTGGACATAGTGGTGGTGGACGTGGTGGTGGTGGACGTGGTGGTGGATGAGGTGGTGGTGGACGTGATGGTGGTGGACGTGGTGGTGAACGTGGATGTGGTGGACATGTTGGTGGACATGGTGGTGATGTTGGACGTGGTGGTGGTGGACATGGTGCTGGTGGATGTGGTGGTGGTGGACGTGGTTGTGGACATGGTGTTGGTGGACGTGGTGGACGTGGTGGTGGTGGACGTGGTGGTGGTGGACGTGGTGGTGGTGGACATGGTGGTGGTGGTGGACATGGTGTTGGTGGATGTGGATGCGATTTTCTCAAAGCCAAATCACATAAATTCCTTGATAAAGACTCAAGGAAGGGAGGTAGGTATGGCGGAAATTCCAACACATGCTTCAGATCTGGATCTAGAAACCACCTAGCCAATGCCAAAAATTCCCCTGAGGCCAATAAATTGTGTTTGAAATATAAAAAATTGGGGCATTTTGCAAAACTGTGCAGGAGTGCATAAAAAGTGGGTTTGCAAGGGAAGAGGATTCTTTCGAAGAGTTGGCAGAAGAATTAGACGTATGAAACACAAACTGAAAACTCTTGGGTCCATGAACATTTTCAGCCCAGCTGTAAAACTAACAGTCATGGAGGGACCCTTTTAAAGGGAGGTTTCCCTCACCCACCGCCTGCACCCGTCCACGCTCAGATGCACCAGGGCCCACCCTGTGACGGATTTACGCCTCAGATCAGTTCACATAGAAATTACACCTGCAAGGAATTGCTCGACCTGAACCCAGGTGAGAATGCTGATTGTATCTTGTTGGACCTGGCCAGCAATAGAGATAACCCCAATACCTGCCAAGTCTGTAAATTGACTTGCCTTAACCACAAAATTGAGGAGGTAAGGATTCTAGGTAAGAGTTCTGAAAGTGAGAATGTGAGATGTTCCTTGTCAATGAGAGGTCACTCGTTAACAAGCTTTCAAGGTTGCTGAGTTGATAGAGAGCCAACGGCTTGACTTGCTTTTTATTACAGAGACGTGGGCGGACCAAACTTCTGGTCCGGACAGGGTCACAGCTACGCCAACCGGCTATACCATGTTTAGGCACAATAGGCAGCATAAAAAAGAGGAGGTCTGGCGGTGATTTGCTGCTCATCATTTACAGCTTCCTTCTCCCCTTTAAATAGTAATGTTTGTGAGGCTCTGGCCTTCGGCATAGAACTTACTAAAACAAGATCTTTTAATGGCTTTCTTATATACCGTCCTCCAAGACCAAGAGCAAACTTTAATAATGATAAATGGGCTCTCCTGGCAAGTTTTGCTCTGTAGTCAGATTTCACCATTAAAGGTGATTTTAATTTTCCCTTAGAAAACGAACTAGACAGGGGCACTGAGCTACTGTTGCAATCTATGGCCAGTTTTGGCCTCTTGCAGCAATCTATACGACCCACCAACATTGCAGGGCATAATCTAGATGGTATTTTTTACCAATAATGTCCATCTGGCTGATACAGAGACTAGTGAACTGATTTGCACCGACCATAAAGCCTTAAGTTTTGAGTTAGGACCCAAAGATATCATTCCCACTAGAAATTTCCAGGGCAATTCGCAGAGGAGCCATACCTGGCACAAAATGAGCGTCTTAGTTCTAAAAGATAACTTAGAGAAAATCAAGCCTAGAAACCATAGTGACCCAGAATGACTAAGCCGAGGAGTATGAAAAGTTGGATTCAGTCTGCTGTAGAGACTCTAGCTCCAGCAATAAAGTCAAGTCAAGTCAAGTAAAACAAGCATTGGCATAGCCAATAGGTCTCGCCTTTGGGACCTTATAAGTGTTTAGTTATCCAGCACAATATCCTTGGTGCAACAACATCAAGTGTTGCATGGCTAAACACTTATAAGGCCCCAAAGGCGAGACCTATTGGCTATGCCAATGCATGTTTTGAGTGAGTGGCTCATGCAGGTATGCCACTGTGAGGTAGAGATGCAGTGTGTGCTCTTACAGGAGCCCCTGTGACATTGTACCTCTCCAAAAATGTATATTGGATCTGGTGTAATACTTATAGTCCCTATTCCTGTACCCAATCCATCTTTAAATGTCCCATGTACAGCCGGGGTTGACACTCCTATTACCCCTGCCCTCAAGTGACACTTTACCCGTCACGGGTGGTGGATGTGGTGGTGGACGTGGTGGTGGTGGATGTGATGGTGCTGGATGTGGTGGTGGTGGTGTTGGTGGTGGACGTGGAGGTGGTGGACATGGTGGTGGTGGACATAGTGGTGGTGGACGTGGTGGTGGTGGATGAGGTGGTGGTGGACGTGATGGTGGTGGAAGTGGTGGTGGACGTGGATGTGGTGGACATGTTGGTGGACATGGTGGTGATGTTGGACGTGGTGGTGGACATGGTGCTGGTGGATGTGGTGGTGGTGGACGTGGTTGTGGACATGGTGTTGGTGGACGTGGTGGTGGTGGACGTGGTGGTGGTGGACGTGGTGGTGGACATGGTGGTGGTGGTGGACATGGTGTTGGTGGATGTGGTGGTGGATGTGGACATCGTGGACATGGTAGTGGTGGATGTGGTGGTGGTGGACATGGTGATGGACGTGGTGGATGTGGTGGTGGTGGTGGTGGACATGGTGGTGGTGGATGTGGTGGTGGAGGTGGTGGTGGTGGACATGGTGGTGGTGGATGTGTTGGTGGTGGTGGATGTGGTGGTGGTGGTGGATGTGGATGTGGTGGTGGAAGCGGTGGTGGTGGACATGGTGGTGGTGGACGTGGTGGTGGACATGGTGTTGGTGGATGTGGTGTTGGTGGATGTGGTGGTGGTGGACATGGTGATGGACGTGATGGTGGACCTGGTGGTGGAGGACGTGGTGGTGGTGGACGTGGTGGTGGTGGATGTGGTGGATTTGGTGGTGGTGGACGTGGTGGTGGACATGGTGTTGGTGGATGTGGTGGTGGTGGAGGTGGTGGTGGACTTCGTGGACATGGGGGGGGTGGATGCGGTGGTGGTGGACATGGTGATGGACGTGGTGGTGGACCTGGTGGTGGACGTGGTGGTGGTGAACTTGGGGGTGGTGGACGTGGTGGTGGTGGACGTGGTGGTGGTGGATTTGGTGGTGGTGGATTTGGTGGTGGTGGACGTGGTGGTGAACATGGCTTTCATATATACCGTCCTCCGGGACCAAGAGCAAACTTTAATTATGATAAATGGGCTCTCCTGGCAAGTTTTGCCCTGAAGTCAGATTTCACTATTAAAGGCGATTTTAGTTTTCCCTTGGAAAACGAACTAGACAGGGACACTGAGCTACTGTTGGAATCTATGGCCACTTTTGAACTCTTGCAGCTATCTTTAGGACCCACCCTCATTGCAGGGCATAACCTAGATGGTATTTTTACCAATAATGTCCATCTGGCTGATATAGAGACTAGTGAACTGATTTGAACTGACCATAAAGCCTTAAGTTTTGAGTTAGGACCAAAAGATATCAGTCCCACTAGAAATGTCCAGGGCAATTCGCAGAGGAGCCATACCTAGCACAAAATTAGCGCCTTACCTCTAAAAGATAACTTAGAGAAAATCAAGCCTAGAAACCATAATGACCCAGAATGACAAAGCCGAGGAGAATGAAAAGTTGGATTCAGTCTGCTGTAGAGACTCTAGCTCCAGCAATAAAGTCAAGACAAGTCAAGTAAAACAAGCATTGGCATAGCCAAAAGGTCTCGCCTTTGGGACCTTATAAGTGTTTAGTTATCCAGCACAATATCCTTGGTGCAACAACATCAAGTGTTGCATGGCTAAACACTTATAATGCCCCAAAGGCGCGACCTATTGGCTATGCCAATGCTTGTTTTCAGTGAGCGGCTCATGCAGGTATGCCACTGTGAGGTAGAGATGATGCGTGTGCTTTTACAGGAGCACCTGTGACATTGTGCCTCTCAAAAAATTTATATTGGGTCTGGTGTAATACTTCTAGCCCCTATTCCTGCACCCAATCCATCCTTAAATGTCCCATATGCAGCCGGGGTTGACACTCCTATTACCCCTGCCCTCCAGTGACACTTTACCCGTCACCGGTGGTGGTGGTGGACGTGGTGGTGGATGTGGAAGTGGTGGTGGTGGATGTGGTGGTGCTGGATGTGGTGGTGGTGGTGTTGGTGGTGGACGTGGAGGTGGTGGACATGGTGGTGGTGGACATGGTGGTGGTGGACATGGTGATGGTGGACATGGTGGTGGACGTGATGGTGGTGGACGAGGATGTGGTGGACATGTTGGTGGACATGGTGGTGATTTTGGACGTGGTGGACATGGTGGTGGTGGACGTGATGGTGGTGGACGTGGTTGTGGACATGGTATTGGTGGTGGTGGACGTGGTGGTGGTGGACGTGGTGGTGGATGTGGTGGTGGACGTGGTGGTGGATGTGGTGGACGTGGTGGTAGACTTGGTGGACATGGTAGTGGTGGATGTGGTGGTGGTGGACATGGTGATGGACGTGGTGGATGTGGGCGTGGTGATGGTGGACATGGTGGTGGTGGACATGGTGGACGTGGTGGAAGTGGTGGTGGACGTGGTGATGGTGGTGGAGGTGGTGGTGGTGGATGTGTTGGTGGTGGTGGATGGGGTGGTGGTGGATGTGGTGGTGGTGGTCGTGGTGGACATGGTGGTGGTGGACATGTTGGTGGGTGTTGGTGGTGGTGGATGTGGTGGTGGTGGACGTGGTGGTGGGTGTGATGGTGATGGACTTGGTGGTGGTGGTGGACTTCGTGGACATGGTGGTGGTGGATTTGGTGGTGATGGACGTGGTGGTGGGCGTGGTGGTGCTGGACGTGGTGGTGGTGGATGTGGTGGTGGTGGACATGGTGGTGGTGGACGTGGTGGTGGTGGATGTAGTGGTGGACTTGGTGGTGGTGGACGTGGTGATGGTGGTGGATGTGGTGGAGGTGGTGGTGGACGTGGTGGTGGTTGGCAGTGGCAAAGGACATTCAATCCACAGCTGACATATTTAACAACTGCATGAGGGAGGTCAGCCAGTGGATGAGTAAGAATTGCCTTAAGTTAAATTCCACTAAAACAGAGGACATTTTCAGGTGATTTGTTGGTTTCCTGACACGCTGCGCCCCTCGCAGGTCCTAGTGCAGTTAGCCTTGGATCTTTCCGACCTGGTGTAAGTTTCCACTTTGCAATTTGCTTGTGTGTTTGGGCAGCTAACCGTTGTCAGTCCGCTCTTGGGACTAGGAGTTGTTATGATGGGGTTTGTTGTTTTATGCCAGGAGGGTGGTTTTTGTGTGGATGGGGGATGGGGTTTTTGGGGGGGTTTGCTAGCCGATAAGATGGCTGAATCTGCGGGTAGCCCTGAAGGGATTAAGTTTATGACCTGGAATATTAGGGGTATGGGGTCGCCATCTAAGCGGTATAATGTTCTGAATTATATCAAAAGACGGGGGGGCGCAAGTGGTTGTACTGCAGGAGACCCATCTTACTGAAGGGGAGGTTTCTCACCTGAGGCGCAGATGGCGGAGTCAACTCTTTGCAACTACATACTCGGCCTTCTCTCGGTGCTGATATGGATTAGGCCAGGAGTGCCCTTCCAGCTTACTTGGAAAGTGTTAGATCCTGAGAGGAGAGATATGTGGTGATCATAGGCACTTTGAAGGGCAGGGAGATCACATTGGGCAGTGTGTATGGCCCTAACAGAGACCAGCTCCCCTTCTTGGACTGGCTGTTTGGTGTCTTGGCGGGGTTCCCCCATGAGACCTTGCAATTGGGAGGTGATTTTAATTGTGTTTATGATTTACAGTGGAATAGATCTACTCCTGCGCTGCGGGGTACCATGGCAGCTGCCACCACTAAGGGCCTGGGCCACAGGTTGGGACCTACACGAGGTTTGGTGACTACATAACAATAGGTGCAGAGAATATTCCTATTATTCACATCTTTATGACCTGTACACACGCCTGGACATGTTCTTTTGTTCGGCCACTTTGTCACCCATGATATGCAGCGCTGAATATCTCGGCAGTTCCTTTCTGACCATTGCCCTTTACTTCTGGGGTTTGTCCGGGTCCTGGAGAGAGCCCCGATCCCACGTTGGCAGCTGGACCCGTCGCTGCTAGAAGATGATGGGTTCCGTCAGGGTGTTTCCGAGGCCTTAACTGATTACTTTTCCATCAATCAGGGAACTGCCATCTCCCCGCTAGTAGAATTGGAGCCATTTAAGGTGGTAGCACAGGGGCATTGTCTGGGCAAGACTGGAGGCACTTGACGACTGGCCACACAAGAATTGATAGATTTAGAGGCTCAAATCCTGACTTTAGATATGGAAACCACGGAAAAGGTCCAGAATCAGAAGAAATTATCGGACGTGAAAAGCCTTTACAGTGCCACCTGGGACAGACTGAGAGCTCTAGATTTTAAAACGTACCAGGCCACGCAGCATAGGCAAGGGTGCAGGGCGGAGAGATTGCTGGCTTGGTTAATTAGACCTAATAGCAGAGCTTCACCCATAGTGAGAGTCACGGATTTTCAGGGTCAAGTTCTCTCCTCCTCGAGGGCTATCACTGATGCATTCAGGGAATATTATGAGTTCCTGTATGGACCACCAGGGCTGTCACAGGGGGAAGCATTGAAGACATACTTAGTCAAGCAACGACTGGTACAATTGGACCAAGATGTCCAGGACCAGGTAGCCTCACCTATCAAGGCAGGCGAGATCAGGGCCGCTATTAGGGAAATGGCTAGAGGGAAAAACCCTGGGCCTGAATTTTATAGTATGTATATGGACATTCTGGCTCAACAGTTGGAACTTATGTATGATGCCGCGCTCCGCGACACGCGCCTACCGCACTCGCTCCGGGATGCGTAGGTGATCCCACTGCCCAAATCTAAATTGGCCCGTCCCAGATTAACTGAATTTAGGCCATTATCCATGTTAAATATTGACCTCAAAATTTTAAGTATGACACTAGCCCTGAGACTCCTCCCGCACATGTGCAGACTGGTGCATGCGGATTAGAGTGGTTTTATCTCCTCACGTTTCACGTCCAGTAACCTTAGGAGATTATACCATGTCATGTTTCATCCGGCCCTGCGAGATTACCCAAATGCAGTGGTAGTGGTAATAGATTTTGAAAAAGCCTTCGACACCTTACGTTGGGATTTTTTATTTGCGGTAATAGGGGTTCTGCAGATGGGAGATGGGTGGTTGCAATGGGTCTGTCTGCTTTATGGAAACCCTACGGCTCATGTGCGAACAGGGACCACGGTCTTGTCATCCTATCCCATCTTCAGAGGGACCCAGTAGGGGTGCCCCTTGTCGCTGCTGATTTTCTCTCTTGCCATGGAACCTCTGGCGGTGAGAATGCGGAGGGAGGGCGAGGGATTGGGGGTGACTCTCGACGGGATTCACCATATCATGTTGCTCTATACAGATGATGTTCTGATTTATTTGCGGGACTGGGCTTCGGGAGTCCGTCAGGTCCTGGACATTCTGGACGAGTTTGCGGCTCTATCTGGCCTACAGGTGAATGGGAAAAAAACATTTGTGTTCCAATTACATCACGCCATGCCCAAGCCCCTGAGTCTACCGGTTACCCTGGCATGGGCACTTGTGTCCGTTAAATATCTGGGAATTCAGATTTATCATACACAGGCAGATTTGTTCGATGGAAACCTTGGAGGATCCCTGAGGGCATTGCGATCCCAGGTAGCTTTCTGGCGTGCTCTCAAGTTGCCACTTATGGCTCGGCAGCCATTGTCGAAAATGATTGTTCTCCCCCGCCTATTGTCTTATTTTGTTAATCTTCCAGTATTGATACCGAAATAGTGGGTTTAGGACATTGGGTGGACTTTTTAGAGTTCTCAAATGGGATGGCAGCCGCAATAGAGTGCCGCTACAGGCCCTACACCTCCCACTTACGGATGGAGGATTAGGGGCCCCAGATTTCGATGGGTACTATTTGGCGGCCCAACTCCAATGGGTGGCCAGATGGCAGAGATTATTATGTTATGTTATGTTAATAACATTTCTATAGCGCACAGATGCCAAGGGGCGTCCCGGCGCTTCTGGTAAGATACCCAAACACAACACAGCAGAACGATGGAGGAGGCACACAGATGAGGATCCTAAGAGAGATGAGGAAACAAATGCGTTTTGATGGCTTTCCTGAATTTCAACAGCTCATCAATTTCTCGAATGTGGGAAGGTAGAGAATTCCACAACTTCGCAGCCAAGACTCGGAAGGAACGTCCTCCCGCTCTACACAGTCTGAATCGTGGGACCACAGCCAGATTTTGGCCCAAGGATCTCAGAGGGCGCGACGGAACATAAGGCTTCAGAAGATTGTCAAGAATCGGAGGGGAGGCCATCCTGAGGATCTTGAACGACAGACACAGGGTCTTAAAATAGATCCTCTGTGTCACCGGTAGCCAGTGTAGCGAGCGGATAGTACTCTCAGCAGAACAGAACCTCGGAAGCCCTACCAGGGTTCTGGCTGCTGCATTCTGGATACGTTGCATCCGCGCGATTTCAGCCTGGTTGGCCCCCAGCAGTAGTGAGCTGGCATAATCAAGCCGTGATAATATAGATGCTTGAATAACCAGCTGCCTGGTTGAGGCATCGAAGAACCTCAAGATAGGTCTCAGCCTCCGTAGAATACCAAAGCAGGTGGCCGCTACTTTTTTCGTATGGCCACAGAAGCTGAGGGCAGGGTCAAGCCAAACCCCCAGGTTCTTAACCTCTGTCACTGGAATAGGGGTTACACCCAACTCAGGGGGCCACCACGTATCACCCCAGAGATCCGCTCGCTTACCCACTATCATGACCTCCGTTTTTTTGGCATTAAGCTGGAGACAGTTGGTATTCATCCAGCTGGCCACTGCCAGGAGTCCTTCCCGAAATCTGGGGGCATTACGGTCTGAGTCCCCACTCAAGGTGACCGCCAGCTGCGTGTCGTCAGCGTAGGAGGCCATGGTCAGACCCCAATGTTTGACGACAGCAGCCAGCGGCCTCACATAAAGATTGAATAATGTGGGGCTCAATGACGAACCCTGAGGCACACCCAGATCAAGGGGATGGAGTTTGGACTCAAACGGAGGAGTGGCAACCTTGAAGGTCCGATCAGATAGGAAGGAGCGGAACCAATCGAGTGCAGTGCCCTCAGCACCTGCCTCTCGTAGACGTTGAAGTAAGATTCTGTGCGAAACCGTGTCAAACGCGGCACTGAGATCAAGAAGTATCAGTGCCGCAGTCTGACCGGAGTCGAGCACAGAACGAAGATGTTCCGTCATAGAGAGCAGGGCGGTTTCCGTGCTGTGGCCCGCACGTAACCCATTCTGGGAAGAATCCAGAATACATTCCCTCGCAAGATGTTCAGTCAGCACCTCATTCACATGGGCTTCCGCAATTTTCGCAGCCCAGGGAAGGAGGGAGATAGGGCGATAGCTCTCAAGTTTGAGGGGGTCTAGGGTAGCCTTCTTGAGAATGGGTGTCACAACAGCCTGTTTCCATTTTAACGGGACGATGCCCGAAGTGAGAGAGATTAATGAGATGGCTTACTGGAGGGAGGCAGACAGCAGCAGATTCTCTGAACTGGACAGGCTTCAAAGGGTCCTCTGGTGAGCCTGATTTAATTTTAAAGGCCGGTTTGTAAAATACCTCCATCGGTAAACTAGGTAGTGAGGATAAAACCTCACCTATAGTAAATATGGGACTAGAAGGCTCATCTCCCTGATTAATGATAGGAAAGGCACGATAAATAGCTAGAACCTTTTCCCTGAAAAAAGCAGCCAGATTTTCACACTGGTACACAGAGCAGACTTCTGCTTCAGTGGCTCTTTTGGCCATCAGGTCCTTAAGGTCTTTAAAAACTAGCTTAGACGGATTGGGGCTATTTCTGAATTCCTGGGCATAATAGGCCGCACGAGCTCTGCATACCGCTCTATGATATAGTTTGATTTTAGAGAGATAGGCAGTTTTTTTCCCAGCTTCATAAGATTTTCGCCATTCCCTTTCTGCCTGTTTACAGGCTTTTTTTAACAGAACCAGGGAACTGTCGTACCATGGGCTGGGTGCTCTAGAACGGCATTTAGTCCAGGCAGCAGGGATCAGAGCGTCTAAAGCACGGGAAACCCAATCACAAAAGGCGTCATACCCAGCTTCAAAACTAAGGTGAGAGCCTAATGGGTTGACCTCCAGGAGATGATGGAAATCCTCCAGTTTGAGTTTCTTCCAGTGACGTTTCATCACTACTCTATCTTGGGGCTTAAACGGATGCTCTTTAATCATAAGAGAGATTTTCACCAAAAAATGGTCAGTTCAAGCTACAGTACTGGGCCTGGTTACCTTGACCCCAGTTAAGTTAGTAAAAAAAGGATCAAGAATGTGGCCCCCCAGATGAGTGGGGGAGGTGACCAGTTGATTGAGCTGAAGTGCCTCCAAATCAGCCAAGGCACTGCTGATAGTGGGCATATGGGTGCAGTCAAAATGAAGATTAAGGTCTCCAAGAATGCAGAAGTTAGCACATCCCAATGCCAGAGAACTGACACAGTCAGGGAGAGCCTTTCGAAAAGCAGTGTCACATCCAGGAGGGCGATAGATTAGGAGACCGGACAGAGTGAACTGATGGCTAATAGAAATCCTAAAAAAAGCACTTTCACACCCCACTAGGTCCACTACCCTCCATTCACATGGATAACAAGGTTTTACTACTACAGCAATGCCACCACCCTGAGATAGCCGATTATGTGTAAAAATGGAATAATCAGAGGGGAGTGCAAGATTGATAGCAGCCATATCAGCATCTTGAAGCCATGTTTCCGTCATAAAAAATACGTCTGGCAGTTCTTCACTAATAAGATCATTGAGTTCTGCATAATGCTTCGGAAGGGATCTAATGTTCAGATTCCAAACCGTAATGTCTCGAGGGACCAGAGGCCTACTGGCGGGGGGCTTAACCGGGACAAGCTCTCTAAAGGCACGAATCGGAGCGGGGGCGATAAGGGACCATGTCCCACAACTACAGGTATGCGGGCCACAGAGAGGATTGATCGGCTCATGATGGCAGCGAAGAATGGAATGGCTAATGCCGAGCAAGTCGGCCCGGGAATAAACATACCTTGGCAGCATTTACAGATGGAACCCTCAGGCAGAGTGCCGCCACGCCTGATGCCGCCTTAGCGCGGACGGGCAGGACTCTGGCACGACTCAGGCGCAGCGAAGGCACGCCCGCTGCGCGCTCGAGAACTGGCTAAAGTAGGGCTACCACGTGTAGGCAGCACCACTAGACCGCATCAGATGGCGCGCTAAAGCGTCACCACCCCTCCCAAGATGGCGGCCGATTTACTACAATTTACCAAGCCCACAGAACCGGACCCGCTAAAACAGCGGTGGAACATCAATTATATGCAGGTAAGAGGGAGAATGCCCTACGTTAAAAACAGGGAATAATAGAAAAAAAAGTAACAGAAATACAAAACAGGTATTAAAATGAGGAGCGCGTCTGCAACACAGCGCTAGCATGCGCGAGTCCGTAATGCAGTAAAAGTAAGTGTACCTTGTCCAGGCAGAGCCAGAGAACGAACCGCCTTAAGTAGGGCTACCACATGTAGGCAGCACCACTAGACCGCACCAGATGGCGCGCTAAAGCGTCACCACTCCTCCCAAGATGGCGGCCGATTTACAACAATTTACCAAGCCCCCAGAACCGGACCCGCTAAAACAGCAGTGGAACATCAATTATATGCAGGTAAGAGGGAGAATTGAATACGTTCTCACTTTACGCCAGGGCATTGTGTACTAGATTACTTCCCAGGATCCTTAACCGTCGTCAGAATATACACCATATGGGGATGTTACTTTCGCTATCGGTGAAGTGTTGGGACAGGTGTGTGGCCCGTTCACGGGAGAGAATGCTTTACGCCCCGAGCCTTCCACTCGCGGGCATTACCCAGGCGGGGCTGGTACCTCCCCTTATGCAGCGCCAATTGATGGGTTGGGGGAGAGGCGGGAGTACAGAAGGCGGGTGACTGCTACAGAGATAAAGAGTGGCTCCCCTTGCCAGATTTTCTCGAATACCATGAACTTCCCCTGAGTCAATTCTTGAATTATCACAAGCTCCGAGGAGCAGTGTCAGAGCTATGGGGTGCTGTCACAAGCGAATCGGATACTCACCCGGCCCTGGAAGCTGTGGTGACTCTGGGCTCCGCGGGACACCTGATATGCTGGCTTTACCTAGCCATAATGGAGCTGGCGCCTAAGACGTTGCCGGGCTTGCGGGAGAGATGGGAAAGATTGTTGACGAGACCTTTGACGGATAAAGAATGGCAGAAAGTCCTAGCAAGCCCGAAAAAGGTCTCGAGTAATACGGCCTTTAAGGCCCTTCAATTTAACATTCTCCATAGAACTTACCTCACACCGCACCGGTTGAATGTGGTTTACAAAAGAGATGATCAGTCCTGTGCTAGGTGTTTATTGGGGAACGCAGACTTTGACCATATGATTTGGTCTTGTCCGTTGTTCTCTAAATATTGGAGCAAAATAGTAGCCCTGGTCAATAGAGTGTTGTCTCGTACTTTGCTGTGCAGCCCTGAGGCCTGTCTCTTGGGCCTCTTTCCGAGACCCAAATACCGCAAGTTGGGGCACAGATTCATAGATCTGGCCTTCCTCCTGGCCAAGAGGAGGACTGCGCTCCACTGGAACGCAAAGACTCCACCTCTGGTAACCGCATGGGAAGCAGATGTTGTCCGAGCAGAAGAACGGGTACTAATTTCAGAAGATAAGATTACTAAGCGGCGTAAGCTGTATGCTGAGCCATGGAGTGATATTGCCCGGTTGTGGGAAGCACGTCATGTACAGGACCAGGACCCTCAGAGCGACGTGTCTGAGACTGAAGAGTGGATAGGCACACGGAGGCTGCCCCAAATGCTATGCCCCACTCGCTCTGTTCTATGGACGAGTCTGGTCCCCCTTACATTGTAGACACTTAGGGCCATATGTAGGTGGCCAAATACCGGTCGGTAACACCGAAAATGGGTCATTTTTGGCGTTACCGACCGGTATTTGGCCATATGCGATGTACGTAATACCGAATTGAATCGGTAATAACGAATCGGTAAATAATTACCGATTGGAGAATACTGAAACAATGAATACCGATTCGGAAAGAACGATTCGGTAAAAACACCAAAAATGCGATGTAGCAAACCTCATTATTACCGATTTTGGCCAAAATCGGTAATAACGATTCGGTATTTACCACTTTTCTAGAGCAGGTGGTAATCAGGTGCAGTGCATAAAAACAGGCCCAAAATGCATCTGTGTGAACACAATGGCGGCCCTCTACCACATAGCAAGGCGGCTACGCCTGAGAGCTGCAGGAGTGAGGATCTGGAGACGGGAAGAGCAGGTGTACAGACTACGCATCACTATTGTTCCAACTGACTGAACCTGAGATCCATGAGAGATACAGACTGCACCCAGATACCATCCTTGACCTAATACGGGACCTAAAACCCTATCTAGAGCATCAGACACCAAGGGCCCACGCTATCCCCACCCATGTCCAGGTACTCTGTTGCCTGCACTTCCTTGCATCAGGAAGTTTCCAGGGTGTGATAGCTGCAGTGGGATGTGTGTGTCACAGAGCTGTCTATCCCGTTTCTTCAACACCTTCCTGGATGCCATGATGGACAGAATGGAACATTACATCACCTTCCCCAGTACACAGGCGGAGCTGAAGAGGACCAAGCTGGAGTTCTACCAACTTGCGCAGTTCCCACACGTAATTGGCTGAATCGATGAGACCCATATACCCATCTGCCCACCTACAACCAGTGAAAACATCTACAGAAACCGCAAATCCACCCACTCCATCAATGTGCAGGTGATATGTAATGCCAAGTACATTATTACTGACATCGTGGCCAAATTCCCCAGGAGTAGCCACGACTCGTACATCTTCCGGAACAGTGGCATCCATACACGTCTTGAGGAAAATGATATTTTGCCTGACCAAAAATGTCCACTACATATACCCTATGTTACATATATGTGCATGTCATCCATGCATATTCCTTGTAGTGGCCTGAATCACTAGGCCTCTGCAAACATGTTCTGCATTAGAAATGCCAGTCATCAAGTCTCCCAAACATTAAGTTAGCATAAGGCCCATGTATTTGCATTGCATTGTGCACTTTTAAATAAATATTGTAATGAACCCATTTTGTGGCGCAGCCCGAGCCACATTTCTGAAATAAGGGTGTTTCATGACTCCTGACACTCTGAAGCTGCAGTTACGTCCCTCTGACCTCGCATACTTCTAGCTCAGCCGAGAGAAGCCCAGCAAGAGGCCTGCCAAGACTGTATTATATATAACTGTTATCCGAGGGAGATAGGGCCTAGCCATTCTGACTCCATTTAAGTAAATCACGGTGCTTGCAACCATAGAAGAGCTCACAGCCCTCATGCAATGAACGAATAAATATGCCCTCTCTGTCTTTTAGTGACGAACAACCTTTTCTTCAGATAAAACATCCCCTGACTCTAGATATCAGTTGTACTAGACGTGCTCAAGTCGCCTTGACATAAGAGATCTCTCTGCTAGGTTGAAAGTCAGCCTCCTCCCAGTTACACGTCAATTGCACGTCATGCTCAAATTGCACAATTAGGGCACAGTTCGAGCTGGTCATGCCAACTCCTCCTCTAAGTACCCACCCACCTATGACACCTACCTATCACACACCTATGACTCATCAAGTGTACACCCACATGTTCTTATCTCATTTTCTGTCTTGCTCTGCCTCGAGCTCCCTATGTACAAGGAGTAAAAAGTATATATATGATGTTTTGTTATTGAATGATTAGAAGACTCTTCCTGAACCTCTGTGGTGATGGAACTAATTCTCCCTTTGACTCGAGTTATTGGAATAAAGCCCATTTTAACTCAGATACCACGGACTCTGCTTCTCACTTGATGCATGCTAATTGTTAATGCCTAGAAATTCAGCCAGGGTAATATTTTATTTACCACATAATTTGGCGCCCTTACAGGGACATATCCCTTTCCCCACTCGCCGGAGTTGTCGGTCTAGTCTTTGCCCCCTTCTACAGCCGTGACGGACTTCAAAGCGCACCAGCAGTACTTCCTGCCACTCCCTCAGGCCCACGGAGGAGGACGGACTGCGACCAGGCATCCATGTGAGGCGGTGAGAATCGCGGATTGTCTCAACCAGAGGCCCAGCCCGTGAGAGAGCAAGGTCCGAGGTCTCCAGAGGTCCACCTGTTCCAAGGCGCAAGCGTAGTCAAGTCAAGTTTCCGAGGCCTTCAAGTTTCAAGTTCTGCTTTCCCGGTGAGTACCACTATGGGGAATGTATCTAGTTTCAAGACGGGCTCATTTTAGATGAGAACGGTCAAGACGTGTCCACAGTAAAACGTGGGCCCGGTAAAGACGTGTCTCAATTTTTGGGACCGGTATGGTTGTACTGTATTTTCAGTGCACAAAAATGTTTTTCAAGTACATGTTTAACTCTCTGTATCAGTTTAGGTTGTATCTGTTTTAGTGTTTCAATGTTATGTTGTTTTAGTGTGAATGATTGTTGATTGTTACAGTCTATTTTTGTGTATTGTGTTTCCATTGTATTGGTTTCTGTTTTCAAAATTACGTCAGATAGGGACCAGAAGAGGTTTACTAGAATAGACAGTTAATATCCGGCCTAGAGACACACCTGGTCATTTTATGTATAATAAGCATGGGCTAAACGCTATTTGGAGAAAGAAGTCAAGACCCTCTCAGAAAGATGCCATTGAGTTATGGCGCAAAGAGTGACATAGGAGAACAGAGAAAGAATTCAATAAAGCAGAGAGAGCTAAACAAGCCAAGAAATGCCGTTGTTAACTGGTATTTATCCCGTTCTGTCAGAAAAACTAGCTAAAGTGACCACCTCAGAAAGACCCAGTAGGTAGAGAACGCCACCACCTGTACCCTTAGAGTATGTAGAATTAAAGCCGACAGCATCTGAAGCGTTCATTTCCTTGTATCTAGACAAGTCCCTTCTGGACTGCGCAAGTGCCTTGTGAGTAACTAGTTGGTTTATTTGTGAATTGCGCTTTGTGCTTAAGACTTGTGAATAGTTTGTTACATCCATGTGTGTATCGCCTTGTGAATGGCTTGTAGTTGCTTGTGAATAGCGACTTGTGATTAAGACTTGTGAGTAGTTTGTTGAATTTTCTTAAGTATAGCTCCTTGTAAATATGCCTTGTGAATAGCGTGTCATTTTTGTGACTTGTTGAGTTTCTTGTAAATATGGCTTGTGAATAGCGCCATGTAGTTATGGCTTGTGCAGAGCATGTTATCATCAGGTCCCTAGCCGTTACGTTAGTCAGGAGAGAGCTGGATCTCTTTCAAGTGCTTAGAGAAAATGTTTTGAAGATGTGCGTATGTGTTATGTGATAACGTGGAGAGATGAGGTCATGACTTTCCCATGTACTGCAGTCATTGGGGAAAGATTGTGCTTCAGCTGCCAAAGAGTTAATATCTTGTACTGAGTAGGCAGTATTTGTTTTAACAAGCTGTGTAACAAGGTGTTGAGGAATTTTAGCGTTTTTTTGTGTTTGCGGGGGGGGCGTGTTTTTGAGCGGAAATTCGTACCCGTTCCAGTGGAGGGATTTGGTTGCTTTTTGGTGAGGATTTAGGGAATAGTTTGGACTACTGTGATGTAAAATTTGAAAAGGATCTGAGCTGTGAAAGTGGTGGAAAAAGCATGTTTTGTGTGGAGGTGCGATTTGCCATGTTATCCAATGGGCGTATTTCTGGAAATGGAGAGTAAAGAAGTGTGTTTGTAAAAGGTTTGCCTTGGAACACTTGATTTAATGTGTTTGGCTCAGAGGTCAGTATAGTTGTAAATAGACCAGTCGAATTGAGATAAGGGTTTGCACCACGAAGAGTGCTTTAATGTTTTCACGGTTGGAAAGAAAATATGAAACAGACCCATCTTAGAATGTGCTTTTAAATTAGTGTAATGCAACAGTGTTTTTTGTTTAAATAGGGATGTTTCTACAAAATATGAATTATTATTTTTCCCAATGCAAGCTGCCCTTTAGCGTGTGACAGTTATCCCACTCACTTAGGAAAGTGGCTATTTGTGAAATTAATGAACGTGGCCCTTTTTGATAGCTACAATACACTACCATGTTAGTGCATTGCTAAGAGTCCCCTACATTAGTTTAGTTTGCATTCATTTAATTTCAAGGCTCACCTATGTACTTTGACAGGCTGCTGATAGAATGGTGATATATTGCACGGTAAAAGCAGTGTTCATTAAACAAGACTTGGAAAATAGGATTTATTATGTCTGATTCAGGGCTACAATACTTACACAGATGGTTTCAGATCAACATTAAGTGGAGAAGGCTCCATTGATATATGCAGAGAACAGTCCCAACGCAACAGTCCATGATAATTCGTTTTTTTTTTGCTCTCAACTGCAAAGTGCTTAGCGTTGTGTGCAGAAGCAAACTGTCCCTTTTTGTGTGGTAATTTGCATGCTAAACAAATGCCCATGTTTCAAATGTCTTGCCTTCTAGCTGAATTAGTTAGACAAAAGTGTTTTTTTAGAAAGTGGAGCTTTTTAGTAGCAGTACAGAATGATTTTAAAATGCTAGCATGTCACTCAGTTACAGAAAAATATGTCTTTATTAATTTACTTTTTACCACGTTTTAAATTTTGCTTCAGTTAAAGTTAGAAAAGCTCTGGCCTGGGAACAGATATGTTTTGAAGTACAAGGAATGTGTTTTTGTTGACCTTGAGACACAGTCCGTCCGAGATGGCCTGGTTCCCAGTAAATGATGTTTATGTAAAGGGAGGGCTTTTTCTCTCTTGGAGTGCCTGTCTTGTTGATACTGGCCATCCTCCAATTCCTTTCCGCGGACGATTATTGGCTGTTCTCCAGCTAAGTCAGGCTTCCTTCGCGAACAGAATAAAAATACTTGACGAGCCATGGAGACAATGTTTATGTAAAGGGGGGCCAAGTTGCTCCTCTGAAACGGTCAACATTGAGAGCTTCATTGACTTCACATAAGTCACGCTTGCAAATGTATAAGTTTGTCCCTCAGTAGTGTAAACAGAATAATTGGCAGGAGTCTTGCTCTTGCAATGAGTTCAGCATCTGGCAGTCATTCAATTGTAGATCTCAGTGTAGCCCGGCTTGGAGTTGATTCAAAACTCCGAGCTCGAACATAATTCTAGAGGGAGGGGCTGTTTCTCACAGAGGCTCCAGCCTTCTGTCTATGACAAGAATACTTTGGTTTTATTCAAATACATTTAGAGAACATATTGTAGGTAGTATGGTCATACTGTTCCCAAGATCTAGAGTAGGATTTTTTTTTTTTTTGTAAACTGCAGAGCTTTTGAATTGAAAATTCATTTTTCTTTATTTATTTATTTCTATGTCATTTATTTTTGCTAGATTGATGACAGTGAGCCCTAGCATTTACAGTCAGACACTAAAGACAGCTAGACAGTGTTTACATGCCTACCAACACAGCACTGATACAGTACATAAACGACATTCTAATTACAGCAAGATCAGAACCAGACTGTGACATTGCATCTCTGACAGTCTTGTACTTTCTGTGTAAAGCAAGTGGTGTACAACACTTGCTTTCCAAGGAGGGTACACCAGGTATACAGCTAACACGGTAGACAGCTAACACAAGAATCATACAGCTCATTACTAACCTTTCATAGCCCAGGACACAAAAGGAAGTACGTGCCTTTATTGGCCTCACTTCTTACTGTAGGCAATGGATTCCCCAGTATGCATATCTAGCCAAACCGCTCATACAGTTAACTACACAGAAGGCAGCCATTTTGACTGTTCTCCCTAGGACACAAGAACACACCTTGGCATTTGAGGAATTAAAAATAGCATTATGTCAAGCGCCAGTTTTAAGCGACTCCATGTTACAGTAAACATTTTATGCTTTTTTATTTTTATTTATTTTTACATTTGACTGTAGCGAGACTGACAGGATATGAACTGACATTATTTCAACCACACATAGAGATCAGACGTTGTAATATTCTGAATCCTGCAACGCTTTTGCCCTCAAGTACAGTAAATGCATCACCACATGACTGTGTGGAAGTAATGAACAAACCAAGACAAGACCTGACAGATATTGCACTTCTAAACCCAGACCTGACACTCTATGTAGATGGATCATGCATGAGAACAAGTACAGGAGACTTAGTAGCAGCGTATGCCGTGACCACAGAAGTCATAGAGACACAGAAAATAGACACACTGTCTGCTCAAGCAGCAGAGCTCATTGCTCTGACACAAGCCTGCATAAGAGCAAAGCACTTGAAAGTAAACATTTATACTGACTCACAATACGCTTTTGACGTTGGTTATGATTTCGGGGTTCTGAGGAGAAAGAGAGAGGTTTCTTGAGACCTCCCATGGGACCATGATTCAGCATGGCCAGCTTATTCAGGCCCTGTTAGAGGCCATACATTTACCTACAGCCATTTCTATCCTGAAATGCAAAGCTCACACCAAAGTTACAGATACCATTTCCCAGGGTAATGACCTGGCAGACCGAACAGCTCAGACAGCCCAGACACCAACAGACACGACAAGGACAGAGGTACCATTACTGATATAAAGTATGACAGTCAGGGACCCTACACAAGATGTACTTGACATACAGACACATGCCACAACAGATGAGATAAAGAATTGGACTGAACAAGGAGGGGTCCAGACTAACCAAGGTTAGATGACTAGGGGAAAAGGTACATTGTTTTCTTCTCAGCACATAGTCCAACACACTTGGGAGAGAAGGCAATGCTAGACAGCTTACAGAACATTTGGTTTAACAAGCAGCGAACATGTATGATCTATTGCCAGTTCAATCCAGGTAAAGGCATTCCGGTGGAACAAGGCGGATTTCATCTTCCTGACCACCCTTTTGAAGTTCTCCAGATGGATTATATCCAAATGGACAGATGTAGAGGTTTAACAAGTATGTCCTAGTAGTTGTGTGTGCACTGTCTAGATGGACAGAAGCATATCCAGTTCCAGATTATACTGCTGTTACAACAGCCAGACAATTAGTGTGCAGTACTTCCCCAGCTATGAATCACCTCATGTGATCTACCTCATGTGATCTATTCAGATAACGATCAGCCATTCTCCTCTGAATTAATGAAACAAGTGTCCCTTCTGTTAGGTTATACATGGAAATTCCATTGTGTCAGGCACCCAGAAGCCGCAGGCCTTGTAGAAAGACAGAATCAGACAATTAAGACATAGTTGCTGAGATCTGTACAGACAAAGGCGTGGATTGGATGGTGGCCTTGCCGGTTGCCCTCTTTTACATGCGTATGGTAGCTCATTCCAGAACAGGCCTATCTCCTTATGAACTATATTTTATTTACCACATAATTATGTGGTGATATATGTGGGGTACGCCTATGCCAAAGAAAATTACTGATGTTGACAGTAACATGCTGACAGATTACCTGGCTTCCTTGATTTCTGCACTACTCTCTTTTCATTCACAGGTTGCTGCCGCCTTCCCTGACAACACCCAGGTCAAGGAACATGCCATAGCACCAGAGGATTCTATACTTGTGTCCGGATTTTTGATCATTCAAGTCCCCTTGAGCCACGTTGGAAGACGCCGAAGTTGGTGGAAGGACGTAAAGGCCGAACTCACCTTCATCACTACAAAAGACACTTTGGAACTTTGGAACTTTGAAACTTTTAATAAAGAACACTGACCTTTGCTAGAAAATACCCCTCAGCAAGAGTATAGGTCTAGATTAAGAACTAGTAAGTCAGACGTAGTTTAATTGTTTAAGCCCACCCGGTGGTGAATCGGTTAGACTCGATTCTGACATGCATAAGATCACATATGAGAATAGCAAGAAGAGAGATAAGAAGGAAAAGTACTGCAAGGTATTACGCAGTAGATGTATAGTTACTTTGATCATCCTTTTTATTCTGTGCATTGTTATAATTGGTGTCAGTTTATTGCTACGTTTTCTTTCCCATTTCCTCACATATACACTCTTCCAGTAACAGTACCAAAGAGCATACATTTAGTGACCTGCCTCCCCATGAATTGTCATATCGACTTGCACTACGTAACAATACATTTATTCGAATGTTACACCATTCTCATCAGACCAGCAATGCGACTGACTGCTGGGTATGTGGCCAAATGCCACCTTATCAAGAGACGAAGGGAGTCTTGCCCTTCTACCCTTTACCGTTCTCACACAATGGTTTGTGTGGAGCATGGTTTGCTCTAATGACATCAATAGATAGAAGGTACATAGCTTATCCAGGTGGCTGGATATATGGAAACCTGAATAAAGTAATGAATGAAGCATGCTTTCCAGACAAAGACGGATTCCCCCAAAGAAAGGGAACCGATTTAGAGAATGAAGAGTACGAACAGGGAAATGCATCTGTTAATTTTATAATGTTAAACGTTCAGCCCAAGCAAAACACAGGTCCACCGTTTATTTCAGTCCTGCCAGCAAAAGGTGATTTATGTGTTAGTAAGAAAGGCTCAGTACATATGGGACACAGCAAGTGTAACACTGTAGTAGAGTTTGATGATAACGGACTTTCTTCTTTCAAAACATCACGCCATACCTATTTCATTTGTGGTCAGACAGCCTATGTACATCTGCCCCTAGACTGGGGTGGGACTTGTTATATAGCATTCTTATTGCCACCCGTTTTTCTAGCCCCATCAAATTATCATAGAGATTCACGACTAGAACATGTTAGACAAAAGAGAGAGACAGATTCTGCAGGGATCGATCAGACTGAAACAGCTTGGGAGCAATATACAGATTTCAACAGAGGATTCTTTTTCTTCATAGGTCCCGTCCAAAACAGTAAACTGATACGCAGGTTAACAAGGACTCTTGAAACAGTTGTAAATGTAACTGCATCTGCCCTGGCGAACTTGACCCAGGAACAGTCTGCTATTAGACTTGTCGTTCTTCAAAACCGCCTCGTTCTAGACGTCATCTTGGCGGATAGGGGCGGAGCTTGTAGAGTCATCCGATCTAGTTGTTGCATTTTCATCCCAGATAATGCACCATCTGTGTACGAAGCAATAACAAGGCTCCACAAGATTGCTCATGCCATACATCAAGATCCAGGCACATGGACTTGGTCCAGTTGGTTCTGGGGTGTAATATCTGCATGGGGATGGAAAGTTATGTCCTTCCTAGGAATGGCCCTACTTATGGTATTTGGTTGCTGTCTCTGTCTGCAGTGTGGCCCGGCCATTTGCGGCCTGTGTGCTACTGCCTGTATTCCACATCCACGTAAACAAAGGATAAAAGATGAAGAAATGATGCTGTATGATCAACTATACGGTCTCATGAATATAG
Organism: Lissotriton helveticus; assembly: GCF_964261635.1. Taxonomy (NCBI): domain Eukaryota; kingdom Metazoa; phylum Chordata; class Amphibia; order Caudata; family Salamandridae; genus Lissotriton; species Lissotriton helveticus. The sequence continues at coordinate 1,467,919,168 of NC_136067.1, forward strand.
ATGTATCCTGAAGGGTTATGTAGGTGACAAGGAGGGAATGAGGAAAATGATATTTTGCCTGACCAAAAATGTCCACTACATATACCCTATGTTACATATATGTGCATGTCATCCATGCATATTCCTTGTAGTGGCCTGAATCACTAGGCCTCTGCAAACATGTTCTGCATTAGAAATGCCAGTCATCAAGTCTCCCAAACATTAAGTTAGCATAAGGCCCATGTATTTGCATTGCATTGTGCACTTTTAAATAAATATTGTAATGAACCCATTTTGTGGCGCAGCCCGAGCCACATTTCTGAAATAAGGGTGTTTCATGACTCCTGACACTCTGAAGCTGCAGTTACGTCCCTCTGACCTCGCATACTTCTAGCTCAGCCGAGAGAAGCCCAGCAAGAGGCCTGCCAAGACTGTATTATGTATAACTGTTATCCGAGGGAGATAGGGCCTAGCCATTCTGACTCCATTTAAGTAAATCACGGTGCTTGCAACCATAGAAGAGCTCACAGCCCTCATGCAATGAACGAATAAATATGCCCTCTCTGTCTTTTAGTGACGAACAACCTTTTCTTCAGATAATACATCCCCTGACTCTAGATATCAGTTGTACTAGACGTGCTCAAGTCGCCTTGACATAAGAGATCTCTCTGCTAGGTTGAAAGTCAGCCTCCTCCCAGTTACACGTCAATTGCACGTCATGCTCAAATTGCACAATTAGGGAACAGTTCGAGCTGGTCATGCCAACTCCTCCTCTAAGTACCCACCCACCTATGACACCTACCTATCACACACCTATGACTCATCAAGTGTACACCCACATGTTCTTATCTCATTTTCTGTCTTGCTCTGCCTCGAGCTCCCTATGTACAAGGAGTAAAAAGTATATATATGATGTTTTGTTATTGAATGATTAGAAGACTCTTCCTGAACCTCTGTGGTGATGGAACTAATTCTCCCTTTGACTCGAGTTATTGGAATAAAGCCCATTTTAACTCAGATACCACGGACTCTGCTTCTCACTTGATGCATGCTAATTGTTAATGCCTAGAAATTCAGCCAGGGTAATATTTTATTTACCACAGTCTGCTTGCTGGTGAGTTTGGAGACGGATACCTACTAGGTAAGTCAATGTGACACACCCTGATGTACACCCTGGCTCAAGCTGTTGGTCACACAAATTAATGCCACTTTCATCTGTACATAGGTGACAGCGCATATGCCCTCCGGCCTTATCTACTCACACCATATCTCAACCCAACCAACCCAAGGGAGAGGAGATACAATGTGGCACATAGGAGCACACGCAACGTGGTGGAGCGCACATTTGGATTGCTCAAAAGCAGATTCCGTTGCCTCCACAAAACTGGAGGTGCACGTCTGTACAGCCCCATCAAATGTTGCAAGATAATTGCTACATGTGCAATGCTACACAATCTGGCCAAAAAAAAAGGAACAGCAGTGGAACTAACAGACTCAGAGGACGAGGACAACCCTCAGCCAGAGCCCTGCGCAGCTGGTGTTGCAATTGAACATGATGGGAGACAGAGACGGGTGGAGATTACAACAAACTATTTCTAAGTGAGTAACGAGACAGAGCCAGTAACAGTTACATGTTAAGGTGTTTATTAAGCACACCTCCAGTATTGTGATCAATGTCCAATTGGACATGGGTTACTTCACCCATCTCATGTATGGCAACAGCCATACGTCTCTACTTTCTGCGTCCACGTGCTGCACGTGCACGTTCCCTATCGACACTGTCTGGTGTGTTGGACTGTTCCTGTGCAGCCCCGTGGCGTTCACTACGCCTTCTGCACTCGGTGGGTGAGGGCGTAATGCTACCACGGCTGGTAGCCTCCTCACTGTCCCCCCCTTCCATTGTGGCCACCTTAGCATTTTGCAGGAGCTCTAAAGCTGAGGTCATAGACACCATCCCCCTGGCCACATCCCTGCTGCAATGCGCCATCTCCTCCTGCATGGCGATGGACCTGCGACACATCAGTGATGTTGCAGTGGCCAGCCGGTTCACGGACTTGGTATAGGCCTGGAGCCTCTGCCTCTCCCTGCGCCTGCCAAGACGGTCCTGCTCCAGCTGGCTGCAGAGGTTGTCCACAGAGTTAGCTACTCTCTCTATTCCCGCACACAAGTTCGCTCCCATAGCACGGATGCCCTTCTCAATCCTGTGCATATGCTTGTTGATGTGTGCCACCTCCCTGTGCATTGACTTCATCTCCCTCCATTGCAGGCGCTGGACCTTCAGCATGTTGCCTTCCAGTCCAGCAAACACACTTTCACCCTGCTCGGATGCTTCTGGACTGTCCGGCCTTGCCCTGCGGCGTCTAGATGGAATGTGGGCGCCCTCGGATGGAGTACCAGCCCTCTCCCTGTTTATTTTTTTATTTTTATTTTGCAGAGTTTTATATAGCGCGAACTAGACCCGAACCGAATCTGGTATCAGAGCGCTTTACATAGCACCAGTTACGTTACATGAGGACGGACACACATTTATTTTAGGCACGGGGAGATTAAGTGATTTACCCAGAATCACAGGTTTTTTGGCGTCATTACCGAGGCTCAAACCCAGATCCCCAGGTCCGAGGTCGAGCGCCCTAGCCATTAGGCCAACTCCTCTCCCCCTGTTGGATCTCTCATGTATAGGAATTTGTTCGCCCACTGTGCCCTCCTCCTCCGACTCCTCCATCTGCTGGAGGGTGGCCACGGCATGCTGCCTGACTGTGGTGGTGGTGGTGGTGTTGGTGATCGTCTCAGTGGGGACTGGGTGAGAGGGGATTGCGGCCTTTCCTGGCGCTGTGGTGATGGCTGTGGTGGAGGATTTGCAGGCCGTGATGGCGCCGTGCTTGTGGTCCCTGCAGGCATGCTGTCATCTTCATTTTGCCTCCCCTCTGGCCTGGCTGACTTAGCTCTGCTGCCCTCTGCTGCACTGCTAGATGACTCGCCTGTAATGACACAAATGTAGATATACTCACTGCTCTGTCTGCAATGGATTTACATTAAACATCATGCCTACAGAGCACAGTGATTGTCCTGACGTAGCCAATTACTTTACCATGCAATTGTGTTAGCTAGCCTGACTGTCCTCTACATCAGTTCCCTCTGACTACATCACCCACAATGCATTGCAGGTAATCAGTAAGACGTGGAGTGGGAGCCCCTATGCCACTATGGGGATTGGGGTTAGGGAGGGGGTTGCACAGCATGCTGGGCATGCTTCTTACCTTGTTTTCTTGCTGCTCTGGCGGAGCTGTCTGCGTCTCCCACGCCACTCACACTCTCCGGCTGGATGGTGGACTCCACCATCAGTTCCAGTGGTGTTGGTGCTGAGGCTCGGTTTTTACCTCCACCTGTTTTGCCAGCCTGCCTCTGTCTCTCTGCCATCCTTAGTTTTGCCGTCTTCCTGAGGTCGTACCACCTCTTCCTGATGTCCTCTATGGTGGCCTGGGTCACACCTATGGTATTGATTTTGTCCCGAATGCCACTCCAGATTTGCCTCTTCTGTGACTCGGGCACTTGGTGGGACTGGGCTCCAAAAAGCTTGTGGTGGTCTTGGCTGACATCCTGGATCAGTACCTCCAGATCCTTGTCACTGAACTTCAGTTTTCTTTTCCTGTCACCTCCCTCCTTCTCCCTGTCCTGGCTTGCCATTTCAATGCTTGTTATGTTGTTTTTCTGTCTTGCTAGTAGCTGTGTGGCTCTGTTGCTGCTGGATCCTCAGCTCGCCTGCCTGCCTCACAGTGAGCTCCAGGTCCTGTGCACCTGGCTGGGTGTGGCCACTTCCTGTTTGGGAGGTAATTGGGTGATACAGGATTGCCTGAGTCAACAAATTACGAATTTTTGAATTACCGAATCGGTATTTACCGATTCGTTAATGGATTCTGTAACACCGATTCGGTATTTGACTTTAGTTTTTTTTTTTTTTTTTACCGATTCGTTCACATTCGGTATTTAATACCAAATTTTAACGAATTGGTAATGTTTAACGAATTTTTATCTACTCCGCGTTTACCGAATTCTTAATACCGATTCGGTAAAATTCGGTATTAAGGATTCGGTATTCTTGATTTACCTACATATGGCCCTTAGCTCTTTCTCACAGTCGAACCACACAGACTCCTGGCAATTGCTGGGTTTATTAGAGGTTTTGGTTAAGTTTCCTTTCATTTTAAGCAAGCACAGTGAATCTTCGGGAATGGAGTATGCCTTTTCTTTCTTTTGTTTGTTCCTTCAACAATTACAACATATGGCCTATTGCACTAGAGAGGGCCAGTGGGGCTGCTCTTACTTTGCAGCCTGTGGGGTCAACTAGAAGTCCCACTTGGCTGGTTATTGTAACCTATGCCTGGGTCCGTGTTTGCTCTCTAAATTTGATGTAGAAATTAGTGATCATGTATTGTACGGAGAGTTGGAGTGGCAAGGTAAATGTCTATGTGTGTTGTTGATGGATATGGCCATAGATCGCACAAATTGTGAAAGACACTCACCGAAACACTTAGCAGGGCAGCACCCCGTCCCTTGGGTGCAGAAAAAAAGAAAATACCTTTGCATTATATTATACTTCTATGTGCATAAGCATGGTGGTGACTTCCTTATGACGAAAATGTATTTGTATAAATGGTATCCGCTAACATGTTTTCAAAAAATTAATAAACAGATTTTCAACAAAAAAAAAACTCTGACCGGGTGATCTATGTCTCCAGATATTTATGAGGCCCTCTGCGTGCATTATATCTTGTATGGCTACTGCAGCAGCTGCTGGACGCCTAAGCGGGCCATGGGATCTGTCTATGTTTGGATCTAATATGCAATTGAAATTGCCTCCCCATACTTGCGGGACACCTTTCCACTGTACTAATTTGGCTGCCAGAGAGGTATAGAAATAGGAATCATGATAGTTTGGGCCATACACTCCCACCAGGAGGAACCTCAAGTCACCCCGTTTGCAAAGGGCAACCAAAAACCTACCCTGCGGATCCCGAAGCAAGCTTGTCATCTCTACCCCGCTTTCCTGTCTATCCATATCAGAACCCCTCTAGCATGGGAAGTGTAGTCTGCAGAGTAACATATTCCCTGTAATTTTCGATGTACTTTCCCACTGCGCTCTGGGGTGAGATATGTCTCCTGCAGAATTGCGATAGCCACAGAGTGTCTTTTTTAAATAGGCACACACTCTTCTAACCTTTCTGTTATCATTTAAACCACGCACATTCCAGGTCATGAGTTGAAGGACCTGCGCAGTCTCACCCACCGCAGCCATTTGATATAATGGACCATGTCTGTGAACAAAACCCCCTTGCCAGTACTATGTACTGTGTGTAACTGTTGTATTTTTACTGCAATGCACGCACCCCTTCTGATATAACAAACAATCCCTCACATGCCGTGAGAACCCCAACAATCGTGGCTATCTGATCTGCCCCCCCAATCCCTGGAAACAAAAAAGAACCCCAAAAGAAATAGTGCTAATGGTGGATAGACTTGGGGGCAGATGTTGCCATCCTGCCTAACTCCCTACACCACCCTTGCGTCCAGTGAGCCCATGATTATATCAAGCAGTCCGATATGTTACTGTCTAGTATTTCCCTAGGCCTCCCCAGCTCATGCATTCAAGTCGCGGCTGAGCCCCCGAGAGTCCCCCATCTCCATGTTATTGTATACCCATGTTACCCTCAAAGTCTCTTTCTGTACCTTATGTCATCCATCTCGGTTCTACTCAGACAAATATTCTTCCGAATCTTGCTCTTCCAGAACCCTCGAGGAGCCCTCCATATGTTATTGAGAGGAGCCTGGTGAACCTTGGCGTTTCAAGCGCTGTACTTTGTCTTTGATTAAGCGTAGCACAGCTTTAGGGTCAGTGAAGAACAGCATTTTACCGTCTATTTTGACCCTCAACTTTGCAGGGTACAGCATGCTGTACTCCAGATTTAAGTCCCTAAGTTTCTTCTTCGCTGGAATTAAGAGCCGTTGCGCTTATTGCACTTGCATGGTGAAGTCGGGAAACAGGGATATTTCCGTACCCTCGTAGCAAAGTGTTCCCAGTTCTCGAGCCTTTCGCAAAGCCGCATCCCGATCCCTGTAATTTAATAATCACGCTATTATAGGCCGGGGGGCAGTTCCTGGTATCGGCCTGGGCGTCAAGGAACGATGCGCACATTCCACTACAAGTATGTCTGAGAAGGTGTTCCTTCCCAGTAATTCGACAAGTAGCTTCTCTACATACTGCTTCATATTGCCGATATTGGACGATTCAGCAACTCCCAAAATGCGGACGTTGTTCCATCTAGTTCTGGCTTCGAGATCTTCAACCTTGGCTGGTAGAGCTCGCAAGATTTTGTCCCTCTATTTGTCTTTCTCCGTGTTGGCTCGGATAACTACCTCCCTGTCTGATATGTGCTGTTCCGCCGCGTCGAGCCTGCTGCCATGCTTGTCCAGCCTCTCTGACATCCTGTTCATGTGGAACGAGAGTGCATCAATTTTGCTGTCTATCTTGGAGAGGCTTTGTTGAATAGTATGAAATGCTTGTTTCATGTCTATATCTGCTCCTGCTTCCGGATCCTCCGAGGTGGAATCATGTTCAACAGGCGTGGACTCTTTCAACCTAGGGGTTTTGCATGGGTCGAATTGCAGCTTGGGCCGGAGCTTGTCTGTTTTACCCATGATGTTGGGGTTGTTGCGGTGTAAGTGCGCCTGCCATGGTGCCTCACTAATGCTAATCAGTGTTTGCCCGGAGGCCTAGCACTGCCAGGAGATCAGAAGCAGGCCAGGTCTCAGGAGTCACCCTTTGCACTCTCTTATTGCCACCCTCCGAATGTCTCCAATGTTCATCAGTCGGGGGGGGGGGGGAGGGAGGGGGTTAGCTCCTCGCTTCTTTTAGTTGCCCACACTGCAACCCTCTCCCACACTCGAGGGAGTGTTGAGCACACAGGACCTCGAAGAACTATTCTGCTTTTACCCTACTGCTTCTCCCGGGAGTGTTCTCTGGGTTACCTGAGGTTCAAGTTGTGCCCCACGTTAGTTTCCGCTCTTTCAGGTGCCCAAAACAGCAGTACCCATTGCAGCGCTCTATTGTACACATGCCTGCGTCAGCTCCAGACTCAATAACAGGTGTTCCACAAAGCCGTCTGAGCCTACTTTCCCAATGACCTCAGGGGCACCCTCCGGCTCTGTGCTGCTGGAAAGTCTTTCCTTCTGCGGTCCTGTAATTATCAGGAGCGGGCTGCTTACGGAGCGATCCGTGCCCTTTGCCCTGCAATTTCGCTTACCGCAGTCGCTGTAGTAGGTGCATGAGCTCCCGGTCCAGGCACCTAATTCCTGCCGGGACCTCTCTACTCCAGGCTTGTTTCCCTTGATACGGCAGCGTGCAGCTATGTCGCGTCAGCCTCACCTCCTCCAGTCCTCGTTGGGTTCTTCACGCTGAACTGTGGGACCACTCACTCAGTGCTCACGCATCCAGCTGGGGCGTGGTAGTCCTCCGCGTAGCCGGAGGGCCTCGCTCAGCAACAATATAATTGCCCTACACAGTATCAGCGTTTTAAGGATTTGCACAAGGATTATGAAGGATTATTGGTGGCGATCCGAGAGCTGCCCTAGATTGTGGCCATCTCGAAGACAGGCAAGCTCCGCCCCACGAATGTCCCGGATCCTTAGTGGAACTGTTGTGCAACCCCAAAAGACAACAAGGTTACGTGTAGATCATAAATCTCAACATCAAATTTTAATAAAATACTTGAGAATCTTAATGCTCTTTTTGTTGAGCTCCTTGGCCTTGTGAAGGTATTCAAGCGAGAGATTCTCTTAAAAAGGATGCTGTGCCAGTTTTGCATGAACTTAGAAATGTTCCATTGAGTGTTAGGTGTCAATTGAGGGAACATCTAGGTAAATTATGTTCAGCCAAAGTCATTGAGCCAGTTGATTCCTCAGCGCGGGTTTCCCCCATTGTGGTAGCCAAAAAGAATGGTGAGATGAAACTCTGTGAGCACCTCAGATCTATCAACAAGAACAGTGTAGTGGATTGTTTTGCCCTCCCTAAAATTCAAGACATGCTAGCGCAATTAGGTGATGTCAATGAGTTTCCACCATTTACCTGAGAACAGTGTACCACCAGATAGATTTGTGTTCCAATTCCAGAGCCTTAACTACTTTTAATACACCTTTTGGTTCGTACAGGTTCCTGCAATTCCCTTTCGGCATTGCGTCAGCTGCCTCAGTCTTTCAGAAACTAATGTTCAAACTATTTGGTGACAACAAACAGGTTTTGGAGTACCAAGTCGATATCCTAAAATTCTCAACCAATAAGGAGGAAAAAAAGACATGCCCTTACTGTAAAGAAAGACAATATTGCTTCATGTCTCCAAAAGTGGAGTATTTGGGGTACATTTTATCATGTTCTTGCTTAGTATTGTGTGAATATTATTCCAGATTCATACAGAACTTTGCTTTACAAACTGAACCCCTTTGAAGAATTTTGTGCAAAGGAGTTAAATATGCTTAGGGGTCTGAAGAATGTGAAGCATTCAAAGAATTAAAACAGTTGATTGTTGATGCTCCTGTCTTATTACTATTCAAAAATGCTGCTATGTCAAGTGGTTCAGATTCCGACTTGGATAGACCCTCCACCAGCCATCAGGGTAACCAGGGCCCTCGTATTTTAGGGGAAGGCTACCGCCAGTCCAACAGGGGAGGAGGGAAGCCGCAGAACTGGGAAAGACCGATGGGTTGGAACAAAGGCAGGAACACACAGCAAGGAACATCACGTGTCTGCTTTTACCAACCAGAAACGCTTGGGGAGATCTCAACACACAGGCAAACATACAGATGGTAGACAACCACAAAGAGAGCAGTAGTACCACCCAGCTATCAAGTGAACATACCTTAGCCACTATTATCTTCACTACCAGCAATATGCCTGTGATGGCCAACCTTACACAGCACCAACACTGAAGCACCACGAAATCAGATGGAGGGGGTACGCCAGAGCAATAAAACTGATCGGACAGACCCGATAATCAATTTGTCAGACCACACTATGTCCCACGCTGAGAGAGAGGTTCTTTCGAAAGGACTTTCATTTGTGCCGACTGTGATACCTGATTCATTTCAAGTAAAACTTGAGCTTCAGCGATTCTTCCGCAAGATTAGACTGAAATATTACTTCAGTAAGAGTACCTACAACCCGATGGCGGCAGCCACAAGTTTCAGACCTGACTCTACTTTCACACCAGGGACATATCTGATGAGTGAGAAGATACTGGCCTATGAGAAGATTGTTCTCCAAGAAACCATGCAACTCTTGGATGGAAGAAAATACATAAAATATAACATCAGTAAGGAAGAAATATTTGCGTTACGCTCCCTGGGTAACAATAATTCCATCGTTATCAAAGCAGCGGATAAGGGCGGCGCTGTGGTACTACAGAACACAAGTGACTATGTGGAGGAGATAGAACTACAACTGGGGGTTTTGGAGAGCAATCAGCCTACCCCAGGAGACCCGACTTCTCATCTTAAATCCTTGATAGAGCAGCTAACTAATGATGGAATGGCGGAGGGATTCCTGAGCCAACCAGAATATGACTTCCTCAACAAAAAAGAACCAAGGATCCCAACAATATACACACTACCCAAGCTGCACAAGTGGACAGAGAAGCCGCCTGGCAGACCGATTGCCTCGGGATGTGGCTCTATTCTGGAACCACTGAACCAGTTTATTGACCACTTCTTACAACCTTGGGTCCCCAGAACGAAATCCTTTGTGAGAGACAGCATGCACATCATACAACTACTTGAGGGTCAGGCATTTGATGTACAGACACAACTACTTGTAGCACTCAATGTGTCCTCACTTTACACATCAATTTCCCAATACAAAGCACTGTACATTATCAGAACCACACTAGACACATGACCGAAACCACACTGGGTTCCAACTGACTTTCTGATTTCACTACTGGAGATTGCTATGAAAAAGAATTATTTCATCTTCAAAAGAAATTTTTACTATCAGTGCAAGGGAGTGGCGATGGGGGCTACCTACGCACCCAGTCTGGCTACCATCTTCAATGGACCACTACGAAGAAGAGCACCTGTATAACCATGATAATCCGTACCTCAACCAGATTGAGGTATGGAAACGATACATTGATAACGTCATAATGGTGTGGTCAGGCATAGTCAGTGAACTGAATGAATTCCAGAATTGGCTCAATACCAGGACGAGTGACATTCAATTCACAATGACAAGCAACAAGGAGTCAATATATTTCTTGGATCTCATTTTTCGAGTAGAGGAGGGTTTGCTGTACTGTGATCTCTACCGAAAACCAATGGAAAGAAACACACTGCTGATGTATGAGTCACATCATCCTCGAAGATTGAAGGGACATTTTGCCTTCTAGGCAATACCTCAGGCTTAGGAGAAACTGTACCAGGAGGACGAACTTCTTCAAAGAATCTGAAACCCTCAAGAGCCGTCTAAACGAAAGAAGATACCCGACCGGACTTCTGAAATGGGCAAAGAAACGCACCTGGTTCTGCCCCCGTGACCAGCTTTTGGAGGTCAAGGAGAAACCCAGGGAGTCAGACAATATCGTTTGCGTGACAACATTCAATACCAAGAGCAACGACATAAAGAAGATCGTGAAGAAATATTGGAATCTGGTTGCGAGTGAGCTACAGACTAACCGAGACCATATCTTCACCTTCAAGAGAGGCAGCAATATGAAGGCCATTGTCGTCAGGGCATATTTGGAATCCCCCAGACCACTAGACCTTAGAAACCACCTGGGCCTCCCACCAGTGACTGGACATCACAAATGCGGACAATGCAAAGTGTGCGACCTATGCTATGAGGGAACCACATTTTCACATAACAACAAAACATCTAAGCTACCACACTTTACCAACTGCAATAGCTCTAACGTGATATACGCAATCCGTTGCCCCTGTGGTCTAATATATGTTGGCCAAACCACTCAGAAAGCTAAAGCTAGAATTCTGCAGCACATGAGCAGGGTAAGATGCAAGGTACAGGGTGCACCTATGGTTGAACATTTTGTGACACACAACCATACTCCTGACACCATAAGATGGTGGGTCAAGGAAAAGATCAATCCAGATGCCAGAGGCGGTTGTTTTACAAGGGTTCTGAATTACAAGGAGTATAGATGGATCCACTCACTCAACTCTGTACAAAAGGGGTTGAACGAGATGGAGGAGACTACAAGATGTAGTATTCCTCTCTTCTGTTCCATTAGAATTGTTATGGTTATTTCTTACTTCTACATTCTATATGTGGGAGTTGGGCTGTGTAAGTCTCCTGAAGATTGTGGATGTAAAAGCTGTTCTTCTTCATTAAACCTCATATCAACTATCACTTCTGTTTCCTGGATTACATCATAATTTTGGCGACGTTTTGGGATCTGTTTTAAGAACACCATCTTTTGGACTTTTTTTTTTTTTTTTTTAAAGAAGTGAAAACTTGGAGGAAGCGTTGAAAACAGCGTTCACACACACTTGAAGGTATTTATTTATTTTAAGTGTATATTGATTGCACCTGCGTCTGGTTTTCGTTAATGGATGTGCTTTGATTGCACCAGCGGGCGATATTTATCTTTCCTGGAACTTACTTATTGGAACTTTATAAATTTTAATGGCTGTTACATTTTGCGTTATAAAAGTTGCCTGCTATTATCTACATCGTTTCTATAGCGAATACTGAAGGAAGTTCCAGCAATTCCTGCCCTGTGTAGAAATTCTGCTATTTAACTTCCTAATTTGACTTCACCTGATCGTCGAGTACAGTTACTGCTGAGCTGTGTTTGTATTTGAATCTCCTTGGGCCTCGCGTGTGGCCTGCACGCGCAGAATTTCCATTCCAGCATCAGTGATCGGATCGGTGAGGTCAACGCGGAGAAATTTGACCTGTGTTCCTGTCATTACGCATCACGCAGCGTCCCGCGTCATTGCGTTTTCGGCCATTTTTGCATCTCCTTGACAACGCTCTTCAACGCTGATGCGCACGGCAGCGCTTTTGTGAACTTTCCTGTTTGATATTTATACTTACCATCTTTTCCAATGCCAATGCGCACAGCAGTGCATCTGTGGATTTGATCTTTTTGAAGCTGGTTTACCATATCAGCACGCTTCATTTCCTCAAATAGACATCGGTGACTACCTCTTTTATTTCAGTTTTTTTTTTTGTTTTGTTCATATGCGTGTAATGTAGTTACCTTAAGCCTCTTTTATTCGTACTCTACACATTTTGTGTCGGATTATTTATTTAAACACTGATATTGTACAGTAGTTTCTACTATGTCTAACAATATTGCTTCTCCTGCACATTTTCTACCTGTAGCTGGTGATCCCAAAATGGAATGGGATCTATGGTTTCCTACATTCTTGGCTTATGTTGATGTAGTAGAGGAGGACGGATGTTCTCCTAAAAGGAAATTAGCGTTATTAAAAAATTGTTTGGGTGGTGCTGGACTTAAAGAATTGGAAAATTTACCTCCTATTAAGGGTGCAGGTGATATAAATGTATTCGATGTTGTAGTCAAACAATTGAATGCTAGATTTGGAAGGAAGATAAATACTGTAATGGAACGTTTTAAATTCTATTCGCGTGCACAAAAGAAGATGAGTCAATTGAGAACTATGTAGCTGCTTTGCGAACTTTAGCTGGTTCCTGTGCCTTTGAGACGATTAATTTTGAACAGGTTCTCAGAGATCAAATTATGATGAGAACTAAGAGTAAGAAAATACAGGAACGTTTGTGGATGGGAACTGAAACTACTCTTAAGGCTGTGTTAAATATTGCAAAAGGTATCAAACAATCTGAATTATTTGTAAGTGAAATCAGAGGTCAGGAAGGTAAAAATAAAGTGGTGATTCCTGAAGTATCGATAGTGAAGGAATCTCCCAATTTTAAAAAAACGCAATTTGTTCCTAATAAACCGCAGTTTGTTCCTAACAAAAAAGAAAGTTTTAGAAGGGATGTTAAACCTTTTGTAAGAAGAAACCAGGTAGTTTGTTACAGGTGTGGAAGTGTCGATCATGTAGGGAGCTACAGAGGTTGTCCTGCTTGGAACAAAATATGCATTAAATGAAAACGACCTGGTCATTTTAATAAAATGTGCAGGTCTTCTCAAAAAGTGAATTTACTGACTGATGAAGAATCAGATCTTGCTGATGGTCTTGGAATCAATAGTCTGTTGTGTGTTGGTGACAACAAATGTAAAGGTTTTCCAAAAGATATAATTTTGATTAATGGCAAAGAAATGTCCATGCTTATTGATTCCTGTGCATGGTACAGTATTATAGGCATGGACATTTTTAACAAATTTTGGGGTTCTTTGAAATAATCACCACCAGATGTACAACCCGGTGGTTACACTGGTCATAACATTGATTTGCTTGGTTTTATGTGGGCTGACATCACATTTAAAGGCAGGAGCATTAAGGGTAAAATGTATGTTGCTACTAATGGTGCATCGATTCTTAGTTGGCCTCACCAGCATGAATTAGGTATTAAGCTTGACCCCAATGCATCACAACCTGTGTATGTTATATCTCCTGAGGTTGATGAGTTTACCAATCTAATAAAAAACAAATTTCCTGCTATTTTCACCAACTAGGCAAATTTGAAAATTTTAAACATCGCATTAATCTCAAGGAAGGAGCTATTCATGTACGACACAAAGTTAGAAATGTGCCACTAGCATATCGTGATAAACTAAAAGTAATTCTGTCTGATCTTGTAGCCAGGAAGATAGTGGAACCTGTTGAATCTTCTCCTTGGGTTTTGCCATTGGTTTTATCTATTAAAAGCAACGGCGAACTTCGGTTATGTGTGGACCTTCGGAGTTTAAACCAAGAGATTTGGGTTGATAGGCACCCTTTACCCAATATACATGAGTTGATTTCCACTCTCTCAGGTGCTTGTGTATTTTCCACTGTAGACTTGGCAAGTGCTTACCATCAAGTACTATTGCATGAAGAGTCTAAGTTTTTGACTACTTTTATAACACCAGAAGGTATGTTCCAGTTTTGTCGCATGCCTTTTGGCTTAGCCAGTGCAGCATCGGTCTTTGAAAGACTCATGAAAGAAGTCCTAGAGGGTTGCGTGGGAGCCATAGCTTTTCAGGATGATATTTTAATTTTTGGGAAAATTTTTGAAGATCATGACAGAAACTTAGACACTGTACTAAAACGTGTTCAAGACAAAGGTTTAACTTTTAAATTTTCAAAGTGCAAATTCAGACAGAGTAAAGTGGAATATCTTGGACACGAAATTTCTTCCCAAGGTATTAAACCAAAAGTTAATCATATCCAAAGTATACTCAAGGATCCTGCACCTTCTAGTAAAGAACAACCTGTGTCTTTCTTAGGACTCACAGAATTCTACAGTAAATTCGTACAAGATTACTCATCAAAAGTACATCCGTTAAGATCACTGTTGAAAAAAGATGCCAAGTTTTTATGGAATATTGAACAACAGTTTGCTTTTGATTTGCTGAAAAAGGAGATTCTTAATGCTCCATTTTTATGACCTTTTGAAATGGGTACAGAATGTATTGTATGTGTGGATGCGAGCAATGTGGGTTTAGGTTCTGTGTTAATGCAAAGGAATAGAGGTGAAGAGTATGTAGTTTCCTATGCCTCGAGGACTCTCCGTGGTGCCGAATACAATTATTCCACCATTGAGAAAGAGTTGTTGGCTTGCACTTGGGCTGTTGAACATTTCAGACAATTTCTTTGGGGAACAAAATTCGGTTTACGAACCGACCACAAGCCCCTAATCAACATGTTAGCAGCTGGTGGTGGTAGGACGTTGACGGCGCGTTTAGCTGCGAAGCTGCAAAAATTCCAGTGTGTAGTGGAATATGTTCCTGGTCGCTTGAATGTACATGCCGACTGCATGTCTAGATTGCCTTTACATGATGATTTGCAGGTTTCCAGTGTCTATGGTGATTTTGATGTTGTGTTTTCTATTGAGGAAGTTAATGGTGAAAGTAACAAATTGTCTGGTACTATTTCAGAAACTGAATGGAGAGAGGCGATGTACAAAGACTCTGGTTTATCAAATTTAGTGACTTACATACAACACGGTTGGCCTGAGGAACGCAAATTGTCTGGTGATGTTTTGTCATTTTATAAGATAAAAGATGAAATCATGTTTGACCAGGGTTTTATAACTAGAGGTGATAAAATAGTTCCTCCTTTTGATTTGAGGAAGAAAATTATCTCAATGGCTCACGAAGGTCACATGTCTAGTACCAAAAGGCGTATTCGTGAATTCTACTGGTGGGCAGGCATTGATAGCATGGTCGATAAATGGGTCAGTTCTTGTTCTTTGAGTGACAAGTCTGTTAAGCCATTAGCTGTTGGTGTTTCACCTATTGAATTTGTCACGTCTCCTTGGAAAAAGTTAGGAGTGGATATTATTGGCCCACTTGATTTGTCACCTAACAAAGATGTTTTTATTTTGGTTTTGATTGATTACTTCTCGAAATGGCCAGAATTAAAAGTAGTGAATAAAATAGGTTCAGCTCAAGTTGTGGAATTCTTGGATGAAGTATTTTGTAGAGAAGGCATTCCTGCTGAAATCGTTTCAGATAATGGTCCACAATTTATTAGCAGAGAATTTACTTCATTCCTTGAAAGATGTGGCATTGTACACAAAAAAGTGTCAA
Source organism: Lissotriton helveticus (assembly GCF_964261635.1). NCBI lineage: Eukaryota > Metazoa > Chordata > Amphibia > Caudata > Salamandridae > Lissotriton > Lissotriton helveticus. The sequence goes on from NC_136067.1 coordinate 1,467,934,872, forward strand.
ATTATAATCCACAGGCCAATGGTCAAACAGAACGTTATAATAGAGTAATTAAAGAGTCCATCCAACTTGCTGTTAAAAGCAATCTAAACTGGAGAGAAGCACTACGTGCTTCTTTATTGTCTTATCGTGTTTCTCCCAATTCTGTTACAGGTTTGTCTCCATTTGAGATGTTAAGAGGTGGGAAACCAGGCTCAAAACTGCTACCGTGGTGGATGAAAAATAAAATTCCTTGTGAGTATTCATTTGATCTTTTTAAAGTCAAGGACAAGGTGTTGGCAGATCAGGAAAGGATGAAGAGAAACTGTTTTGGTCCAGTCATTCACACTCGGAAAATTAAAGTGGGTGATTTTGTGCGAGTAAAATGTGGTAGAACATTTGGCAATAAGTGGAATAAATGGTCTGATCCGTGCAAGGTTGCTGAGGTTTTTACTAAGGCTGTAAGAGTTGAAGGTGGTAAGATCTGGAATTTTAGAAGGATTTCTCTTTGTAAAGCTATGGATTCTAAGGTAATTTCGCAATTAAGCTCCAATGCTGAAGATGATGTAACTTTTTCAGCCATGTTAGACACTTTTGGGTGTGAGCCACAAACTGAGAATGTTGAGTCACAAATTGGAAATGTTAACTTACCCATTAATGATTGTAGTACTCAAAATAATACTTCTGATGTAAATGTTGATAATGAAGTTGCTGGGCATGTTATAACAATCTGTCGATGCTGGGCATGTTATTGAACAATCTGTCGATGCTGCATTAAGGAGAAGTTTTCGTGTTAAACATTCTCCTATCAAACTGTGTGATTATATTCACTAATTTGTTTTTTTTAATATTATTTTATTGTACTTTTTTTTTCTTTTCAAAAGGGGGAAGATGTGTAGTATTCCTCTCTTCTGTTCCATTAGAATTGTTATGGTTCTTTTTTTTTTTTTTTTGGTTGTAAGACTTTATTAGCATTTGTCAAACGTACATTACATTCCTGTACAACCCGGAGGTCAATCGTCTTTCACACATTAGTCCACTTTCATTGTTACACAGCTCTTCAGCCGACAACCTTCCGGTCCGGCAGCAACGTATCGACAATGTACTTAAAGCAGTGTGACATAATGTGAATAATCTGAACCGTCTTACTTTTATACTCTTTTTTTTAAATTTTATTTTTTATATTAAACACAACTTTAGACTCAGTAAGAATAGTTATCTGTTTGTATCGGTATCGATGTGTATTCAGTAACTCACGTTAGTGGGTGTTCCCGGCCTCTGTCCTATCTCCCTTTGCCCCTATGTCCTAAAGGCAACCGGACACATTCATAACCCAAACCCCCTCCCGACCCTTGTCAATGACCTCTAAGTGCATCACTCGTTCGGCTCTTCCTCGTCCCCTGAACTATCAATATCTTCCTCAGGAAGAGGTTCACACAGGTCCCCCCTATAACTATTCCAGGGCTGCCAGATCTTATTCCATTTGCGAGGGTTGGCTCTCATCTTGTACACTGCTCGCTCAACCACCATAAGCCTGTCCATATTCCTGCACCACTGTGCCAAAGTCGGTATTTCCACCACTCCCCATTTCTGCGCTATATCCCGTTTGGCAACCATGACCCCCACCGTTACCCATTGCTGTCCCTGACGCGTCAGATCATTCTGTCCCCACACATGCAACAGGCACACACGTGGGTCTGGTGTCAGTGACATCTCTAGAGTTTGGGAAATGGTGCGCATAATCTGTCGCCAATAGTCGATGATAATCGGGCAGTCCCAAAGTGTGTGTAGCAGTGTCCCCTCTTCTCCACAGCCCCGGAGGCAGTTTGGGTGGTCTGCCCTATGTATTTTGTGCAGGGTAGTCCTAGTGTAGTAAACCCTGTGCAGTATCTTAAACTGCACCAGTCGAAAACGGGCCAAAACGCCAGCCTCCCGTGGGGATGCCATTGCAGCGTTCCAATCCGTCTCATCCATCGCACCTAGCTCCTCCTCCCATTTCTCTTTTAATCTAACCAGAGGGTCCGGCAAGTTGTTTAGTAATTTTCGGTAAGTAAGGGACGTGGCGCCTGTTTGCATAAAGTCAGTGAGCAGACGGTCTTCTAGCGGCGAGGACTCCGGGACCGTGGATCCCCGCCATCAATGCATGTCTTATTTGTATGTATCGGTAGGCTTCGTTGGGGCTCAGTTCGTACTGCTGTTGTAGGTGCGAGAACGAGACCATTCCGTTGCTGGTCCATAGGTCTCCCACCGTGGAGATCCCAATGTTGTCCCATTGAGTAAAACCCTTGCTAAATCTCAAGCATCCTAACTGTTTGGTGTCCCACAAAGGTGTAAGTTTCGTTAGAACCCCTCTCCATTTGAGTCTTGTCTGTGCCCTGTGCCATAGTGTCACTGTGTGTTTGGTTGGGCCTATTAGCTTTGCCGTGAGACCTCGGTTGTACAACGGGGCCAGTAGGCTGTGCATGCCTAGTTGCGCTCTGTCTGCTAGAAATGCCGGGTCGTCTTGTGGGGCGTGGATCCACTGATATATTACCTTGAGCTGCGAAGCCCAGTAATACAATTGAATATTCGGCAGGGCTATCCCACCGTCGTACCAACCACGATTGAGTTTCACATGCGCTACCCGGGCTGGGCGTTCTCCCCACAACAGACCTGTCACTACCGTCGTCACTTTCTGGAAATAGAGGGTGGTACCAAAGTCGGAGTATTTTCTAATACATATAGTAGACGTGGTAGCGCCATCATTTTAAACAGTGCCGCTCGTCCCAGCATTGTCAAAGGGAGGGCTTTCCAATGTCTCACGTCTGCTTTTAAGCGAGTGAGTGGCGGTAGCAAGTTCTGCTCCTAAAATACCGCGGTGTCACGAGTGACATAGAGCCCCAGATATTTAAACGAGATATCTGCTATCATCAAGGGACAGTCGCCCGGAAGGGTCGGAGTAGGTCCCCTCAGCACATAGATGACCGACTTTGCCCAGTTGATCGTGTAGCCCGAATTTGCGCCATGTGTGTCACAAAGCTCCAGCAACACCGGGATGCTAGTCTCCGGGTCAGCCAGATAGACCAGCATGTCATCAGCGTATAGGGAAACTCTATCTTCCCAGTCGTCTCCCCATTGCACTCCTTTTAACAACGGGGTATTTCTAATGACAGTGGCTAGGGGCTCTAGAACCAAGGCGAACAGTAGGGGGGAGAGCAGCGGGCAACCCTGCCGTATTCCCCTAGCTAATAGAATTTCCCGGGAGATATGGCCATTTGCTGCTACGTGCGCAACAGGATTCGTATAGAGAAGTCTTATCCAGGAAATAAATTTAGGGCCGAAGCCCATATGGGCTAACACCGCGAAGAGATACTGCCATTCCCCCATATCAAACGCCATCCTGGCATCTAACGACAGTATAGCTGCCGGTCCCGTCAGCAAGGGGGCTCGTGCTATCGCTCCGTGTACACGACAAAGGTTCATTGCTGTGCTTCTATGTGGCATGAAGCCCGATTGATCCAGGTGAATCACGCATGAGAGATGGGGCATCAGTCTGTTGGCCAGTATCTTTGCCAGAATTTTTGCTTCGGCATTAAGAAGAGAAATCGGACGGTATGATGTACACTCAGTGGGTGGCTTGCTCGGTTTTGGTATGGCCACAATAGTCGCCACTCGCTGATCGTGGGGCAAGGTTCCCTCAACTCGACTCTCCATAAACATGGCTAGTAAGGGCTTGCTCAGTACGCCTGCCATAATCTGAAACCATTCGACCGGGATCCCGTTAGGGCCCAGTGCTTTACCCGTGCGAAGCGCTGTAATTGCCGATTGTATCTCTTCTACCGATAGGTCTGCCTCTAGCTCGTCCACTGCATCTTGTGGCAAAGTCTTGGTCTGCACAGAGTGGAGCGCTAACATTGCTGCTTCTGCCGTGACTTCTACTTCCGGGGTGTATACCCCTTGGAAGTGATCGGCTAGGACCTCTATTATTTCCGAGGGACGCGAGTGTAGTATCCCCTCTGAATCTCTCAACTGTAGTATGTTTTTGCAACTGTCCTTTTTTTTATCCAGCCAGGCCAGGAGTTTGCTGGCTTTGTCCCCTATATCGTACACCCTGTGCGCTGTCGCGTCTATGTTCTCAACTGTCCATCGTCTAAGATGGTCGTCATGCAGTCGTTGGTAGAGGTTAAGCGCGTGTAGTGTATCCTCCGTTGGGCTCGCCATATGGGCCGCATTTGCAGTGTCTAATTGTAGCTCTAAGTCCCGCAGTTCCCTTTCTTGCTGGCGCTTGTGTCCCGCTATTGTCGTAATCGCCTGACCTCTTAACACTGTTTTATAGGCCTCCCATAAGGTCGTGGGGGACGATACAGAATCTGTGTTTTCTACGAAGTAATATCGGGTTGGCTTTTTCAATTCCTTACAGATGTGTGGTACCTTGAGATACCCTGGGTGAATTGGATAGACTCTTTTGCGGACCCTTTCAGAGCATGACAGGCTCAGTGTTAGAGGAGAGTGATCTGAAATTCCCCTAGGCCTAATCTGCATGTCATGTATTGTAAGGTGGCCCCCTCCCAGTGTGAGGAAGTAGTCAATGCGAGAGAGGCTGTTATGGGTTGCAGAGTATTAGGTGTAGTGTTGGCCTTCAGGGTTAAGATGTCGCCATATGTCCAGTAGCCCCTGCGCCTCCAGGAACTCACCAAAGCGGGACGGGCCAGGAGTCTGCATCCGGACCGGAAACCGATCCTGTATATTATGAGCCACTGCATTAAAATCGCCCCCCACCACAAGGTCTCCCTCCGGGAGTTCCAGTAGGAATTTCCCCAATTCAGGAAGGGCAGCCACATGCAGCGCCGGTGGAATGTAAACCGACACTACGTTAAGCGATTGTCCCTCCCATTGTCCACACGCCGCTGCAAAGCGGCCGTGGTCATCAGATTTAGTGGTCTGTAGTATGAACCGGGATGTATTCCTCATTAAAATGCCCGTTCCCCGGGATCCTGAAGTGAAGTCTGAATGTACTATCATGCGGTAACCCCGTCTGTCCAGTGCCTTGCTGGCTGTGCCCACTAGGTGTGTTTCCTGAAGAAGGATCTCCTGATACCCTGCAAAACCAGTCCCCTCTTTATCTTGTCTCCCAGTCCTCGCACATTCCAGGACATCAACTGTAATGGGTTTACCGGCCCTGAGTGAGGATTTCCATCTAGAGTATCGGTCTGTGTATCTTGTGCCATTTCTTGGCCTTAAGGACGGACACGTTCGTCAAAATTATTAGTGTCATTGTTCCCGGTCTATACCCATTTGTGTAGGTGCGATTCCGAGTCTGTATTAACAGGTGCGCTCGTATGTTGGGCTGGTTCCATTGCGCTCGGCCTGTACCCACCAATACGTCAGTACTTTTGCAACTTACACTATCCCGCTGAGTCAAACAATTCAAACAAATAGACACTCCCATCTCCCCTCTCCCCTGAATTCCCCCCCTCCCTGCCCCCCTGCTACACGGACTTTGAACTATCCGCCACCCCAACTTAGCAGAGTGCTTGACCCACCCCACATTGAAACACAAAGTTACTTGCTCGTTGGGGGAGAAGAATACTCCGGAGTCAGCGACCCCCCTTACCCTCCTCGGAGGTCCTCAGCCCAGTGTCCATGGCAGCCTACGCACTTCCGGTCGGCTGCTCCAGCTGCTGGAGTCTCCGGTCTTTGGTCAGTCTTCGAGCCGTTGGTGTACTCGACTGTAATTCTGCCGTCCGGTTCCTGATTTTTACCGGAGTTCCTGCCGCCAGCACTACCCGGTCCCGGGTCTCCGGTCCCTCCTCCAGAGTTTGTGATTAGCCACGGATTCTTGTACGGATCACTAGAGAGGCCGCCTCTCTCTCGGAGCTAGTCTTCTAGGCTGCCGCCATGCTCGGCTGCTGTTATGGTTCTTTCTTACTTCTACATTCTATATGTGGGAGTTGGGCTGTGTAAGTCTGTCTCTTGAAGATTGTGGATGTACAAGCTGTTCTTCTTCATTAATCCTCATATCAACTATCACTTCTGTTTCCTGGATTACATCACAAGACAAATGGGGCAACTCTAACTACATAGGGTCACCAGTCAATCTGAGCGTAATATTTGAGAGCTTACTATGAATACATGTGCATTCTAACTGATATGATAATTGAGAAGTCTATCACACTGTATATACATGCACACTTTGGGTAATTGTGTACATTATGCCTAACTTGTGTTTTCACTCTCACATGTTATTAAACACACACGTAAAACGTGACCTTGTCGCACTTTGTAGGCTTTATTAAGTTACCATGTGTCGATGGATCCAAACATATGTAAATATAATGTATATAGAAAATGTAAATCCACTGTAGGCATCCGTATTGCCAGTTTGCCCAATCCAAAAATGTATAACTACTGCACACTGGTTTGAGTTTCAACAATGAACAGATATGTGTCACAAATATGCATGACCATTGCGCACGCATGAAATTGATCTGTAACTCATATACAAGTAATGGTCTCTTTGATCTTAAAATACATTCCTGTCTGTCACATGAAAGGGTCTCACTCCTGAATATGTTTTTAACCACACACATGGTGCAAGACTTTGTCGCACTTTTTGGGATTTATTATGTTACCATGGATTGAATATATGTAAAGATACAATATCCACTGCAGGGATTCTTGTTGCCAGCTTGCCTATTCAAAAGATGTATAATGACTACGCACTATTGTGAGATACAAGACTGAATAGTTACATGCTAAAATATGCATGACCACTGCGTACACATTAAACTGATCGACAATTTAGATATGAGTGAAGCTCTCATTGAACACAGCCCTATCTGTCACAACAAATACTGTGGTTATGCACGATGCTGGTCGTACTTACACCAGCTTGGATGCCTTTCAAAGGTTGCCTAGCAACAGAACTGCCCTCAAGCTCATGACGCAGACCCACGTGACTCTTTGTATGTTACCTAGCAACCAGTGTCATATGCGGCTGCCTTGCAAATGCGCGACGTACACGCGCACGTCAAACACGCCCTGACCGACATATTAGCAGCCACACAAGGAAAGTTAGCTGTTGATATGGACCGGCGAACCAGGACTCACGCCTGAGCTTGCTTCAAGAATAACTGGAGGCTCCACTGATTCAATCAAGAAGGTGAGCCAACTATGAGGGGATTAGGACAATGCATTTATGTCCGTTAAAACTCGATGCAGTTTAGAAGTGGCTAATAGTCCCTACTCATGCTTCCCCACAGAGCTTTACCTACCGCTAAAAAGCCACCAACTGTGATCGCCCACACTACCTAATACTGGGTGAGTCATCGTAATATGCATTTGAACCGGATTAAGATAATAACCTGTTTTTTAAGGTGATGAGTCTAATTTCCATACACATTTCCTTTTACCCTCATCTAGAAATCTTTACAAGGGAGGCCACACACTGTGGAGAAACTAAGGCTCTCCTATTGGCACCAGAAACAAGGAGGCACAAAGGTTACTGCGCTCTGCCAGCCCAACTGGGCATCCTTAGGAGAGCCTTAGGTCAGTCATCCATCACCATGTATGCCCTGATTAGCTTGAGCATACACTGATTGGAACACACCTGACCCATGCATCTTACTACTTACAGGCTGTCACTTCCCTGTCCCTGTCCTGATGAACACCCGCACTGACTATACAGTAGTGCAGATCCTGGGTTGAAACGTCAACACTATCCCCATGCCCAGTCCAAAGACTCAGCGAAAAGACTTATTTATTCAGTTAGCAGAATTATTTAAATATCTAGTGTCTGGCCTTCCAATTCTTTGAATACTTTTTAGTCACTTTGTACATATTACGCACCATCACTGAGCACCACATGTCACCTTGTCACAGATTATATTTCACGATGTGTCTTGACAGTCTTATCAATTTAATTTGGGTATTTATAAATGACGCAATTTATAAAATTCTTGATACCCCGTATGGTCTATGCGTGTGCTCCTTTGACTAACTGTTTTCTATGAGTAAACCAATGATTTGTTCAAATGCTTAAGAAATAATTTTCACCCGACAGAACCAACTGTTGTTTTTGCATACGATTGCCAGATTCTGAGGGATACTGGGTTACCCCATTGTTACTAAACTTGCTATGTCAGTTGTGACTGTGATCCCAGCAGGATTGGTTTGGGAGCAGTACAGTCACAATTGGCAGAAGGGAAAGAATGTTCCGTAGCTTTTGCCTCCAGATGTTTGTCCATGGCTGAGCGTAACTTCAGTACGATAGAACGCGAGGCACTGGTTTGTGTGTGGGCGACTAGACATTTTTCCACCTATCTGTAGGTACACAAGTTCTCTCTCATCACAGATCACAAGCTGTTAGTGTTTTTGATTTCTGAAAAGTTTGAGTACAGCAAGTCCCTAGTTAGTGAGGCTGCTTGCAAGGATGTATGAATTCAATGTTGATGTAAAACACATTCCTGGAAGAAAGAATGCAAGGGCAAACTTTTTATCTAGGTGTCCAATTCAGAATGATGATGAAGAGGCCATGGTTGATGAAGTTAAGTGTGTTGTGTGGAAAGAGAATTGTGTAGCAATTGGCAGCAAAACCTTCGCATTTGGAATGGAAGGAGTGCGCTGAGAAAGACAGTTATCAAGTTAAGAAAGTTCATTACAAATGGTTGGCCACAGGAAACGAACATGAGTGAGGATATAAGACCATTTTACAAAGTCAAAGACAAGCTGTTTGTAGAAAATGCTGAGTGGGAACAGGCTCAATTCCCGCAAGTTTCTTACAGAAGCAATTAGTTAATCTTGCACATCAAGGTTATGTGAGCAGGACAGGCACAAAAAAAAGACTATGTGACTTTTATTGGTGGGCGAGAATGGACAAGGAGGTAGAAATGTGGGTGGGCCAATGCAATAGTTAAGCTGACAAATCCTTGCGGATATAATAAACTCCTCTGTGCCCAGCTGAGTATCCCAAGGGCCCATGGGTGAAGTTGGGTATGGATTTTGAAGGTCCCATGCTTGATTTACCAGTCTGTAGGAGATATGCCTTGTTAATTGTGGATTCGCTACTCTAAGTGGTTGAAGTGTACGTTTTCTGAAGAACCCAATAAGGAGGTAGTGGTAAGGTTTTTGTTGTCCATGTTTGAGAGGGAAGGTTATCCCCAGGTTATTGTTACTGACAAAATGGAGCAGCTCTTCCAATGCCATGCTGCAATCCTTCAATGCCCATTATATCAAACATCTTACTGTTGCTTTGTATAGCCCACAGGGCAACTGGATGGTAGAAAGAGTTAACCACATGTTGAAGGAAACTGGCCAGTTAGTGTTGGTGGCTGGTGTAGAGGTATCAAGGGCTGTCCAAGATAGGCAGTAGGGCTGCTGTAATAACCCACATTCCTACATAGGAGTTTCTCCTTTTATGTTGTTGAGCAGTAGATATTTGTCTTGTGATTTGTCTCCTGTGAGGGCTTTGGATAAGACTGAAGCGAGCAAGAGATTTCCCAGGAGTGAGGTGGCATGAAGCAAGGTGAGAGAAGAGCAAGAAAGATCCAAGATGAGGTATGACCCTTTTTGCAATGTTAAGGAGTTTACTTTCTAAGTTGGTGATTTGAAGAAGATAAAAAGACCTCACAAACTAAACAGGCATTTGCAATGGAACAGGTCTCGCATTTGCGAGAGTTTAAGCTATTGGCATAGTAAATGACAATGCCTTTTATTTATTTGTTTCGCAAACCAACACACATAAAAGGCATTGTCATTTTTAATGCCAATAGCTCAAACTCTTGCAAATGCGACACTACTTCAATGGTGGTCGCGACCTTTTTTAGGCAATGCTCGCTGTATTCAGGTTACAGCGAGCCACGCCTAAAGAAAGGGGTGCGGCCACCAATAAAGTGAAAGAACGGAATGGGGAGCTTTTACTGGGAAAAAATAAACAGCTAACATAGCGTAGCCGCTAAAGTTAAAGCGGACTGCGCTGACAAATACAATAATTAAAGAAGCACAGCTGCTATAGTTACAGCAGACCGCACTGGCAAGTTAAATATAGAAGTACGGCTGCTATAGTTAAAGTGGACCGTTATTACTAATTAAATATAAAAGCGGGTGGCGTGCTGCATTGTAGGAAGCACGCTGTGGGGAAATCCATTGAAAAAAGTAATGCTCACAGACTAGATAAAGCAGACCGTGTAACAATTAAAAAGTCTAGTTCTCATGGGAGGTTACAAATGCAGAGAAGGCGGTACCAAGGAGGAACTACTAAGCCTATTAATGAATAAAATGCAACGATTTAGAAAGGACAATAACAGGAGCCAATTGAAAAGATGGGCGGGGCTTCAACTTCCTACCTGAATACAGCATGCCTCGCAGCACAGCGCTGCCCAGGATCGACCTAAAAAGTAACAACATCCTGGAAACAGCAAACACTCATAGGGAATGGAAGATGAAGTAAAGCATGTGAAATGTACGCAGGAATAACAGTTACATTAACGTTTTTACACTTATTGAGAAATCATGGAGTGTTTTTTGCATGAAAAGTTAATAGGACTAGATGGCTGAAAGAGACCTGTTTCAATGTCCGTTGCTTTTAGCCTTACAAAACATAAACGGTATGGTTTAAAAAGACCACTTTCCTGAACAAAGAGCAGCGGTACACATTTTATAAAGTAAAATAAAGAAAACCATTAATTAATCTTGCTAAAGAGCAGAAAGCCGAACACAAGATATATCACTAATGTACTCTACATTAACAGCAGTGCCTTGACAATAGACGCATTAAAATATTCATGGACACATTAAAATATTCACTGCGCATTCCAGAGCACAGTGCTTATATACAGGCACGCCAATATTCTCCACCGTGCACACATAGATGAGGCAATAAAGGCAAACCTGTTCAAATACCAAAATGTCTGCTTTCAAGCTTATAGCAGTACCTTTGTTGCATCATTCATTCAGAATATTAAAAACACCATAAACTTTTGCCGGACTGAAGAGATATCTTCAAAGGCATCTAATGTACCATGCGTTTCGTGGCCTGCTTTATCAAACTAAGTAGGTTTAGGCAATGTTGGTGAAAACAGATGTGGCCCAATGATATTGATTATTTGGAACATGTGTATTCATGCAATGGTACCAGGTGGACCCGAGTTTTAAGCGGTCTACGCTTTCAAAACCGGAGGGCTGCGAGATATCAGCACCTACGCATATCCCTGAGCAGGTGATATGTGTCTGATGGGGCAAACAAATGGCACGTAACTGAATAAACGTCAAACAGCAGTCACCAGAGTGGTGACAAATCAGGGACCCTGTCGCCTTCTAGGCCTGTGCACTCACTGAAGCACTGTTGTGCACTTGGTCAGCGTGTTCTGAACAAATATGCATTCACCAAGCCCACTGCTAGTTTATTCCTCAAGGCTCCTCATGCTGCACAGAAAATGTTAATAATAATTGTGGCTTACAAGAGATTTGCATCTGAGGCTATCTAACGGGCTACTGAATATGTAAATAAATACCTGTATGAGTGAGCTGCAAGTCCGCTTCCGCCCCGGCGTCTTCAAATGCCTGTGCCCGACAAATGGCGCAGCAGGCAAGGCACAAGAGTTGTTTTTTTGGATCCACTTCACAAGAGAACAAATCACGGAGAGGAAAGAGGGGGTAAGACCTGCTGGTTAAAGTAATGGCTCTCAGCAAGTGAGAAGGAGCGAGAGTCAACAAGAGCTTGTTATTGGTTAGGTTTGGCATGTCCCAAGCAAGCAAGCGCCAAACCTCGAACTCCCCCCCCCCGCCAAACTCAACCAAAATCCACAGACTAATTATGGTCCCTCCCCTAGCAGTCTATTGACCCGACAGCAGCCCAGGATAACGCATGGCGTCTGCATCCTGCGACAACATTGTCTGGAATAAAGTCCCCTGTTAGCGCAGCCTCTGCTTGACACGGGCCAGCCTGGCCTCTTGTTTATTTCTGGGTGACATTTCCCGGGCTTGGTATGTCTGCCAGTGGTATTTTTTATATTTTTAACGGTGCATTATATGTTTCGGTGTTTTTTGCAGTTTCTGTGCAGAATAGAGTTGAGTTTCAAATATTTATATGTTCCTAAAGTTATGTTCAACATAGTGTTCAGAGAAACAACAGGCTGTGAGATCACTCCAGGAACCGGATGCTGCGACCTCATTCGGATGCTGCGACCTCATTCTAGAACAAGCATATAGGTACAATCAAAGGACGCGCCCCAGGGAATGTGAGGGAAAGAGGCTCAGCTATCATGGAAGCCCCGTAGCCCGATCCTCGGCCACCGATCTATCAGCACGGTGACACCCTGAGAGCCGTTCTTAAGAACCGCACCACTCACCTCTTACCCGGTGTCGTAGCAAGTCTGTGTAGAGGGTCGCATCACCACCCCTAGCTTCGCTGAGCTGAGAACTGCGGAGACCTAGGAGGGGCGAGGGCTGGCCGCGCATGCGCGGTAAATGTTACATTTCGCATGCGCTGTGGCTCGAGCGTGCGAATGGTGTATGCAGCGCCTGTCCCCTTCCGGGGCTCCCGTGATGAAGAGGGAGCGCCGGCACCAAAGTGGAAGAAGATAGCAGTGCGGGGCTCCTATGCCTAAGGAGGAAGCCCCGCATCGTGCTGCTAGAAATTTGGAGGAGCTGGAGATTGACAGCAGCCAGCCGCCACACCGGGTGAGTTTGCACGTTTCTTCTTTTGGGAGGGGGGGGCTTGGTCGGGCGGGGAGCCGGTCTTAGTGGCACGAGGAAAACGCAATTGTGCTGGTGTGAAAGGAGCACTTCTGTGCGCGGTGATGGGCCGTGGAGCCGATAGGTCTCGCGGAGTGAAGGAGCCTGTAGCAGAAAGAGCCCGGTGAGTGGGGGTGGGGTGGGAGGGGGTGTGTGCGTGTGTGTGTGTGTCTGTGTGCGTGTGTGCGCATGTGTCTGTGTGCGCGCGTGTGTCTGTGTGTGTGTGTACGCCCAAGAGATTCTGCACACGTTATGAAAGCCTGCCAGCAGAAGCGCGAAAGCGAGACACGGAAGTCATTAGGCGCGCTCACAACACCAGCAGCGCCCAAGAGATTCTGCACACGTGATGAAAGCCCGCCAGCAGAAGCGCGTTCTAGAGATGAAATCGCCTAGGGAAAGCGCGTACCCTTCCCCTGTCCAACATTCCCGGCAAGTGAACAACATAAGGTCTTTCGCTGGATGCAGCGCTTTGCGCTGCTAACACCAGTGAGACCTCAAAAGGATGGGTTCCAATTTTGTCTCTACTACACGCGTGGCTAATGTTTCCAATCATGCTATATTGGTGGGAAATGGGAAATGGAGGATCAGGAATAAAGCGGCGCTAGTCAGAATAGAACATGAGTGGTACTGGTGTGGGTGACCAGCAACTAGTGAATTTTCAGAAACAGTGGCTGTATGGTTGTTGGAGGATGAATTGAGTAGAATTGATCAGATGGGGTTGCTGGGGTCAACGCTGGGTTTACTAATGAGGGAACTGAAGATTCCCATTCCGTTCAAGAATTTGTGTCTTCCTTTAGTCCAGTGAGTGAGATAATTTATTTTATTTGATTAATTAAAACCATTACAAAAGTACCTGCTAAAAATACATACTTATTATGACAAGATGAGTACTTTTCTAAAAGCTTAAAAGTCTCTGTTGTGAAAGTGCCATGCTCGGCTTCTTCTCAAGGAGTTCAAATGTCTGTGCTAAAAGTTTCCAATTGAGTAAGTTAAAGCTTCCTTATGCGGGTTTTGCATTTGAATGAGGCACAGCACTCCCTTGTGAGGATTCTACTAGTGACAGGAATTTCACTAGCCTCCCATTAGCTGTGGGTCCTTGGAGTCGAAGCATGCAATCACGGCATGTCTCCGAGTTCGAATCCCTTGTTTGTTAAATTGCACTTTGAGTAGTCCTACCCTTTCCTCCTTTAATTTAGAGGAGGAGCAGATAAGGTGTTCCAAGTCCTCAGTACCGTTCCCACATAGTATGCATGTGTTGGCACATTTCTCCCTCAGCCAGGGTGGGAGATACAAAATGGCTGGCAGCATTCCTAGCCAGTATTTAAAGAATTGTTCTTTAGTCTTCCTGGAATACCTCAAATTGAAGAATGCCTGAGACCCAAATGATTTGTATGCATGGATCCTGCGGGCAAAGGCAGCTTTGTCTTTGACAAGGGAGATTTTCTTGATTAAAACGGCGGTTGGAAACGTTTGGGAGACGGCACGGTATAGGCGGCAGTAGCGGTGGTCCTGGAAGCAACTCCCCCTGTGCGGCTCGACTCCCAATCCTATCTTTGGCTAGACTGCTCGGACTGCTCTGAATCGCCTGTCTCTGCTCTGAATACTCGCCAGTGACTGTCCTTAGTCCAGACGCTGGCCCATCAGGAGAGTCTGCCAAAGTTGGTTAGGGTTATGGGACTGATCCTCATATGTCACTGGAAGAGTACGCAACATAAGGAATACTGTTCTTTCTTCATATTTACGTGAATATGTTGTATACTAATCAATCTATATGAGAGCTAATGTGTTTCATCCTAAGTTAATCCTTTTATAGCTTTCTTATGCAGTTTTATTTTCAGGGTGTAGGTTCTGTGTTGCACCACACTGTACGTACTGTGTATCTTTTGGGTGATCAAATTTATGTAATTTACCATTATTGAGTTAATGTATTCTAGTTTTATATTTCCTTAGGGTTTGATAAGGGGAAGATGTGTTATGGGGATGTAATGGAATGTGGAACTTATGTTAGAATGTCGCCACGGACATTGGGACAGGGCATTCTGGTGAAGACGGTTAGTCGCCACTGGACGAGCTGCTGGAGCGGACATGTGCTGTCCACTGGATTAAACAACTTCACTCTTTAAAACACCCATTTTTGTGTTGTTCTACTCAACAAGGGCCTAAACCTGGATTAAAGAGAACAGTACCAGTAGGATTCTAGGAGGACAACGAGGAGCAAGAGAAGCAGGAAGAGAACCAGGCTCGGAAGCAGCAGGAACAGGAGGAAGCCGCCAGGACTAGGACCTAGACAAGGAGATTCGGGGCCACGTGGACCAGAGGCACTAGTTACAAGTTGAATGGTCTAGGATGAAAAGGAAAATGAGGACCAGGCAGACGATGTCAAGGGGAACGAAGTCAGGAAGGCTATGAGCACAAGGACTAGAAGCAGAAGGACAGTGACCTAAAGACAGATACAGAACAGAAGAACCAAAACCAAGAAGACCAGGACCTGGGGGACTAAGAGGTTAAGAAGTGGGACAGGGAGGAGGGTGGCAGGTAAGGCCAGGGGACCAGGACAAGAAGGAACAGGAAGACCAGAACTAGGAAAAGGATTGGGACTAAAAGGCACAAGAAGGGATACCAACACAGGGAGAATTAGGTCACGGTAAGCAGATTCATGACCTGAAGAGGTACCAGGATGAAACAGAAGAGGATGATGATCCGGATGGAGTCGGAGAGGACCAGAAACATAGGAAGAATGTTGTGATCTTGTTTACACAACACAACAAAGAACATGGGAAGGAGACTGATCAAAAGGAGCAGAAGGACCAGCAGAAAGAAGGAGGATGCCCGGATAGGGGACATGTAATTCCAGGCCCCACCTATAGCGACATGCTCTTATTTACTGAGGCCACACCTCTTCTAAAACGATTCTTAAACTAGTGTTCTTAAACAAAGTACCTTTTAGCGTCCCACGACATTTTCTGCCCAGAGGTATTCTAAAATAGTCTGTGATCAATTAAATGAACCACGACAGCTTTATTAAATGTTATTTTTTGCCACCTTTGTTTCAGTTTGTCAAAATGAATGCCAACAAAAATTGCATGCCATACGTATCGCAAAAATATGCATGAAAAAGCATAACTACGCCCTCTTTCTGATGTACCTAATTTATGACCTTAGAGATGTAGTGGGATAATATACAAATATAATCCAATAAATCCAAGGAGACTGGAATAACGTTGGAACCTGGGTTTATTCCATAAAGAAAGCCCACGACTGAGCACATCAAATCCAAGGCAGCATCTGACATCTCCTGTATACATTCTAGAATATGGTGATGTGAAGCAGATTGAACCAAAACAACCATTCATTAAAGGAAGGAACATAACATAGCTAATAATAACATGTATAAATTACCTTACTACAGGAGCGTAAACTTTTTTTCCATTTTCACCTCCGCACTGATTATACTACAGTGAAAATATATTCATTGAAATGTGGGGAACTGTTTGACTGCCTGTCAAAGCAGGATTTGGGGAACATTTCTGACAACAAAAAATTACGCTGTCATGCGGCTGTGACTTCTACTCTACAATCACATCTGCGTCTCTTGTCTCAATCCCTCTCTACGGCTTCCGTGTCGCAAGACTTGCAACTGGTTTTCACGTAGGGACGGCTCCAGTATCAGCGTAGCCACCGCCCCTCAACCCCACTTCTACACGTGTGCGCCGCCTGGCGTGTGGGTCCTTGCCCGGGCTGTCCCGAGCTATGCCGCGCTGTACTCCTATACCAGTTTTATCTTCCGTTCGCAAGTCCGAGCCCTTCCTTTATGTTTCAAGCCTTCGACAATCGTGCCAACGAACCATAACAAAAGAAACGCACATTTGTCTCCCCCACGGACCTTCTAACAGAAAGCTAATCTTCGGCTCAGGCACCGCGGCCGACAGCCCGTGTCGGAGGTCGCGTGCGTGGACCGGCTGACATGCCAACCCGGCAGCTGTGAGGCTGAAAGACTGAACGTTCATCTGTTAGTCTCTGAACACGCGTGCGCCACCGCAAAGGGAGACAGGCGAGGTGTATGTTCGCAACAAATCTGCCGCCTTCGCTGCCTTAACGAAGCCGACTTTGTCCCCCCCCCAGCCTCCTCCCAAGCCATCCCATTCAGCCTCTTGACAGTGACTGAGTCCCTGTACCCTTTTACTACTAAATAGTTCGCCACTCCCCCTGACGCTGGACTCCCTGCAGCAACAACGCACCAGCCAGTGCGATAGACTTACCATGGAGCATGATAGTATGATGGAGAACGATGTGCTGGAAGCACTCGAGGATCTTGGGTAAGTGTCACGCTCACCCCTGTAGCCAGAATGAGGTACTCTGCAGGCCTGTCATTCATAATATTCGAGTCTTGAAATGACACATTTTCACATAATTTCATGTGGTTGACTTACAGCTGTCAGATAATTTCCCTCTGTAAAAGAGTGAACGTTTTTGGGAAGTCGTACACCGCAAGCTACTACCGAGATGTGCTATGTTGACATACTAATGGCAGGTTGAAAGTGCGGTATACAACTGATGATTACAAGTATTGTTCACCACGGAGCTGCATAGTCTTAATAATCTAGTTGACAAACTGGTTGAATCACTTGCAAAATGAAAAGTAACCTGTTAACGACCTTTGCCAGCGTTGTGATTTCCTTCTTATCATGTTAAAGCAACCAGTGGTTATGCCAATAATTTTGACTTTTGTATAGCAGTAATATTTATACTGAGCTTCACTAATCCACAGCTTCTAAATAGTAACATTACCTAGCACAAATAATAGGTGCAGGGAGCAGGGTTTAGGCATAGGTTTAAAGACTTTGCAAATCAGACTTAAAAATATTCACAGCCATAAATCAGCAGCCATCAAGGAAATAAGCTAATCAACCTCTCATTTAGAGAAGTATAAATCTTAGAGATGAGTCCCCAGCTAGAGAGTTAGGAAAGGAAATCCTACACTACTCTAGGAACATGCATTAATATAAACACACAATATTCTATTTGCAACATTATTTACTTTTGTCTACTATGTCATCCAATAGAATTTTAGCAAACTCCTTGGAATAGGCAAACTTTCCTTTTTCTCAGACTGGTACAATAGTCTTTAGATATAAGACCTTGAAAAGTTATTTAAAATTTGCATTCTGTGGTCCAGATTGTTCTTCTCATGACTCATTCTTCCTGTTGCCCCGTCTCCTCCTGGTGAGAACCTCGCTATAACATGTCTAATACAAAACAAGTGCCTATTCACTAGCTAACTGAAGGCTTCTGGTAAATGACAGCCTCTGCAATAAAGAGATAACATCGTGCACAAGCTACTATTCAAAGTGGGAAATAGGCTTTCAACTGTTTATGCAGTATTTTTCTAACATGGCAAACAGTTAAGCTAACTTAAATCAGCACTGTTTATTTCACGTTTAGGCCTTTAATATTTAAGTGTGAGTACTTGCTGCAAAGTTTGCGTTTAGTGTATGTACTATTTAAAAGTAGGCGTTGCACGTTATTAATAAAATAAGTTTGCAAATAAAACTCGCGTCTTCAGTTCCCCCCCTCGGATGGTTGAGAAAACATCAAAATTCCTTTAAAAAAATGAATCTTTAGAGTGCACTCTCATTCTTATTATTTTTCACGGTTTGAGTTACCTTCAACTCCTTATGTTTTCTGTTCTTTTTCACTTGCAGTGTATTTCTTCTCTAATTTACCTTTCACTTTCTTTATTCTTCTTCCTTGTTATATAGCATCTAAATCCTTTATACAAACCAAATATGCATATTAAGCAAATACTAGTGATTAATATACGTCTCAATATAGCTCTAAAATGTTCTCCTCCCACCATTGTAAACCAATTGCCAACAACAGATGTTCCTTTGACTGAACCCTAATACACTATTGGCTAGTGGTTCCAATTCAGGTTTCAGGTCAGAAATGTTCTTTGCAAATTCTTTTATCTTTTTACTTTTGCCAGGAATGTAGTTAATGAAAACAACAAAGGGTGTTTACAATTAGTTATCCCAGTGTGTCTTTTTAGGTTTCGCCTCGCCGAAAGCTGCGCAGCAGATTTTCGCGCAGAGCGAAAACTTTTGAGAAGAGTATGGTGCCTTTGTCACGCCTCTCACTTCCATTGGCTAGCTCCATAAATGGAGGCTAGCCATTGGAAGTGAGATCTGTCCGTCATGGTCCGAGGCGATTCGTGGACGTTCCTGCGATGTTTTTCTCATCCTGCCCCTTTTATCACGTCATGCGGCGGTGGGCGGTGTTTAAGCTTCGCCGTGCCGTCTTGAACGAGCGTGTGCCAGTTCCTGCCCCCTTCCGCTGTCCGTGTGGCCCTTCCTGCCCCCCTCCCGCTATTCTTGTGCCCGTTCCCGCCCCCCCCTCCCGCTGTCCGTGTGCACGTTCCCGCCCCCCTCCCGCTGTCACGGCATTTCTGCTTGTTTTATCATGGTTGTGCAAATTACTGCTGTTTAAAGCTCTTCCTGCTTGCTGCTGCTTTTTCAGGTTACACTACTGCCCACCCCGGCCTGGCAGCGAGAAAGCAACGGTGTGTTTGAGCAGGTGATGGGGCAGAGTTACCGGACAGTTGTGCCGCCGTGTTTCGCAGTAACAACACGCCTTTTTTACCATTACCCAACTCAACCTCATGTATACTGCCCACCCCGGCCTGGCAGCGAGAAAGCAACGGTGTGTTTGAGCAGGTGATGGGGCAGAGTTACCGGACAGTTGTGCCGCCGTGTTTCGCAGTAACAGCACGCCTTTTTTACCATTACCCAACTCAACCTCATGTATTTCCCGAGCGTGCCAGTTCCCGCCCTCCTCCCGCTGTCCGTGTGGCCTTTCCTGCCCCCTCCCGCTGTTCTTGTGCACGTTCCCGCCCCCCCCTCCCGCTGTCCGTGTGCACGTTCCCGCCCCCCTCCCGCTGTCACGGCACCTCGGCTTGTTTTATCATGGTTGTGCAAATTACTGCTGTTTAAAGCTGTTTGTGCTTGCTGCTGCTTTTTCAGGTTACACTACTGCCCACCCCGGCCTGGCAGCGAGAAAGCATCGGTGTGTTTGAGCAGGTGATGGGGCAGAGTTACCGGAACAGTTGTGCCGCCGTGTTTCGCAGTAACAACACGCCTTTTTTTACCATTACCCAACTCAACCTCATGTATTTCCCGAGCGCAGCAGACGAGTCTGTCACTCCAGATGTTGTACCAGTGACTCACTGGTCGTCGTCATATCCGCAGCCGACGCATTGACCCAGTGAGCTACATTACTGGCACAGAATAATTTGTTTACGAAAGATTTCCAGGAAGTTGGGCGGCGAGGCACGCGGAGTGAAGGCAGACGTGCCGTGTGCTACTGTGAAGCGCTCTGACACCTTCGGGTAAAGTCCGCGCTATATAATAACGCACAAATAAATAAATAAATGTGTCAGCCTCCGCCGCCCACCCCTGCCAGGACAGACGCGCCCCCCTCCCGCGGTTTGCCTGACACTTCCGCCTCAGGTCAGGTGACGGGCCGGGGAGGCGGGCTAGGCAGTATTTGTCCTTCCTCGTGCAGTGACTGGGTATGCCGACGGAGAGCATGCCGAGGAGCACAAGGAGCGCTCGCTCTGTCAGCCGCAGCCCCCCCCCTCCTTTCTTAGGTGGCTTTGCTGACGTCTCTGCACATCTGGCTCCTCTTAGCAGCGGTTCGAGTCCAGAGAGAGTTTTCAGCTGAGCGTTGCACATACCTCCAGGCGGGGGGCACGCAGCGGTATTTTAAGGACAGCCTAGCCAAGGCCCACTGTCCTTGGGACAGGAGAGCCCCCCTCAGACATGCACTTGCTGTCCCGGAGAGCAGTCTGCGCCAATCCACCCGGGGTTTCCAAAAGGTATTTTTATCTTTGTGTTTTTCCGAATATATAGATTGTGACAGGGCCATGTGTGCCTTTTGGCATTGTAATTTTGTCATTTACAATGCCAATAGCTCTAACTTTTGAAAAGGTGAAACCGTTGCATTGTAAATGCTTGTTTCTAAACTGACTCCTCCTTTTGTAAAGTCATATTTTCCCCATTTGTTGTCTATCTAATTTTAATTTTGGACACACCATTTTCTTTTTGCATTCATCTTCTTTCTTTCAAACATTCCTTAAAAAATGTTCCTCTTTATTTGCATTCTGAAAAATGTGAGCTCTTGTTTCCTTCCTCTGACCTTCACATGCATTTCTTTTCTAAAGGCCTCATTCTATTGGTTAGATTCTTATTGTATGCTTTAACAGAGTATATAACTGTGGGAGATCTAAAGAAATACCAGACAATTTCCATATCTTTTGCTTGTGAATGAGAATTTATTCTTTTCTGAAGAGGAACGCTTGAAAAAAATCATGTCATATTAGGTAAAATAATATTCAAAATGCTCCTTCGTTTATGAAATAAACTAAGGCAAATGTTACAAGGAAATGCATATTAAAGTGGGATGTGAAAAGTCGCTGCTGCTGCTGCTGAAGAAGGTAAGTTTGCATAGACATAATGATCCTCAGTGTCAAAAGCTTGAGTATATTCCTTAACTAATCTAGAGTAAACACTAGTCGCCTACATATTCCTTCAGATGTGACTTGCAACGCTGGGTGCCGGAGCAGAGGCATTTTAGGGGAATACATCATTGGAGCCTCGAGTTTAGCAGCTATCTTTCTCCAAGCTATGACGGTGCAGTCCACTGTGGATGGGTCTCGTATCCGGTTCCCACTTGGCATAAACAAGTATGCTGAGGGTGCGGCGTTGTTCATGTATCCATCTTCTATTGCTAAATGTGGCATGCAGGGGGTGGTAGAACCAAAACACAGCAAAGTGCGCTTGCACGCAGTAATAGTAGTTTTCAAAATTAGGTACCTCAAACCCCCCCCCCCTCCCCGGGAGTAAGGTAGCATCAGCGTGGCAAGGCTGAGTCTCGCTTGCCTCACCCCCCCCCCGATCAGGTTAGTCACCTGTGTCGCTAATGTTTAAAAAAAAAAAAAACGCCCTGGGTGATATGGTATATTAACAAATAGGTAAAGAAATTTAGGCAAAAGCACCATTTTAACCAGTGATATGTTCCCAGCATGGAAAGAGGTAATGTGAGCCATAGAGTAATAGTATCAGTCACTTTGTCTATTGTGGTTCCATAGTTCTTACGCAACAACTCACCTTTGTCTCTAGTAACGTTTATTCCCAGGTATTTAACGCTGTCACACTTCCAGGCTAAAGGATAATCTAACTGATGCGGTTTAGTGAAGTCCGTCAAGGGAAATACTGCTGATTTGGCCCAGTTGATCTGTATGCCAGAGATGGCCCCGAAACTGGTCATTTCCCTAAGCACTGGATTTAGATTGTCACAGGTTTTTTTTTTATATATAATGTCATATCGTCCGCATAGAGCAATACCCAGACAAGATGGCCGCCTGGTAGGAGCTCCAGTGAAGAGCTCCCAGTGCTTGGGATCCCGTTTCGGGCTTTATCCCTGTTAGCACCCACCAGCACGACGGAACGGAAGCAGAAAAAGTAACTGGAATAGCTCCACAAGTAACTGGATTACCACAAGTAACTGTATCGCTGACCTGAATAGTACCACAAGTAACTGGATTACCACAAGTAACTGTATCGCTGACCTGATTGACGGAGGTTGGAGCCTGTGGAGCCCCGCGACCTGCCACTGGACACTCGCCTTCGGGCGCCCACATCGCGTCGCCGGGACTGGGCAGCTGGGGCTCCGGGAGCCTGCGCTGGTTGACGGAGGTTGGAGCCTGCAAAGCCCCGCGACCTGCCACTGGACATTCATCTTCGGACGCCCCCGTCGCTTCGCCGGGGCTGGGCGGCTGAGGCTCCGGGAGCCTGCTGAGCCTGCACCGCGGATTGGCCTGCGATCGGCCCGCACCACAGCAGAGGATTCGCAGCGGCATTGGGGGGGCTGAGGGAGGCCCCCCTCCCGCTCCACGGCAGAGACGCGGGCTGTTGCGCCGGTTGCTGCGACCGGCGGGATTGGCAGGGCAGAGCCGCCCGCACCACAGCAGAGAAGTCGCGGCGGCCCCGGAGGACTGGGAGGGCCCCCCCCGCCCGCTCCGCGGCGGAGACGCGGGCTGTTGCGCCGGTTGCTGCGACCAGCAAGGATCAGCAGTGAAGCAGAGCCGCCGGCCCCACAGCGGTGGAGTCGCGGCGACATCGGAGGGCTGAGAGAGGCCCCCCCCACGCCTGCTCCACTGCAGAGACGGGGGCTGTTGTACCGGCTGCTGCGACTAGCCCACACCTAAGACGTGGCCACGACAACGGAGCCCCCCCCTCCCCGTACGCTCCGCAGCACGGCTGTGTGGCACCGCTGCCCGGAGGTGCTGATGGAATGAGAGCTGAAAATAACGGGATCAGGCTCAACATGCACACGGTGCAGCTTGTACATAAGGTATTTATTTCACCCCACCCGCCTGTTCACATTTTAAACTATCTCCTTTGTTCAAAATGGCTGGGGCCATAAAACTGTAGCAATAAATCCCACCGATGCCTCCGATGTCCACGAGGCTCTTCTGCTTAACTCCTCCACACAAGACCACCAGAAGTAGAGATAAGCCTCCCTCCCAGCATGCTACGAGCTGTGCTTGCTCTAATTGAAAGTGAAATTGCCCTTCCCTGTGCTCAAAGTAATAGCAGCAGACAGAGGACTAATTTCTCTATCTCCCCTATCGGTTCGGCCATCTTAGACTGTCTATCCCTGGCGACCATCATGGACTAGTCATTCCTCACGATAAAATGTCTGCCTTTCTACAGTGGTATTATATGTATATCCTAGTTGTATCCTGCACATCTTACTTTTTCTGCACCTGTAATGCACCGATGCTACCTCATATATTTACAACATATGTTTACACGCAAGATTATGATAGGGTGTCTGCCTGTTACAGTGGTATTATATTTCTATACTCCTAATGATATCCGGCACACCCCACTTTTTCTTCACCTCTATGCACCAATTGCTACCTCATATATTTTGGCTGCTCACTAGTGTCACTTTTGGTCTCATATAATTTTTGGCTGCAATTGTATATTGCTACTGATTCACGTACCTCATTTATTTTTTGACTACTCACTATTGCTACATAACATATAACTCTTGTTGCAACTCTATTTTGTTACTGATTCAGGTACCTCATTTATTTTTACCACTCATTTTTGACTACTCACTGCTGTCACTTTTGATTCAGGTATTTTACTGTCTGCATCGGTATTTCATTTTATTATATCGTCAGCATTATACCTATATTTTATTCTGTACATATTTTATTCTGTATATGTTTGTAACCCACACAGACTTCACTTTTTATTCCTGTAATGCACCGACTAATTGCTCATATAGACCTGTTACATTTATGTAACCTGCTCCCACTTCAAGTTTTATTCCTGTATGCACCAATTACTACCTCATATACTTTGGCTGCTCATTAATGTCACTGTTGTTCCATGCAACTGGGTATTAGTGTATGAGTTTGTATTCTGCTCCCGTATATCATTATTGTGCACCCTACATCTGTGCAACCCGCACCCACTACAATTGTTATCCCTGTTTGCATTGACTACTACCGCATATGCTTTGGCTGCCCACTAGTGTCACTTCCATTCCATGCAACCGGCGATTACTGGGCACCCTCCCACACCTACCTACTCCGTCATCCAAACATGGAGCTCATAGGCAAGCACACATATAGAATCAACTACCCACCCACACGCACCAAAAAAGCCGCTAAACGCTTTAAACACAACTTACTGAGGTCCCACCCTGAAACTCCCTTTGCAGACACCTACTTCTCTCCGGTTAATGGTGCCGTAAACATTGATATCATCTTCCACACCACACGCAGAGCTCAATGGAGAAAAACGTTCCTCTCTTTATTCACCGTCTCCAACTCCAGGAAATCCGCTCATGGCCAAACACTCTCCATCACACCATCCCAACTCTTCCCGGGCAGAACCACCATCACTATCTATAACAACGGGATTATCCTAATCCAATCCACAGACAGGAACCTAGAACTACTAGACAATCTGTTCCCCACTTTCTTACAGCACATCTCCAATCCGCGGACCCCCACTCATAGCACTCTCAGCCCGATCACCCTTGACCTCACAGCCCCCAACCATAACCATTCTAACCTAGCTCAGTCCCTAAACGACACGCACCTCTCCTCTACCCCCGGCACCTCCGTCATCCACCCACCTACTGAAGCCACCTCACACTCCTCAATCACAGACTTAGATCTCTCGCCCACATTGACCAGCCGCACCCCCTCCACCCCCACCAACACCTTGACCTCCATTCATACCACTCCCATTCCTTTCACCCCTGACACCACAGCCCCCAACCACAACGCCTCTAACCTATCTCAGCCCCAAAACGACACGCACCTCTCCACTACCACCGGCACCTTAGTCATGCACCCATCTACTGTCGCTACCCCACACCCCTCAATCACAGACATAGATCTTTCCCCCACATACACCAACCGTACCCCCTCCCCCCTCCCACCAGCCCACATTCCCATTCTTTTCACCCATGACACCACAGCTCCCACCCACAATCCGCTAACCGAGTTCAGCACCAGACCGACACGCACACAGACAAACCCCACCCTTTATGCCCCCCCATTCTCAGCCCCCACTTCCACCCATTAACTAACCACACAGAACACGCCTCTATCAACTCAACTCCGCCTCCTCAAAAAAGAACCACATACAATCACACTCCCCCCCATTCTCACCCCCCATTACCCTACATGCGCCCCCATCACCACTAACATACGCCCATCCTCCACCATGCACTCTCCGCCTACCACCAATACCCTCTTCCATACCTCCAACCCCCCCCTATGTCATCCACCCCTAATCCTCCAATCCCCACCACCAACACACATCCCAGACTAGACTACGTTATGGCCTCCCTCCTCCAGCTCAAAGAAGACATTCACATCATCAAACAACTACTCTGCACGCATTCCAGTCACTCCTCACCCACTACCCTCCTCAAGCTCAAAGAAGACATTCACATCATCAAACAATTACTCTGCACACACTCCAGACACCCGCCTTCACCAGCACCACCCTTCCCAACAGGACCTCCACCCGGTCGGCTGACTCTCGCTATTTCATTCGCACTCAACGCCCCCCCGCACTGGACCTCAATCCCTTTTCGCAATCGTGAAAACAGTCCCCATCGCTCCTGCAACCCACTATCGGACCTCGACACAGTCCCCCTCCTCCGCTCCTACGACCCATCTCCCCTTAACAACATACCCACCACCCTCCGCGCCATTCCAACGATTCATCCAAACCCCCTTAGACCCCCCACACTAAACAACAGAATTTCTATCCTTAGTAACCTGAGAAAAGTCCCCCTCTCTCTAGAACCCCCTTCCACCCTCGACACACCCCGTCTCAAATGCACCCTCCTCAACTGCAGATCGGCCTCTAGGCACTCCTCTGCAATCGCTGATCTCATCTTATCACTGGACCTTGACCTAATCATCATGACTGAAACGTGGCTAACTGAATCTTCTACACCTATAATGGACATACTGGTTCCCCCCAACTACCACATCACTAGACTAGACAGGGTTGGTCAAAAAGGTGGTGGAATCGCATGTATACACAGGAGTAACCTCTCTGTCTTGAAAGTAACCTCTCCCTCCCTACCCTCCCCAACCTCCTGTGAATACATCTGCCTCGATATTATCAGTGAGGGCAAACCGATATGCACTCTTCACGGCATTTACCACTCACCAGGGGACAACCTTACCTTCTCGCAACAAATCATGGATTTGATCACAACCAATTCAGGGCGACAACTCACACAAATATACCTTGGTGACTTCAACCTCCACTGGAACGATCATAATGACGCGGTGGTAAATAGTCTTAAAAACTTCCTCGACGCCCTTGACCTCACCCAAATATGCAACAGCCCGACCCACGAGAAAGGCTCTATCATTGACCTTATCATCTCCAAAGAGGACTCTATCCAACTCGAATCTATCCAACCCTGTGACTGGTCAGATCATCATATTGTCACATTTTTCATCAATGAAAAAGTCAAATTTAACCCGGTTCAATCCGGCAAGCCCAAAGTCTGGAAAAGAGACCTAAAAAAACTCAACCCAAACTCTCTACCCCCCAACAGCTGCAACCTCTTACTTCCTCCTACTGGCGTTACGGATGTCCAATCCTTGACGGATCACTATCTCAACGTTATGACCTCTATAGTTAATGAAGCTGCACCTATGCAGCTGAAAAGAGCCTCCACAAAAATGTCCAATCCTTGGTACGATGGGAGTCTCAATGACGATAGACGGGCCATGCGAATGGCAGAGCGCACCTGGAGATCATCTCCCTCCGCACTGCACTTAAAAACGCTGAAGAAAAAGAGAAATGCCTACTTTAGGAAAATAAAACACTCAAAATCAGATTTCTTCAGCCGTCAGCTGGACCAAGCCAAAAATCGTCCGAGAAAGCTGTTTGAGCTAATCAGAACACAATCCAAGGAACAACACCAACCACTCAGCACTTTGGGCGAAGCACCCTCCTGTGAAGACTTCGCCTCTTTCTTTATCCAAAAAACCGACAACATAAAGAACGATCTCCTCATTGATGTAAGTCTCTACCCCAAACCACACTGCACAGCACCCACTGAACCAAAAAACAATGCCACATGGTCATCCTTTGTCACCTATTCGGAAGAAGAAATTGGTAGACTTCTCAGCACTGTGAAACCAGCCAATCACCTCACTGACCCCCTGCCTGCCAACGCTGTCAAAGACCTTACCCCGTCGCTCCTCCCACTCTGGACTAAAATTATCAACAGTTCACTTCAACAAGGGACCATCCCCGACTCCCTCAAAGTTGGACAAGTCACACCTCTACTAAAGAAACCCACAGCCGACCCCTCTGATCTAAATAATTATCGTCCCATTACCAATATTCCGACTCTTGCCAAATTGTTGGAAAAATGCGCACAAATACAATTGACTAAACACATTAATCAGTTTGATCTACTCAACCCTCATCAATCAGGTTTCAGAGCAAATCACAGTACAGAAACTGCTATGACTCACATAATTGATGACGCCCTTCAAATCCTAGATCAAAACGATACCTGCCTCCTCATCCTTCTTGATCTCTCTTCTGCATTCGACACGTCAAACATGAGAACTTACTCGATCTACTAAACACAAGAATGGGTATATCTGGAACTGTGCTCAAGTGGTTCACGTCCTTTCTACACAACAGATCGCAGAAATTCAAGAGTAACAACTTGATGTCTTCGCCAATACCTGTATCGCTAGGCGTCCCACAAGGATCCTCCCTATCCCTAACTTTGTTTAACCTAGTTATGGAACCTCTCACCACCTTGCTACAAGCATCCAATGTTCACTTCCACATGTACGCCGATGACACCCAACTTTATCTCAAATTACAATCACCCAAAGACATTATGCTCTTGAATTCAACGATCAGAAGCACCCAATCATGGCTGGCCGCTAATCATCTCAAACTCAATGCTCTCAAAACAGAGTTCCTCTTGACCTCACCTCCCGCGAAGATCACTACCGCTCAAATCTGGCTTAAAGACCTAACCGCACTCAATGTTCATCCCACCATCGTGGACTCAGCAAAATCTCTAGGCATAACACTTGACACCAACCTCAACATGCAGGAACACATCAACAAAGCAACTAAGGGTGCAAACTACCAGATCAATACCTTAAGGAAACTCAAACCCTTCCTTCCAGCCAAAGATTTCCAAACTGCGGTACAAGCACTAGTCATCCCTCGAATAGATTACGGCAGCATCGCCCTCTGCGGTCTCCCCCTAACTACTACGGCACCCATAAAAACTTCTCTAAACGCCGCAGCGAGACTCATCACTGGATCTAAAAAACACTCACACATTTCCCCTGACCTGAAAGCCCTGAACTGGCTGCCTTTTGAAGCCAGAATACGTCTGAAAATCGCCTGCATGACGCACAAGGCTGTCCACCTGAGCTCACCCGGATACATCGCCCAGAAGCTGACGATTTCTGGAGGCTCCAGAAACACTAGAGGCACAAACAATCTCTTGCTAAAGCCCCAAAGATTCCGTAAGGAAAAAACCTATAAACGCTCCTTCTCAGGAATGGTACCCAGGATCTGGAACTCACTCCCCCCTGAAACCAGGCTCATCTCCTCTACCATACTTTTAAAGAAAGAAGTAAAAGCTATCCTCATGGCTAAATACACTTGAATTATTACTGGGGATGATATTTACAGACACTGTACCATTCAGTTCTACTGATCTTTTTGCATTTTTGTATGACTCGTGTTATTGACCTACCTGAGTGTTTACGCTACCATGTATTTGTACTTGTATCTTTATTGATGTATCTGTCTGACTATGCTCCCGCATGTACCTTCCCCACCCCAATTGCTATTTACTCACAGGTTGTTCCTTTCGTCTGTAAAGCGCTCTGATATCTGCAAAGATCTTGTTCGCGCTATAAAAAACTTTCAAAACAAAATAAATAAATAAATGAGTTGTCTAGAAGGGTATACCAATGCTCTCCCCTTATGATGCTGTCTTATTTTTGAAGCTAGTAGTTCTATCGCCAAAGCCAGTGGTTCCCAAACTTTTTGTACTCACGGCTCCCTTGACCATTTGACTGCTGGCCGCTGCTCCCCATTACATTACTTTTCTTGGCGCAGGTGTGGGGCATGGGGGATGGAAGCCCGGCATAGGCAGTACTTCAATTTTAGTCCCTGAAAATAACTGGATTTATGGTATGGAGAATGGTGCGCGCAATGCAAGGATACGTCTACTGTCTATTTTTACAATATTTGTGTACCCTTGTGCCATCCAGTGATTGCATCTCTTTGTTGTTTGTACGTGCTAAGTCTGGAGCTGGACACATCCAGTCAAAACCAGCCTTGGTGCACCGTTTGGGAACCAGCTCATACCACACATTACCCATGTGAACAAATGGGCTATCAGTTCATGTGCAATGATCAACACTGCAGGTCAAAAATGGATTTCATGACTGTTTTGCAAAATGGAATCCGGTCCCATGTAAGGGACAAAGTGATAATAAACGTATAGACAAAAAAAAATACAGGACTTTACTCCCTTGCCTGCAAACTAAATGACCATGGTTCAATTAATATTGTTAAGTTGACATGTAAAAAGCATCCACAGTATTCCAAATAGAAGTCCGATAGCAAATATGGACACCGATTCCAGTATTACTGCTAGATCCATACTAATATTATAAAGAGAGAGCCCAAACCTTTGAGGCGGGTAATCTCAGTAACCACAGCACCAATCACAACACCCAATACAGCGTTGGAAAGGGCAGTTGCAGCAGAAGGACATAGGCTATGCAGACGCCCACCATATACATTTAAAAGGTAAAAGAACCGTGCCAGCAAAGTAGTCCCTTGAGGGCGTGTCTACGTTGTGCTGTGGGCGAGAGCTGGGGGCGTGACAAATGCTGGGGGCGTGTGGTATGTTCCGCCCTTCATGCCATGTCTCATATCCTGTGCTGGGGGCGTGGGCGTGTGCGGGGACCGAAATCACGAAAAAAAAAGCAAGCCTACATTCCAGCTACGGGTGTGCTTGCCCCGCGCTCCCAGTGCCTTGTACCTGTTTCACTATATGTAGGTCAGGCATGGCGCTATTCCCAAGGGCCGGAAGGAGCGCAAACGGGGGCCATTGTGCAGGAAATCTAATCTTGCCTTATCGTCCGGTGACGCCTGATGCGCACACTGGAGATTTACCACTTCTGTTGCTCACAGGCCTTGCGCGACGCACATCCGGAAACAAGGCCCGCCTCCACGGAAATAGCAAGAAAGGGTCTATCCCTCCCCGGTAAGTACATTGCTGGCACGGCGGGCCACATCTCCAGCAACATACTCATATTGTTTCACCACCCATTTGAAAAATGCACAGGTCTCTCTCATTGATGGCCAGCACCGACATACACTTTCAGACACACCTCCCGCCAGAAGTTCTATGGAGGGTGCTCACATATTAGGATTTAGGCATTTGTTATGGTCATTTTTATTGGGCAATTTTTCGTGTTCTGGGGGCGTGGCCAATGGGCGTGACAATCGGCCGGCAGCAATTCATACCCGGACAACGTCGGGATGGGCTGCTAGTATGACCTAACAACCTGCTAAGAACTCTACAACTCCTATGTAGGCTTTTGCATTGCTACTTAGAAAAGTGGAAGCAAGGATATATGTAGTATCACTGATGGAATTTCAAAATTCCAGTTTACAGGTATATATATATATATATATATATGGTGCAGAACAAATAACCCCATGCAATATGAAAACCATGGCGCCATAAAATATACCCAAGTAGAAAACACAAGCAACTGCAAAGTCAACAGACCTGGAGTTAAGGTGATAAAAGTTTTCATAAATTCTGTACGCATTAGCTGCGTGCTTCCATATTCTTTACTATTGAAATGGCAGGAGAACAGCAAAATTGATTTTCTTCTGCATATAATGCACATGGGATTTAAACTGAATATGACAAATTGTGCGATGATTCAAGGTACATTCCTGATGTAAACGAGCCCATCATGCACTCCGATATAAATACTTCACAGAAAGCAGAATGAATTCCCGTAGCCTCTGAGGAGCGGGTAAAACTCTGGGTGGCGTTAAAGTCCACTCTATTCAAATTCTTCAAAATAAAGCGAACATCAATAATTAAGTAGACAACTATCCCTTTTCCCCCATCTACAGACCCTGGAACTCTGCACAGCTGATTGAAAACGCTTCCTCGCCTCTATGTAATTGTTGTGGATTGCACGTGGCTTTGTACAGTGTAGTAAGAGACTTACCTGAGCAGGTTGAACAATGGCTACTTGATCTCCTAATGCTGTGGAATGGACTCTGCTCAGCAACTGTGGCGCGTGTATAAGAGTTCCACCCAGCCCAGGAATGCAGGGGGAACACCTATATATTTCAGGGTACCTATTAGATAGTCCCACTCCACCGAATCAAATGACCGCTAGGTTGTAGAGTTCACGCCCATAACCTGTGGATCCCACGTTTTTTCCCCCTGCACTCGCCATTCAGGCAGTGTAAATTCAGGCTTGTCAAAACTCTCGTCCTAATGATGATCTATGTATCTAGTTATAGATCGAAATGTCCTCGACTCTGTGTTAAAGCAAAGTGCAGTACTGTTTATTTCTAAAAAAGCTTGCCCCCACTATTTTGTATTGGCGATAAGCTCTTTTGTTTTGCCTTAAAAAAATGTTTGTATATTTGTGATTTTCTTTGTTTTTATCTAGATGGATACAGGTCTCTTTCCCACTCAATTACGCCTTGATTGATCACAAGTAATCACTTTTGACATTAAAAATTAAATGTCCGGCTGGACATCGTAACTCAATATAGCGCTGATTCTGGTCTATATTCATTGTTTTCTTACTTATATGTGTTTGAAGGTCCAATTGTTATCCATGCTCTCCTATGACACCTTTCTCATTCTCAATGAGACGTCCCAAATACTGGAGTTCTTTTTGACAGTATTGTATTTTACTCAAGGACAACCTGTGCCCGTTCTCCGTGAAATGATTTTATAGAGCAATTGTGTCCTATTTACAAGCTTCTTGCCTGCTTATGCGACAAACAGGTCATCCGTGTACTGCCCAATAACTGAATTGCAAGGCCCCTGCAGAGTCTCAAGATTCTTTTTCAAGATCTGATTAAAGATTTAAGGCTTCTCTGTATACCCTTGTGGAACTCGGCACCATGACAAAACTCTATCCCTAAATACGAATGAGAACAAGAATTGACTGTCCTCGTGCAGCTAACTAGAGAAAAAGGCCTGACAGAGATCCACAGCACAAACCATTCTGTAGTGCAGGGAACTTGAAATAGTATTGTTGCTGGATTCAGTATTTGCTTCTGAAGACCCATAATAGGCGAATTGCCAGGATTTCCAACAGTTCCCCTCAAAATAACTTGTTTTAGCATGTTTTCAATCACTGGAGTTTTTTCAACTGCTGTCTCTGGTATCAAATTATAAGGTTGTGTGGGAAAGATGTCAGTCATGTTCTCCAACATGCGGAACTATTGAAGTAGGTTCTGATTTTGGAATGGATTTGAATTTGCTCTTGATATTTGATTTGTTTTGAATCATATTTTATGGGGCCACTGGAGCTTGTGTGACGTGTAACATAGGGACTTATGATTGCTCTGGCATCTGCATTCATTGGATTGGAACTTGAACTGGAACATTTTGTATTTTCATTTGATTTACCCCTTTCATTTGCCCATCACCACGCATTCAATTTGGATTCTGTCTGCACTCTCTCTTCCAGTATCTGAGCCTGTTACAGGAGTGACAAGGAATTGATTTCTTGAGTGTTTTAATGTCTACTTCTAAATTTTGAATCAACCGGAACACCTTGATTTCTATCCTATGAGATATTTATTTCACCTTAAGTCATCTATCCTTCATTCTGAAAACAAACACCTTCCATTCTGCCAACATTTTCTACATGTGACTGATCCTGAAATCCTTCTGAGCTAGTTTAGTTTGCGCCAGCATAAACTTATCTTTAAGTCTCTTCTGCTTCATTTCTTTCTCATTACTACAGTTTTTTGCATACCTCAGAATCTCATCCAAAGGTTTTGTCTGCCAACGAATCTCATTCTGTTGTATGTGCATACTGATCTCTGTTTTTAACCCAAGAACCAACTTTGGCGCAACTCCCCATATCTCCACTTTTGGGGTTTTCTGGTCCGATATGCTGTTTAAACACCTGCAGTTTCCGTTCATAGTAAGCATGCACGCATTCTTCTGCTTCTTGAGCACTTCTATTGACTTTTAGCCAATCGATGTCCCACAAAAAGATAATCACCTCATCAAACGTTGTCCAGGGATGTGGAATTCCTATAAGCCGACGCCCAGGACATATTGTTTGGGGTCAAGGGCAACAAGTTTTCATGTGTATTTTGTCCTTGGGAAAAGTAGGTTGAACCCCCCTACAGCACAAGCCCTGCCAGTTTACAGTACCACATTATGGATCAGGGAAAGGCATTGCCTGCAGTTAAGGTAATATTTGGGTCCATGTGTTAATGCTGTTCAAACTTGTATTTATGGTACATTAATGCAAAGCCTTTATTATTAGGGTGAGCGCTCCAAGTAAATGTTGTTAGCTCAGACTACACTACTGACAGTGGTTTCAGTATAAAAATGTGTATATGTGTACACACGTTTTCAATGTTTAGCAATATGAGACCATGTATAATGCTCCCAGAATGCTCTCGGATTAGATGCAAATATTTGCAGAAGCTTGAAAGCAAGATTGATGATTCTTTGCTTTCAAAATAAAATGTTCACAAAAAAAGGCAAAACATTTCGCTAAACTACTGTGAAATTTTAGGTATCATTTCTTTGCACCATCATTTAGTAAAATGTGTTGTTGCTTGCTAGTATTTCAAAAAAATATTCATAATGGAAATTCAGTGCAACCAGTTTTAATAAGATTATAGGAAACAAAAATAAACAAGCACTGGTAAAGCCAGAAGGTCTGAAATTACTGGTAAGCCTTTTGGTTTTGTCAATACGTGACTTGTTTTGGCATGGTTTTTGTAAAACCTTATTGGTGTGGGAGATGCCAGGCCCTCACCATTATAACTAACATTGGCGAAAGCAAAAATTGTTTTGGTCCCAAAAAGCACACATTGCCACATTAGTTCCTCGCACTGAACAAAACTACTGTGTCGATATGCTCCTTATGAAAGAACAGAATGCTGTCACTCACAGTGAAGCTAGCCGATAGACAGAGAGAGTGAGAAATAATTCTAATAATTATAAAAGGTTATGGTTAACACCAGACCTAATTAGGGGCCCAATTATTAAATAAAAGTGTGCCCATGCCATTGCATTAAGTGCAGATATATGGATTTCGAGAATTCACATGAATTTTACAGAAGTAGGCCAAGACATAGTACTCCTAGAAAATATTTGTGAACTGTTTTTAGGCATGAGCAAATATGTAGGTATAGATGTGCTCATGCGAAAATCTGAGTGTTTGCAAGTTTATTTTCCCTCCAACCACTTGTTTCCCCCACCTTGGAAAAAGTTTCATGTTTGCCATTGTCAGGAGTGAATTCCCAACCTTTCTTGGTATGAACAAATATTAGACACGAGTTGGTGAAAACCCTTAAAACATGCAAGTTATTAGGTTTACACAGACTCAAAAGGGCATTCCAACCCTTGAACTGTTGCTTACCATTACCTTCAGCCCCAGTATGCAGAACTGCAGAAAAATGGCAACATGAGGGAATCACTAATATTCAAACCGTACAATGGAAAGAGCCCATGCCTAATCAGAGCTCTTATATAAGGAGATTGCTGCCATAATTTGTCGCCGTATTACAGGGCACAAAAGGGACAAGTAGATTTTGCTACTGGACAAGTAGATTAATGAAGCAACCTGCCCCATGGACAAGTAGATATTTTATTACATTCCCCATCCCTGGTTGTCATTACCACAGGTGAAGTTGCAAGAGTCTATATAACAGTAGACCTGAGAAGGAGAAAGTGGGAGCCAGTTTAAAACTAAAGATGAGCCCCTCCAGATTTCCAATTTCCTCAGTGGTGTGGAGGATGCCTCAAAATATTCACTAATAATAATGCATCAAAACCTCCCATTTTATTTCCTTCTCGGTTAGCGCATACGATGTGATCCAGGTGGGATGGCAAGCGCTAAGTTCAGTGCTAATGTTTCGTTTAGCCAGGTTTCAGTTAAAAATTGTAAGTCACAGGTATTGTCAGATAGTAGAAGCAAAATGTCTGGATGTGACCTACAATTAATAAGGCAAGCCATATAGACTGGCTGGGCCACAGAGTCAGATGGAGCAGAGGCTACTGGCAACTCCTGCAGAGTTCCGTGAGTATCCGGTTCGACTAAAATACAGGTCTCCAACCTTTTCTGTAAAGAGAGCTACTTGTGTTCGAAAATCCTCCTGAGCTACTTATTTTAGAGAAGGAGTTGGAACCACTTCAGTCAAGATTACATTAGTGGCGACCATATATATATGATTACTAGCAGTCCTCTTCTCTGTGCATCATGCATGGTTGCCAGCGGTAATGCGAAAAAAATGCTTTGTCAAAGTGGGATGTCTCCGCATGGGTAATAAATAACCACCATAAATGCAGTGCCCCTAGCACCAAGTTAATAATATTAGTAATAGACTCCACAACACTGTGATAATTTTATTTCTCAAATATCAGCATTAAATATACTTTGGAAATTCAAAAACAGATTCTCCAAACATCAGCTTATTAATTCTAAAAATACAGACATGTTAGTTTAATATACACACTTTTCAATGTTGGTGTGTGTATATTAATTTAACCAAGCAAAAGCGTAAAATTTAGTTCACTGAGCTGCATACAGGAGTGCTATTTAAAGATAGCTGGAGAGCTCCCAGTAGTTCATGAGCTACTCATTGTAGAAGCTTGAACTAAAGGATCCCCCGGTATGCCATTCAATATCAGGCCACAGGCGTCGCCGTCTCAACACTTGGAGATGACACATCCAGAATTTAAAGCTTTGGAGGGAGGAAGGTGCCACTTCTAAAGGACAATAGTACCTTTTTCGAATAAGACCTCACCTGATTGGGTGTGTGCGGGCACAGACAAGTTCTGGCACTGGGCGTGGACGGGCACAGATGGGCATGCCTTTAGCTTTCCTCCACGTGAAAAGTGAGCGAAATTGTCCCAACCGCTAGATCACTTACTGGCCAAAGATGCAATCACTGCGGTGGCGCATGGAGCAAGAGAAAAGGTGGCGCTTCTCTCTGGTTGAAAGATAGAAATATTACTCCCTCAAAAATGTGCTTCATGCAAGTTTTTACCCCCTGATAGTAAACACATTAAAAAGCATCCTTTCCCATATGACACAATTAAAAACAAGAAACCAGCAGATAACAGTCTCCGTAAAGGAAAGGGAAGATCACCACTTGGTTGGAATCTAGCAGAACTGTTTGTGACCGTTCTAGGACAAAGCATGAGGAGACCACACCGTCAGGCATGTAGGAGTGGAACCACTTAGAAAATAACTGTTCCAGGTGGGTCGCTTCCAATCTCTCAGTTGTAAGTGGTTTCGCTGGGATCCACCACCAGCATCCTCCAATTGTTTCTCTGGCTGAATCGCAACATTTCTGAGTTGAGCACAATCAGACTTCAGCGAACTTATTCCTCCACGGCCTCACTCTCTGTCATGCCGTCTGTCACTTTTTGTCGGTTGTGGCGCAGGAGAAAGCCATCTGCCCCCATCCCATCCATGCGCCCTTCTAGGACTTCCTGAGACTCACGTATGACCTGCAATGTGACCGAAGAGGACTGATCCACCCTATGGTGAGGTGGATCCTATGTCATTCTCTCGGCTGAGTTTGCACCCCCTGATGAGACTTGTATGGCAAATCTGTCTGTGGTCCCCTGTGAAGTCTTTGATGCCCCCCTTACCATCTTGCAGTGTGTGAAATGATATGTAGGTCTGTGAAAGGAGTTCAAAGGAGTCTCGACATGGCCTTCAGCTGCTTTGTCACGCCCCAGAGATTACTACTTTTGTTCAGCCATCCCTGCATGTAGATTTTGCCATTGGTCAGTTTTTTTCTCATTGTAATAATGAACCCACATTGTTGGAGAGAGGCTTGCCTTTGGGAGCCTTCTTATAATGTAATATAATATTTAATGTGATTTAGGAAGAAATGGGGTTGCTAGTTTTGGATGACTGACAAGATCTTTCTATGTTTGGAATCATAACGGTTCCAGCTTATTATCAAAGTTCCTATGCTGATTCCGTCACTAGACGTACCAGCCTGAAGTTTGTTTGTACGATCTTTTTTTTTAATACAAAGGAATTCATAAATGTATACTTTTGTTTCTTCGAGAAAGAAGGGGTTGTCTCCTAGGCTGCAATCATAGGTAGTAATTGATAAAGGAAGTGAGTTATTTTGTTTGCACAGATCTGTCCCACCATGGTAAAATCGTATATTACCATTTCTGGGTATTATCATTTATAAGTTGCCTTTACTGCAGCTCTTACAAACAATGTTTCTAGATATTTGAGTGGGCCAGTGTGCTATGAAAGGCCAGCGCCTCTGATCGTCCCCTTTAAAAAGGACACGTTAGGTTGTTTGCATTCTGACCTGGCTTTATGTAGTTAGGAACTATGATGAACTCGGCTAAGGATGAAAAGATGACCTGTATAGAGTTTTTTGTGTGATGGGATAAAAAAACAAGATCATGTTATCTCCAGAAACCTTATATTTGTTATTTATTATTAGGATGCCAGAAACCCCTTGGTTCAGACTCTACCAGCAGTGGTTAATTTCTAACAGAAAGATGGGAGGTAGAGAGCACAGGGAGATGAAAAGGCTATTTGCTTTAGTTGTTGCTGGTGCTTTGTAGAGCAAATATACTTCAATGACATATATTAATCATTGCCTCAAGAAAAGGTACAAACACCATTTTGATCTCTTTTATGATCAATGCTTTTTGTGTCAAAACTCTATTGGGAACAAGCATATTGAGGAAAGGCATTACATCGTATAATAAATCTCAACAGCCCCTTCGATATCTAAAGAAGACGCTGAAATGAATCTGAGTATATGGAGAGGAAAATGTTGTCCAGCCCGACCGTTTAGTGACTTAGTCCCATACCTTACGGGTGGTCTGGGTGGGAGCACTTCGGTAGGCATTCCAAGGTCTATCTTTCCTTGGCTTCCATAGTACATCCCACATCATACTTCCCACTATTGCCCTGTCCATTTGGAGCCATTGTTTGTCCAATTTCCTTATGGACAATTCTGCAATTACCAGACGTTGCACTGCTTTATAGTAAAGGCCAAAGCCATAAAAATGTCGTCGGCGAAAAGCAACATCTTGTGTTCCTCGCCCACAAATCTAATCCCCTGGATCTCTGGAGTTGCTCGGATGCGTGCTGCCAACAGGTCTATACTTAGAGCAAACAGCAGGGGGGGGCAATGGGCAACCTTGCCTCGTCCCCCTGTCAAAGGAAAATGGCGGGGAACTTACTCCATTAATCTGTACTCTTGATTGGGGCTGTGCATAGTTAGCTTTGATCATATTAATAAAGGGTCCCCTAAACGCAGAACTCTATAGTTTGCCAAAAAGAAAGGGCCAGTCAACCCATTAGAAAGCTTTTTCTGCGTCTAAACCCACCAGGATTGCCGGTATTTTGTGTTTTGAGACCTTTTCAATCAGATGTAGTGTCCTATGAACGTTGTCATGAGTTTGTCTGCCCATTTTAAAGCCTGATTGATCAAGTGAATTACGGCTGGTATCAAGCTCTTCAATCTGAATACCAAAATTGCAGTGTATAATTTGGCGTCCAAATTTAAAAGTGCAATCGGCCTTTAATAACCACTTGGATGCTAAGGGTATTTGCTCTTCTTCATGTAATTTCCATTGAAATCAATGGAAACTCCATGACGAGTTACCCTTGTCATTAGCACTGAAGGGGTTAAGAAGGGCAGCTATGTGGGTTCTTCCCCGCCTTCTGGATTTCCGTTGTCATGGCTTCCGCCATTGAAGCGGTCATCATTTGGCCCTTCGCTAGTGCATTAAAAAGGGTGGTCAGATTAGGAATGATCTCTGATCCAAATGTTCTGTTGAAGTGTGCCGGCGACCCATCCGGCCCTGGGGGTTTATGCAGCTTTAACGCAGCGATTACTTGTGTTACCTCTTCGTCAGTAATTGGGGCATTCAGCTGCTCGTTCCAGGCAGGTGAGACCTGGGGTAGAGCAATTGAGTCCAGATACTTTAGCTGGGCATTCAGCTCTGTGATTGGTGCCTGATATAGCTCCTTATAGAAGGTTCCAAATATGTTGGCTTTGCCCGCGCCTGTATAATCCATATGCCCTTCACCTTCGCAGACCCCTCCAATGTTTCCTTTTCCCTTTTTTCTCGGAGCTGCCTTGCCAAGTGGGACCCCACTTTATTTCCTTGAGCGTAAGAGATGCGATGCAAACACAGAAGAGTGTATTCCGCTCTATTGGTATAGATCGCATTGATTTTCCCCTTTAGTGCTCTTAACACCTTCAGCGCGGTGCGAATTTTCGCGCTGTGCTGAAGGTTCTAAGAAACTGGCGTGGCCGTGCCGAAACAGTTCCGTCTTAAGCACAGCCCAACCGGCGCGCATGACGGAACCGTTCCGTCACAAGCATCGAAGGGGTTAACTTGCGCTGAAGGGCCCATGTAGGTGTCTTTTTATGTTCCTTTTTTACTTCCCCCCCAGTTCTGCTGCCAGGGCTGCACGCTCCCTTGCCCTTTGCTTGTTCAATGCAACGTTGTTCAAGGGTGTAGTGGCTTGCAGCAAGTTCAGTTGAAAAAACGTCTTTAATTGCAGCACGCAGCTCATCACGAAGCATCCTATCCCTTGTTAAGGAGACGGGGAAAAAACACCTCGGCAGGCCCTGCGCCATGATCCCCCAGTTCAGACATACTGAGATAGGGCTGTTATCTGAGATAGTGATGGGATGAATCTTTGCAGCTTGTAGGAACCTTAAGACTCCTTGGCTAAGGACTACATAGTTTAGACAGGATTATGTTTAATGCACACTTGAGAGGAAAATATAGTCTCTTGCGTTGGGGTTTAGGGTCCCACATGCATCCCTGAGGACCCATATTCTTAAAGGCCTGTATTGCACCTTTGTAGAAGCTTCCCGTGGAGGATCTTTGGGGGTGTGTACTATCTACTTCAGAATGCCAGGTGAGATTGAAGCCCCCCCATGAGAACTATCTGGCCTTCAGCGAATCCGCCCATCATATTTAGCAGAGTGGTTATGAAGGCCAATTTGCCTGTATATATGCTGAAACAAATTTACAAACTCTCCCCCTCAATCTCCCCTTCACCATAATCACTCTTCCCTCTCTGTACATCTTTATGCGTTCCGGTTGGAATTTTGTGGCATTGTGGAACAATAACGCTACCCCTTTCTGTTTTGTTACAGCGGACAAACTATATATTAGGGGATAGCTTTTGTGTCATAGCCTGAGCTGCTTGGACCGCTTAAGATGTGTTTCTTGGAGTGCCACAGTATCAAATTTGTGGTCAACCATATACTTCCAGACTTTATGATGCTTGAGAGGGGAGTTAAGGCCTTTCACGTTCCACAATGCTATTGTAATTATCCTATCGCATGATCCCCTCCCTCCCCTCCCCCCCATCCCCCATTTAGGACGACCCCCCCAGCTTTATCGCCGCTTATGTCTTCCTTGGCATTTCAGATCCTCCGCCCATTTACCCATTTTCCTATGACCTGCCCCCACCTATTGCGCAAGTGTTGTCATGCCGGCCTCCTCCCTATGTAATTCCACCACCCTCCCATATCCATTAACCTCCCCCCTCAAAACCTTTGGAACATGCAGAAGAACTAAAACGTAGCTGTTGTGCCTGCGGACCCCCAGAAATGATTTCACTCAAGGATAAGGGCATGTTGGCCGGCATCTTTGCCTAGGCCCACCGCCCTGGCTGTCTCTTAATAATAATAATAAGTGTAGCATCTCCTTTCTTTTTCCTTTTTAAATTTGTGAGCAGTCGGGACTGTTGGATTCCATGGAGCCAAAGTCATTCCCCCCTGGTTTCACCGATCCATATCCCAGACCCCACAGTTTTCTGCCGACTTCGTATGCCAGCGAGGTCTCAGTCCTCTCCCTCCAAACAGTGACTATTGATGGTTGGTCGTCTCCTTCCTGCTTTAGGACTTTGACTGTCGTCCTTTGGGTAGTGTACGCCATTGAAAAGATTTATTGCGCTCTGCATCTTTCCTTTTCGAGAAAGTATGAGTGGGCGCCTCCTCCGGGTTTGGTAATCCCAGGACCTCCAGGCCTTCTTCCAGAACTGTGATATGTTGTGCCTTGTTATTGAGTTCAAAGGCCAGCCCGAATGGATAAGGCCAGCGATATTTGATGTTGTCTGATTGCAACTTTTCCGTTATTGGTCTGAATTGTTGTCTTCTTTGTAGAGTGGACTGTGCCAGATCTTTCAACAACGTGCAAGTGAAGCCCTGAAAGGATATTGAGTTTTTCTTCCTAGCCGCTTGTAGGTTGGCCTCCTTGACCTTGAATGAGTGCAGCTTGACCAGAATGTTGTGGGTACGTCTCCATTCTCCAGGGGATTAACGGCCCACTCGGTCGACCCTCTCTATTTTGATTTTCGGCTGGCGTGTCCCCAGGACCTCCGCAAATAGAACCTCGATGAAGGCCTCCAGGTCAGCTCCTTCCGCTCCTTCCTCCAGGTCTCTGATTCAAATATTGTCTCTCCATGACCTGTTATCCAGGTCCTTGTTTTTCAATATGGCCTGTTGCAGTTGTGTGTGGAGGTCTTGCACTTTGTCATGGGTGTCCGTTACTCACTTACCGTTATCCTGTGTTTGAACCTCCACCTCCAGTACTCTTGTGCCTACATCTTGTTGGATTGAGGTCATGTGCTCCGTTAGGTCGGCTTTGAGTTGCTCTGTTGAGGCCTTCATGTCCATCTTAAGTTCTGTGCGTAATTCGGCCTTTAATTCCCTCCGGGAGGCCATCAAATCTTCTTTAGTGAGCGCCTTGTTCGTATCAGAGTCTCTTTGGTCTGGAGATTGCTCCTTCTCCGCAGGGGCATAAAAACTAGAGACCTTGCTTGATGATTTTTTTAGTGGTATAGGTGCGGTCAGACCTCTCCCCGCATTCATTGGCAAGGTTCATCCCCTGGCCGTCGCGTGTCTCCGTCCTTCCACTACAGTACCGGGAACTCACCAGGGAAAGTGTGACTGTAGTTGCCCCTCGGGGTCAGTTGGCATCTGCTGGAGAAATTGCTCACAACCTCTCTGTCATAGGGGCTTTAGCTGATGTCGGCCATCTTAAGGCAAATCTCAAAGGTTGAGCCTGTGTTCATTTTAAATGGTCTGGACCCATGGGCCTGCACCTCCTTACTTTCAAAGTCTCGTCTGCTGGGTTGGGAATCAAAACCGACTCTTATTTTGGCCTTGTCACTGTTTCCGGTGATCGCGTGCAACGGTCGCCATTTTGAGGGCGGACGCGGACTGCGTTAGCTTCCTTGCTTTGAGTGTTTTCCTTCAGTTTGCTTTTGGTTCGTCCCTGCACCTCCGTGTAATCGGCAGGGTTTTCGAACGGCCCACTCACTTACCACTTCTGTTCTCGACTCCCTCAGTGCACTATGACGTATCACTGATGCATCTCTCGCCGCCTCCGTCAATTCGTGGATCTCCCGTGGTTGGTGCTAGCCGTTGCTTGCTCCGGCTTGCCCCCTCTCCCACCAATGGCACAGTAAGCCCCTAGTCGCCGCAGGTTTCCTGCGGGCTCTACTGGAGGCGAGGCGCGATCTGAGTCTATCTTCCTGTGGACTCGAGAGCCGGCGGTGCCATCTTGGAAATCTCCACCGCTCCCTGTCCTCATCGACCCACGCTGTAATCCCCCTCTATCGGACACCGATCTCGACCTTAGCCGGCTGTCCGTAGGGTAGGGACCGGGTCTTGGCTAG
This sequence comes from Lissotriton helveticus, assembly GCF_964261635.1. NCBI lineage: Eukaryota > Metazoa > Chordata > Amphibia > Caudata > Salamandridae > Lissotriton > Lissotriton helveticus. The sequence continues at coordinate 1,467,978,127 of NC_136067.1, forward strand.
TGACTGCTACATCCACCCTCTGATTCGGTTCAAGACAGCAAAGTGGCTACGGAGCCGGTGTGGATCACATCCACCCGGCCATCTTTCCTGCTTTTAAGTTTGTTTTTTTTTTGTTTAAATTTCCTTGTTTGCATTTTTCCTTTAACAGTTACATTTTACATATGGATAGAATATAATACACGTGTAAATGAATGATTGCTCGTAGTAATTTCAGTGTGCTTTCATATTTTATTAGTGCTGGCATTTTAAGTCATTGGTAACTGAGCCAACATTTCAACCTTTGTTACTAAAATAGTTCAGTTAGCCAAATAGAAGTACACTAGTGTATTCTATCCTTACACTTCCGACGCACGCTAAGCCTTTCAGGCTTCACATGTTTTTGGTTTAGATTTCTTTTATTGAGTTTCAATACATAGAAATCAACATCAGATCTACATGCTCTATAGTCATCAGAGAACAACCCGGCCATGGAAGAATTGCAATTGACAAGAGATACAGTAATAACAAAGAAGAACCACCCTCTCCTCCCCCTGGGTGTCTAACGTGTATCTATGAGCCGGGAATGTCGGGTATAGATGAGTGCTCTAAGTAGTAGAAGTGCTCTGGGCCACGTGGTTAGGAGGGTCCGCGAGTCGTAAGAGCCTTGGGTACTTAGGACAGGTAAGCTTTGTGAGCTCTGATGTCAGCAGGGCGAGGAAAGGCTCCCACAGGTCATTGAAGAAGCACCAGGGTGTGTCAGTGAGAGAGATATCTTCTCCATCCCCAATATGGACCACAGTCGGTAGAGCCATCCCAGGTGGGTAAGAACTGTCTTAGTACTCCAGTGTGCCAGTATGTTTTGTACTGCTGCCCCCAGGGCTAACTCCATCTGCTTGCCCCTGCGAGATTTAAGGGGGAACGTGATAGCGTTGGGAAGGCCTAAGAGAACGTATGCCGGAAAGCGGGGAATTTGTGTGTCGAAGTGAGCGTCCACGTCGTCCAGGATCTGCCAGTATGCCCCTAGAGAGGGGCAGTCCCAAAGTAAAGGAGTGAGGGTACCTGGCGAGCCGCCGGCTCTCTAGCATTGGGAGCTGCGAGAGGGATTGCCCCTATGTAGGCGAACAGGGGTCAGGTACCAATAGGTGGCCACTTTTGTCGCTGTCTCAGTGGAGCTCACATTGCGAGGTGTGTGTCGGGCCCTATCGAAGATATCATGCCATTCTTTCTGTGTCAGGGCTCTGCCTAGCTCCCCCTCCCATCGTAGCTGGCCTGGGGTCTTCCCAGCATCTGGAGAGTGTTTAACAAATTTATATAGATCTGAGGTTAAGCGAGCATCGCTGTGGCGCGTGTGCAACCATTTCTGAAACGCAGTGAGGCGTCTCTTCGCGACCTCCCGCACGTCCCTACCCAGTACCCAATGTTGGACCTGAAGGTAACGATGCCGCTCTGTTTCGGCTATTCCCTGCTCTCTACGAAGATCAGGAAAAGATTGAGGTCCAGAGAGGCCTGGATGTCATGGACCCACAAGCCCCCTTTGTCAGGATCCCTATATGTAAGCCCCCTTCGGAGCTGAGCTCGCTGGTCTCACCAGATGAAGCATTCTATGTCCCTCTGCAGTGAACTTATGGTGCCTTTCGAGGGTACCAATGGGAGTGAATGGAACAAATAAAGAGCTGGGGAAGGATCACCATTTTTACCGCTGTAATGCGGCCTAGCCAGGATAGCGAATGTGGTCTCCATTTCCGGAGGGAATCTCGGACCTGCCGTAGGGTTGCCGCGTAATTCAACTCGTTGATGGCCTGTATTGTGGCTGAGACCTGCAGACCTAGGTAGAGGATCGAAGCCCGAGCCACTGGACCGGGTAGGATCGCTATAGGAGCCCCAGGGTTTCAGGCTGCAAGGAAAGATCTAAGGCTTGTGACTTGTGCACGTTAATTTTAAAGCCCGATGCAAGTGCGAACCTGTCTAGTTCAGCTAGAAATGCGGGCAGGGACTCCCGGGGATGTCCTAGCGTGGCCACCACGTCGTCGGCATATAGACAGAGTTTGTCCTCTGTCGCCCCGAAGCATATCCCTCGGATGCTAGGGTAATCTCGGATTCTTTGGGCCATGGGCTCCATGTACAGGGCGAACAGGAGCAGAGACAGGGGGCAGCCCTGCCTCGTCCCCCTGCATATAGGTAAGGTCGACAAGGCCATCTATCCGCACCGTGGCTATAGGATACTCGTAGCTGCCGAAAACCCAGCTGATAAAACGGCTAGGGAGACTGAAGTGTAGTAGGGCCCATGAACCCTTTCAAACGCCTTTTCGGCGAAGACCGAGAAGATCATGTGCTCTGCCGGGAAACGCTCAGATCTGTGTACCAGGTGCCGGAGCCCCTTGGTATTGTCGAAGCATTGACGTCCAGGAACAAACCCAGACTGATCCGGGTCGATTAGGTCAGGGAGGTGACGAGAAAGTCTTCGGGACAAAATGCCAGTGAAATTCTTTAAATCTACATTAAGTAGGGAGATAGGGCGAAAGGAACCACAGAGACTCCTGCCCTTTCCCGGCTTAGGTAGTACCGAAATCCACGCTTCCAACATAGATGAGGAGAGGGAAGCGCCCGGAGCGGCCCCAGTCGAGTTGTAGACCTGCACCAGCAGTGGGGCCAGGACCGCGCTGAACTTCTTATAGAAAACGGAGGGGAACCCATCTGGATCCAGAGATTTATGAGGTTTTAAGCGAGAAATAGCGGAAATAACCTCATCCAGCTGAATAGGAGCTTCCAGCTCCTCTGCCTGGTTTGGGAAAAGTTTAGCCATGGGCACTCCCTGCAGGTATTGCGCTGGGCTGTTTTTGGGCAGCACTTGTGCCGCATATAGGGTTTCGTAGAATTGCCGAAACGTATCCGCAATCTCATGGTCCAATTCATGTTCCCCCCGATGTTGGTCCAGGATCTTAGTGATACGGGGACGCCTGTTGTTGTGCCCTCAGCCTATTAGAAAGGAGCTTCCCGCACCTATCCCCCCCACATAGAATGTATGCTTGAGGCGCAGGGCAGAGTATTCAGCCCGATCGATATCCATCCCTGCTAATTGTGCCCTGGCTGCCTTTAGTTGCTTCCAAACCCTGGATGCCCGGTCCGCTGGTAAATGCGCTCTAGCTCACTAACTTCCCTAGATAGTCGCTCTCTTTTCTCCCTCCAATCCTTATTTTCGGCCGTCGCAATGCCCAGGAGTAAACGCCCCCCCACCCCCCTACCACCGCTTTCAGGGCTCCCCAAAGAGTCGTCGTGGAGATGGCGGGGGAATCTTTAAGGTCTAAGTAATCGGTAAAGCAAGTGTGAATTTGTTGTACTACAGAGGGGCGCTGCAACATCGTTTCGCGGAGGTGCCAAAACCTGCGAGAAAACAGGCACAAGGAGATTCTTACTGCTGACTGGTCATATAAAGGGCAGGGAAGGATTTCCACCTCTCGTTGGACCATTGGGTCAGAGGTGAGCAGGTAGTCAATCCTGGCATAGGTCTTATGGGGGTGTGAGTAAAAGGTATATTCCCGGGACCCCCGATGTTGCAGCCTCCAGACGTCAGTGAGTCCAGCTTCTGCAAGCAGTCGCCTCCCCTCCTCAGAAAGGGCCCCTGCCTGCCCCCATCTCTGTCCCGATCAGTCCACTGTGCCGTCAAAGGCCAAGTTAAAATCCCCCCCAGCAGTAAGGCCCTGTCCGGAAGATCAGTCAGCTCATGCACCACTGCCAGAATGAACCCTTCTTGGCTCTCGTTTGGGAACATATACTATGGCCACTGTAAGGGTATGTGTTCCCAAGGTGAAAGTATGTGCCAGAAGTCTGCCTTTGATCTCTGCCCGCTTGCTGCCCACCTGCCCAGGAAAGCTAGCATAGACCAGTATCGCTACTCCCGCAGTTTTGGTGGTGTGAGATGAAAAGAGCTGATGCGGGAAGGCCCTGGACCTCAATCTATTTATTTATTTATTTATTTTATTTTGAAAGTTTTTTATAGCGCGAACAAGATCTTTGCAGATATCAGAGCGCTTTACAGACGAAAGGAACAACCTGTGAGTAAATAGCAATTGGGGTGGGGAAGGTACATGCGGGAGCATAGTCAGACAGATACATCAATAAAGATACAAGTACAAATACATGGTAGCGTAAACACTCAGGTAGGTCAATAACACGAGTCATACAAAAATGCAAAAAGATCAGTAGAACTGAATGGTACAGTGTCTGTAAATATCATCCCCAGTAATAATTCAAGTGTATTTAGCCATGAGGATAGCTTTTACTTCTTTCTTTAAAAGTATGGTAGAGGAGATGAGCCTGGTTTCAGGGGGGAGTGAGTTCCAGATCCTGGGTACCATTCCTGAGAAGGAGCGTTTATAGGTTTTTTCCTTACGGAATCTTTGGGGCTTTAGCAAGAGATTGTTTGTGCCTCTAGTGTTTCTGGAGCCTCCAGAAATCGTCAGCTTCTGGGCGATGTATCCGGGTGAGCTCAGGTGGACAGCCTTGTGCGTCATGCAGGCGATTTTCAGATGTATTCTGGCTTCAAAAGGCAGCCAGTTCAGGGCTTTCAGGTCAGGGGAAATGTGTGAGTGTTTTTTAGATCCAGTGATGAGTCTCGCTGCGGCGTTTAGAGAAGCTCTTATGGGTGCCGTAGTAGTTAGGGGGAGACCGCAGAGGGCGATGCTGCCGTAATCTATTCGAGGGATGACTAGTGCTTGTACCGCAGTTTGGAAATCTTTGGCTGGAAGGAAGGGTTTGAGTTTCCTTAAGGTATTGAGCTGGTAGTTTGCACCCTTAGTTGCTTTGTTGATGTGTTCCTGCATGTTGAGGTTGGTGTCAAGTGTTATGCCTAGAGATTTTGCTGAGTCCACGATGGTGGGATGAACATTGAGTGCGGTTAGGTCTTTAAGCCAGATTTGAGCGGTAGTGATCTTCGCGGGAGGTGAGGTCAAGAGGAACTCTGTTTTGAGAGCATTGAGTTTGAGATGATTAGCGGCCAGCCATGATTGGGTGCTTCTGATCGTTGAATTCAAGAGCATAATGTCTTTGGGTGATTGTAATTTGAGATAAAGTTGTGTGTCATCGGCGTACATGTGGAAGTGAACATTGGATGCTTGTAGCAAGGTGGTGAGAGGTTCCATAACTAGGTTAAACAAAGTTAGGGATAGGGAGGATCCTTGTGGGACGCCTAGCGATACAGGTATTGGCGAAGACATCAAGTTGTTACTTTTGAATTTCTGCGATCTGTTGTGTAGAAAGGACGTGAACCACTTGAGCACAGTTCCAGATATACCCATTCTTGTGTTTAATAGATCGAGTAAGTTCTCATGTTTGACGGTGTCGAATGCAGAAGAGAGATCAAGAAGGATGAGGAGGCAGGTATCGTTTTGATCTAGGATTTGAAGGGCGTCATCAATTATGTGAGTCATAGCAGTTTCTGTACTGTGATTTGCTCTGAAACCTGATTGATGAGGGTTGAGTAGATCAAACTGATTAATGTGTTTAGTCAATTGTATTTGTGCGCATTTTTCCAACAATTTGGCAAGAGTCGGAATATTGGTAATGGGACGATAATTATTTAGATCAGAGGGGTCAGCTGTAGGTTTCTTTAGTAGAGGTGTGACTTGTCCAACTTTGAGGGTGTGTGTCAGTTAGAAGAAGGTACGTTTCTTGGAGCAGGCAGAGGTGAGCCCCCGAGTGCTCAAGGAAGGACAAGACTGCCCGTCGTTTAGTGAGATAACTAAGCCCCCTAACATTAAGGGACAGGATCTTAATGTCGGCCGTCATGAGAGGGGACCCCAAAGTGTGCTACCAGTGATTCCAAAGCCTGTAAATTGAACACTAGAGCACAAGGTACAACTACTATCAGCTCTTCATGCCTGGAGGTAGGAGAATAGAACCCAGGAACCCCTAACGAAGAACATACAAATAAAATCATTAGCAAGCAAAGTCTGCAGAAGTCCTGGGCGGTGCGCCCCATGGAGAGTCATGAGATGGATAGCAGGAGGACCTGCTGCCCCCACCCTGCACAGGGTTCGCCAGTTAAATCAATACAGATCCCAGATGAAGTACAGCTATATTACCAGAGTCGATCTAGGTCAGTCTGTGGCCACTGAGTCGCCCAATAAAGAGTTCAGCATCGCCGTGCGTTCTTTAGCTATTACCTCCGGGTCTGGGCGATGGTGCAGCGGGGACTTCCCAACATGTTGCAATCTTGTAGCGCTCTCATGGTGGTCGCTGGAGGCCTCTGTCTCCGGAGTGTCCCGGTCCCTGTCCGGTAGGCGGGGAAGCGCAGAGGCCTCTCGAAGAGACCACATCTGCCGGAGCCTACCCTCCCATTTGAAGATGAGCCAGAACGGTTGGCCCCAGGAATAAGAGCTGTCTTTGGAGCGCAGGAAAGCAATGACAGGTTGAAACTCCCTGCGCTTCTGCAAGGTTGAGGCTGCCAGATCTTGGTAGAGGAGAGGCCGACAAGAGCAGAAGTCTATGGGATGCTTGCCCTGCGCCTCCCTCAAGATGCGTTCTTTGAGTTGGAAATCGTGCACGCATGTCAGGATATCAGGAGGAGGGGCAGTCGCTGATCTTTTAGGGCCCACACGATGCGTCCGGTCCAGCTTGATCCATTGCTCCGGGGAGTCTCCCAAGATATGGTTAAACAGTTCCACAACGAAGGCTTCGATGTCCTGCCCCTCTAATCCCTGTGGCACCGTCCGGATCCGAATATTGTTTCGGATGGAACGGTTCTCGAGGTCCTCCGTGTGGGCCTTAATGTCCAACTGCTGGTCCTGGAGCCGCAGACCTTTCTGCTGGAGCAGCGCAACTTCCTCGTCTCTTGCCGGTGTTTGAGTCTCCAGGTCATCTTCTTTCTCACCCACTGAGTCAATGTTCCTGCGAATCTCCCAGGGCTCCGTGGTCAGATCTTTTTTCATGGCATGAAACTCGTTTGTGAGGGTGGCAAAGAGTGATTTGAGGACGCTACGGTTGACCGGCCCATCTTGATCGACTTGCCCATGTCTCATCGAGGGACCCTCCTGCGGCGGCAATGCTTCGGCCCCTCCGGCTCCAGGTTTAAGGCGATGATCCTTGACAGAGTGGTCCTTTCTGGATTTATTAGTGGCCATCTTAAGCAGAGGGGTTTTCCTCTCTGGCGATATACCAGGGGCAGGAGAGAAGGCAAAGAGCTCGGGGTCAGGGGTGACCGCCCTCCCAACCACCCAGGCCGATGCTGTCTCTAGCTGGGTCTCAAATGACTATAAAGGGTGGTGCGCTACGTAGGTCTTCACGCGTGGAGTCTAGGCTTAGCTCGGCCCCAGGGCCAGTCCACAGCATCGCCGCAGCTCTTTTCTTCCAGTCGTGCACTGAGGGTGCTATGGACGCCACCCTAGGGATCTCTGCCAGATCGCCGTGAGGTCGAGTGGTCCCTCTTCTCGGTGGTTACACCAGTGCTGACCTCCAGCGGGGTAACAAAAAAGCAATGTTCCTTCGGCAAATTATTTAGACTTGACTTCACAGTTAAAGAGTTGTCACTATAGTGAGCATGAATTTTGTATTGTTCAAGAGAAATACAAACAGTATATCAATTGCTTTTATTCGATCATATTCATCTCAAATCATAAGAATATGTATATACATCATATATCAATCCACTTTCGGCAACAAAACGGTATACTGTTTACTCCGTTTTTCAAAATATACAGTACCATATGACACTTTTGTAATGAATATGGACAGTATTCACATATCTTCCATATATACAATAATTTTGCACCAACTATATACAAAATTACAATTCAGTCAATGCTGATACTATTTACAATGAAGTGTCGTTGCGTCGACGTTTCGGTCTCATACAGTACAATATAGCGAGACCATCATCAGGACATGTGTTGCACCATGGACCTATAATAAAACAATGTACAGAGAATCATAACTGTCTGTAAATACTCTTGAAAACAAAGTCTAGATTGCCTGCCCACACCAAACCAAATGGTGAACATAGGAATAAATACATAAAAAGTGCAAACAAACTGTGCCAAGGGACTAAAATGTCCTATTTACAATTATATATATATAGATGGTGGCCATGTCCCAAAACGACATGCACCCACACCTGTAGTGCCACCGTGAAAAAGAACACACATCAGGAAAAATACTCACAAAAACCTGCACGCTTTCCCCCGTGATGTTGCGCAGGGAGGGCTCCACAGGGCAGTTAGCAGAGGCACCCCCGCCTATCGGGGGAGGAAGGCTCCGGGCAGGCCAGGCTCATGGTTGGGTCTCTGCCACTCCCAGACTACCTCGGTGCGCGCTGGGGACCAAGTCCATCCTGCTCCTACACCCCCCAAGGGCGGAGGAGGGTGGGAGGTCAGTGACGCTGCCGTCCGTTGAAGGCCGGGACCCCCAGCTGCTCAGGCGGGCTCACCGTCTCTGCCGCCAACCACGCAGGCTCGCCCACAGTCCACAGGCAATCGGCCACGCCGCCTCCGCCGTCTGCTTACTCGCGGGGACACATCTGCGTCTTCGACAGCCAGCAGGGTCCCCGCGTCTCTCCAGCGGGCAATCAGTGCTACTCTGGTCCGCTCGGCGGCAGGGGCAACACAGGCAAGCCCCTTCTGCAGCGTGGCCATGCTCACGCTCCGCCCACCTCAGCCGCCAGGAGGGCCACGGTCCGTGCGGCTCCGTCCGAGGCGCCGATCGTCTGCATGAGACAACAAAGCTGCTCCGCTTCCGGGAATCAGGCACAGCGCCGCTGTATCTGGCGTGGGCAGGATTTGAAGCGCTGCTCCGGGAACTGTGTTAGCTGCTGTATGGCTAGGGCCCAGGCCTGAGGTCGGAGCGACGGGTAGGATCGTCCTACATGGTCACCATCTTGGCCATGCCCCCTCAGCTGTTACGTTTTTTAAGGTTTTGGAGGGTTATTGACGTTGGCAGAAAATCTGGCGTTCCTTGTGGACAAATGATACAGTTCACATTCAAGCAGCAGCAGCTCCTCTGGTATGGGGAAGGAGTGCCCCCCCTGCCAGCATCAATTAAAAAAAAAATAAAAACGATAATAAACGCTTGTTTATTATAGTTTTATTTTGGCTGTTGGAGCCGAGGCTTGTTGTTGTGGCCAGAGATGACGGAGATGGTTTGGCTGGCCGTCTCAGGAGCTCTCTCCAACCCCTGCTGTGTTGCTCGGTTGGAGAGACCAGGCACAGGTTCTCCGTCTACCCGAGAGCGTAAATTCACGGCGTTCAGGCCAGCGTCCGGATTGGCCACAGGGGATTCTGGGAGTCTGTGCCTGCAGTGCATGGAGCCAGATTGGAGCATCGGAGCCAGATCGGAGCATGGATGCAGGTAAGTTATTATTATTTTTATTTTGTTGGCCATCCCCGGTTTTCCTCTCCCACTGCCCACCCACTTTGACCAAATAACGGGCAGTACTGCATTGAAGGAAGACATTAATGTGTAGTTCCTCCTCCTCAGGGTATCTTTGTTTTGTTTTGGAGCAGTATTATAGTGGCCTTTGTAGATTTACCTGTTATTTTGCCATTGTTTGTGGATTTTTTGAAAGAGCTTAGTAAGGGCCATTCTTAGCATACTATTTATATATTTTGTAAAGTCAATTTGCTAGAATATTGACCACGGACCTTATAGGGAGGCTATGTATTGATAGCATGGGTGATTGTTCTTTCAGAGATTAGCACAGTTATGGCATTTGCAAGATTCTTAGCAGTTTAATTCTGGTAATTGCCAATTTTTAACTAGGTAGAGGGATTACCTGAATTTAGGATAAAAGTATCTTAACAAGTTTAGCATATGTTAATGTCGCGCTATTTTTTTTCTGCACAACAGATTTTATTAGGTACATATACACACAGACCATCACATAATGCAGGGCTCGAAAAATCATTTAATTTTTACTAGACAGGCAGGTCTAGTAACCTACAAAATCTGCTCGACCTAATTGAAATGCACTTGACCTCTGTCTGTAAAAACCGATCAAATGTGAGAAGTTAACAAGATTTAAAGGCATTTTTTATTGCTCCTTTACTTTGTGAGTAATAAAGATGCCTTTAAATCTTGCTATCTTGTCGCATTTCCTCTGCTTTCAGATACAGAAGTCAAAATTCAGTTTATTTTCCTACTGCCAGAAAGGGCGAGTAGGACCTAAAAATAGCTTGCTCTAATTAAATCTGGCTCGCAAATGTGAGCAGGTAAGTGGATTTTTCGAGCCCTGTATGACTTCATTATCAACCTTTGCGGATAGAAAGAGAGAAATACAAAAAACAACGGAGTGCACATTATTACAGCTGTGCTCCCCACGTCCAGTCTGCCAAGGCCTTGAAGTCCCCCACGTACATGAATTATAAAGCAGTTCATAAGACCAGTTCATCTTATCGGAAGTCATTGTCTAGTTGTTTTTCCACTGAGGTTGGAGGCTCCAGGATCACACCTCGATAATCGGCCCAGCATTGCCAGATTTGAAGCTGTTTCTGAGGGCACACCTGTGCCTTGAATATCGGTATCTCTAAGCCCATACAAAAGTCCAAACCCCGGTTCCATATGCCCAGTAGTGGGGGAGATTCGGCCCTCCAAAGTCTACCTATGTCCTGCTTAGCCAGAGTAAGACCAAGAAACATGTAGCGTTTATATCTGTTACCCCAAGCCCTGCTAGTGGTGTGCAGAAGGATTAATTTCGGGGACATGGGAAGGATCCAGGCCAAGACCTTTTTCAAACATGCCACAACCCTCCTCCAGAACCCGGCGAGAACACTGCAAGCCCATACTCTGTGGAGAAAGGTACCTTCGCCGTTGCCACATTGTAGGCAAATGGGTGTGGCCTCGAGTCCCATTCACCCAATCCCGTGACTGGTATGGTAAGCAAAATTAAGGTATTTGATTTGGATAGGATAAGATGCCGGCGAGAGATAAACGCAGCCCCACGTGGGGCTCGGAAAGCATCTAAGGTGGTAGTGCTATTGGTGAATAGGGATTGATATATCTCAGTTATTTTATGATCTCCAAGATCTCCCATGAGAAGTTTACTCTCTAACCGCAAGATCCTTCATATAGGAGGTCAGGGCCTGGCCAAATTGTAAATACTTGCAGATTTGACTACTGGGCATGGAGAATTCATCCTGCAGCTCCTGGAACTATTTAAGGATAAGGCCGCTCAGGCCTACCCCTAATGAGTAAATGCTGATATTGTCTCATCCCTTAAACCCGGAGAGATTCGCCACTAGGGGAAGGTGTCTATTCTGCCACAACAGAGTCTCTCGTGTGAAGCGGCCCCACCACCCCATCCGACACAGCGATTGTCTCCATACCAAAATCCCCAACCTTGCTGCGGGCAGCAACGCCCGATACTCTGATCGGCTTAGGATGAAGGGAGGTATCTCCCATCATCCAGCACTTAACCGCGTAGGCTGGGTCATCCCTCCGGCAGTACCATCAATTGTTGAGCACCTGCAGATGTGAGGCCCTGTGGTAGGACTGGATGTCTGCAGGTGCTATGCTTCTACAGTAGGTGGACTTGGAAGAAGGTGCTTAGGGTCACCCGGGAAGCACAGCATCCTCCTAGAAACTGACCCAAGAGCGCAATAACCTGCCAGGACCGAGCTGTGGTGGTTCTGTAGTTGATGGAGAAGGAGGAGGGCAGACCATCTTGAAAATGGTGGATCAGCCATAAAGCGACGGGGGCAGATGCGACCATGATCTCACCTCCGTTTTCACTTGTTCCGTCAGTGGGGCCAAGTTGCAAACCCAAGAGAGGAGCTGAGTGCTGGACAAGAAGACACCCAATTCTTGCAGCCCATCAACTGCGATGGTCAAGTCAACCACCCACAAACCAGACCCGGAGGGCCGCTGCAACGGGATTGAATAGACTTACCGACATTCATTTATAATCCCGTTGTTTCCCCGAAGACTTGCATAATTCAAAGGATCCTGGGCCCGAATCAATGTGGGTCTGTGAGGAAGAACAAGATGCCATTGGTGTATAGCACAATGCGATCGGAGACCTCCCATGACCACTCAAAGCCCCGGACCAGAGCATCAATTCTAACCGAGGCAGCCAAATGCTCCATAGCCAGAGCGAATAGAAGTGGGGACAGCCCTGCTTAGTACCACATCTAACAGGGAACGGCGGAGAAACCGAACCCGCCACGCTGTAAGGTCTGTATATAACAGATGGATGTAAGAGAGGAAGCGAGGGCCCATATTAAGGCGTTGCAGGAGATCAAACCGATAAGTCCAACTGACTTAATTGAAGGCCTTGTCTATATCTGCTAACAATAGGCCGACCTGGCAATCTATGGCTGCTACTGCATTATGAGCCCGACCGATATGATGGAGCGTTGCATGGCGGGGCATGAAGCCTGCTTGGTCCTGGTGTACGAGGTCTGTCATATGTGGCATTAGCCTGTTGGCCAGAGCCTTGGCCTGCAACTTGGCCTCTATATTTAATAAGGAGATTGGGGGGTAAGAGGAGTGAAGTTCCGGAGGATATCCGGCTTGAGAAATACCACGATCTCAGCGTGTCTAATTCAGATTTTCTGAAGCATTGAAAAATCCTACAGGTGTGGCTTTGATAAGCGATTGCAATGTTTTTTTTTTACTTCTTGCAAGCATATTTGACGAAAGGTGAAAGACGAAAGAATAATGCCGCTACCTAAATGTGCCAGCCATAAACAGAGTGAGTTAAGCCGCTGCTGCTTTATGCTTAAGGGGTAACATATCTCATTCTGCAAATGTCTGTGACGTCATATGTTAGCAGAAAATGTGTCTTAAAGTAACGTGCCAGCCGCTGCTTTTTGCACAGCATTAAATGTATATGCAGTACACTGTTCTAGCAACGTTTTGAAGCTTTACGCTGTGCGCTGTTCAAGCACAGCACTGATGAGCTATGCAGTACTTTGTACCAGTTAATTGTGGATCCAAAATTGGCTTGTAGGAGACGCACACCTTGTTAATGTTTGTAGTCAATGTCTATATAGGTGAGTGGTGCCCTGGGAGTAACACCCCCTGTACCTGGGGTGAAGAATACTGTGAACTACACTGTTTCCCTTGAGACCAGCGTCCCTCCCGGGCACTCAGGACTGTTTCCTTGATTTGTTCAAATAAATTCAATAAGATTATCTTTCGTAGTTAATATCATTCCTTTTATTTTTTAAATAAGTTCATCACATTATTGTTGTCATAATGTTTTTAGGCAAATGGCCCTGTGGCCCAATGCATTTCGGGCATCGCCCTTCCTCAGGGGCCGTGTAAATTCCTGAAAGTAACCAAGTACAATTTTCAAAATCAAAATTCATCTCAAGTACATGTAGCACATACATTAAACTTGTAACATGCTTCTGTGACCATGCGTAAAGGTGAGTGCGGGAGATTCAGAGGTGTTCTATCAAGTATGTAGCATGTGAATTGGTGAAAAAATCGTGAGAAAATAACATTATGTGCTGTGGCACGCATCATAAAAAATGAATAAAACTGCACTGATTGTGTCATGCGGTGAAAACATTCTGAAAGGAACCGTTATGATGTAAATCGTGTGTTCGTGAAACCCATATTTAAAACGAAAGATCCATGCTTCGTTTGTTATATACCAATTCTAACCTGATTCGAGGAAATATCAACTTTCCTTCTACGGGTTGTAACGAGGCTGAAAGAAACAGTTAAAACTATATTCAATACTTGTGTTCGTCAAGTTGCTATGTTATTTGAACAAATCAAGGAAACAGTTCTGAGTTCCCGGGAGGGACGCTGGTCTCAAGGGAAGGGGCAGTTCACAGTACTTTGTACCAGCCCAGCAATTAACATCAATTCAGTGCACTTCACTACCAGAGCATTTGTCTATGCAATGTACTCGCAGTGTTAAAGATCTACACTGTACACAGTAGAAAAGACAAAAATACTGCTTTATGCAGTGACTGTTCTACAGAAGTACTTAAATGATATGCAGCACACTTTACTAGGGGTGCAGTGGCACACTATGCAGTGCAACGCAGATTTCTGCAGTAGACTGGACTAATGGGGAGCACTGCCTTTGCAGTGTATTGTAATAACTGTGCTAGCTTTGAGGGACCATACAATGCATTGTAGTATGACATTATCGGATATCCATAGTGCAGTGTAGTAGGACATTTAAGATGTATGCAACACACTATCCTAGTGGAGTCACTCGTCCACTAGGTTATTAAAAAAGAAGTAAACTCAACTTTAGGACATTTGGCCTGATGACCGATGCACCTGGATTTTTTTTAAAACATATTTTATTGAGTTTTCCAATTATGACACACATCAATAAGGTATACAGTCTTCATACATTTCCTGTCTCGTAATCATTAGTGTATGACATTATCTTTACACATCTATTACAGTATCGCCATTTCTAACAATTGTCATCATTTGTATCACTGTTTGCCTCCATAGATCTTGCATGGATTTGGGCCGTGCATGTAACAATAATATTTATTATTTATAACCATCACTCAACTCACCCCCCCACCCAATAATCCCCGGTCTCAGTCTGCCTGCGAAAATGTTTGTGAACCATCTTTGTTATAACATATTCTTAAGTAATGTATGCATAGTCCTACAACTTCTTCTTGATACACATTTGTTCGAGGTATGGGCGCCCCACATTACAACTTTTCATAGAACATTTAACCTTCTTGATCTATATCCGTTAATTTCAATTCCTCCAACATAGCCTCCCATTCCAGCGCTATTGGTGTTTTCCGTAGCCCTCTTATCTCCTCCTTGCGCAACGCTGCACCCTCCGCACAACTCCATCTTATCATTTCCATATGCCAGCTTGATGCAGCTGGGGGTTTACGTAACTTCAATCTCATGGTGAAGGTTCTGATAGCCAGTATTAGTGCACGGTCTATGAATCGGTATTGTACCTTATGTTTGGACAAATGTTTGTGTAAACCTAAGATACATTCCTCTATTGTATTATGGATTACGTGATGCGCAGCTGTCCCAGTTATTCTTCTAACCGTGTCACAGTATCCCCTTACTGTCGGGCACTCCCGTAGCATGTGAATTAGATCCGCCCCTTCTGTCAACACCTCGGGCATGAGTGTTGCGTCTGAGGAAACATTCTATCCAATCTATGCAGGGTCAGATAAGAGCAGTGTAATACCATAGTCTGAATAAATTTAAATTTTACATTTCTCGAGGCTTTCCTGGGATGTTCAATTACTGCAGACCATTCCTTGTCCGTCAGGTCTCTCTACCTGTGTCCTCCGCCCACACAGTCTTCAGAGTATCTAAGGAGACCCTGTATGGGAGCTAATACCAGTGTATAGCCAACGGATTAAGTGTCTACCCCTACCCATATAATGTACCATCTTGATCAGCTCATTACTGGGAGGTTCCCTCCTCTGTGGTGCCCAATGCGTTTTTATGTATTGAAGCAGTGCAGCATGTGTTAAATACAGGTGCGCTGGGGCTCCCGTTTCATTAATAAAGGTGTCATGATCAAGCAGTGGCTCGTTTCCGAATAGATCCGCCACCGTGTTAATACCTGCATCTAACCAGGGGGCTAATTTGCGGTTGGTAACCCTGCCGACCGCTAATGGGATACCTAACAATGGGATGTTGCCCACGTATGCAGGGGGTGCATTCATATACTGCAGTGCTACTTTCCATCACTTGAGCGCAGTGTTTAACAAAGGGGGAAGTTCCCTCTGGGGTTTATTACCAGGCAACAGCAGGGCCTGTAGCGCTCCATTATCAATGTCCGTGTAACCTATTTCCTGTAGAGTACGCCCCACCATCCAATATGACAACCATTGTAATTGACAGGCATAGTAATAGGCGCGGAAGTCCGGCACTCCCAGCCCCCCCCCTCCCATACGAGTACCCACTTGAAGTTTTTTTTCAAGCGTATACGTCTTCTACCCTTTCCCCATATAAGGTCTATAATCAAAGTATTCAATACTTTAAATGTGGCCTGTGACACTATCAATGGTAAATTTGTAAAATAATATAATAATTGTGGCAGAACAACCATTTTAGCTAGTGCTCCTCTTCCCAAAACGGACAATGGCAGCCCAGTCCAAAAGGTGACACTGGATCGTAAGGCTCTGATTGCTCTGTTTAGGTTGCCATCTAGCATATCCGCATGTGTTCTGTATATCTGGATGCCCAAATACTGCGGTCGGCGTTACCTGAAGCCTGGTATCCCCAAATTCTGCGTCTGACATCTGCATGTTCCGTGAAGAAGAATGCATGTGATTTTGTAGTGTTTAAGGCCAGGCCCGACAAGACTTCAAATTGTCGGCATATCTCAAACATTGGGGTCAAGGGCAAGCGGAGGTCGCGTATGTACATGATAATGCCGTTGGGGTAAGCCGAGAAGAGATGCATCGTGTTCCCTATCGGTATTCCCCAGTCCAGGAAATCCTGTCTCAGTTTGATTGCTAAGGGTTCCAGTGCCAGAATAAAGAGGAGAGGCGACAAAGGACATCCCTGCCCTGTCCCTTTATGTATGGTGTATTCTTCCGATATATGTCCCCCCGTTCTGGCGCGTGCCGTTCGGGCCTTGTATAGTAGGCGCAGCCAAGTTATGTATCCCTCCGGTATTCCAAATTTCGATAGTGCCTGAAACATATATTCCCAATTGATGGAGTCTAACGCTTGTCTGAGATCTAACGAGATACAGCCCGCATGAGGGTATTGTTTCGGTGCCTCTGTCATCAAATAATGTAGTTTCCTAATATTTAGCGATGTGCTACGCGCTGGTAAAAACCCAGTTTGATCTATGTGAACCAGTTTCGGCAGGCATGGCAGTAATCTGTTGGCCAGCACTTTACTCAATATTTTATATTCGGTGGACAATAACGATAGCGGCGATAGTTAGCCATGTCTCTGTGGTCTCTCCCTGGCTTTGGTAGTGATATGACAAGTGCTTGCGCTGTGGTGAGAGGTAGGGAACCTTTGTCCCATACTGTTTTCAACAGTTCCACTAATTGGGGTACTAGGGCCTCTGCATATGTGGCATAGAATTCGATGGGGAGTCCATCCATTCCAGGGGTTTTATTGCACAGAAGACCCTTCATAGCGACTTTGATCTCATGTTGCGTATTGAGTCCCGTTAGGTCTTTCTGAGCCGATGTCGGGAGTACTGGAAATGTTAAAGTGGATAGGAAAGCCTCTGTCTGTTCTCTTGTAGTGTAATCTGACGCACCGTACAGTGCTGCATAATATTTCCGGAAGGCAGCATTGATATCTTCCTGACTAGTTATCGTGGTTACACCTTCTGTGCTAATTTCGTGTATAACCACTGCAGGGGGGGTGGTGTCACAAATCAGTCTAGAAAGTAAAGCCCCTGCCTTATCTGCTTCAGCATGAACACGTCGTGTATATGCCCAATAGTCTATGACCCTCAGTGATTCTAAAAGCTCAGAGTGCCTAATTTGCGCCTCTTGTAATGGGCTCTTTGGCTCTTCATTAGTCACTGCCTCTTGCTGTAATCTGCCCATTCTCTCCTCTACCTTCATTAGGGACCTATGTAGTTCCTGTCTTGCGCCTACTGTCACACTAATCGCTTTCCCCCTTATGACTGCCTTAAAGGCATCGCACTCCATCAGTCTGCTTGTTGCCGTATTGCTATTTTCTGCAAAGTAACATTCTATAGTGCTTGAGAGATCATTGCGGAACACTGGGTCTTCCAACAACTGTGGCCATAAACGCCATGTATGGACCGGGGTAGGCACTCTGCCCCGTGTGACAACTATCTCCAGTGGGTTATGATCCCAGAATGTCTTGGGCAGATATGTGGATTGAAGCACTTGCATGGCTATTCTATCAGAACAAAATATCCTGTTGATTCTAGTGTGGAGATCCTGTATTGTGGAATAGAATGAGTATTCCCTTTGTGCAGGGTGTCGCATCCTCCTTACCTCACATAGCCCCCACCCTCCTGCCCACCTACCCAATGCCTCGACCTGTTTAAATACACAAGCTCCATGTAAGGGCAGGTGTGATTTGTCCAAGGACAGTTCCATTATTGCATTGCAGTCTCCTCCCACTATCCACGGGTACTTGTCCCATCCCGCCAGTGCCCCGCTCACTATGTCCCAATACTTATCTTGGTCAAAGTTAGGGGTGTATATTGTACCCAGCACCACCAGTTGTCCATCTAGCGTTCCCTTCACAAACACATATCTGCCCAATTTATCAATCCTCTGTTCTTGCGCTATGAACGGCACTCCATGCCGTATCCAAATTGTGGTCCCCCTCGATTAGTTAGAATCAGAGGTTGAGAAAATTTGACCCGGCCATTTCTTTCTGAGTTTCACCACCTCGCTTTCCACCATATGAGACTCCTGCAGGTATACTATCTGTGCCTTACGGCATTGTAGGTGCGTGTGGATCCTGTGACGTTTTTGTATTGTGCCCATACCTCTTATGTTCCATGTTATAATGGTGTATTTGCCCAGCGTATACATCGTATCATGTTCTGTGTCAAATAACATGGCAACATGGTTCCCAAGTAAGTTAGCGTATCTACAACTATATGCATGCTGAGGCCGTCCCACCCCCCAACATTCCCAATACTCGGTCTGGTCTCCAAACTATACCAGACCATAAAACATAACTTAACCAATAATAACATAATGGTCATGAAGAGAGCCCTCGCCATGTGGGGGACAACGCCAGCGCTCAGCATGCGGTTTATATGTTTTCACAGTAGTACTTTTAAGCTTCTACGGTACCCTGGGCCCTAATAATATTATGCCATCTACAACAAATCTGCCAGCATCGTAAATGAGGCAATCAGGGTTACATAAAGCAGTTCCAAAGGAAAAATGATACTTGCACGAGTCCAGTCAACCAAATAGGTCGGTAATCAGCTGCGGGGTGGCTGAACGAAACAGGGCCACACTGCCCTCCGAGTCTGAGTCATGTGTCACTTCTTCTTCTGATGAGGACTTAGTGTCCGGTCGTGGAGCATTCATGAAAGTGGACGCAGCAATAATCGCCTGTGACTTGTTCTGCTGTATCTGTTGCGAGGTAACATATGTACGCGCAGGGGTTCGGCGCGATCGTCCGCCTCTACGACCCGCTGAGACGCCAGCAGAGGACCGGCTCCTGTCCGTGGGTTGTGTGGTGATCTCTGCAGCGTTGGTTAGTTCCATCACTTCTAGCCAGTCTTCAACATCCCCAGGGCTTTAAAAAAAGTAAGATTTCTGCTTGTGTATTATTTTTAGTCGTACCGGGAAAAGTAGTGCATATTTCAGATTTAGATCCCTGAGTCTCAGTTTTACCGCCATAAATGAAGACCGCTGCCTCTGCACCAGCATCGTGTAATCAGGATACAATGAGATTCTCGCATTTTCAAAGTTTATCGGAGCTGATTCTCTAGCTTTTTGCAGAAGGGTGTCTCTATCTCGAAAGTTCAGTAGCTTGACTATGAGGGGCCACGGCGGGGCTCCCGGCTTCGGCCTTCCCGTAGGTATTCTATGCGCGCGCTCTATACAGTATTGCATGGAGAGGCCCTCCGTTGTGACGTGATCCCTAAACCACTGCTCCATATACAGTCATGCGTCGGACCCTGCACTTTTCTCTGGCATTCCAATCACTCGGATGTTGTTCCTTCGTGCCCTGCCCTCCGCATCCTCCACACGGTCAAGTAAGGTGGCAACCTGTGTCTGCAGTTGCTTCCCGTTGGTTTCAATCTGTTTCTGTCTCGGTACCACCTCAGCCAGCGTCGCCGCATTTTCCTTTACTTTATCCGCCATCTTGGCATGATCTGCCCGGAGCAAATTAAGGCCAGTGGTCAAGGTCCCAATCTGGAGCCTGATTGCTTTCCTGGAGTCTCGTACTTCCTGTAGTATAAGGTCCAATTTATCTGCCGGAGCAGTCACAGCAGTAGGCGGGATACAACCAGCAACAAGGGTGCTGTCCGCACGGTTCCTTACGTCTTGTACAGAATCTGCACAGCTTTGATCCTGTTGTTTCGTCCTGTCCTGCCCCATAGTCCTGTGTTAGTAGGGTGTTCGTTAGCGTCGTCAGTATCCCCCAAAGCAGACGTCCTTTATCTCACCAAGTTATGATGCTTCAAGCACTCCAGTCCCTTTCTCAGTCGGACACGCACACTCCTTGCGCAGTTTACAGTGCGTTATCCCTTGCGGAAGGTCTCAGGAGGGTCGCGGGAACATCGCCATCACCGTATCCTAGCTAGTTGTTCACACAAAACACCCCACCAGGTGCCATCGCCCTCAGTGGTATGGCTGTGTACAGGGCAGGTTCACCGCGTGTCAGCAGCTAGGGGCCCGAGCACGGAGAAGCACGTGGTCCAGTCTTTGTTGTCTATCCTGTGCTAAGTCTCTCGCCCCAGTGGTTCCAGAGTCATCGAATTGAACTGCCGTGCCAGTCCCGGTTCTGCTTGTGGGAACCCAGCGTCACACAGTGTAATTTCGGACTTCGGAGACTCAGGCAGTCCTCTCAGTCCCAGGTTTCGCACTAAGCCTCACGCCGCTCCCCTCCGCGATCTCCTTGCCACCTCTGCCCTATCTCCATGTTATCTCTACAATTGGCGCCCACGCTCTTCAGCGCCTCCTCTGATTGCCTTCACGTGAGTATTACTTGCAGTTCAAGGCCGCTACACGTCACTGTGCCCCTCGAGTGCCACTTCCTCCGTTGTAACACCTGGGGGGATCAAGACATGGATGCCGGGGACGCCCCCACTGAGAACTCTTCAGAGATAGTCAGGGTCCGAGTGCGTTGCTGGAGTCCATCGCAGCCGCCATCCTTGTCTGAGGGGCGGCCGCAGGCATTAAGGGGTGTTCCGCCGTTACAGTCGGGGGTCTAACTCCGCCGCCGGAGTCCGAGGTCTCCGCGGCTGCTGTCTGAGGTGCAATTGCGGGTGCAGGTGGGACACCGATGTTGGCACTGTCAGCGTGGTCTGGGGCTTGATTGTGTCATGGGAGCCAGAGTCACGCCGCAGCTGCTGTTCTAGTCATGCCGTTTAGAGGGTGGGAAGTGGTCGGTGGGTGCCTTAGTCTTCCATCGTCTCGGCCCGTTATTCCACTGTGTATGAGAGGGGGGTGGGGGAGGAAGGCCGCCCTACTGCCCTAGCCTTGCTTGCATTCAGTGCCCGCCACACAGGCCTGCCCTCCACTCTCCGTGCCGTTCGCGGGTTCGATGTTCGTGCCCCCACTGTTTTCCAGCGCTGGCTGTAGACAAACCTCCACACCGCAGCAGCCTGTATCTGCCTCAGGTCTCCAGTGGCCAGCGGCGATTCTCCAGACCTCTCTTTGCGGGTCCAAGATGGCGCCTCCCGATATCCGCAGTGTCAGGCTCGCACGTCGGATTCCCTGTTCTCGGCAGTTTACAGGTTCGCTAGTGGCATAGCGAGGTCTCATTACCTCTCCGGCGTTATCCTTTTGTACGGTCCTCTATATGTGGATATGGCGGATTTATGCCAGGATGTTAGTGGCCCAGGTCCGGAGCTCGTCTAAAAGACGACTGCCATGTTCGGCGGGTAGCGACCGATGCACCTGGATTACAATCAGATTGAATTTAAACACTTAAAGTTTGCTTCCTTGTACGTCTGATTTACGTGTGTGTATCTGTGGTAGTTTATCCAACGTGTAAATACCTACATGCAGCAAAATAAAGCTTTCACTCTGTCGATATTTCACCACCTCTTTGCCCATATCTCCTTGTGGAAGTGCATTTAATCTGCTTGGCATTCATGGGTGGATGACCCTTACATAATTGCACCGTAAATCTCCGATGCACTGCATGAATACTCGCACAATATTGCAAAATGAAACCCCAACGATCCGCCAGTCCTTGAAAACCAAATGTGTTTTAGGTTGAAATCTTTTTATTATGGAGCAAGAAAAGTGCAATAAGATCGGGCCACGCAAGACCCGGCAGGTCCAATGATAAAGGCATAAATATAAAAGCTCCATTTTACAAATATGTTCCCACCACCCACCCAAACAGAGAAAAAGAAAGGAGGATAAAGGAAGGAAATACAGAAAAAGAAAGCCACCCTCCACCCTCCCTAGGTTCATTGCTTCTGAATGGCGCAACATAGAACGGCTCGTCCTAAATAAGGTTGAGGTGACCCATGTATGGGGGTCCGGAGTAGTAAGGTGCAGAAGGCGTAGATACTTGGGGCAGTACAACTCGCTAAATTCTGGAGCTAGCAGGGCTAAAAAGGGTTGCCAAGGTCACTGAAGGAAGAACCCTTGCCAGCCAAAGTGAGAGCGATCTTTTCCATGCCCAGCATGTGCCACAAACGCTGGTACCATCCTGTGAGTGTGGGAACCCACTGAGTCTTCCAATGTATGAGTAGGTTCTGGGTGGCTGTGCCTAGGTCAATGGCTATCTGTTTCCCCCTTTTGGATTTCAGGTGGTAGGTGAGCGGATTTGACATTCCCAGCAGTATGTTTGCAGGGATCCTGCAGAGTGCTGTGTCCAAATGTTTATCAATCTCATCAAGAACATGCTACCAGTAGGTCTAGATGGGTGTGCAATCCCATAGGAGGTGAACCAATGTGCCCCTTTGTCTGCACCCCCTCCAACAGTCGGATCTATGTGTGGGGTCGGCCTGGTGAAGCCTCTCTGGGGTGTAGTACCAGTCGTATACAAGTTCGGTGAAATTTTCAGTCAGGCCTACATGTGTAGCTGTGTGATGTGCCCTATAACATGCACCTTCCCATTCCTGGGAGCTGAGGTCACGTCCCACGTCTCTCTCCCAACGTGCCCGCCCTGCGTGATGTGTGTGGGTGTATCTGGATTTCTTTTCGCTCGTAATGGGTGAGGAGCCGTGACACCTGCGCCCGGTTGTCTGGGTGCATGGCCCAGTGTCGGACCTGGAGATAGCGCATGCATTCCTATTAAGGGAGGCCATGGTCGGCTCGGAGTTGTGAAAAGGGAACTATCTCTTCTTTTTGGAATAATTGACCTAGAGCACGGCAACCCGCTTCTCTCCACAGCGGGAAGGCCTGTGAACCCACGCCGGGTTTAAAATCTGCGTTATCAAAAAGGGAGGTGAGCGGGAAGGGGAAAGTGGTGAGGGCATGCTGTATGTTAGTCCGATCCCAGACATTAAGGATGGAGTGCGTCACCTGAGAGGCATACAAGTTGGGTGGGCGATGGGGTTTCCGCAGGAAGGGAATCTTCATAAGAGATGTACCATCAACTGCCCGATCTTGAAAGAACCAGTGCTTCTCAGATTCTGCTCTGCTCCATTCGACCAGGTACCGGAGCTGGGACTCCGAAGCCTCCTTCGTGAGGCGGAAGGAAACTCACAAACCGCTTCATTCTCAGTTTACGTCCCTGCCAGATGAAGGTAGAGAGGTCAGACTGGACCTTTTGTAGCCATCCGGTAGGGGGTGGAAGGGGAAGGGTCTGGAAGAGGTACAGAATCTTGGAGAGGATTGTCATTTTAATGGCTGCAACTTGCCCCAACCATGATATTGGGTAGTGTTTCCATTTCTGCAACGCAGAGCGGATGTGTGCCTGCAAGAGGGAGTAATTAACTTTTCTCATAGCCTGCAGGGTCGGGGCCAACTGTACGCCCAGATAGGGGACAGTCTCATCGGACCATTATAGGGGGTGGTGGGCCCGAAGGTCCTCCTGCAATGCCGGCGGCAGAGACCGGTTTAGTGCCATGGATTTTGCCAGGTTGACTTTGAAAGCGGAGGCTCTCCCAAAAGCCTCTAGCTCCTCCCAAAAACTCCCTAAAGCGGTCGTGGGGTTCGTGAGGGTGGCCGGCACGTCATCTGCATAGAGGCATATTGTATGCGTGTCCCTTCCGAGGCGGATACCGGTAATTAGGGGATGGTCCCGGACCCTCTGAGCCAAGGGCTCCATGTAGAGTGCAAAGAGCAGGGGCGACAGAGGGCACCCCTGTCTAGTGTCTCTGCGGATACGGAATGGCGCAGATGTGTGGCCGTTAACGCAGACAGTGGCGGTGGGAGAGCGGTAACAAGCGGTGGAGAAGTGTGGCTCAATGGTTAGAGCGGCAGACCCTGATGCAGAGGTCTAGCCCGGGACCAGGGTTCAATTCCCCGCCTCGGCGGGTCTTGGGCTAAAAAATTCCACGGACCTGATAATTCTCGCCTCGGTGCCTATTCCAATCATTGAGTCCCACTCTGCAATTCTGGGCAATAGCTTGCTTAATCTCCACAACGGCCCCCACAACGCTAAGGATGCCTGGCCTCCACCTTGGGGGTGCCCAGGAGTGGACACCTCACAGGGAAAGCCAGGATGGGTTCCACAGCGGTATTCGTACAAGCGCCTTGAGACCCTTGCGGGTGAGTAGTGCGCTATACAAGTATCAATTTACATTTACAATTAAAGATGTGCATCCGCATTTTGTCCCCGATATCAGCGTGTATCAGTGCCTGTTCAAGATATGGCCAATGGACGCGGTCGAAGGCTTTCTCTGCATCTACCGTTAAGGGCATGTATTCTCCAGTAATAGGGAAGCCTTTTCTATCAGATGCGTGACTCGTTTGGTGTTATCGCTCGTTTGCCGCTGCGGTATGAATCCTGTCTGGTCAGGCTCTACCAGCCCCTGCATGTAAGGGCACAGCCGAGCTGCCAGGATCCCGGTATATAACTTAAGGTCAATATTTAGAAGCGAGATAGGCCGGTAGGATCCACAGGATGTTTTATCTTTCCCAGGCTTTGGGATAACTGCCACTGCTGCCTCCAGCATGGGCGCAGGGATCGCCCTGGACCTGTCAAAGGAGTTAAAATGTCAGGTGAGTAGGGGGGCAGCGTTGCGTAGAATTGCTTATAAAAGGCTGCGGTGTAACCACTGGGGTCAGGCGATTTACCCAGTTTCAAGCAGGCTGTGGCAGCTATGACTTCTTCCACCCTGATCTCTCTCTCTCTCTCTCTCTCTCTTCCCCCTCCCCCTCCCTCTATGTGGTCCACCTGGTCTGGCGTTAAGCTGGGAAGGCAAGCTTGAGCCAGGTACATATCAATGTCTGCCGTCTCTAAGGGCTGTTCATCATATAGCTGCTCGTAAAACTCGTGGAATGTCTCAGCAATGGCTGCGTCGTCCATACGTAGTATTCCTGAGTGATCTCTGATCTCCTGTACCCCTCTCGCTGACTAACTTCACTCAGCTTGTGCGCAAGCAGCTGCCCACACTAATCCCATCCCACATAAAATGAATGTCGCAAGCACATCGTAGCGTATTCTGCCCTGTCACGATCCAGGGCGACCAACTGCGCCCTGGCACGGGTAATTGTCTCCAAGCCCGTGGGGCACCGGTGCGTTGGTACATCTGCTTCAGTTTTCGCACTTTAAGGGTCAGCTCCTCCCTCTTCCGTTTACACTCTATATTGTCAGCAGTGGATATAGCTATTACTTCACCCCTAAGTACCGCCTTGAGGGCCTCCCACCTGGTAGAGAGGACTGTATCTTAGTTATCATTGTGTAGCAAGTAATCGTCTAACGCTCGCTATAGCCGTGTGACTGTGTCAGGCCGGTGTAAAAGGGCATTTCTGAATCGCCAGTGTCTGGTCGAGGACTGCGCCTGCAGGAAGTCTAAGGTGATCACCACTGGGGAGTGGTCGGACAGGGTCGCCACCAGTATATCAGCTGAGAGCGTGGTGTCTAGGATAGGCTTGGTACCCAGGAGGTAATCTAATCTAGCGTAAATTTCATGTGCGTTGGAGTAAAATGAAAATTCTCTTGTGCCAGGGTGGTAGTGTCACACAGGTCCGTGAGGCCTAGGTCATGTAATTTGGCGCGTTCAGTCGGGGAAAGGGCACCAACCTGACTAGTGTGCTGTGCAAAGCGGTCCATGTCATTATCGAACACCAAGTTAAGGTCACCCCCAATCAAAATATGGCGGTCCTGAGTGGCCGTTGCCTCTACCAGTGCCTCCTCTAAAAAATGTTCCTGGCCTTCATTGAGTGCGTACATAGACCCTACCGTGAAAGTGCGCCCCTCTGCGGTGAATTGGTATGTGAGGAGCATGCCACGTATTTCAGCCCTTTTTTGTGCCACCCTCCCTTGGAATCTCTTCGAAACTAATATGGCCACGCTGGCTTTCTTCGTGGGTCCGGAGGAGTAGAATGGGATTGGGAAAGAGCGAGACCGGAGCCTATGACAGTCCTTAGGGAGTACATGTGATTCCTGGAGGAGGCAGATATCCGCCACTGTGCTCTCTAGATAAGAGAGGAGTGCCCTCCGCTTGACAGGGTTATTAAGGCCCCTCACATTAAGAGTGAGGATTTTAACTGAGGAATGCGGCATTCAGACCAGGGAATGGAAAGGGCGCCACTCAGGAGTCCCTGCTTTGCCAGGACCCCGGGCGAGCCAAGAATTAGTTACACACATTAGCGGCCTTGCGACTAAGAGGCAGCAGCACCCTGTAAGCCAGAGGCAACTCCGTGATGGAAAGAGAGGAGAGAGTGTGAAGAGTGCAAAGAATAGAATGAGACCCCAAACATAAAAAATTAAAAATAAAAAGGAACCCCATAAGGTGCAACACGTGCCAGAAACTGTTCAGTGTTTAAACATTGTCATCCAAGGATGAACAGAGGAGAAGTCTGGTGGCCGATCGCGTGGCCATCATCAGCTCTTCTTCCTCCCCCCTTCACACCAGAGTGGCTTGTTGCTCCATCTTGATCACTGTAGGGTCCGGTCGTGATTCCCAGGAGTTTCCTGGCTTCATACAAAGAGCGGAGTTGGAACAGTTTGCCATCGTGTCGGAACACTAGCCGGAACGGGTGTCCCCAGGAGTAGGGGATGTTGCGTTGGCGGAGGACCTCTGTGATAGGCTGGAAGGTTCTGCGTTTCTCGAGTGCGATTGCTGCAAGATCTTGATAAAGGGTAGGCGTCTGGTTGCGAAAGGTGATTAGTTGTAGGGAGCGAGCTTTGCGCGAAATCTCTTCCTTAGTGTGGAAGTCCTGGACACAAAGCAATATGTCCGCGGTGGTGCTGTCGCCGCTCTGGGTGGACCCACCCTGTGCGCGCGGTCTAACTTCAACGGGGTGTCCAAGGCGTTGCCCAGGATGTGGTTGAAGAGTTCTCACATGTAGGCAAAAATATCCCCCGCTTCCTCGTTAGTGCCCACTCCTCGGATCCTGGCAGTGGGAGCGGTTCTCTAGATCCTCTAGGTGAGATTGCACATCCACCTGTTGTTCGTGAATACGGAGTACCTCCTGTTTTAGCGCCACCATTTCAGTGTCTCGGGAGTCACTCTTGTCTTCCAGGATCGCCGCTCTTTCCCCTATGTCGTCCGCGTCCTTGCGAACATGTCTTTCAGCAATTTCTTTTCTCTAGTAGCAGACTTATCCTTCCTACCCCTGCCCGATGACTTTGCCCAAATCTCTGCTGCTCTGCTGTGACGGCCGCAAGTGTGGTGGAACAGGGCCCCTTCGGCGTCGTATCTAGCGGGCCGGTAGATCAGACCTGCTCCCCAGATGCGCGGACCGTGAGGACTGGCAGGGGTCTTTGCCAGATGTTGTTGGAAGTGGCTACAGGCAACCAGAAGAGCTATTGAGGGCCGCCTAAGTGCGTGTGCTGTTATGGCCGGGAGGAGATTCACAATACAGGGGCATGAGTGGCAAAGCCATAGTCTCGTTGTGAGAGCGAGGCCTAGGTCGCACAAGGAGGTGGGCAGTGTCCGATCTGTATCAGGCAGCTAGCGGTCTTGCACCAAAGGGCTTTAAAGCTGTGCCGCTATGGCCTGGCAAGCAGGTACCTCCGAGGGAGCCCACCATGAAGAAGTCCCACCTTCAGTGGCCCCGGGGGCCGGCCTCAGCTGTGTCCCTCGGAGGTGCCCGGCCAGTTTCCAGCTGGGGTCACAGAGACGTGTGTTGATCGGCCTCGTGGCCTAGTCTAACCTGGGAGCTGCAAGGAGGCAGCACAGCTCACCAAGGTAGGCCGCTGACAAGGACTACAGGGCTGGAGGCCGAAGTGCCTCCTGATCGGTCATCCCACGCTGCACAGTCTCCACCTCGTTGCGGGGAATGCCTTGTGTCGCAGTCGTACAAGTGGGACGAGGTGTTGTCTAAGATGGCGCCCAGTGCGCAATCAAATCCGCTTTCACTTGCCACGTTGTGGTGAGGGCCAGCCGGTAGCAGGGGCTGGGCCCGGTTATTGACGCCAGTTGAGGGCCGAAAACCCAGGGATCAGCAAGGCTCTCTATGCTGTTTAGTGCGTCAGGCCCCGGGGGGTAGGGTACGGCAGGATGGGGGGGATATCGCCGAGACTCACCGCCCAGGCTCCGAAGGGTCTTCCCACAGGGCCGAAGCCCCGAGCGCCTCCCAATGCGCCGTTCCGCACGCCAGCAGCCCTGGAGCTCCCGTGGGGGTTAGCGATATCTCCGAGGCTCGCTGAAGGGCCCCCGTATATCTCTGGGCGTCACCTGGAGTCCCGCCGTCTAGTGCACGCTCTCCAAGGTCACGAACTGGCGTGGCGGGAGAGCTGCTGCTTCCTACAGGCGGCCTGGGCAAAGTGGAGTGCTCCTCCAGCTGAAGCTCAGGGCAGCGGTTTCGTCACCTGAGGCGTGCCGCCCGCTGTATACGCCACTCCCGGGGCCTAGGACAGGCCCGGGCCGGCAGACACGATCGTGGGAACCCGAGAATCACACGGTAGGTCGTCGGTTGTTCCTGGGTGCGGCAGGAGGCACGAAAGCGGTTTCCTGTGCTGATCAAGGCCTATGGCCAGTCCTAAAAGTCGGCAGGTGGAGAAGTGAAGACAAAACACGTCTCAGCTCTTCGCCATCTTGGCCACGCCCCCCAACCAAATGTGTTTTAACGCTCAAATTGCTGTCGCGCGTTTTTAATACAGAATGACAACTTCGATTTTATGAATGAAACCTGATACTTTAAAGAACAACCACAGAGCAGGATTAAAAATTCTGAAATACGCTGATTTATATTCTCCCTGCTTTTTAGGAAGAGGAGGGTCTGCTACCCCAAGTGAATAAAGGGTAATCCCCACAGAATGAATACTAAGGACACCCTGATGGAAGTCGACAACATCCTGCTGGACCCGCAGTTGGGGGATGGAGGCAGAGAGATAATTTTATATAAATGGTGTCACACCCTGAAGTACACTTTATACTTTGATTATAAAGTGTTTACACTTGAATATAGTACCTATCTGATCCTAATGCTCAGCTTCCCCCTCAGTAGAAGTGCCACCAAAGGATGTATATAGTTTATCAGTAGTTAAAGGTGCATCTTTTTTTAGCGTCTGGCTACACACAGTTGCAATGTCTTTTGCCCTGCTAATGAGTCCAGAACAGGGCTCAGCATGTCACAGGAAGATATACTGCTGTTTACTTTCCATTATGTCTGCAGTGAAAGGGCTAGTAATTGTCAAGCTTCTTAACATAACATACATGGCATTGTGCTGCCACCATGTGTCCACATTTTATATTACAGGAATTCAAACCAGAGGCATTGGCATGCTAATGGTGGTTAGGATGTACTTCGCGCATTCTCAGACAAAACCTAAAAACAATTCTGTCAGGAAAATCTTTTCTTAGCACAAAATAAGAAGCTTATAGCCGGCTTACCGCCCACCCATTGCTCACCATTACTTGGCTTTGAAATTAATCTGGTTTCCTTGCTTCTTATTCTGCGCTGCCTCTTGCTCGCCTCCTACTTTCTGCAGGGAATTCATTGTTTGCCCCTTGCATGGCCCAAGTGCAGCTTCCTGTCTGCTGCCAGTGTCCTTCCACTGACTGCAGACTCCTACAGGTACTTTTTCTTGTAAAACTTTTTTTTACATGCACTCTTATAAAGTGCATAGGTATCCAGTTGCTCTTTCATCCCACGGCCCATGCTCTTGCCCCACGCTCCTCCCCTCCCTCATGTTGCTTGCTCCCCCGCTTTCCTCACGATTTCCCTTGTATTGATGCCCTCCTACAGTTCCATCCCCCCTCATCTCTCCTATCCAACAAAAAAACAGTAAACAAAGCCTAATAGCTCTTGCAAACATAAGCGCTATTTGACTTCGCTGAATGTTTTTAGACATATTGCACTGGAGCACGGGCTGCAGTGCAACATGGCTTAAAGAAAACAAGCATTTACTACACAATAGGTCTTGCATTTCGGAGAGTTGGCGCAATTGGCGTTGTAAATGACAATGTCTTATACCCATGTGTTTTGGTTTGGAGTGGAGTGGACCTATGAACATGCATTTGAAATGCAATAGGTTTCGCATTTATGAAAGTTAGAGCTCTTGGTGTTGAAAATGACAGTGTTTTATACTTTTGTTTTTTTTGTATGCAGTGGAGTGATGATATTTGCATAGCGCTACGACCATTTGTATGACCTGGTGGTGGAGGAGAACCAGAAAATGGGAAATAAGTTATGAGGGTGGGGCGACCAGAGTAATATGCTGGCGGGAAAAAAAGTTACATCCTGGAAATAGCAAATACTCATAGGGAATGCAAGATTAATTAAAGCTTGTGAAATGTAAGCAGGAAAAACATAGTCACCTGAAAGCTTTCACACTTATTATTCAGAAATCGTTGAGTGTTTTTTCCTGAAAGGTAAAGACCATGACTACTGGGCCGGATGGGACTTGTTTCAATGTTCATTGCTTCTATCCTCACAAAACATAAGCAGTATGGTTTAAAAATACCACATCCTTGAATAGATAGCAGCAGTACACATTTTATAATCTAAAATAAGGAAAACTGCTGATAAGGATCACAATAAATGTTTTCCTCTTCACACATCAATCGGGTATTGCGGTGTATTCAGGAATGGTGCACTTCTGAACCTGAAGAAAATAATGTTGTTCAAAGAAAGAGGAGAAAACTAAAGTAGCGCTTCACTGACTAACTTTGAAGCATGCCACAAATTGTGGATAAGGGCTATTCGTTGGAAAACAATACTTCCTTCCTTGGAGTATCTAAAACAAATGCTATCTCAAAGTAATCACGGTTTAATACACTGTTTGGCTGAAGTTAATTGTCTGTCTTGGTCAATACCAGATTTTCATAAAATCCACATGTGATCCACATACTATAAATGTATGGGTAATCCACATTGGATAGATTTCTGCGGAATCTTAAATAGGAATCCTTTACCAATTCATCCTACAAATTTGCCATGGTTCCGTCCTGCGTGGATCAATATGGGGCTCCGCTCGAGTAAGGGCTCCGTAAGTGTATTTATGGAAATCCATCCATGCCTAAGCAGTCTGTGCACACTATTGACTTTTTTTATTAAATAATTGAAATCCAAGTTTCTATGGGACATTGAGTTATAAAAGTAACTGTCAGTAATAACAAGCATTTGCAATGCAATGGGTCTCCCATTTGCAAGAGTTTGAGCGCTTGGCACTGTAAATAACAATGCCTTTTTTTATGTTTTGTGAAAATCTGTAAGCATGTGTAAACAAGCACTTTGTACTTATAGTCTTTGCTTACGAGGAGCAAGGTGGGCAGTAAAAGAGGCGCAGTTAGTGCCAGCCTTGCTTCTTGTAAGCACCTACTATAAGTACAAAGTGCGTCTTTACACACAGCTTGTAGATTTTTAAAACACATAAATAAAAGGCATTGTCATTTACAATGTAAATAGCTCAGACTCTCAGAAATGCAAGACCAACTGCCAGGGCCGGACTGGCCATAGCAGGCACCGGGCAATCCCCCGGTGCGCCGCACGGGTGGGGGCCGGTATTGGGCCCCTGGGGGCCGTTTTTGTCACAGGGCCTGTACCAAAATTGGCTGAAAACCGGCCACGACAAAGAGCTCGGCGGCACCTCCAACCCTCCCCCCGGAGTGGGGAGGGGGTCCGGCTGAGCACTTTGCCAGGGCCGGTTGTGGTTCCCAGTCCGGCCCTGCCTACTGCCTTGCAAATGCTTGTTTGCTTAGGTATGTATCTGTTCATGTAGATGTCAAAAAGAACCACTTGAAATAAATATCCTGCTATTATGGAGAGGAATGCTGCAAAAAGGATCTACAGAAGGCCTTCTGGTACGTTGCTCCCCACGCTGCAACAGCACCACCTGATTGCCCGTGCCTCCCTGCTGTTGCCTCTGACGAGTGTTCGAGGCCCTCCTCCACCCGCAGGCTTCCACCTGCGCCTCATCCCTAGGTTTGCTCACTGGATTGTACTGTATTTTTTTTTTGGTTTTACTGTGATTTGTTCTTTCATTTTTATTCCTCTATTCCCTTTGTGCTTCTCTTATTTGCCTTCTGTATCCTTTGCCGTCCTCCCCCGTGATTTCATTTTCATTCCTTTTTAGGTCTTGCGCCTAGCGTTGCAGTGCGTAGCACTGATCGTGCAGCGAGAGCCTTCTTGTAGGGGGTTTAAAAACTAACCTATGAATCGCACACTCTTGTGCGTGTGCTTTTCCTTTTAGCCCATGCTATTGGCCTTTGAGTGCGTCTTTTTAACAAACACAGCACGCAATTGGCCAAAGGCGGGCGCATTGCTCCACTCATGGCCTATTGGTGTCAGTTACCGGCACCGCCGCCATGTGGTTTCAATTATTGTGCCCAGACAAGGGTGCGATAATTGAAACCACATGTCTCACTGTGGCGCGCGCGTGTGCACCACTCGCAGCCTTGTTTTCGATGTCATTGCCCTCCTACAAATTAATTAGCAAGGAGACATCACGTATACTAATTGGTTTTTGGCTGGTTTTGAGGAGGGTCTCTTCGGACAGACAGCAGGTGGCCACCTGACATCAATGTAACAAAAGCAGGGCATCATTAATACAGTTAGTTGTATAGTACACACCAGCCTAAAAGTATCCAAGAAAAGTGATACCTAATATCACTGTGCATTTAAGCAATGACTTCGGGATTGTGTTGTAAAACTCACCCCAATAGGCATCACAACGCCATCCTAACACAGTCTGTTTTCTCTTTTTACTAAAATCTTAACAGATCAGATTTTGTTTGGTTTAGATTTGCTAATTGTACAACCCAACCCCTGACCGTCTTTAAAGAGTCCGAGGCAGGGATGTTATTAGAGACAGTGTGCCCTGTGAAAAGACGGGCTGATGGAGAGATAAGGGACAGCTGCCCAGCCAAGTCTCTCTGGGGCCGCACACCTTTGATGTCTCCCCTCCCCTGCCAGATAAAGCAGGGCAGACCCAACTGTAAACTGCTTAGTAATGTCATCACTGCAAATCACTCCTGGCTCGAGGTGTCATGAGAAGCCAGCTCCACAAACGGTGAACCTGAGCAGGGTCACACACCTACACGCTGAGGGCTTAAAAGGTTAAAAACACTCCGCTCGTTTTGTCGTGTAAAGAAACTGCCGTGAATGCACCCAGGGCCGCTGATGTGAGGATGACGGACACCGGGCTGGAAACTCACACTAAACTTTTGATGGTTGAAGCAAACGCTGCACCCCACTAACGAACATTTTGCTAAAAGAGCATGCCATGTATGCCAGTTTTAGGAACATACGTGCTGCTACTTGAAATCTCGTGGAAGGAAACATCTGTGCTGCGTCACCGGCAAGTCTTTCACCACACAAATAAGTGGCATTGTTAGGTTTGGAGGGCCTGCAGAAAGGCGCATAATACACTGGCAAAAAATGCTTATAATTTATTTCCCTGTCAGTGCTTCGCTGATATCTGCGTGTTTTTAGGGCGGAATTAAAAACAAATAGTTTAAGAGACTGTGCTGGCAATACAAACCAAGGAAGCCAAGCTGCACTCTGCAAGGCAGGGTGGGGCACTTTTGTGTGCAGATAACAGCCCGGATCTCCCATGCCAACCCTTTCCCGTCATCAGCCTGCCCTTTCCAGCTGGACCCAAACAATGCTAAAAGAGAAACAAAGATGCCATGATTGCAGTACCTAAAAGGGCAATTAAGGATTCCTATTGCTATAAAATACAGGTTCAAGGAGTGTGGTTAGCTTCGGGAAATACAGAAGTAAGACACATAGTGAAATTCACTTTTAACTATGGTCATGTGAAAAGCAATTGTATTTATTAATTGCTCTCGCATTTTAGCAAAAGTGAGTTTCCTGTAATCAATGTGGTCTGAAACACTCACTATGACTATCGTTGCTTACTAAGGGTCATATTGCACATATGATCAAAGGTGCAACAGGTGTTTGCGCCCACTTTTATCACTGTCTGGGCACTTAGGTATTTCAACACTTGCTACAGTTCTGTAACATGGTTTGCAAGAGCACAAAATGTGTGCCAGAGTGGTCACAAGGGGGTATTTCCTTAATAGCAAGGTAGTGAGCCCCATACACATTATGGTATGCCTTTGCAACTATTTTTTCTGGGTGGAGTTAAAAACGTGCTGCAGATCACAAGAGATGTCCGCAGCAAGGATTTCACTTGCCGAGCCATCTTGTAAGCTATAGCATCTTACAACAAGCCCCCCTTCTCTCACAGTTCTGTGCACAAACCATGAAAATACCATCTCTCCACATGGTACAGATAGATACCACAAATATACACAACATATTACATAACAGTAATTTCTTTATCGCCACACTACATCCTTCTGTTACAGTGCTCTATGCCATCCACATCACTATAAACCCCTTTGTTCTAATTGTGTAACTGTGTCTCACCACATCCCTATCCTATGCTACACAACTCATGACCACTTCCCACTACATATCATACCACACCAACTCACCACATTGTGTCATGGGGAACAGGAGTTGGCCTTACGGCTAGGGCAGTCGACCTCGAATGTGGGGAACTGGTTTTGAGTCTCAGCAACGACGCTGAACATCCTTTGATTCTGGGCAAATCATTTAATCTCCCCGTGCCTAACTAAAACAAGCATTTGCAATGCAAAAGGTCTTGCATTTACACAAGTTTGAGCTATT
Source organism: Lissotriton helveticus (assembly GCF_964261635.1). Classification (NCBI taxonomy): domain Eukaryota; kingdom Metazoa; phylum Chordata; class Amphibia; order Caudata; family Salamandridae; genus Lissotriton; species Lissotriton helveticus. The sequence continues at coordinate 1,468,012,866 of NC_136067.1, forward strand.
GACATTGCAAATAACAATGCCTTTTATTTTTGTTTTCGTTTTTTTTAAAATAAATAAAAGGCATTGTCATTTATAATGTCAATAGCTTAAACTTGCGTAAATGCAAGACCTATTGCATTGCAAATGCTTGTTTCCCTTTGTGCTTTTCTCTGCGCCCTGTGCCCTCGATTTGCCTTGTGCACCCTTTGCCATCCTCCCCTGTTTTTTCCTGCCGCTGTGTCCCCTGCGGCCCCACCCCCCCTGCTTTGTACTGTACTACCTCTGTACCTTCTTTTACTTTCTGTTCCCCTGCGGCCCTGCCCCACTGCTCGCCCATTCGTCCACACCCTCCTCCCAGCTGCTGCTCCCTCCCACCTTCCCTTCTTATGGCGGGCGCGCGCAGTGGGCACGCCGTTGGCACGCCAAAGGCGCGACTAAGGCAAGCTCACCTGTGCCCGTCTGCGCCTGGACCACGCCCAGCGCCAGGACCCTTGGCCCCCGCGAACCACACAACACCCGTATCTGCTACGATGCCAGCACCTTCCAAGCACTCCACACCGGACGATCACACACCTGCTTCCTGGCCGCCCGAAGCTCACCCAAGGACCCTTCTCCTGCCAGAACTGCAGCTTCACCAGCATCCGAACCACCAAGCCATCCACCGTGAAGGAACGCAACCACCTCAGATGCATCCTTTTCAACACCCGCTCCGCCCGCAAACACGCTGTTGAACTCTGGGACCTGCACGACTCAACGTCCCCAGACTTCGCCTTCCTGACGGAAACCTGACAGAACCCCTCCTCGGCACCCAACCTCGCCATAGCCATTCTGGACGGATACAAGATCACCCGCAGGAACCGCTGCAACGGATTTGAAGGAGGAATCGCCATCGTCCACAGGAACACCCTCAGAGCCTCGACCAACACCGACGACACGCTCAGCACCGCCGAACACCTGCACTTCCAGCTCAACACCGATTCCAACACCACCCTCAGAGGAACCCTCATGTACAAACCCCCCGGACCCCGACCACAGTTCAGCGACTCCATCGTCGACTTCGTCAGTACTCACACCCTCGCCTCCACAGACTACATACTTCTTGGGGACCTGAACTTCCAACTCGAGAAACAACAACGACCACAGCTCCACCACCCTGATTGACAACCTCGGACTCAGACAACTCTTCATGCATAGGTCCAGTCAAGACTTGTTTTTTTTCCCAGGCAGTGAAAAATGAGAGAGACGGAGGACAGGTTCAAAGATGTGAAATGGTACAGTAGAGTCAGACCAATAGTAGGATGAAAAGGAATATGGCAGTGAAACACCACACAAAGACATATAGTTTTTATTACTGTATTGAGGTAGAAAGCTTGAAATTGAGAAAAGTGCAAAAATCAAAGTCCTAACCCTTAAATCCGCCTTAATAAACTTTGTCATGTTCCATATGTGATCAAATGTGGCATATCCCCTTTTATTACCAGTTCAATACTGACGTTTTATATGGAATTGTACCCTTGGCAGTGTTATTGTAGGATCATATTTTGGTCCCAGAAAAAAGATTGTGTGTCCTCTTCACACAACAACGCTGAATATTCTACCAAATGCAATGAAAGACTTTGTTGTCATGCTGCTGGATATCAATTAAGGAGATAAGAGAAGGAATTCGGTACGGCTGACCAAGCACAATGTGAGAGAACCTAAATGCCTACTGCATTTGTGAAATTACAACTTGGCACAGGTAACAAAACACCATAAAAATGTGCCGTTTGACAGGTGTTTTGCTGTTAGAATAAAAATAACAAATGGCAACATTTTGTAGTGAATGTCAGGCCGAGTAGCTGCTGACCGGGTGAGGCAGACAGATGACAGAGCATGGAACAAAGTTCAACGCTCGTAACGCGATGGGGAGCAAAGTTCAAGGAAGCCTGCGCAGAGCATGGTCAGACTACCGGAGGATGAAAGGATGAATATGACTCATTACAAAGCGTACTAATACCACCCGTGCCATTACAACGTGGGTAATACTACGCGTTGTAAATTACAACATGCCATTACATTGCATACTTAACCACGCATATACCTTTACCACGCATGCCATTACAACGCAAAGGCATGCGGTGTGGTAAAGGTATATGTGTGGTAAAAGTATGAAATGTAAGTGACACTACCCTGCCCTACCCTAATCCCTAATATCGTACCCCTGCACGATCCTCCCCCGACCCTGTGCTCTCCCTACATTAACACTACCCAGCACGACCCCTGACACTACCCTAAACACTAAAACACTACCCTGTACTACACACACACACACCCCGACACTACCCTAAACCCTAAAACACTACCCTGCTCTACACACACACACACACACCACGACACTACCCTAAAACCTAAAAAAGTAACCCCCACCCCAGGGCCAATCCGCCTTACCTCTCTCTCCTCGTGGTTCCTCTCGCCTGCTGAGGGGCGCTGCATGGTGTAAGTTGTTGTGAGGAAACGGAAGAGCCTCAGTTTCCTCACAACAAGGCGGATCGCCATTACATCGCATGCGTTCTAAAAGCGCATGCGATGTAAAATAAAATGCGTAGTAATGGCTACACGTTGTTACATCGTATGCGTTGTAATGCTTAAAATGTAATGGCTTGCGGGGAAACAGCCGCGTTGTAATGACTGTTTCCCCTACAGGACTGTTCCTGCTGCATTTTTGCTTCGCTGGCCACAAAAGAACAAACCTGAATCACACTATGATTACTATAGAAACACTTGGAAGTCATAGTGTGCACTAAAAAATGGCACTGCAATGCTGCATTAATAGCAGTGTGAGCGCTTTACTGGTGCTAATTAATAGCTGCTACTCTTCACTGTGGAAGAACAATGGTTTGTTTTAATGTGCGTCCCATAATTAGGATGTGGTCTGTCTCTTTTTCATTTGAAGGATGTGCCTCTCCTCCATAGTAGTTTTTATAGTGTTTGTAAGCACCGCAGGGGCATGGGCTAACGCTCATCCACGTCCGACATTGAAGAGTAGCATAAAAGAAAAGAATTGTATACCGGGTAAAGGGGGCAAAAAAAAACCCACACATGCACACAGGGAAAGATCACTGTGACGCACACGGCGGCTACCCGGCAGTACAGTGCAATAAACACTACAAAAACTACGACGGGCCTCCTGCAGCTGGTCGGGAGTAGAGAGTGGAAAGTGGTGAATTTAAAACAAGTAGTCCCCAAAGAACGTCATAAACAACTACAGCGTAAGGTAACTGTCGTTGGCCGGTGCTCCTGAACCAAAAAAAGGGAAGGGAAGTTTAGGAGCACCACCAATAAGGAGCCAGGAAAGGCGAGTGATGCAGGATTGACCCAATTGAAGCAGAAGGCGTGTTTACACTCTGTAAAGAGAGATTACAGAAGGTCTTGCAAACAGCCCATGCGCGCTGATGTTTGACCTAAAAACCAGATAAAAAGGGGCAAGTCTCAAAACGTCATATGTAAGCTCCGGGGTAATGAAATTCCTAGGTTAGATGCCAAACTGATGCAATGACGTGGCCAAGTGGTATCGCTCTACAAAGCATACAAATGACAAAGAAATACAGTGTTGACGGTGGTGCTCTGTTGATGGGTAGTTAAGGTCGCATTAATGAACTCATTTATTAACATTTGTGTTTTGCATTTTGTGTCCTTTCATATAAGTTAAGCAAACACAAGGAGATGGACGGTGCGCTGAAACTTTTCAGACACTCGCCCCCAGTCACAGATCTGGGTTGAATCCAACATCATTCTTTAGCTCACTTCGCCACCTCAGTTCAAACTCAGCTATATGCAAATCACTCTTGACCCTGTGATTCATGGGATCAGTCCAGCCTGAACTGCCAAGCCAGGTCTTCCCTGAACAGGAAACAAGCATCCTGGGACCGGTTTCTGGGTAACACCCTTCATCAGCCAGGCTAGCTTGAATCCAGTGGTAAAGTGAGCAAGGGACCCACGTCTGGGCATACCCTGGCAACTTAGGGCGAACAAAGCAAACACAAGGAGATGATGGACAGAGCTCTGAAACTTTTCAGACACTATCCCCCAGTCACAGTTCGGGCTGGACTGTTCCCATGAGGCACAGGGTCCAGACTGATTTGCATATAGCTGTTTCTGAACTGATGTGGCGAAGTGAGCTAAAGAACGATAATGGATTCAACCCAGATCTGTGACTGGGGGAGAGTGTCTGAAAAGTTTCAGCGCTCCGTCCATCATCTCCTTGTGTTTGCTTTGTTCGCCCTAAGTTGGCAGGGTATGCCTAGACGTGGGTCCCTTGCTCACTTTGCTGGAATCAAGTTAGCCTGGCCGATTAGGGCTGTTAGGCCGAAACCGGTCCCAGGATGCTTGTTTTTGGTCCATCAAAGACATAGCTTGGCAGCTCAGGCAGGACTGTTCCCATGAGGCATAGGGTCAAGACTGATTTGCATATAGCTGTGTCTGAACTGCGGTGGCGAAGTGAGATAAAGAACGCAGCCGTCTCCTACCCAGCTGGACATCGGATAAAGACATTCCACGTCCTGCTGCTGCTGCTGTTCTCTCCCGCTGCTTACTGCCTCGGTTCGAGTTGCCACTGATGAATCATAATGGGGCCAGCCTTGGCGCAGCTTTGTCTCCATCGGCTGCCTGCCAGTCCTCACTGCCGCCTCGCTGCCTCCCCATACTGGCTATCTACCTGGATGTGCTCTGCCTTGTCCCCGACACCTGAGACCCGAGAGAACTTTTTCCAGCTATGGGGGCGTGGGAGCCACGACTGGCAGATTGTCTACACCGATGCCCCAGTGCATCCAAGCCTGCACACCTCCTCTCCCTTCCTCCCTGCCTTTGTCTTTGGAACTATGTACCCCACCTTGACTTTTTTTTTTGCACTTTTATTCTCGCTCCCTGGGTCTCTTACATGGACTTTATGACTTTGTAACTTTTGCCCTGCCCGCCATTTTGCTGCTGTTCTCCGCTGATTCCTCCGGACCCAGACCCACCATCTTGTTGAAACTTTGTCCTTTACCCTTTTCCCTCGTTCCCCCCTGTGAGAAGTTGGCCTGATGTGCAGTGCTCACTATTCTAGTGATCACTATATATCAGTCCAAACAACCCTTATTGATGATTGGTTGTAAGTCAACCTTATAGACCAGCTATCCTAGTAGCATGGATACGAGCAGTCTAAGGCTAAGACTCTAGAGGGCGTGTTAAGCCAGCTGTTTTACCATCACATTACCCCTTGAACACCCAGTGAAAGGACACCACACAAGTGTTATGAAAATAAACAGTGTATTTATTAGAATCACAACAACCCTGTACTCTTTATGAGGACAGGGTGCTAGGCACACAACAAAACTCTTACGAAAATACTTAAGTTAGCACGTTATACACAAATGCCCGAGGGGCACGAAAAACCATATACTTTAAAAGTGGAATGCGAATTACTAGCAGGTAAGTAACAGTTCTAATAGGCTTTGGAATCGCTAGGACTGGACTAGGGAATCGTTAGATTACTACTAGGAGACCCAGGGGACTCGGGTGCAGAGTGTGCACTCTCACGCGGGATGCGGGACAAAGTCTATGGAGGCTAGTAAAGGCAAAGTTAGTGTTCACGGGCGAACCCGACCTGGTGGGAAGAAAACGACAGTGGATCCTGACCCTAGGATAGTGAGGCTATGCTGGGACACCGAAGTGCCGAAGTTACCTAGCCCAGGGGCTGCAGCTGCATAGGTCTGAAAAGACGTCGGGGATCTCGTTGCCGGACCAGGAGCCTGGAAGGAAGAAGTTGCTGGCAGGCGACCAGTGAAGAAAAGTTCGATGGATCCAAGCCTGGATCAAGGAAGAAGAAAACCTGAAAGCAGAGGGGACCAAGTTCTTGAATCACTAGCCAGTGATTAAGTGGGCACCAGGATGGCACCGGGCGAAGTCACCGCAGTCAGGTGAGTGGGCGCTGCTGGGCTCTGCAGTCTCTCGGACCAGGAGGCGTTGTCGGCGACCAGGATGGAGGTGCGAGCTGTCCCACGAAGGTTCTTGCTGTCGACGTCGCTGGACCCAGGATGGGGCAACAAGTCTTGGCAAATGCAAGGCCCACGCGGTGGACCTAAAATGGCGTCTTGAGTGGACCAGGAGGGTCCAGGGTACTTCTCCGATGGAGGGAAGCAAGGGCCAGTCTGGAGCAACCAGACCAGCAGCAGAAATGTCGTCGGGCGTCGTCAGGAAGGCCACAAGCCAGCGGGCTAGTAGCCAAACAACGCGGTGAGCAGCAAAAAGCAGAAGGGCCCCACGCAGATCGTGGAGATGCTGGGGGGCTGCTCTTCGGTGCTGGAGCTGCTCAGGGTGGGGGCTTCTCGGACCCCAAAGCACTCACCAGGAATTCACTCGGTGGGCTTGCTGGAAAGAAGTCGTGCAGTCTTGCAGATGGCCGGTCCCTTGAGGTCTCGTCGCACCCACGGTTCTCAGCTGGGCTGTAGAGGTGGGTAGAGGTCAGAGGTGCCAGGGAAGCCGGTTCTCGTCGAGCTGGGCAGTCGGATTCCGGAGGAAGGACTTGCAGCAGACCGCAGTGTTCTTAGATGGTGCCTGCGGATGCAGGGTGACTACTCCTTAGTCACAAGGGAGAAATCTTAGGAAGAAGTCTTGAGTTCCTTTCGCAGAAAGTAGTTTCAGGATTCAAAGATGATCTGATTTGGAAGGGGGCCAGTTCCTACCTTTATCCTGTAAAAGGGGGCTGGCACGCGACTAAGTCCTGCCCTATGGGTGGGACTAGGAGGGGGGTGGTTACACCCACTTCCTTGGCGGGCTTTTCCCCAGCATAGGGTCTGGAGTGACCCTGGAACTGGTTCCAGCCAGCCTATGCACAGTGAGCACCGGGGTGCCACGTGCAGTCACCTTCCTCTAAAGCCCTGCCTACCTACAATACACAAAACCCTGTCTGGGACGGTGCTGGCACCGCCCCTGGCAGGAAACCCTTTGTCCTTATCTCCTGCTCTGGGAGGACTCCCAGCAGCAGGAGGGCAGACTTGTGTCTCGGTGGCAGCATCCATTTTGTGGATGCTAAGGCTCTGTCTGACTTTTAACCGGGTTATAGGTTACATGCATGTCGTGTCCCTCTAGAAGGGTGGAATGCTAACCCCGTCGCCAGAATTGGCGAGGGGTTAGTATTCCAATTCGTATGACACCTTACTCGACATGTTTTGATAAAGCGATACCAGAGTTGGCACATAACCGCGAGGATTATAATGCACTTAAGAGTATATGGTATGCGATATCATGGAAACGGCTAAGGGATGGATCCCGAAAGCCGCAGACAGGCTCAGCTCATGCCAGAGCACCATCTCACACGATTCCAAGCACTCTGCCTTCAGGATTGTTAAGGCCTGCCATAGGAGTGACTGATAGGAGATCTGTGTGTCCATTTTAGGGTTAGATATAGGTATACTATATCTAAAGCAAAGGGTGAGTACACCACCTTGCCCCAGCTGTCGTGCAGCCAGTTGTGTCAGTTTTAGTTAGTCAATCCAGGGGTGGCACAATACATGCTTCAGCCCCTGGGAGACTTCTGGGTGCACCTCAGCCCTGGGTACAGGGACTTGGAGAGGGCCCAGTGCCAATTCAGTACCTAAGTACAATTTGGATAGAGAGAACAGCTAGGCTGTGGGTCTGATTAGCAGGCCCACAGCCAGGGAAAGTCGTAAACCAGTGCAGCAAAAAGCAAAAATCTGGGTGATCATAGGATTGCAGACCCTACTCTCCTACACCCCCCTTGACCATCCTCAAACGTTTCTCCTTCTTTCTGGTTTGCCTTTTCTCCATCCCCTCATATCCCAGCAACCACTCTCATAACACAACTTTTGTCCCCTCTACCTTCTCTCCCCTCTACCTTCTCTCCCCCCTTTTGATTTTCCCCCTTCCCCTGTTAATTTCTGTGCGACTGTCTTTTTGACTGTTCCTTGACTGTACTCTTGTCATTTCCATGTAATCATTATGTAACTTATTTAAACTCGTAATTTGCAACTCGCTGTGGTGTAACCTAATGTGAAGCGCCTACGGGTCTAGCCAGCGCTATATAAAACTCATTAAATAAATAAAACGATGATGGATTCAACCCAGATCTGTGACTGGGGGTGAGTGTCTGAAAAGTTTCAGAGCTCCATCCATCATCTCCTTGTGTTTGCTTTCATATAAATAAGCAACAAATGCACAGAGAAACGCATTTTGCCACAAAGATTTTGCACCCATATACAGCACGTGGCGCATGCAGCATGTTTACAATATGCCTGTGCATTCAGGAATAACAGAAGCTTTGCTTGACGGGCAGGGATGCGGGCTGTGGGCTTTATTAATTAAACTGCTCTGTAACCGCCGGCAGTTCTATCTGCTGTGCCTGGCTGTCACTGACCTATCAAATGTGCAATGTTTCAATTGTATGTAATACAATGGGCGTGGCCTTCCGGTTCTGGGAGGCGGCAGGCAGTCCAGGCGAGGTTAAGCTACATTTTTGTCCAACAGACTATTTTGGCTGCAGTCCTATCCTCTAACTGCTGATGCCTTGATCTTGCGGAAGACATTTGATCTCCTGCCGCATACTACATACACTCTTGAAGAAGTTAAGGAATGCAGAGCTCAGGCCCTCCACAGCTGAAGCGGGCAGGTCGATGTGGTTTCCAGACTCCCGACAACCACACAGCAGTGGTACACGGACTTTGTTAAACATCATTCTTGTGGTGCATACTTCTCTTATTCATGTGACTTTTATCAAGGGATAATTTTCTCAGAGTCAAGCTTTACATGACGTTAAGCATATTTTTATTGTTCCAGTTACAAATTCGAATTTTGTTTTCAAAGATTGCTTCAAAAGTTAAGAAATAGATAAAAACATATAGCTTAAGATGTTTAAAGCTAATGCGCAGTTACTGTGATTGTAACAAAAGTAACCAATTCGAAAAACAAATGGCGGTCAGATGCTTTTTTCTATTTATTTACTTTTGTTACAATGGCAGCACTCGTGCTTTAGCTTTAAACATCTTAAGCTAAAGCGCAGGTGCTGCAATTGCTTCAAAAGTAAAGAAATAGGTAAAAACATGTTGTCTATTTCTTTACTTTTGAAGCAATCGCGACACCCGCACTTTAGCTTAAGATGTTTCAAGCTAATGCGTGGGTGCTGCCATTTTAAAAAAAGTAAACACACTGGAAAAAAAGGCATGCGGCCGTGTTTGGCACTGCAAATAACAAAAAAAGTCCGTCCTCCATTATGCCACCCAAGACGTGTTGCGCTGGGTACATAAAAAAAAAAAAGTGGAGAGGGTGTCCTGCCCTGCAGCAGCAGGCAGGAGAAAGCCATGTAAGAAAATAGAGCTCCGAGGCCTTAATGAAAACGGACGGAGTACCAACACGTAACGGGGTGTGTCCTAAGGAGGGACTACTAAGCCTATCGACGAATGAAAAGTCACAACTTTTCACAAGGACAGTGACAGGAGCCAATTAAACAGATGGGCGGAGTTTCATGCCCGTATCCTGAATTCAGCATGTCTTAAGAGATAGCGCAAGTGCTGCCTAGGTGGGAACATAACACTATGACCTGGTTAACGGCGGGCACGCATGGCGTTTTTTTTCCTTTACTTTAACACATATTTCACAGCAGCCCGCGCTGCTTGCTCTGGCATTTACTCTCCCAGCCCATCAGTAGTACCTCTGGAAACAATGGTTTAAGAGACGAGCCTAGGTCAAGGAGAGTGACTCTAATCAAAGGGGTGTAAGGGGCTTACACTCAGAGATTAGATTTTAGATTAGATTTATTAGAACAATTCTACAATTACTAAAAATCATTGCAATCAAATCAAAGGACTGTTAAAAGACTAGTGGAAATGCACACATTTTAAAAACGAGCATTTGCTATGCAGTCGGTCTCACCTTTGGGACCTGATGTGAATTAACCTATGTAGCACATTATTGTGGGTACAGCAACATTTACTGTTGAAAAACCCACTTTCTGGGGTGTAGGGGATATACTATAAGGTGCAGCCAAATCACAGCCTTAATGCACAGAGCAGATGGCAGCAATGTGTAAGTAAAAACAGCGACAAGCACGTCCTAATGTTTAACTCTGTTTCACACAGGTCTTGAAGTGGAATGAAAGAAGTCAGATGTTTTTAAAAAGGGCAGTTAAAATGCCGAGCATGCACACATTGCTACCGGTGTCTCTCATGGTATCACGGAGCTGACAAAACAACTGCTTTAAAGACTAGCCTTGCGGAAAAACAATATTACAGACAGGAGGGATTCACCCACTGCGGAGTGTTTTATGTACTGGAGTACCGCCCACCAGCAGGTTAGCCCGGCCTGGCACTATAACTGGAAGGTGGATAACCGACCGCTGATTAAAGGAAGTAACAACGAGTGCAGTGTATGTTGGCACTGTGTATGCAGAGGGGGTAGATGCAGATATTCGCTAAAATAAACAGCATTGCCAATTCCTTACAATTCACAAGTGGATAAGCCTGCCACACTTAAGCAGCACGGGCAGTTCATCTCAATTTATATTCAGATTTGAGTCATGTGATCCAGACCCCACCAAAACATATGTGAATTCAGATCCTATGATCCATCACTGACCTATGACAGCTTCTCTCTACCTCGACTTGTGCTTTTATCTTCAGGTAGTTCTGGTCTTTCACTCAACAGCGCTTTGCATGCTTACATTTTTTGGCATCTACTTACAATATTACAATAGAAACTCCAAGTCCCAGAATGCAGGCTGCTGTTGGCTAAAACACCAGCGCTGATTGAACGCATCACATTTATTATGAAAGTCAACAGCAGCTGCGCAGTCACCCTGGAATCAAGGCACGTACAAGAGCTAGGTATTGCACTGTGGCTTGAACACTGCAGGGTGAGGCTGTGGCGTATGTGTGCTATAGTGTTTGCATAGACAAAGAAGAAGAAGAAGAAGTTGTAAAAAAACTCTTGACGTCACCATTATTGAGTGCAGAGATACATATAACTGTTTGAATTAGTGCTTAATTTGTCAGGTGCCCAAAGTTCACCACAGATGCCCGCAGCCAATTCAAGTAAACGTTGGCGCGCCAAATGCCAACGCTGATAGTCGCAAACCTACATAATGTCTCTAAACCATTATCCGACGATAGTCTTAGGCCACTTAATGTCTGTTTGATCCATTACCTAACGCTCATTTACCCTTTATCAAACTTTTGCAGGTTCCAGCATTCTCACTCTGTGGCGGGTTGTCCATGTTTGCCTTCCTCTGTCTTTCAGATCTGTTTGTTTTTTCCCCCCTCTCTTGCGCTCAGGAGGTACCTGATGAGGAAATTAGGTGCCAGTGCCACCTACCGGCTGAAATTAAGCACGGGTTAGAAGACTGCTCGCCTGTCTGTGCTTCCCTGCATTAGAAGCAGCACTGCAGCTTTGTATTTTACTTGTCTGCTCTAAACCATCGATCAGTATCATGGGCGTAGGAGACACTACATTTCTGGGGGGGGGACAGGGACAACCTTGTGGACTTTCCTGTGACCCTATACAAATCGCCCATTGTGCGAGACCGTACGCACGTTAAACGTATACAATCGCATAGTTATGAAGAGAAATATTGAGAAGTACAGGCAGGTAGTCACAGTCTGCAAGTATGCTTTATTTTTATTTACGTTCACAATAAAGACCAAGGGCCAGATGTAGGTAATTTAATTTTACCACTTCTTAAATACCGAATCATACCGATTTGGTATTTAAGAAGTGGTAAAATAGAAGCAGGGAGATGTAGGTACATCCAGATGTTTTTTTACCGATTCGGTAAAAATCGGTATTTACCGATTCGGTAAATACCGACCGGTAATGCCCATGAATTCCTATGGGCTTTGAAGCCCATAGGAATGAATGGGCATTACCGAATCGGTATTTACCGATTCGGTAAATACCGAATGTCACAAGGGTGCAGGGGGTGTCACTTTGACACCCTCTGGCACCCCCAAAAGAGGCTCGGGTGCCATGTGGCAGGCATACCTGCCCTAAGGGCAGGTCTGCCTGTCATATGGCATAGGTGTGCATGCACACATGTGCATGCACACCGGAATCGGTATTTTACCATCAACTTGAAGTTGATGGTAAAATACCGATTCTGTAAGGCTTGTGGGACTCAGAAGAGTCCCACCTACATCTCAAATTTGCCGATTCGGTAAAAATACCGATCGGTAAATTGACAGAATCGGTAAATTTACCGACCGGTAAATTTACCGATTCTGTGTACATATGCCCCCTACATCTCAAAATCCATTTACCGGTCGGTAACGGCCGAATTCGGCCGTTACCGACCGGTAAATGCCTACCTACATCTGGCCCTATATGTGAAAAAAAATGTGTATAAATCTTGCATCTTCATGCACCAAGAAAACAAAGGCGGGACAAAAAAAGGAATAATAAACTAAACGCTCTTAGCGACATTCCTACATCTCAAAATGCAATCGGACAAATTAGAAATTGTTTTTCTTGCTGCAGGAATCTGTTTTAAAATTATGAACTTTATTTTGAAAAGCCAAATAATTTCTTGCGCCGTTCATTGCAGAGAACAAATTCTTTAGCTATTCTATGCAGGTCAACTGAGTCCATCATCTCTTTATGTATGTTGTATTGTTTTAAAAAAAAAAAACCTTTTCTTCTGGGGAATTTTTTTTTTAGTGCAACTTGCTTCAAACAAATAATAGAAAGCCGCCTATTGGATAACTTGTGCTATTCTCCAATGAAGCGGCCTTGGGGTTCCGGTGATATTTACACCCCTCCACCTGGCCTCGATGCAACTGTAATGTTGTAACCTATGGGATTGGAGGGAGGGGGGGAGAGGTTATGCTTGTGCATGTCAGTGTGTGGATAGAGTCTATTAATCTCTTAAATCAATAGACCAAATTATATGTAAATGGCACCAGAAACTATGAATCGAATTTTATTGCACAACATCCAGCGACTGGTGTTCAGTATAGCGACTTCAGAAGGATGAAATGCTGAGTACATCAGCACATATATAACTTAGATGGCAGCAGTAAGTCTTTTGCCGTTTATTTTAAGCCCATAATACATGAGTGCGCACCCAGTTAAACAGCACTGAGATTGTGACATGATGAGAACATCTAAGCCGACACAGCTCCTCCTTTTAGCAGCGCACGGGTTGCATTGCATCATTGTGTTATGTTGTGTAATGTCATTGCTGGACAGCTCACTGGAGCCCCCATACACCCGCGAAAACCCCATTTCCACCTCTCCCCCCCACCCGCCTGCGCCCGTAATGCCGGCCGTGACTGCATATTTTTCTAAACTGCATCCCAAGGTCTGATTTAACAAGGCTAAAGATATCCTGAACTCTGAAGGTATTGTCTGCACCGAATATTTTGAAAGCAGGAATACTTAAACGGGCCCGGATTGATTATTGTGAAAATAATGGTGCTGCTGAACCGGAGGAGAGAGTTGAAGCGGCCGGTGTGCGCCTACAATATTTCACCAACCCAGGCATGTGACCACAAAGCCTGCACCAGCCTCAGTGCCCCAATGAGAGGTTGCACGCGGACGGTACTGCAATGTATGGAATTACCATCCTTTATTATGGTTGTCATTATTACTAGTGATAACTGGTAATTCCCCAAAGCCCACCCTTCCCTGCTACCCCTCGTCCCACCCACCCCCATCCCTTGCTAAACGTGTGTTGGAGAGGTGCTTGTAATGTGTGGAATTAATTATTGGCCAGGGATGATTACGGGACATTTTACGATTATCACAACTTTGTGTTAACTAATAATTTACACTTGTCGGACCACTGATTAATAAAATGCAATCGGGCCTAGAATGAATAATACATATGCAAACAAATGCTATTGACGTTCGTTTCTGCGTGTATATGCACGCATCTATGTGTGCATTTATATTTTTCGAAAGGGCTGTCATGGCTGCCCTGAAATTTGACCGATGGCAAAGGTTTTCGTGAGGCCTATTTGGAATGGGGGGGTCTGATGCAAACAGAGCACTTGCCCCTTTTCTGCTGTTAGCAAAATGATTGTAAGGATATTTACAATCATTGACCCTCTGAAATCCAAGGTCACAGCTTTTGACCCGTAGGTTGGGCACAGATGTGTGCAGACGGATAGGTACTTTTGGGCTACAGAAGGGCCCGAGGGATCCGCATCACCGAGAGAAGCGAGGCAGAGCTGAATAGAGAGACGTAGAGGACCAAGAGAAGGATCTTTGTAGATCAAAGGGCAAGCTGAGTTTGGAGACAGAATTCAAGAGGATGGAAAGGAGTGTGGGGTAGCTGCGTTCAGATAGAGAAATCACAAGGAGGTGTGAAGAGAACACAACTGGGCTCTGAGGAGGTGAAAAAAAAGGACTAGCGTGCTGGTGAGGGATCAGGCTTGTGGTACTTTGAAGAGAGTGCCATAAATCAATAGTGCGCTTTCCCTGCCAAATCTCTGTTTCGCCTACTCTATATGTAAAGGCAGGCCTCATGAATGCGTACTGAAAAGTATTTCTGTGCATCCTACCAAATTATTGCACTCCGGTTATTACATGAAGATGATTGTGTTTTGACTCTATCCAGCATTAAGCAGCCCGTGGGGAAAATGAGCAGTTATTTTTGCATGGTAATGTCATATGCACATTTTGTTATTCCCTTCAGCATTAGCAGGGCAAGTAGGTTTTGCTTGCTGTGCTCGCTTGCCATAGTGCACTCAGTCACAAATTGTACACCCCACACCACTTTTATATGTCACCAGGCGCCCCTGGCAATGCAGTGTAACAGCCCTTGCCCCTACTTACAAGTTAACCGAACGTCAGTCACTTCAATGAGATAGGTACTCATGCAGGAGGGACCTCACACTTCGTGGGAGCGTGCTGCTGCCTGCAGCCCTTCCGTCTTCAAGCCGTCAACAGACACGGGGCGAGGAGTCCGAGGACGAGGTCAGGTCAGCCAGCAAATCAACCAGAGCACTGGCTACTACAGGCAGCTGAGGTGAGAACTAAATAATTCCCGGCGCCTCAGGGGTGCTGCGCCACACAGAGTTCAAAAGGGCAGAGGCAGGGGGGCGAGTGGCCTCTGCCGTCACCTTATGCTGTGACTATCGGATCATTGGCGGCTCACAGACAGGTGACTGGAGAGGCGCCAGGTCAAGTGCAGGGCCATTAGGTCTCGCAGCACCTCTCGCACTTTTTTTCGCGCGCTAATGGCCTGCCAATCTCCCTCTCAGGAGGTAGGTGGGAAATTTGTTTGACCCCTCGTCCCCCCCACCCTTGTCCCCTGTGTCCCTCCCCACTCCAAAATCTGGGGGGGATATGTCCCCCGCGTCCCCCACAGTTCCTACGCCCATGATCAGTATTATTGAATGTAACGATGCATAAAAACAGTCCAAGCTTTTCAGTGATATTATTTTGCGCAATGGAACTTGCCGGGCTGCCTGCTGACACAATGGAAAAATTGAGACTGCACATAATGCAAAGAGCTGAATCGACTGTGGGTTGCAGTCAAAGGTTTACGACTTTACTTTGTGCACGATTAAAACTCATCCAAGCCTAAACACAAACGTGGAGTGCTGTGTGCCGCGCCACCACTAGGACAGAGTGCACCACGACAGTCGGATGCCGAGGTTAACTAGAAAAAGATAAATAAATAAACCAGATGGGAGAAGAGCGCTCCGCTGATGGTGAGCGCGGAGTGCGGTGCTTGCTCCTTGAGAGTGGCGTGTGCTGCCCATCAAATTTGGTTCCGTGGGGAGGGTTGCAACAGATTAGTGCACAACACAGCAGAAGTTATTCTCTAAATCATCCCTGTTTTGCTGCAGCTAGCTTAGAGACTCAAATACAACGAGGAATGAAAACAAGGAGGAGGGGCCATCACATGCAGTACAGTGTGATGGCCAAAGAAAACGTTCTCTACGTAAAATCACCAGGGATGGAACTAAACAGGCAAAGGAGGGGCATTTACACAAATGCACCAGTGACAAGCCTGCTTTTCTGAATGCCACAGAAAGGAACCAGTGGCAATCGGTGGGTTTGCCAGCCCCCACAGAAGAGATATAACATGATCAGAGCCTGACCTAAACAAGCATTGGCATTGCCAATAGGTCTCGCTTGTGGGACCTTATAAGTATTTCGTTTTGCAGCACAATATCCTTGTTGCACCAAGGATATTGTGCTGCAAAACTAAATACTTATAAGGTCCCACAAGCGAGACCTATTTGCAATGCCAATGCTTGTTTGGTGTTCCCGCTGTCTGAGGTGTAATTGAATCAACCCCAGTGATACCACGCCGCGTAATTTTACACAATTCTGTGTAAAAAGCGTAATGCAAAACGCCAGCTAGCAAGTGAATTACGTCGGCCTTTTTACATATTTCACCAGCGCCTTCTTTCGAAGTGTTGTTTTCCTATGCACTGTGCAGACTGCAGAGCACTTAATTTCTCCAAAGTGCCCTGAAGCCAGAGGTCACCCGCACCAGGCGCTGTCTGTCTGGGGCTCTGCTGGGCGGGCTCACCGAGACTCGTCAATTAGAGAAAAGCTCGCGCTGAGTTGAGTAACGTAAACATTTCTAGGCTTTCACGACAGCGTGTTGACAATCTTGTCATTTTAACTTAAACTGTGAAGATTTAGATCACAGAATTAAAGTAACAAAGTGAGGAAAATATGTGCCGATGTTTAATTTGTGTAGCACGAGTTAGTGCTCCGAAGTTTTGTAAAGTTGGAGACATCCGGCGGTATCTCGTGAGATCTCAAACTGGCACGGAGGTCGTGAGTCTGATAACACAAGCAAAAGCAAATGGTGGGGGCCTGAAGGAGGAGGGGGTGCGAGGGATGAGTGAGGATGGGGTAGCAGGGGAGGGAACACGGCCTGGGGGAAGCTGGCTGGGGAGGGGGAGGAGAAATCCAAGGAAGGCTGTGTGCGGGGAGAGAGGGGAGGAGAGAGGTTAGGTGCTGGAGCTGAAAGTATGGCCGATAGGAGGGAGGGAGGCTGATGCGCGTTCGTGTTTGATCACGTGATTCACGTGAACGTAAACAAAACGCCAGCGGAAAGCCCTTAGTTTGACGCTCACTTGCCCTGCTTACCTGGAAGGAGGATTCTAGCTCCACACGGAGGGTGCATAATCACCTGGGAAGGTCCGTTTGGGAACCAGCGCCGCTGGTGGGAGCTGTACCGCATTCGGCGGTCTGCCTGCATGCTCCCAGCGTGCGCTTGAACTTTAAATCACCACCTGCCTTCACCGGGGGACTGCGAGGACCAGCAGCCTCCACAACTACCAGCTGGTGCCTCTTCCCCCGGCGGCCGCGCCCCCTACCACTCAGCATTTACTGTTCGCGACACCCGCTCCGCGGGTGCCGCTCACTTGCCCTGCTTACCTGGAAGGAGGATTCTAGCTCCACACGGAGGGTGCATAATCACCTGGGAAGGTCCGTTTGGGAACCAGCGCCGCTCGTGGGAGCTGTACCGCATTCGGCGGTCTGCCTGCATGCTCCCAGCGTGCGCTTGAACTTTAAATCACCACCTGCCTTCACCGGGGGACTGCGAGGACCAGCAGCCTCCACAACTACCAGCTGGTGCCTCTTCCCCCGGCGGCCACGCCCCCCTGCCGGTTCCCTATTAAGTCTGTAAGCCAACCCGCAACGCGGGATGCGCGCGGGTCGAAGCGCGAGGCGAAGCCTGGGCCAAGGGCGGGCCCGTTTAAGCCCGTTCAAGACCGGCCAAGACTGGACTGGGCCACCCCATTTAAGTTTTCTTTCTATTTCATTTTCTCGTTGATATTGAGTTTACTGCCAACCAGATCCCTGTAGTTTGTTTTTAATACACATTAGATTTTCTGTACCTTTGCATTGCAACGATTTAGATTGCATTGCATTATGTCTCCGAGAACTACCAGGAATACTGTCAAGAAGCAGGCCCAAACTGCTGCTGAGGTCATTGGACCAATAGACCAATTCATCACTAAAGCCAATGAGGCTATAAACCAGGGTATCACCTTACTGGAACGGAGGGTCTCACAGGACCTGGCTATCGCCAGACGCTCTTCACTGGGCTTACTAGCTATTGCAAAAACTCCCCAGCGTCCTGTTGAGCTACCCCCTCTCTTGGCAGTTCACGCAGAGACGCACACTGTTCCCCGCACAGTGGACCTATCTGCGTTTCTAGATCTTTCCGAATACCCTCTTTCACTTGAAAAATCCCCAGCCATCTTTGCTACCTAAACAGACGCTGTACCTTCCCCAACTACAGCTAGGGGCGTACGCGAAGGAGCAGTCCCCAAAAAATCGAAGAAGCAGCAAATTAATAAATCTCACCATATTACTACTTCTCCCCCATAACTATCTCTGCAACTCCTTCTGTTTCTCACCCCCCCCCCCCACAAACTCCTCATTCTCCCACAACTCCTTACCAACTTCCTTCCCTGTCTTTCGTACATGCAGCGGATCCTAATACGGATAATTTGAACGGTAGTTGTGCCAGCTCTAGTAGCTATGACAGTGAAGGAGGTATGGAAAATGGCAATCTTACAACTAACATTTGTAGTAATGACAGTTTACTGCTTAGCAGAATTGGTGATCTACTTAAGTCCTATTTAGAACCTATAGAAAAGGCTCTGCTCTCGGTCCAGGCCCAACTAACCCAACTGTCCTTAGCCCTAAATTCAAACAAGAGTAACACGAAAGAGCCCAACTTGGCCCAAGGCAGGCCTACTATTCATACTACAAACGCGTTAAAGCCCGGTACCACTGTACCGAATACCAATATTAATAACCAAAAGGCCCCAGAGAAACCCAACCACAAACAACCATCAGCACTCACAACTAAGCCACAAGCACTTCCCAAACCTTCTAATCCCATATCGTCCCAGCCTTTAACCAATCCTAAGCCTCTATCATCTACCAAACTCATCCCACTTTCTGTCCCCCCCACCCCTGCCCTTCCTACCCCCGCCCCTACCCATCCCAAAACCTCTGTTGGTTTTAATACCATCCCGAATAATCGGAAGAGAAGGGGCCACCCTATCCATCTCCCACCCGAGGCAACCCCCTACGTAGTAATAATGACAGGCGTCCCGGAACTCCCCCCAAATCAGGACGAACCAGTTTGGTCTCTAAAAAACAAAGTAATTTACTGGTTGTCCAAAAATAGACCCCTACCAAACTTCTTGGACAACAGACTCACCACCGTACGCAGAGTGCCCTGGCTAGGTAATGAACCCCAAAATATCCAGGGTGACTGCGTCATAGTAAATTTCGCCGATCCTAACACAGTGGAGCATATTTGCTCCTGGGGAGATCATATCTCCACTGAAGGGATAGCCACTCATAATTTGTCATATTTCTACCCCCCAACCTCTCGACGCAATGTCGGTCCCCCGTGGTCTTGGACTAGGGTGGGGAATTGGGGTGGAAACAGAGATCGAGATCACTGGTCAGGTTATGGTTCTACTAATCCACTACCTGGGCACTCTACAAACTGGAGAGGTCCACCGCTATCCAACAGGTATGATTGCCTGGACATGGTAGACTGACCACCAACCCCATCCTCTAAAGAACATGGCACCAACGACGTACCTACTAACCCCAAATCTATCCCCAAGAAAATGCTGACGGTTAGTTTTACACTGCCATCCTTGTCTGGTACTCTCATTGAGCCCTGCACTCCTTCACGAACTTTGATTTCACACTCATCACCTTCCACTTATCAAGATCCCTGTCATATTCAGGCAATTCCTCTCGAGGATTTATCCCCGAGTCAACATCACATCATTCCACAACTCTGTGACCCAAACCGTTATTCCCCCCTTCCTGTCCCACCAGTTCAGTCCCAACCCTTACGTCCTTCTGACGATTCTCAGATCTCAAGTCCCACTCTTCCATCAACCTGGGATCTTCCAGTCCTATACTGGAATGTAGCAGGTCTTAGATCCAAGACCCACCTTCAGTCTTGGCTCGACTTGATCAATGAGCATAAGCTAATCTGCCTTCAGGAAACCTGGACATTAGACCCTATCCACATCCTGGGGTTTAAAACCTTCCATTTTTCTGCCATCCCGTCTGCTCATGGAAGACCCAAGGGTGGTTTAGCTATCTACATTTCTAACCAAATTCCTTATACGACCATGGAAGTCCCGTCAATATCTTCAATTTTCCAAATTCTTAAATTAGTTCCTGACAAAAGTTCTTGTTTCTATTTTATTAACATGTATAATAATTCCTCACCCGCTGACTGTGTAAAATCTCTGTTAGAAATTTCATCATATTTGCATGGCCAAAAAGTTAATAATCCGCAGATACAATGTCATGTTGTGTGGGGTGGGGATTTTAATGTTTACCTATGTAACAAATACAAAAAAGGTATCTGTGGGCTTCAAGACGAGCATGATGTCCCCCTGGCCCACTTTGCACATTGTACTACCGGGGCTGCTCTAAATAACTGTTTTTTTGCTCTTGAACTTGAATTTGCGAACGAATTAGTGAGTCCTCATGCTGAGTTTAAGCCGACCTTTCACGGTAGAGGTTTTTCTACTATTATTGATTTTTATATTGTGTTCCCAATCTTTAAATAATCGCTTAAGAAACTTTATAACTGGTACCGATCCCTCTAGTGATCACTACTCCAATAGCATCACCATAACATTAAATATTCCCTCCCCAGTTTGTTCAAAAACAAGTCTTTTAATGCAGCATTCCCTGGAGATGGGTAAAATCAATGGCTACACTGTAAAATGGTCAAAGATTAACCCCACAGAGGTCATTAGCGATATTATTCAAAAAACCCTTCCCTTAATTTACCACTGTTTGGAGGAGACATCATCTCCCCAGCTGATCCTCTCTAGCTTTGCCAAGATCTTAGAAACTATACGACAAGAGCTTACACGCCAACACAAGATCCACGACAAGGACTCCAGGGGGTGGTTCGATTCCCATTGCCGAAAAGCCCTTTGTGCACTAAAAAGTGCTCTACATAATCAAGTTAGGGACATGCCCCTAATAGCCTCTCTAAGAAGAAACTATAAGTTGGCTCAAAAAATCCGCAAACGGGAAATAAAAAACAACCTTTGGGCCCAATTGCACCGGAGCACATTAAACAAGGACACCACCTTGTTTTGGCGAACAGTTAGGGCCCCTTTTCTAGCTGATCCGACTGCCACTCGCCATCTAGATGTGGCAGTACCCGCCGAAAAATGGGTAGCCCATTACTCTCAGATTTTTGGGGACCCTACTCTAACAACCGAGAGTTCCAGATCTGGGGAGGCAGCCCCTATAAGCGATAATAATATCTATCCCATTGACCTCCACTTCGACCTTGTGGAGGTGACCGCTGCGTTGACTTCCTCTAAGACTGGTAAAGCCCCCGGCCCGATGGTGTGCCACTTGACATGTTTGTGAGTAATTTGGACTTATGGTCCCCAATCGTTACGCAGGTTATGTCCGCAGTCTCCCAGATTGGCCTTATTGATTCCTGGTCCTCTTCTGTCCTTCTACCCATATTCAAAAAGGGAGACCGCGATAACCCAGCCTGCTACAGACCCATTTCCCTCCTGGATTCTCTGGGCAAGGTCGCCGGAAGACTAATCTTGGAACGTCTTCGGGACTGGGCCTCGGAGAATAAGATCATAACCGACTTACAGTTCGGTTTCCAGGAGGGATTTGGTACTGTCGAACAGGCCTTAAATCTGACCCTGCTTATGGGCAAATACGCCTGGGCCAAAGGCGGGAATCTCTATCTGGTCTATGTGGACTTGAGTTCCGCATTTGACTGCGTAATTCATTCCAAGTTGTGGGAGATTTTGAGCAACCTGGGCGTAGATCCTGCACTCCTGAAATTTCTCCGAGAGCTATACACGGATGCAAAAGCATGTGTGAGATATGGCATCAATGGAGAGCTTTCGGAATCATTTGGTATAGCAAAAGGCGTTAGACAGGGGTGCGTCCTTGCTCCATTCTTATTTAACATCTATACAAACGGGTTGGAGCAAGCGATGCTGGTAGATAACAAAGACCTCCCCTGTATAAACACCCGGCCGATCCCTGCATTATTATATGCAGATGACTCTGTCATTCTGGCAAGGACGCCGAATCAGCTCCAGGTTCAACTGGACAAGTACTGCCAATACATGCTTTCTCTTGGACTTAAAGTAAATAAGTCCAAGACTTTTGTCATGTATACTGGCAAGAAAGCCCAGAAATGCAAACCTCTGTTTATAGATAAGACTAGGTTAGAAACTGCTAAAACATATCCATACCTAGGGATTCTTATTGATAATCATTTGTCCTGGAAACCTGCCACTTCCAGTAAGAAGCTGCAGTTCCAGCGTACAACATCGGCTCTGACTTCGTTTTCAAGGAAGTTGGGCAAGCCTGCCCCTGCCGTAATTTTGAAAATTTACCAAGCTAAATGTATGAGTGTGGCCACTTACGGTGCGGGGATATGGTGCCACACCCCCGTTAATGAGCTCCAAATAATCGAAAATGATTTTTTGAAATACATACTAGCCCTTCCCCGAAGCGCTTCTACCTACGGTATCCATATGGAGCTTGGTTGGGAGTATCTTACTGACATCATTAGATACCAACCGATTCTCCTTTGGCATCGTATTTGGACTCAGGAGCAATGTCTCCTTACTAGGTCATTAATAACTGATTGTCTTACGTTGACCTATTGGAAAAAGATTCCCTGGCTATTATATGTTTCTAGATTCTTGAGTGATCTGAATTGTTCAATATTTTTTACTGACCCGGTCTCACTAATGGCTATATCAAGAAAAACTTTGAAGAATATGTGTGTTGCCCATTTAAGAGACTTACGCATGTGTTCCGAAATTGGCAAACAATCAAATGTTCATTTAACGACGATACAATCCTCCTATGGCATCCAACCTTATCTGTCATTTTACCTGTCAAATTATGATAGATATGTTTTAACTAGGTTCCGATTTGATTTATTCTATCGTCTTGTTTCACTTCCTGAGCCTTCTGATTGGTCACGCGAATTAGCAAGCTGCCCCTGTGATGGATGTACCCGCCAGTCTACCTTGCATGTAACCTTTTTTTGCAACTTTTATGAGACTCCGCGTAAACGCTGGTTGGTCCCTCTTCTCCGACAATTAGGTCTGAGAAGATGCAGACCTGCTCTTTTGGCTCTTCAGTATCTAGATACCCCGTCTGCTGCAAAATCTGTAGCTTGCTTCCTTAAAGCATGCTTGAAAATTCATTCCCAACTATTGCTTACTGTGTCATAAGACTCTAATCAGTTCTATATGAACAACCTGTTATCTCATCTCTTTACATAGTGACACTGTATAGACGATTTTTTAATGATTTCCTAATGCATCGATTCATTGTGTCATGTATTCTCCTGCTAAAAATGTTTAAATTGAAACTTTTATAAATTGTTGTAACTATCTGTTTTTAATGCACTTTTATGATTGTAAATTCAATCGAAATAAAGTTTCTTTTGACTTTGACTGTGACGAGGATTTTGGCTACTTGAATTCTCGCTCCGCTCGATGCGCTTGCGCGCATCGATAGGTCGCGAGACCTAAAAATACTATTCCATAAATCATTTGTTGTTGGAGTAGTCGCAGTAGGTATAAATCTGATAAATCGTGATGTTAACCATGATGTGCAGAATCACATACAAATTGCATGGCTGTAATAGTTCGATATACCTGAAGGACATGGCACCAGTGCAGCCACAGGATAAACATCTAGTTGTATTGTGATAATAAATACTAAAAACCATCTTGACTACTGTGGAAGCATCTCCTGAGCAGTCATAACAGTGCGCCAGCTGATTAAGAAGTTATTAAAAAGGCAGTGAATACTGTAACTGGAATTAGCTACACATTTTTACTATTGATAAACGTTAAAATGAATACTTTTATTAACCACTTGGATGCTAAGCATCTGGTACCACTTCAATGTAATTTCCATTGAAATCAATGGAAACTCCATGACGAGTTACCCTTGTCATTAGCACTGAAGGGGTTAAGAAGTAGGCACACAGGCCATGTTGGTTTTGGAAAAGAGATCCCTGTTGGAGGTCGCTACCTTAAGTGCCTTAAGCCAGTGTGGTTAGAGATGCACACTTTGAGTATAGATTTAAAGAGCTTCTTAAGTGCATATCATATGGGCTTGTCGAATGATCCCCCGTGAGATAGGAGTGGCTTGACTAACTATGGGGTAAGTGCAGGGAGGCTTACCCCAGATTAAAGTACTGTAGATTCTCCCCCAGTGCCAATTTGTAGGATAGTTGAAATACCGGGCAACATGCATGATGAGTGAACTTGGACCCTCTTGCCACCTTACCCGTGGGATAATGGGGGACAAAGCTGCACAGTGCATATAGGAAAATAAAGTACTTCATGTTATTATTTGAGGTGCTACATCGCATGTCCAGTGCCCTCTTTCGGACTAAGCAGTGTGCCGGCCAACTAAGTTGATGAATGAGATCCCCTAAGTTCACGTGGGGTCAGAGTTACACAGTGACATGGTGGGGGGGGGTGAAGAACCCATAGCCCACGGAGCTGCCTGGAGGACTGAGAAAGCAATAAAAACAAGCATTGGCATAGCCAATAGGTCTTGCCTTTGGGACCTTATAAGTGTTTAGCCATGCAACACTTGATGTTGTTGCACAAAGGATATTGTGCTGGATAACTAAACACTTATAAGGTCCCAAAGGCGAGACCTATTGGCTATTCCAGTGCTTGTTAGGACTAGGGAGGGTGAAGAGTAGCAGATTAGGTAGTGTTGTCTATATCGGGAACACTGAAAGAGCATTCAGACTTATAACTATTTCACTGTCAGTTACAGATTAAAACGAAAGTATGGATTCTGGGTATTGGAAGTACATATTAGGTAGCTAAACGCTGGTTTTGAAGCCTGGTGCTTTTTATAGACTCACAAACATTGCAGAACTCTTTCTCTTAGTATCTGTTTCAGCCACCTACTTCAAAGATTTAAAACAACACGAAGAGTGTCATTTGAGCCATACATCTGCAAACACCATGATACGGGTTCATAAAGCTTGCCAAGAATCCATAAAAGGATACCTTGAAAGCATAAGTGGCTTTAGCACTGCGTAATAATATGCCACTACTGGGTACAATTAGGCATAGTAAATCATCACGAAAAGGCTGGCTCTTGGTCATTTGAGAACGTCAAACTTGCCAGGTTTTTTAGACATTAGTAAACTCCTCTTTAACCCTTGCCCACACCAAACGTTCCCAAGCTGTAACAGGTAGTGGTGAGCCATGCAATCCCCAAGATCTCCCACACAATTTCGATATCACTTGGAGGTGTTGAAATTACTAACAGGCTGATATTGAACTCTACATTAAAGCTCCAAATAACCACAGAGATCTAAATTAAGGGGAATGGGGCACTCGAAGGACATTCCACGGAGAGCACCCAATAACTAAGGTGCAAAGCACATAAAAGAGTGGGCGAAGGAGGACAGCGCCAACATGAGTGGCGTACAGAGCAGTGCATTATAGAAAGCAAACTTTATGGGAAACTAACTATATATACACAAAAACCTGGGTGTCTAATAAGAGACAACTATGTCTCTAAAAAACATATACTGTGTTGAGTTTACCAAATGCATAACTCAATTACAGAAAGTGTTTGAATAAGGTTTTGACAATCCGACGCATGTAACCACCTGCAAAAGTAGGTGAGATCCAAAATCCAGAGTTGGATTACCATCAAAATCTTGTTGGTGGTCTGATTTTTTCTCATCTGGTCATCCACAGGACTGAGCTGGTGTGTCTCCAGTTTAGCGAGACTACTTCCAGAACAGCCTGGTAGGACATGGGTCAAGCCCACAATCGCTCATGTGACCATGCGTAGGATCACCAAATAGAACAATAAGCAGTGCAAAGGTGAAAGTGTAAAAAGGTGAAATTAAAAGAGAATAGAAAAATCACAGTAAGAAAACTTTAATAGCTGTGAGTTCCTTTCCATTTAAAAACCAGAACAGCGCAAAATCACAGTATCAACAAATAACTGTTTAGGGGCCAACATGTTTCAGCCATACAGGGGAACACTCCCTAGGCTTTCGTCAGGGCCTCTGTTCTTATAAACTCTTGCTACTGCTTGTGCAATTCACAATCATAGTGAAAACAAAAACACAGTGACAACTATAAAGGATATGTTTTCTCATTCCTCCTTGTCAGCAGGTATGTAATTTACCTAGAAAGTGCAAGATGGTGTAAGTGCATCGGATATAAAACCATATAATGTAATTAGAAAAATTGAAAAGAGGACCAAATGGTTCCTTACTCACCCATCTCGACAGGGGAGAATACCTCACCTCACCTGGACCAAACTCAGAATAAGGGAGGCCACGCACTAAGAACAAGAAAAGGGAGTTCAAAAATAAAAAACCAGCTAAGAACCTGGGTTTTATTACTTATGTTGTCATCCCTATAGAGACTATGTTCTGTGCTCAATACTCTAGCAGCCAAAAAAGAGCCAGGCTCACCCACATGTAGTAGGACTGCCTAGACTGAATATGTAGTTAACTGTAATAATATGTACAAGGGCTTAACATTTATATATACAACAGAGGTTACACTTACCTCTCCGTCGTTGCCCCAGGCAAAGTCTGAGGTTGGGGGAGGCAACGAGTGGGAGGGGTGAGGTCATTCTTATAGGCACGTTCGACTTAGTGTACACCCATTAGTCTCCACCCATAGGCTCCCGTTAACTGAACGTGTGTCTACTCCATTCAAAAGTACTTAATGTCAGCGCGCCTGGGCATGGCAATATAAATAAACACTGGCATAACAATATAAATAAACACTTACAATCGCCAGGAAAGGTTTCTTCATTTAGCTCGCGTTCAGTGTTTTTGTATATATTCCGGTATACGCGGCGTTTCAGGAAGTGAGTCGCGTGTTCTCGCGAGATTTAGTTGGAACTACAAGGGGAGGAGATTGTAGTTCAAAGGAGAGGCTCCCGCGACCCTAGGACTTTGGACTTGAAAACCGATGGACAGTGTAGTTCCAAAGTAGGGTCAGAATTACGCGCTGATTAAACGAATATAACTTGCCTCAATAAAAAGAAATATTTTAGATATTGTAAAGCCCATGGGGCCCAATAATTGTACTGTTATAATTATTGAATTTAGTGTTTATAAAATTCATAGTTTACCAAACAATATTAGAAGCGCCACTTATGTGCTTTGTATGTACATGCAAGGGTGTATATTTTAACTGAATGTCTTATAATTCAAAATTATGAATACTAACCACTGTGTATGGTGGGGTCTGATGGAAGACAAATGTAAATTGGAAAGCTTGCCTCCATAGTACTCGGGAGATGTGCTTAGTGGAAAATCGTAGTTGTTTATCCGCATTTGTGTACAACCAGATACCTTGTGTGTGGAAAAAGGTTGTCTAATGTACTAACTTGTCAACCGACATTATAGCTGAAACAGATCTACTTGTAGGAGCCAGAACATGGATATATTGTAGAAATCATGTTGTTATCCACGGAATATGTTATCATAATGTAGTCCACGGAATTTCATCGTTCAAACCCCGGGAATCCGTGGATAATCGAAAAATCCATTTCTGTTCTCTTGTGAACAAGTATCTAGTAGAGTCTCCAATGTGTGACGGTATAAATGGCTTCTCCAACACTGTCCAAGAGAAATCAATTTCACTATGATTTAACTCTATCCAATGTTTGGTCAGTCTGGAAATGCTCTTTTTACAGCGAAAAGCGCTTTTGTGTTCCAACATTCTCGTCCGTACTTTCCTCGTGGTCATGCCCACGTATTGTTCCTGACATGGGCATGTGAGTAAGTAGATGAGATGGGAACTATTGCAATTGGTAAAGTTCTTGAGAATCCAGGGACGATCTGTGCCTATCTCAATTTGGGAAACTTTCTGAGTTTGGGGGCACACTGAGCAGTTGCCACAGGGATGGTGTCCAGCAACTGCTGCAGTGTTTCAGAGTGTGCCTACTGTTCTTCCAGGAGGGTCTCTGGGACGGGTATGTATCAAACGGTCCCTCAAATTAGTGGACCTTTTGAAGGCAAAAAGAGGAAATTGCATTTCCTCATTGCCAAAATTGAGAATTTTCCAATATTTTCTCACAATGCGTTGGAATTGGTTTGACTTTGTGTTGTAAGTGGTCACTAAAGTCAAACGGTCCAAGGGTGGTTTTCTAACAGGGACCTCCAACAAAGCATCGCGATGGTTGTTTGCTGCTCTTTTCCATGATTGTGCAATCAGTTTTTTTGGATAATGTCGTGCTTGAAGTTGTTTGGACAAGCCCTCAGCATGTTTCTGAAAACTGGTAGACGTTGAGCAGTTTCGCCGAACTCGTAGAAATTGCCCGTAGGGCAGGTTATCCCTAAGTGATTTGGGATGTTGGCTCTCGTAAAGGAGCAACGAGTTTCTGGCTAGAGGTTTCTTGTAAAGTTCGGTTTCGAGACCAGTAGGTGTAACATAGATTGACAGATCAAGGAAGGAAATCCTTTCTTTGCTTTTCTCCAAAGTAAATCTCAAAAAACGATTTTGAGTATTCAGCCACTGGTGGAACGATATGATCGACTCATCATCCCCTCGCCAGATGATGAGTATGTCATCAATATAACGCTTCCACCAGTGGATGTGTGGTCTGTAAGGGTTGTTTGGAGTCAGAACGCTTTCCTGCTCGAACACGTGGACGTACAGGTTCGCCAGGCTGGGAGCAAAAATGCTCCCCATGCTTGTACCGGACACCTGTAAATATGTAGTTCTTTCAAATTGGAAGAAATTGTCTTTCATGGCGATTTTGGCTAAAGCCATGATAAATGGAACTGGGGTTATTGAGTCCAGGTCCGCATCTTCCAGAATACGTCTAATGGTATCCAGAGTCTCATCTTGAGGGATGGAAGTGTAGAGAGACTCTACATCTAACGAGACCAAAAGATCACTCTGTACATTGAATTCAATATCCGGGATCACTCGTAGAATGTCCTTTGTATCTTTTAGGTAAGTTGGCATAGTCTGTACCAATGGTCTTAGAAAAAAGTCTACAAAAGCAGAGAGGGGCTCTAAAAGGGAACCTTGACCTGATATTATCGGCCTCCCTGGTGGTGGCCTCTGAGTCTTGTGTACTTTCGGCAAAGTGTAGAAATAAGGCATAGTTGGACTTTTCGTTTGTAAAAACTCTGCCTCATGTGCCGTAATCCAACCCTCACTTAGTGCTTCTTCAACTAGGATCTTGATCTCGTTTCTGAGTCTTTCAGTGGGATCAGAGCTCAAGGGGACATATGAGTTAGTGTTATTCAGTTGGCGAAGGGATAACCTGCCCTACGGGCAATTTCTACGAGTTCGGCGAAACTGCTCAACGTCTACCAGTTTTCAGAAACATGCTGAGGGCTTGTCCAAACAACTTCAAGCACGACATTATCCAAAAAAACTGATTGCACAATCATGGAAAAGAGCAGCAAACAACCATCGCGATGCTTTGTTGGAGGTCCCTGTTAGAAAACCACCCTTGGACCGTTTGACTTTAGTGACCACTTACAACACAAAGTCAAACCAATTCCAACGCATTGTGAGAAAAAATTGGAAAATTCTCAATTTTGGCAATGAGGAAATGCAATTTCCTCTTTTTGCCTTCAAAAGGTCCACTAATTTGAGGGACCGTTTGATACATACCCGTCCCAGAGACCCTCCTGGAAGAACAGTAGGCACACTCTGGAACACTGCAGCAGTTGCTGGACACCATCCCTGTGGCAACTGCTCAGTGTGCCCCCAAACTCAGAAAGTTTCCCAAATTGAGAAAGGCACAGATCGTCCCTGGATTCTCAAGAACTTTACCAATTGCAATAGTTCCCATCTCATCTACTTACTCACATGCCCATGTCAGGAACAATACGTGGGCATGACCACGAGGAAAGTACGGACGAGAATGTTGGAACACAAAAGCGCTTTTCGCTGTAAAAAGAGCATTTCCAGACTGACCAAACATTGGATAGAGTTAAATCATAGTGAAATTGATTTCTCTTGGACAGTGTTGGAGAAGCCATTTATACCGTCACACATTGGAGACTCTACTAGATACTTGTTCACAAGAGAACAGAAATGGATTTTTCGATTATCCACGGATTCCCGGGGTTTGAACGATGAAATTCCGTGGACTACATTATGATAACATATTCCGTGGATAACAACATGATTTCTACAATATATCCATGTTCTGGCTCCTACAAGTAGATCTGTTTCAGCTATAATGTCGGTTGACAAGTTAGTACATTAGACAACCTTTTTCCACACACAAGGTATCTGGTTGTACACAAATGCGGATAAACAACTACGATTTTCCACTAAGCACATCTCCCGAGTACTATGGAGGCAAGCTTTCCAATTTACATTTGTCTTCCATCAGACCCCACCATACACAGTGGTTAGTATTCATAATTTTGAATTATAAGGCATTCAGTTAAAATATACACCCTTGCATGTACATACAAAGCACATAAGTGGCGCTTCTAATATTGTTTGGTAAACTATGAATTTTATAAACACTAAATTCAATAATTATAACAGTACAATTATTGGGCCCCATGGGCTTTACAATATCTAAAATATTTCTTTTTATTGAGGCAAGTTATATTCGTTTAATCAGCGCGTAATTCTGACCCTACTTTGGAACTACACTGTCCATCGGTTTTCGAGTCCAAAGTCCTAGGGTCGCGGGAGCCTCTCCTTTGAACTACAATCTCCTCCCCTTGTAGTTCCAACTAAATCTCGCGAGAACACGCGACTCACTTCCTGAAACGCCGCGTATACCGGAATATATACAAAAACACTGAACGCGAGCTAAATGAAGAAACCTTTCCTGGCGATTGTAAGTGTTTATTTATATTGCTATGCCAGTGTTTATTTATATTGCCATGCCCAGGCGCGCTGACATTAAGTACTTTTGAATGGAGTAGACACACGTTCAGTTAACGGGAGCCTATGGGTGGAGACTAATGGGTGTACACTAAGTCGAACGTGCCTATAAGAATGACCTCACCCCTCCCACTCGTTGCCTCCCCCAACCTCAGACTTTGCCTGGGGCAACGACGGAGAGGTAAGTGTAACCTCTGTTGTATATATAAATGTTAAGCCCTTGTACATATTATTACAGTTAACTACATATTCAGTCTAGGCAGTCCTACTACATGTGGGTGAGCCTGGCTCTTTTTTGGCTGCTAGAGTATTGAGCACAGAACATAGTCTCTATAGGGATGACAACATAAGTAATAAAACCCAGGTTCTTAGCTGGTTTTTTATTTTTGAACTCCCTTTTCTTGTTCTTAGTGCGTGGCCTCCCTTATTCTGAGTTTGGTCCAGGTGAGGTGAGGTATTCTCCCCTGTCGAGATGGGTGAGTAAGGAACCATTTGGTCCTCTTTTCAATTTTTCTAATTACATTATATGGTTTTATATCCGATGCACTTACACCATCTTGCACTTTCTAGGTAAATTACATACCTGCTGACAAGGAGGAATGAGAAAACATATCCTTTATAGTTGTCACTGTGTTTTTGTTTTCACTATGATTGTGAATTGCACAAGCAGTAGCAAGAGTTTATAAGAACAGAGGCCCTGACGAAAGCCTAGGGAGTGTTCCCCTGTATGGCTGAAACATGTTGGCCCCTAAACAGTTATTTGTTGATACTGTGATTTTGCGCTGTTCTGGTTTTTAAATGGAAAGGAACTCACAGCTATTAAAGTTCTCTTACTGTGATTTTTCTATTCTCTTTTAATTTCACCTTTTTACACTTTCACCTTTGCACTGCTTATTGTTCTATTTGGTGATCCTACGCATGGTCACATGAGCGATTGTGGGCTTGACCCATGTCCTACCAGGCTGTTCTGGAAGTAGTCTCGCTAAACTGGAGACACACCAGCTCAGTCCTGTGGATGACCAGATGAGAAAAAATCAGACCACCAACAAGATTTTGATGGTAATCCAACTCTGGATTTTGGATCTCACCTACTTTTGCAGGTGGTTACATGCGTCGGATTGTCAAAACCTTATTCAAACACTTTCTGTAATTGAGTTATGCATTTGGTAAACTCAACACAGTATATGTTTTTTAGAGACATAGTTGTCTCTTATTAGACACCCAGGTTTTTGTGTATTTACAGACTGTATACTAGGGGAGAATAACCTGGGCAGGTCTATAATTTCCCCTGGACCCTCCAAACCCCGTTCTAGTTTTCAAACTAACTATATAGGAAGCATTTGAAGTGGCGGGCACAACCCTCCCCCTGCCCCCATCACACTGCACGCAGCGAACCTCACTATAGAGGTCGGATGGAAGTATTGTCTCCCCAGTACAGAAGTAGAAGTCGAGTGCACTGAAGGAGTCCCAGACAAAGCGGACAATGAAGGATTATACCAATCCACACAATTGTCACTCAATTTACGATGGAAACCATTGCTGGACACTCGGTGTACTGAGGGGCTAGTAATGTGGAGACGTGAAGGTAAGGTTCAGAGCCGGGGAAGGTGGTATTTGGATCAGGAATAGGAATGCTGATATCAGAGGCACATCTGCATATATGCCACCCATTCAGTCTGCCAATGGACAATACTCCCATACTACCAGCCCTTAGGATCCTGTGCCTTCTCCCAGATTAGCCCACCAGGCCACTGACTACCATATGCCCTTTTCATTTGCCTCTTCTATGTGTCGATCATCAGCCCTATGGTGCCCGCCCTCAGATCGCTGTGTTGGCCCCAGAGCCTTCCCACATCTATAGAAGATCTCAACTGCCCCACTGCAGACTTTTTTGAGTCCCCATGCAGATTTAAGTTATACTACCAATTCCTATACTGACTCTTGAAAGTCCCTTTGGAAAACAAAAAGGGTTGTATGTGAAAAGCTTGCAAAAGTCTCACCTACTGGCAATTCCTCTGACCAAATTGTAGGCTATCATCTTGACCCCAGTATACAATTACAGGAAGAGGCCAGTCACATGCGAATCAGCGTTGGCCCTTCAGTAAGAACAGTCCAGCCCTAACTGCGAAAGCCCCTCAGCCTGACATCAGAGCCTTTCAAGCATTCTATCAACCCTCTGACACCTCCTCCCCCATTTAAAGGTCAAGATCCTCTATCTGGCCCCTCTCTGCTGGGCTTTTGACTCCAGCAATAGCCCTCAGTGCTCTTCTGCTGAGTCTCGAGCACCTTTACCAGCCTTTGGTTTTATATGATGGGTTGATTACAGCATCCGCAAAGGGTTCATTCGTCAAAATGCAAAATGAGCATCTTTCTGCTAAGGTACCAGCATGTCTAGTAAAGAGCAGAAAAACTCCTAGCAAAGGGAATTGTTTTTAAGAGCTTTCCTAAAAGATTGGTAAGAAAATATAGTTTTTACATGGATAGGCCAATTCCAAAAAAGCATTTTTTGTTTTGGCTATAACTGTGGTGTAGTTTGACCAATCATGAAATTTTCCTGATAAAGTGTCAAGGTAGGTTTTGAGAGTCATGGAAAGTTTGGGGGTGATCCGTGCTGTGGGACCCGGCACAAAATAAGAATGCATTTGTAATCATTCCCAAAGGAACCTTATGCCACAGCTAGAGTCCGAACCGCTGTACGAACTTACACCAAATGTGGCAGTGATTTCGATGTAGATGTTGGTTCACTGAAGTGCCATTTGCTTATTTGGTGTAAATCCATTCAGTAGTTGTTGAGGAATTTTTTTATTTGAAAATTATAGTGATATATCTGGTCGCAAAGCCTTTGATAAATCTGCTTGTCCTGTAACAAAATCCACTTGTCCCTTTTATGCCATGTAATGCGGCAACAAATTATGGGAGCAATGTCCATATATAAGAGATCTGAAATAGCCTCTCTCTATATGCCAAGGCTCCTTCCATAGTAGGGTTTGTATAGTAGCAATTCCCTTATTGTTGGCACATTTCCGCAGATCTACGTGCATGGGCTGAAGGTAATGTAAAGCAACAGTTCCAGGGTTGGAATGCCTTTTGAGTCTGTGCAAACCTACTAACTTGCATGTTTTAAGGGTTTTCACCAAAATCTTTTCCCATACTGAGGAAGGTTGGATATTTACTGCTGACAATGGCAGACATAAAACATCTTCCAGGATTGGGAAAAAAGTGGTTGGAGGGAAAGTAAACTTGCAAACACGCAAATTTTCGCATTAGCAAATCTACACCTGCAGATTTGCTCATGCTAAAATGCAGTTCAGAAATATTTTCTAGGAGTACTATTACTTCTGTAAAGTTGTAAATTCGCGAAAGTCGTACATCCGCACTTAATCCAAGGACATGCAAAAACTAACAATCCATCCATTATGCTCTGAAAGTGGCAAAACAAGTCATGCATTGACAAAACTAAAAGACTGACCAACAATTTCAGACTTATTTGCTTTACCAATGCTTGTTTATTTTTATGTTTCCCATAATCTTATTAAAACTGGTTACACTGATTTTCCATTCTGAATATTTTTGGGAAATACTAGTGTACATCAACACATTTTACTAAATGATGCTGCAAAGAAATGGTACCTACATTTTTTTCAGTAGTTAAGCTAAATGTTTTTGCATTTTTTGTGAATATTTCAATTTGAAAGCAAAGAATCCTCAATCTTGCTTTCAAGCTTCTGCAAATATTTGCATCTAATCAGAGAGCATTCTAAGAGCATTATACATAGCCTCATATTGCTGAACATTGAAAACGTGTGTACACATTTTTATACTCTTAACCTCTGTCAGTTGTACAGCCTAAGCTTACAACATTTACTTAGGGCGCTCACCCTATTAATAAAGCCTTTGCATTAATGAACCATGAATACAAGTTTGAACACATGGACACAAATATTACCTTAACTGCAGGCAATGCCTTTCCCTGATCTATACTGTGGTACTGTAAACTGGCAGTCAAAGGGTTTGTACTGTACGGGGCTGGGCCTACTTGTCCCAAGGACAAAATACACAGGAAAACTTGTTGCCCTTGACCCCAAACAATATGTCCCGGGCGTCGGGCTATAGGAATTCCACATCCCTGGAGCTCATGCAGAGAAATGTGCAGCTCTGATGGGCTGCCAACACTTCACCCAGGAAGTGTTGGCAGCCATATTGGGATTCGGCTTCACCGAGTCCCACATAATGAAACTGGGGCAGGTTAGGAATAACCTTACTCCCAAGCCATGGTTTTGGGGTCCCCTGGGGCCCAGCCACGGCATTAAAGCATTTTTAAAAAAAAATAATTTTGCTGCGGAATCACGATATGCTGGTCAAAAGAAAGACGGAAAACTAATCGGCCCCTGAGCATTTTATACTTATCTGGCCGTATGATGTATAAGAATAGACTGTTTGACCATATGAACGGCTGCATAAATAGCCAGCAAAATAAGCACGTCCGTGTCACACTGGTCAGAGATTATCCTTAATATTTTGAGTAGCAGGGCAACAATAGTTTCTTTTTATATGAAGGACTAACCTGCATGCAAACCATGATGTAGGTTAAATGTGTAAGAATTTACTTTGATTTAGACGTAGTAATGTACTATATTCATCTAGGTGCAAACACATTTAATTCTGTGTCCTCTGCACTTATGTGATCACCACTTGCAGAGCCACAACATATCGTTGATAAAACGTCCACAGTAAGTTTCTGCTCCACACATTTGGATGTGTATATCAGTGCCACCAACTTGTGTGTATTCTTGGGATTACAATTGTAAACACGCTTTACAACACTGCCTTTCACACCTAATTTTTACTACATAGATAAGTACATATAGGTTTTTACCTTTTACCACACAGGTGTTTTTTTATTTTATTTTATTTTTAAATGTATGTATAATTGTTAATTATAGAAGGGTGGAAGCCACACTATATTTAGGATTCCGAGAGATAGGAATTCCTCAGATTTGTGATTGGTAATAACTTTGCCACTGTTTGACGAAGCTCCATGAAACTTTACAGACCTATTTCCTTTTCTACATTGGCTGATGATGCAAAATTTTAGTTAAGGGGGTGCAAAGAAAAAAAGGGAGGTGGGTGGTTCCAAAAATACGTTTTTGCACCAATGCAATTTCTATTTTCCGTAGACTTTTTAGACGGACGTAGAGGCAAAATGGCTGATTAGATTGTCATGAAATTTGGCTAGAATATGGATTATGGTGTGGAAAGGTCCTTTCTATTATTTGTTCAAATTTGATTCAGTAGATTATTTGATGATAAGTATCAAAAACCAATTGATATATTGGGCTGCGGTATACCATGGTAATTTTGCAGTATATCGTGGTACATGGTGATGACAAAACACAATATTATTGACTTATGACGGCCCTTACAAAATAAAAAGGCTCCCATATTTTATAGACCACATTTTGGCTATATTGTGGGATACTATTTGAGATATATCTTATTACTAATTTGTTAAGCTATTTGAAGAAATGGGGTTCCTTAACAAAGTCTTAGTAGTTTGGGAAAAATATGTTTATTGTGTATGTTAGAAAGAAACTCTCTAGGAAAAAAAAAGATATATATATAAGCACATACACACGCTCACCACGCACACACACAAAGCGCTCCTTCTCAGACCTGAGGAAGGTTGTGCGTGCGTCGGTGAAGCCACATTGGATATCCTGTGTGGCGTGTTGTGTCCTGAGAGTGTGTTATCCCCTGTGGGGGCGGACCGTTTGAGATATATATATATATATCTCAAAAATCTCCTAGAGTTACTTTCTTTTAAAATATACACAATAAAAATATTTTTCCCAAACTACTGAGACTTTAAGGTACCGCATTTCTTCAAATATATATATATTAGGATCGCAAAAATCTGGATTCCAAAAGATGCGTGTCACAAAGAAATAAAATATCGAAGAAAGAAGTGACACCACTCCACTGTATTTCCACTACAACGTTTCAGCTTCCGCCTTCCTCAGGTAGTACAGGAGGGTTTCCTCAGTGCTGCACAGATGACACTTCTGAATTTTCAACAAGCATCGGGAGTGAAGATTCCATTTGGAATGTGGAATCAATGCAGTCCTGAGATCACTTGAGATATGCAGTAATCAGGTGGTATTGTCAGT
This sequence comes from Lissotriton helveticus, assembly GCF_964261635.1. Classification (NCBI taxonomy): domain Eukaryota; kingdom Metazoa; phylum Chordata; class Amphibia; order Caudata; family Salamandridae; genus Lissotriton; species Lissotriton helveticus. The sequence continues at coordinate 1,468,049,908 of NC_136067.1, forward strand.
GATGTTCAGTCCGTCTGGATGCAGTGATTTTAACGGTACTTCCAGAAGTTTTCTGTGGAGTCCAGATGTTCTTCCTGTAAGACATGTTCTACAGGGAAAATCTTCAAATCTGATAGTAAATGATCCACAAGGTTAAAAGGATTGGCTACAGGCTTGTCAAGTTTCGTATTAATTATTGACGATTTGTGCTTTCTGAATAATGTACGGAACTCATTTACTGTTTGTCCTACATATTGATTTTTACAGCTTTGGCACTGAATCACATAAATAATCCATGGTGATACACGTGTAAGATGATGTCTTATTCCATAGGTCCTTCTCGTAACAGAACTAGTTACTAATGATGTTTGTAAAAGGCATTCACAAGTGAGTCATCTCTAACAAAAGGCTGCATTTTCCCAAAAGTCCAGTTGTTATCCCACAACAGGACTTGTTATAGGCCTGAAGTTTATCTTTGATGTCAGTGTCAATAGACTAACTGAAACTTTACCCTTCAAGTTACATGGAACTTGAATTGTGTAAGATCGGTGTAACTTGAGGGGTAAGGTTTCAGTTAGTTAGATGATCCTAATGTGCCCCTTGTAGCATCCTGCTTCTACACTTAAAAGAAAGCTGCCTTCTGTGTATCCTCTCTCACTGTTGTCCTGAAAGACTTCTGTACACTTTTTGCACCAAGCTCAGTAACTTTTACAGGAAGCTGTGTTGTGTTGTGTGTTTCCAAAACTGCCTCACTGATTTATGACCCTCGATCACTAAGCCTCTTGCTTTTTAAGAAATGTATGGCTTGTGGGCATGAAATACTATCTGGATTTATTTTCCCAAAGAGGACCACACAAACTGTACAAGCCACGTGAAAATCTAGAAATATCCCTGTTTCTCCATTTGCCTGAATTTTTTTCTTTTAATAATGCCTAGTGTCACTCTTTAGCACTACTGTACTTGTCCCCCTTTCATTCAATTCAATTCAATTCAATTCAATACAATATTGCTTTATTTCGATTTTGGTTGCAAATCATAAAAGCATACATTACAAAACATACATATATTCCTAAATAAATACAATCATATAACTGTTTACAATACACTTTAAAAAGACAATATTTACAAGATAAAATATTATTCGATTAGCAACCTGCAAGTTGAATTTTTTTTAAAATGTCTGAGCATTACTTATTATATCATTAAAAATTCAAGTTTCAGTATTTTGTGGTGAGCACTCTAGGGTCAAACGATGGCGGACAACACATTTAAGGAAGTTCGCCACTAGGAAAACCAACCGCTCATCCTGTAACAATTGTAGAAAAAGTAATGCTGGACGATATTGTTTAAGACCAGTACTCCTTAGTATGGGTATAAGCCATTTTTTCCTAAGGTTGTGATAAAATGTACAAAAAAATAAGATGTGAAGAGTGGATTGTGGCGAGAGACCGTCACAGGGACAAGGGGGAAGTGCTTTTGCCCAGTTGTTTCTAGTAGGAAATGTGACCAATCTATAAAAAGAGTTCATTCTGAACCTTACCAGCAGATGTCGTTCATAACTTGTGGTGTTATAAGTGAGGTATGGCTGTATTAAAGGTTCCGTTTGTATTAGCAGGGCATGAGCGACAGAGGGTTTTGTTATCTCACTCGTTAGTCTCAAAGCCTCTAGATGAGCCAAACATTTCTTTTTTAGAGCCTTTCTTGGTACCTCACGAATTATGGAGGGATTAGAGTAATATTGATCCCAACCCAAGTCATGAAAAAATCTCGCTACATATTGCAGCCACCTTGAGTTATTTGCGTCATCCATTTTTAAGCAATCGGAAAGAATAAGCTGGGTAAAGGTTGCCTTTTCTGAGGTCCAAATCCTATGCCACAATAACAGTGGTTCAAATTTTGCTAGGTCCGTAATATATGAAAGACCCAGCTCAATGTGACAGGCAAGACTACCTGAGCTACCAGGTACTCCTAATAGATATCTTAGAAAGGAGTTTTCTACCTGCTGAATACTATCAAGTGCGACGAAACCCCCTAAGACCCGCCCCATACAGAGCCACAGAAAGGCATTTGGCTTTGTAGATTTTTATCATTTCCAAAGGCGCTCTTTTTCCCAGCTTTCTGGCAAAATTAGTTAAGGCAGCTGTGGTTCTTAAAAAAAGCAATTTGCGTGTCTCCACAGCGGGTCTCCATGAAAGTTGATGGTCTATTGTTATGCCTAGATAAGAATATTTGTCAGTGGTCGCTATTTTTTCCTTGTTGAGGTAAATCCCCCTCATTTTGCTTTTGCGACTTGAACCCACCCTCATGACGAAGGTTTTACTGATATTTATTTTCAAATCCAGGCCCGCCATAAACCTTGAGTACCTGTCCAGATTCTTTTGTAGTTCAATGGGGGTGCGGGCTAATATTACTGTGTCATCCGCGTAAAGTAACGCAGGAATTGGGCGGTTTTCCACCATTGGGAGGTCTTGGGAATCCTTCAACATCTCACTTTCCAGCCTGTTCGTATACAAGGTGAAGAGGAAGGGGGCCAGGACGCATCCCTGCCTCACCCCTCTTTCTATAGGGAAGTCCTCCGTCAACTCACCTCCCATTCCATAGTGGACCTTGGCTGTGGCATTGGAATAGAGTTCTCTCAGGAACTTCACTTCGTTTGATGGTGCCCCCATATCGATCAGCAAGGACCAAAGTTTGGAATGGGAGACACAATCAAACGCAGATGATAAATCCACGTAGACCATATACAAATCTCCGCCTTTAATGGAAACATATTTATCAATAAGGAGGGAGAGATTTAGGGCCTGCTCTATAGTCCCTAGACCTTGACGAAACCCATATTGTAGGTCTGAAATAATTCTTCCTTCCTCCGCCCAATCTTGTAACAGTTCTAAAATGACTCGACCTGCCACTTTGCCAAGGGAGTCTAAGAGAGAGATTGGGCGGTAGCAGGAAACAGACCCCCTATCCCCTTTTTTGAATATGGGAACTAATACGGACCGTGACCAGGATTCCAATAAGCCAACTTTACAAGTTGCATTCAAGACTCTTGTGAGAAGGGGGGTCCATAGATCCATTTGGACTTTAAACAGATCAATTGGGACGCCATCAGGACCAGGCGCCTTCCCATTCTTACTAGCTTTCAGAGCCTGTGCGACTTCTAGCATTGTAAACTGCAGATCAATAGGATAAGGACTGGGTAGATCATTGGGTCTAGGATTCCCTATATTTTGGGAGTCCGATCTATATGAAAAGATCTTAGTAAAATGTTGAACCCAGTCTTTCTTTTCTATTGCTATCTCAATATTCGGGAGCCTGATGTTATCATTTAGAAAAGGGGATTTGACCACTTGCCAGAAAGCAGCTGAGTTCTTAAGACTGCAGCTTTTGTGCAGTTGGTCCCAAAGTTGGTTTTTAATTCCCTCTTCCTCGCTTTGAGTGCTAGATTGTATATATTCCGTAATGTTTTTACCTCTTGGGGAATCCTAACCGACTTCCTAAGGGCACTTTTTAAATTGGAGTAAGCTACCGTACATGCATGATTGAACCACCCTTTTTTCTGGCTGGGTTTTTGTTTAATTTCGACCCAAAGCGCCTCTTTTATTATTTTAAGAATTGCCTCAAAATTAATAATAATTTCTTGGTCAGATACGTCCATACTAAGACATTTTGTAAAATTTGGGAGAGCCCTTACTACCACTTGCTTTGTTATTTCTGCAGGGTCTATTTTTCCCCACTTCAAAGCATAGCCATTTATTCTACTTAAGGCCAAGTTGTTTTGCGTTAAAATGGAGCTATAACCGCTCCTTGAGTTTTGGGACAATGGCATGGAGACGCTAATTGGAGTGTGATCGCTCAATGGTATTTTATGCAGAGTGAACACTGCTTCTTCAGCCAGCATAGCACCATTTGAGACAAGAATATAATCTATAACTGAATAATGTCCCCTCCCATGAAATGTTGGAGCAAGTAGCAAATCCTCCTTATTGGCGTTATTTGCTATTACTAGATCTAGATCAAACAATATTTTGTTAAGGAGGTTGCCTAAGGTACAATGCCTAAAGTGTGTAATTGAATTACTAGCTTCATCTATTATACCACAAGTACCATTACCCTCAGAGATACATGGACCCAAGTTAAAATCCCCCCCCCCCCAAATAATTGTCACATCCTTCTCAGTCTTTCTCAAACAAGTTGATAGAGTGGATCGAATCAGTGTTCCCACATTTACTGCATCTAGAACTGTGAGGTTATTGTAAAAATTAACCACAAGGAAAATTTCCTTGTTAAGGCATATCCATAGAATCTGGAAATGTGGGTCTAATTTAATGGCTACAACTTTAGTCATATTAAGAAGGTTTGAGACGTAGATTGTTAAGCCCCCTTTCGCTCTGCCCGAAATAGATTGTTTGGCAGGCGAGAAATAGGTCTTATATCCCTCTATATGTATGACATCGCATGCCCACGTCTCCTGAAGTGCTAGAATGTCGAAATTTGGGATAAAATCTATCCACTTGTCATTAGTCACTTTTGCCCGCTGCCCTGCCACATTCCAGAAAAAGACAGAAATACGATGCTTGGTCTCTACCCCTTTATGTCCCCAATAACTGGATTTAGTGTATTGTCAATTCCTGAGTGGCAATTCTGTTTGGATTTGGAAGCTAGGGAAGGGAAATTTTGACCTGCAATCGTAATTGCAGGGACAATCGTTGTGTCTTTCATGCAGGCTGGCTTAGGGCACTGAATAGAAAAGATGTCATTTACGAATTGTTGGTTAATGATCATGGGGGGAACCTTTTGTGGACTAACAGAACTATTTTCAGAGCTAATTTCTACTGTCATCCTTTGATCAAGTCAATCAATTCCCTCCATATCTGATAGTGCAACATAACGGTTGTAAAGTGGAATTAGGTATTTGGAATATTGATAGAACGGATACCTAGGATGTTCTTCCAGATTCAGGGACGGTTGCCTTGGCCAGTCTGTCTGCCTTTGGATCGACAGGTCTTTATAATTTCCAATAGACTGGAAGAATGGTCGAGCTTTATATGCTAAGGGCCTAGGGTGACCTTCTAGGTCTAGAAGTGAATGTCCTAGCCAATCATTCTGATTTCGGAATGGAGGTTCTATGTGATTTACAGTAGACTGAAACAGTGATAGGACATTGGATACTGGTGCTGTTGGAATTCTAGGGTAGAAGTATGTAAGGTCACATGGATTTATGGTGTTACTAACATTGTGCGGAATCCAGTTAATAATGTGACCAACTGCTCTTTTATCTTTGAAATTTATTATTATTATGTCTCCCTTTATATCTTTTTTCCTATGTCCTATCCATGGAAGGCGTCTGACATACAAAATTTTCCCATTTAGATTTGGAGGGAGGGGACGGTTCTGTTTTAGCCAGTATATTACTTTATTCCGTAGTTGATATTCGGCTTCATTAATCCCTTCGTCCAAAGATGGTACTCCAGTTAGTACCACCACGAATGGGACTGCTTCCGGCGGCAACTCCACAATGAGCCTTTTCGATGGAATGTACCTCGAGAGCTCATTTACTTTTGGAGCGCCACGGGGAGGATTTGATTTCAAAGTTCCAAGCCCTCCTTGTCTTTCTGCTTCGTAGTTGTATTGGTTACTACTGGTTTGGGGGAAACTAATTTGGCAACTTTAGTTTTGGGTGGGTTCATGATTTTACTTGCATCTTTATTTGTATCTTTATTTGTATTCTTTGGGACTGGGACAGATTTCATGTGGAGCAGGTATAGGCTTTTTTAAATCTTTTGTGGCCTCTTTAATTTCCCCCATGACTTGCTCCAAAATTCCCAATTGTGAGTCTATTCTTTTCAGCCTCTCTACTATTGGTAGAATGAGGGATTTAATTAAATGTTCCATATTACTCATTAGGTCAGTGGAAGACGCATCTTTTGGTGGTATATGCGATGGTGTGGCTACTACAGAGGCTAGTAGTGGGTCATCCACTGTAGCTTTATTATTCCCAGAGCTAGTATTAGTAATTTTATTTTTAATTTTATTCTGGGCACTGCCTCTTTTTCGTCTTTTTTTCGGGGGGGGGCCCACAATCGAGGTTAATTTACTTATCTTTTTTTCCTTTTGATTAGATTTATTTTTCGGTGGTGTAATGTCTGACAATATTTCTACCTCAGGGATTAAATTAACAGAGAGTGATGAAACATTTAATATTGGAGAACTGATTACTGGGAGAGTAGAGGATCTCTCCTGAAAGATTAATGGAATGCTATCTATGGGGGATGCACCAAAACCCTCCTTTTTGCAAATAGGATTAGGAGTTGGGGAGACAGCCTGCGTCATCGCACCCATCGACGAACGTTTGTTCTTGATGAGCTCCACAGAGCGGCGTCTATCGGCCCGACGCTCAGCGAGCATTGCCTCCCTATCAGCATTATTACCAATCCTAAAAATATAATTATCTAGCGGACCTCGATTAGTTCCTCCTGGGGGAAATGATGTTTCTTCTTGAGTGACTGACATTGTACAAACAGAAAATTAACACAAAATTCAAAGTTATTGAGTAAGAGGACCAACTAGGCTACCGATAGAAATCTAACAATAACAATGAACAGAATAAAACAAGAGCAAGGTCAAACCGGACATTTATAACAAAAGATACAGAGTGATAGTTATACTAGAGGCATCTTACTTCAAGTTGTATGAAAGAAATCTCTATGCATCCTATGCGTCAAATCGCCAGCTGGGAAATGAAAGAGGGTGAGCCCAGCCCAGCCTCCCTCGTCCTCCGAGGGCCTAACAGGGCCCGCCCTTTGCCCGGCTTTCGCCCGGCGCTCCCGCGCAGCGGTAGACTGTAGTATATTTATATGGTGATCAGGCGGTAGTGGGCGGGTCTCGGTGTTGACGCTGGAGCAGGTGTTGTAATTCCAGCAGGGACTCCTGGAAGTTTGAGTCCCTGCTCTGCTGCTCAACCCGCCTTGCCACGCACACAAACCAGTGCACAAAGTCCCCAGACGGCGCAGCGGGCTAGGTATAGCGCTAGGGGAGTCCTTTCGGTGGCGCTAGGAAACGTGAAGCAGTTCTCACACAACAATGTCCCAAAGTCCGTGAAGCGATATAGGGCTTTTAACCTGTTTCGCGGTGGGGGGCGGGTCTCGGTGTTGACGCTGGGGCAGGTGTTGTAATTCCAGCAGGGACTCCTGGAAGTTTGAGTCCCTGCTCCGCTGCTCAACCCGCCTTGCCACGCACACAAACCAGTGCACAAAGTCCCCAGACGGCCCAGCGGCACCCGCGAAGCGGGTGCGGCTAGGTATAGCGCTAGGGCAGTCCTTTCGGTGGCGCTAGGAAACGTGAAGCAGTTCTCGCACAACAATGTACCCAAATTTGTCATTCAAATAGTATTGCATCTTATATTAACATTTTAAATTGCTTCGTGATAATTTACCTACACGTACATTAGAGTGTACTTGTCTGATCTATCTGCCTACATGAAAAGTTCACAATCGGGTGTCCCTCATCAGTATTACTGTAATGATGTTCTACCAGGTGCATAGCAGGTGTTTGTCACAAAACACTCCTTCACCAATAGGGAATTTAAATGCAGTTAAGTAACTTACCTTCTATTAAGCCTATGCATATAGCAGCCATTGAAAGTGCTGATTTTAGTGCCTAGGGGCCAGAAATACAGCAGTTTTAGTGATCTTAAAGGGAGAATCGGGCTGTTTGTGACCGCTAAAACGCCTTTTAGCATGTTCTAGCCCTATTGTGTGAGTTGGTAACCTGTTACCGACTCGCAAAATAGGGTTTGTGAGTCCGTATTAGGAAGGGGCATGCCAAGGGCATCCTTTCCTAATTGCGAATGGCAGGGGCATGTATTAATGTTTTGCTACCGAAATGCAGTCGCTGAATATTCATATTTTACTGGCTTCATGAAGGAGGTGGTTACCCATTCGCAAACAGGAAGGGGTCACCAAGGGACCCCTTCCCCTTAGTGAATGTGGGCACCAACATTTTCTAGGATCAGGCAGTGATCCCACGGGCCACTGCCTACTCTTAAATAATGAAAATGTAGCTTTTCATTTTCATTTTTTAAATGTATCTTTTTTTCCTTTAAGGAAAACGGCTGCCTTTCCATACAAAAAATAGCTTTATTTAAAAAGCAATCACAGGTATGGTGGTCTGCTGATCCAGCAGGCCACCATCCCTGTGATTACAGGCCATTCCCAATGGGTCGCAAAATGCGACCTGCTTCGTGACCATTAATGAGGCAGAACCTTGCGTCACATTTGGGAATTGCAAACAGTGTCTGAGACACTGTTATACATCACATTTTAAGACTTCCTAATTGCGAGTCGCAAAAAGTTGCAGTTAGGAAGTTGCAAAATGCTTATGACTTAAATCTGGCCCTAGAAGTTCACTTTACTGTGTAATCAAATAGAAGCTCTGGGTCGTAACCTGGGTGAGGGGTGCTCTTCAGAGTGCGATATGGGGGATCCCCAAGAACCAAGGTCATGTGCTAAACTGGACAGCAGTAGAATAGCATCATTCATCAGAAGGCCCCCACAAGCGCTCATTTTGTGGGATGTTAAGATGAGAATCAAATGGCACATAGCCATAATGATAAACACTCTTGCATGAATGGGAGGCATTTGGTACAAAGGAGAGATACAAAAATAGAAGAAAGCCGACATTCCCTGTGAACCCCTCTGCCTCACCCACTCCCCCAGAGCAAGGTTTTTGAAGTATGAATTGCTTAATCATTGACCTCAAGTGTTCCATTTAATGGTGTTTATGTATTCATACTAACGCACAGAAACCATCAACACACGTTTAGAGAAACCAACTCAACTGTATTTTATGTTATGCACTTTAATGTTAATTGTATGTACTGAGTAATTTGTGTTTCCCTCCAAAAGTTACAAAGGGCCCTTGCTGGAAGAAGGTGCCCTCTGTCAAGCCTCCTCGAGTGGTGCCACTTCACCAGAATACACAAAGGTCTGCGCCTGGCTGGTTTCCGAGCTCAAATTGTATTGCAAAATAGAGGAAAGTGTTCAAGCAACAAACAGTAAGTAATTATACACGCTTATTCATAAAGTAAGGAACAAATGCATGTTTGTAACTGACAAGGTTCACAGCATCATCATACAATGTACACTAAGTTCAGTCCAAGACAAAAAGATTATTTCTGGTTCTGGGGCTGAATGGAGATTATTGGTGTGCATGCTGGTTGTCATATCGCCTGACTACACATTACTTCTGTGAGCCAGAATCATGGCTGGAAGGGAAGTCGCTATTTCTTTTTCCTACTATGGATTTCATGAATAGTCTAAAAATACAGTTTAAAGAATGCTCATTAACAATGCATGTCACTCTAGGTTTCATATTTACGCAGTTTTATGCTTTGTTCCACTCTTTTTATATAATCGTAATACAGAAAATAAAATAAAAGAGATAATACGACAAGAAAATAGACAACATGACCGAATCAGCACTCCGAAACCTACACTATCAATAGTCATACAAGATGGTAGTCGTGACAGGTTTAGACCTATAGAGAGGGATGGGGCAGACGCCAGGAGTAAATATTCTTTTATTTAAGTACGTTTTTTTTTTTTAAATAATTTTTTATTTTAGTAAGTATGCTTTAATTGTGACCGCTGTGCATACATTTTGATTGGCCATATCTGGTTTGCCAAAGAATTTATCTTTAGGAATTTGTGGTATATATTTTTGAACATAGCTCCTTTTGAAGGAGGTAGAATTGTGAGTTGAGCTGTGAGCTGAATACCTCTCAGAAAGAAAAGAGAGAAAAAAACACTTGCGTGGTTGGAAGGAGACAGAAAAATAGAGAGGTCAGAAAACAACTCCTATTGCCAATATCAGGACTGGATTGCTAACAGATGTTGGTGCATGCCGTGTACTAGGTAGGTAGTGTTTTCTGTTTGTAGGTATTTCTGTAGTATTGTTACATCAAAGACCGTTTACCTGTAAATATATAGTTCTTGTCTCCGAATTTCTTGTACGAAACGTTCTGGAAATGAGACCGGCTTAGTGAGTTGGCTTCTTATCTTTACGTGTGGTATACTTATGCTCACCAGGAGTAGTGAGATAAGCTTTCAGTAATTTTCCAGTTGCATAGAAATGCACTTGAAGCAAAACCGAATCTTTGATGTTGGAGGATCAGAAAAGACGCTAAAGCAAGCCTATGCTGATAGTCGAATTCTAATAGTAAGCCCAAATATTTCCGGCTTAGTCGCCTACCACAGGGGCTTTACTTTGTCACATTAGAATACCATGCTTAAGAGGGTCCTGCCATAGCACTTGGCAGCTTTGTAGGTCGCGAGCTGTTCATGCGATCGGGCTGCCGGCAGTGCACAGGGGTTGGATTATGTGTGTGCAAGTCTCTGCCTTTATTTTTTGTTGGCTGAGACTGCGTACTTGAGATTGAGAGAGATCGCTCTACTACGTTCTCCCTGAGGTTGTTATATTTCAATAAAGCTGGTACTCCATACTTACCTGTTTCATGCAGAAGTATTTAAACAGCATATTTTGCGACAAGCTGCACAACCTCAGAACTTGTTTCCACGCTGCATTGATCCTGCTTGAGACTCTTTCCATCTTCTGCTGCTTGAGGAGTGCTTCATGTTTCCTCCTGCTATTGTAATCATCCCGAACGTCACAACAGTGATGTGCATGCCTGTATAAAATAGATTTATTACTACCATTACAAACTCAATATTTTAGTTTAAATAATCATCATGCTTATGAGCTGTTTTGTGAATTTACTTATTGGTTGTGGAACCAAATATATAGTTGTGGAATCATACAATCGCGCCTATTTGGAAAATCTTACAAGTGCATTTCTTACTGTGCAACACATTATTATTATTTTGTCATCATATCATGTCATCTTTGACACTATTTATTGGTAATTTTACAATTCGCTTTTGGAATACTTTATTTATTAAAAATGCAAGCTGTGGTTCTCCTCTTCCTTTTTTGGATTTACCTGGTGAACCAATTATCAAGTAGAAGGATTGGGACAGGTCATTTACTGTCTATCTTGGTGCTATTAGTGCACAACGCTATAGAACAGAAAGGAAAGAAATTGTTTAAGAGCACTTCCTACGAAAAGAAAGCCATTGTATTTTTTTAACATTTACCTGTGTGTACTCCTCTTGAAAGGAGAAGAGCTGGATGAATTTCAAGAAGCTGAAAAAAGATTAGAGAAGAGGTTTGATACACAAAAAAGCATTGTCATACACTGTTTACGGTTTTTTTTCTGAAGAAAAAAAACAGGAAGAGTCCGCGGAATTTTATGCCACAGCTTTAATAATTTTAACAGCAAACTGTGAGTTAGAAAACTTTTCTGAACAGCTCAAAAAAGACCTGTTGGTTGTCAGATGTCATAACAAGCCCATCCAAGAGAAACTACTTTCTTTTAAAATATTATCTCTTTCTGATGGGGTTGATGGTGCTTTTATGATTGATCATTCGCAGTCAGAAATGACAATCTTAAGGAAAAATGCTGATGAATCAGTACTAAATATAAAAAGCAAGCTGCCAAACGACGTCTTTATCTTTCAAATCTTAGTCAAAAGATAATATTTTACACAACAGATTTTGTGCATGTTTTTATTGCGTATCTCCACGTCATGCAGCTAATTTCAAACAGTGGCCTCCATTTAAGAGAAATTGTAATCCGTGTGGTGTTTAGGGCCATTTTGCTAAAGTGTGTATAAAAAAGAAAGGTCAAGTGAATGAAATAGAAGAATCTTCAGACAAAAATGAAATACTGACTAGTTTAAAAGATGTAGCGCTGAATGTTAATTCTATGGATCTTACATTTTGGGAGAATCCCACTGCTTATATAGTTGTGGGAGGGGGAAAAAAGTCAAGTTGGTAATGGATTCAAGAGCCAGGGTAACTAACCTCACTCATTATACATTTGATCAATTTCGGAAAGGTGAACTACTTGAAGATCCTGATATCAGGTGAACAATGTTCACCACAAAACTTTTTTCCCCGCAGGGAATTACAACGCGGTCATTACAACGTCCGCGTTTTAATTCCGCATACCATTACTCCGCAAGTCGGAACGACGAATTGTGGAGGGGGGAGAAGATGTTGGATTAAAAATCCAACACCTTCCCTAATGTCCGCCCAGACTGTTGTTGGAATAGTAAATTAGACTATTCCAAACATCCACCACTTCCTCTCCGCGTTGTTACGACTTGCGGGGTAATGGTATGCAGAATTACAACGCGGTCGTTGTAACAACCGCGTTGTAATTCCCTGCGGGGAAAAAGACTGCGGGATAACGAGGCATATTCCTGATCTCATGAATGAATCTTTTCAAGCTAAAACATCGACCTCATTGGTTGTTTTGTATCTACAATTAGTTACCAGAATATATGCTTCACTGTCTAAGTCTATGTTACAGGTTGTTAGAGGTTGTTCTTTTACCTGGCAAAAGCAAAAAGGTCATGTATTTTTCTGAGCTTGTGCATGAAATTCTGGGATGGCACAAAATAGGTTGTACATCAGACACTATAGCTTGTGTTCATCGTATCACTAATGAGGATGATTTTCATTTGCAGGTTCATTAAGGAGTATGATGTGTTATTTGAGGATAGTTCGGGATTATTAAGAGATTTTGAATTGCAGATTAAATTTAAAGAAGATGCTATACCTATTCAGCACAAATTGAGACGTGTCCCCTTAAGCATTAGGGATTATTTATCCAATGCCTTAAAGTAATTCTAAGTACAGCGTGTTATTGAACCCTTTGATAGCTCTACTTTGCTTCACCTTTTGTAATAGCTATTGAAATGTGCATGTGTTTTGACCTACGGCCATTAAACAAAAATATTTGGATTGCTGCCCACTCGCTGCCTACAATCGAAGATTTGATGGTAAATTTGAATGGTGCAAAAATATTTTACAAATTGGATTTAAGATCTACTTGCTATCAAAATGCTCTTCCGGAGTTATCCAAGTATCTCACAGCTTTTGTTACATAGAAGGGTGTTTTCCAGTTGAAAAGGATGTCTTTTAAATTGGCATCTGCCACTTTCAGAGCATAATGGATGGATTGTTAGTTTTTCAATCAAATGTATTAGTAGTACGTGAGAATCCCCATGAACATATTCACAGTTTGAGTGCAGGGTTTGAAAACTTAGTGGTGAAATTTGAAACATGACAAATGTAGTTTTGATCAAACCCAGCTAGAGTACTTGGGCCACATAGGTAGTGCAAATGAAATTATTTATAAACCTGGTTTGAACAAAGCCATTGAAGAGGCTCCAGAACCAAGCAAATAGAGAGCAGGTAATGTATTTCATTGGCTTATGTGCTAAAATTCTTCTAAATTTTGGATCTATTACTGAGCTACTTTAGAAAACAGTGCACTTTGCCTGCGATCCTCAACAAAAGGAGGCTTTTATTCACCTTAAATCGGTTTTGTTACAAGCACCTTTATTACAGCCATATGTTCCAGGTCTTACAGTATGTGTCACAGTAGATGCCAGCAACAGAGATTTGAAGTTCTAGTTACCCACAAATTTCTATACAGTTGCTTTTGTTACTAGAGTTTTGAAAGATTCTGAAAAACCGTGTTTGGTTATTGAATAAGAAATGTTAGCCTGCACGAGCTGTGCAAAAATGTAGGAAATTATAATGGAGAATACATTTCCAGCTTAGAACTGATCACAAGCCTTTGGCATACATTTTGAGCAGACCATCTCATAAATATGAGAAACTAACTGCAAGACTTACCATGACATTATTGGGATACAACTTTCTTGTGGTTCATGTGCCAGGCTGCACTAACAAAAGGACTGATTTCCTATCTTGTTTTTCAATTATAGAGGAAGATACAGAAACTGAAAATGATTTGGAAGAGTGTGTAATTGCTTCAGTCACTTTTGAAAATCAGTCTTGTATTTCCAAAACAGACTGGATTGCGGCACTCTATCTGATATCAATTGTTTAAAGCTACGAAATTTTACACTGACAGTTGACCTAAAGAAAGATATCTTTCAGGTGATTTGCAGATTTTTTCTGAAATGTCGTCTGTACTGTCTCTAATTTATGGTACTGTTCACAGGGGAGAGTGGTTAGTACCCCCTTGTTATTTAAGAAACAGTGTATTAGATGTAACTCATATAGAGCATTTGAACACAAAATATTATGTTAAACTTATTGGTGGCCAAAAATAGATTTTGATGTTAAGCAGAAAGCGAAAATGTGTGATTTCTCTCTCCCCTCTCTCCCTCACCCCACCACCCCCACATGAAGGTATTGCAAATGTTTTAATTCTAGATAATGGGCTAAAATTTACATCGGATGCCATAGTTACATTTCTTAAAGAAAATTGTATTGACCATAGACGTCCTAGTCTTTGTCACCGTAAAGGAAATAAACCTATTATTAGCACCATAAGGCTAACTTTATCCAAAAATCTACACCCTGTATTTTATATTTAAGACATGTTAAATTCCTATTATGCGAAACCCCTTTGCAAGCATTTAAAGGGCAAACTCCTTTCACTTTAGTAGAACCACATTGGGTTGAGAGAAATAAGTTATCTTACAATTGTCAATCCTGCAAAACAAAAGTTGAGGAGTTTGTAAATAAGACAGCAGACTAAATGTATTCCTGGTACAACTCAATGAAAAAGGAACATTTTACGAACTTTCAAATAGGTTACTTTGTAAGAATTAAGATTTCGAGTTTAGTCAGGAAAGATCATGTGAAATTCATCAATCCTAAAAGAATTATTGCAATTTGTGTAGAAGGAGGAAGGCAGTGGAATAAATCTTCACTTGCTCCGGTTAACTTTAACGATTTTGGTTAAATGTGAGAAAGAAAGTTTGATCAAAATAGCTCAGAATGTTTCTAGAACATGTTTCAGAACAAAACAAAAGTTAACTCCGATAAAACATAGGTATAGATCAAGTGAACGAACACAAACCACACCCTACTGGATGAAAGCTTATATTTAGATGTTTATTTTTTTCAATTTATTATCTGGGACAGTATCGGTTCTGAAATATTTTTAAATGTCTTTCTGCTTGCAATTTGTTAATTTATACAATTTCAACTTAGATACTGTTTTGTTGATATATCAGTGTTTCCATATTGTATAGCTACAAATTTATATTGTTAATTTTATAAATGCATTATGGTTATACAAAAGGGAGATGTGTTGTCGGGTGTGACAGCTCTGTGAGCTTTTAAGGTCCCAAGATGCTCTCAGGAGCGAGCCTGGCTGTGCGTGAGCTGGGGGTTTGAATTGTGTGCACGAGTCTCTGCCATTATTTTCTGTTGGCAGAGACTATGCACTTGCAATTGAGAGCAGTCGCTCCACTTCTCTCTCCCTGAGGTTATTGTTTCTAAATAAAGCTGGTTCTCCGCACTAACATGTTTCATGTGGAGGTAATTATACAGCAGGTCCATTTACAGCATAGCAATACCAATACGACCTGGAGATGGCAAGGTCTAACTGGAAATTTTTATGTGCTATCCAATGTGTTCAGTAACTCAACCTATACCCTCATAGAAGTTATAATTGTCAAGGATTCCCGGTCTCCGGCGGCGCAACGCGGTACTACCGTGCAGAACGGCAGAGAAGCCCGGAAGCAGCAGGCGGATCAGGAACTACCAGTACCAGCATGCCTAGCGCGATCAGCGCGTGTACCAGAAACGCCTATTTAAAGCGCACAGGAGCAAGGGACGGCGTGGGATATTGAGCCATTCGTGCCAGCCTGACCGCCACCGAAAAAGAAGCACGCCGCAAACAAGGCCTCTGTTTCTACTGCGGCAAGAAGGGCCACTACGTGCGAGAATGCCCACCTCCGGACATCCGCTCTTAAGGACGGCCACCAGAAATGCCTCCCCAGGCTGGCCACAGTAAATAGCGAACTACTGTCTTGCTGTGTGCGGAATTCCCCCACAACCTCTAGTCAACCTAGAAATAAACAATAAGTATAACGATACCCATTAGCCGCCCAGGTCCTTCAGCAGGGCTTAGGTCCAACCGTCCTCCGCATGAATACCGGTCCCGGTATTCCTCAGCGGAGGGCACTGTGCAGAGCAACGGCCGACAATGCCGTTCAAATTAGGCTAATGGGGTTGGCTCGGTCCACTGCGTGGGAGCGCCAGTTGCTACGGCCTTTTGCGCTGTTTGAACGCCCCTGGGAATGCCCAGCCGGGCACTCTACCGTAATGTCCTGTGAGCAAGGAAGGGAGCTTGAACGCCCCCGGAAATGCCCAGCCGGGCACTCTACCGTAAGGTCCTGTGAGCAAGGAAGGGAGCAGCCGCTCCACCTTCAGCTCTTGCAGACGGTTGGTTAGTATCCACTTGTCTTTCCGGTGTGGTGCACTGGTGTTGTTACGGCACCTACACCCTCCGGTTCCTCCCTGATACACCGGAATCAATAATCCCCAGCAGAGACGCGGCAACCACCTCCATGGTGTGCGTCTCTGCCCTATCCTGTCCCGGGTGCGTAGAAATCAACACTCTACCAAGACTCCTCAAGAGTGACAGTAAAACGAGCAGCCGCTCTGTCTTACCTCCGTCGCGGAACTGTAGCCTCCGAAACTCAGGTCCGGTGTCTTCCGCGAACAACGCTGGTCCGGCGCCTGGAAACAGCAAGGTCTCTACAGGAAACAAGGAGGCCGGCAAGGATCTCAATATCCCACGCCGTCCCTTGCTCCTGTGCGCTTTAAATAGGCGTTTCTGGTACGCGCGCTGATCGCGCTAGGCATGCTGGTACTGGTAGTTCCTGATCCACCTGATCCACCTGCTGCTTCCGGGCTTCTCTGCCGTTCTGCGCGGTAGTACCACGTTGCGCCGCCGGAGACCGGGAATCCTTGACAATAATAGAGGTTTTAGAAATGTGACGCGAGTATGTTAAACTAACTGATGTCTTCTCTGTTTGTTTTAAGGTTTAGATACTTAAGCCAGCCATTTTTACTTTGAGTAAAGTAGGTCCAGGTTGTTTAATGCTTTTTTATACTGCTGAGGCTATATTTTATCTTTCGGAGATCTATTTGTGAAAACTCAAACCCTATCCGTCACCCAGTTTAGAGCGAAATACAATTTGTCAGTGTTTAATTGTATAGCTCACTGAAACTGATGTGCAATTTTCATACTGAGTCTGTTCTACTCTGATCATGATTGGTTAAAAATACTAATCCGATCCCCAGCTGCTTTGTGCATTAAAACCAGACCTGGTTTGTGAGTATTTCATATGCCATGCTTCTGTGATTATGCATAAATGATTTTAGCCTGGAATATCAAGTGGTAAATCATGGTTTACCACTATACTGAGACCTAAATATTGAATTCAAAAATACGAGGGTGGTAAGTGCAAAAAGTTAAATATAGATTTACTATTTTTAACTCCATCCTGTTGTATCTGAATGATCTATATATACATATATATATATGTATATATATGTAAATATATATATATATATATATATATATATATATATATATATATATATATATATATATATATATATATATATATATATATATATATAATCAAGGTCGGTCCATCCGACTGAAACGCGTAATGACTTTGTAAGTGAGCAGCAATAAAAGATTCTCACGCCAAATCCAAGTGGAGTTCGCGCCTTCTTCATCGCCGTTGGGAGGTTGAGGAAGGAAATCCAGTTTGAATATATATATATATATATATATATATCTATCTAGAGAGATACAGAAGGGCACAGACTTCAAATTGCTGGTGCGAAACCAAAGGTTACAGGGCTGTTATAGCTAGGGAAAAAAAGTAAAAAAACTTTAGATATTCACTGAAAAAACCTAAGCTTACAGGGATGTTATAGTCCGGACATAGTCAGGACAGGACAAGATGGCTGATGGGAGAGGAGCTGACTAGGAGAGCTCTGCAAGCTAAGGGATCTCTTTATCTAAATAACCCTGAATTTGGCCCATCGAAACCCCCCCAACAAACTGAAACAAAGAAAACTACCCTAAGAGTAACAGGAACATTTTCTTACCGCTAAATCAACAGGGCAGACTGCAGGTGCCGGAGTTCAAAGGACAGCTCCATCCGGCGCGACGACAGAGCCTGGCGCCTAAGGACAAGGATATCGTTGCAACAACGAACGATCCCCACCGGCTTGCCATTGCAGGCTGTTGGTAGCTGAGGGTGATCCTCTCTCGGTTGCTGGCCCCTCCGATGGGCTCGAGTTAGTCAGTCAAAAGTACTTTATTTGGTTAATTAAAACCATAAAAGCATTCTATACACAAAATTTACATTTATAAAAAACTAATTAGCAGCAAAGATATTCCATTAATTGTAAACATTGGATAATCAAGGACAAAATCTAAAATGTAACATTATAAAAAAAAACTCAATTTGTTAAAATTAATTTTTGTAAGCTAGATCATAAAAATCACTAATTTTTTCCTCCTTATTCTAACTGCCGCAGTAAGAAAACTTGCTATACTCAAAATCTCCCAGACATTGGATAGCAGCTGTAAATATAAGTGTTGGTTTTACTTGTAAAAAGCCTTTGTCTTTTAAAATTGGGAGGATAAATCGCTTCAGAATATGCAAAAAGTGCTCACAACAGAAAATAAAGTGCAATGTGTCCTGGGCGGAAAAGTTATCGCATGAACATACACCCAGGTCCTCCAACCTTCTCCATCCCGGAGCTCGGGTCACCGGCTGACTCTGAAGCGCTCAAAGAGTACGGGATGCCTCCCCCCACACCAACGACTGGGGAGACTCACTAACAGAGCTGTATGCGGAACACTCAGGAGGTCGGGACACCCTCTTGGCTAGAGCAGAAGAGTCTTAAACGTCTTGAAATTCAATGCAGTCTCCCGAGCTTCCAGCGATTTGCAGGCACTGGAGCGGAGCACAAGAGACTTAAACGGAGCTGTCCTCGGAGCACTCAGGAGGTCAGGTCACCTTCTGAGAAAGAGCGGAGTAGTTTTAAACACTTTTGTAGTCATCGAGATCTCCAGAACGGCTCACGAATTACAGGCACCGGAGCGAAGCACAATGAAGCTCAGGAAGCTTCCCTGGCTGTAGAGGAGGAGCGCAGCAAGCGAGAACGAGCGCCGCGGAAGCAAGAACTCATGAAGGTGGCTCTAAGGTAATCGGAGAACGCCCAATGTAGTCCTGACCGCAACCCCCCCCTCCCTTATTTTCTTCAGCGCCAGCAATGTAAACAGAACAGCCCCTACCCCCCTCCCGCATATTCCTCAGCATAAGAGTACTATCCAGTACTGGCCAGTACTATCAAACTGCCCCTGGTCCTCCTTTTAACATCGGAGGTGATTGCCGGATCTGAGCAAGGAACAAAAGACAATAAGCCTCATATATTGCGATGATGTCAATGAGCTCAACTGAAACAATCTGAGCTTTCCTCCACCCATAGGTCTCTGCAGAAACGAGACTGGCACATATGTTGCCACTTTGCCTAGCCATCTCTAGGACTCACTTGCTCTACTCCTGACCGAAGGCAAGTAGATGCACTTCATCCTGATGGATATAATTCTAAGATAACCTCCCACGATTTAGAATTCCAGGTTAGGGAAAGATCTTAGTTTTACCTCTACAGAGCACACAAAATGGCTGCAACAGGTTAACAAAGACAAGCATTTGCAATGCAATAGGCCTCGCATTATGTTAAGTTTGAGCTATTGGCGTTTCAAATGATAATATTTGTTAGATTTATTTTTTGTTCAACCAGCAGAAGCATATGTAAGAAATTCCACAAAGCGAGGAAAGGGTGTAGTACCACAGGCTGTTACTAGGTGACCCTGTGGAGTTGTAAAGGGACCTTTATTAGCACATAAGGTAATGCACCCTTGCCTTGCTTGGTGGAATTTATTTTATTACCTATGCTACTGCTGGAGTATTTAAAAAAGTAAATAAATCTAACAAACATTTTGATTTGCAACATCAATAGCTCAAACTGTCACTAATATGTAAGACCTATTGAATTGCAAATGCTTGTTATTTCCTTCCTGTGAGCACGGCTTCCAGGGAGAAGAGGTAGATAAATAGAGGAGAGTGGCCAGTCCCAGTGGAAGATAAAAGATAGGAATGTGTGGGGAGTGAACAGGGGCGGCCGGGAAGGAGGGAGAGGAAGCGGAGCTGGCACTGTGGGGCTGGGATAGGGAGCAGCACAAAGCAGTGGACGTTAATCATTTATAGTGAGAGAAGGAGGGCTGATGGGGAGCTAGGGGGCTGATTTAATTTTGTAAGACAGACAGGGCGCCTGTCAGTGGCTTGATGATCAAGGCGCACTGTTGATTTTTCGAGTAAAGCCTGTTTGGGATAATTAGGTTAAGGGCTAGATTGGAGATAGATTAAGGCATGGTTTGGCTGTGGGGGCTGTTAGGTCCGTGGATTAGACTGGAAATGGGGTTGCATGGTTGGCGAGATTAGGACACAATTAGGTTGTAAAGGGAGTGTTGTTTCAAAATGGGGCTAAATACTGTTTACAAATACTCATACTTCCTTAAAATGGTGACATGGGGGAGTAATATTTATTTTTGGAAATAGCAGCAAGGGAAGAATGCTTGGGAAATGGGGTTATGGATGGATAGTCAGCTGACCCTTGGTCTGGTGGCAAACCATTGTTTTTAGAAGAATCTGCATTTTGCCATTAACTCGACCGACCGTGCAGAGGAATTAAATGGGTGTAGGAAGAAGATCAAAGTGCTGCTTTGGGTAAATGTGCAGTAGTGGTTAGGCGCTAGACAGGAGTGTTTATATAAAGGCCTGTGGGTGCATTGCTTACGTTTTGAAGACAGGCAGCGACTGACCTTGTGATCTCTGCGGTCGCTGGCTGACAGAACAGGGGTCAGTTCTAGGCTAAGGGAGCTGTGTCTATATTTTTTCAACAAGAGCCAAAATGAAGCTGGATTTTCAGCTGCTGGCTGTGCAGACCTCTTGTGACTAGTTAACTGGAATTTTTACAAATGTAGCTGCAAAGTTGAAGGCTAGATACCCCGTGCAAATTTGGTGAAACTCTAATCGTGAAGTGAAAGATGAAGTAACACCCCGTGTTGTCCTCACAGGCTTTGCGTGTGAAGGTAACCAGTGTTATAGTGGCATGCCCAGTACAGCAGCGAGAGTAAAGTCCAAGCGCCCACGTCCCACTTAATTTACACTACTAGCAGGGGAACATGCCTGTAGCAAACAGCGGCACTAATTCTGCTAGATCTAAGTGCCTCGTTTGACACTGTCGCCCAGCATACCCTGTTGCAGGCTTTAAAGAGAGGTGGTGTTATTGATAGGGCTCTGAAATGGATGGAATCTTTTCTGACCGAGCGGAGCTTTCAAGTTATGCAAGGGGCCCATTACTCCAGGAACATCAAGCTGATGCAGGGGGTGCCTCAGGGCTCAACCCTGAGTCCGACCTTGTACAATCTTTGTCGCCCCCCCTGGCAATAATTGAGGATACGTTTGGGATTAATGCCCTGTCCTACGATGATGACACTCAGCTTGTGGTCTCCCTGACTCGGGCTCGGTCCGATGCTGCCTTTAACTTCTTGTCGTGCCTGCAAGAACTGGCTGAGTGGATGGCAAGTAATTGTCTGAAGCTAAATGGTACCAAGACCGATGTACTGGTAATAGGGAAGGCTCCGTCAGTTTGGTCATCGGCATGGTGACCTCAGACGTTGGGCTCTACCCCGACACCGTGTGAACAAGCAAAGAACCTCGGCGTATGGCTGGACAATAAGCTGTCTTTTGATTACCACACCAGGCGGGTGACAGGGGCCTGTTTTGGCATCCTACGAGGTCTATCGAAGACCCTGGACACCCTTCCCATTGCATCTAGAAAGATCATGGTGCATGCCCTGGTGACTTCGCGCTTGGACTACTGCAATCTCCTGTATTTGGGTGCCACTGACAAGTGCATATGGAAATTGCAGGGTATCCAGAATGCAGCTGCAAGACTTGTTCTTATGTTACCTAGGAGAGCGTCTGCAAAGAAAGCGCTTGCCTCCTTGCACTGGCCTCCCATTAGGGAGAGAGTGAAGTTCAAGGCCATGTGTGTAAGCCACCGGATTTTACAGAAGAAGGGCCCTGTGTATTTGCACGACCTTCTTACGCCCTATGTACCTACTAGACTGCTTAGATCAAGTGGGAGAGGAATGGTGCATATCCCTAAGATTAGGAGATCTAGGATGGGTGGCCGCTCATTTCGATATGTAGCGGCCCAGTTGTGGAATACCCTTCCTCAGAATCTCCGGCTGGAGGAATCTGAATCCACCTTTCGGAAAGGTCTGAAGACCTATCTGTTTCCTGTAATTTAATCTAATGTCATCTGGCTATGTTAGATGTGGCTTTTGGGCTCTATGGCTGTTACCTTAGCGCGGGGACACAATGGGGCAGTGTAACCAGGCACTGTATAAATACAAATAACATAGCGAGTGTATCATATACCCTCCTGCAACGAAAGAACTGCCCTCGGCTGATGTTTGAATTATAAATTACAGCAATACTCAGAGTTCAGTGGGCACTGAAAGCCTGTGGGCCCCGGTGCCACTCTACCTGCTTCACTAGTGGCAGATATGCCTCTGGAAATACCTGGATATCAGCCGACCCTAGTTGCAACTTGGCCACCAGCAGAGCACCAGAGCGCAGCAGGGAGCAACGGACACAGCAGACTAAATTAATAACAAGCAATGGGAAGTGGCCTAAAATAAAAATAACAATTTTATGTTTAAAGTATTTTATTAGAAAGGTACAGTCGCATAGTAGAACAAACATACAGATATGCCCAATACGTAGCAGGAACAGTCCCATGAGTAGAGTGCAAATGTCCCAGCCCCGGGGGCTGCCTCAATATCCTGCCACTGGCATGGGAACGTGCAAAAAAGGGGAAAAAGAAGGAGCGTCGCCCCCACATCCTATACCTCTCTTTAAGTAAACAACACCCCCCAACAAACTTCCCCCCTCCCACCACCCTCCCTGTCCAGTGCTGCGTATCGTGGAAGTAAATTGCCATCCGCATCATCCATCCCGAATCCCTTAGCTCCTGAATGGCCCTGCTCCCCCCCCCCCCCCTCAATGGAACAGTGCTTCAAAACGGGGGCGTAAGCCTCAGCAGTCTCAGATACCTAGGGCATGTAATTTCCTTAAATTCAGTGGCCAATAGCGAGTGAAAGGGCTGCCACAGTTCCTCAAAACAGGTCACGTCTCCCGCCAGTGTGAGAGACAGCTTTTCCATCCCCAGAACATGCCACAATCTGTGCAGCCAACCTGTGTGTGATGGAATGGTAGGCGTGCGCCAGTGTATCAGTATGTTTTGGACTGCCGAACCCAGCATGATAGCAATCTGCCGTCCCCTCCTAGATTTCAGTGGGTACATCAAGCTATTCGGGAGACCCAGCAAGGCATACGCTGGAAATCGGGGCAATTCAATCTCAAAGCATGCATCAATCTCATCAATCACCGCCGACCAGTAGGCGTGCAGTACGGGGCAGTTCCAGAGGATGTGTGTCAATGTACCAACCCTCCCACATTCCCGCCAGCATTTGTCACTAAGGAGCCCGTTCATTTCATGCAATCGCTCAGGGGTGTGATACCAATATGTGGAAATCTTGGTAAAGGTTTCCGTGAGGCCCACGTGATAAGCTGAGTGTCGCGCCCTATACGAAATATGGTCCCACTCCGTAGGGCTAAGCGTCCTCCCCAGCTCCCTGTTCCAGCGCTCCCGACCAGGAATGTGGAAGTGGGAAGATGGGAGCTGGAGCATCCTGTACAGGTCAGTTATGAGTTTGGCGTCCGAGGTGCGGGTTATTAGCCACTTTTCATACGGCAGCAACTTCCTATCTGCGGACTCTCTAACGCTCGACTGCAGGGCCCAGTGTCTTACCTGCCAATAACGCATGCGCTCTGACTCGGCCATCTGATATTCATCTCTAAAGCTCTGGAAGGGAATGACCCCCTCCGTAGTGTACATGTGGAAAAGTGCCCTACATCCCCGGTCCCTCCAGTGTGAGAAGGCCCCCTGCTCTGTCCCCGGCGCGAAATCAGGATTGTCCACAATAGGTGTGAATGGCGAGGGAAAGGTGGTGAGATCGAAAGTGCGACAGGTAGAGTCCCACACTTTCAGCGGAACACGCGTGATATAAGACGCATAGAGATTCGGGGGGCGGTGTGGCCTGCCTAGGAACAGTATTTCCTGTAAAGGGCGCCCAGCCACAGCCTGGTCCTGGAAGAGCCAGTGTTTGTCGGACTCCCACCTACTCCACTCCACCAAGTAACGCAATTGGGACGCTTGGAAGTATTTGCGGAGGTCGGGGACTCCCAGCCCCCCAGCCTCCGGCGCCAGAGTCGTGAGGGCGCGGCGCATTCGGAGCTTACGGCCCTGCCACACAAAGCGGGACACTTCAGTTTGCATCCGTTGAATCCAACCCTTGGGGGGCTGTAGTGGTAGTGCTCGGAATAGGTACAAAATTTGGGGTAAAACGGTCATTTTGACCGCCGCAACCCTGCCCAGCCAAGAGATCGTCCCTTTGCTCCATCTACCAAGTTCCTCCCTCACCTTCACACCCATGGCCTCATAGTTAATGGAGACCATTGCCTGCAGTGTCGGGGCCAGTGCAATCCCCAGGTATTGCACCTGATCCCGTGACCAACGCAGGGGAAAGAGCCTCTGCAGGTCTTTTCTCGTCGCCGGAGACAGGGAAATGTCCAAGGCTGTGGATTTCTCCACATTCATCCGAAAGCCAGCTACGCTCTCAAAGGCCTTAAGTTCAGCCATACAAGCGGGCAGGGCGCGCCCCGGATTCTCCAACGTAAAAAGTACATCGTCCGCGTACAGGCTTACAGCATGGGAGAAGCCACCCATTCGTACCCCAGTGACGGCTACATTCTGCCGAACCCGCTGGGCGAAGGGCTCCATGTAGAGCGCGAAGAGGAGGGGGGAGAGCGGGCATCCCTGTCTTGTACCGCGTTCGATAGCAAACCTTCGGGATCCACAGCCATTCACCCGTACAGTTGCAGAAGGGAAGTTATAGCAGTTAAACACCATGTTCCGGAATTTCTCTCCCAATCCCAACCGCGCCATCACCCTTTCGAGGTAGGGCCAATGCACCCGGTCAAACGCCTTCTCGGCGTCAACCGAGAGCAGCATCCTCTCCCCGGGAATACGGGAGGCCTTTTCCAAGATGTGAGCTATTCTCTTAGTGTTATCCACAGTCTGCCTTCCGGGCACGAAGCCAGCCTGATCAGGGTCAATCAGGCCGGGAAGGTACTGTGCCAATCTCGTCGCCAGGATCCCCGTGTAGAGTTTCAGGTCCACGTTCAGTAGGGAGATTGGTCTATAGGAGCCGCACTGTGTCCTATCTTTCCCCGGTTTGGGAATTACCGATACCGTCGCCTGTAGGAGATCTGGAGGAATAGCCCCTGGGTCAGAGAAAGAGTTAAACAGCCTGGTCAAGATTGGGGCTAGCGTCGTGCAGAACGTCCTGTAGAAGAGGGCGGTATAACCATCCGGACCCGGGGCCTTCCCTAATTTAAGCCTAGAAATCGCTGCTATAACCTCCTCTACCCTAATCTCTCTCTCTAGGTAGTCTGCTTGCTCGGGGGTTAGGGAGGACAGTGATACAGAGTCAAGGTAATCTTCCGGGTTCCCCATTTGTGCGGCCTCAGCTGCATATAGGTCGGCATAGAATCGACGGAAGGCCTCGGCAATTTCAGCATCACCCGTAATCCCCTGTCCCGCGCTCCCCGCCAACTCCTTCACTTGGCGACTCTGGTGTGCTACTCTCAGTTTGGCCGCAAGGAGGCGGCCACAGCGGTCCCCTCCTGTGTAGTAAGCGTGTTTTAAGCGCAGCGCCGCGTATTCAGCCCTATCTAAGTCTAGTGAGGACAAGAGTTTCCTGGCCACCTTCAGCTGTTTCCAGACTCTCGGAGCCCCTGTGCGACGGTGTACGTGCTCAAGCTCCCTAACCCTCTGAGTGAGCTCGTCCCGCTTCATTTTCCTATCGCGGTTGTCTGCGGTCGAGATCGCAATGAATTCTCCCCGAATTACCGCCTTAAGAGGCCCCCATTGAGTCGATAGCGAGGTGTCAGGGTTAGAATTGTGTAGCTGAAAATCCCTAATAGAATCCACTATACTCTGCACTACCGCTTTTTTATGCAGAAGCGTGTCTCGGAGCCTCCAGATCCCCTTCCGGGGCGAGCCCGGCGGGAGAAGGAAGGTCCCCGAGACCGGTGCGTGGTCCGAAAGGGATAGGACTCCCATATCCGAGGCGGTAGCTAAGGCACGAGCCGGTCCAGAGACCAGTAGGTAATCTAGCCTGGCATACGTCTTGTGTGCGTGCGAGTAGTAGGAAAAGTCCCTGTCGGTTGGGTGGAGCTCGCGCCAGAGGTCGTGCAGGTCTGATTCAACTAGCTGCGCCTTCACCGCTTGCGAGAGTTCCCCAGTCTGCGGGTATCGCTGCGCTGATCTGTCTTTCGAGGAATCAGACTAAATTAATGTCCCCTCCCAGTATTATATACATGTCCGGTGACGCTGTGACATCCTCCAAAGCCTTGCGTAAAAATCTATCTTGCTGTTCGTTCGGGCCATAAACTGTGCCCACCGTGAATACCAGGGTGCCCAATTTAAATCTGTAGGCTAGAAGTCTCCCCTTTTGTTCCACTAGTTTGTGCAGCACCTCCCCCTTGAATGATTTGGACAAAAGAATGGCCACCCCCGCCGTTTTGGCCGTGTTGGAGGAGAAGAACTGTGTAGGGAAGTGGCGGGACCTCAACCTGTGACAGTCCCCGGCTAACAGGTGGGTTTCCTGGAGCAGACAGATGTCAGCCTGGGAGTTTTTCAATAACGAGAGGACAGCCCTCCTCTTCGTGGGATTATTCAGGCCCTTAACATTCAGGGTGACTATCTTTAACTCAGCCATGGACAGTCGGGACTACTGTTTCTATATGTGTGGACCATAGTGTGTGGCACCATGATGACTCCCAAGTGAGCATACGTTCCTAGTGGGATATTCGCAGACACCGAAGAAGCACTGGACAAGGCAAACCCCAACTCACCCCCATCAACTATCCCCTTCCCCAACCCCCAACACCCATTCCCCTCCCTCCCTCTCAAGCCACCCCCCAACTCCCCCCCCCTCTCCCGCACAACCCCTAGCATCAGAACCCCAGCCCTCCACCCCAAACTACCCAAAACTTCCTGAAATAGTCCCAGACAGGCCCTAACGGACCAGTTACCTTAGTGGACGTCCAGCCACACGTGTCCAACCTTCGCCCCCCCCCCCCTTCAGCCAGCTGTTGGAACAGTGCTGTAACGAACTCCCCCCGGAGCACGATTAAGCGGTCGATGCGACAACCACCGGATCTCCAAGTTCCTCGGACGCTGTCCGAACAGCAGCCTCACGTTCCGCTCTAATAGTCGGAGACCCTGGCCTCCGGGACCTCTCCGTCGTCCTTCTCCTGCGTGCAACCTGTTGCCAATCTCCCTCCGCTGTGCGCCGTCTTCTCGGTGTGCTGGGCTCTTCCCCTTCCGTGGTGATGCCCAGGATCTCGCAGGGGTCCTGTAGGTTCCGCAATTGGTGAGTCTTTCCCTGCCACTGAAAGATGATACGGAAGGGGTGCCCCCAGGAGTAAGGCGTGTCGTGTTGCTTGAGAAAATCCGTCACAATCTTAAATGATTTACGCTTCTGAAGCGTGAGGGTAGACAAGTCCTGATATAGCGCCACAGGGTGATCTCGGAAGGTGAGCGAGTGCGCTTTTCGTGCTTCTGCCATGATCCTTTCCTTCAGCGGGTAGTCCGGGAGGAACGCCAGGATGTCCGGGGGGGGGCCATTAGCCCTTCTGCGGGGTCCTACTCTGTGTGCTCTGTCAATTCTAATGAGGAAATCGTCCCCTTCTCCCAAGACCATGCGAAAGAGTTCCTGCAGGTACCTAACTATATCAGGGTTCTCTTCCGATGACGGCACACCCCGGACCCTAATGTTGTTTCTTCGTGACCTATTCTCCAAGTCTTCATTGTGCGATTGGAGATCCAAGTGCTGTTCCCTGAGAGTCAGTACTTCCTGCTGCAAAAGAGCGATCTCCTCATCCTGTCTGTGCGTGGAGTTCTCCACAGTGTCCACTCTCTCGCCCAAACCTTCCACTTCCCTGCGGACTTCTCTCACCTCACCTGCCACTTCCTGCTTCAAGGTTTGGAAGTCGTCCCTCAATGTGCTGAATAGAGACTCCAAAAAGGATCTGGTGACCGGGGGTTCCATCGCCGCACCCAAGTGCGAGCTCCCAGCTGCTCCAGGCGAAGAGGAGGTCTTGTCACCCTTGGACCGCTGTCTGTTGAGCATCTCTGGAAGCGTGCGGTCATTGCGTTTACCCCCTCGCTGACCAGTCATGATGTAAGCTCCTCCACCCGGCCTATCGCCCGTCTCAGCTCCTTAGCACGTCCACTCCCGTGCCCCTAGGGGTCCACCTCCAGGCCAGGGCGGGCGGCGGTCCACTGCAGCACCAGAAACCACGGGGAGATTCGCGCTCGCTATTCACAGGGGGTCACAGGCGCTGCGTTTCCGGGGCGAACAGCGGCTCAGGGGTTCCGGTGTCTTCACCGACGTCCAGCCGGTACTCGTGGCCAAAGGGCTCACCACGTCAGCCCGGTCGTGTTCCTGCGTCACCCCGTGGACGACTGTAGACGTGGCAAACGTCGAGAGGGGAGGCCAGAACCCCCACGTCACCCCCCTGTATCTGGGGGACGTGAGCTCCGTCCAGGGTGTGACCGCTGTTCCCCCACTCGCCTCAAATCTCTGCAGGCCTCGCTGGTGGCCTCATGCACAAGTGAGTCAGTGCCAGGGGCGTGGGGGCGCCACAAGTAGGCGAGGCGCTTGTGCCCATGCAGTCTCAATCTGGGCTCGATATGGCCGATCTTGCCGGAAGTAGCGCCCGGCTCCTCGCAAAGGTCGGGGAGGCCTCCAAGACGGGCGCTCGCGTAGGTCCTACCCCGGTCACGTCTGTACCTTGAGTAGGGAGATCACCCAGCACCGGCCGGAGGGACCGCTGTGTCCGGCGCCTCGTCCGCCTCGTTGCCAGGGAGGCCCCGCCTAGCAGCGGGGAGCAACCGCTCCTGCCAGCGCACTCACTTGTCAGTCCCAGGGCTGTCGTCCAGTCCGGGCGGGGATCTCCGGTCCCGGCGCGCCGCCATCTTGGGGCATAGAGGGGATAGCAGGGACGCCCCGGACACCGCGCCGCACCACACCGCTATAGGGGCCCCGAAGTCCGTTGCCCTCCAGGTGCTCCGTACTCTCCAGCTGGGAAGATCAGCGCCCCCTCGCCGTCCCGATGCTACTGATCCGGCGGGACCCAGGCGCGGCGCCGTCACCGGTCCGCAGCTCGTCACCGCGAACTCGGTGAGTTTTGCTCTGCGGGGCACCGGCGGCGGCGACCAGGCGGCGACCAGCCCCTGGACAGCACAGCTGCTCTGTATGGCTCTGGGGGGGAGTTCTAGCAGCAATCAGGGCTTAGGGCCTCGGATGGGGTCAGGAGCTCCGGCAAACACGTCTTCCTACCCCGCCATCTTGGCCACGCCCCAAAATAACAATTTTAAACGGGAGAATTATGTGAAGATTTTCCAAGAATACCCTGGAGTCACTTCGTTTGGATTGAAAAAGGGCAACAATTGGAGGACACTTTTGGAGCTGGGCTAAAAAAAAAAAAAAAGTCCAGTATCTATGGAGGAGAGCTATGTCTCCAGCTCTGGCTTACGTTTGAGGAAATATAAATTGTCGTTTTCGGCTAAGAGGTGTGAAGAGAAAAAAAAAAGAAAACAGAACGTACAAAGAGGTATTTCTACTTTTACACTAATGCTGCAGTTTAGTGTTAGCAGTACAGAACATGAAACCTAGCCTGGATTGTGGCTGCCTTGGGTTAGAATGTGGGCCACTGAAGAAAAAGGTATCAATACGGTCATTGTTATATACTGGGGACAGCAGGCAACACACAGAGGATGGCAAATGGTGATCACTTTCGCGGCCGCTTTGATGTTCTCAGTGGCCGCGCGGCTCACTGAGAACATCAAAGCGGCTGCGAAAGTGATCACGCAGGCTGACAAATGGTGCGTGCGCCCGGCGAACAAAGAAAAACCAAAGGTGGTGATGGACGGAGCGTTGACAATACAAACACTCACCCCCAGTCAACTGATCTGGGTTTAATCCATCACCGTTCTTTAGCTCACTCCGCCACCCCAGTTCAGACATGGCTATATGCAAATCAGTCTGACTCTGTGCCTCATGGGAACAGTCCAGCCCGAACTGCCAAGCCATGTCTTCCCTGGACCGGAATCAAGCTTCCCAGGACCGGTTTCTGGTATTACAGCCGTCTTCAGCCGGGCTTGCTTGACTCCAGTGGCAAAGTGAGCAAGGGACTCACGTCTGAGCATACCCTGCCAACTTAGGGCGAACAAAGAAAAACCAAAGGTGGTGATGGACGGAGCGTTGACAATACAAACACTCACCCCCAGTCAACTGATCTGGGTTTAATCCATCACCGTTCTTTAGCTCACTCCGCCACCCCAGTTCAGACATGGCTATATGCAAATCAGTCTGACCCTGTGCCTCATGGGAACAGTCCAGCCCGAACTGCCAAGCCATGTCTTCCCTGGACCGGAATCAAGCTTCCCAGGACCGGTTTCTGGCATTACAGCCGTCTTCAGCCGGGCTTGCTTGACTCCAGTGGCAAAGTGAGCAAGGGACTCACGTCTGAGCATACCCTGCCAACTTAGGGCGAACAAAGAAAAACCAAAGGTGGTGATGGACGGAGCGTTGACAATACAAACACTCACCCCCAGTCAACTGATCTGGGTTTAATCCATCACCGTTCTTTAGCTCACTCCGCCACCCCAGTTCAGACATGGCTATATGCAAATCAGTCTGACCCTGTGCCTCATGGGAACAGTCCAGCCCGAACTGCCAAGCCATGTCTTCCCTGGACCGGTATCAAGCTTCCCAGGACCGGTTTCTGGCATTACAGCCGTCTTCAGCCGGGCTTGCTTGACTCCAGTGGCAAAGTGAGCAAGGGACTCACGTCTGAGCATACCCTGCCAACTTAGGGCGAACAAAGAAAAACCAAAGGTGGTGATGGACGGAGCGTTGACAATACAAACACTCGCCCCCAGTCAACTGATCTGGGTTTAATCCATCACCGTTCTTTAGCTCACTCCGCCACCCCAGTTCAGACATGGCTATATGCAAATCAGTCTGACCCTGTGCCTCATGGGAACAGTCCAGCCCGAACTGCCAAGCCATGTCTTCCCTGGACCGGTATCAAGCTTCCCAGGACCGGTTTCTGGCATTACAGCCGTCTTCAGCCGGGCTTGCTTGACTCCAGTGGCAAAGTGAGCAAGGGACTCACGTCTGAGCATACCCTGCCAACTTAGGGCGAACAAAGAAAAACCAAAGGTGGTGATGGACGGAGCGTTGACAATACAAACACTCACCCCCAGTCAACTGATCTGGGTTTAATCCATCACCGTTCTTTAGCTCACTCCGCCACCCCAGTTCAGACATGGCTATATGCAAATGAGTCTGACCCTGTGCCTCATGGGAACAGTCCAGCCCGAACTGCCAAGCCATGTCTTCCCTGGACTAGAATCATGCTTCCCAGGACCGGTTTCTGGCATTACAGCAGTCTTCAGCCGGGCTTGCTTGACTCCAGTGGCAAAGTTAGCAAGGGACTCACGTCTGAGCATACCCTGCCAACTTAGGGCAAACAAAGAAAAACCAAAGGTGGTGATGGACGGAGCGTTGACAATACAAACACTCACCCCCACATGCACTGTACCCTATCCGCCTGCAGACTTTGGGAGCACTTTCAAAAGCCCCTTACTTAATATCTTGCCAGAGCATTGCTTACGCGATAGCTTAGGCGAGACCTAAAAAAGGACTACCTCCCATAAGATTATTTAACTAAAATAGAAAGAGGACTTCCTTACTAGATCTATAGATCACACAAAATGGCCGCAACAGGTTAACAAAGAAAAAGGACTGCCTCCCATAAGATTCTTTATCTGAAACAGAAAGAGGACTTCCTTGCTAGCTCTAAGCTAGTCAGTTAACGAAGCAAATACTAGAACATGGAGGGCCAGACGGAAAATGTTTAAAGACCAGCCAGATCTCAATCCCCCTACTCAATAGTATGTCAAAAATAAGAAAAAATCAGCGGTCTACTAGTCTATTGCTTTAAGCAGTACAGTCTAAGAGTGTGTACTACTAATATCAACAAAGCAGCCATCTTAGACAGACTTCTCTTTTTCACAACCTTGTCTCTTTTTCCCCCTAAAG
The DNA here is from genome assembly GCF_964261635.1 of Lissotriton helveticus. Classification (NCBI taxonomy): domain Eukaryota; kingdom Metazoa; phylum Chordata; class Amphibia; order Caudata; family Salamandridae; genus Lissotriton; species Lissotriton helveticus. The sequence goes on from NC_136067.1 coordinate 1,468,082,189, forward strand.
GGCAGCATCCCTCACAACCTTGTTACACATCCCCCTAAAGAGCAGCATATTGCTTAGACATCTCCCCTTCTATTTATCCCAGATAATCAAGTTCCACCTACGCTTTAGAGCGCACCGGTAACTTCACCTACTCCATCACTTACCCCCCAAACCTATAAAAAAAAGCAGCTAAAGGCTTCAAACAGAACTTATTATAATCTCATCCTGAAACCCCAATCTCTGACCCATACTTCTCAATGAACAAAGGGCTCATTAAGAACGACATTATCTTCTACACTAAAAGAAGAGCTCAATGGAGAAAAGCCTTTCTCGGTCTCTTTACGGTCTCTCTTGTGAAGAAAACAGCGCACGGATTCACACTACCTATCCTACCCTCCCTATTCTTCAATGCAGCAGCCACCGTCAATAATGGTATCATCCTCATCCAATCAAACGACCGCAACCTCAACTTGATTGATCACGTTTTTCCACTCATCAAGGAGAGAGTCACTCTAACACACCCCTCCTCTCCATTCAATTGTTCCGATAACTTCAACTCCCATCCGGATCCCGAAGCTAGTCAGAATTCCCAGCAGTCCCCATCTGGACCGACATTAACTCTAGACCTCAAAGACACCCCACCTAATAACGCACTCCACCTTATAACCGCCTCACTCCATAACTCTACCAATACACTCACTATCCCTCTTCACCCTGCAATGCCTCCCTCATCACCATTACTCCCAACTCCTCCCAACAGCCCGTCAGCCCCAACTATACCCCCACAGATCCCAGCATAGCTGTCTCATAAACCCCTCACCCTGCTCTACCTCTCCCACCCTCCCCCTCTCCTGTACTCCCAGCACCTCCCTTCTGCCCGTCAGCCCCACCTATTCCCCCACTGACTCTGGCATAGCCGCCTCTCAGTCCCCTCCTCGTCCGTCCTCCTCACTCCCCCACCCCATTGACATTCACTCAGAAAGAGCTCTTTGCATTGCCCCCAACCTCGACTTCCCCTCAAATGACACTGAAGAGCCTACTACTCCGCCTACTCCCTCTGTCCACCCCTCCAATTAAGGGAAACTCTCATGCATGACCCCAGACTTGACCAAATATTATCAGCCCTTCAACAAGTCAAATCGGACATCTGAACCCTACACAACCTTATTTTACAACAAACCAAGCACACTCGCTATTTACAGGAATACAGTTCTTCCACACACTCTAAGACCTATAGTTGCACCCATCATCGTCTTGCAAGTTCCCAGACTCATAGGTCTCCACGTTGGAGGACTATTCCGCACCCTAATGCCATTTCCCGCCCAATCAGATTGTTAAACCCTGTATCGGATTTAGTATTAGGGGCCCTACTTTGCTCTTACGAGCTACCGCACCCTCCACATAGCACTGGACTTAGTTATCGCACATATAGACTCCCGAATACAATCTATTCCGATCAACACATACAGAGCCACCAGACACAACGCCAGAGCCATTGTGGAAAACGACCTCACTAGAATCCCCCTTACAACTGAACCCACCACAGTATCCATCAAGCTGAGTCTAAGCTGTATCCTCCTAAATTGCAGATCCGCTTCTAGACATGCAGCTGATATAGCTGACCTACTTATCACTAACGAACCTGACATTTTGATCCTGATGGAAACCTGGTTACATGAAACATCTACTCCCCATCATGGACATCCTGTTACCCCCTAACTATGACATCACCAGACGAGACAGAACGGACAGGCCAGGCGCTGGGATAACCTGCATACACCAGATCAGCCTAACAGTGACCAACTCCAATGCCCCCGCTTTATCCTCTTGCGAATACCTATGCTTAAACATCGCCAACATCAACAAGCTAATATGCTCTCAACACACTTTCTACCACCCTCTTGGAGATAACCTCACATTCATAGAACACTTCATGGACATTCTAGCGTCAAATGACAGCTAACAAAATAAGCACATTTTCTTGGGGGACTTCAACCTGCACTGGGTTGACCGGAACAACTCTGAGGTAAACAGCCTCAAAGCTATCCTCGCTGACCTTAATCTTGACCAAATATGTAACAGCCCTACACGCGACAAAGGCGCAACTCCCGACCTAATAATTGCTAAAGTTGACGCCACTCAGCTCGACTCGATCCTCCCCTGTGACTGGTCTGACCACCATGTCATTACATTCCAAGTCTTGGAAACTGTTAAACGACTCCCAACACAACCCCTAGAACTAAGATATTGAAGAGAAACCTGAATAACATAGCCTCTGACCTTGTAGCATCAGCTAATTCAAACCATCTTTGTCCCCCGGAAGACCTTGACGATGTACAGGAGCTGACCAATCACTACTTTCCCCCAATGAACAACCTACTAGACAAATTAGCCCCGCTTCAACTGAAAAGCACTTCTACAAAAGACTCAAAACCGTGGTATAATGGGAGACTAAATGAAGACAGACGCTCTCTTAGAGTTATTGAACGACGATGGCGAGCCGCCCCCTCAGCTGACCACCACAAGCTTCTTAGAATTTCCAGAAACGCTTGTTTTAGAAAGATCAGAAAATCTAAAACCATCTTCTTCAGGTCTCAACTAGACCTAGCCAAGAACCGTCCCAAAAAGCTATTCGATCTTATCAAAGCCCAGACCAAGAGACTACCAAGTCTCCCTAATGCTTTACCACTTTCTCTACCCAATTATGATGAATTTGCCTCCTTCTTCGCCTCTAAGACTGAATTTATTAAATCAGATCTACTCAAAGACTTCCTATCCGTCTCAGACTTGAAAAAGAACCCATCTCTGCCCCTGGCTGGTGTCCAAGCTAATGACCTCCTAAAATTTAAACTAAAAAACAACGCTACTTGGCCCCACTTCAACACTTACAGTGAACATACCATATTAATGACGCTAACCGCTCTGAAACCCTCCAATCATTTCATAGACCCGCTCCCAGCTAATTACCTAAAAGACTTCATTCCTCTGTTACTACCCCTCTGAACCAAGATCATAAATATGTCCCTCCTTCAAGGATCCATCCCAGGCATCCTGAAATCAGGCCAGGGTTCGCCTATCCTAAAGAAACCAACAGCTGACCCCTCGGGCCCAAATAACTATCGTCCGATTTCTAACATTCCTATGCTACCCAAACTCCTGGAAAAATGCGTTAACATACAACTGAACAGCCACATTGATCAATTCAACCTAATTAACCAATTCCAATCAGGCTTCAGAGCAGGTCACAGCACTGAATCAGCCATGACACATGTATTAGACGACGCTCTAAAAATCCTAGACCAAAACTAAGCCTGTCCACTAATCCTACTCGACCTGTCATCAGCCTTTGTAGTGTAGTTCCTATTATCCCAATAGGCTCTGCGCATTGGAATAATACCTTCAATAGTATAGGCCTAGACCAGACGTTAACTAGGTCTACTACTGTCGATATTAGACTTAAAGTTTTGGGTTTGCCAGCTAGCTCAGAGTTCACTAGAAACTTTCTCGAATAGGCAAGGAGGAGTTGAACCTCCCTGGATAGACAAGAAGGGATTTAGTTTCTGACAACCATAGAACATGACAACTTTGCTCTCCCCTAATCAAGAGTGTATCTCGAGAGTCGTGTGAACAAAAGGCAATTTATTTTACTCAGTCAGTACGTGCATTCTTAGTCTCATCAGATTGTAGAGAAAAGGAAGAGACGGGCGTGTTCAATAAAAGATGTTATTTATTGATCAGTCTCTTTTCTCATACAAGAGAAATGGATCGATATTATTGCAATACTTATGGTTAAGTAAAGTGCATACATTAAAAGCAGAAGTATAAAATAATACTGTAAAAACATTGATATGGTTTCTAAGCCATATGAAGGTTTAAAATGAATAAGATATATTACATACACATATACATTTGACTACTCGTACTCAACTGGTGTTTCTAACTACGCCTACCCCGTGTACCTGACCTAAGTCTAATGCGTGGGCGGGAATAGAAAGTTACAGTTTAAGTTAAGTTTGTTTTGCCAAGTGACTGACTAAAGAATTCTCTGTGAGGGGTTATTCAGTTCTGTACCTGGAATCTAGGATGGATGAGGGATGGTATCTCTCGTCTCTGGCCTCGATATTCCAGGCTGCCTGCGAGGGCTACCCGGAAGCGCGGAGCTGGATTTCTCGGCAGGAGAATAGACAGCTTCTCGTTCTCAGCGCGTCAGGAAGGCGGGGCTGCGCCAGCGGGGTCTGCTCTGCTCTGGGCTTCGGCAAGTCTGGCTGCTCCGATCTCGTCACCACCGCGTGTGTTTGCATAGGGCAATATCGGTAATATTTATACCTTTAAAGTGCCGAGATTGACGTAAGGATGGACATAGATACGTCAATAAGGATGTCATACGACCAGGTCGTTAGCACATTCTTTTGCTGAAGTTCTCGGTGAAATCAAAACAATGGCCGCAGGGTTTTTCCCAGGTTGTCATAGGTTTGATTTGTTTTGAGAACTCCGTATGCCTTATCAGGGGCTGGAGGAATATCGCTTGTCTAATTAGATGGCAAGCGTTATGACCTAATCAGATAACACGTTCCTGTGCCGTAGTGTGGCTTTATCAGATAACGGTTCCTGCATCATGGGGGTTTTCTGCCTCATGGGATGGCTGCTAGTTAACTTGTTAGTTTGTTAACCAGAATAGGGTCAGGAATAGGGGGGATCGATACAGAACCTATAGGAATACATCACACCCACTCCACGCTAACTATGGACATATTTACTAATCTATGCATAGTAAAACATACGGTAGAGTATCGTGTATACCTTACCACCCCAAAATACATAAATGCATTTTGATATTATCAAATATACGGAAAAAAAAGCATTTACATGTATTGTATGCACTCAAGCTGTGAAATAATGCTAAAGTAATCACGCATTTGTATACATTATTGCTAAATGGTACATGAGAATTTACACATGAAATGGCTCTTAATACAGAAAAAAGTTCGAGACCATTCCATCACAGAATAAAATAATTATGAACATACCAGCGGGCAGCTAATGTCTATAAGCTATCTAAAAAGTAGAAATCTTAGTTCTCTAAGAACAGTTCTTACTTTAAGCAGAAGATAGTGTCCCGAAAAATATGCAAAAATATTTTGGGGCTGCTGAAAAAATTGCTGTCCGTGAACTGGAGGGAAAAATGTTCATGGTATTTTGCTTTTCTAGTTGAAGGCCAAATTCAGGGAACGCCGTGTACGAGCTTGCTCAAAAGTCTCTATTTCTGCTCTGGTGAGAACATCATAACATTTAGACTCTCGAAAAAGTTGTCAACAGCTTCCTGGGAGAGTTCAACTAACTCGGAAATAGGTGTAACCATGCATTCGTGCGCATGATTGTCTCCATTGACATTCTGATTTGGATTGCTGACAGAAGGTCGTACCTGATCGATGCTGCTTTCATTTTGAACTTCACTACCCCTTAATCGTAGTGGTGAAGCTTCCACGAATGCCGTCATCAGGATTGGTAGCCGTTGAGGGCAGCACAAAGCATGAGCCTTTGTTGGACTCAACAATGTTTCTGCATCCATTGGCGCATCCGATTGTAGCGTCAGACAGGTGTCTAACACGCATTCTTCTCCGCATAGCAGGCACCTTAATACAGGTAAAACACATCGATGCCACATTGGTCGAAATGAAAGAAACCAAGTCATGTTCAGGTCTCTAAGCCGGGATAGTCCCAGGATTTTTGATATCCGGTCCCGGTATCCAATGGCTAGGATTGTTTCTTCCCTTGTCGCAGGTGTTTTGTCTGTGACATGGTTTGCCATAACGAAATATAAGGACCAAGAATAGGATTCCTGCAATTAGTCCTAAAATGAGGGGAAGTCCGCCAAAAATCGAATGGACGAAATCTGGAAAAATACCCAGTATGGCTTTGAATGGTGTTAATGCCATCGAAAATACTGTCTTAAATACTTTTGAGACTCCACTGGTATCAGAAATATTTAAGATTTCATTCAGGATTTCTGCGAAATGTATGGGGGAATTAGTCGATAACAATGAATGTATCTCTGCAGTCGTCCTTGCGACTAGGAGATCATACGTTTCTTTTGATGACGTGAGCCTTGTCGGCGTCTGAAGAAGCACTGTTTTCATTCTGCTTAAAGTATCTATTCGAATAGAAGTAATTTTCAAGTTGGGCCATGCCCTTGCCTCCCTGTCTGGAAAGGAGCTGGGGAACAATAAGCGTCCACAGCACTTGACCTTCGCAGTCGTAGTTAAGAGATAAGGAGTCCCGGGCATAAGACTACAGCATCTGCGGTCCACAATTAGAATGTAACTCCCATTATAGAGTCTTTGAAAGAATGGTTCTATCTCTGTAGCAGGTGTGCCTAGCTGGTGACATGAAAGGTTATTTGAGTTCCCTTCACAGGCTCCATGCAAACTAATTCCGTTACACAGAAGTGTACCGCTTAGTGACATCGCACAATTATTGCCACTAAGAAACACTTTCTGTCCTTTATTACTGACACATGCATGTGAATAGGGCAGGTTCCATGTTGTTTTAATGTACCCTTTTCCCAATTTTTCGTACATGCCAGCCTGTATATATTTTTGGCAGTATTGAAACCTGAAGGTTGATATTGGAATATTAATTATCCCATGTATTATCCATTCACTGACAGGTCGTTCTGACATTGTCACTGGTAATCTTTCGAGTTTCTCAATGCTCAGGATTGTATAATCAGCACCCTTCTGGGCCATACTGATTTGTTTATCAGTAAGGTTAAAGATATTGAAAAGTGACGTTGTGTTGATTAAACGCCAAGGCACATAGCCTGAACGCAGATTTTGTAACGTCCAGCCAAGCTGTACAATAGAACGCAATTGAGACTGACCGTGTTGTAACAACAGTAAGTCTTGCGATATTATGTCGATTGCTGAAGACACAATGCTGTCCAGAGAAAAAATTCTGGAGGACAGAGTCATTAACCCATTGTCCACTACAGAAAGTGATTTTTCCAAATTAATACGGTCAATTTCCCGTATCCTTTCTGCTGTCTCAATTTGAGTAACCTTCCAGGCCTCATTGTATGCTGCATATACAGAGGCTGCTATGAAACGCTTTTGACGCTGTTTGCGTGGTCCCATAGTGAAATCTGCCAGTGTGGAAGTTTGTAGCCATTGAAGGCATAATTTGCCCACACTGTAGGTGGTTATTATCCCTGGGTGATGTCTTTGGGGATATCTAGGGTCTGGCCTGGTCATTTTGAACCCCTGTGTTTTGTTCAGGAATCTGTCTTGACAGTTATTAGTATCTGTGGGCCAGATCAACCACTGTTTCCAATCTGGATGTGTTCTGTTTTGGTTTAATACATAGTTTATGTCTATCTCCTCATCTGTAGAGCTATTGCTGTTCATTGTTGGTTTTGGAATAGACGGTTTATTTAAGTCTTTGATTTTGGCTAAGCCAAGACAGGTAGTTTGTTGAACAGTGTCATTTAAAAATATAATTTGTTCTGGGATCATGCAGGCTCTAAACAAAGATTCTATACCCTGTACTTGCCATTCTTTTGTGCCCCAAACACTTTTCAATTCAACATTTTTGTCCCAATAATCAAAACCAAAAGTATTCATTTGTTCAAAGAATGAGTCTGAATATATCAATTTTGTGTTGGTTATCATGGTCTTTGTCCCTGTCTTATTTGACAATTTGAAATAAAATGTTTCAGCATTACTTATGTTAAAACCTGAAAAGTATGAATATTGGTCATAAACGGTTCTTGAGCTTCCTTTTGGAGGGGTTGCACAATGTTCCCATTGATTATAATTTAAAACATTTCTAGGTTGTGCAGATCTATGTAAAAAATGGTTACCATAGTGGTTGTAGCAATACATACTATCATAATTTGTAGAACCCTGCAAATAATCATGTTTGGTAAATTTAGCAGACATCACTAAGTCAGACATCATATTGTTTATACTTTCAAAGTCCCAATCATCAGCAAATGTGCTTGGTTTTACGAAGTCACTCAATGAGATTTTAATTTGGTGTGGATATTTCAGGATTTCAACCGGACCATAGATTTCGTAGTCAGTGTTGTCCCATGCTACCCCACCCGGTATAGGATTGGCTGTGAAGTTGACTGAAGAAAGTTCTCTTTTCTCGACGTGTGAAGATGTGTGTGGTTTGAGGATCAAGTTGATTTTCTGACTTGCTGTGTCCATTTTAGCATATTTTCCCTCAATGAAGCGTCCCAAAGTTAGTATCATGATGAGCCAAAGTATGAGGATAAATGCACCAAAACCCACCCAAAATTCAATCCATGGAGAAATCAGATATGTTTCTTTCAGTTGTTTCAAAAGTTCTTTAGCTTTATCTTTAAAGGTTTTTGATGATGGCTGTGTTTTTGATTCAGTGAAACCTTCGGAGGAATCATCGAAGTTTATGAAGTAGCCGGATGCAGTTCTGTCAATTGTTCCAATTGCTTCAGGATTACTGTTTCTTGCATAGTCGTTTGTTACTTCATTATAGGTTGGTGTGTCTCTGCTAAATGTTTTTATTTGGGTGTTCAGAGGTCTAAGTTCCATTGCATTGTTGCATAGTCCTTGTCGTTCTTCTGTAGGCGTTTCGAATGTGATTAGCCTCTTTGTTAGGACCTCGGTACTGGTAGCGAACCTTGGTGTTCTGCTACTTATGGGGAGTCCACTTGGCCTACTATTTGTTATCGGCCACATGATTGTGGTTTTACCAGTTCGATGGATACAACTCGGTTCTCCTTTTTACCAGCAAGCAGCGGTAGTACTACAGATCTTGTCCCGTTGACAGACAAGACAGGAACTGCTTTTCTGTAAGAAGGCCCAAATTCCTTCTTTACCGCGATCTTTTCTCTGACTAGATCCCCGACTTTTGGAATCCAGACAGGTCTTGCTGGGACAGGTGGTGGTTCTTCAGTGGTTGTTGGCTGCTGTTTCAAATTTATGTTGCTCAGGTCTTTTCTTGTTTCGTTTAAGTCCTGTAAAATAGCCAAACGATCTTTGATATCAAAGCTTTTTTCCTTTACCACTGAAGTCTGACTGTCAAGGTCAGAGATTAACATCCTAGTTCCAAATAATAATTCGTACGGACTGAATCCCTTCAGAGAATTTCTTGGCAGGTTATTTAGACTACGTTGGACACTTATTAGATGTTTGACCCACCCAGCTCCCGAACCTAATATCCTTTCCGTTATAGATTGCTTTATGCCTTGGTTTTTTCTTTACACCATCCCGTATCCCTCAGGAAGGAAGTGAGAAGATTCCCGCTGTGCTATGCTCATTTGGCCATGTTTCCCCTCAGGCTGGAGGGCTAGAGTGAAAACAATGGTCAAACGTAGCATGCTCTTAGCGTATATGCCATTTAGACTTGCAAATCTTTGTATAACAGTCCAGACGTCAGCCGAGGGCTGGTGATCTACATTATAAGTGGAAACTAGCCTGTATATGTTAATCGCAAGCCTTGCTTTTTACTGTTGATTTTTTCTGGAGTGAAACGACACGGTATTACACCGTTTCTCTCACCACTGCGATTCCTGTTGCAGTTGGGGCACTTTTTTACAAACATGGTGTGATGCAGGCTCCTGCCTGGCCACCAGTACCTTGATTGTAATTCTTCCAGAGAATCTTTTAGTTTGAGGTGTCTGAGACCCTCGCCCATATGTGCGTCTGCGATTAACAAGTTTCTCCTGTCCATGTTTGGAATCACTCTATCCCCCACTCCAGGGATTCGAGCAAAAGGGACGGAGTTTGCATCGATTATGTATGTATAATTGAGTGGATAGTTGATCGGTAGCGCTGAGCAGTCACCTTTTGATGACGTTTTTACTGCCAGCACTGTTTCACCGTCAATATACTTCACTGTACGCTTTTTTCGAACTACGGAAGCCAATTTAGTTGCTACCGCTATGGCTGTCTCAGCCAATGAATTCCCTGCAACGTGAACGCCATCACGCTGATGACTCAGTGAGTGTGTCACGTGAGTCTTTGGTAGTTCTTTTTGTAAAAGAGCTACTTGTTCCCAGAGCATTTTATGCTTGATTGTGCCACCTTTCGCATCCTTGAAACCATTCTGAAGCCAGATATGCAAGTATTCATTGTAAGATTGAACGCAATAATACGAATCGCACACTATGAGTGTGAGGAATTCTCGATCGGTATTTTCAAGCGCCATCTTGAACGCCAGTAGTTCAGCTCGCTGAGCTGTACAATCTCCTAGAGATTGTGTTTTAGTGATAGCTGGTTTAAATTTCCCTTCGTGCCAGCGACCTTTAACGATCGCGCACGCAGCACTGTAGGCTTGTTTACCCTCTACTGCGGGTTGTGCTGATCCGTCTGTGTATATTATACAGTCGTAATGTTCTAGAGGCAGAATTTCGGTCGGCGGAGGACATTCAAATTCATATTGGAGAAATTCTTGTGTTTTTAAGTTAGGATCAAATTCGTATGCCACGTCTGTTGCAGCAAGAGAAGTAGCCCATTGTATCCATCTCGGATGGAGCGCTTTAGCATTTGGAATGCTTGCCTTTGTTACCGCCTCTAGGGCTGGTATCGGTGTCACGATTATTATTCGTTTACCTTGTGCCAGGGCTCGTTCTTTTGCTATAGCTGTCTGTGTTGCAGTTAGAATTTTTTCCGTTGGGCTGAATTTCATTTCAGCCCTAGTGTACAAGTGTGACTTGAATGCAATTGGTACCTTTTCTCCCTCATTAGAGGTCAGGTATGTGAATCCGCATCTTCCTGGGATGACTCGAATCACAAGATTGCGTGTGTTATCACGTGTTTCTAATTTTGTTTTAATTAGCATGTCTGTTTGTAAGGATCTCAGAATTTCTGTGTGTATTTGAGTCCAATTGGTTCTTTTAAAATCTGGTTTTATTAGATCATAAAGGGGTTTGACCCTTTCTGCGTAATTTGCAATGTATGTTCTTCCGAAATTTAGGAAGCCTAGAATTGACTGTAGGTTTTTTAGTGTTCTAGGTGCTTGGAGTACGGCACATTTCTCTAGGAAATTGTCAGCCAGGCTTTTGCCTTCACTTGATAATTCATATCCTAAGAACAGGACTGTCAGATGGGCAATTCTGGATTTTTTAAAGTTGAATTTGTAACCCTCTGCTGCGAACCCAAGTATTATGGTGTTCACTCGCTTCAAGTGAGTCTCCAAGTCATCATCTGTTAAGTATATGTCGTCGACATACGATAATGCTTCGTCGTCATATGTTTGTAGTAATTCTGTTACTCTCGCTGAGAATACTCCCGGGCTGTTCTTGTACCCCTGGGCTAACCAACAGAATTGTTTTTGAGTGCCATTTATTGAGAATGCAGACAAATATCTGCTCTCTGGTGCTATGTTTTGACAAAAGAATCCATTAGAGATGTCTAATGTTGTTTTGTATTTTTTGCGCACTATGTTATTCATTAGTGCAGCACTATGCGAGTTTTGCACTGCAAAAGTTTTGCAACATGAGTTAAGGTGTCGGTAATCCAAAACTAGACGATATGAATTGTCTGGTTTGGAGACCGGAAACAAAGGGTTGTTCATTTGTGAGGTGCAAGTTTCAATCACCCCCTGGTATTCTAGCTGATCTAGGATTTCTTTTACCTGTTTTTTAGCTTCTTGCTTAATTGGGTACTGCCTCTGTGCAGTAGGTTGTGATTTTAACTGGATTTTGTGAGGAGGAGAGTCCTCATCCCATCCTACGTGATTTTTATATAAAGCAGGAGCTAGGGCTACTGCCCACTTTCTAGCAAGTGTGTATTTTTTATGAATTGGGATGTGATTTGAGAAGGCAGGCATAATTATTTCTTCGCCATGAGGGCAATCCCTGACAAACTCTGGTGGCCAGTCTTTTTCAGCTAGAAGGATGTCATAGCCCTTGGAGAGATTATCCCAAAATAGTCCCCTTATTTTTCTAGTCTTATCCCCCTCTATACGTAAAGTTATTTCATATATTTTGGGAGGTTTGCTAACTCTGGTGTCTGCAATTTCCACTTGAAGATATTCATTCGTGTCCACTGTCTCCAGATGATTCATAAGGACTTTGCGAGCTATGCTCACTTCTGCTGCGCTGTCTAGCATTGTCTGAGCCCATTCTCCGTTTTTCAGTTGTGTCCTCAGTATTCTCGGCATTGTTAACTACCTTGATACTGGCTACCTTCTTTTTTGGAAATTGTAATTTCTTTTTTAGCTGAGCAGGTTCCTTGTCTTTGGACTTGGCGTGCTCTTCTCTTTGTTCTGATCGTCCTCTTCTTTCCGATTTCTGCGAGGAAGTCTGAAAAGATTGAGAGGGACGTGTATCAATGTCTTGATATCTATCAGGCTTCTTTATATTATCCCTATTTCTAAGGTTATATCTTTTCCCAGAGGGGTCACTCTGGGGTGACCTGTGTCTTTGGTTCGGAGATTTTTCTCTTCGCCTAGGAGACCTTCCTCTGGACTGGAATTTCTTTTCTTTAGGATTGGATTGTTAGTTTCCATCCCAGCTCTTTTTTTGTGATGTTGAGTTATTATTAAAAAATATTTTTTCAGGACTTTCAATCAGTTGTGGTTTTACTGGTATTCCACCTAAACTATCTCTACCTAGTTCCTCATAGGATTTTTCTATGATTCTGGCAATTTCAGCTGGTTGGTCTGCTATATCTGTCTCTTTTAGCCTCTGGCGGATCGCCACGTTTGCTGGTTCTCCCTTTATGTTGGCTAATAATATAGCCGAGACCTGCTTGAAGTCTTTTAGTAATTTCATACCAAGAGTTAAAGCGGGTTCTGGACCATATTCGTCTTGAATTTGTTTTAGCACATCTGGTATTACCGAAATGGATGGAACACCGTGCGTTTTTGTGTAGATGGAAGCAAAGACTGTACCCCAAGTGTCACAGTCCTCAATGTGTGGTGCGATTCCCATTGGAAGACAGATAGTCAGAATCCTGTGTTTTTCTAACGGGGTCGTGTCTGGAAACACAGCCTCTATTTGGGTGATTTTTTGTGCTAACCAGAATGGTATTTGTTCCCGTTTAGCTGGTACTTTACCTAGGCAGGATTGTATGTTCTGTGGTGTAATTTTATTTGTGTTCCCCTGGTGAGGGGTCAGCTGTGGAATTTTAATTGCTGGCTGAATTGTTGAAGTCCGCATCACATATTGGACTAATTGTCTATGTATCTTTATTAATTGTTTTAGTTGTACTAAAAGATCTGCTGCAGGCATTCTTTCGAACTCTGGATGTGGTGTGTATCCGGCTAGGACCGGCCACGTTGCTCCTGGTCTACCTAAAGGACCGAGCCTGGTGATGTGATTATTGTGTTTTAGGGCGCCATTAAATAAGAGCAGGTGCTCTTGAAATTTAAGTGGTACTTCCACCTCCTCGAAAGGAGTATACTCTTCAGGAGGTTCCTCTGTTTTGTAATAGTGGAAGTACTTTGTTACAGCATTTGCTGCTGGAAAATGTATCCATGAATAGTATACCTCTGTTTGCCGATATTCGTGTGCCTCAATTACGAATATGACTGTACCACCTCTAAGTGTCAGTCCATTTTCTATAAGTTTTAAGGTTATAGATTTCCTTTTGATGACCGGGATGAGTATTATATCCTAGTCTGCTTCTTGCAGTGCAGTATCAGCTGCTGCGAGTTCAGTTGCTAATCTAACTGCCTCTATTTCATCATCACTGTCTACCATTTTACCGACAGGATGGTTACTTTGTTTGTTTGCAGATCAGGTTTCTTATCGAAACAAAGATTAGATGCACAATATTTTGGAACGGTTTATCCTTCAACGTTGACTAAACCAAGTACCATACATAGGAGTTTCCTCCTGCGAGGTTTGGCGGATATTACCTTTCACCCACTCCAGACGTCTTTGGAGTATTATGGGAAAAGGGGTCTGAGTGAGAAAGCACGACTGAGTTTCTCTAAATGTCTTACGTTAGTTTTATCGCCCTTCCAAACGCGTTGGGCGCCATGTAGTGTAGTTCCTATTATCCCAATAGGCTCTGCGCATTGGAATAATACCTTCAATAGTATAGGCCTAGACCAGACGTTAACTAGGTCTACTACTGTCGATATTAGACTTAAAGTTTTGGGTTTGCCAGCTAGCTCAGAGTTCACTAGAAACTTTCTCGAATAGGCAAGGAGGAGTTGAACCTCCCTGGATAGACAAGAAGGGATTTAGTTTCTGACAACCATAGAACATGACAACTTTGCTCTCCCCTAATCAAGAGTGTATCTCGAGAGTCGTGTGAACAAAAGGCAATTTATTTTACTCAGTCAGTACGTGCATTCTTAGTCTCATCAGATTGTAGAGAAAAGGAAGAGACGGGCGTGTTCAATAAAAGATGTTATTTATTGATCAGTCTCTTTTCTCATACAAGAGAAATGGATCGATATTATTGCAATACTTATGGTTAAGTAAAGTGCATACATTAAAAGCAGAAGTATAAAATAATACTGTAAAAACATTGATATGGTTTCTAAGCCATATGAAGGTTTAAAATGAATAAGATATATTACATACACATATACATTTGATTACTCGTACTCAACTGGTGTTTCTAACTACGCCTACCCCGTGTACCTGACCTAAGTCTAATGCGTGGGCGGGAATAGAAAGTTACAGTTTAAGTTAAGTTTGTTTTGCCAAGTGACTGACTAAAGAATTCTCTGTGAGGGGTTATTCAGTTCTGTACCTGGAATCTAGGATGGATGAGGGATGGTATCTCTCGTCTCTGGCCTCGATATTCCAGGCTGCCTGCGAGGGCTACCCGGAAGCGCCGGAGCTGGATTTCTCGGCAGGAGAATAGACAGCTTCTCGTTCTCAGCGCGTCAGGAAGGCGGGGCTGCGCCAGCGGGGTCTGCTCTGCTCTGGGCTTCGGCAAGTCTGGCTGCTCCGATCTCGTCACCACCGCGTGTGTTTGCATAGGGCAATATCGGTAATATTTATACCTTTAAGGTGCCGAGATTGACGTAAGGATGGACATAGATACGTCAATAAGGATGTCATACGACCAGGTCGTTAGCACATTCTTTTGCTGAAGTTCTCGGTGAAATCAAAACAATGGCCGCAGGGTTTTTCCCAGGTTGTCATAGGTTTGTTTTGTTTTGAGAACTCCGTATGCCTTATCAGGGGCTGGAGGAATATCGCTTGTCTAATTAGATGGCAAGCGTTATGACCTAATCAGATAACATGTTCCTGTGCCGTAGTGTGGCTTTATCAGATAACGGTTCCTGCATCATGGGGGTTTTCTGCCTCATGGGATGGCTGCTAGTTAACTTGTTAGTTTGTTAACCAGAATAGGGTCAGGAATAGGGGGATCGATACAGAACCTATAGGAATACATCACACCTTTGACACCGTCAAACACGGCAATCTGCTCCATCTCCTGAAACACAGAATGGGAATGTCTGGAACTGTATTTAACTGGTTCGCCTCTTTCCTCCAAAATAGATCCCAAAGATTCAAGGTCAACCAATCCCTGTCCAACCCCATACCACTCACTTTATTAGTTCCGCAAGGCTCCTCCCTCTCGCCCACCCTTTTCAATCTTTTTATGGAACCACTTGCCGATCTTCTCAGCCTCGCCAAGATTCACTTCCACATGTATGCAGACGACACCCAAATCTACAGCAAGATCCACTCACTTGATGACATCAAATCGCTCAACTCCACACTACTAAAAACCCAAATTTGGCTGGCCGAAAACCATTTGAAACTAAACTCCCTCAAAACTGAATTCCTCTTAATCTCTCCCCTAACAAAACTCCCACTGTCCTTGATTGGATGAAGCACTTACAGCCCTTAATGGCCAACCTCTCGTCGTTGACTCAGCGAAATCGCTAGGGGTAACGCTTTACAGTAACCTAACGATGCAGAAACATATCAGCACCTCCACAAAAGGAGCTAACTTCCACCTGAAGACCCTGCGAAAACTGAAACCCTTTCTGCCCGCCTACAATTTCAAACAAGCAGTTCAAGCCCTGGTAATCCCTCACATGGAATATGGGGCGGTAACCTTATGCGGCCTCCCAAGGTCATCGACAGCCCTGCTAAGAGCCACGATCAACTCAGCTGCGAGACTCATCACGGGTTCAAAGAGAAACTCTCACATATCCTCAGACTTGAGAGCCCTTAACTGGCTACCGTTTGAAGCCCGAATCCATCTGAAAATCGCTTGTATGACGTACAAGGCCCTCTACCACAACGCCCCACACTACCTAGCTCAGAAACTGGTGCTCTCTGTGGGCATCAGAGCCTCCAGGAGTGCCAAGACTCTTCCTCTAAAACCACAACGATTTGCCAAGAAAAAAACCTATATCCGATCCTTTTCTGGCATGGCTCCTTGCATCTGGAATGCTTTGCCCAGTGAAACAAGAATGAACCCCACCTCTGCCTCATTCAAAAAAGAAGTGAAAGCGATCCTCATGGCTAAATTCACGTGACATTTATAACTGTTTACTGTATTGTATTACGTGTGCTGTTTATACGCTCCATAGTCGACCTTCTGTTATCTTAGTCTTTACGATTATGAGCTTTGTATAACTTTTTCACATAGATCGTGGTATGTTACTTCTTGCTTTCCACATATGACTTGTAAAGCGCTCTGTTACTCGCAAGAGTCTTGTTCGCACTATATTAAACCTTCAAAATAAAATAAATAAAATATAGTTTAGGCTGACATATCTGAAAGAAACAGTTAGTTATAGATTTCTTACCTTTAGAATTGTCCACAGGTGTCTGACTGGATCCGGAAAGTTTTTCATCAGCAGTACCCCTGCGCGTCGGAAGGTGGCGTCGGTCGACTACATGTCCATCTTCGACGTCATGGTCGCGGGGATGACATCACGGTAGCTACGTAGATGCCGCCCTCGCGCGCTGACGTCGGTTCTTTCTTTTTCCGAGCCAACAAGTGCAGATCCGTAGAGAGCGGTACCCCAGTCACTTTTTGACTGACTTTTTTGCGACGTTTGTCGACTTTGTTTTTGAGTTTCAACCGACTCCTGGTGCACGAGGGATGCCCGGTTACAAGGCATGCGGTTCCTGTACCCGACTGATTTCGCTCTTCCAGTTCCCCTTGTCTACCAGCCGACGCAACGAAGGGTGCTGGTGCTGCCCCCTCCCTGCGGCTCCGCGTGCGGAGCTTTCAGGGTCGACGAGGCCTTCCCTCTCTTCCCAGGACCGGGAGCGACCCCTGTCCAGCTTCGTCAATTTTACGAAGCGATGCATGCCATCTTTGGGCAGCCCGACTCTGCTTGCGCACCTTGGGGCCCTGCGGACTTGGCTGGGGGCCCTAGGCCATCGACACCAGCGGCTTCGGCCTCAGCATTTTCAGGCCCCCCTTGGATCTAGGCCTGGATTCATATCGGCACCGGTCGACCTCGTTACACCTCCACCGGCGCTGATTCCACCGGCACCACGTCTGTAGCCTACGCCGGCTGGACACCCAGCCGGCATCGACCCCGGCTTCTGCCCCGAAGTGAACAGGGAGCCGGGCCGGCGTCGGCCGACACAGGATCCAGCGCCGATGGGTACTTTTGTCCCTGTGTTCCACCCTTTTTCAGCCAGATTGGCCGCCAGAGGAGTGTGAGGAAGACTGGGAGGGGTCTGGTGACCCTTTGACAGACCAGTTGGAGTACGATCCGGACAGGAGAGAGGAACTGGGGGATGCCAGTGTTCTGGATACCTCCACAGACCTAGGCATGTTTTCTCCTCCTACTGTGGCTAGAGAGGAGGGAGCGTCATACACAGTGGTGTTGCGTAGGGCGGCTGAGGCTCTCCACCTCGAGCTACCTAAGGTGGCAGTCAGGACTAACCTCCTGACGGAGGTTCTTCAATCGGCAGCGAGCTCTTCGGAGCCCCTGCTGCTGTTTAATGAAGCCCTCCCGGACATCCTTTTGGGCACCTGGTCCAGGCCAAACACAGGGGTTCCTGTGGACAGGATGATTACCGACACCACCGCCTGGCCCCAGGCGACCTCACTTTCCTCTTCCAACACTCCACCCCTGACAGCTTGGTGGTTCAAGCCTCCATTTCTAAAGGCGCCTTCCCTACCGCACCACCGGAAAGGGAATTAAAAAAGCTGGACCACCTTGGGAAGAAAATGTTTTCTTTTGCCAGCTTGGGACTGCGGTCCGTAAACACCGCATGTCTGTTGGGCCGTTACTCCCACTCTGTGTGACATACAGTGGCGCAATTGCTGCCTCAGTGCCCGGAGGAGGCCCGGGCCATACTCTCTTGTGCAGTTGCAGAGGGGAGAGACGCAGCGAAGTTTACAATCCACTGTGGGCTGGATACCGCAACGCACTTGGCAGGACGATTTCAACGTCGGTAACCCTTCAACACTACGCCTGGCTGCGTTCGACTGGTTTACACTACACCTGGCTACGTTCAACTGTTTTTTCCAGGGATGACCAACCCACCTTTATGGACATGCCCTTTGATGGCGACAAGGCAGACAACGCGCTAGAGTGCATTAAGGACTTTCGGGCTACAGCCAGGTCCTTGGGCATCTCCACCACCCGCCCTGCGCAGTCTGCCTTCGCCCCTTTCATGGCTTGGTAATGGGTGCCCCACTATGTCCTGCTCAGAGCCACAGGCCGGCCTAAGCTGTTCAGCCCCAGCGCTGCCGGGGATGTGGGAACCACTGGCGTGGTTCTGGGTGCCAGCGGGCGGGCCAGTCCACCACAGCCCTCTCTGCAGCAGCCTCCAAACTTTCCTAGTCCGACCTTTCAGGGCCACCAAACGCCAGTGGGCGGCAGGATCCGCCTTCACTTCCCTCACTGGTGCACCATCACGTTGGACAGGTGGGTCTTGCAAATTGTCCGAAGGGGCTACTCTCTCCCATTCGAGACTTCCCCTCCCTCCCCTCCATGCCACCTCAATACCATCGCATGTTGGAGGATCACCTGGCCCTTCTCCAACAGGAGGTTTTGGCCCTCATGGCCAAGGGTGCCATCCAGCGCGTTCCTGCCCCAGAAGTAGGTTGTGGTTGCTATTCTCACTACTTTCTGGTACCGAAGAAGGACAAAGGCCTGCTGTAGTATAGTTCCTATACCACTTCTAGGATCTGCGCATTGGAATAATATACGCTATAGTTTTTGCATAGGACTACGGTCAGTATGCTCCTATCGAGTATATTAAACTTAATTACTTTGTGTGCCAGCTAACTCAGAGGTCACTAGAAACTTCTCGAATGAACAAGAAGGGATTCGTTTCTGACAACCGCATAAACATGACAACTTTGTTTCCCTTAGAATCGGAACAGTCTCAGAATCGTGGAAACAATAGATGACAGTTTCTCTCAGTCAATCGTGCATGCTTAGTTTCTCCAGAGTTGCACAGAAATATATAGACGGGCATTTCAATAAAAAGGGTTTATTGAACAGTCTTATTTCTCGTGCAAGAGAGATGAGCTGTTGCGATCGCAAAACAGTATGCAAAATATAATAAGTATAGCGTAAGCAGTAAGAAGAAATAATACTGCAATAGCATGGTCTTTTAGCTATGACATATATTCATATAAACATACATAAATAACACAGGCTAAAATGTGAATAATCACCTGATGCTTCTAAATAGTACTACCTCAGTGTACCTAATCTAAGTGTAGTACGAGGTAAGAAGTAGGTGCTGTTTTCTATACTATAGTTTAGCTATAGTTTGTATTTGCCAGAAGTCCCTCTAGGTTCTAGTCTGCTCCGTACCTTAGAATGAGAGAGGTTGGAATCTCTTTCCGGGTCTCAATCCCTAACATCCCGCAAAGGGAATCAGAAACACTGGAGCTGGATTCTCTGCGAGGAGGATGACAGCTTCTGGTCAATGCGTCAGGCGGGGACTCGAATTCCTTCCGAACTTGCCGTATCGAGCTGTGTAGCTGAGCCGTGGTTTGCCATGGTAAGTGAAGGTATATTTATATCTGCAAGGTGCTTAGGAATGCTAGCATTGACGTAAAAGTCAGGCAGAGGAACTTCATGAATGAACCCATAAGGAAGGTTCATGCATAATAAATGAGTTCTTGAAGAAATCAATAATCCAAGCAGGGAATGTCCCATGGCTTAAGGGTCTGGTTTCTAAGAACTCGTTGTGACGTGGGATGGACGGATGTACTTGACCAAGCCTGTATTTGGATAGCATGGCTGATGCCTAAATAAGGACTGGGATTCTATGCCTAAATAAGGGCAATGTGAGTTGTGCCCATAAAAGGGCATGATTCGGAAAACCTATGTCCGGGTATCTAAATCGAAACACAACACTGTTTCCTATCTTGGATCTCAGCAATGTCAACCATTTCCTCTGGAAGGAGAAGTTCAAGATGTTGACTCTCACTCAGGTCTTGTCTGCCCTTGACCCAGGAGACTGGATGGTAGAGTTGGACTTGCAGGACGCTTATTCTCACATCCCAGTCCTGCCGACCATACAACGTTACCTGCGGTTCACGGTTGGCCACAAGCACTTTCAGTTTACCGTGCTCCCTTTTGGCCATACCAGCGCCCCGCGTGTGTTCACGAAAGTGATGGCGGTGGGTGCAGCTCATCAGCGCAGATTAGGGGTTCCAGTCTTCCCCTATCTCGACGACTGGCTGTTGAAGGCACGCTCGCCCCAGACTTTTGTTTTCTCCCTCCACACTATGGCCGACCTCCTGCCGCTGGGGTCCTCCATCAACGTGCCGAAGTCACACCTGACCCCCTCTCAGCAGCTCCTCTTCATCAGAGCGGTTTTGGACACAATGCAGTTTTGGGTTTATCCTCCTGAACAGCGAGTCCGGGATATTCGGGCTATGATTCCGATCTTTCAGCCCCTATCCTGGGTTTTGGTCAGGATGACCCTGAGGCTGCTGGACCTCATGGCCTCCTGTATCCTGATGGTCGATCATGCCAAGTTGCATATGCAGGCTCTGCAATGGGACCTGAAGTTCCAGTGGTTGCAGCATCAGGGGAATCTGTCCAATTGCATTCAGATCTCGGAGGGCACTGCCCGTCAATTGCAGTGGTGGCTCACGAACCAGGATTGGGCCAACAGCAGATCCCTCTCCCTTCCCCAACCAGAACACACATTGGTGATAGACGCATCTCTTCTGGGATGGGTCGGCCACATGGGAGAGGCAGAGATCAGAGGCCTCTGGTCTCCGGCAGAGTCCGGGCTCCACATCAACTTTCTGGAGCTTTGGGCGATTCGCCTTGCATTCAAAGCCTTCATTCTCTCTGTCTGGGGAAGAGTAGTGCAGGTGTTCCCGGACAAAACCACCGCCATGTGATGCTCTAACAAACAAGGCGGGGTGGGGTCGTGAACCCTATGTCAAGAGGGCCTATGCCTCTGGACATGGCTGGACTATCAGGGCATATACCTGGTGGGTCAACACCTAGCAGGTTCACTGAATGCCAGGGCGGGCAAACTCAGCCGCAGGTACATGATGGGCCCAAGTCATTCTTGTGGCTCCGGATTGGGCACGAAGAGTCTGGTATCTGGAGCTGCTCAACATGGCCATCGACCCTCTGATCAGACTTCCTCTTTTGGAGGATCGTCTGTCGCAGCAGCAGGGGACAGTCCTCCACCTGAACCTGTCCAGCCTCCATCTCCTTGGTTGGAGATTGAGTGGCGGCAGTTGACGTCGTTTGACCTGCCTCCAGAAGTCTGTGATGTGATCTTGGCAGCCAGGCGTCCCTCCACTAAGACGGTATACACCTGCAGATGGAATACATTTGTGGCATGGTGCACAGCAAAGGCTTTGGATCCCCTTTCTGAGGTTTTCTTGTTCCTCTTATGTTTGGCCCAGCAGGACTCTGCTCTGGGCACGCTTAAGGGCTATCTCTTGGCCATTTCAGCCTTCCCCTGGCTCCCTAATCAGCCTTCTCTTTTCAAGTCCCCTGTTGTAAATAGATTTCTTACGGGCATTACTCCTCTTTTTCCTCCTGTTCCCTTCATAATGCCCCAGTGGGACTTGAACTTGGTTCTAACATATCTTATGAGCGCTCCCTTTGAACCACTACATAACTGTCCTCAAAGACTTCTCACTTTGAAAACTGCTTGTCTGATGGCCATCACCTCTGTGCGCAGACTGAGTGAGCTGCAAGCTCTGTCTTTCATGCCTCCCTTTCTGGCTGTCCATCTGGACAAGGTCGTCCTTAGAACTAGACTTTCCTTCTTTCCTTCCACATTGGCCATACCATCACTTTGCCCCTCTTCTTTCCTCCTCCTCATCCATCGAAAGCGAGGCTCCACCGTCTGAATCCAAAACGTGCGCTTTCTTTCTACTTGGATCACACAAAACAATTCCGGGTGGACGACAAACTCTTTGTGGGTTACGTGGGCGCTAAGAAAGGTTGGGCCGTGCACAAACGGATCATCTCCAGATGGGTTGTTTTGTGCATTAAAGCCTGCTATTCTTTGGCTAAGAAGGAGCCTCCAGCGGGGCTGCGTGCCCATTCCACCAGGGCGACTGCAGCTACTACTGCTTTGGGACGAGGATTCCCCCTAAATGACATCTGTCAGGAAGCTACGTGGGCATCGCTGCACAAGTTTACGAGACACTACTGCCTGGACAGCCAAGTCCGGAGAGACTGCGTCTGTGGCCGTTCTGTTCTCCAGGACTTTCTGGTGTGAACTTGGTTCGCAGACCCAGCTCCGGGGTTGGTATTGCTGTGGTATCTATTCTAAGGTAAGGAATCTATAACTAACTGTTTCTTTCAGATGAACAAGTTACTTACCTCTGTAAATGATATATCTGTAAGAAACATAGGTTAGTTATAGATTCCTTACTGCTCCTCCCATCCTCGCCGTTCTTAGAACTAGGGTTAAGGACATCCTTTTAGTGCCCTAGTTTTGTGTACCAGTGGTCAGTGTCTTGCATGGCTCAGCTCTTCTGGCGTGGAAAGTTGTGTACAGAACTAACATCAGCGCGCGAGGCCGGCATCTATGTAGCTTACGCAACGTCATCCCGGCGATGCCGACGACGGATGCGGAGTCGACCAGCACCACCTTCTGACGTGCAGGGTACTGCTTACGTAAAACTTTCCGTATCCAGTCTGACACCTGGGGGTAGTTCTAAGGTAAGGAATCTATAACTAACCTATGTTTCTTACAGATATATCGTTACCGAAGGTAAGTAACTTGTTCTTCTCTAGTACAAAACCAGAGAAATTCAGCAGTTATAGTTAGCTGAGCTAACTACAACTCACACCCTGCAATGCAGTGCTTATGACTCACATATTACATCACTCATGACGTGGTCAGTGACATCTCAAATGACATTACTTTTGACATCATTCACAGAATCTCTGAAGCAGCCACTCAGACCCCCATGTAACCATTTATACACCCACTCCAACTTTCACACTACCATTAACACACCCATACCAGTACATACATACATACCCACACACTGATTCATAGGTCTACACACACATCCACTCACTCACCCATACAGGTACTCATACACCCAACCACTCACTAATACACACTAATACATATCCACTAGTAGTTGCAGCTAGTAGTTGCAGCGCGTACCTGCATGTTTGCCAGCTCCGGTGAAAGCACTGTTGTATTTTGTCATTTGCTGAATCGCTTTGTTTTTGACTTGGGAAATATTTTGTAATACTGGGGGTATAACGGACCGCCGAACTGACCTTCACTTTGCCTCTTTGCACAACCAGTCCCCGGTCCGCCACAGCTGATTGCTGATTGATGCGGAGGGACCTGGCTCCTCTCCCTATCTTCCCTCGCTTCCAGGGCTGACTCCTCTTAATTCAGGATGCCTGACCGTACGCGCGCTGCTGGCGCTCCTAAGGCAAGCCAGTCTGCGCCCGGCCGGGGCCAGGGGCCATAACCCCTGCCCCTCGCCCTTCTCAGCGGATTCAGTATGATACGGAAGAACTACGCAGCCTAGCAGGCCCTATAAGGAACATATGTAAACACTCCATCCCGCCCGCTAGCGACCCCCACAAATGTTCCCACTGCGGACTCTATCTGACAACAGACACTCATTCTTACACCATCAAAACTAGGAAATTCAAAATATTCCTACTCAACTGCAGATCTCTGCCTAAACATACGGCAGAAATCTCCTCCCTTCTGGAAGAAGAAATGCCTGAGGTACTGTTTCTCACTGAAACATGGCTTACTCCTAGTTCTGATCCTGACCTTGTTCAGGCTCTCCCCCTGGGCTATTCCAGACAGAGGTTAGACCGACCCACGGGGAAGGGGAGCGGGATAGCCATCATCTATAAACACGGTTTGACCTGTCGGATGACCGACAGCCCAGTGCCAGACTGTGAAAATGCTGTCTTCTCCATTGAATTTTCTCCAACCCTCACTTTCTCAGGCATATTAATCTATCGCCCCCCGGGTACTTCAGGGGTATTCTGCAATTCCTTACCCGATCTGGCAGCAAATCTGGCTAGTACATAGGCCAATTGCGCTCTACAGGGGGACTTCAACCTCCACTTTGATGACCCTCTACAGATGCCAGCAAACAAACTTACGGAGGATTTAGCAGCCTTTCAACTCGCACAAATAGTCAGCGAGCCCACTCACATAAGAGGGCATCTATTAGATCCCATCTTCTCAAATGTGGAGCACTTAAACTGAGAGAAACCCATCCCTGTCCCTTGGTCAGATCACCTTCTTATACCTTTCACCTGGGCACCGCCCCATATGGTCCCACATACAAAATCAATTTTTTCTACTAAACGTCCCTGGACCAAATTGTCAATTGAACATTGGACCACATATATAGGGGAAACCAGGCCGGTCCTCTTCAGATGTGGTCATAGCCTATAAAAACCTCAACAACTGGCTTAAAAACTCACTAGATGCGCTCATCCCCGTAAAAAGGACGCAAGCGAAGATAGGAAGTAACCGGATACCTTGGTACTCCGCCAAACTCCGGGGCCTAAGACAAAC
Organism: Lissotriton helveticus; assembly: GCF_964261635.1. Classification (NCBI taxonomy): domain Eukaryota; kingdom Metazoa; phylum Chordata; class Amphibia; order Caudata; family Salamandridae; genus Lissotriton; species Lissotriton helveticus. The sequence continues at coordinate 1,468,107,069 of NC_136067.1, forward strand.
CAGCAAAAAGCTAGAGAGAGTGTGGAGAAAAAAATTCTCGATTGACTGGAAGTGGAAATTCAGAGAAAGCATTAACATATACAAAGCCGAAATCAAAATAGCCCAGGCAGCCAGCCTACTACGAAAATAAAATCCTAACCGCAATTAACCCTCCCCTGTGAGATCTTTGCTATCGCTAAAACTCTCTCTCGAGTTCCTCCTCCACCAGTCATCCCTGACTCCTCAGGTGAACGGTGCAATATTCTTGCGTAGTTCTTCTCCAATAAAATTGAAACTATCTTCACCTCTTTTCCCCCTATTAAAGACTGTACTTTGTCCCTCCGAACATGTAGTAATCAGCCCTCTCTGAACACCATTTCGATGATGGAAATGCCTGTGTTAGAAAGCCTCCTGACTCAGGTAAAAAGTGGATCGGCCAAAGATCCTGCCCCTCTAAAGACTCTGAGGCAGGTGGCAAGTGTTGTCTCCCCTGTCATCCTAGAAGTGATGAACACCTCACTCTCTTCTGGAGTGGTCCACCCCCCGTGGAAGGAAGCCATGGTAAAGGCTCTTTTATAAAAACCTAGCCTTGACCCTTCCAACCTAGGAAATTACAGCCCCTTATCCTTACTTCCAGGGGTCAGCAAAATCGCCGAAAAATATTTCAACACAATTTTAACCTCATTCCTCGAAACTCATTAACTCCTCCATCGGTCCCAGACAGGTTTCCGCCCCCTCCATGGAACAGAAACTGCCTTGATCTCCGTAGTGGAAGAGTCAAGAAAGATTGTGGACTCCGGAGGCACCTCTGTGGTCCTGCTTCTCGACATCAGTGCGGCCTTTGACACAGTAAACCATCACATTCTGGTCCACAGACTCAGAAAACTGGGTGTCAATGGAACTGCCCTATCATGGCTGCAGTCTTTCTTGAGCAATAGATCTTTCCAGGTCTTCGACAATGAGGTGATCTCTAAGCAAATGCCCCTCTGCTGCGGAGTACCCCAGGCATCCTCTCTGAGCCCCACCTTATTTAACGTTTACACATGCTCCCTGGCAGAGGCAGTCTCACCCTTCGGAATACACATATTCACCTATGCCGATGAAACGCAATTGGTGTTCGGGCTTAATAGAGCCGAAAGCTCCCCTCCCAGTCTACGTCCATGTTCGGAAGAAATCTCTAACTGGATGAATGAGTCCTTCCTGAAGTTGAACGGGGAAAAAAGTGAAATCATGATTCTAAGAAATCACTCTCCCTTCGATATAAATCCAATTTGGCCGACCTCTCTTGGCTCAGCCCCACCCCTAAGACCCAGTAAAAAAAGCCTGGGTGTTTGGATCGATCAACATCTTACATTTAAGGTACAAGCACGGAAGACGGCAGCAATGTGCTATGGCACCCTGAAAATGATTCGGAAGGTTCTCCCCATTCTTCTTTTTCAGGCTAGGAAAGTTATGGTCCAGGCCCTTGTTTTGTCTCGGCTAGACTATGCAAACGCCCTTTATTTGGGTGCCCCCGCGGCCGCCCTTTCCAAACTTCAGACAATACAAAACTGTGCAACAAGACTTCTATTAGGCATTCCCAAACATCATTTGGCCAAACCAGCCCTGAGATCTCTCCATTGGTTGCCAGTCAGGGAGAGTGTTAATTTCAAGGCCTTATGTATCATCCATAAGTCCCTAGCAGGAACAGACCCCGCCATTCTCCACAATACCATCTAGCCCTACTGGCCCCACAGAAGCCTTCGCTCGAAGAATACAAATCTGGTCACGGTCCCTAGGGTCAGGAAGACCAGAAGCGGGGGTCGCCAATTCTCATTTAACGTGGCCCGGCTCTGGAACTCCCTCCCTACGTGTAGAAACCAACCACCTAGCCTTTCGCAAACTGTTAAAAACTTCACTTTTCCCCATAACTGGTAAACTCCTCCCCACTACGGCTACTAGCGCTGGGATGCCTCCGGGTACCCATGCGCTCTATGAATGTCATTTCAATTTCAATTCAATTTCACTCATACACCCATACAAGCGCTCACTTACTGTCAGACACTCCTAGAGCTACTCACACACCTACTCTCACTCACATAGTCAATCACAATGCCACTTACTCAGAGTCCATTCAAAAGTCCAATCCCAACTTCAAGATTTGGTTCCACAGTTTTCCCCGATGGCATCATACTGCATGGATTTTGGAGTTGTAGTGAGTGCTGTAGAGCAGTCCATAACAGGCCTTCGCAATGTTGCACAGAATAATAAATGTTGATTTTTTTTTTTTTTTTCTGGACCTTCATAGTTTTTCTACATCAGCAGGCATTTTATTATTTTACAAAATTTCTTCTAATGTGTTGTAACACTACTTACAGATAACTTGCTGTGTAGACAAGTTAAACCGTCCCTCTACAAATAAATACACAGGTAACTTTTGCCAGTTATCATGATTTACTTTTTCACTTTATAGACATAAGACAACAGTCTGTGTTTAAATCTTCTAGTAAGATGACTGGAGGGACGTGTTAATGGCACCCAGAACAATCACAGCCTCGGAGAGGCTACGCTTACTTCAAATATACTACCTTCATGTCACCTACCTCACACCGCAGCGCCTACACCATGCAGGGCTCAGATCCGATTCATTGTGCCCCGAATGTGCCCTCGCTGCTCCCAACCACGAGCTGATTTCTACCATATGGTATGGCTTTGCTCTGTTGTTGCACATTTTTGGAAACTGGTGGTGGGGGAGCTCACTGAGGTCTTGGGTTGGGAGGTCCCTCTTAACCCACTACATGTTCTCTTATGAGTCACAAAGGGACTGGATGGCTCCAGGGTGGACAAACTCTTTCTAAACACAGCCCTGATGGTGGCCAAGAGAGACATTGTGGCGAAATGGCTGCAGCCGACCGCACCCACCTTGACACGATGGCGCAGGGGGGTGGACTGGTGCGCGGCGCAGGACAAACCCTTGTACGAGGTGAGAGGATGTCTGGAGAAATACCCCAAAATGTGGGGCAAATGGTTTGGGGCGCTGGTGGACTTCTCTCTCCTGGAGCAGTGGGGGACTGCTGCGGGTGTTACTCTATTCTTTATGCTCCACGCCTCTCCAGAATGTACTTGAAGCCGCCATAATGTTCTGTAACTGCAGGGCACTGATTTCTCTACTTGCTGCTGGTCTAACGTTGATCTGTGTGTATGTTTTGTAAATAAAATCAATAAAATTGTTTATCAAAAAACAAAAATCTTCTAGTAAGTGCATCAACAACATTTACAAACATAATCTGTTTTTTTTTAGACAGCACTGTTAAATTTTGTAATCTCTTCTTTAAAACTATCAACTGTAATATGTGTTTTGTTATGCAACTCCTCCCCTTAACAACTCTTCATTTTCCCTAGAGTCTTGCTTAGGACCAAAGAAACAAAACTGCACATCACTACAAACCTTTTCTACGTTTGCCACACTAGCATGCAAATGTGCTCTATTAATTTCTCCTAAACATAATGCAGGAGTTTTCACATAATACAGCCTTGTACCTAAAGTTTGCGTTGTTGAGTGGTATAACTTATTTTGAGTTTTAAACTTCGCCTTGGCAAGATGCGTAGGGCCTTTCTTAATACTTCAATGGATTGCTGTCTAATACTAGAAACACTTGCTCAAATCCATTTGTATTCAGTACCCTGACTATATCTTCCTTGTACCTCTTCTGCAATAACATCTTCTACATTTCTTGGTACCTTCACCTCTATTGCTATAGGACTACCAATCTTCATTTCATAACATTGTCCTCTTTAATCAATACCATGAACTAATTGGTTATCCTGGAGATATCTTGCTTCTCTGTACTAGAAGTATGTATTCATTCTCTACTAAAAACTGTACAACAGTTATTCCTATTCACTAATACTTTCTTCTGGTTCTGTCTCCTCGTGCATAACACTAATTTGTCAAGAGTCTTCATTCTATTTAGAATCAAAATGAAAAACTTCTTCAAAGCAAAGGCCTTATCAACTACTCTGCCGACTTGTTCTTTCAGTTTCACTGCATCTCTCCATTGTCTACACTTGCTTTAAAGCTCACTAAATTTAGAAGGCTGCAACTATGCAATCAATATAACATTTGCGCAGAACCTATGCAGCCATCTAAACACCCACTTCCAACACATGGAGTCATTGAAATACTGAGGCATACACGTGCACTAATGAGACACTCAGGCTCTTCTCATGCTCTCATGTAATTACGTAGAGAATACCATTGTAGTAAACCTATCACCTATATTGTCTAAAGACTATATATTCCTTAGTAAAACATGTAAATACATGGGTTTGTGGTTAAGTGCATCAATACTCCCTGGATGATTGAATGAGTGCATAGGTAGTGCCTAGGTGAATCCCTGAGGATACAAGAAGTGCCTAGATGATTCCATGCCTATGTCATAACTCCACAAGTCATTCCATATCAGCATACTTACTGCCTGCGTGTTTGCATGAGTATACCATTAGTATCTGTGTGTTTGGATGAGTGCATGAGTAGAGCCTGAATGATTCGATAAGTGTGGACTGGTGCTTCAATAATTCCATACATGCATAGATACTGGTTGAATGATTAAATGAGTGTAACTCTAGTACCTGGATAATTACAAGAGTGCATACTTAGTATATAGGTGCATGGATAGTGCATATGTGATTGTTTGAGCCTATGATATCATAGCAGCCAGTTTCAAACAACTTAACAAAACTACCATTCCCATTAGGCTCTGGGAATGGGAAGAAAAAGATCAACAACCAATGGGAGAACAGCAATCAGATCCAAACAGTCCGCATCAAAGTCCTTCAACAGTGTTCCCTCATCCTCTTTCTTCACTGCTCGCAGCCATCAGATAAGTGGCTCATTACTGTCAGCTCGTTTTAATTCTTTTTTTAGATTCCTGTGTATATTTTCAGGCTCTGGTGACTTTGTGTTGTTTGCTGCCCGTTTTTAGGTCTCGCCTAGACGAAAGCAAAAGCGAAGCTTTTGCTGTCTAGGGAGACTACTTATGTCGCCACTTTCCAGGGATTCCGGGGAATGTAGACAGCAGACTGTGACGAGCTTGTCCTCCTGGCGATTGTATCTCGTGAGCGCGCACGTCGCGTCACCGTCCCTGCTATTCCCATGCACAGAAAGGCTCCCGCACGCATGCGCACATACACACACTGCATACACACACACACACGCACCCCCCCTTTAACAGACACACGCGCAGACAGACACACGCACGCACAGACACACTACAACAGACACACGCGCACACCCCACCCCCACTCACCCCTCCTCCTCCGCAACACACTCACCTGTTCTGGCGGTGCTCGGCGTGCCTCTCGGGCGGCGGTTGCGCTTTGCGGGGCTCTCTCACCACATGAGAGCCCCGCCTTCTTCATGCGCCCGGCCGCTCTTCACCCGGTCCCCCATCTCGGGACCGGGCCGCGCTGCGATTGGCCGGCTGCCCAACCGCTTCCGGGTCGTCGCAGGCAGCGCGGCGGCCCGGCGGGAAGCAGGAACTTGTTTTTGTTTGCCTTGAAATCCTTCCTCTGCTCCCCGCATGACAGGCATTCCACCTGGGGCCCCAGGCGAATAGTTTCAAGCCTTTCAAAACCAACACCCATTGCTGGATCCTCGAGGCAAGTTACTCCTTGTTTCTGAGGCATTTTCACCGGACTGTCTACCGTCTAAGCAGCCCGCTGATCCCTTCCTGGGATCCCAGCTCGATATTCGGTATGTTTATTTCATTATGTTATCATTTGTAGGGCGCCAAACGGGTATAGTTAAGGGGTGCATAAATCATGCTTGCTATCTAGTCACGAAATGCTTGTGTTTAGCCCGTTTCTAAGCGCTACAAAGCAGTGGCAGATAAGGAAACCGCTGCTCCCCGAGATGAAGCGAGTTGCCCATGGTCACACAAAGCGCAGAGGAGAAAGTGAGACTATAATCATGGTGTCTTGACCTGTAGGCAGCAGCCTGACCAATAGGCCGCCTTCCCAGCTTTGTTGTGTGACTTTACATGCGTAAATGAAAGGAAATAGGTAAATTGCCATTTACTCAGCACTTTCAAACGTACCCAATGCGTAGTGTTTAAAGCACAGTATGAAGCATCCTCAGTTGTAAATATTGCTATAAAATACTTAGAATATATATTTCCGGTGCTCGGTTCGTTTTATTATAAAAAGAAGTCAAGTAGAAAAAACATCAGCAGTTCAACAGGAGATACAAAAAAACTTATCGGCCTAATTGTTGTTCTAACACTCACCGTAGACAAAGCATGTTTGTATTTCCAGTGAGAACGGGGACTGGAACAGGCGTCTGCAAGCACGGTCTTTGCAGTCGATGGGGACTTTTTATTCTGCAGTACATGAACGAAAACGTCACTTATGCATATGCCAGTGTGCGAAGCAATGGATCGAGTGGAGCCTTTTCATTACATTAATTGTGTAAAACGAGCTCCAATGTGTTGTATTGTATTGTAATTGCATTTATATAGCGCTTACTACCCCTGACGAGCCCTCTGTAAACCCCGCCATCATGCGCCGCCCACAGGCAAATAAATATATAAAAATTTAACAACTTCCAATACCGTCAACCACATCTCAAAAGACGCTCTCCCCTTTACACGCAAACAGCGACTTGTGTCCTGATTCAAGCGCCACAAAGACATGAACGCGGTGGGTCTGGTGGGAGGCGGAGGCTGTGCAGGCCACGTCAAGGGTGCACAACACATCTGAACTGTCACTGCTGCGTGTATGTGAGGGCTACACCGGCCATAACTTCATGTGTGTGAAACTCATGAGGTAGGAGTGCGTTAAGATTGTAAATGCGACATCTGGCTTCCTAGCTGGCATTTCTCAGCCTGCTCTTTATGCTTCAGTGACTGCTCGGGGTTCTTGCTTTTTCCTGCACCTATGCTCCTACAAGTTTCCACAAGCCCACTCCGAGAATAGAGAGAGACGGTAGTCGACTAATAGTGCAACAGGGTAATTCTGGATCTGCAATGCTGCGATATGGCCTTCGCGCCACTCTTTCTTTGCACTGAGTGATAGGGAAAAGTAAGGAATGCGCTGTAATTAACATTGTATTGCACATTCCTGTCTTTTACCTGCACTGGTGCACAATGTGCTGCATAGCACCAACTGCGTTGTAAGCAGGATTGTTTTTGTGCAGAGGGGGGCACCTTCCTGCTCAAAAACAACCACCTGCGGTATTTTCCTCTTTCTATGCGTGGTGCACAATGCAGCACACATAGAAAGAGGAAAAAACAAGGAGTAATAACAATATTTCTCCTGCTTACGCCTCACCTGTGCAGGCGTAGCATTTTGACGCATTCCCAGGTCTACCAGTCTTGGTAAATCTGGGAATGTGCCAAAATCATGTTCCCTCCACCCAAGGAAAGCCTCCCTTGGACAGACTTATACAACGCAGAGGTTTGTGCTGCATTGCGTCACTCCAGATTTATCACGCCACTCACGGCCACGCAAGATGGCCTTGCGTGCAGTGGTCTAAGTGGGCGTGATCAGCAGGGCACAGCGTGCCCATACTTCTTTAATTTCATAGAGTCCGTTCCCCCACTTTCTATTTTAAACATGTCTCCTGGACAGCAGAAATCGCCAGAGCCGATAGTTAAGGCTCTGCTTTTGGGCACGGGGGCGCGGGCAGAGAAGGAAAAGGACTCTGTCTTTTCCTTCGTGCCCAGAGAAGTCAAGGACAGTGTCCCGTTCTCCTGACATTAGCAGCTGCCCTCCCTCTCTTTCTTCCTGCTCTTCCATCTCTCTCTGTCTCTCTCCTCCTCATTTAGTGAAAACGAGATTTCAAGAAACAGGTATTACCTTCGCTTTCCTTCTTTCATTTATTTGCTCCCCTGAGAAATTGATCCAAAAAAAAAAACACTTTTGCTGGAAACGTCGTCTTTTTCTGACATTTTTCAATTTCCAAGTGCAGCCTGAGGGTTAAGAGAAATAAAACATGAAAAACATGAAAAATAACGAACTAAAGCTAGGCAGAGTGGTTGCAAGATGGCCAGATTGATTTATTCACACCTAAACACATTAGCACCACTTTACAGTGTTTGCCAGTGTAGCGCTACTTTTGTTTTCTCGTCTCTCTTTGAACAATATTGTTTTCCCTGGGTGGGAAAGTGCACCATTCATGGAGGTACTGAAATACCTGCTTGATGAGTGAAAATTTTGGAAAACAAAATGTGTAGAGCGGCTCCGTATTCACGAAGGTGGCCTTTTTAAACCATTCTGCTTACGTGTTGTATGGATATAAGCAATGGGCATTGAAGCTGGTCCCTTCTGGGCCCTGTAATCATGGCCTTAACTTTTCAGGCAAAAGCACTCACTGATTTCTGAATGAAGAGTGTAAAAAGAACAAGCATTGGCATAGCCAATAGGTCTCGCTTTTGAGACCTTATAAGTATTTAGCCATGCAACAGTTGATGTTGTTGCACCAAGGATATTGTGCTGCATAGCTAAGTACTTATAAGGTCCCAAAGGCGAGACCTATTGGCTATGCCAATGCTTGTTAATTAAAGTTGTTTTTCTCTTGGATAGTGGGAGTCCTTTGCTCTCCTTCATGATAGTTTACTGGGTGCGGCGGGGACTTCCCGCTGCTTAAGGGCGCTCGCACAAGCATAGCGCCTCGTCTGGCTCGGTCACCCAAGTCTGTTGTCTCTCACATCGGGAGAGTAGCCGTGCGCCAGAGCCGAGGAGCCTTACCGCCTGGAGAGTGATGCCCCTCCCCTGGGGGTCTGCACAGCCCGTGATGGCTCTAGTTATTGTTTGGCTTGACGCCCTTGCCGAGTCTGTATCTATTTCTGTGCCAGACGCCTCTCAGGTCTGTAGCGGTGTTGGGCACTGCACTGCCCTTGAGGATACGCTCCCAGGACATCAGGATCCTTGACTTCCTGTGATGTCATATTTGTGGGCAATGCAAACTGCCCTATCAACAGAGCGCCGCCGCTCTTTGCTAATTAAGGTCAACCCTAAACCGGGAGACCTGGCTGACTCTGAGGCAGAGGCAGTTGCTCAGGGGGGCCTCTTCGGAGAGCCATTCATTAAAGAACTGGGCAAGTTCGTACTTTCACTTCACTGGACAAAGTCCTGTCTACGATTAAAAGGGTCTTCCAACCCAGTGTTTTCCAAGGGTCCGGACGAGGCAGGGGCTGCCCGTCCAGCCGTGCTCAAGCACAAAATACCTCCAAAGGGCAAGGCTCCCAGCAAGGACAATATCAAGACCAGGGGTGATTCGCCAATTTCTACCCAAGAAGATATATCCAAGGCAGGGGCGGCAGAGGAGCCTCAACTACCTCTTCTTCTGGGGAGTGATCTCCCTCTTCCTCTCTCAGGGTGGGGGTCTGGCTGACATTCTTCTACCGGGCTTGAGAGTCCATTACCATTACAGAGGACGCTTGGGTTCTTCAAGCAATTGGGGGTTTCGGTATAGAGTTCCACGGCCCGCCCAGACAGGATTGCCTCCCTCGTCCCATTCAGTTCTCACTCTCCCAGGCGGGGTTGGTGAATGCAGAGGTTGGAGCTCTTCAGTCCAAAGTGGGTATCGCCCTCACAGCTACTCACCCACTGGAATTTATCAGCAAAATTATCTCGTTGACAAGTACGATGGAGGCCAGAGGCCAGTCATCAATCTTCGGGATTTCAATAAGTGGCTGGTATATCGCTATTTCAAAATGGATGGGATCCACCTTCCTCGGGACTTATTTGGCTATTCCCAATTTTCCACCTCACTGGTGTTTTCTGCAATTCCATTGGCTACATCAAACATTTGCCACTCTTCCCTCCGGTCTCTCCTCCACCTCTTGGTGCTTCATCGAGGTCCTCAGGCCTGTCTTGCCTCCGCCTCTTGGTGCTGCATCGAGGTCCTCAGGCCGGTCGTGGAGCACCTGTGGGCGCAGGGGATCCACCTTATTGTTTATCTAGACGATACTCCATTTAGCTGTGAGCAGACCGGGGCCAGGCTGGGAGGCGTGCGTAGACCCTTTGCATTCCGACTAGACAAACGAGCGCCGATAAGGCACCGCCCCAAAATTCCAGTTTTACCCCAGCAGTCATATCACTTTGTTCCGATAGAATACTTTTATCCCCTAGTTGTAACATGCAAAACACACATTTTATGCACGCGCACATCCTGGTTATGAAAATATGTCTACGCCTATATGTTAATAGGCGAAGTTTTATTTAACATTTGAATGACTAGAAAAGTTATCAGTCACTGATGTAAGTCCAGTACATCAAATATCGAATTCCAAACATTGCAAAATCTATAAAATGTCTTGCATCTCGTAGTAAAAATGCTAAATGTTTTTATGATGTGACTAGTGCTCAAATTGTCTTTTGATGTAACTTTTGTAAAGCGATCTGATACCCTCATCGTGTCTAGTCCGCGCTATATAAAACTATGAATAAATAAATATGCTATTAATGGGTCAATGCGGTCACAAAAAGTCCCTCCACTTGCAGCTGACAATCGATCTCTTACAGGGATTGGGTTTCGTCATAAACAAGAGCAAGTCTTTGCTGATTACCACCCAGAAGGCGATCTTTCTAGGCTTTACAATGGACATCGTTCTCTCCACCCTCAGTCTCCCGGCTTAGAAGATGTCGAAGATCCGCCATTAGCTGAGACGTACCTTAGCCAGATAGAGTCTATGGTAGATTGCTCGTCTAGTGGGCGTACTCTCCTCGTCTTTTCAGGCCATCTTTCCCGGGCCTCTCCACTACCGCGCTCTGCAGCGTTTAAAGATCGAACATTTGCGCAAGGGCCTCACTTATCCTCAGATGGTAGACCTGTCTCCTGAGGCATGCTCCGAGATCCAATGGTGGCTGGATCACATGGATTCGTGGAACGGCAGAGCGATTTTTAGTTCTGCACCGGACTTCTCCTAGAGTCAGACGAGAGCAGGTCAGGCTGGGGCGCTCGTTGTGGAGAGTTTTCCACTGGAGGGTTGTGGTCTCCAGCTGAACAGACCTTACATTTCAACTGCCTAGAACTGTTAGCGGGTTCTTTCGTGGTCCGTTGCTGGACCAAAGAGACTATACAGTTGTGCGTGCTCCACAAAATGGATATCGTTTCAGGTGTCTGGTATATAAATCATCTGGGAGGAACCAGATCCAGAGTTCTTTCTGACCTGGCCACCCAATTTTGGCAGTACTGTCTAGACCACCAGATTTCGGTGACAGCGGAATATCTGCCCAGCCGAGTGAATCGGTGGCAGACTTTCACTCGCGACATATCAAGGACTCCAGTCTCTGGAAGCTTCATCCGGATGTATTCTTATCCCTCAATGATCATTGGGGCCCATTCTCGATAGACCTGTTAGCCTCCAGACTGGATCACCATCTGCCAAGGTTCTTCAGCTGGCGACCGGATCCATTGGTAGCGGCCACGGATGCTTTTCTCCAGGAGTGGAGAAATGAAAGGATTTATGTCTTTCTCTCTTTTTGCGAAGATCACCTGGTTATCTGCCCAGTTAGGGCGTCAATGGGTAGAGATGGTTCTGGTCACTCCCATTTGGAAATCTCAAGTGCGGTTTCCGGTTCTACTGGAACTTTCTTGAGATTTTCCTGTCTGACTCCCTCTATCTCTAATGCTTTTTCTCAGTCCGGATCATAGTCCTCATCAAATGGTGCTGGACGGATCCCTAGCCCTCATGGCGTGGCTAGTTTCAGGAGACCATGTTCGGTCCCAGGCCTTTTGGACCAAGCTGAGAGTTGCTTATCAACGGCATGGGCCAACAGCACCAACAAACGTTTTAAGCACTTTGCATATGCATATGCATATTCTTGGATAAAAATTCTAGGTATTGGTCAGTCAGTACCTGTGGCACGACATTTAGAGATTTTAACCAGCATTAATTGGTTCAAGGAATGGAGGATTATTCCCTGATTGTTGGATAAAATTCTTTACACTAAGCAATTAAAATCTGTACACTAGATCACTTAAACATTTGATTGACCTAAAGAATAAGGACAACAAGAACCTCATTTGAATTAGGGTTTGGTTCAATTAATATAGTTAATTCTCCTATATGTTTGAATGTTGGGCAGATGTATGTTTTTAATGTTTTTATTGTCTTCCTGATTGTCCTTTTTACCTATTTCCAATATAATCAGTGATTTTTTTCTATATGTTAAATATGTTTGGATTAGAAAATTCCATATGTATTGTTTTTAACCATTAAATAATAAATCTTTTATAGAAATAAATAGCTGTTATAGATATATTTTAGGTTCTTGTTTTAGTGAAATTGGTTGGTCCTTGGAATGAATTACTGAAAGTTGACTTGTGAGATTACCCAAAGGGAAAGCTTTTTTGACTTCTCGTCGGTTTGGTGTACTCTAATTTATATCAAAGACAGAAATGGAAGTGGTCAAATCAATTTTGTCCACATATTGGCAAAGCCGGAAAACATGTTAATAAAACAATTTCTGCATTCCTCAGAGGCCATATCGTGGACTGTATCGATAACCATAATCTTCGTTTTGATATGCATGGAACTTATAGAAATGATGGAGTGGACTTTACAAATGAATGCAACAGGGTGTTTCTAAGTAACCTGAAATTGTGCATCCGGTCTTATGGATAGAAGCTAAATACACACAACCAACGCAACAGCTCTTGTCAGATCCACCCTACAACCCGAAATATTGTGACTTTTTTTTTCTAAAGGCTTTTTTTTCTTTAGATTTTGAGGATCTTCGCAACGACGATGCAGTCCCCGTGGACAGGTTGTGAAAACGGAAAACAAAATCAGACATTCAATGGCCACTAACACATCCAAAAATAATATGTAAAAAATCCATTCTGAACATTGCAATCTCATTATATAAGAGCTCTGATATAGCCTCTCTGATTATGCGAGGCTCATACCTTAGTAGGGTTTGAATATTAGCCATTCCCTAATGTTGCCATGTTTCACCAGATCTACATACAGGGGCTGAACGTAGTTGGAAGCAATAGTTCCAGGGTTGAAATGTCCTTTTGAGTCTCTGCAAACCTACTAACCTGCATGTTTTAAGGATTTTCACCAACTCTTCTCTAGTCTTTTCCCATACTGAGAAAGGTTGGAACTTTTCTCCTGACAATGGCTGATGTGAAACTTCTTCCAGGGTTGGGAAAAAAGTGTTTTGGAGGGAAAGTGAACTTGCAAACATTCAGATTTTTGCATGAGCAAATCTACACATGCATATTTGCTCATGCTAAAATGTAGTTCACAGATATTTCTTGGCCTACTTTTGTAAATGTTTGTACATTCACGAAAGTTGTACATCTGCACTTAATGCAAGGGCATATGCCAGGGGTGCACTTTTGAGACTTTATTTAATAATTGGACACCTAATTAGGTCTGGCGTTAACCATGACCTTTTATGATTATTAAAATTCTGTCTATTTCTCTCTCTAGCTCTGTCTTTTGGCTGGCTTCACTGTGAGTGACAGCATTCTGATCTTTCACAAGGAGCATTACACCACACAAAGTAGTTTTGTTCAATGCCATGAAATACTGTGGCAATGTGTGCTTTTTGAGGCCAAAAACTTGGTGTGTTATAATAGTGAGGGCCCAGTAGCTCCCACATTAATAAGGTTTTACAAAAACCATGCCAAAAATGTCACACATTGACAAAACCAAGAAGCTGACCATCAATTTTGACCTTCCGGCTTTGCCAATGCTTGTTTATTTATATGTTTCCCACAATCTTATTGAAACTGGTTTCTCTGATTTTACATTATGAATATCTTTGGGAAATGTTAGCATGCTTCATCACATTTTACTAAATGATGTTGCAAAGAAATGGTACTTTAAATTTTACAGTAGTTTAGCCAAATTATTTTTTCCTACTAGCATTTTTTTGTGAAGATTTATTTCGAAAGCAGTGACTCCTCAAGCTTGCTTTCAAGCTTCTTCAAATATTGCATCTAATCAGAGAGCATTCTCGGAGCATTACACTTAGCCTCATATTGCAAAACTTTGAAAACCTGTGTACATATTTTTATACTGGAACCACTGTCAGTAGTGCAGTCCGACGGCGGAGACATTGTCCATTTTGAGAAGGACACACAATTGCAATCTGTCCATTGTCCAGTACTGCACTGCAAACTACCCTGCCAGTAGTTCTAGGCAGTTTATGTGCAATCACTGTTCGTGTTTGGACCAGGATCCACCTGTGGAGAACTCCCCACACCTGGTACCCCAGCCGGAGCGGCTGGCATCGGACTCGATCACGATGTCTGGGGAGGAGCCGAAGATTGCTCTCCCGTTCCATCTGTGTTAGCCACCATACCATCTCCTCCTTCACTTCCGCCGTAAGCTGGACAGATTGCGAATAAGTCAATCCCCTCTTGAGGTGGTGTGCCTTAAGGCACTGCATTGCACGTTGGTGCATGGGACTGGGGAAAAATGGCCAGAATTTAGGATGAGAGGAGGCCCACCAGATGAGCAAGCTGACACAATGACGTCTGACTATGCTAAGGTTTGGTGCAGCTCGTGTTTGATCTTCGCCATTTTCCGGGCGGGAAGACTCAGGGTCAAGGAAACGGATTCTATTGCAAACCCCAAAAAAGTTGCGCACTGACCCGGGGCATGGAGGGATTTCTTCTCGTTTATGACAAATCCCAACCCTTGTAGCAGATTGACTGCCGTCTGTAAGTGACTAGCCAGCCTCCTGGGGCATTGGTCCAGGAACAGCATGTTGTGTAAGTAGACGATCATCCCAAAGCCTTGCGCCCTTAGTTATGTTATGTTATGTTAACTGAAGTTTGTATAGCGCGTAATCACCAGCAGGTCTCTTAGCGCTTTGAGAAGACCAAAGTCCACCAGCAATCGCCGATGAGCACTTGGCGGATTAATTAGACTGTGCTCAGAGCCTCCTTAAACAGAAGAGTCTTGAGTTGCTTCCTTAAAGGGAGGAGTGCAGATTCTTTATGAAGGTTCTCAGGCAGTAGATTCCAAAGTTGGGAAATTAAGACAGAGAAAGCTCTTCCACCTTTAGATGCGGTTTTGACCCGTGGTTAGGCCAAGAGGCCTGCCTTGGACAACCTTACGAGGACGTCCCAGCGCATAGTTCCCCAGGAGCTCCTTGATGTATGGCTTTGTGAGCGATGCAAAGGCCCTTGCACTTTGCTCTCTGTTTGATCGGGAGCCAGTGCAACTTACACAGCAAGTGGGTAGCATGAGCCCTTCTAGGGAGCCTGAAAATCAGCCTAGCTGCGTCATTCAAGGTCACCTGTAGCTTGCCGATGTATAAGGCATTGCCGAAGTCCAATCTCAACACGATCTTGGCAGACACGATCATCTGTAAAATGGCAGGTGAGAGAAGGGGGACAAGTTTACGCAACAGTCTCATTAAACCTGTAGAGGTGCCTACTACATAAGCTACTTGATTGGCCATAGAGCAATTGGCGTCAATGTTAATGCCCAATTTTTTTACAACAGGGGCTGGCGAAGGGGAGGTGCCAAGCTCCTGTGGCCAGAAGAGGTTGTTCCAGGGGTTATTTTAAGAGGAGATTACAGGGACCACAATTTTACCTGGGTTGACTTTTAGCGAGTTAGCTGTCATCCAGTTCACTGTGTATCTGAGGACGTTTGCACAAGAGTGTGGGCTTGAGGGGAATTCTCGATCTGGATAATAAGTTGGGTATCATGCGCATAGTTAAAGACTTGACAGTCCTTGCGGGCCAGAGCTGCCACCAGTGGCTGGAGATACATGTTAAAAAGGAGTAGGGACAGTGCTGAGCCCTGGGGGACGCCACATGTGAGGGATCCTCTGTTCGACACCCCTTACCCAGTTGGACCCTTTGGATCCGCCCTTACAGAAAGAACTCAAGCCACTGGTGTAAAAATCCATGAATGCCCAGGTCCGCAATCCAGGCAAGAAGCTGTGCGTGATTGACTGTGTTGAACGCCGCTGACAGATCTAACAGAATCAGGGCGCTCGTTTTTTTGTTATCGGCCATAACTCTAAGCTCGTCGACCACAGACAACATCTCCAGTTCAGTGCTATGGTGGGCCCTGAAGCAGGCCTGCCACACCTGAAGTAGCTGGTGTTGCTCCATTAAAAATGAAAGTACTTTGAAGACATGTTGCACCACCACTTTCGCCAGAAAAGCAAGCTGGGAAATGGGTCTATAGTTTTTAAAGTTGGCCGCATCTGCCCTTGGTTTCTTCAGCAGGGGAATAACCCTGGCCTCCTTCAGGCTGGAGGGCAAGTAACCTATCTCCAGTGAATGATAAAGTAGAGAAAGGATCTCCCTCTCTAGCCCGGGAAGAACCATTCGAAAAATCCTCGGAGGGCAGGGGTCTGTCTGCTGGGGAGCCTGAATTGACGCGATTCATCAGGTGTGACAGTGAGGCTAGGTCTAGATTAGGAAAGGAGGTGAGTTGCTGACCGGGTGTCCAGGGGGCTAGAATCCCGTCCAGGGGGGGGGGGGGGGGGCTGGTTGATTGGAGGGTTGTCAATCTCGCCTGGAATGTCCCTGACTTAAAGAAGAAAAAAGGCCTGCATTTGTTGCAGTCCGCCAGCTTGGGTGCAGGTTTCTGTTCTGACTTCTGGCTGAGTTCTTTTAAAATTGTAAACGTTTCTCTCTGTTTATATGTAGCGACTGTAATTCTTGCCTCATAGTATTCCGCCTTTCTGAATATAATGGCTTTTTTTATATAGGGCTAGCATGGTTTTATAACGTGCAAGCGTGACTGGGTGGTATGATTTGCGCCATTGCCTCTTGGATTGTCCTCATTAAACCAGGGGGCCCCCTTGCCCTGATCTCTGCCTCGTTCCTTCCGGGCAGGCGACACCTGATCTATGACCCCTCTTAAGGGCCTCACTCTCCTGGTCGAGCTTACCTTTCCTAAATTTCTTAGGGGAAGTGCGGAGCAATGTGCCTATTAGATTGTGTGACTCAATTTTGTTCCAGCTTCGCACCACTCTCCACCCTGGAGGTGGGTGCGACAGTTGTCTGGCCAGCGGAACCCAGCAACTAATTAGAGAGTGGTCTCACCAGGCGCTGGGACTGATGTCTATAAGGCTGGCCCGCGGTAGCGCTACCGAATTCTTGTTGTACCAGGGGAATTTGAACACAGCAGCTGGGGGGTACCTGTTATTTGCCAAATAGAAAAATCGTTTTTTTTAAACTGAAAGCTTTTTAAAATTGTCGTTATCACTTTGTTTCTGAACACACGTCCGAATTAAGACCCACTTCCTGACGGTCCCGCATTTCGTGGGCGAGCCGCCATCTTTGGGGAGGTCAGCACTCTAGTTGCTGAGCACTTTCCCTCCACCTCACCTTATAAAAGGAAATGCTCTCGCGACCGTGCAGCGCTATCGAATTCTTGTTGTAGCAGGAGAATTTGAACACAGCAGCTGGGGGGTACCTGTTATTTGCCAAATAGAAAATCGTTTTTTAAAACTGAAAGCTTTTTAAAATTGTTGTTATTACTTTGTTTCTGAGCACACGTCCGAATTAAGACCCACTTCCTGACGGTCCCACATTTCGTGGGTGAGCCGCCATATTTGGGGAGGTCAGCACTCTAGTTGCTGAGCACTTTCCCTTCACCTCAGCTTATAAAAGGAAATGCTCTCACGACTGCGTAGCGGACGCTCGCAGCGGGCGGGCCGGCGGCGCTACAAAGGCAAGCCCCTCTGCGCCTGTCCGCGGCCGGGTCGCGCCATGCGCCACACCCCCTGGTCCAATTTTAAGAATAACCTATGCCAAATCGATCTTGATGAATCTATATCTATATCTATACTAATATAATAAAGAGAGAGCCCAAACCTTTGAGGCGGGTAATCTCAGGAACCACAGCACCAATCACAACACCAATACAGCGTTGGAAAGGGCAGTTGCAGCAGAAGGACATAGGCTATGCAGACGCCCACCATATACATTTAAAAGGTAAAAGAACCGTGCCAGCAAAGTAGTCCCTTGTGGGCGTGTCTGCGTTGTGCTGTGGGCGTGTGCTGGGGCGTGACAAACGCTGGGGGCGTGTGGTATGTTCCGCCCTTCATGCCATGTCTCATGTCGTGTGCTAATCCCACCCTGCTCCCTTTAAATACCCCTGCACCACATAATCATAACCCACCCTTACTCCTTAAAATACCCCAACACCCTTAAACACTAACCCATCTTAACCCTATAAATACACCCTGTACCCCAAAACCCAAACATATCCCTAAACCCTAAAAATACCCCTGTACCCCAAAAGCCAAACCTAGCCCTGAACCCTAAAAATACAACTGTACCCTAAACCACTCCTGAACCCTAAAATACCCCTGTACCCCAAAACCCAAACCTAGCACTGAACCCTAAAAATACCCCTGTACCCCAAAACCCAAACCTAGCCCTGAACCCTAAAAATAACCCTGTACCCCAAAACCCAAACCTACTCCAAAACCCAAACCTAGCCCTGAACCCTAAAAATACCCCTGTACCCCAAAACCCAAACCTACCCCTGAACCCTAAAAATACCCCTATACCCCAAATCCCAAACCTAGCCCTGAACCCTAAAACTACCCCTGTACCCCATAACCCAAACCTATATCTGAACCCTTAAAATCCCCAAACACCCCAAAACATATACCTCAGTACCCCAAAACATATACCCCTATATCCATAATTACCTTATCCAAACATAAAAAAACAATGCTTTTACCATTCATGCATTTACAACGAATTTCGTTGTAAATGTATGCGTGGTAAAAGCATATAAAATGTAATGCCATGCGTTATAATGGCATTGCGGAGTCATGGTACTTTCGTAATGAAAGTATGCGGAGTGATGGTATGCGGAAAGAAAGTTGCGGAATAATGGGTGTTTACCCTCCCTGGTAAGTACATTGGTGGCACGGCGGCCCACATCTCCAGCAACATACTCCTATTTTTTCACCACCCATTTGAAAAATGCACAGGTCTCTCTCATTGATGGCCAGCACAGACATACACTTTTAGACACACCTCCAGCCACAAGTTCTAGAATTGCGAACTTTAGAGCTGGGGAGCTACGTTCGAATCTCGACATCAGCTCAACATCCTGTGATTCCAGGCAAATCGCTTTGTCTCCCCATGCCTACCACAAATTAAGTGTTCTTCTGTAATGTAAATTGTGCCCATGCCACATTGTCGAGTTCGTGCTATATAATATTGCAAGGAAAAATAAAGTAGGGAAACTCGAGTTCACACACTACTGAACGCGCACTCTTAAGTGCATCAGCAGTGCACTCTGGATCGGAGCGTTTCACAGGCCTGTCACAGATAAGAAATGCTATCAAAACGAAATCCTACAAAACAATATAATACTGGCCGGCAGCAATTTATACCCGGACAACGTCGGGACGGGCTGCTAGTCTACAATATACGACTAAGGGTTGTATGTCAGCCCATCTTTCTAGGAAATGACTCTCTAGCATTGGTTTGTCCTACCTGAAATCGTGCCTTAAAAAAAAGCCACTCTATACTTCCTTCCTCTGAAGAGGCATGCTTTACTCTGTTCGACACACGTTTCGGTAATAAGCGTACCTTAACAAGTGTCCTACTGAACACCAGATCAATTCCTAAACATAGGCATGAACTTGCTGATTTTATTGAGTTTCACTCCCCAGACATACTGTTTCTTACAGAGACTTGGACTCATCCCACCTCTGAACCAGACCTTAATGTCGCCATACCATCGGGTTATGATTTATATAGGATTGATAGGATAGGACAGAGAGGGGAGGGGTCGCTATTATCTATCGCTCACACATTAAAGCAATCTTCTCCGACATTCCCCATTTTAAAGAAGAGGCTATCTTGTTTAGTTTCAAAGCTACCAGTACTGATACCCTTAATGGACTCCTAGTATATAGACCACCGGGACCTAGAAATACGCTCATTGAATCCATCTTAACTGTTATGGAATCAATTATGGTACACTCTAATTTCACTGTGTTGGGATAAAATGGACACTAAGGAGCTAACAGGCCGATTTCGTGACCTAAGTCTAAAGCAAATAGTCAACGAGCAAACACATATAGGTAAACACACCCTGGATGGTGTTTTTACAAATCACCCACAGGCAAACTTTATTAAAACATTATCCTTAAATTGGATGGATCATAGTGCAGTCTTTTTTAAGTCCATACAATTGGTCTCCTAAATAGAAGCTTTGGCACAAACATACCAAAGACGTCACGTTTGTGGAAACAAATAAACCCTCTTGATTTTTTAGAATACTCTGCAATCACAGAACACTTTTCTGGACACTGATCCTGACCAAGCTGCAATACATCTCAATCGCTGGTTGGAACAGGCGGTGGTAAGCCTAGCACCTGAAACTAGTGCCAAAAATAAATTGTCCTCAGCCCCATGGTATAACATCAAGTTAAAAGACCTTAAAAAAATCTGCAGAGCCAAAGAAAGGCTCTGGAGAAAGGAATATTCAGAATCTGATAAAAAACATTATGGAAATGCCTTAGCAAAATACAAAGAAGCTATAAATGAGGCAAAATCTACTTATTTCACCGAGAAAATCATGGCTTCCAAAAATACCGCTCGAGAACTTTTTAAGACAGTCTCTAAACTATCCAAGCTTGGCAACACCAAACATTTTAAATCAACAAGTCAGTTTTGCAACAAACTTGCCAATTTCTTCCACGATAAAGTGGTTGGTTGAAGCTTTTATTCGATATGCAAGATATCTTGAAAGCGTACACAAATACAGCATTTTTAAGAAAACTAGAAAAGGACATTTTAAAAGCAGTATTAAATGTACAGTTAAAAAGGATAAAAAGACATGTGATGTCGAAATAAATTAATTAAAAAACCAATTAAACCACTAATGACAATCTCTTGCAGCGAATCAACCAAAAATGTTTTAAAAATTTGGCTACACCACAAACAATAGGAGTGGAAATGTCCGTCATAAGGATACGAAGAGCTACCAGATGACTACGCGTGCCCATATTGCGACACAGGGGTTTGAGCCAAAAGCCCCTGGGTTTAGCATAGTCCGGGCATTCAAACAATATGTGCGGTATAGACTCTATCCTCGTGGTGCAACGGGCGCAAAAGGGGGACTTGTGGACTCCCGATTTCCACTTAGACACCAGGGCACCAACTGGAAGGGAGCCCACTCTAAATTTAAAATAAAGTGCTCGGTCAGTTGCCAGGGTAATTAAGTCTAGATAAGGTTCGTAGACTACAACATCTTTAATTATTAAAAAGGCAGCTGTAGATTTACAGTGTCTAGAATTTATCACTAGCTGTTCCGCAACCCATTTCCAGTAAAGCCTTTTCAAAACATCTTTAGGTGGAGCCGTTCTTGATAACCAGCAGTCCCCAAGCCCAATAACCTCCAAAAGTTTTTTCGTGTCTCTCAACCACTTGATCTTTGTCCAACCGCCCAAGCTCATTATCTCTGCCAGCCCTTCAGCATATGATTTTAACTCTTCACCCCTCCAAATACGTGCCCATAGAAGGAGTGGGCGAAGCCGGGCTTGATCTTTGATATTCTTACACCCAGTGTCCAACAGCACAGGCACTGTAGGGGTGCTTGGAGGCAGGGCGATTAGAGATTTCAGGAGCTTGCTCTCTGATGTTACCAGGGTATCCAGGCAGCAATGCCCCCACAGTTCTGCTCCATATAGGGCTGATGTTACTCCCTTGGCCTTGTAGATGTCTATTGCTGGGGCAAGCGACCTCCTTGGTGAAGCCCGAAATTCCCTCAGGAGGGCCCCTCCTACTCTCTTGTGATTCAAGACCATTTTAGCAATATGGGGTGACCAATTCATGGTATCCGTAATCCGTATTCCGAGATAAAGTGGTAAAAGTATATGATGAATTCTCTACTAACATAAACGAGACTTGATTAACTGAATGCAAGTCGGACACATCAAACATACAAGTGTTCCTAAAATGTTTAGACTTCTTACACAAGAAAAAGTTGAAAAACTCATCATGTCAACTCATTCAGGCTCTCGTTTGGACCCTTGCCCAGCCATGGTCTTTCATATGGCCCCTGAAGTTATTGCTAATATCCTGACACCCCTTCTGAACAACATTCTAGATCAAGGACAGTTCCCGATGTATTGGAATAACTCTCTGATAAAACCTATTCTGAAAAAGCCAACTTTGGACCCCTCAAAAGTGGCTAACTATCGGCCTATTACTTCTTTACAATTCCCTTCAAAAGTTCTGGAAAGAGCACTAAATGGAGAACTGCTAACTTTTATAGAGTCAAACGATATACTAGACCAAGCACAGCATGGTTTCGGGCCACGACACAGGACTGACTCTGCATTGATTGCAGCCACTGAAAGCCTACGTGCGCAACTAGATCAGGGTGGGAAGGCAATATTAATATTGCTCGATTTATCCGCTGCGTTTGACATGGTGGATCATCATATACTTCTTCAGCGGTGGGCAGAAATAGGTATCACAGATAGGGTCGCAGATATTCTTCAATCCTATCTAACTGATAGACAACAAACAGTGACGTTAGATGAGGACAAATCTCCCTCTTTCTTTATACCATGTGGGGTACCTCAGGGTTCATCCACTCTCACCCACCCTCTTTAAAATATATGTAGCCCCACTGGCTAAGCTTATTCGTTCCTTTGGCTTTACAGCCATATGCTACACTGACGACACGCAAATTGTTGCCTCACTGACTGCTAAATCAGAGGACGTGGCAGTACGTTTTAATTCATGCATGAGCCATATCATCAACTGGATGCAAAGCAATTGTTTAAAATTGAACACCGGGAAGACGGAGGTAGTAACGTTTGGTAGGGACTCTTCACTCTGGAACTCAGATTGGTGGCCTGATACAGCGGGATCTTGCCTCCAACCCGTAAAAAAGGTAATAAACCTTGGAGTTCTAATTGTTGATCATCTTTCCCTATCAGACCAGGTCAACAGCATTACCTCTTCTTGTTTCTATACTTTGAAAATTCTTAGGAAAATCCTACCTTTCATTCCTCTGCCCCTCAGGATAAGTAAGGGTAGTTACAGCTCTGATTTTGTAAAAAATCGATTACTGTAACTCACTCTACCTTCGAGCCCAAAAAAATGTGACACATAAATTGCAGACTTTACAGAATGCAGCTGCACGACTACTACTGAACCTACCTAAATTCAGCTACATTTTTGGCTAGGATCCAATTTGTCTGTGTATTTTACATAAGGCATTGCACGGAAAGGGACCAGGACAGATTAGACAATATGTTGAGCGCTATACCCCACAGAGAGTTCTCCACTCGGCCTCGGCATCCTTGCTCATAGTTCCAAGAATAAAGACGCTGATGTGGGACGGTAGAAGCTTTCGTCATTTAGCCCCGAAGCTATGGAATTCTATGCCCCTGCATCATAGAACCCAAAACAATCTACTTCAGTTCAGGAGGGATCTTAAAACCTTGCTGTTTAGTTGTTCATAACTAGCTGTACTTCTCCTCACTCTGTATTCATGGTAGTAAGCGCTAAGACGCCACGGCATACACGCGCTCTATAAAAACCCTCATTTCATTTCATCGTAGTCCAAATGAGGTCCAGAATGTGACCCTTGTCATGAGTAGAAGAGTCAACCAGCTGGTGGAGCCCCATCAAGCTCATAACTACCTCAAATTGACTAGCAGGTTGCTCTCTCTGTACTTTATCCCAGTGGTAGTTAAAATCTCCTACCACTAGGAGTCGTTGGTACCAAGAGCCGAGATCGCAAACAATCTCCGATAATAACTCATTAAACGTAAGGGTTGATCACGGGGGTGGTACGCAACCACAAGTGTCAAGCAGGAGGATTTGGAAGAGATTTTTACCCCTAAAATGTCCGTGCTGTCAATGCTCTCTGCCAATAGCTTAGTGACCATTAATCGTTTATTATAGAAGGCTACACCTCCTCCTCTACTCTTCTCTTTTCTATTGTGCCATAGGACATCAAAGTCCCCAGGAAGGGCTGCTACAATATCTGGGGCTGAAGTGTCCCTAAGCCAAGTTTCTGTAACCGCCAGGATATCTATGTCTCCTGCCTGGAATAGCGAAAAAATATTCAGGCAGTGTATCTGTAGTGAGTGCGTGTTAAGAACAGCCACCTTAAGACCTAGCAGGTTATCAAGCATTGTAGATGTGTGTGGAGCTAGACGAGAGGGCATGGACCTACCACCTCCAATATTTCCCAGTAAGTTTTCAGCCCTCAACGTGGCTTCTAACCTTTTGTCCATCATATGGTTCCCAGCAGCTAAAGCCCGTAGCTCTTCCGCTGAGTTGGTAAATGAACGACCATGGGTCCTGGACGCGGATGGGCACAGACGGACTTGCCTTTAGGCGCCTTCGGCGTGCCACCAGCGCTTCCGCTGCGCATCAGCGCCATCAGCCTGCTTTGTAGCTTACGCTGACGAACTGGAGGGAGAACTAGAACGTCTCTCCTCCAATATGGTGGAGTAGTGTTGCACACCGGAAGTGAGTATTCCGGTGAGGAAGACCGTCAACTAGGAGCCTCCCCCTACTCAAACAGCAGTTAGCTGCTGCGGTGGACTGGGGAGGAAAAAAGCAGCGTGGAGCAAGCAGTAGGGGTAGGTGTTTCTATTATTAAAATGCCCCAAAGCAGTGTACCCAAAGTTTTAGCAATAAAATAAAAGTGGAATGCAGTAAAAGCAAGTAAAAGCGAAGCGCGTGCCCAACACAACTCAAAAACCTGGCTGTCCCATCGGAACTGCAGAAAGCACTGATGCGAAGGCAAGATCGGAACCGTCAGGTACGCGTCCAGGTCGAGGCAGACCATCCAATCGAGTGGCCTCAGCACACCCCTGAGGAGGTCGATACCCTTCATTTTGAAGAGACGATACACCACCCATTCGTTGAAAACTCTCAAATTTATAACTGGTCTTCGACCCCCGTCGACTTTGTCGACCGGGAAAATGTTGCTGAGAAAACCTCTGGGATGCTCTTCTGCGCAACAAATCGCCTCTTTCTGGATGAGGGCAGAGACCTCCTCACCTATGAGATCCAAGTCTCGCTGGGAAAAGGAAATGGGGCGCGGACAGGTCACCTGATGCGGACAGGTCACCTGATGCGGATCTCCAGATGGAAGCCCTGCACCATCTGTAGCACCCAGGTGTCGCTCGTGAGTGAAATCCAGGCTTGGACGAAGTGCCCTAAGCGCCCCCCCCCAACAGGGAGGTGCACTGAAGGAAGCATGCTCACCTTTTCCAGTATTGTTAGATTGGACTCGGTAGCCTCCACGGCCGCAGAACATTTGTCCTCTGGTGGGGTAGAAAGTGTTGTAACATGCTTTATTTTGATACTGCACCTCACTCCCGTGAGTATGTCCCCATGGCACAATCCTGGTCATATGACCTAAGTTCCAATTTTATGATTTTAATAAAGTTCATCCAGAATATTCAAAAGTAAACTCCATATGTTTGTTTATTGTGAACAAGTTTATTTTACTTATCCATCATTATTCACTTCTTCAGTTTGTGATTATATCTCATTTCTTAGTTCCAATGTATTTTGGGTTTTACCAACCCGTGTTCGATACATAACATGCTTAACCTTTAAAAATGCACATAACCAAATGGTTACCATTTTCTCGCTTAAAAGTTATAGATGCAACACACAAGTTTTTCTTCACCCGTAATACTAGTCCTGTGAGTGTTGAGATAATCTCCAAAACCTACCACCGATCATTTTTAAACCGCACACGGTCACTGATCTTTAACGATACCCTGTCGATATTTACGGAGCGTATTCAACCCTTATACGTTACCCCAGGAGCACATCCTTACAGGATTACCCTTCAGAAACTCTCACAAAAAACTCAGGCTGTAGCGCGTACCACTACACCTTATTATTTTGATACTGCCCACCCCCGAAGCCTTGTCCCCTGTCAGGGTTGGAGTAGGAAGACCTGCCCCCTGGAAAACTCGGGGGTTGAGACTCTTAGGATGTTGGACTGTGGCTTGTCCAGCGAGGTAAACGTTGCCACGAACTTGCCAAATTCTTTGACGAACAGGTCCCCGAATAAACCACCCTGGACCACTGCTCCAGCTTCTGAGGAAGCCAGCTCTCCTAACTTTGGGTCCACTTTTATAAAGAGGGAACAACGTCTCTTGGTCGAGAGCGCTCAATTTGTGTTCCCCAAAAATAAAATGTCGCGCTGCACCCAGCCTGAGAGCGCCACTGGGGAAATCAGTGATCCTGAGGCCTTAGCCTCCTCGGCCATATCAAGGATTTTAGTCATAGGACCCACTGCATCTAAGATATTGTCTTGGCAGGAACGCCAGGACCTATCAATACCATTCTTAGGGTCCTTCACAAACTTGGCCAGGAACGTTGCCATCTATGGGTCTATATCAGGAGTCCGGGCAACTTTCCCCTCTAAACTGGGATGGGGCACTCCGCCCGGAGGGGGTTGCAAGCTTCCTTTTCCTTGGTCTTGCCTAGACGGCTCTCGACATACTGGGCCACCTTGTCATCTGGGTTCCAATCCGCTGATCTAGGGTGGACAATGTCGTCTGGGTCTAACATGTCCGCGACACCCCCTGGGGCACAAGTGGTGGTGGCCGGGAGCTATGATCTAGAGGGACCTGCGTCCTCATCTGTGTCCCCAGTGTCCTGGGGGTCTGGGGAGGCATACGTGCTGTCAGCAGGGGCTGAGGGAACTAGCTGCAGGGGACCCTGTGGTAGGAAGGCCTGTTTTAAACGCACAAAAGCATTTGTGTCCAAGCATCTGCGTCCACCCCTGGCTTGCACTGCTTCTTTGAGGAGGGGTACCCGTCATCTTGAGGTACCTGGGGGATCTTGGGGGGAGCTGGCGCGGGAGTACCCCATTTGGCACATTACTTCGCTATCTGTGCTGAGAAGGGGCTGCTCCATGGCTTGATTTATTGCCCTGTAAATGGAGTCATCCACTGCCTGGTAAAAATCGTTGTCCCAAGGGAAGAAGGACATGGGGTCCTCCTTCTGAAACTGCTCTTGCTCAGATTGGATGACCGGTAGGTACAGAGACTGCAGGTAAACCCACTGCACGTAATAGGCAGTTCAGTGCTATGAGCAACAGGTTCAAACACACAGAGTGTGACAGGATTTGGCTGGGAGGGAGCCCAGGCATATATATGTGGCCAGAGGCGCACAATTCATGGGACAGAACACAGACACTGTTAGATCTGTCAGCCCTAGGGTTGTCTTCCCCTAAATTTTTTTCCCTTTCTGCCTCGTTATTGACCGCCATTTTTGCTGGACATAGAACTCTGGGCGCCTTACCGCTTCTAAACAGTGCTGAGGTGCAGGTGTTCTCTCTTAACAACATGGTTGCCACAGGCCCCTGCTACTGCGGCGAGACCACTGTCCTATCTGCGCACTAGTAGTTGGGATAAGGCTGGGACTTGATGCTACTTTAACCTTGACCGTCCAGCCTCTTGTCACCATAGACAGACACCTCAGAGTCTCCAGAGTCTTCTAAAACCTTCCAACCTCCCCAGGTTGCCGCCAGAACTTGCTGCCTTTTTGGAGGGTCACCTGACCTAGGGGTATAAAAGAAAAGGGTGGGAACCTGATGAGTTAGTAACACCACTGGACCTGGGGACCCTCCACTGGAGTGAAGACTGCTGAGCTAGGGGGATTGCTACACTACTGAGGCCGACTGATCCTAGGACCTGCTGCCCCAAGTTAGATGAGTTACCCTGCCTGCCTGCTGACCTTGCCCTGTGAGAGGGGAACCAGGGACACCAGCTCCAGTGTGCCTGCCCAGGACTGCCAGATACCCTTCCCCTACAACTAACACCTGAAATCCATTGCCCGCACTGTGACTGGGATGCGCTGTGTGCCTGACATCTGAACCCCCTGCATTTACACTGCAAGACTGCCCAAGGTAACTGACCTGGAGTCCGCTGCAGTGCTGTGGTTTTGTAGCGCCGTAGGGGTGAAGCGCTGTGTCCCCCAGATCCCCATCGCTGTCCCGGGCATCCAACTGCCTGGTGAGCTGCCGCGCAGTGAGAAAATCGCCTCGTGTGCCCGGGGTCCACAGGAGCTGTGGGAGCCAGTGCGGTGAGGAAGACGCCCTGTATCGCCTCGAAATCACCGCTGCGGACCCGAACTGCCACGTGAGATTACATTGCCTGGGAATACCCGCGGCGAGCCACAGCGCAGCCCGGGGAGCGCCGTGAGGAATCCCCAGCGGCGTCAGGCGAGCGCCATGCTGGGATTGGTGCTCCAGGGAAGCGTCCCCTGTCACCCGGGTCACCCGGGTCTCCCTGGTGAGGGATGAGGAAGACGCAGAGCCCGAGTTGGCCACCGGGTGGGAGCGTCCGCCTTCGCCCCGAGAGCAGAGAGTGAGAGACCGGAGGAGCTCCGGGCCCCCCACGCCCAGCGCCAGGTAACATCCCGGGTGGGAGGCGCTCCCTTGGGAGAAGTGGGGCTGCCAGGGACTGTAGAATGTGTGGAATAGCAGCCCGCGACCGTGTGCCTGCCAAGCGAGACTGAGGCCGATTAACTCTACACCTCCCGGCCCCAGGGGGTAGGAACTCGCCCTACGCAGGGACCCTTCTTAACTCCCCACGTGTAGAGGCTGTCGTTGTTTCCCCCAGGCCTGCACCGTTAAGAGGCTCAGTCATATTCACCGCAGAGACGGCCCCACGGGCTCCTGGGGCCTGCGTACCTTGTCAGCATAGCCAGACACGAGTATTATCCGTCTGGGCAAAGCCCCCCTCGGCTGAAGTGTCTTCTTTGACCCTGTACTGAATCTTTGCATAAGACCTATTACCTTTTCTGAATCTTTGCATGAGTACTGTTGCCTGCATTGAATACTCGCATAAGAAATGTTGCCTGTATTGAATATTCACATAAGAAATGTTGCCTGTGTTGAATATCTGCCTAAGAAATGTTGCCTGCATTGAATATTCTCATAAGAGTTGTTGCCTATATTGTACATCTCCATAAGAATTGTTGCCTGCATTGACCGAAGGATACCAAAAACCGTTTACCCTGCATACTGTGAGACTTGCGTTTTCAACCCTGACTAAAAGGAGGATAAAGATGCTTGTTCTCCTAAACAAAACTGGACTTGAAAAACTTGTCTGCCATAAATAGCCTACACTTGGTCGCTGATCCTGTCTAACGAGGCCACCTCACCAACATTAGTCCTTCTCTTCCTAGATATCTGGGGGAAAGTTGCTCCTGCTCTATTCAGGTCCATACAGGAGCGTATTGGTCTTTGGAAAGGGTCACCAATCTTAACAGCATCAAGTTCTACCTACTGTTGCCGATATATGTTCTATAGTGTTCTCTTATATGGGACACTTTGTTTTCCCTGAGGAAGTTCCCTTTATATGGGAATGAAACACGTTGGCTAGATTGTCTAAAACCCCAATGTTTTGTATGAGGAATATCTTGTGAATACAAAAGTTCTCTTTCTATCTACATTGGTCCAGTGGACTTATTGAAGCTGCGCACCCCCAATTTGTTACATGGTGTCTCTTTATTGTGTGTGCTTTACTGTGTCAGTGTGGGGGTGTGCTGCACAACTACTCTCACATAGCCTTGGGCGTGCCTACCTGGCGCCAAGCTACCGTGTTGGAGTCAGTGGTCTCTGGGACCTCACTTCTAACATATACTACAGCCCTCTGCTATGAATGGGCAGCCACCCGACACAGTGTCCCACACTGCACCACTAGGAGCCCTTACGACCCCTCTGGGTGTTCAGCACAAAAATACAGACCCCCAACTGGGGCTTAACAGCATGGGGAAACACAGACCCACTTCGGGTGGCAGGGGACAAGGCTGGACTCTCGGAAGGGCAGCGTTTATCAGCACTCCATCTTTAGTGTCTGATTCGAATCGCCCATAGAGAGGGCACAACGCCCCCAGGCGGCAGGAGAACCTCACCACACTTCTATCTGGGCAAAAGTTGCGTAAGGTACACTTATGCGTCAGGCGACGACAGGGAATCTGTGAAAAACAGATTACATTAGCAGCGTAGCACCAATCACCGCAAATAAGTACATTTCCAACCCCCAAACAGGAGAAAGCAGAAAAACTTTACTTGCTGCTGAGCAGTGAAGAAAGAGGAGGAATAAACAGATGAAAGGACGAACTTGGAACTGTAATGCAGACAGCGTGAAAAGACTTTATTTACCTCCTGTTCATGGGAAATGTAGTTTTGTTTGTTGTTTTTAAATGGCTGCTGTGTAAAACAAAGTGAAGGAAGAAGGCATAATCTGAGCCTCCGGTCCTGACATTGAATTTCCTTTTTGCCAGAAGATGCCCAGGAGGATCTTCAACCACAGAGAAGTTTTTAGCCTCAGATAGTACGGCGAACATCCTCTAGAAGCAGAGATACGGGGAACTGCAGTAGGCCAAATAGTGGCAAGTGAAAAGAAGCGCCTTAAAAGGGTACAGAACTCTCTGTCCGTAAAGACTCCTCCAGGGAGAGGAGGCTGACTATTTTTCTAACCATAAAATCGGGATGGCCAGTTGTCTATCTTCACAATTGTTTTCCATGAATAATTGCCCAACCTCCTGCCTCAGCGTCTATCTGGGACACTAACACGCCAAGACGGGATGAGCAAAAAAAGAGAAGCGTGAAACTTGCCTCATTCAAGACAAACAGCTGACACCGGTGAAGCACTGGAAAATGTCATGTGCTTTACACTCGCCAATTAGATTAATTCCAGGGTTCTAATGAACATATTCTCCCAGCCCGCCCATGAACCTGAGAGGCAGACAAATCAAATGTGTGTGTCTCCTTGAGAAATAAATAACTGGTGTTTGAAGAATCATGAAGACAGACCACTGACCATCCCTGACTTCTCCTTAGAAAATTGCAGTTGACTCCGAGGAAGATCTCATTGAACTGTTGTCCCACATAGAGATCAAAACACATAGGCATAGCTAAGTATTAAGTGCCACTTCTGTTGAACTTTTCAGATGTTGCTCTGCACAAAGCTACTAATGGACACTATAATCTTACCTGTGGAATTTTTTAATATACTTTACACATATTAGAGAGCCCTACAGTGCTATATTGACTGTGTAGGCTTCTTTTTCAAAAATGTGCAAAATATACTTATTTTTAGATATAGACCCCTCACCCACCTGGGTTACCCCAACCCCTTGGTGGCATGTTTCATCATTGGGTTTCTTCCCGTTCTGCTACGGAGCAGGGCGTGCTGCAACCAATGAGTTACATAGGAGCACTGAGTGATATCAAATGATATGTAAAATAAAAGGAGTAGGGGGGTTACTCAAGTTAACAGTACCTGGCTGATAGCTACTGTAAGTTTAATAACTGCTTCAGTCGGTATGATTATAATTTGGGAAAGCATAAGTGGAAAGTTCTTAGGAGTATTATAGCCCTAACTTCCTTCTAAAATCTGGTCAACATGTTTATGCCACCCTTCTGTGTGATTTTCATCAGGACCGCATTTTTTACTCCCTGGAACCACTTCTTCATATACTTATATGAACAGTGTACGGTGCATTCCAGCCACTCGCCATACATGCCAAAGATTACTTTTGTTATCAACTATTTTGTGTTATTGTTCCATTGGTAATGTAGAAACACTAAACACCTTAGCTGGGTAGCCTTTTCACCCCAGTGCTGTGCCATTTGTTTAGCTATTTCGGGTAGTTGGGCTTAGATAATAATAAGATAATTTTATTGCACAGTTAATAAAAACTCATAATTTAAGATGCACAGCTTTAAAAGAAGTATGTATCAAGGATAAAAAGTTAATTGGTGGAAATTAAAATTATGTAAAGATCATGTTACAATTTACATTTTTAATATTGTTCGTTAGAGCTGTGGACCCAAGGTTTTGTACTCCGAGGCACTGTCTGTCTGTTACTCCGTTTCCTCCTTTTGTGTCTGCTTAATTCTCTCCGACACGACGTCAAAGAATTTTGTAAATCGCCAGTTCATTTGGGTCTCCTGTGGGTTAAAACATAGTTTAACTGCCTGTCTGCAAGTTCTAATGCCCTTCTGGTTCCATATTACACGAAGTAAGGATCTCCTTTTGTCCATTAAGGTTGGGCAGATACATATTATATGGATTAGATCTTCAGGTCCTGCACTGCAGAGTCGGCAGGTTTTATCATCCCGATTCCTTTTCCATGGGGCCAAATGAGGGCGAATTGGTACTATACCGAGTCGCAGCTTTAGAAATTTTTCTTTGGTCTTCTGTTTGAATCCATGGTCCATGTACGCTTGGGTCTTTAATATTTTGTAATCGTTTAGGACTGTGCCCTTTTTGCTAGAGTTTCCTTGTCTTCTAATAGCGATGTTATTTTTGTAACCTTTGTTACTAGCTTTTTAAAACTTTTGTGATCTACTGGAGTATTCCAGAGGTTAGTCAGTTCAAGTCTTTCTAATGATTCCATCAAATACTTCCTTGCATAAGATCGTTCTCGTCGCTGCAGCTCGATCCAGAGGTGGGCACTTAAGGTGCCCTGCTCTGCGTTTCTGATCTTGTGCCAACATTTTATGAAGCTGCCCCTTCTTTCCACTGTCTGTTTTTGAACCCCGAACTCGAGACGGATTTGGGCAGGAGATAGGTAGCCGAAAGATGGTTCTATACGTTTTACTGATCACTTTGTCGAGGGTGAGTGCGTCTTTTCCGAGAGTTGACTCACTCCCGTATGTTAGCGTCGGTTGAAGGCGAGCTCTCAGTACTTGGAGAAGCGGGTCGAGCGTATAGTCTGGCAATATTTTCTTTAAGGGGATCATTGCGAGATAGGTCATGGTGCCTTTTCGATGTAATGTCTCTAATTGTGTTTTAGACGAGCCTCTGCTGTCTACTAGGACTCCCAGGTATTTGTAGCCCGCTACATGGTCCAGTTTGCGTCCGTTCAAGTACCAGCTATTTTTTCTGACCTTCTTATAATTCACAGCCATAGTTTTTGTTTTCTTTAGGTTGATTTTTAATCCATTGCGTTGGGAAAATGAGCTGGTGGTGTTGAGAAGATGCTGAAGGTACGACTTATTAGGACCAGGTCGTCGGCATAGAGGAGATTGGACAGCGTGATGTCTCCCAACCGTGGGGCATGCGATTTCGTGCTGTCCAGTTCCCCTGGAAGGTCTGCCTGAAAAAGAATAAACAAGGTAGGGGCTAGGACGCACCCTTGCTTCAATCCTTTGAAGGTGTTAATTCGCCTGGTGAGGTGCGTCCCGTCTCCCAGCTTAATCTTGACCCAGGTGTTGGTATGAAGTAAAATTAGCTGCTTCAGGAGGGGTTGCGGTATCCCCCATTTTTCAAGCTTTCGCCAAAGTTTGCCTCGGTCCACATGGTCGAAGGCTGAGCTGTAATCGATAAAACATAGAAACAGCGAGCTCTTTCCTGCTTTGGCCGCGTAGTTGGGCTTAGGGCTCAAAACCTTTTTTCAACATAAGATATCACGCCAAATTTGCGTCTTTTTTTCAAACAACCTGTGGATTTTAAAGGTACCCATGGTTTGTATATTCACGTGGAAGGCACCAAGATAATAGGCAAAATATAGTAACATTTTGAGTTTTTTTTTTTTTTAGCAAAGTAGGGAAAAAATGCTCCAGATAAAAGCGCCTGGTTTTTTCATTTTAAAAATGGCATCCACAAACAGTTTCATGTACTAAAGTCACCATCTTCCCAGCTTTCAGGAACATGCAGAGCTGAATAAAAAAATGTAGTTGTGCACCACAGTTTTGGCATTTTTCTAAGAGGTAGTCCTGTGTTTAAAATAACCGGTATCAGCGTTTGGACCTTACGAGGTCTGGGACGGGGGGGCAGTTCCTGGGTGCATGGCACCCCTGATAAATTGTACAAATCTTCCGCAGCTGGCCAAGGTGTGAGGTACTTTTTGTGAGAAACATTCTGCAGAGGTCTCATGGCAGGTGGTTACTTTTTCTCTCAGGATCCTCCTTTCAGTTTTTAAGGTCGGGCAA
This sequence comes from Lissotriton helveticus, assembly GCF_964261635.1. Taxonomy (NCBI): domain Eukaryota; kingdom Metazoa; phylum Chordata; class Amphibia; order Caudata; family Salamandridae; genus Lissotriton; species Lissotriton helveticus. The sequence goes on from NC_136067.1 coordinate 1,468,140,947, forward strand.
CAGCACAGGAGGTGTAGCCATGATTCACGTTTGTAGTCACACGGTCGACATGTTTCTTCTGTATTTTGGTTTGCCCTAACCCCTGGCTGAAGTCCGTAATTGGTAGTGCCAGCAATCGCACGTACATAATAACTCTTCTGGTTTTGGGGTTAAGCTGGGCGGTAAGGTAGGGCTGAGGTTTGTTTACTAAATATGAGTCATTCAGCCGGTTGTAATGAGACCAGGTTCTGCTGGAACGAGTCTAGTTGGACTTGTTTATTGGTATGCGATTTCCAGGTGGCGTATAAAATGCAAGGGAGAGTGAGAGTTGGTTTGTTTATTTCAATGGAGGCCATGGCTCTCGCAAGCTCCTTATTCCATGGCGAGGCAGTTTTTTTTAATGTGTCTCTGAGGCAGATCTTTAAAAATTTCCTCAGAGATTTTAGGATTCGAATATATTTTAAAAAGTCGATCTCCAGGGTTAATGATTGTTTGACCAGCCCAAGCTCCAGTCTAAGTCTCGCCCTAGAAAGGTGTTTTGCGAGTTGATAATTATTTTTATGAGCCACACATTGAGCCAGCTGTAGGATTTCCGAACAAACGCCAGGAAACGCTTGATGCCTGTACGAGAGTGCGGGGAGAAGACTAGCTTGAGTGACCTTTCAGATACCTACTGCTGAGTGACTTTTTAACTTTGTGTTCAATTTTATTAAACCATATGTTATGGCAGTCAATTTGTTAGCTCTTTTTTATGGGCAGTGGGTCTTGCTGTTTCTGTGAACCAGACCCCCAAGTACTTGTATTTCTGCACTGAATTAATTATCCTGGAGCCTATGGTGCATTTAGTATGTTTTTTGTGCTTTTGCCTGCCTATTTTTATAATCTTGGTCTTATCTAAGTTGAAGATAAGATAATTAGATTGTCTGTATTCATGTAGACTGGTCAGAGCTTGCTGGAGGCCCACTTTGGTGTGATCCATGATGACTATGTCATCTGCGTACTGAAGAATGTGTAGAGATCAATTGCATGGGTGGGGGGGCGGGAAGGCAGCTGTTAATGAGAGCTTTTTCCAGGTCTGCCGTATATAGATTAAAAAGGAGGGGAGCAAGCACACAGCCTTGTTTAAGACCTCCGGTCGTACAGATTTTAGCTGAGAGAGATGTGGGGCCTGTAGTAGAGGACATTATGGCTGTTAGAAGTGAAGATGGAATGCCCCAATTTGCTAGTTTCTTCTACAGCAGTTGTCTGTCGACCTTGTCAGTGACTGCTGCTAGGTCGACAAAGCAGCAAAAGAGTGGAGGTTGGTCTGGCCGGGTGGCTTGGTGACAGAGGAAAGATAGAGCGATTATGTTGTTGGTTGTAGCAGCTCCGCCTCGGAAGCCCGTTTGAAAGAAAGGGTGCAACTCATTCTCTTCCGCCCAATTTTCCCGTTTTTCCAGGAGGATTCATGCATATGCTTTAGCTTCCAGATCTTACAGGGCTATTAAACGATAATTGCTTGGATTTAAACGGTCTCCTTTTTTTGTGAATCAGGCATAGTATTGAGCCCCTCCAATCTTCAGGTGTTTGACCTAGGGTGTATGCACTGTTGAATAGTGGGGTAAGTAGCGCTGCCCAGACCTCTGGAGCAGATCAAAAAATCTCACGCAGGGAGCCCATTTGGGCCCGGGTCCCCGCTGGACTTTATAGATTTTATTAGTTTTACAATTTCCTGCGGTTGAATCGGGGTTTGGTGGTCTTCTCCGTTCGATGAGACTGTGACCATGATAGCTGTGAGATTCTGTGCCAGGAACTGGGATCTCACGGGGTTCAACCACTCTGGTGCCAGGACCGCGTTAGATCTCAGGGGTCAGAGACATTTTAGGGTGTTCACATACTGCCAGATTTGAGCTAAGGATCATTCTTTGAACATTAAGAAGATCCTTTTTCATTCCTCCTCTTGCTGAGCATGTTTCATGGCCCAAATCGTTTTTCAGTGGGCATTCCGTGCTTCATTGACTGGAAGTAGATTTCTGTGTGTTGGGTAATGTTTGAGCATGCGGGTTTTCGTCTTCAAGTTCTTCCGCGTGAGGTTAATGCTCCGTTCTGACAAAGGTTTGTGTATATATCTTGGGAGACCCCTGTGGCCCTGAAGAAATGCTCCCAACTCTTTAGTCCTCCGTTCCCAGTTTATTAGGAGAGGATTCCCTGGATGATCATGTAGTAGAGAATTCACGTCGTCGAGCTATTTATCCACCCAGGGCAAGTGGTAAGGTTGCCACTTGATTTGCTTTACAATGTTCATTTGGTTCATCTACTATGGGGTAGCCTAGCTCCTGTCTTGTGTCAGCTATCTGGTGGTTTAAATTCAGATTTATTTCCAGCTGATTGTGATAGCTTCTGTGGGATTTAGATGTCAAAGCTCTGAAGATGATTAATTAAACCGCTGGACATGAAGTTGTAATAGATTGTAGAGATTTTCTTAAACGGAACAGGATCAGAACCATCCTACATGGCACTATACTAAAACAATACCTGAACAAAAACATGGCACCCAGGGGCTTATTGGTAACCAACGCGCCCCGCATCTTCCTGAAGGATGCCACCTTCCGCAAGGACTGGGCCTCCATAGTGTGGCACTGCACGCACGATTGGATAGTCCTCATACTAAAAACTGCCTTGAGACTATCCGAAGAAATTCAAGTGGAGATTCAATTAGGTGAGGGCCACATAAAAACTACAATCTCCGGCTATAAAAAGAAACTGGACGAGCTAAATAGGGAAATTAATGATTACAAGGATAATCTAACGCAGCAGAAAGTGCAAACATTTCAGAAGGATTTGAAAAGATTTTCCATGGTAAAAGCTTACCCCTACTCGGATTCGGAGTATGTGCCCCCGTCAAAGCCTGATGACAACTCGGACGCTTCAAGTAATGCCTCGAGCAATGCCTCCAATGCGAGCAGTAACTCAAGCACTGGAAGCACTAAACAAAGTGGAAGAGGACGTGGAAGGATGCAAGGCAACTGGCCATCCTTTAACCCAATGCCAATGCAAGGCTACCCAGGTCCTTACAACGATCCCCAGAATTCTCCAATGTATGGATGGCAGCTGCCATTTCAACAGCCCTTCTACCCACCCAATACCTACAGACCGCCTTTTTTAGTCAGAGGCCGAAGGGGAAGGGGCAGACGAAAAAACAGCAACTAGGGCAACCAGGTGCACTGGCGAACGGAAGACCCGAACACAGATCAATCACGGACCAAGACTCCACAGGCAGGGCCCAGCGGCCGGAGAACTTATTTACCAATTTATCCACAAGACCCCTTTCCAATGATGAGGAACAAGTTCTGAACAAAGGACTCGGGTTTGTACCAACTGCAAACCTGGACAAATTTAAGCTTCATTGCGAGCTTTCTTCCTTCTTTAGGAAACTCAAACTTAAAGCGTTTTTTGACAAGAGGAACGACACGGTTTCCGATGAGGATCCGAACGAAACTGGTCTACGAACTAAGTCAATCTTTATGCCACCACCACACACGATCCCAGTGGAGGTTACCACCTTCGAGCAAGCTGTTTTCAACTAGGTAGAGACACTAACCCCGAAGAAGACATTCATGAATCTGACTAGACAGGAGAGGATCGCCCTGGACCAACTCAGAGACTGTGATACCATCGTAGTCAAACCCGCGGATAAAGGCGGCGGGGTGGTGGTGCAAGACAAGTCAGCCTATCAAACTGAATGCCAAAGACTGCTGTCTGATGAGACAAACTACCGCAGACTACCGGTCGATCCTACAGAAGACCTACGTAGTGAGATAAAATCGCTTGTGGAATATGGAGAAGCAGAAGGATACATCTCTAAACAAGAGGCAGATTTTTTGTGCAACAGTGAAGGGAGAATACCATACTTTTACATGCTCCCGAAGATGCACAAGAATAAGATTCCCCCACCTGGGAGACCGATAGTCTCTGGTCTGGGTTCACTTTTGGAACCTCTCTCCCGTTTTTGCGACATCTTCTTAAAAAAACTGGTCCAGAAGACCAGTACATACCTCCAGGACACCAAAAGCCTGTTACAACTTCTGAATGATCTCACCATGGACGATGACACCATCCTGGTGAGTTTCGATATCGAGAGTCTATATACAAGCATTCCCCAAGATGCGACCTTGGAAGTACTGAAAAATGCTCTTGAGAAAGAGGAATGGACCTCCAGAACTCCGAGGAATTTCATACTAGAGTGCGCAAGGTTGGCCCTCAAAAGGAACTATTTTGAGTTCGAAGGAACAATATACCTCCAAACGGTAGGGACTTCGATGGGGAGTACATTTGCCCCCAGCGTGGCAGGGCTCTACGTCCACGATTTTGAGGAGAAGTACATACTCAATGACAGGAACCCCTACAGCTCAAACATCCTACTTTGGAAACGATACATTGACGATGTGTTGGCTATTTGGAAGGGACCAGAGGATTCGCTGGTCTCCTTCTTCAATTGGTTAAACACATGCGATGACAACCTCAAGTTCACGTATGTTAAAGACCACAGCACCATGGTGTTTCTGGATCTTGTAATCAAGAAAGAAAATGGAGTTTTCAAAACACTGACACACTACAAACCTACGGCGAAAAATAACTTGCTACGATTCGAAAGCTTCCACCCCAGACCCCCACGGGAGAACTTGCCCTACGGACAATTTTTGCGAATTCGCAGATATTGTAGTCAACTCGGTGATTACAAGAAACAGGCCAGTGACCTAACTCAAAAACTCAAAGACCGAGGTTATCCGGAAAGAATCTTGCGAAGAAGTCAGAAACGTGCTCGCAACCTGCCCAGGGATGCACTTCTGGAAAATGCAGAAAAAACGACCGAGGACGCTCCCCTTACCTGTGTCACGACATACAATACGATCTCTAATGATGTGACCAGGGTAATTAACAAACATTGGTCTATTCTGAACTCTGGTAAGATGAAATGGGAAAAACCCTTGTTCTCCTATAAGAAAGCGAGGAGCATCAAGGACACAGTAATAAACACCAGACCTATCAGAAAAGCAGCAGAAGGAGAATCAGTCCTGAACGCCTGGGGCTTACCGAAGGTGACGGGCCATTACAAATGTGGCAATTGTAGTGTGTGCCCTTTCACTACCAACACCAAGACACTACAGCCCGAACCAGGCAAGACCTGGACTATCCGAGGACACACAAACTGCAACAGCGAAAATGTGGTGTATAGGATAACCTGCCCCTGCAACCTACACTATGTAGGCATGACCAATAGAAAAGTGAAATTGCGAATCAGGGAGCACAGAAGCACCATCAGGTGCAAGAAGTCTATGACGAAGCTTACAGAACACTATCTGACGGCAGAGCACACGCCTGAAGACTTACAATGGACAATCATTGATGAGATTAGTCCTGGGAACAATCAAAACCAATTCCTTTTCGAGAGGAACAGAGATGGGTGTACAGGCTGGACACCCACAGGACTGGCCTGAACGATAACATTCCCTGGAACTCAGTCATGGGATGACAGTGGGCATCCTTGTGTATAAACATCACATGTATTAACACCTAAGAAATAGGCTAGTGGCAGCTGACAACATTGACCCTTTCGAACCTGCAGGCCATGAAGTACAGACCTTCACGGGCCACCCATCACTCAGAAGGGGAAGTAACCACCTCCTAAACCCATTTCCTGTACATCCCCTCCAGTGGCAATAGAAACATGAAACTCGAATCGAGTGCGGTCACACCCGTAAATACACGTGTTAGATACACCTATATGATGGGTGTGAATCATACAGGCATCATTAGGCCAAAAGGTTCTGCCCTCCCATTTGACTCTATCAGTCTTTTTCTCCCTACGTTCACCACTGTGCGTTTCTTAAGATTACTTTTTTTACCAGTTTACAATTAATTTGGTAGCGTATAGATAATGCATTCATATCTACCGCGTTCTGCTCCCTTCAAAAACGGGGCGGTCTGTGTCCATCAATATGCGAACATTTTAATGCTCACGGACACTCGATCGGTGTTTGGTTACCGTGGTAACCTCTCCCAAGCCTCGCTTACGCGAGACACTCCGGTGATTGGTACCTTGTCCCACGTGACAAAGGGCACGAACTCCGACGCTGACACAGGCAGCTAGGGACTTCCACGGGGCGTACCGAACAGGAACCAGGTAGGTTTCCAGTCCGATGAGCAGAAGCCACAAGTAAGTCGTACTTCAATGTTCCCACGGGACTTGACCAAAACACGGGCGATGACGCAACGACGCTCATTTCGGTATGTACCCGCTTGTGTGTTTTTCAATCCAGGTGACGTGAGCACAGCTCTTGGAACCCGGACGCCCATGAAGCGGCTTACACCGCTCTCTCAGTAAGCCTAATGTTTTACATAAATCTGGGCTTCACAGGGCTACATCTTTGGAATGGAATTCCTACCACTTGGATTCATAGATGTAGCGCCCTGGGTGTATGTGAGACATATTTAAATCCCACAGCATTTTGACTACCGCGGCCCAATTGTTTACCGCACAATCATTTTGCCCTCATTTTCCTCTAACAAAAAAAACCCCCAGGCGCCATGCCAGGCCCTTACCATGAGAGGCCCTGGGGAAACAACCACCTATGCACAGCCTGCTAAGAACCCAATTGCACCCCTCCCCCACCATATTTAGGTGTGTCCTGGTGCTATACTAGCAACTAGCATGGGTGAGCAGCTGAGCAGCTAATTCTGCTAACCACCTCTATACGCACAATATATGTTAAATGTACAACAAATGTTTGTTTGCTTGTCTGTGATCCCCCCCCCTTTTTTTCCCTCTACAGGTTTTTCTTCCAGATTGGGGAGAAGACTATATTTTGCAAAGGTCCACAAGTTTGTGGTTCCAAACAATTTTCACGTGATCGAGGGCAGGGCGCACCTTAGCGTGTGCGTACCACCCAGGTCACCCACACTGGTCCTGCCGAAAACCCACAATCGCAAGATGGTTGAAACATGTAGACCTAAATTTTAAAATCACATAGCACACGTTGCTATTTTTAAACACTACACGTCTTAGACACCGGAATCTACCTAATTAGACATAGGTGTCACATCTTTTTTATGGGGGCTCAATCACTCAGGAATAAAGTCTTGCAGTGAGAAGTATTGACCCCTTTTTAAACCACTTATCACCCTTAGAACTATTGCACATATAAAAAAGAGAATATACCCGCTCCACTGTAGTCGGGTGTCGAAGCACACCCTGTTGGCACTCGGCCTTCGGGGTAGAACCCCGATGATGAAGCATGTCACCAACCAGGTTGGTGAGTGAGGGGTCTTCTAAAAGGACATGCTTTGTCCTGCAAAAAGGTTGGGCACACTGTGCTTCACTGAGCCTTAAGCTCTAGGTACAGAGCCTTTCTCTGTTACGCCTCCAGGGGGTACTCCTCCATTTGTTGTTGAATACTTAAGAAGGGGACCGGGAGTTCCCACCTCACAGATTTGTTAAAAACCCTTACTCTCTCCTATTGTTGTGGAGTAATGCTTGGTAAACATGTGCAGCGAGGCCCACGTAGCTGCCTGACAAATGTCCTGCAAGGGAACGCCGCATCCCAAGGCAGTAGTGGCTGCCGTTGCCCTGGTAGAATGGGCACGCAGCCCCACAGGAGGCTCCTTCTTAGCCAACAAGTAACATGCTTTGATGCACAGAACGACCCACCGAGACATGGTCCGTTTGTGCGCGGCCGACCTTTTTTGATGCTTATGTAGCCAACAAAGAGCTGGTCTTCCACCTGTAACTGTTGTGTGCACTTAAGATAGAACAAGAGTGCACTTTTTGGGTCCAGACGGTGGAGCCTCTCTTCCTCTTTTGAAGGATGCGGAGGCGGAAATAAGGTGGCAAAGTGATGGTCTGCCCGATGTGGAAGGGCGTGACAACCTTTGGCAAGAAAGAAGGACGGGTCCTTAAAACCACCTTGTTCGGATGAACAGAAAGGAAAGGAGGTTTAGAAGAAAGAGCCTGGAGCTCACTCACTTTTCTGGCAGAGCTGATAGCGACCAGGAAAGCTGTCTTTAGAGTGAGAAGACATAAAGGACAGTTATGAAGGGGCTCAAAGGTAGCGCACATCAGATAGGTCAAGACAAGATTTAAGTCCCATTGAGGCATTGTGAAAGGCATGGGAGGAAACGTGTGTGTAATGCTCTGGAAGCCTTAGAAAGGCGGAGATGGCCGAAAGATAACCTTTGATAGTGCCCAGAGCAGAGCCCCGCTGGACCAAAGATAGTAGGAAAAGAAGGACCTCAGAAAGAGGGGCAGAAAAGAGATCCACAGCCTTTGTTGTGAACCATGGCACAAATTTGTTCCACCTGCAGGCGTATACAGTCTTAGTGGACGGACGCCTGGCTGCCAGAATGACATCACAGACTTCGGGAGGAAGATAGAACGCTGTCAAATGTCGACGCTCAATCTCCACGCATGGAGGTGGAGGCTGGACAGGTTCGGGTGGAGGACCGTCCCCTGCAGCTGCGACAGAAGATCCTCCCGAAGTGGCAGTCAGATCGGGAGATCCATGCTCATACTGAGTAGCTCGGGATACCAAACTCTTCGAGCCCAGTCCGGTGCCACAAGAATGACTTGGGCCCAGTCACGTCTGAATTTCTTCAGCACTCTGGGTAGAAGTGGTATAGGCGGAAAGGCGTACAATAGACCACAATTGCACTTTCGCCGAGCGAGTACCGCCTTGGAAATTCCAATACGCAGAACTGATGACCTTGCACGTTCTTTGCGGTGGCGAATAGACCTAACCAAGGCTCTCCCCACTGCAGAAAGAGACCTTGTACCACGTCCGAGTTCAGCCGCCATTCGTGATCCATCAAGCACCGATGGCTGAGTCTGTCCGCCCTGGCGTTCAGAGAACCTGCCAGGTGTTGAACCACCAGGGTAATGCCTTGATGTTCCAGCCATGTCCAGATGCACAGAGCCTCCTGACATAGGGTCCACGACCCCACCCGCCTTGTTTGTTGCAATAACATTTGGCAGTGGTGTTGTAGGTAAACACCTGCACTACACTTCCCCGGACAGAGGGAAGGAATGCATTCAGTACAAGTCGGATTGCCCCGAAGCTCCAGAAGGTTGATGTGGAGCCGGGACTCCACTGTAGAGCAGAGGCCTCTGATCTCCACCTCTTCCCATGTGGTGGCCCCATCTCAGGAGGGACGCATCCGTCACCACTGTGTGCTCCGGTTGGGGAAGGGAGAGGGATCTGCCATTGACCCAATCGCGATCATTAGACCTGAAGAGGGTTTTAATATTTTATTTGGACAGGTCTAAATCAATTAGGAAAGCTGATCAACTGTTCATCAATTACGGTTCGATCAGGACAGGTTTTCCAGCCTCTAAACGTTCCATCTCCAGATGGATAGTTTCATGCATCAAACTAGCTTATCAGCTTGCACAGAAGCCTCTTTGGTCTAGACCAAAAGCACATTCCACTAGGGGAAAAAGCAGCGATGCTGCATTCCTTAACAATGTACCGATTTCCGAGATCTGTAAAGCAGCCACTTGGAGATCTATACAAGGCACTATTGTCTTGTTTCTGATACCAGAGCAGACACCCAAGTAGGCCAGACCTCCTTGAGGAATCTGTTCCACAACTGATTTATTCTGCTTGTTGGTTTGGTCATTCGTTCTGATTTGCCCGCGGGTGGAGGATGGGTTTGCTATTCTGTTCAGTGCTTATGACTATTGATGAGGATCCCCTGGAAGAGAAGGATAAGCTACTTACCTGTGATCCTAGTTCTCTTCCAGGGGTATCCTCATCAAAGTCATAAGCAACCCACCCGCCTCCCCAGGCAAATTAGACTGTTGTGTTATTAAGATATATCTTTGTGGCCTGTCCTTTGGGTTACCGCAAAGAACAACTGACCTTACGGTCACCCCTGAGGCATGATGGGAAGCTAGGGGTCATGGCTGCCTTAAAGGCACAGTGCCAGATTTTTGTACAGTTGCTTTCATTTTCTATGCTATTGGTTTACAATGCAGCCTGTAGGCTAACAATGCTTGCTTTTTTTCAGTTTTCATGAGTTTTGCTCATTAAAGAGAGTTCAAGTGACACTTGCCCTCTTGTGGTCTATATATTCATTATGTGTTTACAAAAGCAGTGATTTATTATTGCATTGTTTAACCTCCTATATGTGGGCTGCATTGGTATGAGAAAAAATAATATATGTACATATATATTCACTGAAAAAAAACATAGGTTTCTGGGGCGTTATAGTTAGCTGGACATTTCACTCGTACAAAACCATTGAAATTCCCCCGTTATAGTTAGTTCAACTAACTATAACTTGCGCGCCCGCAATGCACTGCTGATGACGACACATATTACATCACTTACGACCTGGTCAGTGACATCACTCAAGACATCTATGATGACATCATCCAGTGAATGTGTGTCTGTCTGAAAATTAAATATTTTTTATATATGTATAGCTCAAGGTCAATTGAAGAATAAATGGGTAAATAAATGTCTAAATGGATAGTTTTTTAAATACAACTGATTGTATAACTAAGTGTATCTTAGTAAATACATGGGTTAGCGAGTAATGTTTAAATATGTAAATATCTGTATCAGTCTCTCACTTTGTGTATAATTGGCTGCATGGGTTGATGAGTAGCTACAGGAGTGTCTATATGGGTCATTAGTTGGTTTTTTGAGTATCAGTCTGAGTGTCTGTATGGTTCGGAGGGGGGTATTACTTCGCGCATAGATTCATGACTAAGTGACTCACTGTGTGTGTTTTTAAGACAGCATGTGTGCAGGACTGTATGGGTGGATGAGTGTGTGTATGTGTGTGTTAGTGAGTGAATGACTGTCTTCAGTAGTGTCTGTATGAGTAACTACATATGTTTTAAACTAGTGTATATGAGTATTGGTGTATATAAGTGAGTATATGTGAGATTGAGAGATTGGAAGAGTTCCTGTATAAATATGTGTTTCTATAAGTGATTGTTTAATAGAGTAAGTATGTGTACGTTTCTGTAGTAGTAAGTGTGGTAATGTGTATAACTGTATATATACCTAAATGGATATTTGATATTTTGTTTGCATGTGTGGCTATGTGTGTGAGTAACTATGGATGAGATTAAGTGTGTAACTGGATGTATAGGTGTATAAGTACATATCATGAGTGAGTATATGTATGAGCGACTGTATAGAACTATTGATGATTGAGTGGATGTGTGTGTAGATCTTGGAATTACTGAATAGGTTTTTTGTAACTGGTATTGGTATCTCCATTGTTTTAAAAATGTTAGTTTCTATTTTTAAGTGTGTGTATCAAGAGTTATATTAGGGTGAGAGGAGGTCTGCCACTCTATCACAAGGATGATCAGTGATGTAATCAGTGATGTCATGAGTGATGTCACTGACCATGTCATGAGTGATGTAATGTGTGACGTCATCAGCAGTGCATTGCGGGCGCGCAAGTTATAGTTACGGGGGAATTTCAATGATTTTGTACGAGTGAAATGTCCAGCTAACTATAATGCCCCTGAAACCTATGGTTTTTTCAGTGAATTTCAAAGATTTTTTAATTGCTAATTTGTAACTATAACGTACCTGAAACCTATGGTTTTTTCTGTTAATTTTAAAGTTATTTAAATGCTAGTACTAACTATGCCTACAGAGGTAGGACATGTAAAGAAAGAAGAAAAAACATACAGAAAGAAGAAAAAAAATGCTGAAAGAAGCAACAGAAGTCCTCAAAGACGAAGAAAAGTGCAGGAAGAAGGAAGGCCTGCAGAAAGAACAAACAGAGGAGCAGAAAGAGGCCTTGTTGCAAAATCATCCTGTACCCTCAACTTTTTCAGATGGGTACTGGTGGTAACTGACTCTGACTAACCAGTCCTAGAGCCAGTGCTATGCTAAAAGACACTTAGAATACAGTTAAAACACCTACATACACTCTGGAACACTATGTGTTGGGGTACCCCTGTTATTAGCATGACCTCCTAGTATATAATAGGGCAGGGGGATTAAAACTACCTCTTAAAACGTGCCACAGGGAGCGTTTGCACACTGGTGAAGGGGGGGGGGGGGGCTGAGCTGACATGTGCAAACACACCCTGTGGCCTTTTTAAGTTGGGAGATTAAGTCCTCTTGAATCCTGAGGGTTCCTAGGGTCCAACTAGCCCACTAAGTACCTCCAGTAAGCGCCAGAGAGCTGCGTTGCAGAGAGGTGTAAAAAGGGGTACGCCTGGACCACTTCTCTGCAACGCAGTGCAATGGCGCTTACTGAAAGCACCTGGGGTCTACTTAGCCCCCAGGGGCCCTCAGGATTGAAGGGGAATTATTTCCCCAACTTAAAACGCGCCACAGGGCGTGTTTTCACACGCCACCTCAGGCCCCGTCTCCTCCCTTCCCCACTGTGTAAACACGCCCTGTGTCCGTTTTAAGTTGGGAGATTAAGTCCCCTTGAATCCTGAAGGTCCCTAGGGTCAAACTAGCCCACTAGGTACCTCCAGTAAGCGCAGTTGCAGAGAGGTGTAAAAAGGGGTACGGCCTGGACCACCTCTCTGCAACGCAGCACAATGGTGCTTACTGGAAACACCTGGTAGGCTAGTTGGCCCCCTGGGGCTCTCAGAATTGCAGGGGAATTACTTCCCCAACTTAAAACAAGCCACAGGGTGTGTTTGCACACGTCACCTCAGGCCCCATCCCCTCCCTTCACCCCTGTGTTAACGCGCCCTGTGTCAGTTTTAAGTTGGGAGATTAAGTCCCCTTGAATCCTGAGGGTCCCTAGGATCAAACTAGCCCACTAAGTACCTCCAGTAAGCACCACAGAGCTGCTTTGCAGAGAGGTGTTAAAAGAGGGAACGCCTGGACCACTTATCTGCATCGCAGCGCAGTGGCGCTTTCTGGAAGCACCTGGTGGGCTAGTTAGAGAGGTGTAAGAAGGGACGTGGCCTCTAAACACCTCTCTGCAACGCAGCTCCCTGGCGCACACTGGAGGTACCTGGTGGGCTAGTTGTCCCTCAAGGACCCTCAGGATTGAAGAGGAATTAATTCCTCAACTTAAAACGTGCCACAGGGCGTTTGCACACATATCACCTCAGGCCCGCCCTCTCCCTTCTCCACTGGGCAAACACGCCCGTGGCGCATTTTAAGTTGGGGGATTAACTCCTCTTGAATACTGAGGGTTCCAGTGGTGCAAGGAGCCCACCAGCTACCGCCATTAAGTCCCACAGAGCTGCGTTGCAGAGAGGTGTAAAAAGGGGCGTGGCCTCCGAACACCTCTCTGCAACGCAGCGCCCTGGCGCATACTGGAGGTTCCTGGTGGTCTAGTTGGCCCCCAGGGATCCCCAGTATTCAAGGGGAATTCGTCCCCCATCTGCAAACGTGCCAGGGGGCGTGTTTGCATAGTGCTGCAGTGAGGGGGCGGGGTCTCCGCGATGCCGTTTTTTTGTTTTCAATTTTTTTTAAAGAAGAGGGGCTCTGTGGCCCCTCTTATTTTCCTATTTTTTTGGCCCATCCCCCAGGGCCTGACCCCCTTTTTTTAAAATAATTTGGAAGGGGGCCGCGTGGCCCCCCTCCCAAGGCCTTAATCAGCCCCGGTGCATGGCCTTTATTTATTTTTTTTATCTTTTGGAGGTGGCTGCGTTGCCCCCCTCCTCAGGCCACTTATGGACCCGGACACCCCATCCCCCGGGGCCAGCCTTTTTAAAAAACAAAATATATATATTTTTTTATTTTGGGGAGGGGGGCCGCGTGACCTCCCTCCCGGCCCACTTATGGCCCCAGGGACCCCGTCCCCCGGGGCCTGGCCTCTCGTTGGGGACGGCAGGGGGTCGCCAATCCTCCTCACGGTCCCAGCCGGCTCCCCGCCTCCTGCGGGAGCCGGCATTGCTTTTCCATATGGGGAGCTGCTAAGATGCAGCTCCCCGTGTGGAAAAGCAAATTGGTTTGCATTTTGAAAGAGAGAGCAGGTTTCCCTGCTCTCTCTTTCAAAATGCAAACCAAGCCTCGTGGCTCCCGCCTCGCCATAGCAAACTACAGTGTCCCGGGGTTGGGCACCCCGGGACACTGCAGGAGCCGACCCTGGTGGGTGGCGGTCCCCTGGGCCACGACAAGGCTCCAGGAGGGGGGCCACGCAGCCCCCCTCCCAACATTTTCAAAGCCCCCGGGGGTGGTGGTCCCCGGGGCATGGGGGTCCGTAACGGACCCTCAAATTTAAACTCTTAGTTCCCCCGGGAGGTGGCTGCGGGGGGCCATTAGCCCCACCGCCCGCATATATTCTAATGAAGCCCCGGAGGTGGCGGTCCCCTGGGCTGAGGGGGGCTGGGTGGCCCCTCTGAGACCCGTTCCCATAGCAACATTGCCCCCGGGACTTGGCTTATTATTAACGAAGCGCGGGAGCCCGCAATTCTTTTTTTTTTTTTATCGCCAGGATCTGCGCACCCCGCGCAGATTTTGCCGATATTCTTTTTTTTTTTTTTAAAAGGGAGGCGGGCCCCGGGGGTCCTTGTGGGACCCCCTAAGCAGGCCTAGGGGGTCAGGGTGTTTCTACCCTGCCCCCTTTTCGTGTTTTGGGTGTTTTGTTCTTAGGTTTTTTGTGCCTCGGTTCTACCGAGGCACAACAAGATGGCTGACAATACTTCCTGGTTTGGAGTGTTGACAGCCAATTAGCATACAGCTCGTCATGAATGATGTAACATGTGACATCATCAGCAGTGGATTGCGGGCGCGCGAGTTATAGTGAGTCCAACTAACTATAACGTGGGAATTTCAATGGTTTTGTATGAGTAAAATGTTCAGCTAACTATAACTGGGGTGAAACCTACGGTTTTTTCAGTGAATTTGAAAGGTTTTTTAAATGCTGATTCCTAACTATAACGATTGTGAAACCTATGTTTTTTTTAATGAATTTCAAAGGTTTTTTAAAAGCTAATTCCTAACTATAACGATTGTGAAACCTATGTTTTTTTCAGTGAATTTCATTGTTTTTTAAAAAGCAAATTCCTTTGTATATCGACTGGGTAACCTACGATTTTTTTTTTATTTATTAGCTGTTTTTTATAAGTATTAATTATATATTTTTTAAAATATATATTTGTTCAACGTATATTTTTTTCAAATAATTTTTTCCTGGTGTGCTCAGGGTGCGCGCACCGGTAAGCTTACCCGTATCATTTTGACTTGGGGCGCTCAGGGTGCGCGCACCGGTAAGCTCTCCCGAGAGCGCAGCGAGAGCGCTATTTCTGCTTTCGTAAAAAAAATATGTATGAAAAGTAAATAATAATGCAAGACATTCAGTACCATACTTCTAAAAGCAGTATTTTTGATTTACGAAATGAAAATGATTTTCCATTTCCGTAAAGCTACCAGAACGTCACTCAGGCGTGCCGCGTAAGCGCCCCCGGAAGCGCCTACGTTTGCGCCACGTAAGCGCCCCCGGAAGCGCTCCGGTGCGCGCATGTGACCTTAAAATAACACTTTTCATTGGTTGCTAACAGTTTTTTTTTTTACAAAGAATGAAATCCCCACCCATTTCCTTCACTTCTTTTTCACTTTTGTGACTGCAAGACCGGTCTTTTTGCTGCTTAATCATTGTTGAATTATCATGGCTGCCAGAGCATCGAGCAGCAATGATGACTCGGATGGATTCATTGATGAAGAGCCTCCTCAGCCTAGAGTTAAGGAGCATTTTATCTGGAAATTTTTTGACATTCCTGAGGGACGTAAGAAAGTAAATGCTCCAAAGGTGGAGTGTAAGATCTGCCATACTGTACTTTCCAGAGGAGACCCCACAAGGAAGTACAGTTTTGGTAATTCTACCATGATTCGCCACGTCGAGAGAAGGAATCCCCAGAACTATGCCCGGGAGAGTGTCAGGGCTCTGGCACGAGAGGCTCCAAGAGATGGTGCCTCTACTTCAACTGGAGAAGCAACTATATCGGTGAGGGGGCGACCAGAAGAGCTGAGCCCTAATATCCAGCCTGCTTTTATTGAAGCCACAATTAAATACAGACAATGTGATCAGCTACTTTGTTATGGGGAACTGGCCCCATGTGAAAGGATGCATTGCTGGAGTTGCGTCACTTTTGTGACACACTCCAGCAATGCATCACTTTTGCGCTTGCAGATACGTCAGAAATTCTGACGTATCTGTAACTCCTTGCGACATAATGCGTCATACATTAAATATGACACATGAGTAGAAGACTGAAGGCCTCATTTATGAGGCCATGCGTCACTTTTACGCCGCCGGTGCGTCACTTTTTGTGACGCACCAGTGCTGTAAAAAATGCACCTTGTTGAGTCATATTTACAAAGTGACGCATCTAGGTAGATGCGTCACTTTGTAAACCCCTGCGCCACATTATACCTGAGCCAGGTGTAATGTATGCAAAGGCGGCGTATTGACGCAAGGAGGGGTCATAGAAGTGAGGCAGTGAAATCTATGAGATTTCACTGCGTCACTTTTAGGATACCGTTGCGTCAAAATCTTGCGCCTGCCTCACAGCAGGCGTAAGACTGACGCAGGCCCTTTCACATGGGGCTGGCCCCATGTGAAAGGATGCTTTGCTGGAGTTGCGTCACTTTTGTGACACACTCCAGCAATGCATCACTTTTGCGCTTACAAATACGTCAGAAATACTGACGTATCTGCAACTCCTTGCGACATAATACGTCCTACATTAAATATGACGAATCAGGAATGTCGCAAGGAGAGCGCACTGAGAAGTGATGCATCGCTGCTTTCACGCAGCAATGCGTCATTTCTCATAAATGAGGCCCTGAGTGAGAGAGGAAAGAAACATAAGTGAGGAAGTGTGGCTGTGTTATAGGGAGTGAGTGTGATAGAAGAGGAGTGACAGACTAAGGGGTCAGAGAGAATGAGGCTAACAGAGAGAGAATGAGGTAAGAGGAGTGTAGAAGTAAGAGGACAGAGGGAGTAAGAGAAGGAATTAGTTAAGTGGAGTAAGGACAGTAAGGGAAGGGAAAACAGTGAAAGAGCAAAGGATGGGAAAAGAGAGGAAGAAAAGAATAATGGCATAGATTCTTTCTCATTTCAGACCCATATTCTCTTACCTAACCGATTAAAATTGTTCCCACATAAATTCAAAACCAAACTGCACATTTTAATTGGTTGTACATTTCAAGACTTTGAAACTCACATAACATTCACCCATCCCCCCAGTGCTCATTCACCAAGTAACCATGGTAACTCCCTCTTAAACCAGCACACAGTTCACAAGTTCATCATACTATGTTGCAAATAAATCCATCAAGGTTGTTTGACCTCTCAATCTACTAGCTAATGAAATGCAATGTTTCTTTAAATGACTTTTTCTCAACCATTTAAATGACTTCTTACAAAAAAAAAGCATGCAGCCTAATTTTCAGTGGAGATTTTTAAGAAAGCACCAATCATTTCTGGTTTATCAACTGCACTGATTCCCAAGCACTTTTTTTCATAATCAAACTGCCATTTCATTTCCACAATTCATCTGACTAGAAGCACATCTACCTTAAACATGCAAAAGGTCTGGTTTGTGGGTCATAGCTATGTCCACTGGAGTCAAAAATACGCAGCTAACAGAGGTTTTTACAACCTTGATTTACCAAATGTGGCCATTGTATGGATTGGACAGAGAGGATTGAGAAGTCACCAATTGATACCATTGGTAAAATCCTTTATGCATTTACCACACCCTGACCTTATAATTGTGCACTGTGGTGGCAATGACTTGGGCACTTTGACTGGGGTAGGTCTGGAAATGCTTTTAAAGGACATCTTTGGGCAATTGATGTCACTTTTTCCAAAATCTGCCTTGGTATTTTCTAATATATGCCAAAGGCAAAAATGGAACTGGTCCAACCAATTTTGTCCACAGATTGAAAAAGCAAGGAAACATGTAAATAAATCTGTTTCTGCTTACCTCAGAGACTATGGTATGGGTTCCATTTACCACAACAACTTGTGTTACAACATGCAAGACATCTATTGGAGAGATGGTGTGCATTTTACAGATGAGGGGAATAGAGTTTTCCTCTTGAATATAAGACTCTGCATTGGTACCTACTTGTAGGTACAAAAAACACCCACATAACACAACAGCTCTTTTCAGAGCTACCCTACCTCTAAGCACTCTAAATAATTTTTTTACTATAATTTTTTGCACTGTTTTTCCCTGTGGTACGCGTACCGGAGCGCGCACCTGGGAACGCACCCAGCGCTTACCCCGCGAAAATTTCAACAAAAAAAAAAGTTTTTTTGCCCTTCAGGGTCCTTCTAGGCCCCCCTCAGAAAACTTAGGGGGTCAGGGGGTGTCTACTCTGCCCCCTTTTAATTATTTCCCCCTTTCTTTTTCACCTCTTGTGTCTCAATTCTACCGAGACACAAGATGGCGGACTCTCCGGACTGTTTAGAATGTTGACAGACACCCGACAGCCAATCAGCTATCCGCTCGCGCACTCCCGTAGCGCGCCGGGTGTGCTCCCTGGTACGCGCACCTGTGAGCGCTCGGAGAGCGCATATAGATATATATGTGTTTTTGAAGTTAATTTTCAAAAAAACCACTGGAGCAATTTTCACCAAACATAGCAAAGGCACATCTGCGTACCAGTCCCTACAATTTTGCCAAGTTTGGCGTAATTCCGTTCAGCGGTTCGGGCTGTAGACTTGCCAGACCGTCCTATGGAAATTAACATGGGGAAAACATGTTTTGGGACCCCCTGTTTTTGTCAGCCCTCACTCCACGAATCCCCCCGAAACTTCCAGGGAAGGAGCGGAGCGGAGCTGGCCAAAATTTGGGAAAATTACACGCAAATTCCTCAACCGGCGCCAGAGTTATTCCCAATAGAATGTTGCGAATTTCCTATGGTAGCCAATCCTAACTATAACTACCTACTGGCGACCGCCAGTAGTGTGTGTGTATATATATATATATATATATATATGTGTGTGTATATATATATATATATATATATATATATATATATATATATATATATATCCTTGTCTCTTCTTACCACGGATGAAGTCACGGCACAGCAACAGGTCATTTCACAGATATTTTATTTACACACCATGTGCAAAATAACGTGCATCAAATAATGGCCTACGCGTTTCGGCTACTCCTAGCCTTCTACTGGACCATAGAGTCCTCGGGTCTAGACCTCATTTTTAAAGTGCTCAGTGTAAGTACCCTCTTCCCTTTCCTTGGTCATCTAGACCAACAACCCTGCACAGTTGTTTGCCGGCATACTAAAGCAGCCATTTTACATTTTAATATTCACGTAAAGTACTCTGTTTGTTCAAAACCAAATTATAATATATACATATTGACATTTCTACAATTTTACAATTTTTACATCCCATTTCTATTTACTATTATGGTTTTATGATAGTTAATGAATCCATTGTTATTCAACTCTATTCAGTAAAGTACTCATGTTAAATCCACAATCCCGGGCAAAATTATATTTCAACATACTTTCAAAGTCAAATTCTAGTTCCACTCGTATATATTTACACTATTTACATATTGATGATTACAGTCTGTTTAAATGTTCCATAATTATGTACATATTCCTTAGTTGCTAGTTTATATGGCTGTATTTGATTGGGTGAAGCAAATGAACATTCAAGATTTATGTAAAGTACATGGTTTTATATCCGCTTTGTTCATATCCTACACACCCATTCATTCTATGTTGTTCCATTATTGTCCGTTTCCTCTTTAACAAAGATTCATAGTAACTATATACAAACCCTGGGATGCTATAATATTTTGGTTTATGGGTTCTGGCTGATATGTTGTTTTCAATTTCAAATTTCCTCACTTCTATTTACATTATTTATACCATTCTTACACTTCTCTGCTTTGTGAAATAGATCTCTCATTTTCTCTACCATTTCCTCCTCTTGTTTTTACAGATGTACAAACAATTCGGCATCTAAATTATGTCCAAATGGGACCTCCGTTCCCATGCCTAATATCATTCTGGACTCCAGTTTTCGAAGTTGTAAAGTTCGATCTCCACCCCTCTCCGAGATTTTGGTTAATTTGATTCCTGAATATTTCAATAAGGCAGGGTTACTCTGATGGTGTTTGGCAAGATGTGTGGCCATCGGGTAGCTAGGGTCTTTGTTCTTAATTGCCCTTAGGTGTTGTAATATTCTTAATTTCAATTTGTTGATCGTGCTCCCGATATAGGATTTATCACAGGGGCATTGTAATCTGTAGACCACACATTTGGATTCACACGTGATGTGGTCCTTTATTTTCTCGATTTTGCCGTTTTGAAGTTTGTACTCCTTGATGTTCACGCCTTGCTCACAGGCTTTGCACTTGTAGCACTTCCAGAACCCAGGAGCTGTTAAACAAGTTTGTTTGTCAGGTTCTCTTAACTCAAGATGACTTTGTGTTAAGATATCTCTTAGAGATGAAGTTTTCCGGTAAGTAATGCTTGGAAAGGTTGTTAAGTTATTTTTCAAAGTTTCATCCAGGAGCAAGATTTTCCAATGTTTTTGCAATGCCCTTTTCATTTCATTACTTTAGTTGTCGAAATCAATGATTAATCTTGTCACTTCATTCTCATGATTACCTCCCATGTCTATGATGTTTTCAGACCTTTGATTTTTCGGTACAAGCAAATCCACTCTATTTTTCATTGTCATCCTTGATTTTGCAGAGGATATTACTTCTTCAGGGTATCCCCTCTCAAGAAATCGAAGACTCATTTTGTTTATTTCCTCCTCTAGATCCATTTGTTCAGAGCAATTTCTTTTTGCTCGTAGCATTTGGCCATATGGAATGCTCCATTTCAATTTCACAGGATGTCCACTATTCGCGTGGAGGATGCTGTTGCATGATGTTGCTTTCCTGTGACTCTTGGAGCAAAGTTTGTTGTTTTTTACGAATATCTCTACATCTAGAAAGATGAGACTTGTGGAACTAATGCTTGAGGTGAAGTGTAGATTAAAATCATTTACCTCCAGGGATTCAATAAATAGTTCTAGTGAGTTGTTGTCCCCTTCCCATATGATGAACAGGTCATCAATAAACGACACCAAAGTTTTATTCTGGATCCGTCTTTGTTTTCTTCACCACCTCTCTTTCCCAAGCCCCCATCAGGAGGTTCGCATAAGTGGGCGCAAATGATGTCCCCATTGCGGTCCCCTGCTTCTGGAGATACATTTTCCCCAAAAATAGGAAAGCATTGTGTGTTAAACAGTAGTGAAGCATATCCAATAGCATTGCTGTATGTTCCAAAAGGCTCACTGAGCGTGCTCCTAGCACATTCCTCACAGTTTTTACACCATCCTTGTGGCGTATTGAGGTGTAAAGACAGGCAACATCTATGGTTGCCATGAGGTAAGTTGGTTTCCATTCACTATCAGAGATCCGCTTTAGGAAATCCATTGTGTCCCTCAGAAAAGAAGGTAGTGCTGTCACATAGTTCATTAAAAATATGTCTATGAATCTTGATGTCGATTCTAGTAACAAACCTATTGAGCTCACAATTGGTCTTCCTGGAGGTCGTATGAGGGATTTATGAACTTTAGGTAAAAAGTATATCGTAGCAACAATTGGGTTCTCTGTTTTTAGATAGCAATACTCATCTAGATCGATTAGGCCCCTTTCTTTCCAACCTAATAACAAAGAGTGATATTCTTTAGTCCATTCTTCCATTTGATTTTTTGTTAGTTGTTCATAATGTTCTTGGTTGTCGAGTTGCCTATTAGCCTCCTCAATGTAAGTTGATACATCCTGTACCACTAGGTTGCCACCTTTATCAGATGATTTGATTATTATTGTTGCATCGTCTTTTAATTCGGACATGGCTATATATTCTTGTGGTGAAAGATTTAGTTTCTTCTTCAAACCTTGGCCGATTTATCCGCGATCTTGGTTATTTCTTCTACCATTAGTTCATGAAACAAATCCACCTTGTTGCCCGGTGGAAGTTGTGGACAGATTCTTGAGCTTCTTTTCAAACCACTGTCGCCTCCCAAATTTGTGGGTATTCCCAGTGTGTCACAGAACTCAATCTCCATTTGTGGTGATATTGTGTTATCTTTTTGACTTGCTGAAGGAGTTTCTTTAATTGATGTTAAAGTTATCATGGCTGGTAGGTCCTTTTGTGTGACAATGGACATTTTTTCTTTTGTCTTGAGGGCATGTGTTTTCCTAGGATCTTTTTCAGCAAAGTATTTTTTCAGTTTCACTTTGCGGCAAAATTTGTATAGGTCAATGCGTGCGTTTGGTACATTCATATTTTTCGTAGGGCAATATGAAAGGCCTCTGTTCCAAAGTTTTAGTTGTATGTCTAATAATTTGCTGCTTGATAAATTTATAACTATGATGTCAGATATCATCATTTTCTTCATTGCTACTTTAGCTTTCCTTTGCCTCTTCTTGGTTTGATTTCTTTTTCCACCCCTTCTGGTTTTTTGTTTGTCGGGGTTTTCTTTGGTGGTCTTTGTTCCCTTCCCCACGCATTGAGTCTGCCTCTCCCTCTCTGTCGCGTGACCATATGTGCCAACTGTATTTCCCCCCGAAAATCCAGTGGTGTACTGATAGATTCTCCTTCAATAGAGCTCACTTCAGAGCTATCCACCTCTTCTGTTGGTTCAGTGACTGTGTCAGTATTCTTGTCCATTGCCACATGACTCCTCATAGTGTCGTATTTACGCGCGAATGTGTATATTCGCCCATTCGTGTAATCCAACCTATCTCTAGTAAATTTGTTGGCCTTACGTTTTTCTACCTCCATTTCATGTTTGGTTACCTTTTTTTCCATATTCTCAATGATTTCCTTATTTCCTTCTGATGTGGGGATATCCGCGAGTTCAGTTTCTAATGCCGTTATTATGCTTGTGATCTTTTCAAGTTTTCTTTCGGCATGGATGATCAAGGTTCTCATCAACGTGAAGGAACATTAATTTGTATCGGTTTGCCATAGTTTAATTAGATCCCTATCTAGGTCATTCAGAGTTGGCATTATAAGGATTCTCAATCCTCGTGGAAGTCTTTTGTATTCGATATATTTTTCAAGAGTGGTCTTCTCCCACCATTTATTTATTTCTTGGATACGCTGTTGTTGCAACTCTCTTACTATGGTTAAAGCCGTTCTGTCCTTTACTGTTGCTCCCCCATTCTCTTTAGATCTCATAATTGTGATGGGTGGATTGTCATCATTTAATAACTCGCTCGCCCTCATTTGGCGATTTCTAGACTTGTCTGCCATTTTTTACTGGGCAGGGTTGGCTTTTAATGATTCTTATTGATGTTCTGTTCCTTTCGCCAGGTGTGTCCTTTATTTGGATTCTAGGATCGACAGCTCCTTTGTGTTTTTCAAGGTTCGCTGACTTCCCATGTGTCTGTTGCTCCTAGTGAACACTCTGTGTTCATTCGGCTCTTGAAATGCTGCTCTGTCCCTTTAAGGAATTTCAGATCTCTCAGAGGGTTACACTGTCGCCTCTCTCTCCAACTTCCTTTCCGGGTGATTTTGACTTGTTGGTTAAACCACACCGTACGTGCGTATGCCGGAGTATGGATTTAAAGTGCGCTGGGTTTTTCGCGGTAATTAATTATCACATTAATTGTTGTTTTCGTGAAACCGCTTTTATTCCCGCTGGCACCCCAGCTACTGTTCCCAACGGTTTGTTTACCGACGAGAGGTTGCCGTCTCACACAGCCTGAACGCCGCCTCCGCCGCGCTACAGAGCAAAGCGAAACCAAACACACCCGACCATATATAATATAATTCTTTATTATTTCCGGGGTCCCCGCACATGGACGGTAATATTCAGTGCTTATGACTTTGATGAGGATACCCCTGGAAGAGAACTAAGATTACAGGTAAGTAACTTATCCTTCCGTAAAAAAGCCCTTCAGTACACGTCGACCACACCCCCCTATGCATCCAGTATCCTGCTACTAGGGCTGCCAGTCATGGGTGGTAGAATTACAATGGCTAGGATACAGGAATGGATAGATATAGGGGTGGCGGAGGTGGGTTCATTCTTCGGAGACGGTATGCTACTAGATCATGACACATTTGTAAGGACCAAGGGTCTCCCGACCGTCTTTACCTGCTACATGCAATGCCGGCGCATTACATCATGACGACATGGGCACCCCAGCGTAGCGAACCTCCACGACATGACCTGGTCCATCTACTTTATTACATGAGGAGGTGTGGACACCTAGTGAAGTGGTTATATACCGGCATCCGGACACAGGCTTCCATAGGGCTTGCGGACCTCCGTGAGAAATGTGCAGAAACTGCAGATGTGGTAATCACAGGCAAGGCCTGGGAAAGCGTTTTAGAGCACCCTAAACGGGTCTCCCGAAATGCCAAGCTCAAGTTTATACAGTATATGGTTCTCCATATACTTTATAAACGCTTTGGCGTATTTGACCTTGAAGCGTATACATTGTATCTTCCCAGAGGTCCATAGCTACTGCTCGAGGTGCAGGGAAGAAGAAGCTGGCCTCGCACACATGTTGTGGACCTGCACTCACCTTAGGGAATATTGGGGACATATTCGTAACATCCTGGGAGAGATCACACATCTCACAATGACAGATAACATATTGGAGGGCCTCTTGGGTCTCTGCAAGCGCACCAAAGCTGAGAAGGTTCACTTGCAGTTTCTAGATCTAGCAATTATATTAGCGATCAGAGCTATTAAAATGAGGTGGAAGTCACCTAGGATCCCCTCTTTACATGTATGGAAGGAGGAGGTAATCAGGTGGGGTAGCGCGGAAAGCGCGGCGCTTCGACGAGAAGAGACGAGGGGGTTGAGGAAACGTCCCATCTCCATGTATTGGGACATTATGTTAGAAGACCTTTCACAATTGGATATCACCCGTCCCTGATTCTAATAGAAGTTTCCTACGACAACAATGATAACTGGAGAGGAGAGGAAGGAAGACCCATGGTGTACAGGCAATATAGGTTGGAATCTGTGACTCTCAAGGGAATGGTACGGAATAGATGAAGGCGCGCCGACAGATCAGGAAGGCGGAGGGATAGGGAGGGGGTAGTTTTTAATTTAGTTTGGGGAATGAAGCTATAAATACCATGCCAAGATACCTTAGAGACTTTCGTAATGTATGCATATGGTTCTGCATGTTACATTCATAGCATTATTATTTCCGTACTGTATAACTGATGGACATGAGGATAGCAATATGTATATACCATATGGAAACAGACGTGTCAACATTCCACCTAAAATGAAAAATGCCATGAACAGTTGTTCTATTGCAATGTGCTCTGAACTATGGCTCAATAAAGTTTGTTTAAAAAAAAGTAACTTATCCTTCCATGTAAAATGTTCATTCAAGATCGAGGTTAGGTTTTATTTTTACAAGAAAAACAAAGTACTTGGATTTACTCTATTGGGGAAATTGATTCATCTTATACAAATGCATTTCATGTATCTGCAATCTGTATCTGAATCTGATGTTTAAAGCATCCAGGGCTAATTTTTGAAGGCAGGGACTACTGTGCAAGTCTTACTCTAAGCAAAGTTGACCTATTTCTGTCATGAAATACGAAACTGCCATCCTTCTTGAAAACTGTATTACACTTTAGAAATACATTAGGAATACCACTTACTTAACTTTGAGTGTGCAAGTGATTAAATGTATTGGTGGAATGAACATAGATATCGCCCCATGTTTGTAGACTTCTGTTCTCACCCCAACCCACTAAAAGCCCTGCTCCTCTTGTCCAGGCCCAGAAGCAATACCTCACAGTCTTGCCTGTGGTCTAAAATTGAATTGCCAAGATGGGGCTGTTGCAGTGGAAGAGATCTCAACCAATATTATCCTCCGCCAACCACAACAGTGGTGGAGCCACCAGGCCTTGGAAATGCAAGCACATGGCAGAGAGCAACACACATCAGGTCCATCCACACGTTATCCTGTAACATCTCTCTCTACACGCAGGCGAAGCAGCCCTTCACCATCTCATGTATCCTCCCCATAGTGCCAATATCGGCCCGCACACCAACCCCCCAATAAACATGTTGCACAAAAATAAATAAACAGACAAGACAACTTGTTGTTGGGAAAAAGTAGCTGCAGGTTTATTAGCATAACTTATGCCAAAACATGGTGGGTTATCTTACAGACGATCCAAAGGCAAGCCGCCCCTCGCAGCTTGCCACCTGATAGGCCAAGTAGCCCGCGGCCTTGGCCAGACGGTGCTTAGCGGTTGTGGTGAGAGGATAGCCCCTCCCATATCCGGTGGACCATTGGTCCACCCTTTTGCTCACACCCCCCCACCCCCCTACAAGGGGGGGAGCGTTCAAGTGACCCCCGGTTGTCCAGGTTACCAACCGCCCATAGGATAACGGGGCGCCGTCGCACCCCAGGGTCCACCGCACAGATCTCCCGGGGATATTGGGCCTCAGCACCCTTTGTGCTTCTGCATAGGGTACTCCTGAGTGCCTTTCGCCTCTGGATCGTCCTGTGACTCCTCCTGCAACACAAATAACAAATATTACAAGCATAGCTCCCCCCCCGCCCCCTGAGATGTAGGGTAAGCGGCAGGGAGGGTAACATCGAGGGAAGAAGGACGACAAAGAGGCCGCCTAGAGGGAGGGGGAAGCCTAAATACCCCGACACCACCCGCCCCCCACCACCTGCCGAAAGTGACGCGCCTGCAGCTGGCTGCTAGCAGCTGGGACCTAAAAGGCTGGTGCGCTTGCCATCTTGTGGCACTACGGTGTCCGCCCTCTCGGGAGGGTCCCCTGCGGCGACGAGTCGGTCGGCCTGCATTCTCCACCGGGGCCCACACCAGCGTGGTGTTTCGCACACGTACTCGTCACGGACGGACAGAAAGCTACTGAATAGGCTGTTTATTGTGCACATGGGAGACATGTGCAGGCATAGTAATTAAGAATCTGTAAGTAACGTGCATTTAAAATGCTACAGTGGCCTGTTGTGATAAAATACAGAGCTTCACTGCAAAATTTTAGTTGCTTTTTTTTATGACCCTTTGGAGAGGGTGAAAGGAGCCGAAACCAGTATCTATGCCTGTGTTCGACAAGTAAACCTTCTGTTTTGAAAAGTCTGTTCCTGTTACTTAAATGAAAACAACAGATGGCCTATCACTTTTAGGGGGCTACACAGAAATAAAGAGGGGCCCGGCCCCTGTGCTCCCCAACCTGTGGCTTCCGCCCTGACTACATGGCCCTTTTTAATAAAAATAAGTATGCTGACATGTCATCTTCTATAATGCAATGTTAAAGATATCCTGAACAACCAACAGCCCGTATACAGGCATTCATGTTGGTGGGACCCACTTGCAAATGCTGGCCTTATCCCATGGAGGGGAAGCATTCACCTCTTACAGAAGTAGGCAGCCATGCAGGTAAGAGCGGTAGGGTAGTGAGGCCGGTGCGTAGGCATTTCGACGGACCATGACGAGGGAAAATTCAATAACATACGTTGAAATCACCTCTTTACCTGCCTTCCCCGCCTCTCTCCCCCCCCCCCCCCCCCCCCCACCCCCCACCACGGCATCACCACTCTTAGCTGCACAGGCCACGGCTGGAAGTGGGGTTGACTCATCCACTTCAAAATAATTGCCTATATGTTTAGCACAGAAGTCTGTGGTGGGCAGGGCTGCTGTTCTTTTAGGGGTCCCAAAGCCAGTCTGATATTTTGATTTCGGGACCCTTAAATAACAATCAAATCGTATGCTTTAAATAAAAAAGTATTCTTTGTTTTTCACCTTTTAATATTGTATAAAGACAGTGTTAAATCCCCATCCGTACCCCACCTGAGTAATCCATTAAAATGAAAATTTATAAAAATCATATTTTTTTCCCAAGGCCCAAATGAAGCAGACGGATTCCAACTGGAGGTGAGCGGGCTGCTATCGGAAATGAACTGTCCATATGTCTGCCTGACATCAGGTGATGTTACAAAGCGTCTTCTCATCAAAAGAAATTGTCTCTTATTGCTGAGTAAGTAATTAGCAATCTATTCAAATGTATAATTCTTTGATTTTTCTCCAATGTATTGTCATCTTTGTGAATATTGGTCGAAAGTTGCGTTTTGTTTTAAGGGATAATATTGGATAACAGAATCTATAGTTCTCTCACAAAAGAGTCGTCCCAGATTTATAGCAGTTGTCTTGCTGATACACTTTGCTGCAGTTAGTGTAGGCTTTCACATTGTCAATTCTTAGTGATTAGTATTCTTTGCTACTATAACCATGCTAGGTCCACTGGCTCTTAAATGACTGGAATTCTGATTCAAGGCCTGTTGTGTTTGACATACAAAAGTGACCATAAATGTACAGCCCTGTCTATTCTCAGTAACTTTTCCAAATACAAACGTAACACTGTGGTGTAACTAAGGCTTTCAACTTGATTCTGCCTTGTACAGAAGGAACTACTGTGGTTCGTGAACTCTGGCCACTCGAGGGATTTTTACTATTTGTCTACCTGCTTAAAACTTTAAAAGTGCCTTTCATACCGATTCGGTTACCTTCTCAAGCATTGTCTCATAGGGAGTCAGTCACCAAATAGTATTCTCTACTCTTCCCATCCTTTGAGCTGCTGTGCCTTTGTTACGCTTACCGGCAACCATTTGTCTTATTATCTGAAAATCTGTATTCTGAAGGCATCACTCAGTGCCATGTTGCTGTATTATTAATTTGAGTTGCCCATCGTAGGGCACACTTCGCACTACAGTCCCATTGGATTTGTTGTGTATGTTAGTGTAATCCTTGCTCCAAGTAATATATCTTTTTTTAATGAAATAGCAGGCATTAGTGTATTTTTATTGGTACTTAATGCCCATGTTCCACCCATCTTTACAGTTAGCTGTTCTTCCTGTCCTTTGTAAATGATGGCTTTTGATTCGCCAATAGGCTTAGTAGTTCCTCCTTAGTACCTCCCTCTCTCCTGTTGTTACCTCCCATAAGTACAGCCCCTCTTACATGAGAACTATTTACTTAATTAGTTTCTTGCTGAAGCAGGCACGACATGCTGTGCGAGTGCTTAGCAATGGCAGCGCTTCTTTTTCATCCAGTCCGACACAGCACTGCCTCTTTAAAGCAATGCTTTAGCGTGGCATCCACTTCCGGACGTTCTTTTTTTTTTTAAAGCAGCCGCTCTTAATCCTAAACAAAGGCGGCCACAGGACTCACCCAGCTCTATTTTTATATTTTTCAAATTTTTTTAAGCAGTGCGGCAGCGGCCACTAATCACCAACAAGAAAGGCCGGGCCATTTTTTCAGTGTTTACATTTGCTTTGCATTGTCTCCCTATATGATGTTTCATTTCTGTGGTACAAACATATGGGCAGCCATCTCCCTCAAAACAAGCGCTACACACCTGCCGCTTTATTTTTTTTTACTGTGGCAGCCTACCTTCAAGCTTTAAAGTCGGCTACTCTTGCTGTGCTCTCCCAGTTTGCTTTTAGCCCTCCCAGCGCAAATCTTGCATTTCTCTCCCCCCACCCTTTCTCTGCGAATCGAGTGAGGCACCATCCACTTCCTTATACGGAGGGGGAACGTTTAGAGCCTTTTCTTCAGGTCAATGGCCTGCAGTTGAAGAACACCATGGTATCCCAGAGGTAATACTGGAGGAGAGAAGGAAATACGATGGGAGAGGAGCAGTTATTTGAGGACTTTTGAAAGGTAGAATTCCAATCTTGCTTTGCTATTCGTTGCTCTTTATGGTTTTGTCACAACAAAATCCTTGCATGCAATATTTAAAACAAATATATTGATGAATGTTTTCATTAGCTATATCTTATGAATAATTGCCTAGCCATCAGAAAACCTGAAAATCCTAATGCTTTCCACCACACTAAAAAATTAACCAGACCAGTATTCACTGACTTTAAAAAGCTAAGCAGTGTACTTTATCCATACCGTTAAACTTTGGGCCGCATTAAGCCAAGCTCTCCGAATGTTACCCCATAGTAGTGCCAGTTCTTTACCTTCTCACTTTTTCTCTCTTAACTTACTCTAACTATCCTCTCTGCCTCTCCTTAACTGCTTTTCCATGGCTGGCTAGCTCGCTTCTCATCCCTCTGATGCCCTTTGCTGTCACAGCAACTGCACTGTGCTCCCATGTCACAGTGGTCGACATGCTAATGCAAACATACACCAGTTGTTTACTAATTGCATATGCAGAAGCCCCAGCGCCAATAAATATGACACCAATACAT
Source organism: Lissotriton helveticus (assembly GCF_964261635.1). NCBI lineage: Eukaryota > Metazoa > Chordata > Amphibia > Caudata > Salamandridae > Lissotriton > Lissotriton helveticus. Next base: position 1,468,171,113 of record NC_136067.1, read on the forward strand.
TGTATTTACATTGTATTAACCCAGTGTACACCAATGCAAGCAGTGCATTTTTAGCATCCTCCGTTTTCTGTGTGCACTGTCCAAAAATCTTTATGGCACATGTGGAACTGTGCTTTCCTATCACAGGAAACTCCCTTTTAGGTCGAGCATTCAAGACCTCTTGTATATATACTTATATGTGTAAGTACTTTGTGGGCTCTGGAGATCAGCCCTAGGACTTGTCTGCTTCCACGTAGGGACTTTTTTTTCTGTTTAACTGCCTCTATTCAACAGTCTTGTTAGAAAACGACCATCAGAGATCAGTAAAATACCAGAATTGCTTTATGCTTAGGTACTTTCTTTTTTAGGTTTCGCCCTGGCCGTAGCAACTGCGTAGCAGTTGCTCCGCCCAGGGCGAAATCTTATGTCCTACATATGGGGCTTTGGTCCCGCCTCTGTCTTCCATTGGCTAGCTCCATAAATGGAGGCTAGCCATTGGAAGAGATTGGCTGTCAATCACGCTTGCCCCGTGAAAACGCGATTAAGGGGCGTTTCCGTGTGTTTTTTTAAGTCCCGCCCTCTCCTCTTCCCATTGGAAGGGGAGAGCATGAAAAACACGCCCCCGAATCTGCCGGCCGGGACACCCCCGTGACGTCATTCCCCGGGCCGCGCTGTGATTGGCTGCCGGCCCGGGACCTGACTTGTTTCTTAAAAGCAGACACGACATCGATTGGAGCGGATTTTCTGCCCCTGTGTTTCAATGAGCCGTGGGACTCGGTTAGCATGTTTAATAACGTGTTTCTGCGGCGACACAATGCGGTGCCAGGTTCATTCTTGCCTGTTACTCGCTGGTGTTTTCATAGTATTTTTTTTTCTCGTTGCCTCATCCAGCCCGGCGGTAATCCACTTTCAAACCGGTGTGACAAGGCCACTCGTCAGCCCTGATTATGCTATCTGGAGCCGAGCCATGTTGACAGTGCCGGATGATGCACGCTGCAGCTATCTGTGAACTATTTTGCAGTTTCACGATCACAGATTGTATATGCATCTCTGGGGTATGCGTTTTTTCTCAAGCTTGTTAGGTGTATTGGTCGTACAGAGTAAAGATTGTAGGCATTATTTGAATTTATCAACTGTAAGGTGCTATTTAATTTTTTACAGCAGTAAATTAGAGTGATTTTTGTTTTACAGTTTTATACAGCGTGAACTACGCCAGAAGGGGGTCAGGGCGCTTTACATGAGCACCAGTTTCGTTACAGACGGACACGTTATTTTTAGGCACGGGAGATTATTTATTTATTAAGCTATTTGCCCAGGATCACAGAATGCTTAAGCCTCCCGCCAGACTCGAACCTGCTTCCCCAGCTTTAAGGCGGCCGCGTAGTCGTTAAGCCACACCCTCTGCTCGTGCGATCGACACCAGAACCATGTATTGCATTTGTACATTTGTAACAGATCTATTTGAGTAAATAACATTTTGCAAAACAAATGAAAATATTACAGACGGCATTGACCACTGACAGGCTGAAATACCAGTGACACAGATCACATTATATATGATAGGCCGACAAGTTAACACTAAAGGTGAGTCTACGCCATTTACGGTTAGGAAATTATCTGCGCGGGCAGCGGGCCATCACAAACGTGCAAGGAGTCGGTGAACTTGTGTTCCGTGCACGGTCAGCGGTCATGACAAATGTGCAAGGGGTCGGTGAACTTGTGTTCCGTGCACGTCAGCGGTCATGACAAACGTGCAAGGAGTCGGTGAACTTGTGTTCCGTGCGTGCACGGTCAGTGGTCATGACACACGTGCAAGGAGTCGGTGAACTTGTGTTTCCTTGGCGCGTGGATTGCTGGCCGCACCAGAGCACGTGCTGTTAGAAGATGTAAAACGTGCCGCGGGAGCTTGGAGTTGCCGCCACTCACTCACCTACTGTATATAATTATGAAAGCAAAAAAGTATTTTTTATAATCTCGTATGTGGATTTATGTACATTATTACCTTTAAAGAACTGGACTGGATTTCTTTACTAATTAATGCATTTACAATAAGGAGAGTGAGGGGTTAATTTATTTAGTAATTCATTAAGGACGGCGATTTTTAGCTGCCCTCAAGTGGGGACTGGATGATTGTTCCTTAAGGTTCGAGCACCTTAAAAATAACTGAAAAAACCTCTTTCTGTGATTTTACGGGATAAATAAGTATGGGACTGAACTTTTGCTACAGGCTAGGAGGGTGACCATGCGACCTGGACTTTCCGGGACACTCCGATTTTACACCGCAGATTTCAGCAAATGCGGCTGGTCATGGCCCGGCTAAAACAGTGGGAGGCACCTTTTATATGTTCCAAAGCTGGACTAGCAAGCAACTCTTATCAAAAAGCAATTCAATTTACAGGTAAGGTATTGGGCTTAGAAATTGCATTTCACTTCCTTAGTGCCTCCTTGTCTGTTTTTTAATCAGCGCTGCCGTTCTGTCACCCTCGACTGATGTAAAATGATAGTCATTCTAATGTTTTTGCAAAATAGCCCGGGTTTTTTTTTTTTTAAATCTGGTCACCCTACTACAGGCGCCAGTTGTAAACAGTTTTTTGCCACGCACGTGGCATCTTAGAGCTTAAAGTATGTATTAATCTGCAGAACCGCGGTGTTTAATCCCCTCTCCCTTTGTGATACACCGCGTTTACATTCGCAGAGGCTGTTCTGTTTATGTACCTCGCTTTTTCGAGTAGGTATGTAGTGCCTTCCCCGCGCGCCAGTCTGAGTTGATGCCATTTGCATTCTGGTACCTGTAGTTAAAAAAAAAAAAATACCGGTAACAAAGCGGAGAAAATCCTGACGAGACCGAGATTTATAACATAGAAAACAAATTGGCTAACTGCTCACACCTGCCTTCTGACTGCTTAAGAATTACATCACTGCTTTTGTTCTATCATTATTATTTCAATGTCTTGGCGTTTTTGCCTTTCTTTACGGGTCGAAGAGCGTTTTAGAACTCTTGACATTAGAGTAATTCAACTATTTTCCACATTTTAACTGTGCTTTGTGATACGCACACTATCAAATGCTAAAGTTTCTATTTTTGCCCCCCTCATACACCTCAAATCCAAATGTAATTTTTTTTTTGTTAGGTCTCGCATTTGCGAAAGATTAAGCTATTGACATTGTAAATGACAATGCCATTTATTTATCTGTTTTCAAAACCAACGCGTACATAAACAATTTGTCATTTGCAATGCCAATAGCTCTAACTTTGTCAAAGGCGAAACCGTTGCATTGTAAATGCTTGTTTTCTTTCTGGCATCGGCCTCTATTAAACTTTTTTGATAGAAAACAACCAGCAGAGGTCAGTAAAATACCAGAATCACTTTAGCATTCTCCAGATTCCAGTCCATAGAAATTGTCCTCCATGAGCACCAGTAGACAATAATATTTTTTTCAAATCTTGTATTTTCAGTGATATGACAACCGAAGGTCCTGATTTTATATTAAAATGTACTATACAATTTCCCTCTGAAATGCAATATTTATCTCCATGTGTTCCCATACCAGGCGTGTCGCGCAGTTTGGTGCTTACTTTCCCTCCATGTTAAAGAACAGTAGATTTTTCAGCACCCAGGCTAATGTGCCTCGTAGCCAAATACATATACGGTCCCAAAGGCGAGACTGATTGCATTACAAATACTTGTTATTGTGTGGAGTTTTCAAATATATAAAATAAACATTGCATTTACAACGCCAATAGCTTTGACTCTCACATATGCGAGACCTATTGCATTGCAAATGCTTGTCTGGAGTGTGAAGTCGTTTATACATTCCCTGAAGAACCAGAAAGATCCTATACTAAACCTGCTTCCTGTGTTTGGCGCACACTGGTCTACAAATTAGTTTATTATCTTGTCAAAACATGTGGTTTCCACCTTTTAAATTCATGCAGAAAGCCAGTTCTCAGCATCTTTCTTGAAAGATTGCTTTTCATGTAGCCATTTCTTCTGTACAGAGGCTTAGTGAGGTCCAGGTCTAATGACCCTTTGTAAAATTTCCTAAAAGGAATATAGTTTTAATAACCGCACCAACATTTATTCGTATTAGTGTATTTCCTTATAATTCAGAGTATTTCACTGTTTCACAACTCTATTATGGCTGACAGGAAGCTGTTGCAGCAAGGAATCCTCCATAGATTCTTAACTTTCTGGCCACCAAACCAAAAAGAAATAATACCTGCAACATAAATCAACTAAGAATTAAAATGTGAAACCAAAGAGGAAAAAATATGAAAGCAACATTCCTTTGTGTAGAAGAGTTGTGCTCTTCTCAAACTTTTTTATGTAGTGAGTTTAGTTCACTTTGTGACAGTCATCCACTCTCAGGCAGCTATTCGTTTGAATCGTTTTCCTTTTTGCAATTTATCAGAACATAACCTCGAAACTTCTTTGCCTTTCCACTCACTCTTTTTCTCTTTCAGTGGTGTCTTTCATTCTCTCATTTGAGGTTATTTCAAAGGCTCATTTTTACCGGTATGTTTCAGTTGTAAAACGAGCTGGTGTAAGTACTGCAGCTACTCTGATGTCAAGATGCCCATTGGGATGGGCATTCTAAGTAATTGAACTCCTTGACTCCCGATCATTACCTCTCCTCTTGCAGGTATTTCTTTAAACTGGACTAACGGCCACCCACCTAGGGCTTTTCTCCTGATCGTTTTCTGCTCTCCGCCAGCACAGAAGGGGTCTGTGAGCTTGTTTTTGGTTTCTTCAACACACACATTAGTTAAAAAAAAATCTCCAAGTTAAAGCATGTTTTGCATTTCCTGCCCAAGAGTGAAATCAGAACACCCTAATAGCAGAGTGTATTGGGAGGCATAGGCAGTCAGTCCCTTTCTGGGATCAAGCAATTGCAAGCTTATAGGGTGTCTCCTGTGATTACAGAAAGAGGTTCGGTCCATGTCGTGCATTTGGGACTCAATGTCTTTGTCAAATGGGAGGGTTTCTAAGTTCTGATCAATAGAACCCCATAGTTTATCTGTTTTTCCATGTGACCCTACTATCATGCAGCGGAACTCTGAATCCTAGGAATAGATTAGAAGATAGAGTACCACAATCTTCCCTGGCCAGGTTATTTGGTTTACTGTTTTCAACTGAACCTCGGTCGTTTGTATTCCCAGATGAAGACACTACAAAGGTCTTGTAGGAGCTTGATATCTCTGTTACGGAGAGATGGGAGGGCTAGGAATATATATACATAGAGAATGTTCAGTAGTTGCATCATTTTCAACGCTTCTGTTTGTTCCACCCAAGAAAACCTGCGTATTCCAGGATGTTAGTCTTACCTTAACTATCCTAATGAAGCCTGAATGGTGTCCGCAGAGCACAGAAGTAAATGTTTGATACCAGAAGCAGACTACTGGAAACAGTGCATGTCTGTAGCCTTCCCATCCAGCACTAGTTCCTCAGATTTCTATAGGTGAATGTGAAAGCCTTCTCTGGCCAGAAATACTTTGGGCATCAATAGCAGCTCTTTCTGAAAATGCTGTTTCCATTTATGATGTCAGCTGCAGTGGTTGTGAGCTTATGCGGATAATACTACATCGTAATTTCCGTAATTGAAGGATTATTTCTGATCTTCTGTAAGTAGAGCCCAAGTGAAAGTGCAAAACATAGAGGTGAAAGTGACAGCCATTTCCGGTGCCCCTCTGGATGTCTGTGCTCCTTGACGACCATTAACTCTTGTGCTCGATTTCTGATAACTGGCTAAACCCATTCTAGAATGTGGGTCCCAAACGTTAGGGACCTGATGGCATATACTGTGTAGCCCCAGTCTACCCAGGTAAATGCTTTCTCACTGCTTAAGTAGAGCAAGAGTACATCCCTGCTCTTTTACCTAACTTTATCAATGTTATGTAGGGCCTTTTTCAGTTCAGTTCAGTTCATGAACTTTATTTCGATTTTTGTTAAAAATCACAAAAGTTAAAACAACATAAACGTGGAGGCCATATAGAGCAATACAACATGTTTCTAAAGCAGGAAACTTATTAATTAGCTTGGTTTAGGAATTAGCAGCATAAATATTCTTGATAAAATAATAAATAAGTTAAAAAGACTCTAAAACACACCCATGGTAGGCGGCCTACATAGGGAGTCAGCCTTCGGCTTATATTTTATGGGGGGCATCATAACAGTACAATAAAATGCATAGTGCTATTTTGGGAAAACAGAGGTACAGGACAAGACATACACAATTACCTATGCCTCCTTTCAATCCATCGAATCACCCACACCCAGCCCAGGAACTTCGCTGTAGCAATCACAGTAGGGCCATCCACTGTTGTTTTGAGGATTCTAAAAGCCTCACTACTGGACCTAGTACCCAGGTTAGAACATATGGGTTTCAACCAACTACATCTGGGTTTACAGTAAGCTGGACAGGCAAAAAAGATCTGACCCAGTGTTTTAATCCTGTCCGGACAGAAGGGACAATTACTAGTGTTTGTATTGGTGTTACTCCATTTAGAGGTGAAAGCATTTATAGGTAATGTTCCCACCCTGAAATGGTGGAATAGTTTCCTATCTCGAGTCGATGTAATCAAATCCCAGTACCCCTCATATTTGGGTTCATGCTTGATGTCAAGAAAGACTTTAGACAGGGTGGGACTAGAAAAGACTGCAAAACATTTCATGTTAATCATGTTCCAATAGGCTGCCTTTAGCTCGTTTTTACTTGGAAATATACTTCCCGCTGGGGAGGTCCACAAACGGCTCATCCCCAACTCGCTGAGTATATTTTTGACACACCTAAACCACACAATTTTCCTATTTACATCTAGATCCCTGACTTCTAAAAGAGCCAGGAAATAATGTGAGAGCTCAGGAGTAACCCAAAGTCTCCTCCAGTATGCCACTGCCCTGTAGTGTGCCACATCCCTGATTGAATGACATCCCAAATACAGAAAGAGGGGTGCTAATGAGGTGGATTGGGGATGACAAATTAAGGACCTTAGGAATTTGTTCTGGGTCACCACTAGGGAATCCAGGATTGAGGCGCCAATTTTGGTGTTATAAATCAGTAATACAGGAGCTATGGGTTTGGTATATGAACGTTTGTGCTCCTTGAGCAAGCCCCTCGAAAGTTGAGCGTGTCTAACAGTAAGGCAGTCTATTTGTGGCTTCCAACTTTGTTTTCTGTCTATTGTTACCCCCAAATATGAAAAAATCTCTATTTGCTCCAGGGCCCCTTCCTTCATACTAACTTTGCTGATGACTTTTTGGGAGTTTTGTAGGACCATGTACTTTGTTTTATCAACATTGACAATGAGATCATGGTCCGCACAGAACTCCTCAAATCTTGTGAGGGCACGCTGAAGGCCCTGTCTCGTCTTGGATAGAATAAGAGTGTCATCGGTGAACATTAGTAGCGGGATCTTAGTCCCAGTTAAAGACGGAGCATCTGTGGGGAAGTCCTCAAAGTATTTCACTACCCCGTTAATGTACACTGAGAAGAGGGTGGGTGCTAAAACGCACCCCTGTCTCACCCCCTTCTCAACCGGAAACTTTTCTGTGGTGCTGCGCCCCGCGTCCCATCTAACCTGAGCATAATTGTCCGTATGTAATTTAATGACAAATGCCAAGATATCCAGCGCCATACCTAGCTTTAAGAGAGCACACCACATCTTGGGACGCGGGACCAAGTCAAATGCTGACTTGAGGTCCACGAAGGTTGCATAAATGGTGCCTCTCACCAAAGTTACAGTGAGCCAATAAATGAGAATAAACCTTAAAACCTGGTCCACCGTACTGGTACTTCGCCGAAACCCCGCCTGGAGGTCGGAGAGGATGTTACATTCCTCCATCCAAGCCTGGATTCTTCCAAGCACCACCCTTACCGACACCTTTTGAATACAGTCAATAAGGCTTACGGACCTATAATTTCCCGGTAACGAGCAATCCCCTTTTTTGAAAATAGTAAGTATTACTGCTCCTGCCCAAGTGCTTGGCATCGATGCTCCCTTAGCGATGGCGTTCACTAGGAGCTGAATATATAATGCCCAGGTGTCTAGATCTTGGAGGAACAGATCAGCAGGGATGCAGTCGGGCCAGGGAGCCCTGCCTTTGGGGACCAGGAGAAGGGCATGTTCCACTTCTTTCTTAGTTATCTGTAGGGTTGGGATGGGGGACGGCATCACGAAGGTGTCATGGGCATCTGAGTCGCGTGCAAACTGGCCTTTGTAGTGTAAGACCCACTGTTCTGGCTCAACATAATTCAAGGGAACTTTTCTTGGGTCCCCGCTCCCCCACTTCACCAAGTGCCAAAAGGCCGTCATATCTCTCCCAGTACATGCATTGAGAAGATCAGCCCAGTGATCTTCATCCCAGTCCCTTTTGGCCTGTAATTGCACTGCCTTGTACACTGACCTTTTCTCTCTTATGGATCCCCTATCTTTAGTCCTAATTGCTGCCGCTAGGGTTCAATAAATAACAAAGAGAGGGGCCTGTGCTGATAATTATTACTTAGGGCTAGGACTAGTCCTCCGCAGACAGAAAATTAATTCCAGAAAGGGTACTGCTGTTTAGTCGCAATTTTATTTTGTAAAAAATCAACAATTTATTATAAAATTTATCTTTACATTAGAGAAGAAAACATTAGAAAAAATCAAGAAGATAACGGACACATCAGGTTGTATTCAATTGGACACATCAAACATTCAAAACTTCAATCATGTCACATTCACAACACATTCGGCACATTCAGACTTAACTCTAACATACCACATATTACTAGTGCAAAAAGGGAGAAATATACAAAACTAGGTCTGCATCAATTAAACAAAAATTCAAAACAATTGTTAGAAAATGGTACAAAACCATGAATCTTTTACATTTTTAAACATTCATTACGATTTGATACAAATGGTAGTGTACAACAAATTGTACGGAGTATGCAAGTAGACGTTACTCCTATACACAAAAGCAGACCAGTGAGATATTAGGCCTACGCGTTTCAAATCCCCTTTAATTCGTCGGAGATTCTCATCAGGGCCTCAGGTAACACAAATATTGCTAAACAGAAATCCTATGTGGGTCCGGAAGGAGAAAACTTCTCTATGGTACAAAGCCGCTCTGTAAAAATAGGTGAACACAGGCGGCAAAGACGTAAATATGTCCAGATGGGCAATCTTAAAGTGAATGCCACAGTCGCGTGAACCATGAGATGGGACGTCGTCTTATACGATGAACGGAAGCATCGAAATCTTGGTATGGCAGCGTTTCGTGCTTGCTTAAATACACTCTGAGTTCTATGAGAAGCAGTCGAAAAATGAAAAGCTTCTGCCGGTTTTAAGCTGTAAGGAAGGGGTGGCAGCGTCAGCACATGCAGACTGGATCGCGTGTGCGGGAGGAGAGAATCACAAGGTTTCTTCTATGCGCTGGGGCCGGGCGTCGTCGAAAAGGGCACTGATCACTCGCGCAGGCGCATTCAGGGTTCAATAGGCAGTACGGCAGGAGGAGTTCTACCAAACGGCAGCCTTATGACATGGGGGTTTAATCAATTTTTTATTTTTGGTAATAAAAAAGCTTTTGAGTTCAGTAAAAAGATACTCATGGACCTGGACAGCTCTATGGATATGTACTTCCTGCGCAGCGTCAGCCTGGAGAGTGTCTATGGCGTTAGCTACCAACCTACTCATTTGGGTCATGTGCTCTGCTTTGTTGGCCACGTTAGCCCATTTGAGACGTTGTGTGTCGTTTGTCAATTGTGCCTCTACAAAGTCTACGCGTGGTGATGACTCTTCTCCACAATTTGGATGCAAGTGCCATAAAGAGAGTAACAAAGGGTTGTGATCACTTTCTGGTCGATCACAAACCATCATATCTAATAAATTGGGACAAAACTCCTTATTGATGATAAAATAGTTTATACGACTAGTACGTTGCCCACTGTTATATGTTAGAAAAATGTGGGGCTTTGTCCTGGACAAAACCGGGTAGGACAATATACTAATGTTTATAAACAAAGAAACCCGGTCACGATTGAATTCTACTGCTCTTTATTTAAAGCAGATTCTATACCCTAAATTTTAATTCTTGGGTATTGATAAATTATTTTATCATGCTAAGTTACATCACTTTATGCACATTTGAACATTTTGTCCGTGGTTTATACATTGCCGTACATATAAAAATTGATTTGTTTACATACAAATATATACACTCTTTTTACACAACACAATTGCACGTTTGACAAATTACAACATAATATTTACAAGACAAATTTCGAGAATTGTACTAGTACCCTAGTAATTAATTCATAACAGTCCTACATTAGTTGATTTTTCTATGCTCAAGGACTGGTCTCACAAGGGCATATTGTTTATGGGCACAACTTTATTAAGTGCATACACCATTGGAGTGTGCACCGTTATGTTCGTGACCCTTTGTGGATAGGGAGTTTGTGGAACAGCCGACGCGTTTCCAAACCCGTTTTCTTATTTATCGGGTTTTTCTTCAGGGCTTTTACTGGGTACCTTCTTGCAGCTTGTGCACATGGATTTGCTTTTTATTTCGAATTCCAGATGGGCGCCTATTTTGTTTTGTGTGTTTTTCTCTTGCTCGTAAATGTTGGAAACTGTATTTCTATTCAGTCAGTGGCACAGTTATTTACGGAGGTGGCGAGGTTTAGGGCTTCTAATGGCGTCACCTCACTTGACCTGTTTTCTGCCTGGCTGGGTGCGCTATGGGGTTATAATTTCCGGGATTTCCTCACTCGTTTGACCTGTCTCGCCCATTCCTGTTATATGTTGGCATCCCAATTTTGTCTGATCTGGGTCGCCCGTTGGCTGCTCTCACCCCGTGTTCCAGAGAAAATACTTTTAGTTGGAGTGCTGCACTAGACCACCTTTTTATTGCAGGAAGATCCAAAGGAGGGATCGACCACTGTTCGTCCTCCTCTATACTAAAATTCATGTCCTAGATGTCCAGAGGTTCGAAAGTACAATTAAAGTCGCCTGCTATTAATATATTGCTCTGCTCTCTTTGGTTTATTAAAAAAGCGTCAAGAAGTGCTACAGTATTTGAGGCCTTCCCTCCTTGCAAGCCCCTAGAATAAACATTGATGAGTAGAAGATCTGGGAAATTTCCCTGGTGTAACCTGATAATAAGAATGTCCCTAGAGTCAATATAGATCTCCTCTAACTTATGTTGGTGACACTGCCTAACCCAAGTTGTCAAGCCCCCTTTAGGTCTACCCCGCTGACCCTTTTCAGCTGATTTGAAGAAGTTTATATAGCCAGGACGAAATACCTGGTCCACGATCCATGTCTCTTGGAAAAATGAAATGTCTTGCTCCTCAATAAGTGAAGACAATTCAATTGAGGCGGTTTTGTTTACAAGCCCCGCGATATTCCAGGAAGCTAGTTTTGTGCTGGCAATGTCTTCATTGGGAACTATATTTCTTAATTGGCAACAAAGACGACACCTTGTCACAGAGGAAACAACCTCGATTATAATAGAATTGTCTATGGGTACCATACCACAATCAGATTCCCTGCTACTTCCAGACGAGCATTGATTTATGCTCAGTGTTAACCCATTTGTTGTGCGGGAAGGTAAAACATTGCTTGGGGTGAGGCCTAGTACTTGATCGCCCTCGCCTAAGTCTACCACTGGGGATAGGGTCTTTTCAGGTGATGCTAAACAACTCAGTCAATCTGTTTCTTCCAGATTTGAGAGAAACTCAAATCTGTTATAAATGGGTACATTATAATCCTATGATCCATGAGCATGAGATATAGCCCTATGATCGCCCTTTCCAGTTATTGAGGAAGGGACGTTTCGATAGAAGAACCCCAATGGTAGAATACTAATGCCTTCCCCACTCAATTGCCTTGTCCCGGCCCTATCTAGAATCGTTTTCACAATCAAAGGGGACCCAAAGTTCAACACCACACAATCACCTCTACTACTAGTTGTTGATTTCCCTATCCATGGATTTCTACGAATCATTTTAAATTCCTGGAATAAGTGGCTGCCCAGCCCTGTTTTGTTGTTTAGCAGGTGGGGGGCCTTATTCTTAAGTGATGCCCAATGTTCACCAGTGCCAGGTTGTAAAGGAGGCACGTTAGAGAGTATAATGGTGTATGGCGTAGCTTCTGGTGGTAGGTTAAGGGAATCATAGGGGCTAGCCAAACCACCCCGGGACATCCCTTTATATTTTCCCCCAGTTGGTTCCCTCATGGTGCCAGCCTTTGCTGTGGTGGCAAGCATACTGCGATTATTTACAAAGGGAGCATGCGCAACTGTATTTGTGCTGGCACCAACATCATTAGTAGATAAGTGTGTTGCAGAGACTGTTACCAAAGCGGATTCATCGGCGCCGCTATGGATTCCATTAGATGGCGTGGGTTTTAGAAAGGAAAGATGTAGCTCAATTTTAATCAATCTTGAGTTAATATCTGACAGCTTAGTTATTAAAGACTTGAGCATTGCTGCAAATCTTTCTTCAAATTTAACTAGGATGCGGTCTTTAGAGTCACAGGACACCTGTCGAGAACGGCCCTGAGCTCTATTGTCTGTTGGACTGGAAGTACTTTTATCTACGGCCACATGGGAGCAGCCTTTATTACTACGAGCCGCCCCTCTAGTTTTTGCAACTTTGCTGGCCTGGTGTGTAGTTAATGGCAGTGCACCTGCTTTCCTTTTCTTAGCTGTAACAGTAGCTGCACCCTCCCTCTCCTTTACCTGGACTGAACATTGCTGACGTGTAAGGAACTTAGCTGGAGGGGAACGAGTAGGGATGGGGATGCTAGCTATGGTGGATGGGTCATTTACTGGTGACTTAGGAGCCACTTGCGGCGTGCAATCAGCAGGTGGATCCGGGATTAACAGGGGACCAACTAGGGCAACTTCAGTGGAGGCTCGTCGGGGATCTAGAGAGAGTCCCCTCTGGGAGAGCTCAATTTCGTGAATAAGAACAGGCTCAGCTCGCATAAGAAATGCGTCAAGTGTTCCTACAACCCCTGGACCCCCGCCCCCTTGCGATTGTCCTTGCTCATGAATTAGTTGCTATCAAGGAAATACAATTGCTAAATCTAAAAAGTGTCAAGAAGACAACAGTTATAGTTAGAGTTCAAAAACCACTGACCAAGTCCTTGGAGACACTGGACGACCAATGAAAGGGAGGTGGCCGTGCCCTGCCTCCTCCTGGCTTCAACGGGCCCACCCTTGGCCCGGGCAGGCCTGTGCCGCGCTGCGCGAGGCCCAAAGCGTTTTTAAGCGCCTCCAGGTGCTTTGATATGACGCCGGTGGTGGGCGCCTACTGAGGATGCTGGGAATGGTAATCCTGGTCGGCCCGCGTCTATTGCGGCGGGAGGATCGTTACTGCAGGAGCGGCGTGGGCAACGTTGCTGTCCTCGCGGACTGATAACAGGTAGGCTCCGCAAAGAAGAGCAGCAGCAGTAATCCAAACAAAATCCCTTTTTAGGTTTCGCCCTGGGCGTTGCAACTGCGTAGCAGTTGCTCCGCCCACGGCAAAATCTCATGATCCTACATATGGGCTTTGGTTCCGCCTCTGTCTCCCATTGGCTAGCTCCATAAATGGAGGCTAGCCATTGGGAGACAGAGGCTGTCAATCACGCTTTCTCGAGAAAACGCGATTCGGGTGCGTTTCTCGGTCTTTTTTTAAGTCCCGCCCCTTTGTCCTGGGCCGCGCTGTCATTGGCTGCTGGCCCGGGACACCCCCGTGACGTCATTCCCCGGGCCGCGCTGTGATTGGCTGGCCGGGCCGGGACCTGACTTGTTTTCAGTGTCACATGTGGTCACATTGTACTAGTAATTATTATCATTTTACTATTTCTCATACCGCGTTAACTTGTTTTCGTGTTTTTCAGTACTATGGAATCGGTATTTGCAGAAAGCGAGGTTGCCACTGAAATGTAGTGACGGGCACCCTCATACATCGAAAATGAAGGGCCCCCCGGCGTTTAGCTGCCCGTGAGTGACACCGACCACGAGCTAGCTGTGGGTGTGCCTTATACTGTTCCACAAAACGGTGCCACCACCTATGTTCATCTGGAGGCGAAACCACGGCGCCAAAACTCATAAAGTCTTTCACGGGCTTCGAGTAATAAAGTTGCCACTCTTGGGCTCCGGCAGACAGACAGCAGCGCATCCAGCAGGTACCGCGCGCCGCCAGCAGCAGCCTCCGCTGCGTGTCGCGTGCAGGCGGAGCGGCTCTGCCTTAGCACTGCGGCAGCTCTCACTTGCTGCACATCTCAGCGTCGCGTCTCGCGGCGACGGCGCGCGCTGGGGATCGGGAGGTGAGCTGTGGAGCACCCAGCAGGCGTGGACCAGGGACCGCGTGCAGGCGCTGCCCGCCCCGCGCTGCTAGTCGTGGATGTAGCTGCTGCTTTCCCCGGGCTCAGGGAGACGCTTCCAGGAGCCTCCTTCTCTTTCTTAGCCCTGCCGGGCTGTGCCGAGCGGGCCCCGGGCAGCGAGAGGGCGCTGCCTCCTTCCTCCGCTCCTGCTTCGGAGCAGCGGCAGAGGGCGCCGGACCCGGCTCCTGCAGCAGGTAGGTCTGTGTGATTCTGCGACATCTCCATCCGACCCTGGGTGCAGCGGTGACGGCTGTGCCCCGCATCCTCCTTCGCAGCATCTCTGTGAGGGATCCCACCGAAGCAGCCCGCCGCGGCTTGCAGAAGCCCCCTCTGTCCATTCCACCCCGTGCACGGCCTGCCCCGTACGCAGGCAGCAGGAAAGTTTCATCCAGTGTGTCATTGAGGCAGGCTCTCATTTTGACAGCCGACCCCCCTGTTGGCACACACGTGCGTGGCAGGCTCCTGCGGTCCCAGTGCCAAGGCAAGGGGGCAGGGACTGCTGCTCACAGAAAACAAAAGCTCAGCGTGGGACACATGGCTTCCCATTTGGCGACTTGTGGGTCTTTCTGTCAGGGCTTGTGGAAGAAAGGCGCTTGTTTTAACTGACCACCTTTGGGAAGGTGTGCCAGCCTTGTGGCACTGAAATACGCGACCCACTGACTCCCCTCCCCCAACCACGTTGGTAAATATATGAGATGTAAAAGGAACACCACTATTAAAAATCAGGGGAATTGACTGACCGTTTATTCTAACGTTGTGGGAAAGGGGCGAAGAGGGTGTGAATTGCGACCCGGTAAGCACAGGAGTCTGTTTTGTACTATAATAACAATTCACAATACAAACCGAGTAATCTCCCGGTTAGTTCAGTTAATCACAATGTTTTGCAATATAATTGCCGTGAGAATTGCTTGAGAAGTTTGGTTGTACGGTAATGTGCCCGGTGAATGCCCCCCCCCCCCCTCCCACTCACCCCCATCACCCCAGACAAGCTCTTTGTTCTGAAGAAGAAAGAGAACCCAAACATGTCATCGCTCTCTGTCATCCCTCAAGGGGTACAGTGGTATTCCAGTAACCTTGAGACAGGCTGTATGTATAAAAACCTTGGTGTATTTAATCAAACTTAGGATGACAGGCTGAGACAAGAGCGGTCTCCTTAATGAATGAGTGCAACTTTGTTTTCTCCTCTACAAAGTAATGTTGCATGAAACCCGTGCATGGGGGACACTTATACAGCTTGTGATTGCAGCTAGTGTCTACTGCACGCCTGTCGTTCATCTCTCTTCCGGAGACAATCTCTGTGATTATGAGTTCTTTGGAGCGGGTGACTTTCACTATCAGGGCCAGTGATCTTTATAGTGTAAACCGGAACCATACACTTCACTCCAACGCCTCATGCTGCCTGTTTGACCCCCCACTGCGCCGCCTTCTGCTCTGTAGTAAGTCTGGGCTCCGCTTCCACCGTTCTACCTCCTCCAAGCATCTTGCACAAATCTATTCCTCACTTAACAGTGGCCACGGTTCAAGGGTGTTTATAGCCCATCTCGGACTCTTAGCAACGCTGTCAGTAACCAGACAGGAACCTGAACCAACTCCTTTTGGGAAGTCACACTGCCTTCCGTGCACCAGTGTTCCTGCTTTCAACAGAAAGTGGATGCAGACAGATGCTACAATGTAAAACACACTTGCTTTCCAAATTGTATGGAAATGTATATAAATATATACCTTGGCCATGGTCCTGATGGCTCTTCTCCTATTGTAAATCGAGATGTACTTTTTAGTTTGTCCTAAAACAGAGATTGCTACCTGTCAGGTTTCTGGGGTTGGTAAGTCACTGAAGTGGTCTATGTGGGCATTGGAAGGTGATCAACAGCAATCTTGGTGGGCAAGGACGTAAGTACGTTGGTTAATTGACAAATTGGAGCAACCTCTACTTTCTACATTCTGGTTCACCCCTAAAGACATTACTACCGTAAACCAGCTGTGGGGCAGGTGAAAGGAGGCAAAACTAGAAAAGTACTGTTTTTTTTAATCAGAGATAGTGGATGACCAGTCACTGTGCAGACAGATAACAAAAAGGCTAGCACTCTGTACTCTGAAAAGCGCAACCTTTTTTTTTTTACCAAGAAACTATCTTGGTTTTAATGTGATCGATCAGCTATTTTTGTATGCACCATTTTTTTTCTTCCTATGTTTTTTTCTGTTTTTGTTTTGGGTTTTCAATTAAATTAATTAATGGGACTAATGTAATGGGATGTATGTCATTACAACGCATCTTTCACTCTGCATGCTATTACGACGCAACTTTTACAACGCAAGTCGTTACAACGACTTCCGTTTGGGGTGCTGGATAGTGAATAGTTTAATTTATTATTCCAACTCCAGTCCCCGTAGATAGTAGGGAAGGTGTTGGATAGTAATTAAACTATTCCCTATCCTAGAGCGCCCTCCAGCGCAAGTCGTTGTAATGACTTGCATTGTAATAGTTGCGTCGTAATGGTAGTGCAGAGTAAAAGTTGCGTTGTAAAGGATGTTTCCCAATGTAATGTGGACAGCCACATATCCTATTTTCCTCTCCCCACTGATGGTGCTTTGGGTGACATATATGATTCCTCTCACTGCAAAGAAATACTTGCTGCCCTTAATTTACTCTATCATTTTAATTGCTGGGCTTGCCAATGGTATTTTAACACACATTTCCACCTAACTGTAACTTCACTTTAATCGTAGTTTTTTTCCGGCTAATTTATACAGTTTTGTTTAATGTAAAGTAAGGTATTACTATATATAAATATAAAATCACTTTCACTTTTGTTTTTTCCCAGTGAATTTTCTAGGGTTTTATTAACATAAAGTAAGATTTTATTATAATATTTATCTATCACATATCCCCTGTTGTGCACAGCCTTTGGCTGGGCACAGTGGGGAGTTGGGTCAGACCCCGCTGGTGCCAAACCCACACCACACACGGGATTCGCCCTTTGACTGTGTGCAGTGTGGTGGCAATGCCAATAGCTCTAACTTTTACAAAGGCGAAACCGTTGCATTGTAAATGCTTGTTCATATTGTTGCCCAAATGCTGCCCTCACATAAAGACAGCTTGATCTGTGCGTATTAAGGAAGGCAGCATTTCATTTAGTCTGTTAGCCCAGACTTTTGGTAAAATCTTGACATCAAGATTTAGAGCAGTATGAGGAACACAAAATTATTAAAACCTGATGTGCGCACAGTTGACGAGATTGTAAACATTTTTTGCTTTACTACCCCTTCTTAGAACCACATGTGTAATTGTATTGTATTGATATAGCGCTTACTACCCCTGACGAGGCGTCAAAGCACGCTACTCCGGGACCCATAGAGGATTAGTGTTGAATTAGTAAAGTGAAACATGTAAGTACATTTTAAGTGGTGGATAGGTTAGTCAGTTATTCGGATTTGGAATGATATCAGAAGGACAGAGGAGGAAAAAAGGTTTGTATTTATATAGCGGTTGTTACCCCTGATGGGGTGTTGAAGCACACTATTCAGGAATCCCATAAAGGATTAGTGGTGAATTAATATGGTGAAATATGAAAGTAATTTCAGTTGTGGATATTAGTCAGTTATTTGGAGTGAGAAGGATAGTGGAGGGATGAAAGGGGAAGAAAGGTTTGCATTCATATAGCACTTGTTACTCCTGATGGGTGTTGAAGCGCTTTTCTGGCGAGTAGCACGCACCACTCCGGAACCCATAAAGGATTAGTGTTGAATATTAGTATTGTAAAATATGAAGTAATTTGAGTAGTGGATATGTTATTCAGTTATTTGGGTAGAGGAGGGTAGGTGGCGGGATAGAAGAGGGAAAGAGGTTTGTATTTATATAGCGCTTGCTACCCCTGATGGGGTTTTGAAGCGCAAGTAGCACGCTACTCTGCCACCTCTAAGGATTAGTGTTGAATTAATATGATGAAACTTGAAAGTAATTTTAGTGGTGGATTGTTAGACCTGGCATCTTTGGCGTGGCTCCCCCTATCTTTTTGCCTCTACCTCCTGTATTTTTGATGCTGTGCTGGATTTCGTTTTTGCTAGTTAAGATGCTTTGGGCACTTTGCCACTGCGGTTCAGTGCCAAAGTGCAAGTGCTCCTTGTGTAAATTGTTATTGTGATTGGTATTCCATGATTGGCATATTTGTGTCACCAAGAAATCCCTAGTAGAGTGCAATGAGTGTGCCAGGGCTGGTGATAACAAATACTACTAGTGGGCCTGCAGCACTGGTTGTGCCACCCACATGAGTAGCCCTAAAACGGTGTCTCAGGCCTGCCACCGCAGTGCCTGTGTGCAGTCTGTGAACTGCCATGTCCTCCTGGTCAGTGTCCCCACTGACCAGGCCTAACCCTTCCCTTTCTGTACACATTGGTCACCCCTATGGAAGGCCCAAGGTACCCCCCTACAGGGTGCAGTGTATGTGAAAGGTAGAGCATGTACTTGTGCAGGTGACATGCTCTGGTAGTGAATTACAGCCATTTTCGTTTTTCACTATTGTAAGGCTATCTTGCCCCATAGGCTATCATGGGGAATGCTGGCTACAGTGGCTACCAGCATATCTTCCCATAGGAGCAAGATAGGACATAACAGTCTGGTATCCCTGAACTCAGAATTTGATAACACATCTTTTAGGAAAAGTTGTTTTTGAATCCTGTGTTTGAGAACAGCACTTTTAGAAAGTTGCTGTTCTCTTGTCTGACCTTTCTGTGTGCCTTGCCCTGTTTGTGAATTGCCTGTCTGGTTTGAGAGTGACAGAGTCTGGGAGCCCCCAGGAGGCTGACTGAGTCAGCCCTAGGCTGAATGACTGCATCTGCATCTTGAGTGGTGGGAGGGAATAGCACCTGGGCCTGAATAGGGCTGTGCCTGCCTTCCACAATGGTGGCTCCACCTCCTGCTGGGCGGCTGATGACCCTGTCCCTCTCCCTGAAAGGAAAGGAGAGGCCAGGAAAACAAAGTGCTCAAGGAACACCCAGAACTGGTTCAGACTGGGCTCAGAGACCTCCTGCACAAAGGGATCAAAGACCTTTAGCGGTATAAGTACAGAACCCCTGACTACAGAAAATTAGATCATCCTGGAATCAAGAAGGAACCTCTGCCAAGGACAAAGCTGAAACTGAAGAAGGAAGACTGTCCTGCTGTTGCTTTGCTGCCAAGGAGAGGGGAAGGACTTTTTCTTTTGGTGCTGTGTCCCCTTGCTTGAAGGAATCTCCAAGGGCCTGAGAAGAGCTGGCTCCCTGTTAAGAAGTCCCAGGAACAAAAGGACTTCACCCCCCAGCTTCCCTGAACTCTGCTGACGAGCTCTGTCCTTCCTAGAGTGCTTGGGCCAGTTGTGGTGCCTCTGGAAGTTGTACTTGTGTTGGGAAGCTGGAAACCAAGATTTTAAAGACTTTCTGCAAGTTTTATCGCATCGCTCGCTTACGGAGCGCATCCCCGTCAGTGCGAGGAAATTCCCGCCGCTACGAAGGCCGAGATCATCGCAGCGCCTGTTGCCGCTGCCAGAGTCGTTGCATCCTTCGTTTGCGGGACGCCCCAGACCGGTGCGGGAAGATTACCATCGCTGCGAGTGTCGTCGATGAGGCTGTCGTCGCTGGGTGAGATAGTCTCACCGCTTGCTTGCGGATCGCATCACGTCCCTGCGAGTGATGTCGCAGAGCCATCGCATTGAGAGGAAGATCACCGCTGGTCCGCGCATCGTCGCCCCGGAGATCGTCGCAGCCCCAAAGATCATCGCATTGTGCCTTTGCGAGCTTTTTCACTACGGAACCTCCGCACCGGAATCCATACAAGGTATCGCATCCCTCCCCATACAGACCGGAGTCACCGCAACACGCCCGCTACATCCAGCGGTCTCAGGAGTAACGCATCATTTGTTTTCCACCACACCAGCTTCTGTTTTGGAACTTTGTCGCATTTAAAGGTACTGTTGACTAAACGTGACGCAACTGTGAACTTTTCACGCAACTGTTGATTTTTTTATCGCAACTTTAAGAACGCTTTTGAAACCATATTCTTGAACTGTGTATGTTGGATTTTTGTCGTTTTGGTCTTGTGTAGTTTAGATTAAATACCTTTATTTTTCTAAACTGTTGTGGAGTCAGTTTGTGGTGTTTTCACTGTATTACTGTGAGTGTTGGTACAAATACTTTACACATTGCCTTTGATAAGCCTTGACTGCTCGTGCCAAGCTACCAAGGGGGTGAGCAGGGGTTATCTCAGAGGGTTTCCTCCTTACCCTGACTAGAAGCAAGGGTCCCTATTTGGACAGTGGTACCTACCTCTGCCAACTAGAGACCCCCATGTTCTAACATGGATACGTTAGTCAGTTATTTGGATTGAGAAGGGTTGGGGAGGGATAGAAAAGGGAAGAGGTTTGCATTTATATAGTGCTTGTATCCCTGACGGGGTGTTGAGACGCTCTCTTGGCGAGTAGCACACTACTCTGTAACCCATACAGGATTAGTGGTGAATTAGTATAGTTGAATATGAAATTTGAGAAGTGAACATGTTAGTCTGTTAATTTTAATTGAAAAGGATAGTGGAGGGACAAAAGAGGGAAGGATTTTTTAAAAACTTTTTTTAGGTCTTAGCAGTAGGAGGAGGCTTTTGGATGAGCAAAAATGAATTTTGGAGGGGAGGAGCCAGGGAAAAGTTTAGAAAGGTTTCTTTTAGGGGATCAGTATAGTAAAAGAGGTGTCAGATGATGTGAGGAGGGGTAGAGTAGGACAGAGTCTAGAAAGGGTTATTTTGGGGATCATAGTAGTGGTATGGGGTTTGGGATAAATGAGAGAGTGGATGTAGAGGATATATTGATAGATGTTTTTTTTTTTGTAAATATGTTTTTATTGCAGGAATCAAATAGAACCATATCATTGGCACCTGATACGCGAACAAATCAGTATTGGCAGTATTAATCAGAACGCTATACACGGCCATTCAGCCCACAACCCGGGGGTCGGGCGGCGTGTGCCAATTTTTTGCAGTGTTCATATCCACATTTTCGCCATGTAACTCAGGTGGTAAAAGGAATTATCGTCTGCTTTATTAAACACCCCCAACAAAGTCCCCACCCTCCCTTCGGTCAATTCCCTGCCCCAGAGTATTAAAGTGACATTCAGCACAGTGTATGATCCTAACTGTTGGTGGAAACGACAATCCCCCCCTCTCCCCCTAACCCCCACCCTCCACCCCTCTCGTCATCGGTAGGTAGTCTTGTGGTCGACTGACATGATATGTAAGCTGCAATTCTCTAGCTTGGGTACTTTCCAGGAATAGTCTGTCAGTGGGGACCAGGCTGTTCCTCATCCGCACTGTCTGAGTCAGTATGTGTAGTATGGTCTCGCAGAGCCTGCACTATCGCCTCCCAAGCCTGCGCCGCCTCTAGGGCCCGCTCATCCTGTCGCCGCCTCGCCTGCTGGAACCTTAATGTACTCTCACTTCCCGCCCACTTGAGAAGCTCATTACGCCATTTAGTGCCCGTTGGACCAACCCGCGCCTTCCAATGTCTAGTTAGTTCCCGTTTTGCCAA
Source organism: Lissotriton helveticus (assembly GCF_964261635.1). Taxonomy (NCBI): domain Eukaryota; kingdom Metazoa; phylum Chordata; class Amphibia; order Caudata; family Salamandridae; genus Lissotriton; species Lissotriton helveticus. The sequence continues at coordinate 1,468,192,998 of NC_136067.1, forward strand.
AAGTAATCCTAAATCTATAAATTTACTGGTGATTTTATTTTTAGAGGTGTGTGGAAACCAATGCAGAAGCCCCACAGCCACATCCATCTGCAACGACCTTCCCGTCACTGCGGTCAACGTGTCTTCTACCATCAACCAGTAGGAGGTCAGCACAGGGCAGGACCACAGCATGTGGAGAAGGTCCGCTCCGTCCATTCTACACCTCGGACAGGCTGCCACCTCCAGGTCGAAATATCTCTGTAGTTTCACCGGGGTTATATAAGCTCTATGTAAGATATAGAAGTGGACCAATTGGAATCGGGCGCTCCGCGTTCCCTTCCAGGTCCGCTGCAGTAGCTGGGACCACGTGGACTCAGGGATCTCCTTCCCTATATCAACCTCCCACCGGGCTTTGAGGGCCGCCAGGGGGGTCAACCGCTCATCCACCATTCTGGAGTATAAACAGGACACTGCTTTAATTGTCCCTGCAGACATCATGACATATTGGCATGTCATCGACAGCTGGGGTTCCTCGTGTCCAGTTCTCCAGTGCGCCTGGAGTGCTCTAGTAATAGCCGCATGAAGTAAAAAGTCGCCTCGGGGGACGTCGTAACGGTCCAGAAGCGCCTGAAAGGGCAGCAATGTTCCATCTTGGTAAAGGTCGCCTACAATCTGCACTCCCACTGCCTCCCAAACACCCAGTCGAGACCAGTCTCCGCCATGGGGCAACGCTGTAAGCATCCCCAGCGGGATTTCTGGGGCATAAGGACGTGGTTTGCCCGGACCTCGGTGCAGTCGGTTCCAGCATAACCGTATGGTTCGCTCCTCTTGTGTGAGGTCCTTCAACTCTAGCTTCTGTCGCAGCGCAATATACGATAGGACGTGCCTGGGTATTCCACAGCCTCTTGTTTCCTCCGGACCGCGAAACTCACGTGCCACCTCCTGTGTGTAATATTGTAGCTGGGCAGCCAAATAGTACGCCTCAAAATCAGGCGCTGCCAACCCTCCCTCTGCTCTCGGCCTCTTCAAGGTCTTAAGCGCCACTCTGCGGCGGCCCGAGCCCCATAGGAACGCCACTATTGTGGAGTCTAGGCCCCGAAAGATGGATCTGGGGATCCATACTGGTAGTGTCCGGAAGTAGTATAACAGGCGGGGTAGCGCCACCATCTTTAACAGTGCTATTCGCCCCGCTACTGAGAGAGGCAGGGTGGACCAAAAGGATATACTGCCTTTGAGCGCCCGGATGCCCCTGGATATGTTACCCTCCAATACGTCCACAGGGCGATGGTAAACATGCACCCCCAGGTATTTAAAACAAGCCGACTCCCATCTGATCTCCCTGTGTATGTCCGGCTGAGGGCTATCTCTGCAGACCGGAAACAAGCAGGTCTTAGTCCAATTCACCCGGAGTCCCGACAACTCCCCAAAGGTCGTGAGCACTGAATCCGCTCCAGTCAGGGCCGCTCCAGCGTCCTCGAGAAAAAGCAGCAGGTCATCAGCATATAGGGATATATACTGGTGACCCATCGGAGATTGCAACCCCCTGTAGTGGGCTCCCGTACGTATCGAGATAGCCAGCGGCTCCACCGCAAGGGCAAAGAGCAATGGGGATAATGAACAGCCCTGTCGTGTTCCCCGTTCCACTGGATATTGTTGGAAGATCAGCGGTCCCGATTTCACCCTAGCCACCGCCGAGGCGTACAACACCGCAGTCCATTTCAGTAATCCCTCCCCTAGTCCAAAGCGCTCAAGGACCCTATGGAGATAAACCCATTCTAGGCTGTCAAAGGCCTTCTCCAGGTCAACCGAGAGGATCATTGGATTGGGAGCGTCTGGATAATTTCCCTCCAGCAAACGAAAGAGCCGACGGATGTTCATCGTGGTGTTGCGCTTGGGGATAAAGCCCGCCTGGTCCGTATGAATTAGTGACCCCATGTGTCCCAGTAGCCGGGCGGCCAGTATGCTGCTCAAAATTTTATAATCGACCGTGAGCATTGAGGAGCGGCCTGTAAGATGCAGGTTCTGATCCCTCACGGTCTGGTTTAAGGAGAGGTATCACCAGGGCCTCTCGCATCGAACCCGGTAGGTGTCCTGTTGATTTCGCCTCATTATAAACCCGCAGGAGTTTGGGGGCTAGAAGATCGATGTATGTGGAATAAAACTCCACAGGTAGGCCGTCAAGGCCCGGCGTTTTATTACGCGCCATTTTCTTAATCGCGCATCTTATCTCAACCAGTTCCACGTCACGTCCTAGCTCTTTCGCCTGTTCCGACTCTAGGGTGGGAATCGGCAAGTCCCTCAGGAAGGAATCCGCCGGGGAAGTGTCCGGCGGTAGTCGACTGCGATACAGTTTCCTGTAATAACACCAGAAGCATGTAAGGATCTCAGGTTGAGTGTAAACCTCCTCATGCCCAGCAGTCCTCATCGCCACAATGGGCGAGGTACGTCTCGTGGGGTTAGCTAGCCAGGCCAGTAGTGCACTCGACTTGTCACCCTCCGCCAGCGATCTAGTCAAGTACAGCTTGTGGTCGTAGCTGAGCAATCGTTCAACCTCTACAGCAACCGCTTCTTTTGCCGCCAGGATCTGCTGTTGGAGTTCCGGACGGCCAGGACGGGCGATCTCCAATTCTCAGAGGTCTCGGTCAGCTCTGGCCAAGTCTTCCAGAAGCACGCGGCGTACTCCGACTTTTTGCGTTATACAATAGCCTCTAACCACTACCTTAAAGGCGTCCCATTCCGTAGCCCTCTCTGCAGTCGTACCCTCGTTAATCTCGAAGTATCCCGAGATCTTGTCCTCTAGGTCCCCGCGAAACACCTGGTCCTCCAGCAGCTCGGGTCGCAATTTCCAGGTGGGCACACAAGGGGCGCACCGAAGCCAGCATAGGGTGATCAACAATGGATTGTGGTCGGAGATTGTTCTCGCCAGATATTCCGATCGCATAGCCGAGGAAGCTACCTCCACCGATCCCAATAGACCGTCAAGTCGCACATGCAATTCGTGCATGCCAGAAAAGTGGGAGTAATCTCGAGTGTGGGGGTGGTGCGCTCGCCAAATGTCCGACAGTCCCCACTTCGCCTGCCAGTTTAACCTACCTTTAGCAACCCGATTCGCCGGGGAGTCTGGGAGGGGTGGATGAGATCTATCTAAGTCCACGTCGAGCACCGCATTAAAGTCACCCCCTATCAGGATGGGCCCCGAGAGGTACCGGGCCAAGGAGCCCGACAGCACATTTAGAAAGGCGAGCTGGTCCGTGTTCGGCGCGTAAATGCAGCAAATATTTAACTCCCTTCCCCCTAATTTCCCTGCCAATGCGACGTATCTCCCCTCTGGGTCTACGGTGTGGCTATCAACCTGCAGGGGTACCCCCGCCTTTATCCATATGAGCGCGCCTCTTGCATAAGCTGAGTATGTAGTACAGTACACCTGACCACGCCATCTACGCTGCAGCGCGAGTCCCTCAGTTTTGTTGAGATGTGTTTCCTGTAGCAGCGCGATCTGTACTCCCCTACGCACTAGGTAAGCGTGGACTTTGTGTCGTCTGGTCATAGTGTGCAAACCCCTCACATTCCAGGTGATACATTTCAGATTCGACAAGTCAGCCATAATCCCATGTCTCGTCTACCCGCCATACTGAACACATTGCAGCAATGAAGAAGCACCCATCGACCTCCACACCGATGACGAGTCCCCCCCTGAACAACAATAAAGCAACTTGCAAACATGAACCCCCTTCCATCCCCCCCAGAACAGGTACCAAAGAGTGCCCTCTAGTCCCCATCCAAACTATTCTTTCCAGAATCTCCCTCCCCGCTAACCTAACGGTGGTCACCGTAGGTGTGCCTTAAGGGCAACGTGGGGGCCGAGCGTCGACGCGGGGTCCCGCTGCTAGCCGCATCGCGGCCGAGCTCGATAGCATCAAGGCTCATAAGAAGAGTTCCTGCAACCCCTCCCTTAGTCAGCGATTAACCAATGCTCCCTCCATAAGTCCCATCAGCCACATGTGCCCGTCCTCTCCCCAAGCAACCCAACCGGAAGTGGCTCACCCTGAGGCATCATTGTTCGTCCAGCAGACCCTCTGTCGTCTCAGGCGTGACCTCCGGGACCTTCACACTGTCCGATTCAGATCCCTCAGTGTCCGAGCGATCACCGCTCTCTCCTGGCTCCGAAAGCACAGCTCCATGGTCGTCCTGGGGGCCAGACATGGAAGAGACCATCTCCAGCGCTCCCCGCCGCTCCGCTGCAGTCTCCAGTGTGGAGGGGCGAGCAGTCCTGCCCCTTCGGTGCCTGAACCTCTTGGGCTTCCTCTGTGTCATTTCCTCCATCGTGGGTTGAGAGGAAGTTCCGAAGCCATCTTTGCCCGCTCTGTATAATTCAAGCCAACTACACACCTCGTCCGGGGTTTCAAAGAACTTAGTGGAGTCGTCCACAATGATGCGGAGTCGCGCCGGGAATAGTAGGGAGTACTGGATGCCCTCGGCGCGCAGTTCCCGCTTGACGGCCAGGAAGGATGAGCGACGCCTCTGCGTCTCGTAGGTATAGTCCGGGAAAATGTTCACGCGGCTGTTGTCCACCTGATAAGGACCCTTCTGTCTGGCCGCTTGCAATATGAGGTCTCTGTCGCGAAAATGTAGCAGCCGCGCCACCACTGGGCGCGGCGGGCGGCCCTGCTGTGGCGGCTTGGTCGGCACTCTGTGTGCTCGTTCCAATGTGTAAAAGGGGGACAACCCCTCCTGCGCCACATCCGTTCGTAGCCAAGTTTCAAGGAACGTCACCATGTCCCCCCCTTCAATTTTTTCCGGAAGGCCAACTATCCGAATGTTATTTCTCCTGTTGCGCCCTTCCGCATCCTCCGCCCGCTTCTCCAGAGCTTCTATACGGGACATAGCGTCTTTCATCGTTGCGTCCAAGGTTTTTTGCGCTGGTATCAGGTGTCGCACCGACCCTTCGACCTCCTTCACTCTGTCGGAGAGCTTTCCATGATCCGCTCGGAGAAGGCCCAAGCCCGTCGCCACCTGAGCAATATCCTCCCGGAGGGCCGACCTGGTCTCCGTGATTGCCAGTAGGATTTTATCGAGTTGTTCCTGGATAAGGGGGCTCCCTTGTCCCTCCGCGTGAAGGCGCTCCTCGTTGTCCGGCGGCTCTGCGTCAGACGCAGCCTGGGTGCCTCCCTTGGGCCCTCTTGGTTTCCCCATGATGGTCAGGAGCACTGCACAGCCTCAGCGGGAGCGGGGACGGTCGACCCGGGGCCCACCGCCGTGCATCGCGGCCTTCAGGAACAGCTCACTCAGGTGCTCATTTCTCCGTGTCTCCTCGGCCCCCCTTAAGGTCAGCAGGGCCCCAAGGGACGATCAGGTCTGCCGTCCGAGCGCGGGCCAGTTCGGGGTCCAAGATGGCGGTCCGAGGGTCGTCGCATCAATAATCCTCTGTGCAAAGGGGTGCTCCCGGGTTCTGCAGCAATGGCAGCACCTCCCCAGCCGAACGTGGTGGAAGTTTTTCGAGGTCAGCGGGTCCCCCACCTCGCCTTGGGCCCCCACCCGAGAGTCACCACACCTATGCGGCAATGAAGCCAGACCGCAGGGTTCACCGGTGTTGGAGCGGCGGGCCCCTCTTCAAGGCACCCCTCCGCAGTGGTCGCGCCACTCGCCCCCCTTCCTCTGGCAATGCTCTCTATGCAATGGAGTCTCCTCAGGTCCCTCCAGGGCGCTCGTCACTCCCGCATCACTGCGCCAGTCCCCGCAGCACAATTCCGGTTGGGGGGGGGGGGGTTCGCTCCCCTCCTGCAGTACGCTCACCTCCCATCTGGGTGTCCGGGTCCCCGCCGCGGCCTCCGCCGCAGTGTCGGCTCGGCCGCGAGCAGGCTCCTCCGCCCCTCCCCCACTCCGGGCCGACAGCGTCTCCCGGTCACCGGTCGGTGGCAACTCCCTCGGTCGCCGGAAAGTCACCCCAGCAGGGGACGGGTCACCTGGGTCTCCTGGGGTCTCGGGCCGGCCGCCACTCACGGGTCTCGGTTCCTCTCAGCTCCGGGGCAGCAGAGAAGGAGCAGGCGCCATCTTGGGTTTCTCCTCGCGACCTCGCGTCCCTGTCGGCTACCTCAGTCCCGAGGTCGCCGTTGGCCTCGGCTTACAGGAGGGGGAGCCCAGGGCTCTGGGCGATGCGTTTCGGGGTGCAGGTGTCCTCAGGACCTTTCCCCAGACAGGATTAATGCGAGCTCAGCCACGGAGCAGAAACGCTAGGCGACCTCCGCCATCGGCGCTCAAGCCACGCCCCGAGGATATATTGATAGATGTATACGATGAGAGATAAGGTAGTGCATTGGAAAGAGTAGTAGAAAGAAGTTAGAGATGAGTCAGAAGGTTGGGCTAGAAGATATATTGAGAGAAGTATAGGCTCAGAAATAGGGTAGTACATTAGAAATGCTAAATTAGAAGAAGTGATAAATATATAGATTCATTAGTACATTGAAAGTATCTAGATACATAAAGGAGGTAAGTATATGTAGATTAAAGATATTGATAGAGGCACAGGATGAGAAATACTATAGTGCATTGGATATGCTTTTTCAGGAGAAAAGTAACAGACACACAGATCCAAGTACATGGAAGGTACATTTATGCACAATGGAAGTAAGTACATGTAGACCAAAGATGATTTTTATTTATTCATTTATTTTGATTTTTTTCTCTCAACAACATAATTATTCTACATGTTTATACAAAGCAATACACAAAGATAGGTACATATCTATAGTGAAAACAAATGCTTATATACAGCGGGATATGCTGTAAATTTCTGTTAGCGTATGGTGCTTATTTGGGGAAGAGCCAATTCTTGAGTAGTTTTCTGAAGATTAGTTGGTTGTCGGTGGACCTTATGTTTGGGGGTAAAGAGTTCCATAGTTTGGCTGCTTGAACAGAGAAGAAGTGCCACCCATGTTTATTTTCTTGCATCTTGGGATTTTGAGGTGAGATGCTCCTTTAGAGCGGAGGTTCGTTTGTTGAATGTGTTTGGTGATTTTATTCCTGATGAAGAGCGGTCCCATTCCATGTATTGCTTTGTGGGTGATACAAAGCAGCTTTAACTTGGATCTTCTGGCAACCGGTAACCAATGCAGGGCTTTCAAGGCAGGGGAGATGTGGTCTTGCGGTTTGATATGCAAGAGTAATGTCCTTGAAATGTAATTAGCCCAATCGCTATCTATGGCTTTAATTTGTCCCTTAACGTCATTAGTTTATACAATATCGTCCTTGAGGGAGTCGCTCCGTGCTGGTCTTCTACCTTTCAAAGTTCTTGTGTAAGTTTGGGTAACAAGGGCTCTCTCATCGCCTTTATGTGGGCTGCTACCTTGATGATGGTGCCTCGAAGCACTTTTTTCAGTGAATCTAAAAGCATCCTTTGCCCAATCTCTTAATGTGTTGTCATGGACTAAGTATTCTTTAAACTGGCTTCTGACTGTGTGGAGCGCCACTGGGTCCTCTAGCAGGAAGTCATTTAGCCCCCAGTTTCTCTTACTCTTCTTCCTTCCCCCTTAATCTGGCCAATTGAACGACCCAAATATCAGACAGTTATGGAAGAGCAGCTGAGGGCAATGATCCCCCAAATTGCGACATGCCCAATAGTCCCTGATCTACAAATAGGAACGGCTAACCTGGCATATGTCTGGTGTACTGCCAAATATTGTGAGTAGTTCATTCTGAGGCTGTATCTATGATGCCAAGCATTGTTCAGGCCGTCTTTTTCAGCCATTGCTTTCCATCCACAGACATTGATCCTTCCTGCTTCATACTGTGGGCTTGTGACTGGATTGTAATCAACCCCCGTAATTAGTAGTCTTGACCGAGAGTCTTTTATCTCCTCGATCGTCTATTACAAAACGTTTCTCGCCACTGATTGAAGGTTTACACAGTGCCCCCACTAGAGGGTGGCCATTCCACACATCAACCTTCTATTTTCAAGTCCCCTGTTGTAAATTCCTTCTTTAAGGGCATTACTCATCTTTTTCCTCCTATTCCCTTCGTAATGCTTTAGTGGGACTTGAACTTGGTTCTTATGTATCTTATGTGCTCTCCGTTTGAGCCACTACATAACTGTCCTCTCAGGCTTCTGACTTTAAAAACTGCCTTTCTGGTGGCCATCACCTCTAAGCGGAGGGTAAGTGAGCTCCAAGCTCTTTCTTCTAAACCTCCTTTTTTGGGCTGTTCATCCAGACAAGGTTCTCCTTCGAACTCGTCCTTCCTCCCTAAAGTGGTTACTTCTTTACACTTTGGACAGACCATCACTTTGCCCACCTTCTTTCCGCCTCCGCATCCTTCTAAATAGGAAGAGAGGCTCCACTGTCTGGATCCAAAACATGCGCTTTCATTTTATTTGGATCATACAATGCAATTCTGGGTGGATGACCAGCTCTTTGTTGGCTACGCGGGCTCCAAACAAGGGCGGGCCGTGCACAAACGGACCATTTCTAGATGGGTCGTTTTGTGCATCAAAGCTTGCTATTCCTTGGCGAAGAAGGAGCCTCCAGTGGGACTGCGCTCTCATTTCACCAGGGTGACGGCAGCTACCACTGCTTTGGGACGGGGAGTTCACAGAACACTACTGCCTGGACAGCCAAGTCCGGAGAGACGGCTTCTTTGGAAGGTCTGTTCTCCAGGACTTTCTGGTGAGAACTTAGTTCTCAGACCCACCTCCGGGGTTGGTATTGCTGGGGTATCTATTCTAAGGTAAGAAATCTTTAACTGTTTCTTTCAGATGAACAAGTTAATTACCTTCGGTAACGATATATCTGTAAGAGACATAGATTAGTTCTAGATTACTTACCGCCCCACCCATCCTCCCCATTCTGCAAACTGACTTCTAGGGTCAGGTAATCCCTTTCAGGACCCTAGTTTTGTGCACCAGTGGTCAGTGTCTTGAATGGTTTTGCGCTTTTGGCGTGGAATGTCGTGTAAAAGAACCGATGTCCGCGTGTGAGGGCGGCAGCTAAGTAGCTACCGTGACGTCATCCCGGCGACCATAACGCCAACGACGAATGCGTAGCCGACCGACGCTACCTTTCGACGCGCAGGGGTACTGCTGACAAAAAATTCTCTGGATCCAGTCTGACACCTGGGGGTAATTCTAAGGTAAGGAATCTATAACTAATCTATGTTTCTTACAGATATATCGTTACCTAAGGTAAGTAACTTGTTAATCTCTCTTACATTGGCAATACTGCGTACCCACGCAACAAAGAGGTTAAGTTCTATTCTCATGATAAACGTGAAGAACTTTTCTACAAATAGATGGATGGCAAACGTACAGGATGGAATTATTAGTGTGTTTGTGTAATGCATTGCTCCCTCCTAAGAATAACTTTAGTTATCAACCTAATGTTTTAGTTATAGTTTGTCTTGGGCATATTGAAAATGCTATAACGCTTAACATTATGTATATAATTTTTGAGTCTCATTTTCCTTCCTAGCATACCTCATCTCAGAACTGGAGTCTGCACGAATGTTGTGCGTAAATAACCCTCCAAAGAAATCTCAAGAATCACCAGGTAGCGAGGTTTTTCAGGAGTTAAAGGGCATTTGTATGTCTCTGGGTATGTCAAAGCCGCCTGCCAACATCACGATGTTCCAGTTCTTCACTGGGATTGAGAAAAAGGTATCAAAGTTCAATCTTTAAGTCGTCATATTCTTATTTGTCCTGGCCCTCTCAGTTATTAAACTATTGTGGTAGGCTGCTATCTGGTAGCAGGTCTAGAAATTACTTACAAGGCTGTTCAATCCACACCATCTGAACAACTCTTTATAGTATTTAGTTTGAATTTGCAGTTGTTTGTATTGTCTGTAAACGTAACAATCAAGAAGTATACAAAAGAAACTCCCAATTACTTTGACATTGACCAATCCACAACAACACAACAATAGAACAATCCAAAATAATAGACGCAGCACAATTCAGCAAACGTCCCTACATCAGAAACTTAACGCAGTTAACAGAACAAAGTACCACAACATAATACACTATACACCCCCCACCAAAATGACTGATCATATCAAACAGAACAACAATAGACCAAACTCTATCAACCATCACCACCAATTACCTGGACCGAAGGGGCGTTTAACATTCCAAACTCGATCTCTCTGTATACATTGTTGGCATTTTCACTACAAAGTATATGTTTTAACGTTACTTTGAAAGTTAGTGCACTTTGCCGGTACATGCAAGTAAGTCTTTTGCACCAACGTTTTCCAGGCTACCCTAAGCTCTGTCAATGCTGCTTCCTTAACAAATTTGCTGACTCAAACAAAGCAGGTGTAGATATTTGGGAGCAATTTCTATTACCACCAACGGAACTGCCACGTTATGTGGCTACTGCAGATATGCTGCTTCTTTCGCTGCACTGCTTTCGAAGCTAACTATCCATGGGGGTGTCCTCTGCCTTTCTTCACTGCTCTCAGATGCTTGATAAGCACTTTGAATGGACAGGATTGAAAAAAAGCATGCTCCGTGACAGAATGCTCAGAGTATCAACTTTTGCGCCTCCTGCATAGTGCGCCCTATCCCTCTCCCCCAATCCTCACCTTAGAAATCATGTCACTCTATCTGCAAAAAATAATGTGCATTTTAAGACGTTATTGTCAGACATCAGTTGAGAGGCGTTTAAGATCTTCATCACTGTTTGTCTCCAGTTTAGGACCCTAGTGGTTGTAATGGGTTGAGTAATAAAGCAGTTTTTTCTATAAATGGGGGAGAGTCGGACAGCACGTCCTTCACACCTGAAGCGCTCTCCATCTGTCTTCAACTGTCATGAACATTCTTTTATGGGATCTGCAAGCCTTCCACAGTGACATATGCACTTCATGACAACCTACTTAGAAACACCACAGTGGCCTGCCCAATTACCTTTTCATTTGTATTTTACAGATAATGGATTGATGCTTTACGAGTTTAGGGCTCAGGTATTGTCACCTTTAGGCTGCTGTCCACATAACGAAAGTCTACATTTCTAGATGACTGCACCACTGAAAAGAATATTCGAGACACGTATGTTGTACAAGCTTATTGTGTCCCTTATTCTCCTAGATAAAGGAGGCCCTATCCAAAGTGCCACCTAATCATTTGGGGAAACCTCTACTGAGCAAGCAACTGGGACCACGCCACTGGGTAAGAAACCACATCAAGTATTAAAAAATATGTTTACTGTAAATAGAAGAGGTTGAATTCCAATACATTAACTCATTAGTTCATGGTTTAGGGATGTCAAGCGTAGAACGAATGCAGATCCATAGCGTTAAGATTAAAGAAGCCTTAGAGTGGCATGCCATAAGCGCTGGTAGCTCCTTCACCTGATTGGTTATTCCAGTTTAAACTGGTGACTACAAAGTCTGAGTACACAACTCTGATTTGTTTTATCAGATTATTAGCTTATTTTTTCTGTTGATTTTGAGAACATTTCTTTCGCATTTCGTCCTTTGTTTGGCCTACTTGTGTTTTAATGAAATGGTGCTAATGCCTGTAATAGAATCTGATGTATTTCCCTGTTTCTGACAAAAGTCAACGTTGGATGTATTTTTGCAGTAAAATGTTTGCAGCATGTTTGCTGTATATTTTTATGCTTTGCAAACTCATGCATGCTTTCTAGTGTTGATTTCCAAATATTGCAATCTAGTTTTGGTTTCAGGCAAGTGCGGAATGGGTTATAATTATGTTCTCCGGCATTGGATCTTTCATTTCACATACTTGAATTATTTTTTTCTGTTGTCAGGCTGTAAAGGCCTACAAGTTAGGTTTAGCAACAAAACATTGTTAAAATTACCATAGAACTGTTTTTTCTTAGTAGAACATTTACGTCATTGAAATGCACCCAAGCTGTAACCAATCTAGTGAATGCCCCAAGCACTCTCCCTTCCAAGTCCACCATAGCGCTGACTTATCTGGAAGAAACAGTTATAGATTCCTTACCTTAGAATTACCCCTAGGAGTCCGACTAGATCCTGAAAGTTTTTCGTGAGCAGTATCCCTGCACGTCGGAACGTGGAGTCAGCGACTCTGCGTCTGTCGTTGGCGTCGTGGTTGCTGGTATGTTGTTGCCAAAGCTGCATAGACGCCCTCGCGCTGATGTCAGTTCTTTCTTTTTTTGTGCCAGCAAGCGCAGATCCGGAGAGATCTGCGCTTGCTGGCCAGAGAGAGTCACTCTTTTACTAACTTTTTTGCGACTTTTGTCGACTTCGTTTCGAGTCTAACATCGACTCCTGGTGCACGAGGGATGCCCGGTTTCAAGGCCTGGGGTTCCTGTACTCGAGTGATGTCGGTGACGGATCCGCACCCCGAGTGCCTTTACTGGCCGGAGCGTCGACTATGACCCCAAGTTGTGCTCCGGCTGCGAAACCATGGCCCGAAGTCTTTGCAGGAGCGGTCCCGAAAACCACTCGGCAGTCAGCTCTGTGGCGTTCGAGGTCCCTTGTTGCGTGGTAGGTCACAGGACCAATCGCAAAGCCATCATCACTCCTCCTCTAAGTCTTCGCACGCTGGGTCAGGTAAGTCCAAGCACAAGAAGTCGAAGAAACATCATCGCTCTTCGACTTCCCCTCGTCTGTCGGCGGACGCGATGAAGGGTGCGGGTGGTGTCCCTCACGCGGCTCTGCGTGCGGAATCTTCAGGGTCGACTCCAGCCATCCCTCCCTTCCAGAGACTTGGAGTGACCCCTGCCCAGTTTTGTCCGTTTTCTGAAGTGAGGCATGCCATCTTTGGGTAGCCCGACTCTGCCGGTGCGCTTTCAGGCCCCGCGGACTCGGCTGGGTGCCCTAGGACTTTGACGCCGACATCTCCAGCCTCGGAACCGCAGGGCCCCCTTGGATCCAGGCCTGGATCCTGATCGGTGCCGCTCGACCTAGTTACACCACCACTGGTGCCGATTCTACCGGCACCACGCCCGCAGCCCATGCCGGCTGGACCTCCAGCCGGCGTCGACCCCGGCTTCCACCCTGATGTGGATATGGAACTGGACCGGCGTAGACTGACGCCGAATCCGGAGCCAATGGGTACTTTTGTGCATGTATTCCACCCTCGCCATTTTCAGGCAGTGTGGCAGCCAGAGGAGGGTGAAGAAGACTGGGAGGGGTCTGGTGACCCTTTAACTGACCAGTTACAGTACGACCAGGACTGGTGAGAGGAACTGGGGGATGCCAGTGGTCTGGAAATCTCACCAGACCTTCTAATGTTGTCTCCTCCTACCGTGGCTATGGAGGAGGGAGCTTCTTACGCAGTGGTGCTGCGTAGGGCAGCCGAGGCCCTAAACCTCGAGCTACATACTGTGGCTGTCAGGACTAACCTCCTGACAGAGGTGCTTCAGCTGGCAGCGAGCTCTTCGGAGCCCCTGCTGCCGTTTCATGAAGCCCTCACGGACATCCCTTTGGGCACCTGGTCCGGGCCCAACACAGGGGCTCCTGTAGATAGGGTGGTTGCCCGATGCCACTGCCCGACCCCGGGGGACCCCACTTTCCTATCCCAACATCCCTCCCCCGAGAGCTTGGTGGTCCAAGCTTCTACGTCCCAAAGCGCATTCCCTAACACACCACCGGAAAGGGAATCCAAGAAGCTGGATCAGCTTGGGAAGAAGTTGTTTTCTTCCTCCAGCTTAGGGCTGCGGTCAGTGAGCACCGCATGCCTGTTGGGCTGTTATTCCCACTCCATGTGGGATTCGGTGGCACAAGTGCTGCCTCAGTGCCCGCGCTGTGGCCGAGGGGAAGAGATGCAGCAAAGTTCGCCATCCGCTGTGGGCTGGACACTGCCGACTCACTGGGTAGGATCATTTCAACCTCGGTTGCACTTCGCCGCCACACCCGGTTGTGAAAGACTAGCTTTTCTGGGGATGTCCAGAACTCTTTGATGGACATGCCCTTTGATGGTCGTCGCCTGTTCAGTGACAAGGCAGACAGTGCGCTAGAGCGCTTCAAGGACTCTGTCTATGGCCAGGTCCTTGGGCCTCTCCACCACACACCCTGCACGGTCTACCTTTCACCCCTTTAGGGTGCCCCAACACATACCTTTCAGAGCCACAGGCCAGCGGAAGCTGTTCAACCTCTGCGAGGCCAGGGAGCTCCTCTGTGTACCAACTAGCCTGTGGTAGGTCTCTTGCCGTTGGGTTGTGCTTGAGGGGAGCCAGGGTATCGGTGCATGCAGTGATCCAGATGTTGAGGTCCTTGATGGCTTTCGGCAAGTTGGTGGTGTGGCCAGGTCAGTGGGCTGATATGGAAGTCCACTCTTCTTCTGTGTGGCCAATTCATGGTTGCTGGCTTGTTGACTGTGATGATGATTGAGAATAAAATCTGAATGAGACCTATAGCCGCAGATTCCTTACCTTAGAACCTCCAAGGCGTCGGGCTGGATCCGGAAACTTTTGCTAGAGCAACACCCTTGTGCACCGGTAGGTGGCGTCTTTGACTCCGCGTGACGTCGTGTTCGCCGGAAGTGACATCCGTGTCACCTCTAAAGGTGCCACCACTGCACGCTGATGTTGGTTCTTTTCTTTCCGTGCCAGCTAGTGTAGATCCCAGAAAAGAGCTACCCTCTGTCACTTTTTGACAGGCTTTATTTTATTTTTATGTCGATTTTTGGTGTGTTGATTTTTCCGTTTATAAGATTTCTGGATACAAACCGTCCTGGACTGCCACCATTCCATGTCAGTGACTGATCCACACTTAATTGTTCTCTGGTGCCTGGAGCTTTTTGTCACTTTATTGGCCACAGAAGAGCTTTGAGCTGCGCCAGCTGAATCCCAGCCACAAGACCTCACAAGTTCAGCAACATCTGCGTGACCATGGGCACAGCTCCTTTCAACACCATAGATCAGGCAACCAGAGGTCCCAAATAGTCTTCTCCTCCCCCTGCAGCCTCTAAACCTTCCTAGTCCGGCTCTTCAGGCTCCAGGGTGGCGGTTGGTGTCAGTATTAGCCATCACCTCCACAACTGGCCAGACATCACGTCGGAAAAATGGGTTCTTCAGATAGTCCAAAAGGGCTACACCCTACCTTTTAAAACGACCTCTCCCTCCATGCCTCCGACTTACGACCGGCTGACTGAGGACCACCTGAACTTGCCTCAGGGGGAAGTCAGGGCTCTCTTGGTTGGGGGAGCCATATACAGGGTCCCGGTGCCAGAAGTAGGCTGTGGTTGCTATCCTGCTACTTTCTGGACCCGAAAAACATATTGGCCTTCGTCCTAGCCAAGATCTGTGAGCCCTCAACTACTTCCTCAAAAAGGAAAAGTTCAAGATGCTCACTCTGGCTCAGGTCTTATTTGCCCTAGACCCTGAAGACTGGATGGTGGCGTTACACGAGCAAGACACCTTTTTTCATATTTCTGTCCTGCTTGCTCATTGGTGTTACCTGCGGTTCTTGATGGACCTCGAGCACTTTCAGTTCACATTGCTCCTATTTGGCCTTACAAGCGCCCCTCGGATGTTCACTAAGGTGAAAGGCAGTGGTCGCAGCTCATTTACTCAGATCAGGGATGCCAGTCTTCCCATATCTCGACAACTGGCTGTTGAAGGCAAGCTAACCCCAGGCTGTCCTCTTTCACCTCCAGAATACAGCAAGCCTCCTGCTTTCTCTGGGGTTCATTATCTAAGTGCCGAAGTCACACCGGACTTCCTCTCACACGCTCCCTTTCATCAGAGCTGTTCAGGACACAGTGTAGTTTCGGCTCTATCCTGAATTCCGGTGAGATGACTCTGAGCCAGCTGGGCCTCATGGCCTCCTGCATCCTGCTTGTGACACATGCCACATGCCAGATGGCATATGCGGGCTCTGCAGTGGGACCTGAAGTTCCAGTGGGTGCAGTATTGGGGGAATCTCTCTGTCATGGCCCAGGATCTCAGAGAGAACTGCACAGGACCTGCAGTGGTGGCAGACCAACTGTGATTGGGTCAGAGGCAGACCCCTCTGTCTTCCCCAACCAGATCACACAGTAGTGACAGATGTGTTACTCCTGGGATGGGGCGGCCATCTGGGAGAGGTGATCAGAGGTCTCTGGTCTCTAGTGGAAACCAGAGTCCATATCAGCTTGCTGGGTGTTGAAAGCTTTTCTACCTTCCATCAAGGGGTAGCTGGTTCAGGTGTTCACAGACACCACCACTGCCATGTGGTACTGCTAAAAACAGGGCAGGGTGGACTTGTTGACCCTTTGTCAGGAGGCTCTCCGTCTCTGGACAGGGCTGGAACAGCAGGGCATATCCCTGGTGGTTCAACACCTTGCAGGTTCCCTGAATACCAGGGCGGGCGAGCTCAGCTGTCGATGCCTAGAGGATCACAAATGGCATCTCCATTCAGATGTGGCACAAGGTCTTTCAGTAGTAGGAAGAGCCTTGGTTGGATCTGTTTGCCTCCGCCGGGAATGCATAAAGTCAGCAGTTTTGTGCGCTGGCGTTTACTAATCGGCAATCGCTCAGAGACGCTTTTCATCTCGAGTGGAGCTCAGGCCTGCTAAAAGCCTTTCCGCCCATACCACTCCTGCCCAGAGTGCATGAAGGTCAGGAGCGACCTGTCCCCAGTCATTCATGTGGTATCCCGAGCTTCTGTAGATGAGCATCGATCCTCTTATCAGGCTACCCCTTCGGGAGGATCTTCTGTTTCCGCAGCAGGGAAGGGTCCTCCTCCACCTGAACCTGTCCACTATACGCCTTCTTGCGTGGAGCTTGAGCGGCGACAGTTGACAGCATTCGATCTTCCTCCCGATCGGTGATGGGATTTTGGCAGCCCGGCATCCCTCTACCTAGACTGTGTACGCCTGTCGATGGCTGAAAGTTGTGAACTGTTGAACAGAACAGTCTATTGATCTTCTTTCTGCTTCCCTCTCTCGGGTCCTTCTCTTTTTTTCTGACCCCTTACCCAGCAGGGCTCTTCTTTGGATACTCTTAAGGGTACCTTTCGGACTTGTCTGTTTTCTTGAGGCTGCCAGACCAATCCACTTTATTTAAATCTCCTATTGTAAATCCGATTCTAAAAGGGCTTGTACATTTGTTCCCATCTGCCCCATTCATCATGCCTCAGTGGGACCAAAATTTGGTTCTCACCTTCCTGATGTGTGCACCGTTTAAACCTCTGAACTACTGCCCCCTCTGGCTGATTTCCATCAATACAGCCTTTTGTAGGGGCAGTTGCTTCTGCCAGGAGGGTGAGGGATGTTCAGGCTCTGTCATCCAAGTCTCCTTACCTGACCATCTTTCCTGATGAGTTGGTGCTTCGTACTAGGTCCTCTTTCTTACTGAAAGTGGTAACACCATTCCACTTGGGACAGTCAGCCAGTCATCTTGCTCACTTTCTATGCTTCTCCGCACCCCTCTTAAAAGGTGGAGGCACTCCACCGTCTGGACCCAAAAAGAGCATTTTTGTTCTACTTTACCCGCACTAAAGAATTCCGGGTGGACAACCAATTCTTTGTGGGGTACATTGGATCGAAGAAAGGTTGTGCGGTGTAGAAGAGGACTATCTTGTGGTGGAACAGTCTGTGCATCATAATTTGCTACCCTGACTAAGAAGCAGCCTCCTGAAGGTTTAAGACCTTATTCCACTAGAGCTAAAGCTGCGGCCAATGCGTTGTAATGTAGTGTTCCAGTCCTTGACATTTGTCAGGCAGCAACGTGGGCATTACTGCACAAGTTCACCAAGCCCTACTGCCTGGGCAGTCAAGTCCGCAAGGACAGCCTTTTTGGCCGCCCTGTCTTGTCCTGGTCTAAACTTGTCTGCAGTCCCTCCCTCCCTCCGGGGAAAGTTTTGCTGGGGTATGTAGGAAAGTAGGGTCTGCTTCCTATGGTCACCCCCACTTTTTGCTGTGATTTTCTGTTTTTTCTACTTTAGTGTGGCTGTGGGCCTGCTAATCAGACCCACAGCCCAGCTGTTCTCTCTCTAAATTGATACCATGTACTTTAGGTACATACCAGATTGGGTATTGGGTCACCTTTGTGAGCCCCTGTATAGTATACCATAGGTACCCAGGGCATAGGTGCATCCAAGGCCTACCAGGGGCTGCAGCATGTATTATGCCACCCCTTGCTGGCCCTCCAAACTGACACCACAGGCTGATCACTCAGCTTGGGTGAGGTGGTGTAATCACCCCTTACTTAGATATAGTATACCTATATCTACCTTATATATAGAGTGCTTGGTTTTATGTGAGAGGGTGCCCTAGCATGAGCTGAGCCCCTCTGCATCTTTCGGAACCATCTCCTTATAGCTGTTCTATGATATAGCCATACCATACACTCTTAAGTGCATTATAATCCTCGAGGTTAATGCTAACTTTGGTTTGGCTTTATCAAAACATGTCGTGTAAGGTGTCAAACACTTTGGAATACAACCCCCCTCACCCCCCCTCCCACTCCAATTCTGGCAGCGGGGGTAGCATTCCACCCTTCTAGAGGGAAAAGACATGCATGTTTCTGCTTTACCCGGTTAAAGTTGAACAGAGCACCAGCATCACAAAATGGATGCTGCTGCCACAGACACAATTCTGACCCCCTGCTGCTGGACGAAACTCCGGCAGGGGAGGCCTGGACAATAGGTTTCTGCCTGTCTGGGGAGGTGCCAGCAGCACCTCCCCAGACAGGCAGATGTGTATCGGGACAGGGAGGGCTGCATCAGCAGATGATTTTTGAGACACTGCCTGGGACACACAAGGTGCTCCATGCATAGCCTGGTTCAAACCAGTTGCTGGGGCCCTCTAGCCCCAGCTCTGGCGCGAAACTGGACAAAGGGAAAGGGGTGTAACCACCCCCTTCCCAGGTACACCCATAGGAGGGACCTATGCAGGTAATCCAGCCCCTTAGCTTAGTATAAGTATAGGAGCTGGGTCCCCAGGACTTTAGATTATCCTTGAAAGAAACTTTGATACAGAACTCTTGGACCTTCGACATTCTATTCTGACTAGAAGACGGAAGACATCTCCCTTGTGGTCAAGGAGGGACCACCCTGTGCAAACAGGCACCACCAGTTACTTGCCGGTCTGCTTTGTCGACGCTCCCGCCAGAACCCGAAGACTCAGCGACACAGGAACTGGACTCTCAGACTTCTCTAACTCCGACCCACATCCACAGCAAAGCTGAGACCCGTGGCGGACACGAGAGACGTGGGACCGGAAACCCTGGATATCCTTCATTTTGCTAACAGCTCGACTACCAAGGTACCCTCGCAGTTGTGCATTGGAGTACGAGAAACCCCTGACCCGAGCGGCATCTGCACCGAAGCTCAGCCCTCCACACTCCACGAGTGCCGCGTGGGGCCCGCTCTTGCATTTCAGCTCGAATCGTCTTCCCGGTTCCATGCCCGTTGGCTAGTGAGCCCCCTGAAGACTTTCCTTTTGAACTAAACTGCTTTCCTGGTTGCTCCAGGCTTGCTCCAGATTCCCTTCAAGGAGAAGCGCCACAGACCTTGTTGGTCTGCAACATCGCCAATCTCGACATCCTGCATGGGTTGCGGTTGCCAAGGCTTGTTGGGTCCAATCCGGATACCGACACCGCAGTCAACTAGATCCTTCGTGGGACAGCTCGAATCCAGCGCCTGGTCATCGTCGATGCCTCCTGGACCTCGTGGCTGAAGAGACGAGCTCACCTTCTTCACCTTCAAGCACGCGACATCGCCTGGTTCCTTCATGGTTCCTTCCTGGTCACTGGCTAGTGACCCAGACTCTGTCCCCTCTGCTTTCAGGTTCTTCACCTCACCGATCCACCCTTGGATCCACCCGGACATTTTTCCTCTGGTCGCCTGCAGCACTTCTTTGCAGATCTCCATAGAAAACGACGACGAAACCCGACACCAAAAGGCACCTATGCACCTGGGTGAGGTAACACGACTACTCCGGTGCTCCCGTGGGTCTTGACTCTCGAAGTGTCCTAGTCTAAAGGAGTTTTATCGTAGTCCATCCGGAAGTGTCCTAAAACAGTAACTTTGTAACTTCTTCATTTCCCATTATAAGTCAATGGTATCTCGCGACTGTGTTTAGACACTGCACGCATCTCCCTTGGGCCTCCTACTTCCTAACCTTTGGTTGTTTAGTGTAGCCCCAGAGATTCTACAGGCCCTAGGCCTGCGGTCTAACTCTCACGTGGTTCTTATACCACTTCATCTGAAAGAGACACGTTCGTGATAGATTCCTTACCTTAGAATATCCCCAGGCGTCAGACTGGATCCGGAAAATTTTGCGTAGCAATACCCCTGCGCGCCGTCCGCGGCTCCGTGTCCGTCGTCGGCGTCGTTAGCGCCGGAATGATGTCGTCTGAGTACTTAGACGCCGCCCATGCGCGCTGACGTCAGTTCTTCTTTTTTCCACGCCAGCTAGCGCAGATCCGGAGACGCTCTACCCCTTAGTCATTTTTTGACTAAACTTTTTTGATCTTTTGATCATTTCTCTACTCGAGTCTTCGACTCCGACGGTGCCGGTAGGGATGCCCAGGTTTAAACCCTGTTCCAGGTGCGACCGACTGATGTCGGTTACCGACCCCCATCGCCGGTGCCTCAAGTGTTTAGGCCTCGACCACGACGACCGCACCTGCTCCGACTGCCGGGCCCTGACGTCTAAAGCTCGGCGGGTGCGGTCCCGGAAGCGACTTGCGCTCCGGCAGTCGGCCCGCGCCGCTCCAGGTCCCGGTCCCACAGTAGGTCGAGGGACCGGTAGCGGGGTTGGAGTCCTCGCAGCTCCGGGAGTGGACACCAGTCGTCAGGATCCAAGTCCTCGGGTAAGAGGCATGAGAGGTCGGAGAGACGTCATCGTTCCTCCGACCCACCCCGATGCTCGTGCGGTGCGGCCATGGGTTCGGGTGACACCACCCACGCGGCACCGACGGAGTCGCGGACGTCGCCGTCTGCCCCACACCTTCGGGTCCCTGGTCATGATGCGACGCCAGAGGAGGTCGAGCGGTACCTCATGGCCATGAGGTCCCTCCCTCCTCAGCCGGGTTCCGTGGCGCCTCCGGGCCCATCGGCCCCGGCTGGAGGGCCTAGCGGGTCGGGTGCTTCGGCTCCGACGCCGTCAGGTGCTTCGGCCCCGACGCCGTCGGGTGCTTCGGCCCGATGCCGCCGGCGAGTTCGGTCCCGGCGCCGCAGCCCCTCACTGGATCCGGATGCGGGTAGTCGCCGGTCGACCTCACCGGCGCCGACCCTGCGGGTGTCGCCCCTGGCGCCTACTATGGACGCCGTCCCCGATCCTACCCTCGGTCCGGTTCCGGCGCCGGGCTCTCAACGGCGTTTGGAGATTTCTATTTCCACGAACCGGCCCCGTCTGTTGACCCTGATCTGCAGGAGATGGTGACGAGGGTGATTGGGAGGGGTCTGTGGACCCTCTGGCACAGGAATGCCAGTCTCAACAGGACTGGACATATGAGCTTGGGGAGGCCAGTGGACTTGACACTTCGCCAGACACTGGATTTGTCTCCCCTCCCACCGTGGCTACGGAGGAGGGGGCTGCTTACAGTGTAGTGTTGACACGGGCGGCCAAGGCCTTACACCTTGAGCTCCCCGTCGTGGTCGTGAGGACTAACCTCCTCACTGAGGTCCTTAAACAGCAGGCAAGCTCCACTGAGCCTCAGCTGCCGTTTAATGAGGCCTTGTGTGACGTTCTTGTGGGCACTTGGTCCAAGCCCGCCACAGGTCCGCTTGTGGATAGGAAATTGGCCAGACGCTACCGTCCGGCTCCAGGCAACCCTTGCTTTTTGTCCACCCATCCCACCCCCGAGAGCCTGGTCATCCAGGCCTCCACTTCCCAGACCGCATTCCCGGCGGCACCGCCCGATCGGGAATCCAAGAGGTATGAACAATTCGGGAAGAAAGTGTTCTCGTCCCTGAGTTTGGGACTGCGGTCAGTCAATACCGCATGCCTCTTGGGCCGCTACACCCACACCCTGTGGGACACAGTCGCGGACGTGCTGCCACAATGTCCGGAGGAGGTCCGGGCAAAACTCGCCCAAGCCCTTGCGGAGGGACGAGATGCAGCGCGATATTCCATCCGGTGTGGGCTGGATACCACGGACTCACTGGGCAGGGCGATGGCAACGACGGTGGTGGTTCGACGCCACGCCTGATTGAGGTCCGCCAACTTTTCGGCCGATGTCCAGGCCACTCTTCTGGACATGCTGTTCGATGGCCGTCGCCTCTTTGGCGACAAGGCAGACCATGCGCTTGAGCGTTTTAAGGACTCCAGGCCAAGTCCTTGGGCCTCTCGGCCCCACGCCAGCAATCGGGTGCCTTTCGCTCCTTTTGTGGCCACGGAAGGGTCGCCCCCACACGTGCTGCCAGCCACACACCGCAGAATGTTCAACAGCGCGGTGGCGGCCGTGGAAACCGCCATGGCGGCGGTCGGGGACAACGGCGGGTCCAGTCCACACCTTCCCATCAGCACCTGCCTCAAAACCCTCCTAGTCTGTGCTTTCAGGCCCATGTGACGCCAGTGGGGGGTAGGGTTCGCCATCACCTCTTCCACTGGCGCACTGTCACGTCGGACAGGTGGGTGCTGCAAATCGTCCGAAGGGGCTACTACCTCCCCTTCGAGGCGACCCCTCCAGCCATGCCACCACAATTCCACCGCGTGTCGGGGGATCACTTGCAACTTCTGCAAGAGGAAGTCACGGCCCTCTTGGCCAAGGGGGCCATCGAGCCCGTTTTTGGGCCGGAAGTAGGGTGTGGTTGTTACTCCCACTACTTTCTGGTACCCAAGAAGGGCAATGGGGGCCTACGCCCTATCTTGGACCTACGGAACGTCAACGGCTTCCTCCGGAAGGAGAAGTTCAAGATGCTGACTTTGGCTCAGGTCTTAGCTGCCCTGGACCCTGGAGACTGGATGGTAGCGTTGCACTTGCAGGACGCTTATTTTCACATCCCCGTCCTGCCGGCCCACCAGCGTTACCTGCGGTTCACGGTGCTCCCCTTCGGCCTTACCAGCGCCCCACGGGTGTTCACGAAAGTGATGGCGGTGGTCGCAGCTCATCTGCGCAGGTTAGGGGTATCCGTTTTTCCCTACCTCGACGACTGGTTGTTGAAGGCGGGCTCGCCCCAGACAGTCGTCAGCCACCTCCAAACTACGGCCGACCTCCTGCACTTGCTGGGGTTCTCCATCAACGTGCTGAAGTCACACCTGTGTCCCTCTCAGAAGCTCCTCTTCATCGGGGCGGTTCTAGACTCGGCGCAGTTTCGGGTTTATCCTCCCGAACAGCGGGTTCGGGATATTCAGGCTCTGATTCCGATCTTTCAGCCTTTATCCCGAGTCTCGGTCAGGTTGACGCTGCGGCTTCTGGGGCTGATGGCCTCCTGCATCCTTCTGGTGCATCACGCCTGGTGGCGGATGCGGGCTCTGCAGTGGGACCTGAAGTTGCAGTGGGCCGAGCATCAGGGCAACTTGTCCGATCATGTCTTGCTCTCGGAGGGCACTGCAAGACAGTTGCAGTGGTGGCTCACGGACCGCGATTGGGTCAGTGGCAGATCCCTCTCCCTACCCCACCCGGAGCAAGTGGTTGTGACGGACGCGTCCCTCCTGGGCTGGGGGGGGCCACATGGGAGAGGCGGAGATCAAAGGCCTCTGGACTCCGGCGGATTCCCAGCTCCACATCAACCTTCCGGAGCTGCGGGCGATCCGACTTGCACTGAAGGCATTCCTCCCCTCTGTCCGGGGGAGTGTAGTGCAAGTGTTCACGGACAACACCACCGCCATGTGGTACTGCAACAAACAGGGCGGGGTGGGGTCGTGGACCCTGCGCCAGGAGGCTCTGCGCCTCTGGCAGTGGCTGGAACATCAGGGCGTGACCCTGGTGGATCAACACCTGGCAGGTTCTCTGAACGCCAGGGCGGACAAACTCAGCCATCGGTGCATGATCACGAATGGCGTCTGAACTCGGACGTGGCGCAAGGTCTCTTTCAGCAGTGGGGAGAGCCTTGGTTAGATCTATTCGCCACAGAAGAGAACGCGCAATGTCATCAGTTCTGCGCGTTGGAATTTCCAAGGCGGCATTCGCTCGGAGACGCTTTTCGTCGCGAGTGGAGTTGCGGTCTATTGTACGCCTTTTCGCCTATACCACTTCTGCCCAGAGTGCTGAAGATGATCAGGCGCGACCGGGCCCAGGTTATCCTTAAGGCTCCGGACTGGGCATGAAGATACTGGTATCCCGAGCTACTCAGCATGTCAGTCGATCCCCCGATTCGTCTGCCTCTTCGGGATGGCCTTCTGTCGCAGCAGCAGGGGACGGTCCTCCACCCGAACCTGTCCAGTCTCCACCTACAAGCTTGGAGATTGAGCGGCGACAGTTGAGGTCATTTGACTTGCCTCCTGAAGTCTGTAATGTCATTCTGGCAGCCAGGCGTCCCTCCACAAAGTCGGTATACGCCTGCAGGTGGAACAGATTTGTGGCATGGTGCACAGCAAAGGCTATGGATCCACTCTCTGCACCCCTTTCTGAGGTTCTCCTCTTCCTTCTTTCTCTTGCCCAGCAGGGCTCTGCTCTGGGCACTATCAAGGGGTACCTTTCTGCCCTTTCCGCCTTCTTACGGCTACCTGATCAGCCTTCCTTGTTCAAGTCCCCAATTGTAAATAGGTTTTTGAAGGGCATCACACACATGTTCCCTCCTGTTCCTTTCGTGATGCCCCAGTGGGACTTGAACCTTGTACTTACTTACCTGAGGTGCGCTCCCTTTGAGCCACTCCATAACTGTCCTCTCCGTCTTCTTACTTTGAAGACTGCTTTCCTGGTTGCCTTCACCTCTGCCAGGAGAGTGAGTGAGCTCCAGGCTCTTGCTTCTACTCCTCCTTTCCTCTATGTCCATCCGGACAAGGTTGTGTTGCGGACAAGACCCTCTTTCCTGCCCAAGGTTGTCACGGCCTTCCACATCGGGCAGTCCATTACCTTGCCCACCTTCTTTCCGCCTCCGCATCCCTCGAAAGAGGAAAAGAGGCTCCACCGTCTGGACCCAAAACGTGCGCTCTCTTCCTATCTGGATCGCACACGCCAGTTCCGGGTGGATGACCAACTCTGTTGGTTACGTGGGCACTAAGAAGGGAAAGGCGGTGCACAAGCGGACCATCTCTCGGTGGATCATCTTGTGTATCCAGGCGTGTTAATCCTTGGCTAAGAAGGAGCCCCCTGTTGGATTGAGGGCTCATTCCACTCGGGCCACGGCGACTACCACTGCCCTGGGCCGAGGAGTGCCCTTGCTGGACATTTGTCAGGCAGCTACGTGGGTCTCGCTGCACACGTTTGCAAGACACTATTGCCTGGACAGCCAAGTCCGGAGGGATGGCTTCTTTGGCCGTTCCGTCCTCCAGGACTTTCTGGTGTGATTATTGGTTCGCAGACCCACCACCGGGGTTGGTACTGCTGGGGTATCTATTCTAAGGTAAGGAATCTATCACTAACGTGTCTCTTTCAGATGCACAAGTTACTACTTGTGTAACGATATATCTGTAAGAGACATTAGTTAGTGATAGATTCCTTACCGACCCACCCATCCTCCCCGTTCTGCGAACCGATATCTAGGGTTAAGGTCATCCCCTTTCAGGGCCCTAGTTTCATGGCACCAGTGTTGGTTCTATCATGGCTCTGCGTATCTGGCGCGGAAAAGCTGTGTATCAGAACTGACGTCAGCGCGCATGGGCGGCGTCTAAGTACTCCGACGACGTCATTCCGGCGCTAACGACGCTGACGACGGACGCGGAGCCGCGGACGACGCCTGCCGGCGCCTGCCGGCGCGGGGGTATTGCTACGCAAAATTTTCCGGATCCAGTCTGATGCCTGGGGATATTCTAAGGTAAGGAATCTATCACTAACTAATGTCTCTTACAGATATATCGTTACACAAGTAGTAACTTGTGCTTTAGTATATGGTTTGTGAGGCCCCTAGGGCATAACTGTATTTGTGCAACTTATCGTATGCTAATTGAGTAACTTGTGATGTACTTTTACCTCTGACCTCATAAAGAGTGGAGAGGGTTTGTGTTTAGAATAAATACATATATATTTTGATATATACCTTGTGTGATGTCCTTTCATTTGGTATTCAAGGGATTATAATTGGTAAAACAGCTTGCTTTACATGCTCTCTGAAGTCATAGTCTAAGACTGCTGGTCCATGCTACCACTAGGATAGCTTGTCTATAAGGTTGACTTTACAACCACCATCAATAAGGGTCGATTAGACTGGTGCAAGGTGCCCACTAGAATAGTGGACATCATATGCCAGGCTAACTTCTCACAGGGTATTTATTCTAAGGTAAGGAATCTGCAGCTAAATGTCTTTATCAGATTTGTAAGTTACTTATCTTCTGTAACACCTGTTCTGGAAGAGACATAATCTAGCCGCATATTCTTCCCATCCTCCCTGCACTGCAAACCGTTTTTTTCGGTCAGGGCTGATCCCTTTCAGGGCCCTAGTTATTCTTTATGCACCACTGTCCGTGCACTTGATGGCTCCACGCTCCTGGCATGGAAGGTGGTGAAAAGTAACTGACGTCCGCGTGCTGAGGCGGTGCCTATATACGTGACGCGGTCTTCACTTCCAGCCCCAACAACGTCACTCGGAGCAAATGAGCATCACCTACCGCCGTGCAAGGGTTTTGCTCGAGCACAAGTTTCCGGATTCAGCCTGATGCCTGGGCTATTATACGGTAAGGATTCTGCGGCTAGATTGTCTCCACCAGGCAAGGAGTTATCGAAGTTAAGTAACTTGTCCAGTAAGACGAGAAGATGTCCGGCGGTGTGGTCGATCCGGTAGCGTACTGGGTGATGCAAGTTTTGCAAGGTTTTGTAGAAGGGCCTTGGAGTTTGGGTTGGTGCATTCTTTTAGGTGAAAGTTGTTTTTCAGTATTGGATCTTTCATAGATTCACATGTTTGAATCATTCCCTGACGTCGAACTGGGAGTCCCATGGTACTATAATAAAGCTGGATTTATCACTATCATAGGCTATAATGGCAATGGAAAACAAGTTTGCTTTATAGCCTATCCATGTCCTTGTTTTAAAAAAGGACCAAACTTGAACTATATCGAATCAGGCAGAAGCACCCTCTAGAACACTCCCAACAGAGGCTAAGACCCTCAGATTTTCTATTGCACGTCGTGTGAAGAAAGTCTACCTGGGCTCTGCTCAGTTTCTTTAGGTATTACCTCTTTTGGATCATCCAAGAATATATTTCTTGTTTCATTTCTCTCTGACCCGGACACTAGTCTGTCAGAGTATCAGAAAGCAAAGTAAAGGACCTACCCCTACCTTCTGGAATGCCCTCCCTCCCCCTCTAAGGCTGCCCCTTCCATACACCAGATTTAGATCCCTTCTTAAAACTTTGTTGTTTACTGATGCTTATAAATAGGCCTGTGGTCCACTTCCTTACTTCTTTCTTTGTTTCCTCAGTACCAGCGCCAAGAAACCTTCAGGTGTTAGCTGCGCTATAAAAAATCTTTTAACATAACATAACAGGACTGCAAAATATGTCTAACCTTTTTCTTAAAAACTTTCACGTTCATAAAGAACAGGTAATTGGAACTACAGAAACTTAAAACTGTCATTTCTGATGAGGACAGTGAGGATTCCTTTATCTCACAGGAGAGGTCAAAGGAAGAGGTTGCACCATGGGTCTCCAGATGGCCCACAGAAAAGCCATAAAAAAACTTACCACGAGTCTTCATAAGGCACTTTTGGAAAAAACTTCCTCAGAGGCATACCCTACTACTCCCTCTTCAGCCTTGACACTACATCAAAGAAATCCTCCTAACCTGACAATGAGACGTCGATGGCAAAACCTCAGTCAAAATTATTGTTCACAAAAATTACGATGACCACGTTGACAACCACAACCATGTCGATTATTACTGCCTCGCCTATGACGGCCTCACTTATGAATGGCCTCACTTATGAATTGCCTCACCTATCAGTTGCCTCACCTATGAATGGCCTCATCTACGATTTGTTATTGTGAGATTGACTTGTCTCTGACTGTCGTCTACGATGGCCTCACTTATCAGTCGTCTATGACTACGACGGTCGAATCTACGATAGCCTTGTCTATGACGGTTGTCTATAACGGCCTCATTTTCAACGACGGCCTTGTCTATGATACCTCGTCTATGGCAGCTTGGTCTACTGCTGCCTTGTCTACGGCAGCCTCGCACTTATGGCAGCCATCTATGGCATCCTCTGACGGCCTAGGCTACAAAGAAGGCGTCGTCAATGACAAACATTGTCGATGTCAGCCTAGTCGTCTGCGTCCTCCACGTCTACGACAATCTCAATGACCATACAAACAACCACGAAAGAACCAAAGTAGTCAACAAGAAAAAAAGACACATAATCCAGAATAACCTAATGTCAAGAACTAAGAGGACTAATATAAGCATGTCTACAAAAGACAACAATATATGGAGAGGCAATATGTGGATCAGTTTCACCACTTCGCTCCGCCTCCAACTTTAGTGCATTGGTCAGGTCTATGTAGCTCTAGTACTAGACCTACAGGGCATGTTACAGGAATTCTATCGCCTTATCGCACTCATTGACAACGAAGCAAAGTACTTTGCGGGAGTGTTGCTCAACTCACTCAGGGCATGGGCGGATGATAACTCTATAATTCCTCTGAATCAAACAGGCTTCACAACAAACACCAGTA
Source organism: Lissotriton helveticus (assembly GCF_964261635.1). Taxonomy (NCBI): domain Eukaryota; kingdom Metazoa; phylum Chordata; class Amphibia; order Caudata; family Salamandridae; genus Lissotriton; species Lissotriton helveticus. Next base: position 1,468,221,594 of record NC_136067.1, read on the forward strand.
CCTCAGTCAATCTTATGACCCTTTCCTGCCTGATTGACCAAGCGAAGTTCTGTTCTTGCCCACTCTATTTGGGATTCATTGACTTCCAAGCGGCCTTCGACAATGTTATCAGAAGCAAACTCTGGCAGAAGTTGTCCAGACTCAATATTCCAGCGGACCTCCTAAGAGCAATACAACTTCTACACCAGGACACATGGGTCAGGATTAAGATCGGGGATGGCTCAAGATTGTCCCGCCCAATTCCGACGGAAAAAGGCCTCAAACAGGGGTGTGTCTTGGCTCCGACACTCTTTAATTTATTTCTAGCCGACCTTCCTGAAGTCCTTAACAAGGTCAACTCCCACGCCCCCAAACTATCTGGTCTGTCGTTGACAAACCTACTATATGCTGATGATGTGGTTTTGTTAAGCAAAACAAAGATCGGAATGCAAAGGCTCCTGGATGCTACCTCTGAATACTCAAATAACAACGAGCTTCGCATCAGCAACAGGAAGACGACAATCCTAGCAGTTCATCTAAGTAAAGCTAAGAAACTTTCTTGGACTTTGAACAATGAAAGCATCGTCGAATCAAACTGCCAGAGGTATCTTGGAGTTATTTTTAACAACAATGAAAAATACAAATCTCACCTAGAAGAACAGAAAAGGAAGGGTGTGGCACTTGCTTTTGCAATTGGATTAATTCAAAAGAAGCTACAAGGCCCAACTCTCGCACCCACACTACAGGTCGCCCAGGCTAAAATCATTCCTACCCTAACCTACGGCAGTGAAGCTTTAAAAGGATTGGACAGTGGCCAATTGGACACAATCATTACTAAGATCTACAGATCAGTGTTCAAATTACCATCCCATACATCACCGGCACAAATTAGGTTGGAACTAGGCATCTGCAAACAACAACTGGCCAGAGCCATGAATTTTCTAGTGTGCTGCCACAAACTGAGGCTATCAAAGGAGGGTAGTCTAGGGCACCATCTGTGGGCCAGTATTGACAACAACTCATGGCGAGCAGGTCATGACTACTGGTCAAAAGGTCTAACAACCCTGTGCCTAAACGACCTCTGGAATTTGCACACTAGTCAGAAGGAATTCAAAAGGCTAGCGAAAATTAGCACCAAACAACTATCAATAGTGGAAGACAAAGCCACCCTTGCAAAAAGAAGTCATGGGTGGATGACCCTTCATTCCTATGCCTCGTTAATTCCACAGCCGTACCTCACCATTTCTTTCAGTGCACGAACGAAACTAAGTTTCTTAAAATTGAGACTGGGAGTTATCAACCTGCTGATGCATTGGCCAAAATGGAAAAGAGAGCACGGACGAGATCTATGCCGACTTTGTGGGAATCACAAAGAAGACATTATACACATCATCTGTCTGTGCCCAAAACTGCTCACTGAGAGACGGGGCCTACTCAAACATCATTGGAATAGAAAAATGATCAGAAGCTGTAGAGCAGCAGTTCTGGCCTGCTTTGATCCTAGGAACACTAAATTAAACTGTGCCCTAGTAAGATTTATGGAGCGCACTGTAAAAAAACTAAGTGAGGTGCCCACAGGTTGCGACTCTCCATCGGCATAACGTCTGTTAAGCCTCACCTGTTACTGCTACCTTGACTGGTTTTTATGAACATGACATTTTAAATGAAATTCTGAAATCCCTTTTTTAAAAGTTTTGTATTTGCAATGGTTTTTTTAAATCACGCAATAAATAAATAAATAAAAAAATGTTACAGGAATTCTATATGTAAACCGAAAGGGGATAAGGGCTTTTAATACCCAAGTCCTGCATACGTGCCCTACTCAATATCTGTACACAAGAGGGTACGCAGTTCCTATTGGGGGGGTGGGAGAGACAGGGAGTGGAGGGGAGGGGGGGGAGGAAAGCCAGCGGGAGAAAGAACAATATTAATGAAGTGGAGTGCTCCAATAGGAGCAAGGGCCCTCACACACCCCGAGAGGTGTCATGCTTCATCATAGGGCAGCTCCTGGTTGGCCCGGTGCTGCAATGCCCAACGGGCCCCACTTGGGGGCTCTTTGCCGGAGATCTTTAATTATGTTAACCGTTTGGCCCCATTATGGGGAAGCAGTGGGGCAAAAAATGAGGTGAATAGAGTGGTGTAGTGATGTTTTAAAAATAGCTACAAGAGTCCAATATGTCCTTTATTCGCAGGACACTGGTGCTATTGCGAAAAATAGACTTCGAGAGTCCAGGCTGGCAAGAGAATTAAACTTGCTACAGCTCGAATTGTGAAGTGTGAAGGGATAGTGTTTGTTTAAAAGGTTGACATGTTTCACCCCTTGGTTCCCCTAATGGATGAGTGGCGTTTCTTTAGGACCGGGGTGCAGGGGGTACCTTAACTACTCTCTAATTCAGGGGGGCAGTCAGGATGTTCCTAAGTGTACTGTACCTATAATATCGGATTCCAAAGTAATTCGTGTAGGGGTATTAATGTCAAGTCAGATGGGAAACGTCCTTTTCAAGGACCTGGAAGAAGGGAAGAATGGGAAAGAAAGGCGAGGGTAAGGCAATTAAACTAAATCATACAGGGAAACCTGTAAACAGTTGCAGTGAGTTACCATGTGTTTGTCACACATGCGTAGTAGAACAATCGTGACACAAACAATTATCCACAAGTTGTCGTGGCCCACACCAGTCTGTGAACCCTATTATACATGAATGGGAAGAGGTGACATTAAAATTAAACAATAAAAATATGCTTAGTACAGTCCCAATGCTCGCTACTAGTGCTCACGACCAAGAAGCACAATGATATGGCCTGCACCGGTTGTAAACAAATCATTGTCACAGTGTAGCACCACTAATGACACCGGTACTCACCTATCGGTTCTGTAGCAGGTGTTTCTGCATGTGCTTCCACACCAACCAACGAAGGTAGAAGCCTGGAGGAAGGTAAAGGTCAGGTAATGGGTTTGGTCCTCTACTGGTAATTAAGTAAAGCCATCCCTCGTAATCTAGAGAGGCTCAAATTATAAGCTTGGTCACTATGTGGTGTATGAATAGTGGATATCTGAAGTCCAATGTTCTTATCATTAGCTTCATATTGGGTGTATTTTAGAAATGTGCGTACTGACTACTCCCTAGCATATACAGACATAATGTAAATACAGGCTGCAGGTGGGCACTTCATGTTAAGGAACTTGTTGGAATGTGCGTCCTTAATAACCCCTACAAAACAGACTGTGAATGTGGGGATAGATGGGTTGGTCGGGTATATGTGGAGGCCGAGGCATATGGTCCGGGCGCATCCCAATGGTGAAAAAACTGCCACAGGTAGAAAGCGGGAAGCGCTTTTGATATATGTCTTAGAACAAGGACTAGGTAAAGTCCTGTGGAACTGCGGGTAGCCGTCGGTCTCCCACAGAGTGTGTTGAAAATAACGCTGCACTGTAGTCTAGCAGGGCCAGATGAGTCCAGAGCGGGACCTGCGCTGGTGTCAACATGCTGGATTATTGTAAAGGGCGAGGTAGGGGCCCCAGGGCAGTGAAAGCCGGTGCCGGCTGCAACCTGGAAAGCCTAATAGTCGCAGGCTTATGGTTAGATCGACTCACCTCCAGTGCAGAGCTCCTCAGTGAGGACCTACCCACTTCTGGACGCCAGGGACGCTGATATCGTGGTGCCTGTGAAGTCGATTATAAATACCCAGTCTGTTTGTGCCGATAGGGAAACAGAGAAGAAAGACTAGTGTGCGACTGCCATTTTGGGCACCATCTTAGATGGATAAATTTGGAATGGGCCGAAAGATGAAAGAGGGACTGTCAGCCAGATACGGCGGCCATGTTGGAATGATTAAATTGTCTAAAAGGTGTTGAAATTATTTCTTATTGTTGTTGGTAATGCAGGTCCTTATGAAAATGTCAATTTGGCATTGAAGGTACTGGACCTATGCAAAGTCTATGATTTAGAGGATTATCCGGTGGCTCTATTGAGGTCCCAATTACACACTGTCCATAAGAGTATGAGAAAATGGAACGATGTTGGGCTATACGCGAAGTGGGTAGAAACTTACTGCTAACCGTCACTAGGTTACTTCTGACCACGGAATGTCATCATTTAACCCTGTGATGTCTGTTGACAAACGAAAGATCCAGAGTTGTTCTTTGTGGAACAAACCTTGTTGAGGAAGGATTCGAGAACTGTCCACTGGATTTCCTTGTGTGTATGGTTCATCTCAATATAGTGAGATAGCATCTTGGATGTGGACCTACCACACCTGATGTTGCTGCGGTGTTCAGTGATGCGGATATTAACTGCCCTAGTCGTCATCCCCAAATATCTTTTCTGACACGGGCAGGTGAAAAGATATATGCAATTGCAGGTATTGCAATTGGTGTGAACCCACTGGGTCACACGTGGTTGTGGCTCAATGTGACTTCTTTAGAAGGACAGGTGTAAGGGCAGACACTGCATGAGCAGGAATTCTACAAACACTTTCCCGAGCCTGCAAGGTCACATTGTGTCTGATCTGTCAGCACCCTTTGATGTTCCTGCCACTCCAGCAGTGATTCCAGTGTCAAATACTGTCATGCTTCTCGGGAATAACCCGTTCGCATCTGGGGATGATAGAGTGAAGGCCCACAACCTGTGGATTCACCACCAGAGGGTTTTTAGTGATTTCCATACTCTTAAGGAGTGGACAGCCAAATGCTTTCAACTTCCAATAGCAAACAAGCAATATTTTCTTTTTTTCTTTATGATTTTAAATAGAAAAGCTGTGAGACCTATTCCAATAGTTGATATATCCGGGAAGAATTACAATAATGGAAAACTCAGTCACTCTTAACCCTGCCTAACCAGCAAGGAGACGTTTTCAACTATGTTCTGTGTTACTGTACGGGCTGCCAATTCATGGCAACATGGGGCAGGTATAACCACCAGATGTACTCAAACATTGCCATATACATAGAATTTCTGCTTGGAGATAGAAAGGGCAGAAACAAAAAAGACTCTGCAGGGCAGCGAAACGTCCTCATCAGAAAACATAGTTTGTACTATAGCTATAGCTTCAATAGAATTCTCACAACTGGCAGGGTCAGTCGTCCTAAGAAGCTAAGGTTGGTTCAAGGCCACAGCATTTAGAACCTGCGTTGCAAAAATATCTAATATTTTTACCTTACCATGGCAACACTCTGTTTGTCAAGCACGTAGACGACGCCTTGCAAGCAGTCATGGCTGGCTCTCACACTGCAAGATCTTTTGGGCACATTACAATTTTGAAAGAAAAACCCTTTAGAGGGACATGCAAAAAAAACACTTATCTGTATTAAGGAGGATACCAGGGATATCAGACTTATCAACTCTCTCAGTAGCCCTTAGGCTAGCCTACCTATAGTGAAAACATTCTGGTGCTGCTTACGTCATCCTGTGGGAGAAACAATACCAAAATGTAGTAACCTATGGTGGAAAACTGCATTGAACCATTAATTCCTGGATCTCATCACATATGGTCAGACATTGGTGTTCACCCAGATGCCTCCCACCTCATCTCCATCTGCTACAATAGGGAGTGCTAGTCATGATAAACAAAGGCTCCATAGAGAAAGGCCCCCATTCTCAGCTAGGCTTCTATTCTCAGTTTTTCCTCATAGACACAGAAAGAGAGGAGTTGCGACCCATCATAGACTTCCAGAAATTAAACAAGCATTTCTGGGAATCAATCCTTTTATGTGGTCACCCTCGCTGACACCATGTGACGGCTCTGAATTTACAGGATTCATACTTCTTCATTCCCACCCATGCATCAAAGTTCTCCCATTAGGCTTTAAATCTGTTTCATGCATTTTTACCTACTGCCTAGCCCTTGGGGCAGCTTTTTTTCAGGAAAGACGGTCATAAGGCATTCCCCTACCTTGACAACTGGGTGATAAAAGAACCAGCAGCAGGCATTTCAAGCGTCCAAGGCCACAGAGGCTTGCCTAAAGTTGTTTCACCAACTAGGTGAATTAATGCAAATTATCAACTCCTCCAAGAATATACTGTTACTGGGCCGCAACAATAGATACTGTCCAAGACAAAGACTTTGTATCCCAAGACAAACAACAAAGGTTCTAGGAACTTGCTCACAAACTAAAAAAAAAAAATTTAAACAAAATTGTTCGCTCGTTCAGTTAGCTTCAAGGCATCATGGGTCAGCAATCAATATGATCCCTTTTGCACTCCTGAAAATGAGAGCCTTACAGAAACGGCTACTAAAAAAATAGATTCAAACAAAAGAATTGTTCAGAGGCCTGGTGTATTTCACACAGGTATAAGGGAAGCTCTAGTCTGGTGGTCCCAGACCTCCCACCTGTCAGAGTACCTCACGTACTTACTCAAATACGTCACTTAGTAGTGACTATGGATGCCTCCCTGGAGAGCTGGGGTGGTCATCGACAGAACCTGCAGTTTTAAGGAAAGTGGTCTCCATTCCCGAAAAGCATACATATCCATCACCTGAAGCTCCGAGCCATCTAGCTTAGTCTCCAAGCTTCCCTACCAATGATAGCAGGGTCTTCTGTGTTAGCTTGCATGGACAGTATCACCAGCAGCATGCAATACACGAACAAACAAAGTGGCACAAGATCACTGGCGCTTTCCAAGGAAGATAAGGAAATCTGGACCCAATTAACAACGCACAGAACAACTCTTCCGGCCAAACATGTACACGGGACTAGCAATCTCTTAGCTGAACTACTAAGCAGAATTGGAAACAGCCTCCAATAATGGGAGTTTGATCTGTCACCGCTAAATATGATCTTCTCGTTCTGGGGCAAACCAGCTCTAGATTTCTTTGCAAAAGACGAAAACCCAAATGGCAGTTTCATTCAAGTTGGCATCCACACCCAGGATCGTGGAGGAATGCTTTTCGACAGATGGTCTGGGATCTATGCCCACCTTTTTACCAGATACCTTTAATACCAAAGTTTCTCAGCAACAGGAAAGGGGAGCACTGTCGTCTCAGCCTGAAAGCCCCCAGGTGACCCACACAGCATTGTTTCACAGAGCTTCTCCTGATATCGAATACAACTACATTCACCTGCCAACATTCCATAAACATTTGATGATGAACTAAGGCCAGTTCCTTCATCCTGACCCGACCTCTTCTTATGCGCACAGCTCCTAAATTTCATTAATTGAAAGATCTTAGTATACCTCAGGGCTGCAGTTGTATTCTCTCCAAGGCAAGGCGAAAGCCACAATAAAGAAATGTAAACCAAAATGGGAACATTTCTGCCTATGTCACCAGTAAAACCTGCATCCTCTACTAGCATATATTGGCATATAACTACCCTATCTCCTCTCGCTATCCCAGTCACGGTTGGTACATGGTTCTGTTAGGGGGCGGCTTGCAGTAATAGCAAGATCTAGATGCTCCTCACATTTTCTGTTTCTGCACTAGCATCCTATATTTGCACTAATACTGTAAGATACACAAATACAGTAACTGCTTGCTATTCTGAATCAAGCATGTGAATCTATGAAAGATCCAATACTGGAGAAAAAAATAGGTTACTTACTTGCAACTGCAGTTCTCCACTATTGGTATATTTCATAGATTTACATGCGACCCACCCTCCTCCCTGGATAGCCTACACTTATAGCTCGGGATTCTTTATTCCCACTTGTGCTTGAAAATCTGAGGGGCTCAGCCTCCGGTGAGTCGTCTGAAGTAGCAAAAATAATCGATCGAGAGGTTCCATGCCTGCCGCCGCACTGCCTCCTGAACCTGTTTCCCCACACATCTAAATCGAGGGTCACTGACAAATTTCAGGATTTGACCTACATTCTGGCCATGCGCGAAATCACCAGCCGATAGAAAGCACTGGGGCGCCCTGTCTTCCAAGATGAAAACAGGAGACCTGGGTGAGCTGTGTGAGTAGGATCCTGCATAGAAATGCACAAAGCGGGATAGGCAAAGCCGAAAGGGCCACAGCCTGGTAAGCCCTGGTGGAGAGCATGTGACAAGCTGAAGTGGAATCATGCGAAACGACCCCTGTGGCACAATCCCGACAGGAGCCCAATACAACAAAACCTGAAACAGGACTTAGTGCAGATGCCACCAAAAACAAGTCGGTAGGACTTCGAGGGGATCAATAGTGACGGTTAGCAACAGGAGGGACGGGAATTAACACTCTAATAGAAAAGTGGCACCGCACACACTTACAACATAACCTTAATAGTGACCTGCAGTTGGGACATGGGAGGGGGGAGTGTTTGGGGGGTATTCATGGAGCAGATAAATGTTATACTGATGGGATGTAAGTCAATCTGAACACGTACATGTTAACCACTGGACAACAGCCTAGAGAAATGGCATTTGTGAGATTGTACACTTAACATAAAAAAGGTAATAAAATCTAGTTATAAAAAAAATACAGGTAAGCAACTTAGTTTAGTCTCCCAGGGGGATGAAGGTGCTGGCGGTGATGATGAGGGGTGCGATGAAGTCCGTGGTGTCACTGGCAAAATGAGTGCAGTACAAGGGTTCTGTCCAGGCAGAAGTTGGTTGTGGTGCATATATTGAACATGAAGTGTTCCTTGTAGGTGGTGCAGCTGATGGTATCTTTCAATATGATGGCGACTCCACTCCGGTCTTGTCTTGTATAGGCTTTCTTGACTGGCGATCTTGTAGCCGGTGGGGATGGCTATAGCAATGTCCGGTGCAGCGGTTTGGTTTAGTCATTTTTCCATTTGGAAGAGCAGGTCCAGAGTGGTTGTGCACTAGGTCCCATGTGGTTTGTCTGTTGAGTGAGCGTGTGTTGTGGAGCATACTTACAAGTCTGGCATGTTGTGTGGGTGGTGTTTGGTCTGTGCGAGGGTGAGCTGGTGGCTGGTTTGTGTGAGTGTGTGCAAGTGTGGTTTTGGAATCTGTTGGTGCAGGACTGGTGGATGTGAGAGAGTCCATAAGAACTTGCAGGAGGCGCATGTGAATGCTCCATCTGTGTTGCGTTTTTGTGGTGAAGTACGGCAATCAGTGGCTATGGTTGAGAGCATGAAGGAGCACAACAGGGTAGCAGTGGGTAAGAGGAGAGGGCATGTTCTAGGTGTGGGCAGGCACAGATGGGCTTTCCTCTGGCGTGTGCCGCTGCAGCCGTTAATAAGTAGGTCCTGGGAGGGAGGAGGAGTGCAAAGTGCCATGGGTTGGAAACAAGTGATTTCACTTATTGTGCAGATGTATGATGCACTGTCCAGTGTTGTCACTACCTGCATGGATGCGTGGTGGGAAATGAAGATCCCTTGCTTGGCTTCTCCTTTTAAAAACTTCCTGTTTGAATGGATCATGGGGAATCCAACGATGTTACTTCCTGTGTAGATGTGTGACGGCTCAATTTCACTGTCTTAGGGAAAGGTGGGGTGATCACCCCCAGGAAAGGAAAGTATAAAAAACAAATGGGACCCTGAGGAGGTCGCCCCCCTCCCCCTATATATACCGGATACCGAGTGGGGATTCCTGCTAGGCAGGACTCTTTTAGAGAAAGGCAACACTTGTTATTAGAGAATCTTCCCTATTCAGCAATACCTCTCCCATTATGGTGGACCCCGGGAGAAGAAATGGCCCTCTGTGTGCAGAGTAACTCACTTGCCGCTCTCCATGTACCATCCCTTAGTCTTGCGACGTCATCACGGCACACTGATCTAACTCATCTGAGTAGGAGGGGGCAGGGCTTGGCCTACCTAATAATTTAAAAGGGGGAAGTCTCCTGTGCGTCCCTTATGCTCTTACCCCTTGTAGACACATTTCTCAAGGGTTGCACTGGGGACATAGTGCTGCAGGTGGAAATGTATTAACAGGGTTAAGGTAAAGTCTGAATTCCTTCTGTCCCTGACACTAACTTTAACACTATCATGTGGGTATTTATGTATTACCTTTTATAAATTTTAATTATATATTTTTTTTAATAGGGGATTTTTTCATTTAAATGTAAGGTTAGCCTAATCTCACCCTAACCTCTGTTTATTAAGTTTGTATTTTTGTGTAAAGATGTTTGTTATGAACATGTGTGTTACTTTTACACTTATGCTAATTTTATCTCTGAGACGTATTTTTAAATAAGTATTTACATTATTGTATATATAATTTAATCAAATGGCTATCTTAGTACAATGGGGAATCCTTCCCCCTCGACCTCCTGATTTACTTAATAATTTTAATAATAAGGGAACACTTGGATTTTAATATTTCAGTAACGCGATACATTATTATTTTCTTTCATTTCAGGACATTCTTTTCTTAGGCATGGGGACTAGGTTTGAAGGTTTTATTAAATTAGCACAGTTAATTAAAACCATTGCTATAGAGTGTCATCATAGCGCAGTTACCACGTTAAAAGCAAAAACTAAAAAAAAATCAAGGTTTAAGTTCATATACATATAACTAAACAGACAATCTTGCAGTTACCATTATAATCACATAATAGGATTCCAAAGCCAAGAATAAAATAGATTAGTACAGGAATACTAGGACAGGGGGCGAAAAAAGTCTGTGATAAGTTTTTGTGGGGGAGGAACTGGAAGAGCAGGGGCCAAAGAGGGTAAAAAGAGATTGTCCAGGAGTCTCACATATTTCCCAGTCCTCACAAGCACTTGAGTGTCTAAGGAAGTAAAGCAAAGGGCCGATGCCTCCCAACATGTTCTGATGCCACATTCTAAATATAAGGGTTTTAAAAGAAGTCTTCTGGGAGCGTAAAGGACGGGACAACAGCACAGAACATGCAACCATGATTCGGACCTGTAGTTGCACAATCTGCAGGCCCCCTCCTCACTTGTTGGAGCCCATCGATTGAAGGCAGTGGAGCGCAGACCTAAGAGACGCATGAACATTATGTTCTTCCAGGCCACTGCATTCAGATTTTCCCGGAGGTAAGATTGAGGTACCCCAGGGAGGTATGAGATATTCAAAGGAAGCAGGATAGTTGATGTTTTTAGAACCTGGGTGTCCATCCGGTTGGAAATGTGTCTGACCTGCTTATTGATAACCTTTTTCCAGACTGTGTATGCAATAGCGTCTGCGGTTAGTAATGAGTTATCGATGTCCAGCCTTCTTATGGCCTTTATGATTTGACGATTCTAGGGATTCCCGGGGCTGGCAAGAGTTTCTTTTAACCGGGCTTTTAGGGTGTTGTCTGCGGCTTTTAGTGTCCTTATAAAGTATTTCAGGGTATCAGCCTCACAGAAAATAGATTGTCTTTGAAGGCCCAGCTCCAGTCGTAGTCTTGCCCTGTGGATGAAATTCAGAAGATGGAAGATTTTTTTATAAATGAAAACTTGGGCGTGGTCGAGACTGGCCGAGCATGCACCGGGGAAGGCCTGATGCCCATAGTTTAAGGCAGGGAGAAGAGTGGCTTTAATCACCTTCAGAATGGGTTCTGCAGAAGGACTACTCAGGGACTGGTTAAGTTGGATCAAAGAGTAAGTTATTGCTCCAGCTCTCTTTGTCAAGGCGGCTAGGTGAGCTGATGGTCTAGAGGACTCGCTAAACAGACCCCCAGGTAATTGTATTTTGACGTTGTTTTGATCTTTGCGGGCCCAATGTTCCACCTTAAACTTTTCTTGTACCTACAACATCCGAATATCAAAACCTTTATCTTTTCCTGGTTGATTTTTAGAGCGTTAGCAGTATTATATTTGTGGAGCGTGCTTAAAGCTCGTTGAAGGCCAGATTTTGCCTGGTCCATTATAACAATATCGTCGGCATATTGCAAAATGTGCAGGTTCTTTTTTGCGAGGCCCAGTTTTGGCGGAAGGAGATTGCTTTTCTCCAGGAATCTTCCCAGGTCAGAGGTGTAAAGGTTGAAAAAAAGGGGGGCAAGAACGCAACATTGCTTTGGGCCGTCTGAGGATGGAATTTTTGCTGAGACTGTCGTTGGGCCAGTTCTAACTCATACCCATGTGTTCTTATGCAAGGAGATAAGGGCTCCTAGCAGATTCTCAGGGATCCCCCACTTGTCTAATTTCCTCCATAAGGTGTTGCGAGACACTTTATCAAAGGCAGCGCTGTAGTCTATAAAGCAGCAATAAGGAGGGAGATGATTTTTTTGTGCTGCTTGTTGACTCAGGATCGCTAGAGTAGTGATGTTGTCTATTGTGGAGGCCGAGGATCGAAACCCACTTTAAAAGTATGGTAGAATGTTGTTTTCTACTACCCATTTTTCTAGTGACCTGAGAAGACACCAGGCATACACCTTGGCCTCAAGGTCTAATAGGGCAATGAGTCGATAATTAGCTGTAAGAGAGGGATCTCCTTTCTTAAATATTGGGCAAAAAATCGAGCCTGTCCTTGAGTCTGGTAACCGATAGGTAGTAAACGCGTTGTTTTATACGGGCACCAAAAGCTTAGCCCACTCTTCCAGCGCACATTTGAATACCACAGATGGAAGGCCATTGGGCCCGGGAGCGCTATCGTTTTTCATGGCTTTCAAATACTTGGAGACCTCGGCAGGAGTAGTTAGCTCCTGGGTTTATATCTGCGTAGTATCGACACAATCTCTAAATTCGCCCACCACAGGGTCCAGGGTGTCACAGCAGTATGTTGAATCACATGCTGGGCCCAATCTTCTTCATGGACCGCGTTCTCTCTGTTATTATTGGAGGAACGAAGCTTGTTTATGTGGTTCCAAAACTGGGTCAGGTTTTTTCCCTTTAACAGGGCAAATATTTTTAGCCACTCATTCTGTTCTTTTTGTCTCTTAGCTTCCCATGATGATTTTTTAAAGGTTCTGCGCAGTGAGGCCATATTGTTAGCAGAGCGCACAGTGTCTTTCGATTTGTGCAGGCGCACAGCCCTCCTTAGGGCTCTTCTTTGGATGGCTAACACCGGGTCAAAAGTCTGCTTCGGGCGAGGCCTGTGGGGTTCTGTGGTGAGCTTCAGGGCATGTTAGGAGGTCTCGTAATTTGACAATGGCGTTGTCCCACCAGTGATGGAAGTCTGTGGGGGCATTGTGCGTGAAATTTGGAGTTGTGCCCATGAGCCAGGGGCCCACCTTATCAGAACCCGAGGCGTCCCATTTAATTTGTCTGACTAGAGTATGGAGTTCGACCTGCATTGAATGCCCTACTTCAGTTATTTCGGCAGCGGCAGGCACTTGCAGGTCCATTGTTACAGTCAAAGGGTTATGGTCGCTCTCGGTGCGAAAGGGGATTTCCATCATGATTAATTTTTTCGCCAGAGATGGTGATAAAAAAATGTAGTCAATGGTCGAAAGATTCTTAAATGTTGGCGACAGATGGGCACCAGGATTCTGTTCCAATGTGATTTGCTTTGCAGAACGTAAGTTGTAAGTGGTTAAAAATGTGGTCAGGACTTCTTGCTCTTTAGTTTTAATGACTGAATGAGCGTTGGTAGCCAGGTCTCTGATGTTGAAATCCCTTAGTAACAGTACTTCTGCAGAGGCGAATTCCAATAAAAGTTCTTCCAGATGGTTGGCCAATAAGACTGTTGCCGTTGATTTTGATGTTTTAGCTATGTTGTGGTAACAGTTAATTAAGAGCAAGGGAAAGGCCTTGCTTGAGGTTGATATAGTTTGCCCTGCCGTTAAGTTCCGGTAGATGGGAGTAGCTGCGATCTTGCACCTATGTTTGATGAAAATGGAGAGGCCCCCAGATGGTCTCCCATAGGAATTGGGCTGGGAGGCTGATTGAAAGAGTTCATAATAGCCGTGGAGAGCCGATGGAGATAGAGACCAAGTCTCTTGAAAACAAATGATGTCACTTTTATTTAGAAATTCCACTGCTGATTTGGATGAGAAGATTGACTTTAACCCAGCCGCATTCCAAGAAAAAATGGTCAGTTTGGAGTCTGACCATTTAGCTTCCCAGTTAGGAAGAGTGCTGCTGGAAGCATGCGGTTGAAGGCTCTCGATGGGAGTACCCATAGCGGCTGTGAGTAGTGTGGGAGACAGGGCGACTGGATTTACAGCTCACCAGACGTTGATTGTTATTACATGAGATGTTTGAGGTTGTCCGCTTACGAAGCATCTGGAAGCCAGACATGGGTTGCACCCAGAGTCCCCTTCAGTACGCTGATGTACGGCCGCACTGGGTCATCCTGAAGAAGAACGTGGGGATATTTTTATTGTAGAGGAACCCACAGTTCTATGCCCCAGTCTTCAAAGAGGCTGGCTTCCCCAAAGATTGCATCCCTTAGGGATTTTCAAGACCACATTGTAACAGTTGCTTCCGAACCCCCTTTGCCTGGTATTGAAGCAAACTTGACCGATGTAAGAGCTGAAGAAGTGACCCCAGAAAGCTCCGGAACATGGTTGAATAAGCGGATGAGGTTGTTTCTATTGAGCATGTCGTGCGGGCCCTTGTGTACAAAGTTAGGAAAAAAAACAAGTTCTGCATCTTTTTCCGGGCTTTGGTATTTCTGTCCCCCAGGTATTTAAAGTAGAGGTGCGGGGGGCCTTGAGATGTTGGGGTCGAACTTCAGATGGATGATTGTTCTCCACCAGTTGGGTTTGCCGTCCCGAGACATGTATCAATTGGGACTGAGAAGGCCTCTGCATTTGTATATGGTGATCCCGAAGAGTTTTGGTTGGGTCACCTGACGAGTGACACAGAGAAGGGCCCGTCAGTACACCTTCTGTTGTAATTTGGAGGTCTACGTTGGTTTGTTTTGCATTTTTCGAGCATTTTTATGGGCTGTTCCATATGTTTGTGACGTCCCTTAGGGGCTGGGCTATGTTTTGACTGCCCAGACTTTGATCTTGAGAGGATGTCCCCTTGGTTTTTGTTGACATTATCCAGTATAGGGGTATCTTTCATAGATTCACATGCTTAGAATCATCCCAGCCGACGAGGTGGGAGTCTTGCGGTACAATAAAATATATACATCATATTAATAATAACATTACGCCATAGGCTACAGTAGATAGCAAAGTCACTACACTACCCTATCTTAGTCCTTTTGCAAAAAGAACCAAACTTGGAAACCAGCCAATCGGCCCCTCCTAGAACCTTCCCCACAGAGAGGCAAACCCTCAGATTTTCTACAGCACCTTGTGTGTTAGGGAGTCTCCCTGAGCTCTGCTCAGTTTTTTTCCTCAAGCTTTACTTCTTTGAAGAAATGTCTTATTCCAAAAAGAGTTTGTTTTTGGCCTGTTCTTCTTGTGGGAAGAAGAGGCTGCACTTTGAAGACCCTCATAAAGAGTGTCTTTATTGCCTCTACCCAGCACACTAGGCCAAGGACTGCAGGATCTGTAGAACCTTTCCTGCCAAGACCTTAAAGGATAGAGAAGGACGCCTGCTGGTTTGGTTGGAGAAGTTGAAGGCATCATCTGGAGTGGTTTCTGAAGGTGAAGGCAGTATTAGTCCTCAGGTGTCCACCCCCATTTCCAAGAAGAGGGATAGATCTGGAGATCCTCCTGAAAAGCTCCGTAAGACCTTGAAAACCTCCTCTTCTGAGGTGGGTCACTCTGCCTGAAAAAAAGAGAAATTCTCTTCTGAGGTGAAATCCAGAGATAAGGTTAAGGTTTCTCAGAAAACTACCTCAAAATCTCTTCAGGATCCTCCGTCGATGAGTAAAACGTCGTCGTCGTCGACGAGAAAATCACCACAGAAGGTGAGTGGATCTTCAGCGTCTAAGAAAAGTATACCGTCGACGAGATCCCCGTCGACTGCATCGGCGACGAGTGTCCCTGTGCCGTTGACGACCCACATCATGTCGACGCCGGCTTCGTCGTCGAAGTTACCGTCGACGATCTCACAATTTAGAGCTCAAAACATGCATAAATTTTAAAGGCGTAGGTTTTTTACGCTTCAGAGTGGCAAAAATATATGTCGATGTTGATTCATATTCTGCTGAAATGGCTGTAATAGACTGCATCGCCGACGTTGTAATCATAGTCGTCGTCGACGATGTGGTTGTTGACGTCATGGTTGAAGTTGTCGTCGACGGTGGACTCGGAGATGGAGGCAAGGAAAATTCTCACGGAGGGTGAGAGGGCCGCTTCCGAAATCATAGATATCTCTATGGATATTTCGTCTCTTGGATTCCGACAACTAGCAGGACCGGCTATACTTCGAAGACAGGGCTGGTTAAAGCCATGAATTTTCGCCCAGAGATCATGACGAAAATCCTGGACATGCCTTTTGATGGCGATCTCTTGTTCGGCAAGCATATTGACGATGCACTACAGGATATAAAAAAGGACACCGATACCGGAAGATCATTGGGTTCACTGTAATATCGGAATACGCCCTTTCGAGGAGCAAGAGGCAGAGGTTCCTATTCCTTTCGGGGAGGATACCAGAAATACCAGCAAGGGAACCAGGGTTGATATGGATACTCCTACCAGCAACAACAACAAGCCTACAGAAACCCTCCAACGGCCGCCTATAGGCAACAAGGCAAGAAGCGTCAACCCCAGGGCAGAGACTCTGCCCGAAAACAGTGACATTCCTATTGCACCTGCACCAGACATGCCTCAAACATACAAAATTCCTATTATTTCCCAACATTTCAGAAATTGGATGAAAATAACCAAAGACAAGTGGCCATTAGATGTCATAAAATTTGGACACACCTTGGAGTTCACCAAATGTCCCCCTCCTCATCCACCTCCAAAGAAAATCCACCACATCTTTCTCTACTCAGGAAGGAAGTAAAATCTATGTTGTCAAAAGGGGCGATAGAAAGAGTTCCTCACTCTCAAACAGGAAAGGGATTCTACTCTCGCTTTTTCCTGATAAAGAAAAAGTCTGGGGATTGGAGGCCGATCTTAGACTTACGAATGCTTAGCAAATACCTACAAAAGAAATCCTTTCGCATGGTGACACTTCAGGAAATTCTTCAGCTTCTGGACCATGCGGATTTCATGACAACCTTGGATCTCCAGGATGCATATTTTCATATCCCTATTCACCCCAAACATCGAAAATTTCTGAGATTCACTGTGGCAGGTGCACATTTCCAATTCAAAGTCCTTATATTTGGCTTGCGCTCCGCTCCAAGAGTCTTTACTAAATTTCTAGCTCCGGTAGCGGCTCATCTCAGGCTGCAAGGCATCCAACTATTCCCATATCTTGACGACTGGCTGATAAAGGCTCCATCCTTTCGCCAGGCTTCTCTTGCAACAAGACAAGGCATTCTTGTCCACAGACAGAATATCTCGCCTTCTCTCTCTGGCATCGGACCTCCTAAAAAGAAAGTCCGCTTCAGTGAGAATGATCAAATCTTTTCTGGGAATTTTGTCGTCAGCAATTCCGTTAGTGCCTCACGCTCGGCTAAAGATGAGGCCAATTCAAGAGGAGCTGGACAATCAGTGGCTCCAGATCTCAGGTTCTTTCGACGACATAGTTCAAGTAACTCCAGTTATGAAAGAAAAGGGATCACTTTTCAGCCTGCAGTTGCAGATTATATCATCACCACAGATGCTTCCCTGGAAGGTTGGGGTGCGAGTCTTCAAGATCTAAGCGTAAGAGGGAAGTGGCCCTCAGCAATGGCGAAAATGCACATCAACTTTCTGGAGCTTCGAGCAATTTCACTGGCCCTGCAGTCGTTTCTACCTCGTCTCCGAGGATCTACAGTTCTCATCAGAACCGACAACACCACTTGCATGCAGTACCTAAACAAGCAGGGTGGTACAAGGTCTCACATTCTGTCCCAGGAAGCTCAAGACATCTGAAAGTGGCTTCTCCGGCACAATATCACGATCAAAGTGGAACATCTTCCAGGGGTCCAAAATGCCTGGGCAGATTCCCTCAGCAGGGCAAAGAAATCGTGTCACAAATGGGAGCTGGATCAAACAATACTGGACAATGTCTTTCAAAAGTGGGGCAAGCCAAATCTGGATCTCTTTGTCACCAAACACAATCGGAAGTACCTTTTCTTCGCAAGTTGGGAACCGGAGAAGGGTTCCTGGGGGAACGCTTTTATGATGAGATGGACGGGAATTTTTGCCTATGCATTCCCTCCTGTTCCTCTGATCCAGAGGCTTCTACACAAGATGAAGAAGGAACTATGCTGCATGATTCTGATTGCACCGAAGTGGCCACGCCAGCACTAGTTCACAGAGCTTTTCCTTCTCTCCAAGTGCAGGCCATTCCGCCTTCCGATACTGCCGGATCTCCTAACAATGAGCAAAGGACAGATTCTGCATCCTTGCCCAGCTTAACTGCAACTCCATGCTTGGTTCCTGGACTCACAGATTTTAGGGATGTAGACTTACCTCAAGAATGCAGGGACATTCTGAATAAAGCAAGAGCCCCTTCTACATTGCGGACCTATGCCTTAAAATGGAAGAGATTTTGTTGCTGGTGTTATAACAACAGCTTGCATCCGCTGGAATGTCCTCCCGATAAGGTTCTGCCTTATCTGTTGTCGCTTTCAAAGTCTGGTCTAACGTTTGCATCGGTTAAGCTGCATTTAGCCGCTATTTCTACATACAGAAGATCTGGGATGGCATCACTTTGTTCCAATCGTCTCATTAAGCAGTTCCTGAAAGGACTTTTCAGAACTTTCCCACCAATTAGAGCTCCTCCTCCAGAATGGAGACTAAATCTGGTTCTACAGCAACTGATGAAACATCCTTTTCAACCCATTCATAAAGCGGCTATCAAGTATCTCTCATGGAAGACTGCTCTTCTGTTGGCACTCACCTCTTCCCGACGAGTGAGTGAAATACAGGCGTTTACTATAAGGCAACCATATTTGAAATTTGCTAATGATTATGTCCTCCTGCGGACGAATCCCACATTTATAATCAAGGTTCCTACTACCTTTCATCTCAATGAGCTGGTAATATTGCGAACATTCTTTCGTAATCCAACTTCAGCAGCGGAGAAGTCATTGCATACCTTGGATGTCAAAAGATGCTTGAAATTCTACATATCTCGGACTGTGTCCATCAGAAAATCTGATCAATTATTTCTCTCGTATGGTGGACCCAAGCCACGCTCAGCTGTATCAAAAGCTAATATCTCAAAGTGGATTGCATCCGCCATTCAATTCTGCCATTGCAAGGCAGGCCATCCATTGTTAATCAAGCCTAAAGCTCATTCTATCAGGGCTATATCCTCATCTACAGCATTATTTGCTGGTGTATCTTTGGACAAGATTTGCCGAGCTGCAACCTGGAAGAGTGTGCATACTTTCACTCGGCATTATTGCCTGGATCTGGCAACAGAAGCTGAGTCAGCAGTTGGACAAGCAGTACTACGAAACCTCTTTAGATAAGGTAAGCCTTATGGCAAAAAATGTGTTTCTGATATTAAGCAAAGTCTTTATTGTATACAATCATTCTTCTGTATGTGTTTGACTTACTCTTTCTCACAAAATAGGTTTGTTTATACATACATATATATTTTGCAATGGTTTGACATGGTATCTCTTGAACTTCTTGTTATACCCACCATCCACTATACCTATAAGTGTTATTTACTGCTAGCTACTCTGATTCTAAGCATGTGAATCTATGAAAGATACCCCAATACTGGATAAGAAAACAAGTTACTTACCTGTAACTTCAGTTATCTAGTATTGGTATCTTTCATAGATTCAGATGCGACCCTCCCTCCTCCCCGGAGAGGCTTACCTTATCGTTATGGCATACTTATTGTCACTTGTGCTTCGAAAATCTGAGGGTTTGCCTCTCTGTGGGGAAGGTTCTAGGAGGGGCTGATGCCTAATTGGCTGGTTTCCAAGTTTGGTTCTTTTTGCAAAAGGACTAAGATAGGCTAGTGTAGTGACTTTGCTATCTACTGTAGCCAATGGTGTAATGTTATTATTACTATGATGTATATATTTTATTGTACCGCGAGACTCCCACCTCGTCGGCGGGGAGGATTCTAAGCATGTGAATCTATGAAAGATCCCAATACTGGATAACTGAAGTTACAGGTAAGTAACTCGTTTTCATCCATGCATCGCTTTTGTAGAGTATAGTTCAGTGATTCCGGAGGCCAGGGGCGTTCCCTTAGGCACTTCCTGTGTTAATGGACGGAGATTATCGGTGGCATCATTATTGTCCATGAGAATCATTCTAGTCTCAGGGGTTTTCATTTTAGGTTTTGAGACCTGGTTAAAAATGGGGAAGTTGGCGAGCCCCTCGCTTCAGAAGCTGGCATACTAGATGCCCCTGACCCGTCAAGCCCCGATCTCCTTTTAGCAAGACGTTGTTTTTTGGATTGGTTTTTGTTTCTTTCTCTCCCTCCTAGACAGTGGTGGTTTCGTGGGAAGATTAGATGGCAAGTAGGCGATGTTTAAATGGGCTGTGTCAGTGAGATCAGACTGCGTAATCGCTGATGGATTAGGCGTTAGACCTATGATGTTAGTGGACTCCGAGCCAGCTTTGGGATCACTTAGGCCGGTCGCCAATGACAAGCAAGGCAAGAAAGGTGAATTTTTGAGGTCTAATTCCAAGGAAGGAGAGAGAATTCTTCTCGCTAATGATGGGGCATCCAGTGTTGTAATACACCAGGACTCTTCAGAGGAAAAAACAGTTTGAGTCTCTTGAGTGGATTTCTGATTCCCGTTTCTATTGCTGTTGAGCTTCACGCTGTCCAAAAGCGCGCCCAGAATTTCTGGAAAGGATGAGAGTTTGTTAATTAGTGGACAGCAGGAACAAGAGTTTGAAATATCGGGAGGCCCTACAGATCTTTCAAGAGAGCTTAGCCAGGTCAGACAGTGCTGAAGCCAAAGTTTGAATTAAGTCAATCTGTAGTTCCATTTTCTGAGATTGCCATAGCAGAGCTGTTGCAATTGAGTCTTGCTTTACGTGAAGGGACTTCAACGAGACCGAGAAAGGACTTATAGGTCCCGAGGGGGACGCTGGTGGGTCCTTGGCTTCTTGCACAGTGCTGAAGGAGTTGTAGTGAGGCCTGAAGCCCGGTGTGTGGGTCAGGGAATCCTCGATTCGGGCTTCTAGGGAAGCCAAAAATCGATCGGATACGTTTTTAGGTGACGGGGGACTTTCATACTTTAGGCTCTTCCTTAAAGATGAGGAGTTGCTGGGCTCAATTTGAAGTGCACCCGGGCTGCATCGTGGTGCGGGCTTCCATAATGAATAAGCTGCTGCCGGGTCTCTGCAGCTTTCTTGAAGATTTAAAGGGGCGGGTAAGTTGCTGCCATGGACTTGGGCTTGAACTTGTAGTTTAGCTACAGTAGTTGTTACAATAGATTTTGTAAAGTCTAAGCCAGGGTCTGATGCAGAAAGGTTTCCAGCGCCGGTGGGATGAACTCTTAATGGGTCAATAAGAGTGTCCTGGATCGTGATGACATCCTCCTGGAAAAGCCGGTGCGGCTGATGATTCTCATGTGAAACGTGAGCCTCAGGTGAGCATAAGTGAGGACTCTCAGAAAGTGATCTTTTGATATGACCAGGGCTGTGGGAAGAGAGCTGGTTGTGGTCCTGGGTTTCCGCATCGCACTGCTATGTCGGAGTAGGGGCAGAGCCGGTTTGAGGAGCAGGTTTACTGAAAAACTCACTAATCCGTGCTTGTGACAGTTGGCCACCTGGGTATGACCCTTTATCTTTGGGGTGACAGCGACTGTTGTAGAGCGCCCCCGGGGGAGACGTGGTACCCTTTCTGCGTGGCGTGGGAGTTTCCTAAGTGGCATAGTGACTTGCCCCTCCATGAAGCTCCCGCGGGGGATTGCTTACAAATTAGCGAGGTGGAGCTTGCGCTCTCTCTGTCAGCAACCCCTCTGCGCACTTTCCAGTGATTGCTTACGCCAGTGAGGGTGGGAAACTAGCTGTAGGTTGTAAGCAGCCCGTCTGTATAACGTGGTAGTGGTAGTGGAAGGGGCTTGACGCCACCGGAGGCGCTAGGGTCGATTATGCCGTTTTGCGAGGCTATCCTCTCTCCTCTTCGCCTCTTTGCTGATAGGTGAGCAGAGCTAGGTGAACTAGGCCACTCCTCACTCCTTGCTAGCCAGCAGTCTTCACATGGATGGGTTCAAAGGCAATGGAAGATACCCTTTTTCCCCTCGTTGCCACCCAACTTGTGCGTCTCTCGTGTGCTAAAGGCGGTGTGGAAGCGGTTATTCCCCTCTGATGGTGTCCGGTCCAGTCCAGTCCGGGTCTGCCAGGGGTCGTCCGTAGGAGCGGGGTTTTAATCCCTGCTCTGCACCACTCTACACCGCTCAACCTACACGCTGCGTGGGCGTGAGGGAGGAAGAGTAGATGGTGAGCGCGCCTGAGGGACTGAGAGCGGGGGAGCAGGAAGGACTGCCGCTCCCGCACTGATCTGCGCGGCTTGACCCTGCTCAGCCCTCCTCAGCTCGACCCCAGCAAACCCAGCAGCCCTACTGTGGTGGAGAGAGAAACTACAGGGACCACAATCCACCACAAGCAGAACCCATAACAGCCTGGAAAAGTCTATTGGGCTAGCTGACAAGAGTACACTTTAATATTCCCCGATGCAGCACTTCCTTCAGCATGTGTGGCCAGAAGATGCCTTGAAGACCAGATTGTCGCAGGTGAATACCCACTTTCAGGTACGCGCTGTTCAGTGCCTCTGAGCTCACTTTCGCATGTCTGCCCGGTTAACAGCTGAACATGAACAGCGGGAACGGACACTCCGGCATTCTGGGCGGCAGGCAGGCACTATGAGCGGCCCCAACCACGGGGCAGAACAACCAGCAACAGGCAACAGGCAGTTAAGCCGCGGGCCGCAAACAGCAGCGGCGGCGCAGCGGCGCACTCCGGAACTCTGGGTGGCAGACAGGCAATCCGGGTGGCCCCAGCCGCGGGACGAACCGCTGAGAATAGGCAGCCAAAACCGCAAACCGCAGCGGCGGCGGGAGCAACAACGGGAGCGGGAGCACAGCAGTCTGCTTGTAGGAGTAGAGAACGTGTCAAGTAGGACTGATCATGAGGACTAATCATGTAATTTCAGACTAATTTAATTCTAGATGCAATCTGTTTGTGGCAACATTTATTAAAATGCGTTTGGTACATGCCACAAAAGTGCACTAACAGAAGGTCCTTGCATTGATGCAGAATTACACCTACCAGGCATTCCCTAGACCAGGACAGCATAATCCTAGAAAACGTGTGCGAATTCCATTTTCACATGAGCAAATATTTGCTTATGGAAACATTTGATGAGTGATTACACATTCACTGTCCATACACCCCCTGTTTCCCCACCGTCGAAAAAGTTGCACTTCTGTCTTTGTCAGGAATACCTTTCCATCCTTTTCCCAGTGTGGGAAGAGATTTGAAAGGATTTAGTGGTTACCCTTAAACAGCTTATAGGTGTGTGCTGACTCAGAGGTCATTCCAACCCCAGAACTGCCTCTTTCCGCCATTGTCCAGTACCCTATAGCGTAGATTCGGGGGAATGTAGCAACATCTTGCTAAAATCGAAACCCTGATTAAAAACAACCACCATTGAGCAGTTGTGTTCACCAATCTGCGACAAGGCTGTCAAGGCTCACAGCGGTGTCATTGGTGCACAGTATCTTCCAACCACATACCTACTTAGTATAGCACACTGTCCGTGTGATGAGTGCTTCAGCACTCCATATAGACGTAGTAAGTTATATACAAATACTTCAGTACAGTACACTATCTCACATGCAAATAATGTTGTTTCATTCTGTAGTTTTACATCCTCCGATTACATACCATCTCAAAAAGCCTACTCGCACTATATTCCTAAAACCTGCATGGAAATTGACCTTGATTGAAAACTATTGATCGTTTTACTTTCCTTTCCCTTCCATCAAAGCCTCTCCTTACCTACCAACCTATGAATGCCTCTTCTCTCTGAACATAGCCTTCACTAGGTTGCATGGTTTTCTGCATGATTTTTCATTATTGTATCTCTTCATATTGACCACAGTTAATTTCATAGAGCACATCTTCTTTTACTTTGAAACCATTCCTCTTCCCAAACAATGGCTAATTTCCCCCCAGCTTATCCATCCATCTCGCCAGTCATTTTGCACAACCTCACCCTCAACTAATGATACCATCTATTACCCATTGGTTTAATCTACCATAAATAAACTGGAGCAAATGCATAGAATGGTTTCCTTGAGAGTACAAGATTAATCCCAGTAGCTAAAAATAACTACCATCCATTGGATTAATCACTAACTTTGTTTTCTTAATTAGAGTGCCACCCACCACTAAACTCTTTAATACCTCGTCCGGAGTATTCGGAGCTATATGAATGCAAATACAATAAAATGCAATATAATATGAGTCCTGACTTAATGAGAGAGGCTGTTGCGAGAGATGACAACACTTTCATAGTTTCTCACCTCACTTATTGTCACCTAAGTGGAGATGTCGATCTTTTAACTGTATATATAGATTTATGAACCATCCCGTGAACAGAACAATATTTTATAAAATTCTACACCTCTGGTTTTAAACAATTGCTTGATATAAGATACTATACTGAATGTGTGGTTGTAAGATGTAAACAAGCAGGATTGTGTAAGGCTCATTAGGCAAACCTTCATTCAGATTCTGACGTTTTCTCTCACTGCAAGGAGCGTGCCTGGCTTTCATAGAAATCCTCTTCTGTACTAGTTGGGCAGTAGTTCTGCTATGGTGATCTAAGTCAGAGTGCAGCAAAATAATATTTGTAGAAGTGTTTAATTAGTCACATAACAATTTTTGTAACTGGTTAACTTTTGTTCTTTCAGGAGAAAATTGAAGCAGTTAATCAGGCCATATCTAATGAATATGATGTGCGAAGGAAAATGTTAATAAAACGTTTGGATGTAACTGTGCAGTCATTTGGTTGGTCTGATAAAGCTAAGGTACGTCTCATTGAAAGTGAGCTTAAAATTCTTTTTGAAAGAGAGCTATTGCCTGAAAGTAATGTGTTAAACTTGATTGCATTCAACTTTTTTTTGTGCAAAGTATAAAACTTAGAATTATGTTTTGTAAGAATGTTCAACTACATTTTGTGTAAGAGAGCCATCCTTCATTAAGACATTAAGAAAGATATTGTTTTGTTTTCAAGAGAACTCTTCCTAATAACACTTTAGTGATATCGAGGACCTTGACATTTATCTGAGGCATATTTGGTGTCAAAGCTTGAGCAGCCCCAAGGATATGTTGTGTTATTCTTTTTTTTGTAAAAATAGTTAAAGGAGCTACTTACTGTGCTTAGTTTGTACATTATATTTAGAGGGATCAGCTAGTGGACACATTAGGTAGATAAAAGTTAGGTCATCAAAACACATGTAAGCAAGTTTATGCTTGCTACCAGGTGGCCTTTCATTGTTTATTTTTTTTAGAATGTGGATGGACATGTGTGCTATCTAGGATATAGAATGTGTGCCAGACTTTCTAGGAAACATGGGACTCTTTACCACCCCAATTCTCTAGAAATTGATCTAGAGGGAACCTTTATGACATGTCTAATTATTATTTGGTCCATGACTTTTGCCACGAAGAAATACAAGTTAATCATCCCTTTATTGGATTTTTTGTAACAGAAAATTACTGGCATGATCCTCTATTACTACTGTCAACCTAGGCACAGCCACAGAACTTTTCCCTTGCTGATTTTCCTCACCCATTCCTGGTCCATCATTCATACAGGAGCCCAGCAAGCTAGAGCCAGAGTGTGAATGCCATTCACAAGGATGTCTTGTTTTGCAGCACTAATGAGGCTTTCCTGAAATCTCTTAATTGAATTTTACATTAATTCTCTACTGTGATGCCCAGGTTACTGGCAGATGTCTGTGTGGTTGGGCCGCCCTGCTGTTCTTGGAAGTTGTGCCAATGAAGTGATTAAAAGAGAATTCTTTTTTACCTGTTGTTTGTTTTACTTAAGTTCTCTTGCATCCCCGCTCTTTAGAGCTAAATAAGGTTTCTATTTACCAACTATATTTTAGCCATTTTTCAAAGTAAAAGAAATCCTCTCCCATTTAACTGCAGTTCATATACACAATCGGAAGATCACCAAATGAACACCAATATGAACTTCTAACAGCAGTGTGACTTCTAACTAACTTGTTATTAGTCTGCAAAAAATGAAAGTAAACTGTTGGTGCAATGCATCTTGTTTTCCACTAAACAGATCAACAATATAGTTCATAAGCACAATCAGGTTAAGCGGCAGGCCAAAAACTGTAAGAAGTGTCTCTGTATATACTAGACCAAAGTAAGGTACAGTGTGCACAGAGTCCACAGTCCCTAGAGGTATGGCAAAGGCTAAGTTAAGATATAACCTTACTCTCTAAAGTGGTAGCTTGGTAAAGCAGTAAGGCAGTATCAGATGACAATGTAAAGCATTTGTTGTAAACACTCAGTCAGCAAATGGTCTCACACACTCGAGAACTGAACTCTAGGCCAATTGTTTTGTATATAAAAATATATAGTTACTTTATTTTCGAACCGCAGTAGGTATCATAAATACTTTCTCAGAATGAGATGTTGCAATTGAATACTTTCAAATAGCAATCGACTTTTCAATGCAAGTTACAGTTGTTGCAATATGCAACACAATTTGAAACATAAAATAACATTGAGCTCAATGGGAGTTTTTAAGTAATGCAATAAAATTACTTTACGTATGTTTTTCTAACTCCGGGCTGGATCCTGGATTCAGCCCTGGTGCATTTCCTTTAAACAGTTGCAAAAAATCGTTCTTGTTACCCAGGTGATTTTTAAGGAATATTTGTAAGTTTGGAAAATCGACACTTAGAAGAAATTCTGGCAAAACAGGCAGTGTTCCTATGGAGGAAAATTGAGTTAACAGTAAATCACTGTTATAATTACTTTTTAGGGTCAGTGCTGGGTTAAAAGATACAGCATTGGGATCTCTTCTGATAACAGGTGAGCAATTTGGAATTCGTTGATCGGCTGATTTTTAGTGAATATTTTAAAGTTGCAAAACTCGACACTTTGAAGAAATTCTGAGTGAATGCCAGCCAATGTTACCCTATGGAGAAAATCAAATCAAGTTATCAGTCTTTGGGTAAGCACTCGGCTGGCAGAGTTAAGGTTCTAGGGGTAGACTCAGGGGTCTCCCAGGGAGGGTCAGGTAAGTACAGTTGTTACACCCTCAGCAGCACAGGGGCAGCCGGGTGCAGACTGAGTAGGCCCAATGTTGTCCTATGGAGGATAGGGGGCCCTCGGTTGGTGGCTGCTAGCAGGCAGGCCACGCGGCTGTGGGAGCTGAGCTTCTGGTCTCTTACACAGGGCAAGTGGGGAAGTAGAGTAGGATAGTTGCTGCACTTCCAGGGACACTCGGACGGCTGAGTGCAGGGTGCTTTTGGGACTTTGGGCACCCAATGTTATTCAACGAGAGAACTGGAAGTTGAACAAAGGCTGCAGGCTCGAGGACGGAGATTCTTCAGGTGCGACCACCATTTCAAGAGGTAAGTTGGGATCTTGGAGGGTAGGTAGACACCCAGGAGTTGGGCACAGGGGGCCGAGGGGCACCGGGTGCAGGGGTGTCTTTTGGCGTTGGGAAATCTTACCCTCAGCTGGTCGCGGTTGGAGGGGTCCCTGGTTGGGAGGCTGCAGGCATCGTCAGGATCATCAAGGATCGCCTTGGGTGCTGGATTCTGGGTCACAGTCGCCGGGGGTAAGTCCTCTGGGTCTTTGTCCACTCAGGCACGGGCCGGGCTCGGCGGGTGCAGAATGTGCTGGTTTTGCGGTTCCTGGCTGGTTGTTGCTGTTTGAGCAGAACCACTACTCACGGAAGTACCAGTCTTTAGATGAGCAAGGCAGTCCGATCCTCTGGGGTTTTCGAGGTTACTGACCACAGGAGCAAGTTCAAGGATCAACAGGCCGGTAAGGCTGGGACCAAGTCAGTTGGTGTCGTCCTCTTGTTAGCAGCTGCACGGCAGGTCTTCTTTCTTCTTGTTGTTCTTCTTGTTTCAAAATTGGGACCTGAGTAAGGAAGGTTCAGGGTGCCCCTAATACTACATTTAGGGGCGTTACAGGTCGGGCAAGCGCAGGAACAAATGGATCCCTGTCCTAGGTGAGTATCCCAGAGTTGTGCTTCACCTCGCCTCTCCCACCTGAGGGGTGGGGTTGGCAGAGGCTGGCACACCCCCTTTCCTCATGTAGTGTTTCCCGCCTATCTTCCTGCCCGAGTGGGGGTTAGACCCGGTGGGGGCCAGTTGCTGAGTACAGAAAGTGACCTGGAGAAGCTCACAAAAGGCGGCATGCCTTTGAAGCTTCCCCTGCCCATCGTGGGGGAGGGGCTTGGCACCTCGTCTCAGGATGTGCATTGTTTCAGGCCCCAGAGAGCGACAAGCTCTCGACCCAGGGGTCCAGAAACATGTCTGGCGGTGGCAGCCTCGGTAGCCACTCAGTCAGGACACTGGGAGTTGGTTAGGTTTCAGGGGGCATCTCTACAGGGGCGCAGCTAGAGCTTGAGGCGCCCGGGGCTATCCCTCAGATTGCCGCCCCTTGGGGGGGGGGGGTGCTGGGGAAAAAGGACGGTGAGCACACTGGATACCACTCCCTCCTAGCTGTCCTGCCTGCAGATGCCTAGCACTCGCACAGTTTACCAGGGGGGGGAGGCTCTTTGTGAACTTGCCTTGCCACCTTCCACCAACCCCTGGCTAGACCTGCTCTTTATCTCTCACGGACGGAAGCACCAACATTAAATATGCCTGCTATGATCCCCCAGTGTGCAAAAGTAAGCAGTTCAAGAACACAAGCATGTTCTCTAGCAAAGCAGCAGACACTACTGCAGGTTCGGGCATAGGAGCTCCCTGGGAGTGCTCTAATGATGCCATTCTGCCCGGTAGCGCAGGTTAGTGGCCCGGGCCAGTGGCGGTTCGACATGTTTCTGGCAAATAGCTGGAATATCTTAAAATAAACAATTCTATGCCATATATGTTTTCAAATTAGACTTACAGCCTTCTGCATGACACACATTGGTACGCTCTGTCATAGCTTGGGGCAACTTACCGGACCCTGGCCAGGGTGGTTGGACGCTGAGCTTTAGAATTATCACTGCTAGTCAGTGTCTCAGAAAAGGTATTTTTTATATAATACCGCCTACATAGGTAGGCTATGTGTACCTCAGTCAGCCTCTTCTCCTGAGGCTTGTCCTAACCCCCCCCTCCCAATCATGCCTCATTGTACTGTAATGTTATGTGCTTAAAATAGCCATGCAACTTACCCTCAGCCACAGGTTAATAATAGCTGGTGGCGCCTTACTGTAATCAGCAAATTGATTTTTAGTAAATGGCTCAATGTGTCTTTTTTGATAAACATTACACTTTGCGGACAAATTGTGATCCCTAGCTATGTGTGCCATTCCATTTCTGGTGCTTTCCGGCTATTTTAACAGATCTGTTTTTGTAGTACCACATTTTCCATTTTCTTAATGCTGAATTTGTGAACGCTTTTTGTTTTTGAAAATGTGATCTTCTGACAGTTTATGAACTATATATATATTTTTTATAACTTTTTATTAGTACGTAAACAATTACTGTACATACAAAGAGCACTTATATTGTAACTTCAATCACATTTTTGGATCTAAATCTTATCCATCATATAACATATATCAATCTTAACTGACAGTGAACAAGTAGCCACATATTATCCATTCTACAAGCCTCGGTATGCTCCCCAAATCTTATCCCCTTTATTAGGGCACCCTGTGCTCTTATAAATCGTCAATTACGCTTGCGAGCACGAGTCTAAATTGCTTCACCATTCCTCCACTGTCAGGATGGCAGTCGCCCACCATTTCCAAAATTTCCATTAGAACCTAAAGGGTTTCTCCTGATAACAGTGGTAAATGATGATTGGCCAAGACATGTAAAGCAATGGTTGGCGCTGGCAGCAGCGGTGGCAAAGCCAAATGTGTCAAAGAAATGGCACCCCAGCGGAGAGGTCGCTACATTCTCTGGATGTACAAAGGTGCTTAAAATGTTACTTGAATCACACCAAACGATTCCGTAAATCCTCCCAATTGTTTATTGCTTTTGGCGGTCCTCAGAAGGGCCTCCCTCTTTCCAAACAAGGGATTGCAAGGTGGATTACGAGTGCCATTCTACATTGTCATAATTCATCTGGAAAGCCACTGACCAGCAGGGTTAGAGCACATTCCACAAGATCGGTGGCTTCTTCAACAGCACTCTTTGCGGGAGTGCACATCAAGGACATTTGCAGAGCTGCGACTTGGAGCAGCCTGCACACCTTTACAAAGCATTACTGCTTGGATTCCTTGCAACAGGAAGATACGGCTGTAGGCCAAGCGGTCCTGAGGAACCTCTTCCACGAATTGTTGAGCTTTCCTTTCTATCCCACCTTCCTTTTATTCTGCACATTTTTGTTCTCATGTGATAACGGCTATTGCAATGTTTATTTATGCCACAAAATGTGTTTATGGCTGACTGCTTGCTACTCTGATACAAAGCATGGGAATCTATGAAAGTTCCAATACTGGGGCAAGAAAACAAGTTACTTACCTGTAACTGTGGTTCCCCAGTATTGGTAACTTTCATAGATTCCCATGCGCCCACCCACCTTCCTGAGGAAAGCTCAGTCTTCTGCAGATATGGTGACTGTTACACAACGGCTACGAAAATCTGAGGCTCTGAGGTTCCTTTAGGAGGGTTCTATGTGGTGAGGCTCTTCTGATTGGCTGATGCCTAAGTTTGGTCTCTTTTACAAAAAGAGGCGGATATGCTACAAAAGGGGAATGAGACCTAGGCCTTTTTCTTTCTCTTTGTACCTACTGCTATGTTATTTTGTTACAGAGACTCCCATTCCGACGACAGGGAATGATACAAAGCATGGGAATCTATGAAAGTTACCAATACTGGGGAACCACAGTTACAGGTATGTAACTTGTTTTCATACTGCTCAACCAGGACTCAGTAATCTTAATAGCCCCAGACTGACCAAGTTGGGTGAGGTATGCAGACCTCATTTACCTCTCCATGTGCCCTCCACTCTGTTTCTGTTACAGGACAGACCTCTCACAGATGCAGGGACAGGCTCTACACCTCAAGAGCCTCCACCTACATGATTGGGGATTGAATATGGCAACCTTTCCCCTGAAGTGGTGTACATTATTTTATCTTCCAGAAAAAACTCGACCAAATCTGCTTGGCCTTACATATGGGCTATATTTGCTAGATGGTGCAAGGACAATTCCTTAGACCCTCTTTAAGCTCATCAATTCGATATTTTTTGTTAAGCTATTTCTTAAGCCTGGCAGAGCTGTGCAGTTGCCAGAGTTCAAAGTTATTTATCAGCCCTTACGGCTTTTACATGTTTGGCTCATCAACCATCTCTGTGTAAACCCCCCATTGTCTTGAGATTTATTTAGGGGCTTAAAACAAATTCCCTTCCCACTTCCTTTATTATGCCTCAATGGGATCTTAATTTAGTTCTTCATATCTCGTGTTCCCTGTTTGAACCTCTTCACAATTGTCCGTTACAACTATTAACATCTAAGACGATTTTCAAAGTGGCCTTCACGTCTGCAAGGTGGTTTAGTGAGCTTCAAGCCTTCAGCGTGGAACCTATATTAGTGTCCTCCTTTCATGACAAGTTAGTTTTGAAAACCAGGGCTGACTTCCTGGCAAACATGGTCACTCTTCCACTAAAGCCAATCCATAACTCTTTCCACGTTTTATCTTCCTCTTCATCCAACTAAATAGGAGTGAAGCCTTCATCATCTCAATCCCAAAGATCTGTTGGCTTCTACGTGAATAGAACACGTGAGCTCAGACTGATTGGCCATCTCTTTGTAGGCTACTTTGGAAAGATGTAAATGCGCAAGGCATTCCACAAGTTGGGTCTTTCCAGATGGACTATCCTGCGCATCAAGATCTGCTATGCCATGGCACGCAAGTAACCTCCAGAAGGTATTCTTCCTCATTAAACTATGCACAAATGTTTTACCCCAACCCTTGTTAGAGGATCCCCTGTGGCAGACATTTGCAGAGCAGCAGCCTGGTAGTTTCTTCTCACTTTTGTGAAAAATTACTGTTTGGATTGTGAAGTTTTTGGTACAAGCCGACATGCACCCACCTCCGGGTGTGGGATTGCTTGTTCGTTCTATTCAAAAAGTGAGGAGTCTGCAGACAGATGTATTCAACAGAAGAACAAGTTACTTACCTTCGGTAATGCTTTTCGTGGTGGATACAGTATCTAATTGCAGATTCCTCACTGACCCACCCTCCTCCCCATAGTATGCCAGGGTATACGAAAAGATCTTGATCATCAGATCATTTATATCTTTACTTCACTGAAAACTGCACCTTTACCTTTTGATTTTAGCTTAATCTGTTAGATTCGTAGGCATGTTAAAAAATAGATGGAAACTGATGTAATTTTACCACTGGGAGCGCTTTATGGCTCCAGTGACTTAACTTGGTGCCGGGTGCAAAGCCATGATTTAGCCAGCGCCCCCTACAAACCTATCTGGCTTGATTTCGACATCCTACCTCTTGACTTTGATAATATCAATAAGATATTATTTGGGAATAACTCTATATCAGAGTTCTTCAAACTAAGCCCCCGTGCCCCTTGGGGTCTGTGAATGTGTTCCTGGATGAGTCTGCAATTAAATGTAAATGTATATAACCTTGAATTGCAAAAAGTGTGTTACCAGGCTGACTTCATTTATAAGCAGCTGTTAAAGTCCATTAAAAAGTGTGAGGACAGTACTACTTAGTGGCATGTGGCAATGTCAGTGAGTGTGAAGACCGGGTCAAAGACATGGCTAAAAAGAAGAAAAAATTCAGCATTTTATTTTTTTGTTTTTATTTTTTCACCATCAGGTAACTGCATATACATAAAGGGCACACTTTAAATTAGAAACAAATGCTAGTTAAACTAATCAAAAGGAAATGTACTTTTACCTTATTAAACCTCAGTTGGGTAATGTGATCCCTGCAGATGTCTTTGTGTGTGACCAGAGTCCCAGAAATAATTCATATCTGATAGAGATGTCTAGCCACAGATTCCATACCTTGGAATTATCCCCAGACTAGATCGAGAATTTTTTTTTGAGCAGTACCCCTGTGCACCGGTAGGTGGCATCACAAATGCGGGAAGTGATGTGTGCGCTGCCTATATAGGTTTTAGGGGTGCCGCTCGAGTGTCAAACATTGTTCTAACTCTGTCCCTGGTGTCTGTAGCTCGCTACTGGAGTAGCTGGGAGCCAACGTATCATCTGGGGGCTGTTTGCTGCTGAATCCGGCCGCAGTGGAGGTGAGAGGCGCGGCGAGCGGGACTGCGAGGTCCAGCACTCCTTGCAACACCGCCAGCTGGTTCCTCTTCCCGCCGCGCCGCGCCCCCTCCCAGTGCCACGCCCCCCAGCTATACCTAGGAGCACCTGGGCACGCGCATCGCGGGACGCGCGCGGGGCGATCCCCGGGGCGAAGACCGGGCAAAGAGCGGGCCGTTCTAGGCCGTTAGAGGCCGGAAGAGACCGGACCGGCCCACCCCTCTAACGTTTCCCGCTCCTTTGCCCTCTTTTACTTACCCCACTATGGCGACTAGATCTTTACGGAGCAAGTCTGCCCAACAAGGCTTAAGTACTCTGGAATTTTTTTTCCCAAAAGCGAGTTCTCAAATTAGCATTTGTCACTCATCTACAGACTCTCACCTCCTGATGGGTCCCGAAAGCGTGTTTCTGGACCATGGGGAAACTCTCTCAACAGATGTTAGTACACCCATTCCCCCGGACGTTACCCATATGTTACTACTGGACAGTATTGATCAGACTATTGAGTCGGTCCTCCAGCAGCTAAGAACTCCCCTTACACAGAGGGATAGGAATTCCCCCCGCCCACCTGGGATTTCCGACCATTCTCCCATGTCGGATAATATGGGAATAGACATGCTCGAAGCGGGTCAGGCCGTGCTGCCTCTAGAGCCTGCAGACAGTGGGGTGGAACAACCTACAAAAAGGAAAAGGTCCAGGGAATTAAAGGGGGCAAAAAGGGCAAAAGTTGACATAGTTGAATCAACCCATGATGATAGCACAGACATTTCGCTTTCCCCTGACCTTATCGTAGCAGGGTCTAGGTCAGATCTCGGGGGCTCTTCAGCTCCTGTGTCACTACCATTGCCGTCGGGCCCATTTATCTTTGGTGGGGCAATTTCTAACAGCGCAGATACAATAATTAATTCACTTACAGCCATCATTAAAAATCTGCTAACCCCCATCTCAGCTAGATTGGACGCCATAGAGAATCGACTCCAGTCCCTGGGAAACAACCACATTGGGAAAAGTCCTGGGTCAGTTACAAATGTTTCTATAGCCACCGGGGATCCACCTGGGAATAGACCACTGTCTCCTGTAATGCCCAAGGCCCCTAATAGGGTATCGCTGAGCACAATCGGTGCGTCTGCTTCTCAGACGCGCCCTTTGTCATCTTCAGCGCCTAGGCCCCCTGTCCCGGCTCCTAGGAGATCCAAGCCGCCTCCTGCGCCGCAATCGGGGGGGGGGGGTAGCGGGTGCCACCAATGGCCCGACTGGTGGTATTGCTCCCCCGCCTGATAGGCGCAGGGTGGTTAACCTGCCCCCTGAAGCGGTTCCTTATACGGCAATTATGGTAGGAGTTCCTGAGTTAACTGGTGGTATAAGGGAGACCCAAGATTCTCTACGTAACAAGGTTATCAGTTGGCTTAGTATCAATAGGCCGCTGCCCCTGAACCTGAAAGGTGAGGTCTTGATGGTAAGGAGGATTCCATGGATTGGCCCCACTCTAAAGAATAGGGTAGGGGACTGTATCATTCTAAGCTTCAAAAGCCCACACGTCGCAAACTACATCTGCAACTGGCTTGTAAGGCCTGACAAGTCCAATATTGAGTTAGTACCCCTTTCATATTTCTACCCTAGTGACAGTAATACGGTGGTAGGGAGTAAGAAGGGGTGGACTAGAGTGGGCTTTGCTGTAGATGGCTCGCGCTATAGACCTAGGCATTATTTACCACCTGCCCAGACCAATTTTATACACCCTAATAGATTTTCCTGCTTGGATCAGGTCGAT
The DNA here is from genome assembly GCF_964261635.1 of Lissotriton helveticus. NCBI lineage: Eukaryota > Metazoa > Chordata > Amphibia > Caudata > Salamandridae > Lissotriton > Lissotriton helveticus. Next base: position 1,468,256,493 of record NC_136067.1, read on the forward strand.
TGACCACAAGCCAGGGAAACTCCTTCTGGTCCTGAGAAGATGGTGTATGAGGTGGTGCAAAGTCTCGTGGGTCCGGGTACAGCCCCTGTGACTGATCTCACCCGGCATGATATCGCCAAAGAGCGAATGGCTGACACGGCTGATACGGCTGATAGTCTGGGACAACTGGGACCCTCACCTAATACCAGGTCTGCCCACATTCTGCAACCTGGGGTGGCGGATCTGGTCGGGCCTTCCGCCATCGCGGTTTGTAGCACTGGCCCCCTAGACACTAATTCACCCATGGCCTCCGTGCAACCATCTTCTGGAGGCCAAGGTAGCCTGCCACTTGACCAGGGGTTGAGAATTCTCTCCTGGAATGTGGCAGGAATTGCAAATAAGGTGGGTACACCGGAGTGGGATCAGCTAGTAGCTGACAGTGATATCCTCCTCTTTCAGGAAACATGGGCGAGGGATACCCAGTCTAGGAGAGGGTTCGAAATATTTGAAATCCCTGCCAAATGGAGTGGGAGGGGGAGGCCATCGGGTGGCTTGGCAATCTGGATTGCGAGTCACACTGGGTGCCAGGCGGAGCAGGTTCATACGTTTTCGCAGGACATTCAGTGTGTTCGGCTCACATGGCCCGGCAAACCATCGTGGGCCATTGTTAACGTCTACTCGCGACCAGTAGCCACGCCAAATGAATCACCAACCATAAACGATCTGTCCTCCTTTCTGGGCCAACTTCCGGGAGACCTCAAGGTGGTGCTTGGAGGAGACTTCAATTGCCACTTTGAACCTCTGGAGGGGCTACTGGATGGTGCCCTTACGGCCGAGGATGATTACTGGGGGGTGCCACCCTCGTCTTCTCCCCACCCCAAAGCCTGGTCCCCCCTAGCACTACAACTCATGTCTCTTACCCTGAATTGCGCACTGAGGGCCTGTAATGGTCGTACCTCTTCCGATACCCCCTCAGTGTGCACTTTCAACAGAAGGGGCCATGAGTCGAGGCTAGATTACATCATGGTGGACATTACACTCTGGCCAAAAGTCCTCGACTTTAGGGTGATAAATAGGGCAGATAGTGATCATAATGCCCTTTGTTTAAACATCCAGTGCCCTCTGCCCTCGGCGGCCGTATCCCCAGTAGATCGAGGGGAAGACATGGGGGAATTGCTCCTCACAACAAATAGGCGCCGGGTCAAGTGGGGGAAGCTGGTGAGCTCAGAAGAGGCCATTAACAAGCTGTATGAGCTGGCACTCCCAAGGTTCATGGAGGTGGACGCACTTCTGGATGAGCCAAGGATCCCAGAATATAATGAGAAACTGGGTAATATACACCAGGATCTAGTGAGGGATTTGGCTGAGGTATTTTACCCAGTGGTGCCAACTCGAAAGAAAAAGACCCATGTTCCCACCTGGTATACCTCCTCTTGCAGGGCAGCGAAATCTGAGCTTATTGCTGCAATAAAAGAGGGGTCCAATAAGGCCAAGGTACGTGACCTCAGGAAATGCTATAAATCAGTGATGGTGACTGCCAGGTCCGAGTGGGACTGGAACCACTGGCAGGATCTCCATGATGCCCTAAAAGCTAGGGATTCCCGGAAATTTTGGGCCCTTGTAAACAATGGGACAGGGGAGCTCAATAAAGCAATCGAACCTAATATTGCCCCCGCGGTCTGGGAGGCCTATTTTGGGGTACTGTACCAAGACACTGACTCCTGCCCTGACATAGTTCTGCAACCGCCCCTGGGCTCCCAGGTTTCTGGCATGAAATTTTCCTTGGGGGAAGTGGAAGTTGCCCTGGATCATTTACCATTGGGGAAGGCGCCAGGCCTGGATAGGTTACCCGGGGATCTTTTTAGGCATCACCCGGACATCTGGGGTCCATACCTTCTCATTCTTTTTAATGCCATCCTAGGAGGTATGGCGATCCCCGGGTCATGGCTGGGGGCAGAGATTGTACCAATCCACAAGAAGGGATCTACTCTCCTCCCCGCCAACTACAGGCCCATTAGCCTAATTGATGTGCCCCAAAAGCTTTTTGCGCGCCTCATTCTAAACCATCTCATAGACTGGGTGGAGGACAATGACATCATGAGCCCCCTTCAGGCTGGCTTCAGGAAGAACACGTCGACCATGGACCAAATTTTCCGCCTCCTTCTCCTATATTGGAAGACGGTTACGCTAGAGGGAGGACGGTTGTACATGGTCTTCGTGGACCTGAGGTCAGCCTTTGACCTCGTCCCCAGAGGCAAGCTATGGGAGGTTTTGCACAAGCTAGGAGTACCCCCCCACCTTCTTAGTATCATCATCAGGTTGCACGAGAACAACTTTGCACAAGTAAGGTGTGGGAGGGATGGAAAGCTCTCGGGCAAATTCCCGGTCCGCCGAGGCGTCAGACAGGGCTGTGTCCTGGCCCCGACCCTGTTCTGTCTGTACATCAACAGCGTCATTCAACATCTTGACGCTGTTAAAGACAATGACGCCCCGCTTCTGGCAGGCAGGAGGGTCCCGGCAATAATGTTTGCCGACGATACCCTCCTGCTTTCCAAATCCCCCATGGGGATCCAGAGGATTCTGGACGGTTTTGGCATTTTCTGTCGCCAGCATGGGTTGGAGGTGAACACGGGAAAAACTAAGTTCATGATCTTCAACCCCCCCACCAAAACTAGACCCAATCCTACACTGGGGGATACCACTCTTGAGAGGGTCTCGACCTTTATATATCTGGGGGTATCACTGCAAGAAAATTTATCATGGGACTCCCAGGTGGCAAGATCTAGGTTGAAACTTTCTCAGCTATCGGGCGCACTCTTGAAGGTGGCCAATAAGTCCACCTTTAAGCCTGTAAGCCCGGCCCTGGAAACTTACAGGTCCCAAGCGAAGGCAGCAGCCTCCTATGGCAGTGAGCTGTGGGGACACAAAGCAGGGAAGGTCATGGCAGGGGTGGAAAATTGTTTTCTGAGACACTTACTTGCTCTTCCGCAAGGCACGCCCCTCCTCCCCTTAAGATTCGACCTGGGCCTTCCCTCTATTGCTGAGGATCTTCTGTCGAAGCCTGTGAAGTTCTGGCATCGGATTTGGACCACCGAGGAACTGCATCACTATAGACAGGACCTTATTCATGTCATGAGGTTGAATGCCAACTACAAAATTCCCTGGCTGGCATTTATCAAGTCGGAACTGTTTAGCTTGAATCTGCCAGACTTATGGGATGACCCAGCTCAGGGCTGCCAAAGGATCTCGCGAAAAACCCTTGCCCAGCTGTATAAGAATAAATACCTTGCTGACATGCTTAATGCTCATGACAGTGGCACCTTGACGGGACGTTTTTTAGAATCCAAAAATTCCTACGTGTTTGAACCTTTTATGGATTTTATTTTTCCTCTCTTGGCGAGGAAATTGTTCCTGCAATGGAGGTTTGGTACACTCCCTACTAAAGTATTCACTTACAAATGGTCTGCAGGGGCCGACAAACTCTGTCCATGCTGTAAAGCCCACGACGAAGATGATCTGCACATGTTTTGCTGTCATGCTTACCGGAGCCCGAGGAGGCGCTGGATAGCACCCCTGTGTCGGAACTTGGGCTTTAGGAAGTACCCACAGGCTTACAGGGTCATGAAGACCAACACTCTGGGCCATATTGTGTTTGCGGTTTCCAAATTTTTAATGGCAGCATGGACAATAAGGAAGAAATTGTCCCCCTGACTTACATTACCTCGCATCGCGTACCCTATGCAGGCCCAGCAGGACCTTTTATTGTAAATACTGTGTTTTAAATTCATGTACTGCTTTTTACTGCATTTTTTATGGCCCTTGTGGCCGAAATAAAGAATTTTTGGAATATAGGTACCACTACAGCATGCTGGCATCCGTTATTTTCTCTCCGCACCAAGCAGTGCAGATCTGGAGAGGGTTAACCCCAGTCAATTTCTGACAGACTTTTTAAAGATGTTTCTGCTGTTGTGGCAAGATGTCAAATAGGAAGGCAGACTTCAAGCCCTGTGTCTGTCCCCAGCAGATGTCGGTGATGAACCTGCACCTTGTTTGCCCTGCTGCCTCGAGCATGACCACGACTCAAAGACCTGCATTGACTGCTGCGCCATGCACTCCAAACTCCTTCCTGCCTGACGTGTGCTGTTGCGATGTCCCGGGATGGGTCACAGAGCCCAAGATACTCATCACACTCCAAGTCGTCTTTAAAAAAGTCCCACAAGCGCAAGAAGAGTAAGAAGTCTAACCAGTCTTCGACTATGCCCCATCCATCTCAGTTGTCTGATGAGACGAGGGAGGGAGCGTCGTCATTTAAAGCCTAGGTCCACGGTTGAGCCTGGGCCAGCTCTGCACCTCCTCGAGTTTCGGGGAGCGGAGTGACCCCTGCCCAACTTTGCGAGTTCTATTATGCCTTGCACCTCATATTTAGGAATCCGGTTCCCGCCAGTGCACCTTCAGGCCCTGCAGGTTCGGGAAAGGACCCCACTGTTTCTAAACCAGTGGTTCTGCTCCCAGCTCGAGTTAGGGGCCCTGTTTCTCAATCCAGCGCCCCTACAAGTGGCTCCAACATGGACTCTTATGGAATATACGCTCCAGACCAGGACCCGTTATTAAGGAAGGACTGACCCACCGCCAGACTCGGTCAATATAGCCGCTGCCCGGAAGACACACACTGCCGCTGCCTCCTCATTGGTTCCCCCAGATAAAGACAGCAAGCAGATGGTCTCATTGCAAAGAAAGATGTGTGGCGCATCTGCTTCTTTTATGAAGGTTGCTAGCGCATCTATCGTGCTAGGGAGATATGACGGGTCTCTTAGGGGCTCTCTGTCCTGGTTTACAAAAAATCACCTAGGGATGACAGGCAGGACTTCCAAGAGATCCTACAGGAAGGGGGTCTTGTCTCCAACCAGGTAATTAGTGCAGCTGTGGAAGCATCCGACGGCTGCACATAGGTATTCTCCTGGAATCTGCACCAGAAGATCTTCATTGCTTCACGTTACAGGACGTTACTCACAGGCACAGCAGCGGACTCTTAACCTTACATTCACTGGAAATTCTCTCTTTGGGCTCACACAGAGGAAGAAATGTCCAAAATGAAGACAGAGCTAGATACACTCAAAGCCATGGGTCTTGATAAGCGGAAGAACTTCTGTTGAAGGTACTGGCCCCATGTTAGACCACCCTATCAACAGAGGGTTCTAGCCCCCTCATTGGGACCCGCAACACCACCAGCAACCTCGGTCTCATCCCCGCAGACCAGCTCGGGGAACAGGAGCTAATCCAGCATCCTCTTCCAAAACAGCAGCCAAACAGTGAGCTATCGTTCTTCCAATATCTTTTACCCACTCTCATGGGGGGTGGGTGGGGGTGTATCACGAGACACCTGGACGAGTGGCTATCCGTCACAAGCAGCAAATGGGTCTTGAATATTGAGCAAAATGGTTACTCACTACGGTTCAAGCCTTCTTCTCCTGCTGTCCCACCTTCAAAAACCTCATGTCACCAGCGAGCCCTCTTACCGAGCGAAGGCTCCAGTCTGCTTTGAAAGGAGGCCACAGAGGAGGTGTCAATATCCCAAAAGGGGCTAGGAATATACTCTTGATATTTCCTAATAAGGAAAAAAGGCCCAAACAGAGAATTCAGACCTATTCTGGACATATGACTCCCAAACAAGTTCATACACCTAGATGATTTCAGAATGCTTGCCCTTCACCAGATCTACTTCCAACTCCATCAGGGGGACTGGATGTGTTCCATCGATCTTCAGGATGCCTACTTTCACATCCCAATTGCCACAAAACACCGGACGTTTCTGCAATTCCAAGTGGCATCCTAACACTACCAGTACAAGGTGCTACTGCTCGGCTTGAAATCAGCGCCGGCACATTCTCGAAATGCATGGCCATCGTAGCAGCATCCTTAGAGGAGGAGAATATTTGTCTAACCATATTTAAACGACTGAGTTGTAAAAAGCTCCTCCCCAGATCAAACGAAAGGCATTATCAGATCTGCATAGAAAGCCTCCATTATCTAGGTCTCCAGATCAGTTTGAAGAAATCGACACTACCTGGGTGCAACTCTGGACACAAAAGTTATCTAAGCAAGCAAGGGGGTACTCATACTCACCCCCTGTTTCTGGAAGCGCAGGCCATCTGGAAGTAGCTAAAAGCCAAGAATATGACAATTTCATCTATTCAACTGCCAGGAGTACAGAACATTCAGGCGGACTCTCCCAGTTGCAATTCCGCCAAAACACTGGACTGGATTTTTCACGACGATGTCATGCATGACATTTTCCAAGAGTGGGGGCATCCGCAAATTGACATGTTTGTAGACAGAGCCTTCAAAAAATGTATGACTTCGCTTCCAGATTGTACTGACCAGGAACATAGGGGAATGCCCTTTTGATAAACTGGTCTGGGACATTTCTTTACTCATTTGCCCCCATTCCGCTGATTCCTGCAGTCATTAACGAACTGTACCGAGCCAGGACCAGAATAATCCTCACACCACCAGAATCGCCTCGCCAGTGTTGGTTCTCCTCCACTTATCAGAAAGACCACACAAAGTTTTGCCATGCAGACAGGATCTCCTCTACAACCTCGAAGATCTAATTTTCCACCCAAACCTTCCCTCGCTGAGCTTGACAGCATGGCCCCTGAATTCCTCCATTATGGACACTTAGACCTCTCGCAGGAATGCATGGACATTCGTAAGGAGTCCAAAAGACCATCAACCAGGCCCTCCAATGCGTTCAATTGGAAGAGGTTTTATATGTTGTGTGTTCAAAATTATCGTCATTCAGTTCTGGTGCAGTAGGATGTAACCTTACCTTATGTCCGCCACTAAGCTAAATCTGGGCTGCAATTCTCCTGTATTTAGGTACATCTTGCAGCTATTACTGCTTACATAGTCTTCTATACAGACTTCTTTCTTTCAAATGCCTGTGGTAAAGTTTTTTTTTAGAATGGTTGAAGAACATTTTCCCACCTGTATGTTCTCCTTCTCCTCCTTTGGAACTTAGGGGCCTATTATGATGGCGGACGAACTTGAGTCCGTCCGCCACCATAGAGCAGGAGGGAACCTCCGCATTGCCTGCGGAGTTCCCTCCTGTGCAATTAGGATGTGACCGCCACCCTGGCGGTCACATCCTCTATTTTTACCATTGCGGCGGGTGCGGCTTCAAGCTGCATCCGCCGCAATGGTAAAAATGCATACATTGCATTTGTATGCAGAAAGCGGCAGGCACCACGCGGTGCCTGCCGATTTCTGCATACAAATGCAGGGGGGTACCATAGGTACCCCCCATGTGCACCCCCCACCCCCCCTTCACCTAGGGGACCCGCAACGGGCCCCCGCAGTGAAGTTACACATGCTTTTCCACGGCGGAAAACCCGCCGCGGAAAAGCATTTTTTAAACCCCATCCTAATATGGCGGACGGTGTCTGAGAGACACCGCCACCATATTAGGGCTTTTCCGCCGCGGTTGTAAGCCAACCGCGGCGGAAAAGCTGCGGACGGAAACCAGGACCCACCAGCCATCCTAATGTGGCGGTGGGTCTTTGGTGGGTCCGCTGCGGTTTTTCCGCATCCTCCGGGCCGGCGGTGGCTTCCGCCGGCCCGGAGGATGCGGAAAAACCGCAATCATAATAGGCCCCTTAATGTGGTCCTTTCGAAACTCATGGGGCACGTTTTTTAACTTTATACATAAGGCATCTTTACAACACCTTACCTGGAAAGCTCCTTTTCTGTTCGCTATTACGTCAGCATGTACAGTCAGTGAAATTCAGTCTCTATGTGCTAAAGAGCCTCACACAGTTTTTCGTGCTAACTAGGTGGTCATGTGAACACATCCGTTTCCTTCCCAAGGTGATCTCTGATTTTACATTAACCAGACTATTTCACTCCCAACTTTCTTTCCTAATCCTTCTGCGCCAGCAGAAAGAGCTTTACATTTGTTAGATCTCAAAGGTGTCCTGAACGTTTACTTCGAAAAGACCAACGACATCAGGCAATCAGACCATCTATTTGTCAACTACGATCCAATGAGGACAGGCATAGCTTCTTCTAAACAGATCATCTTGAGCTGGATAGTCTCATGTGTAGTATTCTCCTACAAGTTGGCAAATAAACACTTACTTGACAGACCTAAGCCCCATTCTACAAGGGACAAGGTGGCAACAGCTGCTCTACTAAGAAATGTCCCCATCTCCGAAATATGCAAAGCTGCTACTTTGAGATTAGCGCATACTTTCACTAGGCATTACTGTCTAGACTCAGACACTGAGGAGGACACTCAAGTAGGACAGGCCTCTGTAAGGAATCTCTTTCAATAATTGTTACAGCTGCTTTAGTATATTCTCAATTTGTCCGCAGGTGTGTTGGATGAGCTTGCTATTCTGTTAATTGCTTATGACTATTGATGAGAGTCCCCTGGAAGTGAAAGATAAATTGCTTATCTGTAAATCTAGTTCTCTCTCTTTAGGGAAATCCTCATCAAAGTCATAAGCAACTGTCCTGCCGCCCCGGACGAAACTTACACGCAGCTCATACATCATTGGTTCTGGTCTTCATGTTACCATAGAAAAGACCTGACCTAACTGTCACCTTTGGGCATGATGGGATACAGGAGGCCCTGGAGGCCTTAAAGGCACAGTGCCAGTATTTACTGGTTATGCTTTTAAATGCAGCTTATTGTCTAACAATGCCTTTTTATTCCCTTGCAATTTCTTTTCAATAAATGCTGTGTTTACACTTAATGCTTTCTTTTTCCGATTTACAGAAATGCTTGAGAAGGGTGAGAGGTTTACTAAATAAAAACTCAATGTAAGTGGGGCATTTTTAGCCCTTACTATAGACTACATGCATACATATGTGTGTGCGTGTGTGTGTGTGTATATATGTGTATATATATATATATATATATATACAAAAACAGTTACACCTTGCATATATATATATATATATATATATATATCCATATCCAAATATGTTGGCCCCGGGGAGGGCTCTCGAGCGCTCTTAGGCGGTGCGTTTCAGGTGCAGCAGAGCCAAGCTGCTTCAAACATTGCTTCGTTCTCTGCGCGTACGCAGAGTCTTTTTCCAGCGCACTCCCAGCTTTGTAATCCTTCAAATAAGTGATAATCCAATTGCGGTTTTCAAAAGAATTTAATTTATTCGATTTATATGATTTTAAGGACCAAAACAGAACATCTGTCCATGCAATTCATATCATAGATCATATCTGGGAAGAAGGCGTAAAAATCATGAAGAATCCCTATTCAGTGCCGATAATCCTTCCTAGAATTGACAAAAAATACAAAGCCCCTGTCGATGCACCTGCATGCCTGGTAAGACAACCTGGACCGGATTTGGTAATTTCCCATGCTGCGCAGCGAAGATCACAGAATCCTTCAGTACCCATTACTGCGCCACTCGATAAGGAAGGAAGGCGCTTGGACAATTTCGGGAAAAGAGTCACCACTATGGCTGGCACATCAGTGTGTGCCACATATTCCCCAGCAATTCTAGGGAGATACCACCACCAAATGTGGTCTGATGTTGCGCCAAAACCCCAATTTGTTTTCCCGACAACAAAAAGCAAGAAGCAAGAAAGATTCTGCTTGAAGGGTAAAAGTCAGCATTGGAAATTATAGACATACCTATGGATTTGGCCTCTCTAGGTTTTAGGCAACTAGCTCAAGCAGCAGTTCTCCATCACCAAGGATGGCTCAAGTCTACCACCTTTCGTCCTGAGGTACAAAGTAAGATCTTAGAAATGCCGTTTGATGGGGACGCACTGTTTGGCAAACACATTGACAATGCCTTATAGGAAATAAAGAAAGACACGGATACAGCTCAAGCTTTAGGAATACGCTAGTATATGAAGACACCCTTTTGGGGGGCCCGTGGCAGATGATCTTATTTTCAAGGGAACTATCAGAAATTCCAGCCACAGACGTACCAATATAGATATGGCTATCAACACCAGCAGTCGTATAAAGCCCATCCAGCTGCCGCTAACTCCAGACAGCAAAACAGAAGAAAACAACCCCTCTGGCTAGGGACCATGCTAGAAAACAGTGACACCTCCCCAGCATCTGCAACAATTAGCTATGAACCAACCCCAATGCTGGAAATATTTCCTTACGTTTCGACCAATAGAGAAAAATCACTTCGGACAAGTGGGTCCTGTACATAGTAAAGTATGGTCATACCCTAGAATTCATGAAGATCCCACAGCCTCATCCACCTCTGAAGACGCTTCCACCTCATCTCAAACTTCTCAGAAAAGAAACCATGGTTATGCTCCAGAAAGGCGCTATAGAAGAATGTGCTTCACTCTCAGGTTAGAAAAGGTTTCTATTTCCGTTTCTTTCTGTTAAAAAAGAAGTTGGGAGAGTGGAGGCCAATTCTAGACATCGGAAAATTAAACATTAAAGCTTTTATTTTTGTTAAGATTCTCTCTCTCTTCTCCTTCTTCTCCGTCTCCTCCTCCTCCTTCTCCTTATCCTTCTCCTCTTTCTCTCCCTCTCTCCCAGTTTGCTTCACTGTGAGTGACAGCATTCTGCTCTTTCACAAGGGGCATATTGGCACACAGAATTGTTTTGTTCAATGCCAGGAACTACTGTGGCAATGTGTGGTTTTTGAGACCAGAAATATGTTTTGCTTTTGCAAATGTTTGATATAACAATGAGGGCCTGGCAGCTTCCACAACTATAACGTTTTACAAAAACCATGCCAAAACAACACACAAATTGACCAAACCAAAAGGCTGACCAACAATGTCACACCTATTGGCTTTGCCTATGTCTGTTTATTTTCATGTCTCCTATAATTTTGTTGAAACTGGTTACACTGATTTTCCATTATGAATATTTTGGGGGAAATACGGGCATGCATCAACTAATTTTACTGAATGATGCTTCACAGTAATGGTACCTACAATTTCACAGTAAGTTAGAAAAATGTTTTTGTCTTAGTTGCTTTATTTTAAAATAAACTTTGTATTTTGAAAGCAAAGAATCATCAATCTTGCTTTCAAGCTTTTGCATATATTTGCATATAATCAGAGAGGATTCTGGAAGCATTTTACATAGCCTCTTATTGTAAACTTTGCTAATGCTTGTACACATTTATATCCTGGAACCAAAGTCAGTAGTGCAGTCTAAACTTACATTTCCTTAGAGCGCTCACACTAATAATAAAGGCTTTGTATCCATACATCATAAGTACAAATTTGTAAAGCATTTACATAAGGACACAAATATTACCTTAACTGCGGAGAATGCTGTTCTCTGATCCTTAATGTGGTACTGTAATCTGGCAGCCAAAGGATTGTGCTGCAGTAGGTTGGACCTACTTTTCCTAAGGACAAAAAAACATGAACTTGTCATTTACCCCAAACAATATGTCCTGGCTGTCGGGCTATAGGAATTCCACACCCCCTACTGGTGTCTGTATTTTCTAACACTACAAGCATCTCTACTCTTCAAAGTCTCATGCATCATTTAAATTCCTACGTGGGCCCTGAAAAAATTCAATCCAGCTTACGATCCACAATAAATTATTATGTTCTGTTTTGTTCATGGTGATATGTTAATCCTTTTCTTCTGTCAAGTTGTAGGTTGTGTGTTCTGTTAGGCCTGTCGGTGCTTTCAGCACAGCTTGTTATGAATAGGATGCCTATTCTCAACACTATTCTGTAACATGTTATGGACATTGATTTGGAAAGGTAAATGTTAGAAATAGGGGTTTCTATTTGGCCGAGGTAGGTACCTTTGTCCAAATAGGGACCCTCTAGTCAGGGTAAGGGGGATACACTCCTACAATAACCCCTGCTCACCCCCTTGGTAGCTTGGCATGAGCAGACAGGCTTATCTCAGAGGCAGTGTCTAAAGCTTTTGTGAACACATATAGTAATACAGTGAAAACACTATAAACAGACACCACACCAGTATAGAAAAATAAGTAATCTTTATCTAAACCAAAACAAGACCAAACGACAAAAATCCACAACACAGTAATAAAAATGTGACTTTTAGATGGTAGAAATAGTTCAGTTCAAAGCACATTGCATATGCAGCACTTTTCTCACAAAGTACCTTGGAAGCGTCAAGCAAACAAACAAAACGGGCCGCAGGGAAGGTGATGCGTTGGTTCCTTACACTCAGGGAAGGTGATGTGTCGGTTCCTTGCTCCGGGGAAGGTAATGCGTCGGTTCCTTACTGCAGCGCAGGGGAGGTGATGCGTCGGTTCCTTACCGAAGAGGAGGTGATGCTTCAGTTTCTTACAGCATGGGGAGGTGATGCGTTGGTTTCTTACTGCGTCCCCCAACGATGCCACAAACTTGGCGCCTCGGTGCGATGATCCGGAACTATGCGTGAGCTCTTGCAGGTGCACCGCAGGCCATGCATCGAAATCGGTGCGATGGTGTCAAACTTCAAGATCATGCACTCAATGTGGCGTGCATCGATTCGTCAAGCCACAGGCAGGCGCGGCAACTATTTCTTCGGCAATGCGTCGAAAACAGGTGCAGATGCGTCTATCTTCTCAAAGTTACATTACTTATCCCAGTGGCAAACAGCCTCCAGAGGTCCAAAACAACAGCAGGCTCCTCTGAGCAGGTCAGAACTCCCAGCAAGGAAGCTCAGGGGAGCTGATGGTGAAGTCTTTGTATCCCTGAGACTTCAGAACAGTAGGTAAGCTAAATTCAAGCCCTTGGAGATCTTCTTCAAGCAGGGGACACAGCAAATAGCAAAGTCCTTTTCTCCTTTCCTTGGCAGCAAGTAGCCACTGCAGGCCAACCCCACACAGAAACAGCACAGGGTCAGTATTCCTCCTCAGCTTCTCTAGCTCTTCTCCTTGGCAGAGGTTCCTCTTGATTCCCAGTTCGGGGTTCTGGGCCCCAATATTTATACTACAAAATCTTTTGTTGTCAGATGGCAGAGAAGCCCGGCGGTTGGTAAAAAACAGTTATGTCCTCTCTGGTGCAGCTTCCTGGCAGGAGGTGGAGACAGCATTGGGAAAGGCAGATGAGGCCAATTCAGGTGAAACACAATCTCCTCCCCCTACTCAAAATGCAGCCCAGGTCTATTCAGCCCAACCCTGACTCATCAGGCTCTCTGGAACCACTGCTCCTCCCCAGCCCCTGTCATCCAACAACCAGACATGCAATACACAAACCTAGCAGAGGCACACTGGATGGCTCAGCAAGAAAATACCTACTTTCTAAAAGTAGTATTTTCAACAACAGAATTCTGAGTTCAGGCATATTAAACTATATTTGCCCACCTTGTTCCCAGGGGTAGTTATGTTTATAAGATGTTATAAACAAACTCTCCATAATATCCTATTGGAACAGGTAGCCTTGCAATAGTGAAAACAGAAATTTGCAGTAATTCACTATCAGGGCACGCTACAATCATCAGGGCATGTCCTACCTTTCACATACACTGCACCCTGTCCACAGGGGTACCTTGTGCCTACCTTAGAGGTGACTAACATGTAAGTAGCAGGGCGACATGGCAGTACCAGACTGCACACAGGCTCTTCAATGGCATTTACAGGCTGCTTATGTGGGTGGCACAATCAATGCGGCAGCCCACTAGCAGCATTTGAGTTACAGGCCCTGGTCACACACAGTGCACTGTACTAGGGACTGACTAGTAAATCAGAATAAGCCAATCATAGAAACACCAATCCACAACAACACTTTATAAAGGCAGCACTTGCACTTTGGCATTGAACAGCAGTGGCAAAGTGTCCAAAGCATGTAGACCAGCAGAATACAGTCCAAAACAGCAACAACACAGGAGGCAAAGGCAAAAAATGCAGTGGATGCCCATGCCAATGGCGCCAGGTCTAACAGTAAGTAGCTGCTGCTTTTCCTCTCCCATTTGTCTACGCACTGCTGCTGCTCTGTGGCTTGCAGAGAGATGATGGTGATGTATGGAAGGAGGGATAGTCTGTTCATCCCCATTCTGGCCAAGAGACATGAATCATTTGCGTACGATCAGACGCGGTTGGGCTTTCACTTGTGTAGCTACATGAAAAAGGGTTGAAGAAAAGTTAGAACTATAAGAAGGAATGAAGAATCTTGTGATGCATTACAAATCTGTATTATACCTGAAATGAGTTTGGTTGCATATATTATTTGCTCTCTTGTCATGCATGTGTTTTCATAAGAACCAAAATAGAAGTTTATGTGAGAACACAATTACATACATTTTCCTTTCTCAACAGAGCCAATCGGAAAAACTGGCGAAGGTGTATCAGCCAAAGAGGTCAGCCTTGTTTAACAAGTGTTCTATTTCTGTTGCCCACCTACTGGCAGCAAGGCACGATTTATCAAAAATTTTGAGAACCAGTAGTGGGTCTATCCGAGAAAAGTCTGCTTGTGCAATTAATAAGGTATGCATTCTTTGACCTTAGAGCCATGGTTTGTTTGCATTTAATGTTTTTGGAATACAGTTAGAGATAGATGTAGCTGACTTCAGAGAGATTTTACTGTCCATTGAGAAGAAAGGATAAGTAGTCTGGTCTCCACGTCTAGCAGTTGGGTGTTGTCATTCATGTATTAATAACCCCACATTACTCAGCCATTGGTGGATTGGCTCCATCTTTCATAGTGTGTTTATTTTTCTTCACAAACATTTTATGGAAACAGTATTTTATTATTCTTGCATAGGGACGAATGTCCTGTTTCTCTCATTACACCAGTCGCACCTCTCCACTCAGGCTGGAGGGACACGGAAGTGGGAACACGGCAGGTTTCGGGAATGCATTATTAGCCTTCAAGCCTTTACTGCACATAAGTTCATTTGATTTATTTGACTGATACAGAAAACAGTACCTTGGATAGTCGTTCATCAAGATTTATAGTTGCTTTTCCTACATATACCTGCTTAAAGTGCTATAAATCTTAACCTTAGCCTGTTTTCTAATCTTGGTTCAAACTATCTTCTCTGTGATCCTGTTCTTGTTAGGCTTTTAGTTGATGGTTGTCATAAGAACTATTGTGGACCTTCTCAACCTTACAGTCGACTGCTCATTGCGTACTATTGTTTATTTTTCTTGTCTTTCTAATTTCTTGCTTATTCATTGGCTATTCTTTTCCTCTTCTTGTGTTTGTCTCCTCCCTGAAGCATAGCTTCTGTACCATCCTTTTGATTTCCTTTTGACACATTCTGGGTACTACATTTTAATTTTGCTTTCACACTGAATGAGAGTGCATGCCTTTTCCTGCCCTCTCCCCTGTTGTACAGCATCGGCAAAGAACTTTGGGAAAGCCAGCAAGTGGAAAAGGCAAGATCAATTGGCTTTCCCAGTGCTGTGCATATTATTACTCTGTCTTATGTTGTATGTATTTGTATAGTGCACTACTCTCCCCAGAAGGTATTCTGGCACAGAAGCAAGAGCTATATGGACCAAGTCATAGTCTGAGCTAGGTGAAGGAGCCAGGTTTTCAGTTTCTTGCGGATTTCAAGAACTGAGGTGTATGCTCTGATGTGCAGATGAAGGTCTTTCCAGGCTTCAAGAGCGAGGTAGGAGAAGGCATAGCTGCCATACCTGGTTTAGCACACGGGGGTGGGGGGAGGGTGAAAGTATGGGTCCGGCTGAGATGGGGCTTCTGGTAGGTTTGTCGGAGCACAGTTGTTGAGGTTCACGTAGCCAATGTTGTGGAATGCTCTTTAGGCTTGCATAAAGAGTTTAAAGAGTGGTAATTGTGCTACCCAGGGTGAACAATAATGTACAGGCGTGGCTTGGCAGTCAAGATGACGACCACCTAACTCAAGAGCTCTGACCTGAGCCCAGCTATATCTCACACAATCCTACTGTTGCTGCCTCCATCTCAAGCTGGATGGCGGATCCTGATGTTCTGTGACACCGGGGGTACAGTCCAATGGTCCCCAAGACACACTACTTTCACCGTAAACTGACCAATTCCCTGATGCAGTGTGGGATTTGGGAGATGGCTGTACAGCCCTTAATTGAGCAAAGAGCCCGTGACCCACATCCTTAAGGAGCCTTACCTTGGACTGCGGGGTTCGAGAGAGGACCCGATGGTGTCCCAGGGCACAGGGTCCCAGGGACTCCAGCTTGGAGCATGGCAGCCTGTGGCGCTCACCAGCGCTGACAGTAAAGAGCTTGGCCCCAGTCATGGATGAACGAGAGACTTGCCGCTTACTGATGTGCCACGTCTGAGGGGAGGACTGGTCTAGTAATTCTCGCTACCTCCCAGCCTAGCTTGACCTAGTCATTGAGGCCTGAGGTGGAGAGGCAGGGGGATGCTGGGGAGTCAGTTGGGGCTGTCTCTTGCAGTGTTTCATTGTAGGAGGATCCTGGGGTCCGTGGCTGTGGGGCTGGCGCCTGCGGGGCCGTGCACAGTGGCAGATGCAGGCTGCTTGAATCCTCCTGCCTCACTCACAACATGTCTGAAGCGAGTGAAGAAACTCTGACACCTTCTGATGCCCCCTGTGGTTTCTCCAAGCTGGACAAAAAAGGAGCGGGTTATGGCTGGCGCTGCACGGGAAATGGGCTGCTCCTGTAGCCTGTGATCCCATGTTATAGTTGCTGGAACCTATACTCCCGGTGACCTGCTTGTAGTCCCATGGATCTGTGTGATCTCTCCTTGTGACCCCTGTGCCATGGGGAGAAACCCCATTTTGGCTGGAAGACCAGTGTTTTTAGGAGAGTTCAATTGTTAGCCCTCGGAGTGGAAACAGTAAAATGCTGGTTGCCTCTTCCCCACCTGACACCACTATTCAGGCAGGTGGCTCACCCCTTTGAGGGCACTGGTTTCACTGGGATTACCTGACAAGTGACTGTGTCGACTCCTACCAGACAAAGCCATGGTGAAAGACAAAGCACCGCCTGCATATCACCAGCCTAAAATTGGCAAAACTTATCAGGCCAGAACCCACATAGAGATAAGGTGAAGAAATGGGGCGACCCGTAACTGGGGTGAGGGTGCAGCTGCCATTAGTCCCAATTGATAATGCTAGGTGTGCTCTCGAGACCCGCATAGGCAAGGTGGAAGCAGGTGTATTATTTCTGCAATAGGACCTGCGTAATGCCGTAGTCCAAATTACTTAACCAGATGGCAGGATTGGAGAGCTTGAGGGTACGGTGAGATACCTGAAAAAAGAGGAGAACAGATCTCGCCATTACAATATCCACTTGGTGGGCTTTCAGGAGGGGTTAGAGGGCACTCAACTGGAACAAATCACTCCTCATTGTTTGTGCTCCTTCAGGGGGCGCAGCTTAAGAATTATCGCCATGCTTCATCATACAAAAGGCACACTGGACCGTGGCTCTATGCCAGAGGCTAGGATGGACCTTTAATTTTAGGGACCAAGATGTCATACTTTAGATGGCTAGAAAGAAGGGGCAACTCATCCATGACTCTATAGTAAATTAATAATCTTCCGTGACTGTACAAGGTGCTGAAGAGACTTGCCCAATTTTCAGGGTGTCAAAAGCTGAAGGCAATGCAGATGGACCTTCGCCTGATGTACCGGGCTAAACTCAGATGGCAGGCAATCTAAGGCCTTCTTTTTTAAAACACCAAAGGCGGCCTTGGATTGAGCAACTGAACAAAGAACAATCCACATGAATGGTTCACTTGGTCCTCGGGCAGCCACAACAGAGAACCCATCACAGTCAAGACCCAAGAAGCAATGGAGAAGATACCACTGGCAAATCCTGGATCTGTTACAGAGACTGATTCAGTTGAAGACACAATGGTAGCCAGCAGAGACTCTCTTGTAACTGTATGAATGACCCTCCGGGGTCTAGTGTTGGGTGATATGTGCTCACTCCATAGACTTTTATGACTCTAACCTGGCCCAGGCCTCAACTCTTTTGCCAGGGCAGTACTACATATACTTTTCATGGATGAGGTCTGTGCATGTTGACTGAGACGGGGTGAGGGCCTCACAGTAAGCAGTGAGGGCCTTTGCTTCATTACGATTGGACTCTGCACCATGGTGCCACGCCTTCCTTGGTGTTTCTCTTCTTAGTGTATTTTTATTATTTGAGTTCTAGTTCTCAAGGTATATTTTAGGGCATTAATACTATATGAATACACAGTCGATCTTGGCCTTTCTGGCAGGCACCTCATGTGAGCTACAGACCTGTAGCTTCTGTTTTCAGAGGTACGGGTGGGATGATTGGAATGCTATATTGATTACTATCGTTGGTTAATTATTAGTTTACGTTTTCTCCCTGGACAATGCCTAATTATGTCAGTATCTGCTCATCACCAAATTCCCACAGACGACAAGCTCAGATATATAATAGTTGAAGACTGATCGGTTTAGAACTCCAGTTCCCACTTGTCTCAATATTGTCACATGGAATGTTAAAAGCCTGTTAGATAAGCCTATATGGAGTGCTGTTCTTGAATATGCTAATCACTATGAAGCAGATGTTCCCCTTTTGCCGGAGACACCTTCTAAGGAACAATTGCCCCTTCTTAAGCATATTATAGCTTTTTCTAAAGGTTCTCGAGGAATGGCAGTCTTCCCTCAGACTAAACTCCTATTCATGTACACACATGTATGGCATGAATCCCACTGCAAATATGTGGTCATTACTGGGAAACTGTGGGTTTCTCCCTCCTCTATTGTTAATGTATATGCCACCCAATATCTTTCTACTTGAACACTTCACTGTCTGACCTCCTGACTGCCAGAGGGCCGACTAGGGATAGGTGAAGACTTTAATGGCGTCGTCGACTGAGAACTAGACCGATCTCAATCTCTTAGGGTAACTTCAACTGGCCCTACACTATTGGCACGCTTCATGGGGTCAGTGGGGTGTGGGATGTTGGCGCAGGGTCAATCCTGTGTGATATGTTATACCTTTTACTCTGGTTTGAAAAGCTCCTGCTCTAGGCAGGACTATGTCATGGTCCCTGAGGATGACACCAAACATCTGCTAGATATACAAACACTGGCATTGGGCCTTTCAGGGCACTCTCCTGTTAAACTGACGATGACGGGCATGAAATGATGCTGGATGAGTGGTTAGATGTTGGCCTAGTTGCTGACTGATCCAGATTTTAAGATGCGCCCATACTCGCGGCAATATTTTGAACAAAATACTTTATCATATGATTGAGGACTACTCTCTGGGAGGCTTATAAGGAATAAATGAGAGGCCGAAGCCTCCGCTTTTTGATGGGTAGACGTAAACCGTGAATACTAGAGATTCCCAGATTAGTGATAACACTATTGCGGCTGGAGGGTCAATGCCAGTCCACTCCTAAACTCTCATACGCAGTATTGCTTAGTGCAAAACTAGAATTGGACGACTGCTAATGGGAAATCATAGGTCGGCATGGCTATCTACTCAGAGCCAGGCTTATTGATGGAACAATGAATCATCAAAACTATTCCAATGACTATGTAAACCTAAAGAGTCCCCCAGACGCATTATCATGATTTGTCGTGCTGATGGCCAAATGTCAGTGGGCCTGCAAGTCATGGCAGAATTCCCCTTGCATTACTCCTCCTTCTGCCAGGCGCGACTCACCTGACCCCTCTACACTGACTCAATACAAGACTTTACAATCTACCCTCTCACCCGATCAGAGAGCCCAGCTGGACACGAAGATTACTGAGAAGCTGGCGGAAACCCTATACCAGCTTCAAGGAGCAAAGTCACCTGGTCCAAATAGATGTCCCGGTAAATTTTTCACATTCCATCCCCACAATCAAGGCAATGCTTGATGAAGTGTTGGAAATTGAGGTTCTGCCACATGATCTCTGAATGGCTGACAAGGTCATAATTCCTAAACCTGGGCCCCCCACGGTCCTGTGTGCATCTTATTGCCCTTTTAGGTCGAGCTGGAAAAGCATGCGAAGCATGCGTCCAAGCTCAACAACTTATGTTGCCGCCTTCTGGGAATGTGAGACACGAGTCAGCCACGTGCTTTTTGTGTCTCAGATTTGTCCATGTGAGCGCGCTTTTGCTGCTGGCTGCTTGCTGTGTGGGCGCGCTTTCGCTTTCGGTTAACGCGCTCAATTAGAAATGAAATGCTTACACTTTAGAGTCACCCAAGGGGGAAAGTTTGCGAGATGCTTTTTTAGTTATTTACAGCAAGTGAAGTGATCTTAATTTGTCTTTAAGCAGCCAGGTCTTGTGAAAGGCTTTCTCATTATTATTAAGTGAAAAGGCTTTCCGATTATTATTACACCCGCACACACACACACACGCATACACAGACACACTCGCACACACACAGACACGTTTGCACACACACACACACACACACACACACACACAGACACGCGTGCACACACGCACACACACAGACACGCGTGCACACACACACACACGCACACATCTTCCCCCCCACTCACCGGGCTCTTTCGACGTGTCCCTCTCTCTCCCTCGGCAGTACAAAAGGGGGTGGTGATGGACAGAGCATCTGAATCAATCAAACACTCACACCCAGTCAAAAGATCTGGGTTTAATCCATCACCATTCTTTAGCCCACTCTGCCACCCCAGTTCAGACATGGCTACATGCAAATCAGTTTGACCCTGTGCCTCATGGGAACAGTCCAGCCCGAACTGCCGAGCCATGCCTTCCCTGGACCGGAAACAAGCTTCCGAGGACCGGTTTCTGGCATTCCAGCCGTCTTCAGCCCGGCTTGCTTGAATCCAGTGGCAAAGTGAGCAAGGGACTCACGTCTGAGCATACCCTGCCACACTTATGGAGGCCAAAAGCAGTACAAAAGGGGGTGGTGATGGACGGAGCATCTGAAGCAATCAAACACTCACACCTAGTCAAAAGATCTGGGTTTAATCCATCACCGTTCTTTAGCCCACTCTGCCACCCCAGTTCAGACATGGCTATATGCAAATCAGTCTGACCCTGTGCCTCATGGGAACAGTCCAGCCCGAACTGCCAAGCCATGCCTTCCCTGGACCGGAAACAAGCTTCCGAGGACCGGTTTCTGGCATTCCAGCCGTCTTCAGCCCGGCTTGCTTGAATCCAGTGGCAAAGTGAGCAAGGGACTCACGTCTGAGCATACCCTGCCACACTTATGGCGGCCAAAAGCAGTACAAAAGGGGGTGGTGATGGACAGAGCATCTGAATCAATCAAACACTCACACCCAGTCAAAAGATCTGGGTTTAATCCATCACCGTTCTTTAGCCCACTCTGCCACCCCAGTTCAGACATGGCTATATGCAAATCAGTCTGACCCTGTGCCTCATGGGAACAGTCCAGCCCGAACTGCCAAGCCATGCCTTCCCTGGACCGGAAACAAGCTTCCGAGGACCAGTTTCTGGCATTCAAGCCGTCTTCAGCCCGGCTTGCTTGAATCCAGTGGCAAAGTGAGCAAGGGACTCACGTCTGAGCATACCCTGCCACACTTATGGCGGCCAAAAGAAGTACAAAAGGGGGTGGTGATGGACGGAGCATCTGAATCAATCAAACACTCACACCCAGTCAAAAGATCTGGGTTTAATCCATCACCGTTTTTTAGCCCACTCTGCCACCCGAGTTCAGACATGGCTATATGCAAATCAGTCTGACCCTGTGCCTCATGGGAACAGTCCAGCCCGAACTGCCAAGCCATGCCTTCCCTGGACCGGAAACAAGCTTCCGAGGACCGGTTTCTGGCATTCCAGCCGTCTTCAGCCCGGCTTGCTTGAATCCAGTGGCAAAGTGAGCAAGGGACTCACGTCTGAGCATACCCTGCCACGTTTATGGCGGCCAAAAGCAGTACAAAAGGGGGTGGTGATGGACGGAGCATCTGAATCAATCAAACACTCACACCCAGTCAAAAGATCTGGGTTTAATCCATCACCGTTCTTTAGCCCACTCTGCCACCCCAGTTCAGACATGGCTATATGCAAATCAGTCTGACCCTGTGCCTCATGGGAACAGTCCAGCCCGAACTGCCAAGCCATGCCTTCCCTGGACCGGAAACAAGCTTCCGAGGACCGGTTTCTGGCATTCCAGCCATCTTCAGCCCGGCTTGCTTGAATCCAGTGGCAAAGTGAGCAAGGGACTCACGTCTGAGCATACCCTGCCACACTTATGGCGGCCAAAAGCAGTACAAAAGGGGGTGGTGATAGACGGAGCATCTGAATCAATCAAACACTCACACCCAGTCAAAAGATCTGGGTTTAATCCATCACCGTTCTTTAGCCCACTCTGCCACCCCAGTTCAGACATGGCTATATGCAAATCAGTCTGACCCTGTGCCTCATGGGAACAGTCCAGCCCGAACTGCCAAGCCATGCCTTCCCTGGACCGGAAACAAGCTTCCGAGGACCGGTTTCTGGCATTCCAGCCGTCTTCAGCCCGGCTTGCTTGAATCCAGTGGCAAAGTGAGCAAGGGACTCATGTCTGAGCATACCCTGCCACACTTATGGCGGCCAAAAGCAGTACAAAAGGGGGTGGTGATGGACGGAGCATCTGAATCAATCAAACACTCACACCCAGTCAAAAGATCTGGGTTTAATCCATCACCGTTCTTTAGCCCACTCTGCCACCCCAGTTCAGACATGGCTATATGCAAATCAGTCTGACCCTGTGCCTCATGGGAACAGTCCAGCCCGAACTGCCAAGCCATGCCTTCCCTGGACCGGAAACAAGCTTCCGAGGACCGGTTTCTGGCATTCCAGCCGTCTTCAGCCCGGCTTGCTTGAATCCAGTGGCAAAGTGAGCAAGGGACTCACGTCTGAGCATACCCTGCCACACTTATCGCGGCCAAAAGCAGTACAAAAGGGGGTGGTGATGGACAGAGCATCTGAATCAATCAAACACTCACACCCAGTCAAAAGATCTGGGTTTAATCCATCACCGTTCTTTAGCCCACTCTGCCACCCCAGTTCAGACATGGCTATATGCAAATCAGTCTGACCCTGTGCCTCATGGGAACAGTCCAGCCCGAACTGCCAAGCCAAGCCTTCGCTGGACCGGAAACAAGCATCCGAGGACCGGTTTATGGCATTCCAGCCGTCTTCAGCCCGGCTTGCTTGAATCCAGTGGCAAAGTGAGCAAGGGACTCACGTCTGAGCATACCCTGCGACACTTATGGCGGCCAAAAGCAGTACAAAAGGGGGTGGTGATGGACGGAGCATCTGAATTGATCAAACACTCACACCGAGTCAAAAAATCTGGGTTTAATCCATCACCGTTCTTTAGCCCACTCTGCCACCCCAGTTCAGACATGGCTATATGCAAATCAGTCTGACCCTGTGCCTCATGGGAACAGTCCAGCCCGAACTGCCAAGCCATGCCTTCCCTGGACCGGAAACAAGCTTCCGAGGACCGGTTTCTGGCATTCCAGCCGTCTTCAGCCCGGCTTGCTTGAATCCAGTGGCAAAGTTAGCAAGGGACTCACGTCTGAGCATACCCTCCCACACTTATGGCGGCCAAAAGCAGTACAAAAGGGGGTGGTGATGGACGGAGCATCTGAATCGATCAAACACTCACACCCAGTCAAAAGATCTGGGTTTAATCCATCACCGTTCTTTAGCCCACTCTGCCACCCCAGTTCAGACATGGCTATATGCAAATCAGTCTGACCCTGTGCCTCATGGGAACAGTCCAGCCCGAACTGCCAAGCCAAGCCTTCCCTGGACCGGAAACAAGCTTCCGAGGACCGGTTTATGGCATTCCAGCCGTCTTCAGCCCGGCTTGCTTGAATCCAGTGGCAAAGTGAGCAAGGGACTCACGTCTGAGCATACCCTGCCACACTTATGGCGGCCAAAAGCAGTACAAAAGGGGGTGGTGATGGACGGAGCATCTGAATCGATCAAACACTCACACCGAGTCAAAAGATTTGGGTTTAATCCATCACCGTTCTTTAGCCCACTCTGCCACCCCAGTTCAGACATGGCTATATGCAAATCAGTCTGACCCTGTGCCTCATGGGAACAGTCCAGCCCGAACTGCCAAGCCATGCCTTCCGAGGACCGGTTTCTGGCATTCCAGCCGTCTTCAGCCCGGCTTGCTTGGATCCAGTGGCAACGTGAGCAAGGGACTCACGTCTGAGCATACCCTGCCACACTTATGGCGGCCAAAAGCGGTACAAAAGGGGGTAGTGATGGACGGAGCATCTGAACCAATCAAACACACACGCACACATCTTCCCCCCCACTCACCGGGCTCTTTCGACGTGTCCCTCTCTCCCTCGGCAGCAGGCGGGGCTCTCCACGAGCACGGGAACCCCGCTAGCTCACAGGCAAATCTTCCGGCTGGCTTCACAAACAGGAGCGCAGGGGCAGGCTCCAGTCTGCTTCCTGTTTGCGGCCCCGCCCCCGTCCCAACACAGGTTGCCTGGCTTCCTGTCTGCCATGGAAAACATTCGGATGCTATTCGACATAAAAGAGCAGTGAGTGATATTGTACTGAACACTTAGTTTATTCTCTAAATGGAATATGCAATCGTTCTTGTCTCCGTTTTCTTTCAACTCTGCGTTACCTTCTATCTCATTTTGGTTCGAGCTTTAATGCACATCCGGTCGGAAGCGTGCAAAGTGGATACTTTTATCGCTTCCTTTATTTTTTTAAAGGGATTCACTCTTTAAAATTCAGATCGTTTTTCATTTAAGATGTTTATTTACGCAAGCTTTCTAAAATGACGACTCAGCCCTTGATTCTAACGTGCTGCATTTAGTGGGGACATTGCATGTGACATAATCCATTCTACCAAACATTTAAATATCAGAATACATATTGTGTGTGGGATCGTGTACAACGGGCCTCTGCAGAGTATTGGAAGGTATTGGGACTGAATGAACTACCTTGCCGTTTTTTTCAGGTACACATTTTCAATGTGAGCTGACCTTCCCTCCACCAAACTCTAAGTCCACAACTTCAAAGCGAGCGCTGCATTAAAACCATCAAGTAATATTTTAGCTAGTGTGTGTCTGCAGCTGGATGAAATGCTAAGTTGGAGGTACTTAGTTTCTCTTATGCAAATAACACCACCCTTCCCACTATGCATCCGGAATTACTGGCTTGTAGCCAGGCGTTATTGTTAAACTCGTGCTGGGACAAAGCCATTCGCCGTCCATGCATTTTCAGTTTCAGGTTTTTATAAATGTATGCTAAGATCACTTTTCTAGTTGAAAGAGTGTAAAGTGATCTCCAGCTAACTGCGCTATTTATAGCCTTAGCATAGGAAAAAAAAATGCTGACATAGCCTTACACTGTTCACGGAAATGTGGTACCAAAGGAGAACCTGTCGTTTGCAATTGAGTATTTTAATACTAATACATGTTAGTCACGAAAATACAACACATATTGCATTACAAATGCTATAGGTGTCACATTTGCAAAAGTTATAACTATTGGTATTGTAAACGACGAAACTATTAATTTAGCTATTTTCAAAAACAAAACATAAATTAAAAAAGTGTCAATTACAATACCAATAGCTCAATCCTTTCTAATGCGAGACCTATTGCATTGCAAATGCTTGTTTACTTTGAGCATTCAAAACATTGTGTATTACATTTAGTGTATACTTCTATGTGTATGTACTTTGTGGGCTCTGAAGATCAGCCCTAGGACTTGTCTGCTTCCGCTTAGGGACTTTTTTTCTGTTCAACTGCCTCTCTTTAACTGTCTTGATAGAAAACAACCAGTAGAGTTCAGGAAAATACCAGAATGGCTTTCTACTGAGGGACTTTTTTTATTTTTCTTGCAACTGCCTCTATTTAACTTCCTTGATAGAAAACGACTAGCGAAGGTCAGTAAAATACCAGAATCACTTTAGAATTCTCTAGATTTCCAGTCCATAAAAATTGTCTTCCACGATCACCTGTCGACAATAATATTTTTTTCAAATCTTGTTTTTTCAGTGATATGACCACCGAAGGCCCTGATTTTATATTAAAAACAGAGCTTTGGACTAAACCATTTTGTGCTGAAAGGCAATATTTCTCTCCGTATGTTCCCATACCTGTCATGTCACGCAGTTTGGTGCTTACTTTCCTTCCACTTTAAAGACCAGTAGATGTTTCAGCACCCAGGCTAATGTGCAGCATAGCTAAATACATATAAGGTCCCAAAGGCGATACCGGTTGCAATGCAAATGCTTGTTAACGTAGAGGTGAAGCTGATCACCGAGGTCCTGGTAAATTGCTTGGTAATGATAGTTGACTCACTGATTCATAGGAATCAATGTGGATTTATGCTGAGACGATCCACCTGCCACAACATCTGCAGGTTTCCTATGCATTGAGTGATAGAATACATGGCCCCTTAGAACTCCTCATAGGGGACCTCAAATAGGCCTTTGTTTCAGTGGCCTGGGATTACCAATTCTCAAAACTTCAGAAGGCCAACTTTGGAAACCTATTTATACACTATTTCCACCTCCTATACACTGATCTGATTGGCAGCGCACCCAAACCAACGGACCATGCTCGCAACCTGGGCTTCATCCTAGACTCCTCCCTCTCGATGACCAGACAAGTCAACGCCGTCTCATTATCATGTTTAACATCCTACGCATGCTCCGAAAGATCTTCAGATGGATCCCCATCGAAAAAAGGAAGACGGTCACCCAAGCATTTGTCAACAGCCGACTGGACTACGGTAACACCCTCTACACCAGAACCACAGCCAAACTGCAGAAAAGACTTCAACGCATCCAGAACGCCTCCGCTCGACTCATCCTGGACATACCTCAACAAAGCCACATATCCGAACACATAAGAGACCTTCACTGGCTCCCCGTCAGCAAGAGAATCACGTTCCGTCTCCTCACCCACGCACACAAGGCCCTCCACGACCTAGGACCCAAATACCTCAACAATCGCCTAACCTTTTACACTCCCACCCGCCAACTGCGATCATCCAATCAAGGCCTCGCCACGATTCCACGCATCCGAAGAGCCACCATGGGAGGAAGATCCTTCTCCTACCTGGCGGCGAAGACCTCGAACTCCCTCCCCACCCACCTCCGTCTTACCCAGGACCACCTCTCCTTTAGAAAACAACTCAAAACCTGGCTGTTCGATCAATAGCAAACCCCTCCCCCTTAAGCGCCTTGAGACCCTCTGGGTGAGTAGCGCGCTATATAAATTTCTGATTGAATTGGATTGATCTGAAAGCCAGAGTTTTGCTCTGTTCACAGCTGTCTTCTGAGTTTTCCACAGGATGCGGGACTAGACAAGTGCTCCCTCTCACTTTACTGTGTGCAGTGGCCATCGTGGCCCTTGCAGGGTGGCTCTACGTAGATGCTCTGGGGAGGGGGTTCGAGTGGACGGAAGAAATGTCAGATAGTCTCACTAAATGCGGACGACCTTTTAATATTGTTAAGCAATCCACACAAATACTTCAAATTTTACGTAGCTTTGGTGAGTTCACCCATCTCGCTACCAGGGTAGCCAAATTAACAGCCTATCCAAAATGATCAGGATCAGATCTGTGCTGGGGCTCATCGCGGACATTGTCATGGAACAGATTTAAGTAGCCTGGAGTGTATATAATGGATGATGGAGGTGTGTCATTAGAACGTAACATTTTGAATCAGATCTCTAAACTGCAGAATGACATCTCATTTTAGTGTCCTCTTTCCTTATCTCCTATGGGTAGGGCTGCTGCTTTACCAATTGCAATACTATCTGTTAAAATTCCCCATTCTTTATTTAATCGAGTAGTGTTGCTGACTCAGGGATCCTAGTGAGGCAGCAGAACACCAAGAATAGCTATGAATAAGTGCATGTTAGTTATAGATTCCTTACCTTAGAATTACCCCAGGCGTCAGACTGGAGCCAGAAATTGTTTTAGTCAGCAGTACCTCTGCGCATCGGAAGGTGGCGTCGGTCGGCTCTGCGTCCATCGTTTGGGTCGTGGTCACCAGGATGACGTTGCAGCAGCTACTTAGATGCCACCCTGGCGCGCTGATGTCAGTTCTTTCTTTTTCGTGCCAGCAGCGCAGATCTGGGAAGAGCGGTACCTCCAGTCACTTTTTGACTGACTTTTTCTCGACTTCTTTTTCGAGTCTTCGACTCCTGGTGCACAAGGGATGCCCAGCTTCAAGCCATGCGGTTCCTGTGATCGGTGACTGATCCACACTGCGTGTGCCTCTTTTGCCTGGAGCTCGACCACGACCCCAAGTCGTGCTCCGACTGCCGGTCGATGGTGCCGAAGCCTTTGTGGGAGCGGTCCCGAAAGCTGCATTTGCAAGGGTAGGCTGCGCCGCACCGTTCGAGGTCCTGGTTGTATGGGAGGTCGAGGGACCAGTCGCAGAGCCACCACCGTTCCTCCCAGTCTTCAAAGTCTTCGCACTCGGAGTCGGGTAAGTCTGAGCATAAGAAGTAGTCGAAGAAGCATCGTCTCTCTTTGACATCACCTCGTCGGTCAGCCGACCCGACGAGGGAAGCGGGTGATGCCCCTCCCACGGCTCTGCGCGCAGAGCCTGAAGTGTCAACTGTGCGTTTCCCTACCTTTCCGGAACCCGGAGCAACACCCGCCCAGCTTCCTATGTTCTATGAGGCGATGCATGCCATCTTTGGGCAGCCTGATCCCGCCGGCATACCTTCGGGCCCGTGGATTCATTTGGGGGGCCTAGGCCTTCTCCGCCAACGGCGTCGGCGCCGCAGGCCTCCCTTGGATCCATATCTGGATCGGATTACGCCTCCACCGGTGCTGCTTCCTCTGGCACCACTACAGTGTTCGTTGCCATTCGGTCCACCGGCTGGCGTCGACCCTAGCCTCCATCCCGACGTGGACCTGGAGCCAGACAGGCGCAGAGAGGGATTTTTGTACCCTTGTTCACTTCTGGGTTCCCTTTTCGACCAGAATGGCACCCAGAGGAGGAGGACTGGGAGGGGTCAGGTGACCCTCTGAATGACCAGTTGAACAGTGAACTGGACTGGAGAGAGGAACTGGGGGATGCCAGTGGTTTGGACCCCTCGCCTGACCGTGGCATGTTGTCTCCTCCTACCATTGCTACGGAGGAGGGAGCATCGTACGCAGTGGTGTTGCATAGGGCGGCCAAGGCTCTCAACCTCGAGCTTCCTACGGTGGCGGTCATGACTAACCTCCTGACAGAGGTGCCTCAACCGGCTGCGACGTCTTCGGAGCCCTTGCTGCCATTTAATGAGGCACTCAAGGACTTCCGTTTGGGCACGTGGTCCAGGCCCAACACGGGTGCTCCCCTGGACAAGATCATTGCCCGACACCAGGCGACCCCACTTTCCTCTCCCAACACCTCATCCCGGAGAGCTTGGTAGTCCAAGCCTCCACTTCCAAGAGCGCATTCCCTCCCGCTCCACCGGAAAGGGAATCCAAGAAGCTGGACCATCTTGGAAAGAAAACATTATCTTCAGACTGTGGTCGGTAAACACTGCATGTCTCTTGGGCCGTATTCCCACTCGGTGCGGGATACGGTTGTGCAGGTGCTGCCTCAGTGTCCGGAGGAGGCCTGGGCAGTGCTCTCCCAGGCTGTCGCCGTCGGGAGAGATGCGGCGAAGTTTACCATCCGTTGTGGGTTGGACACCGTCGACTCTCTGGGCAGGACCATTTCAACGTCAGTAGCGCTTTGTCGCTATGCTTTGATGATATCGACTGGCTTTTCAGGGGATGTCCAGAACACCTTGATGAACAGACCCTTTGATGGCCGTCGCCTTTTTGGCGACATCAAACAAAGCTCTAGAGCGTTTCAAGGACTCACGGGCTACGGCATTATCCTTGGGCCTCTCCTCTCGCCCTGCGTAGTCTGCTTTTCGCCCCTTTCGTGGCTACGGAAGGGGTGCCCTGCTACCTCTCGCCCAGAGCCATAGGCCGCAGCAAGTTACCCAACCTTTGCACGGCCGGGACGTTGGAATAACCGTCATGGTTACGGGGGCCAGTCCACCAACCGCCCTCTTCAGCAGCCTCCAAACCTTCCTAGTCCGACCTTTCAGGCCCAGCAAACGCCAGTGAGCAGCAGGATTCCCCATTACCTCCCCCACTGGCGCACCATCACGTCGGACAGGTGGGTTTTGCTAATAGTCCGAAGAGGCTACTCCCTCCCCTTCGAGAGTACTCCTCCAGCCATCCCACGAGATACCACCACATGTCGGAGTATTACCTGGCTCTTCTCCAGCACGAAGTTTCGGCTCTCTTGGCCAAGGGAGCCATTGAGCGCATTCTTTTCCCAGAAGTAGGTCATGGTTGTTATTCCCACTACTTTATGGTCCCCAAGAAGGACAAGGGCCTGCGTCCCATCTTGGATCTCAGGGACGTCAACCGCTTCCTCCGGAAGGGGAAGTTCAAGATGTTTACACTTGCTCAGGTCTTGTCTGCCCTCGACCCGGAAGCCTGGATAGTAGCGTTGGACTTGCAGGACGCTTATTTTCACATCCCTGTCCTGCCGGCCAAACGGCGTTACCTACCGTTCACGGTGCTCGGGTGTTCATGAAAGTGATGGCATGGTCGCTACTCATCTGCGCAATCAGCGGTTTCAGTCTTCGCCTATCTCGACGATTGGCTGTTGAAGGCGGGCTCATCCCAGGCAGTCCTCTCCCACCTCCAGACTACGGCCTACCTCCTGCATTCGCTGGGGTTTTCCATCAATGTGCCGAAGTCACACCTGACTCGCTCTCAGAAGCTCCTCTTCATCGGAGTGGTTCTGAACACAACGCGGTTTCGGGTCTATCCTCGCGAACAGCGACTCTGGGATATTCGGGCTATTATTCCGGTTTTTCAGCCGAGTTTTGGTCAGTATGACCCTGAGGCTGCTGGGCCTCATGGCCTCCTGCATCCTGCTTGTCGATCATGGCAGGAGGCATATGCAGGTTCTGCAGTGGGACTGAAGTTCCAGTGGGTGCAGCATCAGGGGGATCTGTCCGATTGCGTCCAGATCTCGGAGGACACTGTACGTCAATTGCAGTGGTGGCTCACAAACCAGGATTGGGTCAAAAGCAGATCCCTCCTTCTCCAACCAGACCACACAGTGGTGACAGATGCTTCCCTTCTGGGATGGGGCAGCCACATGGGAGAGGCGGAGATCAGAGGCCTTTGGTCTCCGGCGGAGTCTGGGCTCCACATTAACCTTCTGGAGCTCCAGGCGATTCGTCTTGCACTGAAAGCATTCGTTCCCTCTGTCCGGGGAAGAGTAGTGCAGGTGTTCACTGACAACACCACAACCATGCGATACTGCAACAAACCGGGTGGGGTGGGGGTCGTGGACCCTATTTCAAGAGGTCCTCCGCCTCTGGACATGGCTGGAACATCAGGGCATAACCCTGGTGGTTCAACACCGGGCAAGTTCCCTGAACGCTAGGGCGGACAAACTCAGCCGCAGGTGCATGATGGATCACGAATGGCATCTTCACTCGGAGGTGGCGCAAGGTCTCTTTCTGTTGCAGCAACAAGGGACGGTCCTCTCCCTGAACCTGTCCAGCCTCCACCTCGTAGAGATTGAGCGGCGGCAGTTGATGTCATTAGACCTGCCTCCCGAAGTCTGCGATATAATTCTGGCAGCCAGGCGTCTCTCCACTAAGTCGTTATAAGCCTGCCGGTGGAACAAATTTGTGGCATGGTGCACAGCAAAGGCTGTGGATGCCCCCTTTCTGAGGTTCTTCTGTTTCTTTTTTCCTTGGCCCAGCAGGGCTCTGCTCTGGTCACTATCAAGGGCTCAATCAATCAATATAAACTTTATTCGGTTTTTGAAGTATAAAACCATAAAATGTGACAAAACATAAAAATAATTCTATGTTCAGGATAGCAGCACAATTTATCATCAATAGTCCCATGGTCGCCTGCAACATAATAACCATGAAACAGCGTAACACGACCATAAGGTATTATAAAATTGTAAAAGGTCAGCACCATTAAACAATTTAAAACGACAGTATACCATATATCCGATTGTTTGGTGACATCAATTTACAGTTCATAAATCAACATTTTCTTCTTTAAATCAATCAAAAAGTCCTGTTTAATAAGAATGAATAAAACGTAAAAATGGTCACCATAAGCTCAAAACCGTCAACACTTTTTAATCAAGACAAGCCCTGGACTTCACCACAGATTTCAGATAACCAACAACGAAGAAGATACAATCTCCCTTAAGCAGTTGTAGATACAGGAGAGTTGGGCGTGCCTGAGCAAAATTCAGCTTCTTTAAAATGGGGACTAAAAAAGACTTCCTTGGAACCTCATAAAATTTACAGAAAAACATCAAATGTAGCAGGTTCTGTGGAGACTAACCGTCACAGCCACAGGATACCAGCTGCTGGCCTCTACTGCACCTCCTGGGGAAGGTAAGCAGGAGGTGAAAGAAGTCCAATCGAAACCTTGTCAATAAAAAACGTTCATACACAGATAAAAGCCCCAGGAAATATGGCTCAGCTAATGGGGTCGTCTTAAGCATTACAAATTTACGAATGCTTGGTTTCTGCAGCTCCCGCTCTTCCCTTTCCAATTTTCTTAAACTGATAAAGGACTCCCTTATTATCCTCACATTCTTATTGGTTATTAAATCAGGATTAGTAAAAAGTTCAGCTCGTCACAGTTTTTCAAAGCTACTCTAAATGTATCTAAACCGAGGTATATTAATTGCATGGTCCAGGGACATACAATCCTTTAAAATCAAATGACAAAGTGTTATGCCCTCTTTTAACCATGTTTTTATCCAAAAAATCAAGGGTCTGAGTGCCAAAGTGTTGTTTAGATAAGATACCCCAAATTCCTTGTGTACTACCAGGTTGGGCGAGCCCTGGGGTACACCTAACATGCGCTTTAGAAAGGAACTCTGGGCTACCTGAAAAATATTTATAGCAAAATAGACCCACACTTCACTCCCATAGGCGGCTGTGACTACACTTCTTGGTTGGTAGATCTTCAACAGAGCAGATATAAGTCTACTGCCCAGTTTAGAGGCAAAATTAAAAACAGCTGTGTTCACCCGCGCCAGGTCCCCCTTCTTCCTTTAAGTAGACCCCATTTAAGTTGGTCGTCCAGGATAACCCTGAGATAGGAGAAAGCATTAGTTTGGGGTACCTTTACTGAACCTACCCAGAATTGAAAACTTTTTCGGGCGTATCCCTACTTCCATAATAAAAGATTTTGAGTTATTAATGGTTAGATCGCGTTCGACATAAAATCAGAAAAAGCGACGAGCAGAGATTGAAGTCCCCTAGCGGTCCTGGAAATAAGGACCACGTCGTCCACAAAAAGTAAAACAAGGAGGCCTCGACGGCCTGCGCGGGGGTACTCTACCCCGGTTGATAAAAGAGATTTATCTAGCTCATTAATGTAAAGATTAAACAAAAAAGCCGCCAAAATAAACCACTGGCGTACACCTCTTTTAATGTCAAAGTTCCGGGACGGAGCCCATTTGAAAATCTAACGTTAGCCTTAGTAGCCCGGAGAAGGTCAGCCAAAAAATAGACGACCAAAGCATCACCTCCAATGTCCTTCATGGACTGCCACGGTTGTGTCCTATTCACACGATCAAACGTGGAGGACAAGTCTATGAAGGCTATATAAATAGTGCCTAATCGTGCCACTGTGTACTTATTAAGTATCACATTAAGGTTGAGACATTGGGTGATGGTTGACCGGCCCGGGTGGAACTGATATTGAACCTGAGTATCTCATGTTCCTCTGTTCAGGCGGTCAATCTATCAAGTAGCACACAACCCAGTACCTTGACTACTGAGTTCAACAGCGAGATGGGCCTGTAACAGTGTGTACTACCTCCGTCACCCTTTTTAAAACCCGGCACAATTGCACTATCAAGTGCTATCTTTCGGCCTTCTCTGCCTTCCTTCAGCTTCCAGATCAGCCTTCCCTTTTCAAGTCCCCGGTTGTAAATAGTTTCTTGAAAGGCATAACTCATCTCTTTCCTCCTATTCCTTTCGTTATGCCTCAGTGGG
This sequence comes from Lissotriton helveticus, assembly GCF_964261635.1. Lineage (NCBI taxonomy): Eukaryota > Metazoa > Chordata > Amphibia > Caudata > Salamandridae > Lissotriton > Lissotriton helveticus. The sequence continues at coordinate 1,468,290,323 of NC_136067.1, forward strand.
ACTTGAATCTAGTTTTAACTTGCTTAATGTGTGCTCCCTTTGAGCTGCTTCACAACTGTCCTTTGAGGCGCTTGACTCTCAAAACTGCGTTCCTGGTGGCCATCACCTCTGCCAGACGAGTGAGTCCGCTCCAGGTGCTTTCTTCTAAACCTCCTTTTCTCTTTGTACATCCGTACAAAGTTGTCCTCTGGGCTCGTCCATCCTTCCTGCCCAAGGTTGTCACTGCCTTCCACATCGGGAAGACCATTTCTTTGCCCACCTTCTTTCCGCCTCCTTCGAAAGAGGAAGAGCGGTTCTACCGTCAGGACCAAAAACGTGCGGTTTCCTTTTATTTGGATCGCACCAAACAGTTCCAGGTGGACGACAAGCTCTTTGTTGGGTACGCGGGCTCCAAGAAAGGTCGGGCCGTGCACAAGAGGACTATCTCCCAATGGGAGAAGGAGGCAAAGAAGGAGCCTCCAGTGGGGCTGCGCGCCAATTCTACCAGGGCAACAGCAGCGACTACTGCTTTGGGAAGTGGAGTTCCTCTGAATGACATTTGTCAGGCAGCTATGTGGGCTTCGTTGCACACCTTCACCAAACACTACTGTTTTGACAGTCAGGCCCGGAGAGACTGCTTCTTTGGCCGTTCTGTTCTCTAGGTCTTTCTGGTGTGATCTTGCTGTCACTCTCACTCTGCTGTCACTCTCACTCTGATGTCAATCTAACTCTGCTATCACTCTCACTCTGCTGTCACTCATGCAGTCACTCTCACTCTGCAGTCACTCTCACTCTGCAGTCACTCTCACTCTGCAGTCACTCTCACTCTGCAGTCACTCTCACTCTGCAGTCACTCTCACTCTGCAGTCACTCTCACTCTTCAGTCACTCTCACTATGCTGTCACTCTCACTCTGCTGTCACTCTCACTCTACTGTCACTCTCACTCTGCTGTGTGTGTAGGGTGAGCAGTGTGTGAGTGTGCAGGGTGAGCAGTGTGTGAGTGTGCAGGGTGAGCAGTGTGTGAGTGTGCGCAGTGTGTAGGGTGAACATTGTGTGAGTGTGAGCAGTGTGTGTGTGTGTGTGCAGGGTGAACATTGTGTAAGTGTGTAGGGTGAGCAGTGTGTGTGTGTGTGTGTGTGTGTGTGTGTGTAGGGGCAGTGTGTGAGTGTGCAAGGTACGAAAACTCGAACTAAGTCCACCACACACACATAACACCACACACATAACACCCTCTCACCACCACACTCTCACCACCACACTCTCACCACCACACTCTCACCACCACACTCTCACCACCACACACTCACCACCACACACTCACCACCACACACTCACCACCACACACTCACCACCACACACACAACCACACACAACTGCACACACACCACCAGCCGTCAGTGCACGCTTTCACCGGGCACAAACACCACCCGCCGTCAGTGAACGCTTTCACCGGCCACAAACACCCCAGCCGTCAGTGCACGCTTTCACCCGGCACAAACACCACCAGCCGTCAGTGCACGCTTTCACCCGGCACAAACACCACCAGCCGTCAGTGCACGCTTTCACCGGGCACAAACACCACCAGCTGTCAGTGTAGGCTTCCACCAGGCACACACCACCAGACGTCAGTGCACGCTTTCACCAAACACACACACACCACCAGCCATCAGTGCATGCTTTCACCATGCACACACACCACCAGCCGACAGTGCACGCTTTCACCAGGCACACACACCACCAGCCGTCAGTGCACGCTTTCACCAGGCACACACACCACCAGCCGTCTGTGCACGCTTTTACCAGGCACACACACCACCAGCCGTCAGTGCACGCTTCCACCAGGCACACACACCTCCAGCCGACACTGCACGCTTCCACCAGACACACACCACCAGCCATCAGTGCAAAATTTCTACAGGCACACACCACCAGCCGTCAGTGCAGGCTTCCACCAGGCACACACCACCAGACGTCAGTGCACGCTTTCACCAGGCACACACACCACCAGCCGTCAGTGCACGTTTTCACCAGGCACACACACCACCAGCCGTCAGTGCACGCTTTCACCAGGCACACACACCACCAGCCATCAGTGCACGCTTTCACCAGGCACACACACCACCAGCCGTCCCTGCACGCTTTCACCAGGCGCACACACCACCAGCCGTCAGTGCACGCTTTCACAAGGCACACACACCACCAGCCGTCAGTGCACGCTTTCACCAGGCACACACACCACCAGCCGTCTGTGCACGCTTTTACCAGGCACACACACCACCAGCTGCCAGTGCACGCTTCCACCAGGCACACACACACCTCCAGCCGGCAGTGCACGCTTCCACCAGGCACACACACCACCAGCCATCAGTGCAAAATGTATACAGGCACACACACCACCAGCCATCAGTGCACACATCAATTGTTAACGCATCCACAATTAACTATTGTAGCAATCGTAGTATGGTGCACTTTACTTTTAAACATATTCATCTAAAGCACAGCAGGCCACCATTGCTACAATTCCAATCCAACCCACATAATTCCACTACGCACCACATGCATACACTTCATAACACATGGCTAAAAGACATTGCCATTTACAATGCCATTAGCTCTAACTCAAATAAATCCGAGACCTATTGCATTTCTAATGCTTGTTTGTATTTTCATGTATGAGCCCTGGAAATGATCTGTATGTGCTGCCTTGTCTTTGCACACTTTTTAAATAGACTGATAAAGGGCACGGCTCATTGCCACTTTAATTTATCACCTAATGTAGCTATCCTGCTTATTTCCTTAGCAGTCTACCGTTGCTTTGTAGGTAGAAAGGGCTTTCAATATCTGTGTTTATCCTCAACAAAACCCCAGGGTTCCCTTTGTTGTTCTAACATTAAATTATGCAGGGAGATATTGTATACTAACAGATAACTAGCTTTCAACTGGGACACTCCGTATAGAGTAGCTGTGCGCTTTATAAGACTTCAATTCAAATTCAACTGTTGAGAATCATCTTACAACCCGGGATTTTGTACAGTGTCTTTGTTGTATATATGTTCACTACTTGAGCACAAAGTCGTCTGCACTATCTGTAAACTGTATATATTGTCCAAGATCCTATAAAGTATTTCAATGATCCACAAAATAAAAAAGTGTCATATGCTTATTTGATATTATTCAGTAAGAAATTAAATTACATTACATACCTTGAAGTCTCATGAGGGTTATTGTGATAAATGATGACCATTGTTGCATTCTAATTTGTTCATCCTGGATGTCGTGGGTAGATATAGTTTTCTTTGTAGTATTTACACACCCTGTGTATAGTGCTTGGGGCTGTGCTGTGTTGTAGGTGGAGGACCGAGTTTTCTGTCGCTGGATGCAGACAGACTTGCTTTTGTTATACTTTTCCTCACGGAAACATGGCTGACTCCGAACTCTGAGGCAGACATTGTCAACATGTTACCCCACGGCTATTTTATCCAGTTCCACAATAGAACCCAGGGTAAAGGAGGCGGTTTAGCGATAGTTTATAGGGACAATCTTACATGCCGGACACAAGAGGGAGGAATCGCGGATTGCGAAAGCATCCACTTTTTCCTTCAAATTACACCAAACAAATCCCTCTCTGGTATTTTTATATACCGCCCGCCCGGAAGCCTAGGAGATTTCATAGGCTCATTGCTAGAGACTACAATCACTTCTTGTACCGAGACATCCAACTTTATGCTACTAGGAGATCTCAATCTCCATTTTGATGATCGGACTAACAAAACTGCTAACAACCTAATATCAGAACTGAAGGCATTTGACCTCGATTTAAAAAACTCCGAGGCGACGCATGATAAAGGACATCTTTTAGATCCAATTTTTACCAATATCCCTAGAATAGAAATCTCACCCTCACTTCCATGGTCCGATCACTCTCTCATTCCGTTCACATGGCAAACCAACTCAGATACCCCTCAAGCTCAAGTATTTAGATCCCAGGAGAGAATATGGTCCAAACTCTCATTCGAGAACTGGACTCGGGAATTAATACAATCTGCCCCTCTCGCGGACCCTGACCCTGTAAAAGCAGACGCTAACTTTACCAGGTGGTTAACCACCACTCTTGACTCAGTAGCACCCAAGAAAAACTTAAAGAAAAAAAGCAAAATCTTAAAATCCCAATGGTACTCTCAAGAATTGAGGAACTTGAGAAAAATCTGCAAAACCCTGGAGCGGAAATGGAGGAAGGATTGGGACCCCCTCAACAAAGAGAAATACAAAATAGCCATGAGAACCTATAAATCCGCCCGGAAAATTTCCCAAGCCTCTTTCTTTGAAGAGAAAATTAAATCTGCCTCCAACTCGTCCCGGTAGACTTATAAAATAGTAAAGGAGTTACTTAAAATACCTGACCCCCCTTCAACACAAGAATTTACGGTCACCAGATGCAATCAAGTGGCAGCTTTCTTTGAGAGCAAAATAACAAATATTTTACAATGCCTCCCGCCTAAATCTGACAGCAATGCCCCTACGGCTTATACAACTATAGGCCCCACCCTGGACAGTTTCAACAAGATATCTAATGAAGACTTCCAGAAGGCCCTAACAGGCCTGAAAAGTGGATCCCCGAACGATCCAGCCCCTATTCACATCATTCAACAGGTGGGACCGACCATCTCCTATTTGGCCACTGACCTTATCAATGCCTCATTTAGCCAAGGAGTGGTTCCCCCCAATTGGAAACACGCAATAGTTTAAGCTTTGCAGAAAAAAACAGGATTGGACCCCCAAGATTTGTCTAACCTTCGACCAATCTCGCTTCTGCCAGGCTTGAGTAAGATTGCTGAGAAGGCCGTCAATCAACAACTTTTGGCCTTCCTAGAAACCAACAATCTTCTTCGCCCCTCACAAACAGGTTTCCGTCCGGGTCAGGGGACCGAAACCGCTCTTTTGACAGTAGTCGAAGAAGCTAGATGCATCTTGGATTCGGGAGGATCGGTTTTACTGATCCTCCTCGATCTAAGCGCTGCATTTGACACTGTTGATCACAGGACCCTGATCCAGCGACTCCTTAATTTAGGGGTGAGAGACACGGCATTATGCTGGCTCACATCCTTCCTAAAGGATAGAACCTTTCAGGTTTGTGAAGGAAGCGTGCGATCCAAGCCTCCCCCCTCCAGTGCGGGGTTCCTCAGGGCTCTTCATTGAGCCCTACACTATTTAACATTTATATGGCCCCCCTGGAGGATGTGGTCACCCCCTTTGGGATTAAAGCCGTCACATATGCTGACGACACCCAGATGGTCGTCTCATTCTCATTAGAAAGAGACAAACTTAGAAATCTGCATGACTGTCTTGCAGGAATCCACAACTGGATGTGTGACTCAAGACTTAAATTAAATGGCTCAAAAACAGAGCTCATGCCTCTGGGTCATCAATTAACATCTTTTCCCATCGCGATGTGGCCATCATGTCTAGGAGCCCTTCCACAACCCAAGACAGAACTCAAAAGCCTGGGGTTCTGGCTGGAGCAAGACCTCTCCCTGAAAACGCAGGCCAAAAAAACGGCTGGTACCTGTGTGGGCCTACTCTGCTCAGTTAGGAAGATTCTCCCCCTTCTCCCCTCTCAGTCCCAAAAATTGCTCATTCAAGGGCTCATCTTATCTAGATTAGATTACAGCAACGCTCTCTTTATGGCCGCCCCAGACTGACCAGCCACTGTCAACATCCTCCAGCGAACTCAAAACGCAGCAGCGAGGCTACTCACAGGCACCGCCCGAAGAGCATCAGCAAAACCAGCGCTCAGAGCACTCCATTGGTTGCCGATCCGTGAAAGGATCAAATTTAAGGCCCTGTGTATCACGCACAGATCACTGCAGGGTAAAGGGCCCCCTATGCTGAGGACTATGCTCTACCCCTACAAACCCACCAGGTCCCTGCGCTCATCTCAAGGCAACTTGGCCACTGTGCACAGAGTCAAGAAGGCCCGTACGGGAGGGCCACCTTTTTCCACAATAACTCATTATCCACCTCCCTCACCTTCCGCTTCTCCTCAGTTCTCCATTGCACTCTCAGCGCTGGGACGCTCCCGGGCAGCCATGCGCTTTATAAATCCTTTTACTTACTTACTTACTTACTTTTATTGTCTGCGTTTTAGCCACTGTTAAGTAGGTCCATCTGGTGGGAGGGAAGCCGAGGAGGTGAGTGGGGCTGGGGCGATTTGACAGCAAGCAGAAGAGCTCGGGAAGAAAAGGCAGGAAGGTCACGGTGGGGATTGTGTGGGGGAGGTCTGGGGGGTACGCAAATAGAGTTGAAACAATAGGAAAGAAGAGAGGGAGGTGGAGGAAAAAAAGAGGAAAGGGACAAAAGGAGGAGAAAACGAGACAAAAGGAGGAGAAATGGGGCAAAAACTACAGAGAGTGGAAGAGAAGTCAAGAGGGGCAAGCAAAGGTTGACAGAGTGAAAAGCAGTGGAAAAAGACAAGAGTGGCTAAAGGATACAAAAGAGAGGGTGAAAGCTTGAGTTTCGGAACACGTTGCAAAGACGCACTTAGAGGGTGAGGGAAAGAAAGTGGAGAAAAGCAGATGATCAAGGACTGCAGCCTCAGCAGCACAAGAGTGGGGTCCCGGCTTGGCCAGAGAACAGGTCATGCGGGGGTGGTGGGGGCATGCAGGGCCAACCTTAATATTTTATCCAGCATGCATATAAAATGATAACCTGGTGAGCCAGTTTGATTACCTATCCTGAAAATTGGCCTAATTATTGCTTCTTGTCATGTTTACTCTCCCTAAAAATGAATGCAATTGAGCTGCTCACTACATGGAATTCTGATTCTGTACCAAGTCAGGTAAAAAATTTCCCACGCTCAACCTGCTGCTCAATTTCATAGTCACTCACTGTTTCTTTTTTTTTTTTTTGTCCTCATTACGCAACTGATTTTAAAGTAGGAGAATCTCAGAGTCGCTTTTTCTTACTCCGCCCAGAATGTGTCCTTTCGGATACCCAGACCATGTCTTTCTGGTGTTTCAGAAAAAGTGCACCCCTTACTTCCATACATTTAAGAAAAAGAGGTCTTCGTTCCCCGGATCTGAGATAAGCTAGCCATGATGGCTACTTCGAAGCACCATCAGTTCCATTTTGTTGCGGCGGCGTAATCATTGGACATATGTTAGGATGAAAAAACACAAAGTCTCACGATCCCACTTCATCACCTACCCCTAGTCACCCCTTATTAAAGTCTTCCCATATATCCCAAAATGTAAACTTTTTCGAACTCACACTCTTTCTTCTGTCTAATTTGTACACCCTTAAAACTGACGCTAGCCATTCATTTCGAGAGGGGGCTACCGGGCTTACCCATTTAATACAAAGCTCCCTCCTAGCCAACAGGATTAGAATAAAAACTAGATTTTCCTCAGCTTTCGATAGAGCATTCATAACCGGCTTACAAGAGACCCCAAAAACAACCAAATCCATACTCACAATTAGTTGCTTTCCTAGGGCTCGTTCTAATGTCATACCAACGTCTTTCCAGAAACCTTCGAGGCTGGGGCACTGCCAGAACATGTGCAAGTCATCAGCTTTAATCATACCACATTTCGGACAGCTTCTCAGTGCATCTCCACTCAGTTTAGAAAGCCTCTTCGGGGTCCAATATGCTCTGTGTGTGGTGAATAAATGATTTCTTTTGAGAGCAGCAGAAGATACAATAGACCAGCATTTGCTCATAGATACTTGCCATGTAATATTTAGATCCAGCGTCGGCAGATCTTTACCCCAGATGCTCTCCGGAATCCGAAAGTCGTTTTCTCCTGCTATTATTAAGGCCCAGTACCAGTAGGATATTTCTTTCTTGAATTGGTTTGTCTCCAGGAATTTGACTTCCAGTTCGAGGTTTCCTTTTCTAGTTTCTTTTAAAGAGTTCGACCAGCTCAACATCTGATAGTACTTAAATTTAGAGAGTGTGTAATTTGTCCGTCGTGACAGAATTTCCCATTCGAGAAGTTTATTTTGAAAAAGAAGTTGGCCCCATTCTATTATGCCTGCCTGTTTAAGTGGACCAGCAAGTCTATCCTTAAGACAATCTGGTGTAGTTGGCGAGTCCCAGATTGGGGCCTTCTCACTATATAGGGGGATGCCCAGGGTACACCTAACACCATACCATAATTTAGATGCTGATTTTAAAGTCTTCAGTTTTATCTTTTTGAAACATTTTGGGTGACCAAATTTATAAAGGAAGTGACTTGTATTGTTTGTTATGCTTTGGAAGTACTGTGGGTAAGTTTCAAAGTGGCCCAACAGTATCCTAACATATTTGAATTGAAATGCCCAACAGTATTCTAATAGGTCCGGGCTAGCTATACCTCCCTGCTCTTCTTTCCTTCTTAGCTTATGCCAGGCTATCCTCGGTCTTTTTGCTGACCAAATAAACGTGGATATTTTCCCCTGAATTTTTTTTATTGCCTCTTTTTTAAATTCTAAAGGAATTGCGCTAAAAATAAAAGTGAATTTTGGCAAAATTGTCATTTTTATTATATTAGATCTTCCTAGGAATGTAAGCGGGAGACTACTCCAGACCTTCAGGAGTTTACTAACTTCTGTTTCTACTCTCTGTAGATTAGTTTGTGGAATCTTGTCAATATCTTTTACTAAGTCTATTCCTAGATAGTCACTCACTGTTTCACATTTATAGGAGACAAGGAATTTAGTAGCACTTCATCCAGTACATGAATGAAAACATTTTCTATCTCATAACATTTTTTAGCAAAACTATTGTTTTTTCTGTAGTTGTTTGCGTAGCAGTGCCTAGAAAGACTAGTAGAACGTTAGAATTTAATTATGTCGTCCAATTGGATGAGGAGTGGGTGTTATATTCCATAGAGGTACCCCAATATAGGCTCAGGTAACATCCTAACTCTTCACCTATATTCTCCCATACATTACGCACATAACGGATCTTGGGGACTGACCTTTTACCTAGACACGACACTGCACACAGAACGCAGGATTTTTCCTAGTAAAAGCCTCATACATTATGCATGAGGATTCTTGGAAACTCAGCAGGACTACCTTCTCCTGCATAATAATTATGTATAAAGCTAATTCCGGACGTTATCCTAAGTCCAACAATGGCACAGCAAGGTAGAACCTCTGGGTAGATCTTTGGGTATATAAACATCACATCTTGCTGAGATAGGCAGAGGATAACTAGGACTTCCATGCCTACGCACTGACGCGAGACGCTGAGGCTCCTGCATGCAGATACTCCAGCTCGCAGTGGCCTAACATCCCTTGCAGGGTGTCCAATTCAAAACCAAGACGGGGTTCCACAGTCTCTCACTTCAGGTAATGGGATTGACTTTATCCTAGAGGGATTCTTGGCTTAACACCTACACACATGCCAGGTACACTTAGGTACATCTAGTTAGATTGCATCGTAGGAGTACACATTTTACTGTCATGTATTTTATATACCTGCCTGTATTCATGGTTTTAGCGTAGTGGTAGAAATCTACCATCATTTTACTTTCCTAGTGCTTCTAATCATTTATATCTGTTTCTGTCTAGTGGTTGTTTCATCACAACTATTTTACACTAGAATGGCGACTGTTCCATAAATGTTCATTTAAAAATGTCCATATTGTTTATTTTGTGTATCTCTCTGAAACGAGGTAAAAACGAGTGACTGAGCGAACAGTATTGCTCTGTTTCCATGGCCCTGAGAGATCAGGGCTGTCATGTTCGAGAGTTGCGAAGAACTATTCTTTCCTTGGTAAGAGGTGTTTCTAGTGGCTCTGTGAGCTAAGCTGTTATACAGGTTAACCTATCCGGTAGGGTTGTCTAGAATCATTCCAGCCCCAATCCTACAGTGTATGTTGTCTAAACGTGCAGATCCTCTATAGGTTTTTATAGGAACTACACGACATGGAACCCTATGGATAGTGGCCCACCAGGAATTTGGGATCATACATTCTTACAATAGTTCCAAATTTGCTTTAGGCACAGTAGTATTTCTTTTTCTAGCGTTGCTTGAAGATGCATATCTCTGTTGTGTAAACACTCAGATCGTTCTCATTCTTGCTTTATTGATAAACCCACAATTTTGCGTGCAGCGTCTTTATTTCTTAACAGAACGGAATCTGCGCACCTGTTTTCCCTATTGAACACGCTTGAAACAAAGCCGTTTTTCCTCTTGACCATGGGGGAAGTTAACCATTTTTGTTAACCTTTTGAACAGTTACACATTCAGAAGTGCAAATCAAGGCTAATTGGAATATCATGACACCACGGTTGGTGTTAGAGTAATTGCTGCAAATAAGTGTGTACAGTGACGTTTTATATGAAAGCGCTAGCTGACTTTGCCAAGATTGCCTATTAGGACAGCTTCTATGATGCATACCAATATAGCTGACCAACCTGTCAAAAAAAGTGTGAATAACTTAGAGAAAGTCTAAAACAGCATAATCAGTCAGAACAGTAATTGGGGGGCGGGCGTGGTCTGGCCACGAAGAAAAATGGCCACCTGAAGACAGAGCTCCGCCACGGGACGGACCTTGAACGGAGGTGGCGCTCTCTTCAGTGTGACCAGGAATACAACATTGATGTTTTTCAAGACATCATACGTTATAGGTGCAGTCGGCTCGAGTTTCGATTAAAAATTAGCTACTTTTGTGCTATTTCTGAAGAAATGAAGTTGTGAGGCAATCCGCACTTCACAGGCCCCGAGAGATACTGGAAGCCTCGGACCTCGCGCATAACTGCCGCCCAGTGAGAGCTCATCAAAGATAGTGTACGGCGGACTCCTTATACGTGCTCCGCAACAGGGAGGAATCCATTTATAACACCGACATAAAGTAAGGCAAGCTTTCCTCACTTCTTCATACTTCCGGTATATTTTGAGTCTGTAAAAATTTAAACTTAGGTAACCAGTGTATGCAGGGCTGGTCACACAACAGAGACCACAGTTTTTATTAAACCGCCTGCCTCTGTGCCTATGTTGTGTATCTATTTACCGCATCCCTACTGATAAATATTCATCCTCATAATGAGTTATGAGTTTGTGAGCATCTTGTTATGGAGTGCACTTTTACGTGTTTAATTTACTCTTGAAGAGCCGAGGTTAACCTATGATGTTTTTATGTACCACAGCTCCCAAGAAAAAGAAAAAACACTTCTTATAACCAGCACTTTAAAGAAATACTGATTTATGTGCATATTGTTCTGGAGGTGCACCTTCACATGTATCATTTCCTCTTGGAGAGCTGAGGCTGACAGATATCTTGCGCTTTTCTTCAGTCACATTTCTTCCATTCCTTGTAAAGAAATTAACCTTTCACGACGCTGCATTACCAATAATATTCATGTTATCACCGGGTGTTCTCATCTTTCATGAGCTTAATTGACAACACACCGGCTACAATCCTTTAAAGACAGTGTTTTGTTTGCCTATTACAACCGCCTTGACTGACTGCCTCAGTACACAATCTACAAATAGAGCAACTGCCAACACATTTTTCCAAGCAAAATAAATATTTCAAAACAGCGGATGTACAGAATAACTGAATATGTTTCATCGCTAAAATAACGGTCAAAATACAAGTTTATTTTTACATAACGGCATAGCCAAAAAACAGCAAAACTATAATACCATTCTAAATTGAGACTTACTCTACAACTGTTAATACAATATCAGCGCGCCTTACCTAACGCGTCTCCCAAGGCCGTCTCACGCTCCTCAGGAAGCCGCGCCTCCTCTGCTGACGGAGAACATGTACGTGTTCTTGTTTTAGCTGCGCCTTCTTTACTCGCCTGGAGCCGCACCCTCTACAGGCATCTTGCTTGAGGGAAATTATGTTTAAGGTTTCAAATCGCGCAGACTGACTAGCATTGATGGGAGTGCGCCTTTATTTCTGACAGGGCCAGTTCTCCCTGTAATGTTGTCATAGCGCCTTTGCCACCTTTTTGTCAGTCAGGAAATGTGTCTTATGCCCTCGCATGCACAGTAAATCTCTTGCATGCTGAAGTCACTATTGCATAAGCTGAACTATAATTCAGGTTCTGTTTTCGTCGGTATATGCGCGCCCAGTCAGCTGATTCTCCTCACCAATGTCGAAGCTGTTCCTACGTACTCTTTGATCATTCTACACATTTGTGCCTTATTCTTACATGAATAACGTCTCCTCAATGTCACAGCCTTTTGTACCACCAAATTAATGCAACAAGAAAGGTTAACCCTTTTTAACATTTTGCATAAATGACTCTTTTTACTGTATTTACATATGACAAGCTTAGTTTGCGCTGCTAATCTACATGCTGTTTTGCTAATCTCTGCTTTAATTGTCAACTGTGCGACTATTTTACAATTGCTTCACATCACGCTACAACATCTATTCGTTACTGCTAAACGTCTATGAAGTGCAACATACAAATGTCTAATAATAAGAACGGCAGTAAAATCCCTAAACAACCACTCTCCACGGAAGTTTGAAAACAACCTACTGCTATGCCAACGAAAGGGAATACGTCCTCCTCAATGAATTTGCCTCCAGCTTCGCCTTCTCATAGTGAACAGGCATTAACGGACACCATGTAACGTATATTGCACATTTCTGGGGTCAAACGTCGTCTGAAAGGTATGGATATCACAATTACATCTTTGGCGGAAGAGACTAAGTCAATTAGAGCAGACATCACAAACTTTCATACCAGAATTGAAATCCTGGACTCTAAAATAGTGGTAATGGAACATCGCCTTGACTCAGTTCAAAACACAGACCAAGATCTTCTCTTTCTGCACAGCAAAATCATTGACTTAGAAAATCGCAGTAGATGAGATAACGTCCGCTTCTTTGGATTTCCGGAAAATATTGAAGGCCAAACAACCAAAATATTTCTTTGTGATATCCTCCCAAAAATGACTGGCATCTCCTTCACTCCACCTCTTGAAATCCAACAGGCTTCCAGAATTGGCCCTCCATGCAATGATCCTGCAGCGCGTCCGAGGCCGATTGTTGCCTGTTTTCTTCATCATGAGCAAACTCGACAATTACTGACTGCAGCTCGCTCACAAGGCTCCTTTTTCTTTAAGGGTCATACCATTCACATAGCAGCTGATTTTTCTAAGGAAACGAATGAACGATGAAAGGCATTTCTCTCAATGCGACCTCAGCTACGTCAGTTAGACATCAAGTATGTTTTTTTTAACCTGCACGCTTCCGTATTACTTGAAATGGAGAATTCAAGGACTTCTATGATCCAGAACTTCTATAGAAATTTCTAGATGGTATCAAACCTCAGGTCATGGAAACTCAGCCCTCACATCATGACCAGTCCCAACCATCTTCTTCCTTTTCCTTGCAACTGCCGGTGCACAGTCAATGAGCCTCTAGTGACTCTAGGCAACGGGGTAGAGATTTGAATAGAGCCAATCGATCTGTCTCTACACTTACAAAAGAACCGCAGAGAGACGAATCTAGATCACCTCTTAAAACTCCTTCAGATGCAGACTGAACAATTCATTGTTATTGAATTACCTATTTATATGCTTAGATATAGCTATTACTATGGGCTAGATGTAGGTAAATCTAATTTACCGATTCTAAAATACCGAATTTTACCGATTCGGTAAATTAGATGTAGGTAATAATTCGGTATTTTTTACCGATTCGGTAAGATTCGGTAATTACCGACTCGGTATTTACCGATTTGGTATTTGCCATTGATTCCTAAGGGATCCTAAAAACCCGATTGTATCAGCTATGCATAGTTCTTGGCAGAGGGGTCATCGCATATTAAGTTCAAATCCGCAAATTCATATTAAAGCTCCCATGTGGAATAACTCAGCCATTCGTATCAATGGTCATACTTTATCATGGCCTTTATTGCAAGAAGCTGGTATTTATTGCCCAGATCAACTTCTCCATGATGGAGATTTTAAAACTTTCTCCCAACTTTGTGAGGGGTTCAATCTTCCCATACAACATTCCTCTAAATACATTCAACTTCAACAATGTCTGAAGAAACACTTGGGATCCCCCTTTGGTTGCTTCTGGTTTCTCCAATATTATCTTATCTGCAAATATGGGGGAAGTTTAAGGGTGTGACCTCTGGTGTTTATAAAACCTTTTTGCTACCTCTTTTTTGGCAACCTCTTTCTCATACTCTTCGGACTAAATGGCAATCCCGCTTATCTATTTTATATACGATAACTGAATGGGATCACATTCTGGAGAGGTTGCACAAAGGTGTTCATGAAGCGTGACTTAAATTCTACCACTTTAAATTTCTTCATGATTGGCACTGGTCATCGTTTAAACTACATAAAGCGGGTTTACTATCGCATACCAATTGCTGGAGATGCTTCAATCCTGGTTGTGATATAGTCCATATCATTTGCGAATGTCCACACACCAGGTCCTTTTGGACCTTCGTTGGCAAAACTCCAAAATCTACAATGGCATTAATGTTACCACTTACACCTGCTACCATTACTTTACATGACTTCAGTGGTTTTCCAAAATGTTCTAAGCCACAGATTTGTCTTCTCCACACTGCATTGGCTACAGCCAAAATGTGCATTTTGCGCCATTGGAAGTCTCCATCTGTTCCTTCTCAGGAAGAATGGTTGGTGGCAATGAAGCAGACTGCCTTACATGATCGCACAATCTACAATCTTCAGGATCAAATTGAAATTTTTCTTAAAACGTAGTCTCCCTTTTTGGAAACAAATGGATGACGATCCTAACCCAATTCTCTCTTCTAATGTAAATAACTTACCTACTTAATTTACTATCCCATATTTTTCTCCTATACTATTTCATTTTCCTCACCCTGTATCTTTCCATTCCCCTGTTACTCTGGCGCTGTTTTGCTTTTTTTTTTTTTTTAGCAGAGTTTTATATAGCTCGAACTAGAACCGAACCGAATCAGTTATCAGAGCGCTTTATTTACCCTCTCTTCTTTTCTATGCTTTTTACTTTTCATATCCTCTTTTCACCCTCCTCTGAGCTTGTGTAGCTTCATTCTTTCAATTTTGTTATATCTGTTAAGCCATTCTTTTTACCTACTTATAAGATATATTCATACGTTTTTATATTGTCATTTACTATAACAGATTATAGAATATGTACTATTAATCTCTTTTCTTGTCTCTATTAATATGTAAACATTTAATACTTTATCTATTTATTTATTCATTTTTCACTATTTTACAAATAATGATTTCTTAATTATCTAATTTACATTATTTTTTCCGTTTTCATTTCTCATCATATTCTTAGTTTCTATTTGTCACGGTTCTAATATTTTATGAAATCGATATATACTATGTATTTTATTGTATAATTCAATAAAAATTTTCAACACAAAAAAAAGAACAGTAATTGGTTCACAGCATTTACTGTTACTCCCAAATAACCTTGTTCTAGTTGCTCCTTGGCACAAGTGATAGTTTGTGCGTATTCTAAATATTTCGAGGTCTTGGTGCAGTATTTTGTCACCGCAGAATATGACTTGATGACAAAGCTACACAAGACCATGATCACTTTCTATACTGAGATGGAGAGGCTGGACTGTGAGGGAGTATGCCCTAGCTAGAGCTATCTTTCTTCTCCATCATGGATTTTTCTCTTGCCTCACAAGTTGGCATAATTAAATACCAAGTATTAAAAATACACTGTGGGGAGAACGCTGTGGTGTAAATTGCTTGCTAACAAAATGGTAAAGCGTAGGTTCTCCAAAGAAAGCCATCATACAAAGAAAATTACCATCAAAACTGAATTAATTAGACCCCTTTAGGAAACTTTACTATTTGTTGGTCTATATGCTGTTCTTGAATTCGTCTTTCCTCTGGATTCTTTTGTCAGAAACAGGTCAAGAGTTTTGGTGCTTTGTGTATTTTTTGAGTAAAGCCTTTTTGTGTGATTCACTCCGGCATTACACAGAGAGCTCTTAATGGATTTTAAGTTTTTTCTACCGGGACCTTAAATTTGAGGTACTATGAGGGCCAACCTGGGTATAAAATGAGCCCTTGAGGCGACGTATCAGTGTGCCATTAAAGGCTTAAAACTGGACTTCACCTGCATGTATGAGCCTTTTCACCAGATTTCATCTGACTTCTCCTGCAGAGCTAACATGGGGCTTCCTTCCCGGAGATGCCATACATGGCCTTACACCAGGTTTTGCCCAAGTTGCACATGGGAGTTCACCACTGGACTAGCTGTAGGACCACTGCTGTGCCTAATACTGAAGCATAGTCTGTGGAATTGTTTATTCCTTCCCTCACGTGCATCCTACAATGGTCCTGCCTCTGGGCTTGCCTGGGGTACTCTCACCATCTACTCTGATCCATACATGCAGTTCTACCAATTTAAGTGCTAGGCTATTGCATTTGCTGCACTTCTAACACAGATCTATTTAATCCTGCAATCCTATAGATTTTTATAAAGCTGGCAAGGAAGCAGGTTACCCACGAGCAGGAAAAACAAGCAAATTGTGGTGTTTACTTTCCTTCCCATCTGTAGTTGGCTCGTGGCTATTAGCCCGGTGCGAGCCTTCTAGGGGAATGGGGGAATGTGGCAGCATTCTTCACTGTGAGCCTGAGGAAGAGGAGCTGGAAGAGAGAGTTGAAATAACTTACTCTGCTTGTTGTCTCATCTTTAAGCAAGCCTGCCCCGTCCCAGGGGCTGTCAACCACTGGACATTCCCAGCAACCGATTAGCTGCTGTTAAAGTGCACCCAGCCAATGGAAATCTGTGGGTTAGCAATGTTTTCCTCCTTCTCCATGGTCCTGTGATTATTTACTTTGTGGTCCTAATTAATCTGACTGCTCGTGCTCCTGCGTAGGACTTGGTTACCCATGTGATCTGTAACGACCAGGTCTCCGTGCACTTGTCAGAGGGCTGTTGTGTATTTAGTGGCATTTAAAATGTAGACAGTCCTCAGATAAGTAGTGCTAAGTAATAAAGTTTTTCACTCTTGCGAGTTTCCTTTTTCACTTTAGGGCCAGAGGATCTGACAATGGCAGAGGTGAGTGAAGTATATGGGTCTTCTGGAGATTTTATTGCGGCAAGAAAAGGACGGAAGGGCAAGGTGAAAAGGATGGGTGTGGCGGCAAGAGGCTTGTAATGAAAAGAGAGGCAGATGGGGAGAGAAGGATCACAAAGGGAGGCAAATTATTTAAAGTGGACCATGGTAACTGTTGACAGAAATTTGTCTTTTGCCAAGTACTGTCATGTGAATTAAGTTCCAATGAAGACGTCACAAGTGCAGAGTTTTGATTGCCATTTTTTTAGTAACATGATCATTATGATCGTTCTAAAACCTGAAAAATTAAATATGTTCGGTGATTAACTTATCAAGTTCTGCGGCGGGGATTCCAATGTAGAATCTGGGGCCCCCACTACTGGCTGGTCCTCAAGGTTCCTCTGTTTGGGAACTGTTTTAATGCATTTCACCTCAGGGGCGGATTCTAGTGAGGGTTGTTTAGCAAGTGCTGTATCTTCTGAGTCGCCTATATCAAAATTTGTTGATAGAGATACACCAGTCTTTCTATGTAAGCAATGGCTTTGCACCTCCAAGTAAGGGTTTCCTTACAGGTGTCTGTGATATTTCCAATATGTCCATATTGAGAGAGAATAGTCTTTTGGCTAGTTTGATTTCCTTATCGATGACCCTTACTGCCTGCTTAATGAAACCATCAAAATGGAATTTTGGGAAGTATTCAGCTTAGTTGCTCCCAACCTTCGCTTTTTCATTATATTAAAATAGAACAGCTATGGTGGTGCAAAGAAAAATAATGGGAGGCTCAAGGTCACTGATCCAGAGCTTCAAAAGACCAAGATAATAAAAGTCAAACAAAAGTCAAAGACCAAATCAAAGGCACAGTCAAAGCAATTTGCAAACCTATTTCAGCTTGGAATTTACTGCACCTTATGTATGATAAACAAGCTGAAACCCATCTTGTCCCATATATAACTACTTGGCTACAAGCTTACAGCTCAACTTAGTGCATCCACTCGTGCCACCACCTTTAACAATTCCCCCGCAGAGCCACACTTGCCCTGCCACACGTCCCTACTCCCTTACTCCAGAGGAGTCAGACTCAGTGGAGGTGCATCAATGGTCCAGGCTGGCAGCACTCGTGGTGCTCGATAGGGTGCTCATGGGGGTGGGGGAGCAACAAGCCCACTGAGAGTAAGTGGAAATACTAGGCAATCTGAGAGGCAACTTATGTACAGGCAGATGTGGCAGCGTTGAACAGTACGGAGGAGAGGGGTGGTCAGCAATCCGTGAGGGAAGAAATCCGTTTTGACCCCAATAACCATGTAGCTCTGCTGTCTAAGAGCCTCTATTTCCTATTCTATAACCCCGTGAACAAATGAAGTATTAATTCTTCTCTAACCGCCCATACTTCTACTCCACTGCCCATACTTTGTTTTACAATCAACATATATAACTATAAAAACCTTCTGGAATAGAGTTTGACAAGTCCGAATTCATATTCTAAGCCCGTTAGGTTCCGGGAGAAGTTTTGGAATAAAAAAATAATGGATATCTTCCACTCCAGCCACCGTCTCTGGGTAGTAGTGTGATAAAAGTGCTTCTGCTATTTTGTATCCTCATTGCACACTCCATAACCAACAACAACTGGCCCATAATCATATTTTTCTGTTTTCAAAACACTGTTCGTTGAAATGTATCTTCTTCACCGTGGTGGGCTTTTAGTCTTATGCTTTAGGCATCATCCTTGGGGGACCGCCACTCTTTTCAGCTGCTTTCGGAGTACAGTGATGAAATATTATACTGCTTTTTACAATGATGCACTTATCCAGTTTGTGTGAGGGAATCTACTGGGTCTTCCCTTCACGTCTGTGGTAGATATTTGCACTATTGCTTCCTACGCAGTACCTAGTCTGTTCTTCTTGACAGACTTCCAGAAATCGTTTTCCCTACACAAAATATACATGTATTACATTGGCCAATGGTTGTTTTCTAATGTTCTCACTGTCACAAATGTACAGCTGTTCCTTGTTCTGGTTGCATTTGTTAATTTGCTCTGCAGTCGTGGTTATTGTTGGGCTAGCAAGTTTAGGCAATTCAGTTTTACATTTGTCATTCCATTGACATGAGGGCATACTGCTGTGCTATTTAAATGTGCAAAAAGTAGGAAATAAACTAAACTATCACCCCAGGAATGGAAGATGCATTCAGTGTAAGTTCAAAATAAAATACATAATAATGTGGATACATACTCTTGTTTAGAACATCCTCACAACTAACTAGCTGATATTCTACATTTGACGATCTGTAAGGAATTCTGTTCTTACGTTTAATTTGTTTTTGGCACACGTCTTAACGGTAGGGTTATAACACCCCGATACTTTCTAATAATATTTAGAAATGGGTTTGTTAATTTTCTGTGATTTTTGATGTGACAAATTAGCAAAATGTTGTCTGCTTTCAAACCAATATTTATTTTGAAATGTTTACAACCTTATGAATAAAATGTTTTTTCCATTTGTTTTTCTTTAAAACGTTTAACATTGAAATACTCTAGTGTTAAGGTCTTCCATTTCGTTTTTTGCAGGTATTAATGGGTAGAGTGCCTGATAGAGGTGGAAGACCAAATGAGATTGAAGCTCCACCTCCTGAGATGCCACCCTGGCAAAAGAGGCCAGAAGGATCACAACAGCAAGGCGGTGGAAGAGGAGGAGGAGGTGGTGGAAGAGGCAGCTATGATCAGTCCTATGGTGGACGTGGAAGTTATGATCATGGAGGTGGACGTGGTAGCAGTGGAGGAAGCAACCGTGGCAACTATGATCATGGAGGTCGAGGTGGAGGGAGAGGAAGTAAAGTACAAGGAGGTTGGACTGATGGTGGTGGAAGTGGTTATCAAGACGCTAGCCACCAAACTGGGGGCTATCATGGTGGTGGGGGTGGTGGTGGAGGAGGCTATCAAGGAGGAGGTTACCAAGGAGCAGGCTATCAAGGAGGAGGTTATCAAGGAGGTGGCTATGGTGGATATCAGCCCACCTCTTACTCTGGAAGTGGATACCAAGGTGGAGGATACCAGCAAGACAACCGATATCAAGACAACAGTCACCAAAATGACAGAGGAGGTGGCCGTGGAGGAAACCGTGGTGACCGTGGTGACCGTGGTGACCGCGGTGGTCGTGGTGGCCGTGGTGCACGTGGAGGCCAAGGAGGTAGCTGGGGAAGAGGTAGCCAAAACTATAATCAAGGTGGTCAGTTTGAGCAACATTTTCAACATGGAGGCTATCAGTATAATCAATCTGGCTTTGGACAAGGAAGAAATTATACTAGCTGAGGCTACTATAACCTAAATGTCAGCAGAGCTCAGTTAATAGAGACCCAAGGTTCAGCAATTGCCCAAAAGTGCTTTAAAATATGTATGTGTGTAACAGGCTAGCACCCATTGTGGTGACACCATTGTTCAAGAATGCAGAATGAATGTCTTTCTAAAAAAAGAAGCAATTTAACTTATAACGTTATTTAGAAATGTGGATTACGTGGAATATTTTTCACCATAATGCTGTTCGAATGAACCCTCAATAATTTTTATACTTTGGATTTATATAAAAAGTCAACAAAATATGATTTGTTTCTGGGTTGCTCACTCAGATTACTTCTTTAAGATTTCATTTGCTTTCCTAAACATTTAGGAACGATTAGTAATAAAGACTCCCATTTTGAGAAAATGATTAAAAAAAGGCAGCATTGGCAACCAATTTATTAAAGTGGTTACCATTATCTAATTTAATGTTTATGTTCCTTGTGGTATCTTTTTTGCAGATATTTCTGACACTTGCTGAAGCACAATTGTGTCGCTCCTTCATAGAGGTTTTCTGTGTTTTTAGTTATTGGTAACTGGAGTGTGTGCACATTTAAAATAAATTTCACAGTTGCAAACTGAAAATTCAGTCTGTCTCTATTAGTTGAGCTCTTCTGCAAATCTTACATTATATAGCCCTGCCTTTCACTTACTGAGATGTACCGCCAAGTTATTCCCGGAAAGTCCAAGGATGATAAACTCTGAAAATGGTGAATGAGAAAAAGAGGTAAGAAAAAGCTAAGTGAAAAGCATCTAGCATATAGATTTTCAGATAAGCATAGCTATTCAAACCTTGCCCCTGTTATGAAATTAATTTTTTACTTGAAGTCAGCTAAGGAGAAGCGGTCAAATCTATGAACAGTATGTTATTTTGTGCAGGAATTATTACCACTATTTCAACAAATAAAGAGCCGTTTAGTGTTTTAATATTTTTGCGAGGATGTTTGTTTTTTTCTGAGAAATGCACTACTTTCCAGGTGTACCCTGGAGGCCCTACATTATTGCTGCAGATAACAAAGCCTGGCTGGGTATTCTTTCCTGAATGTTACATGATACCTTTTTAGGGAATAAGCGCAAGATGAAGATTTATTTGATGTACATAAGCATTGTGAAGCTGTGAACGAAATTGGCTGAAGGTGCGCAGTTGTATGAACGCTGAGCAATAAAATATCTGTTCTCCAGGTAGTTTGCTTTGGTTTTTTTTCCTTTTATCTTTACTTTGCCTATACTGTAATGACTAGTCTCATTTCAGTAAAGATAAAATAATGTCATTGGAGTGTTAAATGAAAAAGATTATTTATACCATTGTTCTAAAAAAGTATTTTGTTTATTCCAGTGCATAGCCCCTAAGTATCACAGATGATTTTGTAATCATATAACTGATACTTTGAATGAAATTGTCTTGACGTATATTTTGCTGAGGTTCACACAGTATAGATAAAACTGGTAGCAAGGCTACCCAAAAGACTTCGTCAGGGGTCCACAAACTACCATGGCCTCGATGGTTGCATGGAGAATGTGTCCCTGTCTGGTTGTGTGATGTTGGTCCTCAACAGGCCAAACGATGATGTAACAAAGACAACTTTCATTACATCAATACAAGGCTCTTGCAAATCTCTGTGTAATTCTGACCCGTAGAGAAAGTCAGCTCTGGTATCGCAAACTCATTGTCCAAACAGAATGCTACAAAGACATTAAGGCACCATGAAAAGGTAGAAGGAAATCACCTGGTGTATAGATGCAGTTAATGCAATTGAATGTAAGTTTGATTAGCTGCGTGTCCCAGAAAAGAGCGCAGCTATGAGTTCTGCATAGTTGGGAGAGGAGCAGGTAATTTGTCGTGTAAGTATCAGGAAAGGTCTGCAAAGATGGAGCTTTTCCCTTACCCCTACGTTTATAGACCAATCATTATGTAAAAACCCAATAAAAGAAGGGAGGTGAGAGAAAGACGGTTGATGAACTCAGCAACATTTACAGGGGTAAGCTTGATAGCTCTTAAGACAATGGAGACAAGCTGGGCTTCTTCAGCCGCAACTTTTTATAGAATGCTTTGATTGTCCCCCACTCACTTTGGAAATCTTCAGTACATTTAGCATAGCATCGACATGCACTTAGTACAGCAATAAGTATACCCATCCATCTCATTGTGTCTGCCATGCATCTAGTGATGTGGAGAGGCTAAACTGCAGTGTTCGACCATGGATAGTTTTCTTTGTCATGTATTTTCTCACTCCGAGTTGCAGCCCATCAGACCTTCTCTCAAAGGGCATACAGAGAAAGCAGTATTCCCCTTAACAACCACTCCTTTTTATTTCTGTCTGCCACCAAACCTGAATACCCTGCTAAAAGGTTTAAAAGATGTCATTAGACCATTTAAAAACAGTTACCTGAAGAAAGTATTTTGGATGGTCCTCATGAATAATGTATTGATTGCTTCTATCCCAAGTGCATTACAGTCGATTGGGGCATTTTTCATTCCTTTTCCAGCAAACTCTTAATTTGCTAAAAAAAGCCTGGTATATTCTCTTGAAGAGTAATTGTCTCATTTCTGTGGAGAAGAGTTTGCTATAACTGCCCCTCTGGCAGTCTATAAAGACACAGAAGAGAAAATATGTGGGATTATGTTATCGACGAATACTAGTGTGAAGTGTTCTTGCCTTGACCTGGTTCTCCTGGAAATCATGCCTTCCCTTTGATTAAAGCCACCTTTCGCAAAGAAGGCCTATATTTGCAACAAATGTGCCTAAACCCTGCTTCCCTAATTAAACCACCTGCTATCTCATTGACAACCTGGGGCCTTATCCTCCATACTTTACAGATTGCATGGGTTCAGTGTCAAACGCTACTTCCTTGTCAGCAATCCTCTATCAGCAAACTCCAGACAAATGGTGTCCTCTTCAACAAGACCCTCCACCACCAATGTTGCGTTGATTGTCAAGAAATCTATAATGCCCACCACCTTGTCAACAAGACCTGTGTCGAAAGCAGTAGCATCATCATATTATCATATTAATCTTTATTCGATGATGCAATATAATCATACAAGAAAAACAAATTAAAAACTGGTAAGGCCACAATACAAAAATATATATCTGATAAAAACCAGTATAATAACAATATTATTAAATACTAGAAATGCTCCAACATACTACTCCCATACAGCGCAAAGATTTTCATTACATTATTAAGAGTTTCTAGTCTTATTGCAATATAAGGTGCCTTTCAAAAAAAGAGGAGACAGCCAGCATTACTATATGAGCAGTAATAGCTTTAAATATAAAAAAACAGGATGAAACTGTCAAAATCCCGCCAATTTTAAGGCAGGAATTAAATACTTGTGTCGTAAAAACTCAAAAAACAGCACTAGATGCTCCTAAGTCTGGTGTGAGCAACCTTCACAGTGGCACACCTTGATCGTGTTTGGGTCAAACTGTCGGGGGGGGGGGGACACAAATAGATGACTAAATGGACCCCACCCGAACTTTAGTCAGAAGTGATCTTTCCCACGGGTGGGTAACTGTGAGGAGTTAAGGTTCAGGGCCCGTCCCAGTTTGGAGGGACTGAAGCAATCTAGCGGTCAGTCTTTTGAGCACTCCAAATCCCTAAGTTCCTTTAGATACTGTAAAAACTAATTCCCAATTACTCTTCTATCCCTCTTACTGAGGAGATATGGTTTATAAAACTGATCAGGGCAGCCCAAGGTGCGAGCAACTGACTCCGCATAACTCAGCCATGGAATTCTGAGACCGTCGTCACACCTTCCCTGTTAAATCCTGTGTGATCTCCAGACCACACAGAGATCCACAATAGTACAGGAGCCAGCTAATCCTCCACATAGTCAAGGCCCAATTCTTCATGTACAAATAAGGACAAGCTATTGGGAGGCAAACCTAGCAGCCCCTCACAGAAACGATTCTCCTCTTGCTATAAAGCCTTACCATTGCGAAATCCCCACATAGCTGCACCTTACAAAAGTACAGGTAGGCATTTCATTTTATATATGTGCAAGAGTGGTGGCATGGGTTTGTTACCAATCTGTTTGGAAAATTTAACAAGGGCACTTCCGGCTAAAGAAAAGCAGGAACACATTTTTGATAAACATGTGGGCCAGGTCAAGTAATCAAAATTAACCCCCAAATAAGGGTAATCAGGCACTCTAGTGACTCGATTACCTTTAATAACAATAGATCTAGTGTTTTTCCTCCCACATAGCATATAGTGTGTTTTACTGCTGTTCACCTCCAGCTCCAAAACCCCTCCATAAAGTTGACAAAAAGGTCAACAAGGATTTTTAGCCGATTTGCCGTTTGGGCCATCAGCACTGCGTCATCCACGTAGAGAAAGGAAGGTACTGGAATTTATTTTACCTTACGATACAAAAGGGGATGATGGACGGAGCATTTGAGCAAATCAAACACTCACCCCCAGTCAACTGATCTGGGTTTAATCCATCACCATTCTTTAGCCCACTCAGCCACCCCATTTCAGACATGGCCATATGCAAATCAGTCTGACCCTGTGCCTCATGGGAACAGTCCAGCCCGAACTGCCAAGCCATGTGTTCCATGGACCGGAAACAAGCATCCTGGGACCGGTTTCGGATTCATAATCCTCATCAGCCAGGCTATCTTGAATCCAGTGGGCAAGTGAGCAAGGGACTCACGTCTGAGCATACCCTGCCACTCTTAGGGCGAACAAAGCAATACAAAAGGGGATGATGGACGGAGCGTTTGAGCAAATCAAACACTCACCCCCAGCCAACTGATCTGGGTTTAATCCATCACCATTCTTTAGCCCACTCAGCCACCCCATTTCAGACATGGCCATATGCAAATCAGTCTGACCCTGTGCCTCATGGGAACAGTCCAGCCCGAACTGCCAAGCCATGTGTTCCATGGACCGGAAACCAGCATCCTGGGACCGGTTTTGGATTCATAATCCTGATCAGCCAGGCTATCTTGAATCCAGTGGCCAAGTGAGCAAGGGACTCACGTCTGAGCATACCCTGCCACTCTTAGGGCGAGCAAAGCAATACAAAAGGGGATGATGGACGGAGCGTTTGAGCAAATCAAACACTCACCCCCAGCCAACTGATCTGGGTTTAATCCATCACCATTCTTTAGCCCACTCAGCCACCCCATTTCAGACATGGCCATATGCAAATCAGTCTGACCCTGTGCCTCATGGGAACAGTCCAGCCCGAACTGCCAAGCCATGTCTTCCATGGACCGGAAACAAGCATCCTGGGACCGGTTTCGGATTCCTAATCCTCATCAGCCAGGCTATCTTGAATCCAGTGGCCAAGTGAGCAAGGGACTCACGTCTGAGCATACCCTGCCACACTTAGGGCGAACAAAGCGATACAAAAGGGGATGATGGACGGAGCGTTTGAGCAAATCAAACACTCACCCCCAGTCAACTGATCTGGGTTTTTGCATTTGTCTCCCTGAGTGGGACGGGTCTGCTCAGACGTGAGTCCCGTGCTCTCCACACCACTGGAGTCAAGCTATCCTGGCTGAGGACGGCTGATAGCCAGAAACCGGTCCTAGGATGCTTGATTCCGGTCCAGGGAAGACATGGCTTGGCAGTTCGGGCTGGACTGTTCCCATGAGGCACAGGGTCAAGACTGATTTGCATATGGCCATGTCTGAACTGGGGTGGTGTGGAGTGCAAAAAAACGATGGATTTAGGCCCAGATCCTTGTACTGGGGTGAATGTATGACATTGTTCTGCATTCTGTCCATCAATTGTTGTTTTTGCATTTATTTTACCTTGGCCATATCTTTTCATGTGCGACTAAATTAGTGTTCAGACCATTGATGTAAAGGAGAAAAAGCAGTGGTGGTAGTACACATCGCTATCTAACCCCATGCGAAAGCGAAAAAGATTCAGAACATTTCCCACCCATGCCCTATCTTACTGACAAATTTGCATCTGAGTGCAGTGCCCTTAGAAATTGATCAATTGGGTAGGTAACCCTAACAACAGAAAATTTGACCACACCTTTGACCTAATCACCCAGTGAAATGCGCAACTCTGGTCCAAAAACGCAAGGTAAATAGCCCCTTACTTAGCAAATACATATTTCCCTATTATGAGATTGAGGTTCAAGCACTGTTCCATAGCTCCTTTTCCTTCTTGAGACCCCTACTGGACTGAACAAAGAATATTTATGTGATTGCGCCCACAATTCTACACACTGTAATATAATGTGGCCCACCATTTTCACTACAGAATTAAGCAAAGAGATGGGTCTATAACATGTAGGATCTTGTCTGTTTCCCTTTTTAAAAACGGTTACTAGAACTGCCGCTTTCCAAGACAAAGGGAGAACAATCTAAACAACAGCATTCAGAACATTTGTTAGAATGGGGACCAAAAATGGGACTCGACTTTATAAAGATCCACCAGTATTCTACCTGGGCCAGGAGCTTTATTAGACGGGCTAGCCTGTATTGCCTCATAGTTCTCATCCAGGTCAAACCTGATCTCCAACGGATAGAGATCAATACCAATGCCAAAAGGGCATCGAAACCGAGAGCATAAATCTTTTTAAAATGGGATTCCCTTTGCTTTGGTCTTATAGTGGAGCCAGTATCATCTGGAGTGGTTAAGGTTGGTTGCCTGCTATTAAAAATGGCCCAAAAACCACTTGAATCCTGAGAATCACAAGTAAACATCAATCGCTCCCAAGAAGCCTCTTTGAGCTCCACTTTTTGCTTCTTAATTACCTGTTTATAACCCTTCCTTGCCACTATTATGGCCTTGTGGTTACAAGGCCTTGCGTTAAGAGCCTCCTGGAGTTGGCTGTTGGTCACTCTACTGGTTTTATCAAAGCAGCCATGTTGTACGGCTTGGCCCCGGTCCGCCAGTTCCCTCATAATAGTATTAGTAGAAACATTCCGTTGAAAAAAGGCCTCCAGGATTGCTACAGGTGGAAAGTCGATGACTTACAAATGTTCATCAATAAGTTTTAGTTTGGATCGGACAACAATCTCAAATAGGGTTGGGATGGGATGGTTACGCCATCGAATCCTTTTCCCCTCATCTTTGGTCGTTATACCTGTCAAACCTGGGGCAGTATCTGGGCTGAAACCTGAGGTAGCTGTCACCCTAATTTCAATTGAGTTATCGTCACTAAATACAGTATTGTGTACAGCTCCTGGGCTCACAAAACTCAAAAGACCTGGATATAAAGACATAATCAATTATTATTCCTTTCCCCCACCCAACAAATGTAGGTAAATCCTTTTTCAAACTGCCTCCCCAGACATCACGTTACACAGGCCCTCATGGCCAAGGGCTTAATTTAACACCACAACCCATCCCCCCCCCCCCCCCCCCACAGTCTGAAATAGATGTGGTAAGAGGGAAATATCCAACTCTAAAAGGATTGCTTCCATTTTGGTATGAACCTAACTTGGCATTAAAGTCCCTGTCCAAAATAAAATTAAAAACTTTTAGATATGCAAAGGACCTGGCTTCTAAAATTGATAATACTTGAAATAATACCTTGATCTGACAACCAAGCTCCCTAACTGAGTTATAAAATTGTACCAAAAAATGCGAGTCCTGTGAGATCACCCATAAGATCTGACTCCCGGCATGACTGAAGAGAATGGGGCTTTAGCTGTTTAGAAATAGGGATCAAAATGGACAGACCTCCTGGCACACTGTGGCCAGGAGAAGGGATTGCTGCTACATTAGAACTCTCATACCCATCCTATACAACTGGCTCCCGGGCCTAAGTGTCCTCCAGCACATGAACATCAAACTGAGTAGCGAAATTAAGCCATTCCGGGTCATGTATTTTATCCCTTATCCATGCAACATTCAACTAAGGATATTAAGTGTCGCTCCCATATCGTTTGAAACTAGAGGCTCATTTGACCCTGCCGGTGATAGCCTGAGAACTGTCCCTAAAGCTTCTCAGGTGAGGATCAGGGGGACACAGTCAATCATTCTGATCTAAACCGGCTAGGGCAGAAAACCCTATTTGCAGTATGAACCGCAAACTGATGCAAACCATGGTACCCCTTGGTATCCATAGGTAAGGAGTTCAATTGCAAATGGCACTTAAAAAAAACAAAGAGGAATGCTAATTTCTGTAAGTCTTTGTGAAAACAGCCACATCAGTATGCAGCCACTAGCCCTTATCTTTTACGGGGTCCCTAGTAATACGAGTTTGCCTGATAGGTGTACCCTCAGACGTCTCAGTCTAAATATTTTAAGAGAAAGAGATATGTGATGGGGTGCAGGCAGTAGTAACATTAGAAACGTATTGACCTGCCAAATGATTTATCAAAGTTTCACTTATTAATGCATAAGGATCTTTTTTTTTTAGACCTGTTGATCAAGGTCTTTGAAATAATTGTTTCTTTCAAGACTTCAGAAGTAAGCTACATAAAAATGCTTCAAAGTATATCCATTCAGGAACATGCCTGGAAAAATGTTTCTCTGGTTATGAAAATACACTTCTTTAACTGCTGATATTGTTGCAAGTATTGGGTTGGGACATGTACATATACCTCCCTGTTTTACATAATGGGCAGAATTACCGTCAACTTGGTTCTATGAGTGTTGATCAGAGGTTTTCCAAAACACTTCAACACCATGCTTTATTCTTAATATAGAGAAGGAATGCATGTATACACTTGGAAACGTAATCCCTATGAAACCTACTGCAGTTTAAGCATTGAGTGCTTTTACCATTTTATGGCACTAGATCGCTCTATTTCTTGATGGGAGTCCTCAGAACCAAACCAATATTTTGCATAATGGTAAACTGACATCTCTTTATATGATCAATGCAGCTTCGGAACTAAAGTGTAGTGATCTTGAGGTGAGAGGGCTGACTGCGGTACTTCATTGAGTCCTAAAATCAAAGTGAAACTTTATATATGCGATTTGGCGTTGAAGCCCACTGTGGAAAGCACACTGATGGTACTTCCCATATCATCTAGTTGGGCACCAAAACATTGAGTCCCTAAGCCCTCTTGCTGTGAAGTGAGAGCAAGAAACTTGTTTCAGCTGTACATACATTTGTGTCATTGCTCCTATTGGATAATAAAAAAAACAAGGGTGATTACCACTAGTACTTGCTGATAAAGAAATAATGTGGAGATTGAAGATATATTGTGGGTCCAGGTGCTCTCAACATATTTTTAAAACACAGTCCTTCACAGTTGTGATGATAAAAGGCATAATTCTTAGAGCAACTGCAGACAGGGGTGTCCCCCAGGCTTTGGTGCTCCTGGATCTGTCGGCCGCGTTCGACACGGTCGACCATAACATCTTGATGAACTGTGTTGAACAGACAGGCTTACGTGATCCTGCACTCAACTGGATTAAATCATTTCTTGCAGGCAGAACTCGCGCAGTAAGACTTGGAGCTTTCACTGCCTTCAAGCTTACCACCACATGAGGGGTCCCACAGGGCTCATCCCTGACCCCACTGTTGTTCAATCTTTACCTCAGGCCCCTGATTCATTCGTTAAAAAATAGAAAGATAACTATTTTCAATTACTCCGACGACCTTCAGCTCGTCTTTCCATTGGACTCCCCTAACTCTGCCGTTGAATTTCAAACTATTATGCTTCACATTCAGCGCTGGATGTATCTTAACCACTTGAAACTCAACCCGGGCAAGACGGAATTAGTGTTGCCTTGGAAGAGTGAGATCTTCTTGGGCCCACACTGCTGGCCGACCGAACTCGGATCCCCCCTCGGTGAAAAGTCTACGGGTCACCATCAATGCAGATCTCTCCCTTAGAGGACAAGTGGGAGCAGTAGTCTCCACTAGCCTTTTCCAACTGCGTAAAATTACGAAGATCGCTCATTTGCTGACCCACTCAGCCCTCATACAGGTGGGGATAGCTCAGGTTCTCTCACGTCTGGATTTCTCAAACTCTACCTCGGTCTGCCTTTGTTTTTACTCAAACTCCTACAAATAGTACAGAACCAGGCTGCAAGATGAATCTACAAACAGCCTAAATGGCAATCTGCCAGACCCGGGCTGTTAAAATTCCACTGGCTACCAGACAGGGTGCTTAGGCTTAAGGCCTTGCACTGTAAGAGCTCTAAATTCATCAGCAGCATGATCGTAAAGCATGTTCCTCGTCGGCTCTCCTACCTTGTCCCTAAATTCTGGAGCTCCCTTCCTCTGGCAATCAGGAGCAGCGACAACCTCTTGGGGTTCAGAAAGGCTCTTAAAACCTGGTTGTTTGAGCAAGCCTATGCATAGTTCGAACTGCGGTGACACTACACAAGATCAGCGCCATGAAACCTCCTGGTGACCGTGCGCTCTAGAAGTTTCTGTTAACATAACATAACATAATTCGTCGGAATTAGTGAAGAAGGTCTCAAAAGACCCCCCTCTACTAAGAGCATCATCATTTTCTATGGCACATGATCATAAAACTTTCTAAATAAATAAATGACCACCCTCATGAATTATGGCTGCTACTGTTTGTCTTCAATTCAGAGATTATATTTTTCAGCACATAGGGTCTCTGTGTTATCTCGATTATAAGCTGTTCATATTTTTTCTAGCAAGGGAAGTCACATTTATTATCGTAGCGCAAGAATTCACATTATGCGCTTGCATGAACGCACTGCAGATCGATAGGTCCATACGTGGGCTAGAGATGTGGGTGTTGACCCCTCCTGAACATTTGAGTTGAGTATTGCTATTTTATTTTTAGGTCTTGCGTGCGAATGCAGTGCATGCGCTGCTTCGCCTGGGAGCTTTATTGTCGTCGCTTTCCTTCCCGAAAGGAGACAAACAATGTGTGCGCGCGCTGCCGGACAGGCGATGTGCACGTGCATGGCGTCTCCCACCACCGCGCCTAGATTTATTACGGCTCTGCCCCTCGCTCCCTCTCTGCGCTCACGCTGTTTGCCTGCTCGCAGTTCATCTAGTGACCAGTGCTTGCTCTGAACTGCATGATGCTTTGTTTATAGCCTGTGGGGTGGGGGGTCGAGTCAGCATTCCCAGTTAAGTTAGTATGTTGTGGCATTCCTTATGAGCATTGCAGATAACTAACTGGCAAAATGAATGCTCAAAGCCTTCGTTTGTTATGGCAGCGCGTGGAGCGCGATGACGTCATTGCGGGGAGGGTGGTCTCTGAGCTTCCGAAAGTGTGTCACCATTACTGGGCATTTAAAGGGAGAGGTGAGTGAGGGTCTGTGGTTGAGCTTTAGTGGTAAGGTTAGTGCTGGAGTTGGTCTGCGAAGCGGGTCGGCCTGTGCAGGGCTGCGCCGGTGCCTAAGGCTGGGTTGCGTCGGTTGTTTCCTAGAATAGTGATTGGGCTGGTTTGCATGGCAACGCTGGGCTGGGTTAACAGTGCTAGTTGGCCCAGTTTCATTGCAGCATTTGAATGGCCCTTCTGCAGCGCTGCCTGCTCAGCTGCTGGGCTGGGTGCCAGTTCTGAACGATGACGCAGCTGGCAGGACACACCTGTGAGGCTGTAGGGAGTAAATAGTATGGACGTGGGGGGTGAAGGGATTGAGAATGTCTAGTAAGACTTGTTTTAGGGCATGGTCTGAAAAGTAAACCTTTTTTTTTGTAGCCTTAGTATATACAAGCAGAAGCCATGCAGAACTTGTCAATTATGCATTTGCAAAGTCTACTATAACCAGTATTACGTTTTGTTTTCTTGTGTAATCTATATCGTGTAATATTAATTATATATAATACGTTCAATCGTACTGTGCCAACTGTCCAGCCTTTGCATCTGTGCCCCACTTTCCCTTGCACCGACATGCCTGTATTGGGAGATTCACAGGACTGTCCCCACTAGTGCGACATCCACAAACTTCCAAATTGTTGTGCAACTTTTTCGATCTCAACCAAATCAGTAGTGGGGTCTGGGGTTACTACAGCCACATCATCTACATTTGCAAATACTCTGTTCCATCTGCATATGCAAATACTTTATGTTCTACCTGGTTCTGAGATCTAGATTCCATACATAAACTCCCCTCCGACTGGTTAATAAGGGTCAATATTCAGTGTAAATAATAAAGGGGAGCAGTGACATACCTGCCTTGTTCCCCATGAAATATGTATAATCTCAGATTCCAAACCTATTGCTCAAACTCTGGCGGTCGGAGATTTATATAGAGCTTTAATAGTCCCTATGAATCCCTTCCCATTCCAGAACTGACCACAGATACCTCCAGGCAACTTGATTGAATGCCTTTTCGGCATCTAATAAAATCAGACCCAGAGGGATTTTATGGATTTCAGCCAAGTCAAATAACGTAATCACTCTCCTAATATGGTCTTCTGTACCTCTACCCAGAATAAATGCAAGTTGCTTGATTGAGACTAAAGGTGATATAACTCTCCCTAGTCTGTTTGCCAGCACCTTAGCGTAGATCTTCCAGTCACAGTTTAACAATAATAATGGTCTAAATGACCCAGGGAGCAAGGGAGGCTTGTCTTTCTTCAGAAAGATCACTAGGTTTGCTGCCTCCCATAAAGGGGGTTGGGGGGTTGTCCCTGCAGTGCTTCTAGAAATGTTACCAGCATATCCTGCTGTGGATCAAGAAAGAATGTTTTATAAAATTCCAATGGAAAAGCATCCAGGCCAGCAGCTTTCCCTACAGCTAAAGATGTTCTGGCTTGAGAGATCTCCAGAGAGATCGGAGAGTACAGGGCTGCTTGATCATCTTTACCTAGAACAGATCTTTTTAGGCCCTGAAAGAAGGTACTGTATCCTCCTGGTGTTTCAAAGTCCTCCAGATACAAAGATTCCGTTGTTTTTTTACAACTTTAATAATTTATACCAAGGTTTCTGCCGGCCTCCCCCCAACCCATTTATAGCCATTATTCCTCTTCTTGCTTCATTCTGCCTGAGCTTTTTAGCTAATAATCTACATGTAGTCCCTCAATATTCATAATATTCCGTCCTGAATGTGGTATACTTTGCTGCCAGCTCATTACTAAAATACTGGTTAATTTTAGCTTTCCACATGGATATTTCCCGTTGTTGTTTTTCAATATCATGTCCCTTGATTATTTCCAAGGTCATTTTCTCTTCTACCAATGGCATTTGTCTAAGAAGCTCCTGGATCTCCCTCTGCTTTAATTTCTGTTAATGTAACCCAAAGCTAAGTGTCTCCTCTCTAACTCCTGCCTTCAGGTCCCCCAATTGGTTTCCATGAATTGTCCTAGCCAGACTTTTGTAAATTACAGATATAGTGTATTCAGTAGCAGTTTCCTGTTGTATGTGAGGACCCTCCAAAGTTTAGCAAATCCTTCTATAGGGTCTCTAGGCTCAATGGATTATGATCTGATAATATCCTGGGAAGTTTATCTATCATATCCGCTGCGGCCACGTCCTTAGAAACTAAAAAGTAATCAAGCCATACCAGTTTGTAATGAGTGATCAACCACGTGAAACCTGGATCAGGGGCCATCTTTTTTTATTCCAGAGATCTATTAGACCATGATCTATCATTTACTGGTTGAGGGCTTTAAAAACCTTTTGTTTTCTACCCACATAATTCTGCTCCCAGGTTTGCTTATTATTCTCCTGTAAATGGATATTTAAATCCCCACAGAGAACTAAGGAACGAGGCCTTAGGGCAAGTTCCATGTTTAATAGATCAAAAATATTCACTTTGTGGATGTTGGATCATTAGATTGTACACAAAGTGAATCGGGCTAAACCCATATTGCATTCAACAATTATCCAATGGCCTAGCTTATCAACTGATCTATGCCCGACGGAGCAATAGCTTTTTGCCAACACCGCAACCCTCCGTGACGTGATTCCCCTACTGTGTGCAGGCCAAAAGAGTTAGTCCTAGATCTTTTAAAAGCTCCTGCGTTTCCCAGGGAATGAGTTTCCTGTAGGCACACTACATCTGGCCGCTGTGCTCTCGTACCTAGGGCCACTCTTCTTTTTTTTCTATTGTTAAGACCACAGATATTATTTGTACAAATTAATGTATTATGCTCCATTCGTGTATATGCCCCAACCTTTGCTTACTAACCACGTCATATTATATTTTTTCTTCTTAGTCTCCTCTCCCATCCAACAAGTTGCCGCTAAGGCTCTTTTTCCTAAGCCCATTTGAATCATCTTCAATTAATTTTTGGGTTTGCAAACCCCACCCAATCCTTTTACCATTACACAATTCATTACAAATCATCCTCACTGTTTTATATTCACGTTTTTATAGATTTCTCTGTGGTCATACTACATTAGACTTAATTAAAACTTAATGGTGACAAAACGGAGCTTATGCTCCTGGGCCCTGCCGACCCCACATTCTTCAACTCATTGTGGCCCCCCTGTCTAGGTCCCCCTCCGGCCCGAAGGATAACATCAAAAGCCTAGGGGTTTGGCTGGACAGGAGTCTCTCACTCAACACCCAGGTCACAAAGCTCTCAGCCACCTTCTTTGGAATACTCAGGACACTGAAGAAAGTTCTTCCTTTGCTCCCAATGGAGGCAAAGCAGATAGCCATACAGGGCCTGATACAATCACGACTGGACTCCAACAACGTCCTATATCTGGGTGCTCCAGAGTACACCTTAAAGAGATTACAGCTGGTACAAAACTGTGCTGCTCGTACTCTGCTGCAGATTCCTCGTAGACTGTCAGTAAAGGCGGCTCTGACCAATCTTCACTGGCTCCCAGTGCGTAAGAGAGTCATTTTTAAAGCAATGTGTATTGCTCACCAGGCTTTCTGGGATTCGGGTCCCCTAATCACCCGTAATCTAGTAAGCCAGTATCACCCAGGTAGAAATCTGCGCTCTAGTCAGGCCTTCATGGCAGCAGTCCCCAGAGTTAAAAGGACTAGATCGGGCGGGAGGACGTTTGCCTTCAAAGCCGCCAAGATCTGGAACTCCCTCCCGTCTCACTTGAGATCCAATCCTGACCTCGTTTCCTTCCGTAAACAATTAAAAACTCACCTATTCAATTCCGTCTAATTTAACTCAGTTCTCCCTCCTTTCTGGTTCTCTTCCAGGGGATCCTCATCAATAGTCATAAGCATTAGAATATTCCCGCCCATGTGCGGGACCCCGGAAACACTATATTATATGTGCCCCACATATAGATATACTCATATATATATATAAATACATATATATATATAACATGCAATAGCAGCCAATAGAAACAGAGCTGAAATATGCTGTGTAGAATTTCCACCATACATGTAATAATAATAAGCATTAGAAACATGAGAAACAACAAAAAAGTTTGTTTAGAAACTGTTTTAATGCTCAGAAAGCAGTAGAAATTCTTATAACTCACTGGAAGCATAGAAAGCTCCCAGGCTGCATTGCAAACACACAGTCTAAAAAGACTGAAAAGCTAACCTGTAGCTGCATAGCAATAAACTGACACCGTGCCTTTAAGGTACTCATGACCCCCAGTATCCCATCATGCCTCAGGGGTGACAGTTAGGTCAGTTGTTCTTTCCGGCTCCTTCAGAGAAGGACCCTGGTTACACAGCTCCACTAATTTTCCTGTTTTTTGACAGAAAAACTCTTCACTTTTGACAACTTTTGGTTCTTACTCGACATTTAACATCTTGTCAAGTAAGATACTGTCTTTTTCAGTCATTTTGGTGAGCATTTTCCCCTGAAAATACCTTCACTCTTTGACAAATGCCCTTCTTGTGGCAACAAGAAGGCCAAATCAGACAACCACGACGTCTGTATCCTGTGTCTGCCTGAGGAACATGATCCAGGCACCTGTCCTCATTGTGAACACCTGTCAGGAAGAACTTTAAAAGACAGGGAGAGGATTCGCATTTATGGCCTAGCTCATAGGTCATCAAGAGGAAGATCTCCGATGAGGAAGGGCTCCAAGAAGACTCACTCATCTTCCAGAAAGAAGTCTTCACACCCCTCACCCTCAGCGTCGGGCTCGGCGCTGAGAAAAGAACCACCGGTGGATCATTCATCGTCTAAACTACCGTCGACGGCGGGCTCGCCGTCGAAGAGAAGACCAGGTACGTCGACGACGTCGAAGGATCCAGTTCCATCGTCGAAATCCCCTCCGTCGGCGTCAACCAGGCGACGTCCGACGTCGAGGAAGGGAACTCCGCCGCCGTCAACCGGGCGACGGTCGGCGTCGAGGTCCAAGACCCCTCCGCCGTCGTCCACCAGGCGACGACCGGCGTCGAGGGAGGTCACCCCTCCGCCGTCGTCATCCAGACGTCGACCGGCGTCGAGAAGTGTGACTCCGCCGTCGTCGAAGAAGCGACGTTCGGCGTCGAGGACCAAGACCCCTCCGCCGTCGACAGGGAAGAGTCGATCGGCGTCGAGGATGCAGTCTCCGTCGGTGTCTCGTCAGCTCTCGACGTCGAGGGTGTCCAATACCCCTCCACCGTCGTCGCACAGACATTCGACGTCGAGGCAGAAATCTCCGTCGACGGCTGATCATCCCCGTTCGACGTCGAGAGAAGGACCTCCGTCGACGACTGGGCATCGTCACTCGACGTCGAGGCAGGGTACTTCGTCGACGACAGGACATCGTCGTTCGACGTCGAGACTTCCGTCGACGACTGGGCATCGTCGGTCGACGTCGAGAGAGAGGACTCCGTCGACCGCCGGTACTCGCCGTTCGACGTCGAGACGTGGAACTCCGTCGGCGGCTGCTCATCGCCGCTCGACGTCGAGAGACCATACATCCTCGCATAGACATTCTAAAACAAGATTGTTTGATCCGCCGACTCCCCGAAAGCACTCGACCACGAGGGAAGATCGCTCGGCGTCGAGAGGTTCAGATGTGGTGATGGTAACGGAATCAGCTTCCCGTCATTCCACCTCAAGGTCCTCTGGCTCCTCAACTGCATCTTCAAAGTCCAGAAGTCCGGTACGCAACTCACCTGTGCGTCGGACGGACCCTTGGGCGGATAAAGTCAGACTGTCACCCAGGTGGTACAGGTCTTTGGACCATTGGAGAGATTCTGGGGCTGCAAAGCGTATGCAAGACTATGCCAGCTCTCACCACAGGTCTCCTCTTCAGAATCTGGTGGAGGAGATGGACAAGCATAGCCCTCCCAGGCGCAAATCTCCTGTAAGAACACCACCCAGATCTCCCAGAAGGACCCGATCTCCCAGAAAAGACCCAGAGGTGCGGGTCAGGTCTCGCTCTCCTAGGCGATAAGAGCCTTCGAAACGATCAAAAGAGAGGAGGCACAGTGTCCACCATAGACGTCGACGGACTCCGTCTACTTCCTCTACCGCTTCTTCCAGGTCTTCCAAGAGGGACTACTCCCCTACTTTGACGGACAGTCCTACGTCCCGATCTTCCCCAGTGGATGACATTGGCACGTATCTGGACGTCTTACAGAGAGGAGCTCAGAAGCTGAACATTGAAATGTCTGTCCCTCAGGTTACAACGACAGTCATTTTTGAGACTTTACACAAAAAGGCGATCACCCGTCCTCTACTGCCATTAGTTCCGGGGATTATAGATCCTGTCAAGGAGGTATTTCTAACTCCGGCGGCTATCAGAGCGGTGCCAGCCCGCATCCAAAAGAAATACAAACCGGCCTCTTCTGACCCGGTTTTTGTAAGATAGGACCCGCCTGCAGACTCTGTTATTGTGGCGGCGGCGAGGAAGACACACGCAGTGGCAGGTTCTTCTTCCGTCCCCCCAGACAAGGACAGCAAGACGCAAGACTCCTGGGGTCGCAAAGTCTGCAACTCAGCTGCGTCGACTCTTAAAGTTTCTAGTGCGGCTGCACTTCTGGGTCGGTACGACAGAGCCTTATGGGACTCTATGGAAAGGTTCAAAGCCAAGCTGCCAAAAGAAGACCAGCAGGACTTTGAGGAGACCGTGACTGAAGGATGTCTGGTGGCGAATCAGATGATAAGCACGGCTGCGGATGGCGCTGTCCTGTCGGCGCATTCCTACTCTCATGGGGTTTGTGCCAGGAGATCGGCATGGTTGCGCTTGACAGGCCTGAAGCCGGATGCATTGTTGTGTTTGTAATTATCGCTCTAAGTGTACTGGGGATGCTCAGACGTGAGTCCCAGGCACTCCACACCACTGGAATCAAGCTAGCCGGGCTGATGAGAGGTGTTACCTCGAAACCGGTCCGGTCCTCGGATGCTTGTTTCCGTTCTGGGAAGGACATGGCTTTTGTAGTTCGGACTGGACTGTTCCCATGGGGCACAGGGTCAGCGCTGATTTGCATATCGCCATTGTCTAACCCAGGGTGGTGTGGAGTGGAAAAACGATGGATTTGGGCCCAGATCTTTGGACTGGGGTGAATGTGTGACATTGATCCACATTCTGTCCATCATTGTTGTGTTTGCAATTATCGCTCAAAGTGTACTGGGGATGCTCAGACGTGAGTCACAGGCACTCCACACCACTGGAATCAAGCTAGCCGGGCTGATGAGAGGTGTTACCTCAAAACCGGTCCGGTCCGCGGATGCTTGTTTCCGTTCTGGGAAGGACATGGCTTTTGTAGTTCGGACTGGACTGTTCCCATGGGGCACAGGGTCAGCGCTGATTTGCATATCGCCATTGTCTAACCCAGGGTGGTGTGAAGTGGAAAAACGATGGATTTGGGCCCAGATCTTTGGACTGGGGTGAATGTGTGACATTGATCCACATTCTGTCCATCATTGTTGTGTTTGCAATTATCGCTCTAAGTGTACTGGGGATGCTCAGACGTGAGTCCCAGGCACTCCACACCACTGGAATCAAGCTAGCCGGGCTGATGAGAGGTGTTACCTCGAAACCGGTCCGGTCCTCGGATGCTTGTTTCCGTTCTGGGAAGGACATGGCTTTTGTAGTTCGGACTGGACTGTTCCCATGGGGCACAGGGTCAGCGCTGATTTGCATATCGCCATTGTCTAACCCAGGGTGGTGTGGAGTGGAAAAACGATGGATTTGGGCCCAGATCTTTGGACTGAGGTGAATGTGTGACATTGATCCACATTCTGTCCATCATTGTTGTGTTTGCAATTATCGCTCTAAGTGTACTGGGGATGCTCAGACGTGAGTCCCAGGCACTCCACACCACTGGAATCAAGCTAGCCGGGCTGATGAGAGGTGTTACCTCGAAACCGGTCCGGTCCTCGGATGCTTGTTTCCGTTCTGGGAAGGACATGGCTTTTGTAGTTCGGACTGGACTGTTCCCATGGGGCACAGGGTCAGCGCTGATTTGCATATCGCCATTGTCTAACCCAGGGTGGTGTGGAGTGGAAAAACGATGGATTTGGGCCCAGATCTTTGGACTGGGGTGAATGTGTGACATTGATCCACATTCTGTCCATCATTGTTGTGTTTGCAATTATCGCTCTAAGTGTACTGGGGATGCTCAGACGTGAGTCCCAGGCACTCCACACCACTGGAATCAAGCTAGCCGGGCTGATGAGAGGTGTTACCTCGAAACCGGTCCGGTCCTCGGATGCTTGTTTCCGTTCTGGGAAGGACATGGCTTTCGTAGTTCGGACTGGACTGTTCCCATGGGGCACAGGGTCAGCGCTGATTTGCATATCGACATTGTCTAACCCAGGGTGGTGTGGAGTGGAAAAACGATGGATTTGGGCCCAGATCTTTGGACTGGGGTGAATGTGTGACATTGATCCACATTCTGTCCATCATTGTTGTGTTTGCAATTATCGCTCTAAGTGTACTGGGGATGCTCAGACGTGAGTCCCAGGCACTCCACACCACTGGAATCAAGCTAGCCGGGCTGATGAGAGGTGTTACCTCGAAACCGGTCCGGTCCTCGGATGCTTGTTTCCGTTCTGGGAAGGACATGGCTTTTGTAGTTCGGACTGGACTGTTCCCATGGGGCACAGGGTCAGCGCTGATTTGCATATCGCCATTGTCTAACCCAGGGTGGTGTGGAGTGGAAAAACGATGGATTTGGGCCCAGATCTTTGGACTGGTGTGAATGTGTGACATTGATCCACATTCTGTCCATCATTGTTGTGTTTGCAACATCGCATCCTTAATCTCCCCTTTTCGGGTTCCGCTCTTTTCGGTGAGCATGCTGACGAAGAAATGACCCGAATGAAGACGGAACTGGACACAGTGAAAGCGGTGGGCTTGGAAAAGAAGAAAGAGTTCAAGCGTTGTTTCAAGCCCAACAGGGGGAGAGGGGCTCAACAGAGGGTTCAAACCCCTCAATGGTCCCAAAGTAAAGCCCAAGGAAAACCCCAGTTTCGGGGTAAACCTGGCAGAGGTAGAGGAGGTCATCAACAATCCTCTACCACTACAAGAGGAGGAAAAGCCTGATCAGTGGCTTCCTCTGGCGCCGTTGCCCACTCCAGTGGGAGGAAGTGCTTCACAACACCTGGCAGAGTGGGTCAGCATCACCAAGGATCAGTGGGTGCTGAATATACTGCGCAATGGATACAAACTACGTTTCCTTGCTCCTCCAAAGAACATACCTCCAAAGAGCGCTTCCCCTCACCAACTAAGCTTGCTCCGAAGAGAGGTAACAGTCCTACTGCAAAAGCGAGCGATAGAGGAGGTTCCTCTCGCTCAAAGAGGAAAGGGAGTCTACTCCAGGTACTTTCTTGTCCCCAAAAAAGATCAGGAGGACAAGTTCAGACCAATACTCGATCTACGAATTCTAAACAAGATCATCATCAGAGAAAAGTTCCGCATGCTGGCTCTTCACCAAATATGCCCACATCTTCAAGTCGGAGGTTGGATGTGTTCGGTGGACCTGCAAGATGCGTACTTTCACATCCCAATTGCTCAACAACATCGCAAGTACTTGAGGTTTGTCGTAGGGAATAAGCACTATCAGTACACAGTGCTACCCTTCGGTCTCAAGTCCGCACCACGAGTCTTCACCAAATGCATGGCAGTGGTGGCGGCTTTTTTGCACAAGAAAGGACTCTTCCTATACCCATACTTGGACGACTGGCTCCTAAAAGGTCCGTCTCCAGTGCGGGTAAAACACGATCTACATCTGTGTCTTCTCCAATTGCACAGGCTCGGTCTCCATGTGAATCTGGAGAAGTCAGTCCAGCGGCCTACACAGTCAATTCACTATCTAGGCTCCGTTCTGGACACAAAAGTGGGAAAAGCGTTTCCTTCGGAGGAGAGATTTTTTTCCCTGAACCAGAAATGTGGAATTCTGCTAGAATCTCGGCTTCCAACAGCCCGACAAGTAGCATCCCTGCTGGGTTCCATGGCATCCTGCATCTTTCTCATCCCAAACGCCAGGCTGAGAATGCGGCCTCTACAGCAGGCCCTGGAGGATCAATGGGACCAGGCGACAGGACTTTGGGAGGATCGCATCAAGCTCTCCCAAGTGACGAAAGACGCCATCAAATGGTGGACACGGAGAAAGAATCTGCTGGTGGGGGTTCGGTTTCAAATAATCAAGAGGGAGGGATCACTTGTCCTGCGTGAACCAGGGTATGCAGGAGATCGAACAACGGTGTCTCCAAAATTAAACCCTCATGCACGTGTAGGGTAGCGTGGTAAGCGGTATATCTTGATTCTCCGCTCTTCTGACACGTGTGTGCATAATCATCGGGTTTTTCGGTATGCAGCCTCCACCAGGAGGATCTTACCCTCGGTAAAAACAGTAGTGACCCAGTGATGTGGAGGGGGTGTAGGACAATAAAAATCCCCCGGATACCCAGTAAACGGACTTTTATTAAATCTGGGTTCGGGTGGATCCCATTAGGGGAATGCTCCAGTCATGTGCGCTCTGTTGAAAAAGTTAGGTTTTCAGGACGCACTAGCATTCAAAATGATTTAAAATGGCCAACATGTTTCAGCCCTCTATGCCGTGAATCGGACTTTAGGGCTTTCTTCAGGACCCGTGGTGAAAGGTGATAGTGATGCTAAACTATTAAATTTATAGCAAGCAGGTGTGTAGAAAAAGGGAAATTTTCAACCTGTTTCTTGGTTCTCGAGGTCACGATGTACCTATAGTTCAGACATAATGATAAAGGACATACACAGACATACACAAATACACAAAGAAGGGTAAGGGAGACACATAATGTAGTGAATTCACTACTAGTCAATGCAGATTGTTGCAACTTAAAATAGCAATACTTCGTAACCCCCAGTAATTGGCAGTGTCAACTCTCTCTTTCTCCAACAGGCTAATGCATGCAAAAAGTGGTTCATAGACAATAAATGATAGTCATATGCCAATCGTTAGGGTCTAGGGAACCCCACCACTTAGAAGACTATCGTGGTAAGTCACAAGTGGTAATTGTTTGTCATGTGGCATGCAGTCAATACTCATTCGTAAGTGCAATATCTAGTATCTTTAGCATAAAATGGATTGCCCCACGTAG
This sequence comes from Lissotriton helveticus, assembly GCF_964261635.1. Lineage (NCBI taxonomy): Eukaryota > Metazoa > Chordata > Amphibia > Caudata > Salamandridae > Lissotriton > Lissotriton helveticus. Next base: position 1,468,332,911 of record NC_136067.1, read on the forward strand.
TGAATATCTTTCATACCGCCGTGCTCTGTGCGTCAAATTTATACCTGGAATAGACAATAGTTACACCTCCTTTCGTTGTAACCGGGGCATATATATTTATATGCAAACGTTATGCCAGTCAAATAATACCTGTCCACTAGGACGACTATGGCGAAGAATCGAGATATGTTGCCATTGTAGTTCAAAACATCACATGCAGAATACCTCATTCGTGAAAGAAGTCTCTAATACATTACTATGTTGGGACTAATAATGGTTGCTTAACGTGGTGAGGAAAACAATCATGCCGATGTGCTCTGTGCGCCCTACGCGCCAAAATCATACCTGAGATATATATTAGTTACACCTCCTTCGGGTGTGGCAAGGGCTTCGAGGGGGCTAAACAGAAGGAATAACGCACTGTTAGCGTGAGGCCTGGCTCAGTATACTTGCGGTTTTGGTTGCTGAAGGGTCTCGTGGAAATACCTAACGCTCCTGTCCTCGCGCTTCGCGTTGCGCTTCTGCTGCCTCTTGCGACCCGGAAGTAACAGTGATGAGCTTCCGGGTCGGTATTTCTAGTATTTTCATGAAAATAGAAAGGGGACTTCGTCGTCCTGCGTGTTTTCAATGCTATGGCTCTAAGAATCTTGTTCTTCATGCCGCTTTGTTTTGATGCAAAATTACTGGTCCAAAAAAGGGATATTGTGAAAAATCTTTGAATTATCAATACAAAACAAGGAATTTTTGAAAGGGCTAAGTAATTTAGAATTTGCAAAACTACTGGTCCGAAAAGTAGATATTGTGAAAAAATCTTTGAAATATCAATACAAAAAAAGGAATTTTTGAAAAGGCTAAGTAATTAGAATTTGTATCTTTCAAATCGGGGTACTCAGTTTATGGTGAAGTAGGTAGTGAAAGGGTACAGAATTCATCTTAGATGTTCCTCAGAAAACAGTCTACGTTAATCGTATTAGAGATATGGTTAATAGTGTTCTGAGTGGCGCTCGTCTTGGGGTCACGTTTCTTATTTCAAAACTTGGGAAATTAAAAAATGTGGTGAATGAAAACTGCAAAATGAACCAAATCTTGGTGATCAGTTGTACAGTATTCGACAGATTAGTGAATTTTAATGGCAAGCAATTTGTTAGCATAAGGTGCACAGATCATTTCTGGTATTTTTTCGCAGAGCAGGTTTTGGGATGTCTCTCATTCCGAATGTGCTCACATTTGGTACATAGTTCATCTCTGATGTTTTTTCTCAGTTCGGCCTGGTGGTATCTTACATTAAGGAATATGCCTCATGGTAGGCAGTCTTATTTCAACACACTCAGCCACGGGATATTATCATTGAGCCCCCTGATATCTGTCCCCAGACGATGGACCCAACGTTGCTCTTTTTCAAAGAGGATTCTTTCTGCGTTGCTGTCCTTAGTATCCAGTGTTTCTAGGATGACCCAACTGAGGTCGTCCACTGTATGGTTTTTTTCTAAAAAATGACTAGCCATTTTGGTTGTGGTTTTTTTACATTTGACATTGCTTTTGTGCTCAACGATCCTTTGTTTGGCTTTTCTGCAAGTCATGCCAATATAGTGCAGTTGGCAAGGGCAGGTGATCATGTAAATTACATGGCTCGTATTGCAGTTTGTGTGTCTGAGCATTCTCCATTTAAGGTTTGGAAGTAGTTGTAACTCCTTTGTTGGTTGGGTCAATTTACACACTGAACAAGAACCGCAGGGATAATGTCCAATAATGGGGGGGTTTCCCCACAAGTTGGATTGTTGTCCTCGTTTTGTTACAGGTGGTCTCGTGTGCACCAGGATGTCTTTTAGGTTCCTACAACGCCTGTTGGCGAATCTCGGTTTTGGCCAAGAGAGAGCGCCAGAGGTGAGGATCCTCCAATTCTTATTTACAATTTTCTTGACTTTGTCAGTTACTGGACTGTAGGTCGTGACACAGGTAGTGAGATCTTCAGGTTCTGTTTTTGGGAAGGTCTCTAGGAGGCCATCTCTGTTCTGGTGCTGGGCTCTTTTTTTGCATTTATTTACCACTCGTTTTGGGTAGTCTCGATGTTGGAGTTTGGTGCAAAGATCTTGTGCTTGCGCCCGATATTCAGTGTTCTTGCTGCAGTTCCTCCGCAATCTAAGGAACTGGCTGTAGGGAAGATTTTCCCTCAGAGGGCGTGGATGAAAGCTCTTGAAGGAGAGGAGACTATTCTTTGCTGTTTGTTTGAAAAAGGTGCGTGTTTGTAGGTGCCCGTCTTCTGCATATATTGTAATGTCCAGGAAGTCAAGGCTTTTTTTATCTGCACTGTAAGTGAACTTCAGACAGTTGTCTTTTGTGTTCAACCATTCGTGGAAGTCTTTTAGGTCCTCCTCACTGCCTGCCCAGATTAGCAGGATGTCGTCAATATACCGCTTCCACAGCAGTATATGACGGATATAGGGGTTTGTTTCTGTGTGTATATGAATGCCCTCAAAGGTGCTTACATATAACCCGGCCACGCTCGGGGCAAAGGTACTGCCCATCGATGTCCCATGGCGTTGTAGGTATAGTGTCTCTTTGTATAGAAAGTGATTCTCTGTCAACGCCATGCGGCAACATTCCAAGACGAAGTGTCTAGGGGTTTTGTATATCCAGTCCTTCTCAAAGAGAATTTGTTCAAGCATATCTAAGGTCTCTCGTTGTGGTAGACTTGTGTAGAGACTTTCCACATCAAGTCCTACAAGCATCATGGTGTCTGGTGAATATTCTACATCTTTGAGTAGGTTCAGAAGGTGTCGCGTATCTTTTAAGTAGGTGGGTGTACTCTGGACCAATGGTTTGAGATAATGATCAGCAAACTGTGAGAGAGGCTCTAAAACTGACCCAATGCCTGACACTATAGGTCGTCCCGGGGGTGGCAATCGGGCCTTGTGAATTTTTGGCAATGAATAGAAGTAAGGAATTTTAGGGTTTTTTGCTACTAAAAATTCAGCTTCTTTTTTGGAAAGCCAGTCATGAGCTTCTGCTTCTTCGATCATCATTTGTATTTCTCTCTGTAGTCTCGGGGTGGGATCGATGGATAGTTTTTTGTAGAATTTCTCATCTGAGAGGAGATCAAGACACTGCTTGTCATAACCTTCTGCAGACAAGAGGACTACCCCTCCTCCTTTATCGGCTAGTTTTATAATGATTTGGCCGTCGTTCTTTAATTCGTCCAACGCTGTCTGTTCAGCTCTCGTTATATTGTGAAACGGTTTCCGTTGGTCGGATGATAAATCATCTACTTCTCTCATAATGGCCTGCTCAAAGGTTGCGATTTCAATCGGAACTTGAGAGGGTAAAGGGCAGAAAGTGGACTTGTTCCTCAATGAAGTATCTCCCTCAGGGACGTACTTAGGTTGATCCTTAAAAAAGGCTTTTAGTTTTAAGGTTCGGCAGAATTCTGCCAGTTCACATTTTATTTTGAAGACGTCTGTTTTTGGGGTAGGGACGAATCCCAGACCTTTATTAAGGACATCCTCCTGTTCTTTGGTTAAGACCTTGTCGGTCAGATTTACGATGAGGGAACAGTGTTGGCTTTTGTCACACTCCTTGTTTGGACCTGTCGGGTCTGGTCCGACCAGGTTACACCTCGGTTCTTTCCTCGTTGTTGTGGTTGGCCCCTCCCTAAAAAAGGAACCCTGGGTGGGAAATTTTGTCCTTGTTGTTGGGGTCCTTGATGATTCATGGGCGGGGGTCCCGCGAAGAATGGGTTCATCCAGCCTTGAAAATGTGGGTTGAAGGGTTGGAAAGGAATTCCTTGGTGATCTACTTGGAAGAATGGAGGACGCCATGTGCTCCTGCCTCGTCGATTGTTCCTCCTGTTTTGTGGTCTTCCTCTGTTATAATTGGAAGAATCATCTCCACTCTGGTCTGATCCAACGACCGAGGACCCACTGGTTGACCCATAGTTTGATGCATTGTCATTAAATTTGTGGTCCTTATTACTATAAGGATGGATGCGTTCAAGTGAAAACCTCTTCAGTTCTTTCGCTAATTTTTGTAGCTTGGTCTGCGTGAGATATTCTTGAGTGTCGTCCATTTCTTTATTAATCTCTTCAAGCCTTTTCTTATAGATGGTTACATTCACCGTATTGTTCAGTTTTGTTTCGAGGATTTGAATTTTGACAGTAAGTTCATCTGTCAGTCTTGATGCTGTCTTGATTATTAGGACTAGGTAGTCCCTTGTACACTTCCAGGATATGGCCGACCAGTCTTTTCTAAAGGCCAGGTCTTTCAGAAAAATACGTGGGGCATTAGTAACCCAGAGGCCTCTGGGAGCTGCGTTTACCCTTAGGTATTCCGTCATGATAATGCCGTGGACGGCAGTTCTTACTTGTTCCTTTTTTATTTCGGTTAATTCATCCCAGTCTGTGGTGCTAGCTAGAGTCTGAGTGAGGTCACTGTCCAAAAAACGTGGAGGTTTTGCTAGTATCGCGTCGATCTCTTCGGTTGTGTAGCTTAATCCGAAGTTTTCAGCCATGGTTGGTTCGTGCCACGGCAGTAGGCTCAATCTGGTAAGGTTTACCGGAGAGTCTAGATCTTAGAATTCTCCCACAGCTGTGCGCTGCTCAGAATATGCTAATCAATTGGGGGGGGGGAGAAGGAAAGTACTGATCCCTCAGTTTCCTTGGGTAATTACAAATAATCAAGAGGGAGGGATCACTTGTCCTGCGTGAACCAGGGTATGCAGGAGATCGAACAACGGTGTCTCCAAAATTAAACCCTCATGCACGTGTAGGGTAGCGTGGTAAGCGGTATATCTTGATTCTCCGCTCTTCTGACACGTGTGTGCATAATCATCGGGTTTTTCGGTATGCAGCCTCCACCAGGAGGATCTTACCCTCGGTAAAAACAGTAGTGACCCAGTGATGTGGAGGGGGTGTAGGACAATAAAAATCCCCCGGATACCCAGTAAACGGACTTTTATTAAATCTGGGTTCGGGTGGATCCCATTAGGGGAATGCTCCAGTCATGTGCGCTCTGTTGAAAAAGTTAGGTTTTCAGGACGCACTAGCATTCAAAATGATTTAAAATGGCCAACATGTTTCAGCCCTCTATGCCGTGAATCGGACTTTAGGGCTTTCTTCAGGACCCGTGGTGAAAGGTGATAGTGATGCTAAACTATTAAATTTATAGCAAGCATGTGTGTAGAAAAAGGGAAATTTTCAACCTGTTTCTTGGTTCTCGAGGTCACGATGTACCTATAGTTCAGACATAATGATAAAGGACATACACAGACATACACAAATACACAAAGAAGGGTAAGGGAGACACATAATGTAGTGAATTCACTACTAGTCAATGCAGATTGTTGCAACTTAAAATAGCAATACTTCGTAACCCCCAGTAATTGGCAGTGTCAACTCTCTCTTTCTCCAACAGGCTAATGCATGCAAAAAGTGGTTCATAGACAATAAATGATAGTCATATGCCAATCGTTAGGGTCTAGGGAACCCCACCACTTAGAAGACTATCGTGGTAAGTCACAAGTGGTAATTGTTTGTCATGTGGCATGCAGTCAATACTCATTCGTAAGTGCAATATCTAGTATCTTTAGCATAAAATGGATTGCCCCACGTAGTGAATATCTTTCATACCGCCGTGCTCTGTGCGTCAAATTTATACCTGGAATAGACAATAGTTACACCTCCTTTCGTTGTAACCGGGGCATATATATTTATATGCAAACGTTATGCCAGTCAAATAATACCTGTCCACTAGGACGACTATGGTGAAGAATCGAGATATGTTGCCATTGTAGTTCAAAACATCACATGCAGAATACCTCATTCGTGAAAGAAGTCTCTAATACATTACTATGTTGGGACTAATAATGGTTGCTTAACGTGGTGAGGAAAACAATCATGCCGATGTGCTCTGTGCGCCCTACGCGCCAAAATCATACCTGAGATATATATTAGTTACACCTCCTTCGGGTGTGGCAAGGGCTTCGAGGGGGCTAAACAGAAGGAATAACGCACTGTTAGCGTGAGGCCTGGCTCAGTATACTTGCGGTTTTGGTTGCTGAAGGGTCTCGTGGAAATACCTAACGCTCCTGTCCTCGCGCTTCGCGTTGCGCTTCTGCTGCCTCTTGCGACCCGGAAGTAACAGTGATGAGCTTCCGGGTCGGTATTTCTAGTATTTTCATGAAAATAGAAAGGGGACTTCGTCGTCCTGCGTGTTTTCAATGCTATGGCTCTAAGAATCTTGTTCTTCATGCCGCTTTGTTTTGATGCAAAATTACTGGTCCAAAAAAGGGATATTGTGAAAAATCTTTGAATTATCAATACAAAACAAGGAATTTTTGAAAGGGCTAAGTAATTTAGAATTTGCAAAACTACTGGTCCGAAAAGTAGATATTGTGAAAAAATCTTTGAAATATCAATACAAAAAAAGGAATTTTTGAAAAGGCTAAGTAATTAGAATTTGTATCTTTCAAATCGGGGTACTCAGTTTATGGTGAAGTAGGTAGTGAAAGGGTACAGAATTCATCTTAGATGTTCCTCAGAAAACAGTCTACGTTAATCGTATTAGAGATATGGTTAATAGTGTTCTGAGTGGCGCTCGTCTTGGGGTCACGTTTCTTATTTCAAAACTTGGGAAATTAAAAAATGTGGTGAATGAAAACTGCAAAATGAACCAAATCTTGGTGATCAGTTGTACAGTATTCGACAGATTAGTGAATTTTAATGGCAAGCAATTTGTTAGCATAAGGTGCACAGATCATTTCTGGTATTTTTTCGCAGAGCAGGTTTTGGGATGTCTCTCATTCCGAATGTGCTCACATTTGGTACATAGTTCATCTCTGATGTTTTTTCTCAGTTCGGCCTGGTGGTATCTTACATTAAGGAATATGCCTCATGGTAGGCAGTCTTATTTCAACACACTCAGCCACGGGATATTATCATTGAGCCCCCTGATATCTGTCCCCAGACGATGGACCCAACGTTGCTCTTTTTCAAAGAGGATTCTTTCTGCGTTGCTGTCCTTAGTATCCAGTGTTTCTAGGATGACCCAACTGAGGTCGTCCACTGTATGGTTTTTTTCTAAAAAATGACTAGCCATTTTGGTTGTGGTTTTTTTACATTTGACATTGCTTTTGTGCTCAACGATCCTTTGTTTGGCTTTTCTGCAAGTCATGCCAATATAGTGCAGTTGGCAAGGGCAGGTGATCATGTAAATTACATGGCTCGTATTGCAGTTTGTGTGTCTGAGCATTCTCCATTTAAGGTTTGGAAGTAGTTGTAACTCCTTTGTTGGTTGGGTCAATTTACACACTGAACAAGAACCGCAGGGATAATGTCCAATAATGGGGGGGTTTCCCCACAAGTTGGATTGTTGTCCTCGTTTTGTTACAGGTGGTCTCGTGTGCACCAGGATGTCTTTTAGGTTCCTACAACGCCTGTTGGCGAATCTCGGTTTTGGCCAAGAGAGAGCGCCAGAGGTGAGGATCCTCCAATTCTTATTTACAATTTTCTTGACTTTGTCAGTTACTGGACTGTAGGTCGTGACACAGGTAGTGAGATCTTCAGGTTCTGTTTTTGGGAAGGTCTCTAGGAGGCCATCTCTGTTCTGGTGCTGGGCTCTTTTTTTGCATTTATTTACCACTCGTTTTGGGTAGTCTCGATGTTGGAGTTTGGTGCAAAGATCTTGTGCTTGCGCCCGATATTCAGTGTTCTTGCTGCAGTTCCTCCGCAATCTAAGGAACTGGCTGTAGGGAAGATTTTCCCTCAGAGGGCGTGGATGAAAGCTCTTGAAGGAGAGGAGACTATTCTTTGCTGTTTGTTTGAAAAAGGTGCGTGTTTGTAGGTGCCCGTCTTCTGCATATATTGTAATGTCCAGGAAGTCAAGGCTTTTTTTATCTGCACTGTAAGTGAACTTCAGACAGTTGTCTTTTGTGTTCAACCATTCGTGGAAGTCTTTTAGGTCCTCCTCACTGCCTGCCCAGATTAGCAGGATGTCGTCAATATACCGCTTCCACAGCAGTATATGACGGATATAGGGGTTTGTTTCTGTGTGTATATGAATGCCCTCAAAGGTGCTTACATATAACCCGGCCACGCTCGGGGCAAAGGTACTGCCCATCGATGTCCCATGGCGTTGTAGGTATAGTGTCTCTTTGTATAGAAAGTGATTCTCTGTCAACGCCATGCGGCAACATTCCAAGACGAAGTGTCTAGGGGTTTTGTATATCCAGTCCTTCTCAAAGAGAATTTGTTCAAGCATATCTAAGGTCTCTCGTTGTGGTAGACTTGTGTAGAGACTTTCCACATCAAGTCCTACAAGCATCATGGTGTCTGGTGAATATTCTACATCTTTGAGTAGGTTCAGAAGGTGTCGCGTATCTTTTAAGTAGGTGGGTGTACTCTGGACCAATGGTTTGAGATAATGATCAGCAAACTGTGAGAGAGGCTCTAAAACTGACCCAATGCCTGACACTATAGGTCGTCCCGGGGGTGGCAATCGGGCCTTGTGAATTTTTGGCAATGAATAGAAGTAAGGAATTTTAGGGTTTTTTGCTACTAAAAATTCAGCTTCTTTTTTGGAAAGCCAGTCATGAGCTTCTGCTTCTTCGATCATCATTTGTATTTCTCTCTGTAGTCTCGGGGTGGGATCGATGGATAGTTTTTTGTAGAATTTCTCATCTGAGAGGAGATCAAGACACTGCTTGTCATAACCTTCTGCAGACAAGAGGACTACCCCTCCTCCTTTATCGGCTAGTTTTATAATGATTTGGCCGTCGTTCTTTAATTCGTCCAACGCTGTCTGTTCAGCTCTCGTTATATTGTGAAACGGTTTCCGTTGGTCGGATGATAAATCATCTACTTCTCTCATAATGGCCTGCTCAAAGGTTGCGATTTCAATCGGAACTTGAGAGGGTAAAGGGCAGAAAGTGGACTTGTTCCTCAATGAAGTATCTCCCTCAGGGACGTACTTAGGTTGATCCTTAAAAAAGGCTTTTAGTTTTAAGGTTCGGCAGAATTCTGCCAGTTCACATTTTATTTTGAAGACGTCTGTTTTTGGGGTAGGGACGAATCCCAGACCTTTATTAAGGACATCCTCCTGTTCTTTGGTTAAGACCTTGTCGGTCAGATTTACGATGAGGGAACAGTGTTGGCTTTTGTCACACTCCTTGTTTGGACCTGTCGGGTCTGGTCCGACCAGGTTACACCTCGGTTCTTTCCTCGTTGTTGTGGTTGGCCCCTCCCTAAAAAAGGAACCCTGGGTGGGAAATTTTGTCCTTGTTGTTGGGGTCCTTGATGATTCATGGGCGGGGGTCCCGCGAAGAATGGGTTCATCCAGCCTTGAAAATGTGGGTTGAAGGGTTGGAAAGGAATTCCTTGGTGATCTACTTGGAAGAATGGAGGACGCCATGTGCTCCTGCCTCGTCGATTGTTCCTCCTGTTTTGTGGTCTTCCTCTGTTATAATTGGAAGAATCATCTCCACTCTGGTCTGATCCAACGACCGAGGACCCACTGGTTGACCCATAGTTTGATGCATTGTCATTAAATTTGTGGTCCTTATTACTATAAGGATGGATGCGTTCAAGTGAAAACCTCTTCAGTTCTTTCGCTAATTTTTGTAGCTTGGTCTGCGTGAGATATTCTTGAGTGTCGTCCATTTCTTTATTAATCTCTTCAAGCCTTTTCTTATAGATGGTTACATTCACCGTATTGTTCAGTTTTGTTTCGAGGATTTGAATTTTGACAGTAAGTTCATCTGTCAGTCTTGATGCTGTCTTGATTATTAGGACTAGGTAGTCCCTTGTACACTTCCAGGATATGGCCGACCAGTCTTTTCTAAAGGCCAGGTCTTTCAGAAAAATACGTGGGGCATTAGTAACCCAGAGGCCTCTGGGAGCTGCGTTTACCCTTAGGTATTCCGTCATGATAATGCCGTGGACGGCAGTTCTTACTTGTTCCTTTTTTATTTCGGTTAATTCATCCCAGTCTGTGGTGCTAGCTAGAGTCTGAGTGAGGTCACTGTCCAAAAAACGTGGAGGTTTTGCTAGTATCGCGTCGATCTCTTCGGTTGTGTAGCTTAATCCGAAGTTTTCAGCCATGGTTGGTTCGTGCCACGGCAGTAGGCTCAATCTGGTAAGGTTTACCGGAGAGTCTAGATCTTAGAATTCTCCCACAGCTGTGCGCTGCTCAGAATATGCTAATCAATTGGGGGGGGGGAGAAGGAAAGTACTGATCCCTCAGTTTCCTTGGGTAATTACAAATAATCAAGAGGGAGGGATCACTTGTCCTGCGTGAACCAGGGTATGCAGGAGATCGAACAACGGTGTCTCCAAAATTAAACCCTCATGCACGTGTAGGGTAGCGTGGTAAGCGGTATATCTTGATTCTCCGCTCTTCTGACACGTGTGTGCATAATCATCGGGTTTTTCGGTATGCAGCCTCCACCAGGAGGATCTTACCCTCGGTAAAAACAGTAGTGACCCAGTGATGTGGAGGGGGTGTAGGACAATAAAAATCCCCCGGATACCCAGTAAACGGACTTTTATTAAATCTGGGTTCGGGTGGATCCCATTAGGGGAATGCTCCAGTCATGTGCGCTCTGTTGAAAAAGTTAGGTTTTCAGGACGCACTAGCATTCAAAATGATTTAAAATGGCCAACATGTTTCAGCCCTCTATGCCGTGAATCGGACTTTAGGGCTTTCTTCAGGACCCGTGGTGAAAGGTGATAGTGATGCTAAACTATTAAATTTATAGCAAGCATGTGTGTAGAAAAAGGGAAATTTTCAACCTGTTTCTTGGTTCTCGAGGTCACGATGTACCTATAGTTCAGACATAATGATAAAGGACATACACAGACATACACAAATACACAAAGAAGGGTAAGGGAGACACATAATGTAGTGAATTCACTACTAGTCAATGCAGATTGTTGCAACTTAAAATAGCAATACTTCGTAACCCCCAGTAATTGGCAGTGTCAACTCTCTCTTTCTCCAACAGGCTAATGCATGCAAAAAGTGGTTCATAGACAATAAATGATAGTCATATGCCAATCGTTAGGGTCTAGGGAACCCCACCACTTAGAAGACTATCGTGGTAAGTCACAAGTGGTAATTGTTTGTCATGTGGCATGCAGTCAATACTCATTCGTAAGTGCAATATCTAGTATCTTTAGCATAAAATGGATTGCCCCACGTAGTGAATATCTTTCATACCGCCGTGCTCTGTGCGTCAAATTTATACCTGGAATAGACAATAGTTACACCTCCTTTCGTTGTAACCGGGGCATATATATTTATATGCAAACGTTATGCCAGTCAAATAATACCTGTCCACTAGGACGACTATGGTGAAGAATCGAGATATGTTGCCATTGTAGTTCAAAACATCACATGCAGAATACCTCATTCGTGAAAGAAGTCTCTAATACATTACTATGTTGGGACTAATAATGGTTGCTTAACGTGGTGAGGAAAACAATCATGCCGATGTGCTCTGTGCGCCCTACGCGCCAAAATCATACCTGAGATATATATTAGTTACACCTCCTTCGGGTGTGGCAAGGGCTTCGAGGGGGCTAAACAGAAGGAATAACGCACTGTTAGCGTGAGGCCTGGCTCAGTATACTTGCGGTTTTGGTTGCTGAAGGGTCTCGTGGAAATACCTAACGCTCCTGTCCTCGCGCTTCGCGTTGCGCTTCTGCTGCCTCTTGCGACCCGGAAGTAACAGTGATGAGCTTCCGGGTCGGTATTTCTAGTATTTTCATGAAAATAGAAAGGGGACTTCGTCGTCCTGCGTGTTTTCAATGCTATGGCTCTAAGAATCTTGTTCTTCATGCCGCTTTGTTTTGATGCAAAATTACTGGTCCAAAAAAGGGATATTGTGAAAAATCTTTGAATTATCAATACAAAACAAGGAATTTTTGAAAGGGCTAAGTAATTTAGAATTTGCAAAACTACTGGTCCGAAAAGTAGATATTGTGAAAAAATCTTTGAAATATCAATACAAAAAAAGGAATTTTTGAAAAGGCTAAGTAATTAGAATTTGTATCTTTCAAATCGGGGTACTCAGTTTATGGTGAAGTAGGTAGTGAAAGGGTACAGAATTCATCTTAGATGTTCCTCAGAAAACAGTCTACGTTAATCGTATTAGAGATATGGTTAATAGTGTTCTGAGTGGCGCTCGTCTTGGGGTCACGTTTCTTATTTCAAAACTTGGGAAATTAAAAAATGTGGTGAATGAAAACTGCAAAATGAACCAAATCTTGGTGATCAGTTGTACAGTATTCGACAGATTAGTGAATTTTAATGGCAAGCAATTTGTTAGCATAAGGTGCACAGATCATTTCTGGTATTTTTTCGCAGAGCAGGTTTTGGGATGTCTCTCATTCCGAATGTGCTCACATTTGGTACATAGTTCATCTCTGATGTTTTTTCTCAGTTCGGCCTGGTGGTATCTTACATTAAGGAATATGCCTCATGGTAGGCAGTCTTATTTCAACACACTCAGCCACGGGATATTATCATTGAGCCCCCTGATATCTGTCCCCAGACGATGGACCCAACGTTGCTCTTTTTCAAAGAGGATTCTTTCTGCGTTGCTGTCCTTAGTATCCAGTGTTTCTAGGATGACCCAACTGAGGTCGTCCACTGTATGGTTTTTTTCTAAAAAATGACTAGCCATTTTGGTTGTGGTTTTTTTACATTTGACATTGCTTTTGTGCTCAACGATCCTTTGTTTGGCTTTTCTGCAAGTCATGCCAATATAGTGCAGTTGGCAAGGGCAGGTGATCATGTAAATTACATGGCTCGTATTGCAGTTTGTGTGTCTGAGCATTCTCCATTTAAGGTTTGGAAGTAGTTGTAACTCCTTTGTTGGTTGGGTCAATTTACACACTGAACAAGAACCGCAGGGATAATGTCCAATAATGGGGGGGTTTCCCCACAAGTTGGATTGTTGTCCTCGTTTTGTTACAGGTGGTCTCGTGTGCACCAGGATGTCTTTTAGGTTCCTACAACGCCTGTTGGCGAATCTCGGTTTTGGCCAAGAGAGAGCGCCAGAGGTGAGGATCCTCCAATTCTTATTTACAATTTTCTTGACTTTGTCAGTTACTGGACTGTAGGTCGTGACACAGGTAGTGAGATCTTCAGGTTCTGTTTTTGGGAAGGTCTCTAGGAGGCCATCTCTGTTCTGGTGCTGGGCTCTTTTTTTGCATTTATTTACCACTCGTTTTGGGTAGTCTCGATGTTGGAGTTTGGTGCAAAGATCTTGTGCTTGCGCCCGATATTCAGTGTTCTTGCTGCAGTTCCTCCGCAATCTAAGGAACTGGCTGTAGGGAAGATTTTCCCTCAGAGGGCGTGGATGAAAGCTCTTGAAGGAGAGGAGACTATTCTTTGCTGTTTGTTTGAAAAAGGTGCGTGTTTGTAGGTGCCCGTCTTCTGCATATATTGTAATGTCCAGGAAGTCAAGGCTTTTTTTATCTGCACTGTAAGTGAACTTCAGACAGTTGTCTTTTGTGTTCAACCATTCGTGGAAGTCTTTTAGGTCCTCCTCACTGCCTGCCCAGATTAGCAGGATGTCGTCAATATACCGCTTCCACAGCAGTATATGACGGATATAGGGGTTTGTTTCTGTGTGTATATGAATGCCCTCAAAGGTGCTTACATATAACCCGGCCACGCTCGGGGCAAAGGTACTGCCCATCGATGTCCCATGGCGTTGTAGGTATAGTGTCTCTTTGTATAGAAAGTGATTCTCTGTCAACGCCATGCGGCAACATTCCAAGACGAAGTGTCTAGGGGTTTTGTATATCCAGTCCTTCTCAAAGAGAATTTGTTCAAGCATATCTAAGGTCTCTCGTTGTGGTAGACTTGTGTAGAGACTTTCCACATCAAGTCCTACAAGCATCATGGTGTCTGGTGAATATTCTACATCTTTGAGTAGGTTCAGAAGGTGTCGCGTATCTTTTAAGTAGGTGGGTGTACTCTGGACCAATGGTTTGAGATAATGATCAGCAAACTGTGAGAGAGGCTCTAAAACTGACCCAATGCCTGACACTATAGGTCGTCCCGGGGGTGGCAATCGGGCCTTGTGAATTTTTGGCAATGAATAGAAGTAAGGAATTTTAGGGTTTTTTGCTACTAAAAATTCAGCTTCTTTTTTGGAAAGCCAGTCATGAGCTTCTGCTTCTTCGATCATCATTTGTATTTCTCTCTGTAGTCTCGGGGTGGGATCGATGGATAGTTTTTTGTAGAATTTCTCATCTGAGAGGAGATCAAGACACTGCTTGTCATAACCTTCTGCAGACAAGAGGACTACCCCTCCTCCTTTATCGGCTAGTTTTATAATGATTTGGCCGTCGTTCTTTAATTCGTCCAACGCTGTCTGTTCAGCTCTCGTTATATTGTGAAACGGTTTCCGTTGGTCGGATGATAAATCATCTACTTCTCTCATAATGGCCTGCTCAAAGGTTGCGATTTCAATCGGAACTTGAGAGGGTAAAGGGCAGAAAGTGGACTTGTTCCTCAATGAAGTATCTCCCTCAGGGACGTACTTAGGTTGATCCTTAAAAAAGGCTTTTAGTTTTAAGGTTCGGCAGAATTCTGCCAGTTCACATTTTATTTTGAAGATGTCTGTTTTTGGGGTAGGGACGAATCCCAGACCTTTATTAAGGACATCCTCCTGTTCTTTGGTTAAGACCTTGTCGGTCAGATTTACGATGAGGGAACAGTGTTGGCTTTTGTCACACTCCTTGTTTGGACCTGTCGGGTCTGGTCCGACCAGGTTACACCTCGGTTCTTTCCTCGTTGTTGTGGTTGGCCCCTCCCTAAAAAAGGAACCCTGGGTGGGAAATTTTGTCCTTGTTGTTGGGGTCCTTGATGATTCATGGGCGGGGGTCCCGCGAAGAATGGGTTCATCCAGCCTTGAAAATGTGGGTTGAAGGGTTGGAAAGGAATTCCTTGGTGATCTACTTGGAAGAATGGAGGACGCCATGTGCTCCTGCCTCGTCGATTGTTCCTCCTGTTTTGTGGTCTTCCTCTGTTATAATTGGAAGAATCATCTCCACTCTGGTCTGATCCATCGACCGAGGACCCACTGGTTGACCCATAGTTTGATGCATTGTCATTAAATTTGTGGTCCTTATTACTATAAGGATGGATGCGTTCAAGTGAAAACCTCTTCAGTTCTTTCGCTAATTTTTGTAGCTTGGTCTGCGTGAGATATTCTTGAGTGTCGTCCATTTCTTTATTAATCTCTTCAAGCCTTTTCTTATAGATGGTTACATTCACCGTATTGTTCAGTTTTGTTTCGAGGATTTGAATTTTGACAGTAAGTTCATCTGTCAGTCTTGATGCTGTCTTGATTATTAGGACTAGGTAGTCCCTTGTACACTTCCAGGATATGGCCGACCAGTCTTTTCTAAAGGCCAGGTCTTTCAGAAAAATACGTGGGGCATTAGTAACCCAGAGGCCTCTGGGAGCTGCGTTTACCCTTAGGTATTCCGTCATGATAATGCCGTGGACGGCAGTTCTTACTTGTTCCTTTTTTATTTCGGTTAATTCATCCCAGTCTGTGGTGCTAGCTAGAGTCTGAGTGAGGTCACTGTCCAAAAAACGTGGAGGTTTTGCTAGTATCGCGTCGATCTCTTCGGTTGTGTAGCTTAATCCGAAGTTTTCAGCCATGGTTGGTTCATGCCACGGCAGTAGGCTCAATCTGGTAAGGTTTACCGGAGAGTCTAGATCTTAGAATTCTCCCACAGCTGTGCGCTGCTCAGAATATGCTAATCAATTGGGGGGGGGGGAGAAGGAAAGTACTGATCCCTCAGTTTCCTTGGGTAATTACAAATAATCAAGAGGGAGGGATCACTTGTCCTGCGTGAACCAGGGTATGCAGGAGATCGAACAACGGTGTCTCCAAAATTAAACCCTCATGCACGTGTAGGGTAGCGTGGTAAGCGGTATATCTTGATTCTCCGCTCTTCTGACACGTGTGTGCATAATCATCGGGTTTTTCGGTATGCAGCCTCCACCAGGAGGATCTTACCCTCGGTAAAAACAGTAGTGACCCAGTGATGTGGAGGGGGTGTAGGACAATAAAAATCCCCCGGATACCCAGTAAACGGACTTTTATTAAATCTGGGTTCGGGTGGATCCCATTAGGGGAATGCTCCAGTCATGTGCGCTCTGTTGAAAAAGTTAGGTTTTCAGGACGCACTAGCATTCAAAATGATTTAAAATGGCCAACATGTTTCAGCCCTCTATGCCGTGAATCGGACTTTAGGGCTTTCTTCAGGACCCGTGGTGAAAGGTGATAGTGATGCTAAACTATTAAATTTATAGCAAGCATGTGTGTAGAAAAAGGGAAATTTTCAACCTGTTTCTTGGTTCTCGAGGTCACGATGTACCTATAGTTCAGACATAATGATAAAGGACATACACAGACATACACAAATACACAAAGAAGGGTAAGGGAGACACATAATGTAGTGAATTCACTACTAGTCAATGCAGATTGTTGCAACTTAAAATAGCAATACTTCGTAACCCCCAGTAATTGGCAGTGTCAACTCTCTCTTTCTCCAACAGGCTAATGCATGCAAAAAGTGGTTCATAGACAATAAATGATATTCATATGCCAATCGTTAGGGTCTAGGGAACCCCACCACTTAGAAGACTATCGTGGTAAGTCACAAGTGGTAATTGTTTGTCATGTGGCATGCAGTCAATACTCATTCGTAAGTGCAATATCTAGTATCTTTAGCATAAAATGGATTGCCCCACGTAGTGAATATCTTTCATACCGCCGTGCTCTGTGCGTCAAATTTATACCTGGAATAGACAATAGTTACACCTCCTTTCGTTGTAACCGGGGCATATATATTTATATGCAAACGTTATGCCAGTCAAATAATACCTGTCCACTAGGACGACTATGGTGAAGAATCGAGATATGTTGCCATTGTAGTTCAAAACATCACATGCAGAATACCTCATTCGTGAAAGAAGTCTCTAATACATTACTATGTTGGGACTAATAATGGTTGCTTAACGTGGTGAGGAAAACAATCATGCCGATGTGCTCTGTGCGCCCTACGCGCCAAAATCATACCTGAGATATATATTAGTTACACCTCCTTCGGGTGTGGCAAGGGCTTCGAGGGGGCTAAACAGAAGGAATAACGCACTGTTAGCGTGAGGCCTGGCTCAGTATACTTGCGGTTTTGGTTGCTGAAGGGTCTCGTGGAAATACCTAACGCTCCTGTCCTCGCGCTTCGCGTTGCGCTTCTGCTGCCTCTTGCGACCCGGAAGTAACAGTGATGAGCTTCCGGGTCGGTATTTCTAGTATTTTCATGAAAATAGAAAGGGGACTTCGTCGTCCTGCGTGTTTTCAATGCTATGGCTCTAAGAATCTTGTTCTTCATGCCGCTTTGTTTTGATGCAAAATTACTGGTCCAAAAAAGGGATATTGTGAAAAATCTTTGAATTATCAATACAAAACAAGGAATTTTTGAAAGGGCTAAGTAATTTAGAATTTGCAAAACTACTGGTCCGAAAAGTAGATATTGTGAAAAAATCTTTGAAATATCAATACAAAAAAAGGAATTTTTGAAAAGGCTAAGTAATTAGAATTTGTATCTTTCAAATCGGGGTACTCAGTTTATGGTGAAGTAGGTAGTGAAAGGGTACAGAATTCATCTTAGATGTTCCTCAGAAAACAGTCTACGTTAATCGTATTAGAGATATGGTTAATAGTGTTCTGAGTGGCGCTCGTCTTGGGGTCACGTTTCTTATTTCAAAACTTGGGAAATTAAAAAATGTGGTGAATGAAAACTGCAAAATGAACCAAATCTTGGTGATCAGTTGTACAGTATTCGACAGATTAGTGAATTTTAATGGCAAGCAATTTGTTAGCATAAGGTGCACAGATCATTTCTGGTATTTTTTCGCAGAGCAGGTTTTGGGATGTCTCTCATTCCGAATGTGCTCACATTTGGTACATAGTTCATCTCTGATGTTTTTTCTCAGTTCGGCCTGGTGGTATCTTACATTAAGGAATATGCCTCATGGTAGGCAGTCTTATTTCAACACACTCAGCCACGGGATATTATCATTGAGCCCCCTGATATCTGTCCCCAGACGATGGACCCAACGTTGCTCTTTTTCAAAGAGGATTCTTTCTGCGTTGCTGTCCTTAGTATCCAGTGTTTCTAGGATGACCCAACTGAGGTCGTCCACTGTATGGTTTTTTTCTAAAAAATGACTAGCCATTTTGGTTGTGGTTTTTTTACATTTGACATTGCTTTTGTGCTCAACGATCCTTTGTTTGGCTTTTCTGCAAGTCATGCCAATATAGTGCAGTTGGCAAGGGCAGGTGATCATGTAAATTACATGGCTCGTATTGCAGTTTGTGTGTCTGAGCATTCTCCATTTAAGGTTTGGAAGTAGTTGTAACTCCTTTGTTGGTTGGGTCAATGCGGTTCTTGTTCAGTGTGTAAATTGACCCAACCAACAAAGGAGTTACAACTACTTCCAAACCTTAAATGGAGAATGCTCAGACACACAAACTGCAATACGAGCCATGTAATTTACATGATCACCTGCCCTTGCCAACTGCACTATATTGGCATGACTTGCAGAAAAGCCAAACAAAGGATCGTTGAGCACAAAAGCAATGTCAAATGTAAAAAAACCACAACCAAAATGGCTAGTCATTTTTTAGAAAAAAAACCATACAGTGGACGACCTCAGTTGGGTCATCCTAGAAACACTGGATACTAAGGACAGCAACGCAGAAAGAATCCTCTTTGAAAAAGAGCAACGTTGGGTCCATCGTCTGGGGACAGATATCAGGGGGCTCAATGATAATATCCCGTGGCTGAGTGTGTTGAAATAAGACTGCCTACCATGAGGCATATTCCTTAATGTAAGATACCACCAGGCCGAACTGAGAAAAAACATCAGAGATGAACTATGTACCAAATGTGAGCACATTCGGAATGAGAGACATCCCAAAACCTGCTCTGCGAAAAAATACCAGAAATGATCTGTGCACCTTATGCTAACAAATTGCTTGCCATTAAAATTCACTAATCTGTCGAATACTGTACAACTGATCACCAAGATTTGGTTCATTTTGCAGTTTTCATTCACCACATTTTTTAATTTCCCAAGTTTTGAAATAAGAAACGTGACCCCAAGACGAGCGCCACTCAGAACACTATTAACCATATCTCTAATACGATTAACGTAGACTGTTTTCTGAGGAACATCTAAGATGAATTCTGTACCCTTTCACTACCTACTTCACCATAAACTGAGTACCCCGATTTGAAAGATACAAATTCTAATTACTTAGCCTTTTCAAAAATTCCTTTTTTTGTATTGATATTTCAAAGATTTTTTCACAATATCTACTTTTCGGACCAGTAGTTTTGCAAATTCTAAATTACTTAGCCCTTTCAAAAATTCCTTGTTTTGTATTGATAATTCAAAGATTTTTCACAATATCCCTTTTTTGGACCAGTAATTTTGCATCAAAACAAAGCGGCATGAAGAACAAGATTCTTAGAGCCATAGCATTGAAAACACGCAGGACGACGAAGTCCCCTTTCTATTTTCATGAAAATACTAGAAATACCGACCCGGAAGCTCATCACTGTTACTTCCGGGTCGCAAGAGGCAGCAGAAGCGCAACGCGAAGCGCGAGGACAGGAGCGTTAGGTATTTCCACGAGACCCTTCAGCAACCAAAACCGCAAGTATACTGAGCCAGGCCTCACGCTAACAGTGCGTTATTCCTTCTGTTTAGCCCCCTCGAAGCCCTTGCCACACCCGAAGGAGGTGTAACTAATATATATCTCAGGTATGATTTTGGCGCGTAGGGCGCACAGAGCACATCGGCATGATTGTTTTCCTCACCACGTTAAGCAACCATTATTAGTCCCAACATAGTAATGTATTAGAGACTTCTTTCACGAATGAGGTATTCTGCATGTGATGTTTTGAACTACAATGCCAACATATCTCGATTCTTCACCATAGTCGTCCTAGTGGACAGGTATTATTTGACTGGCATAACGTTTGCATATAAATATATATGCCCCGGTTACAACGAAAGGAGGTGTAACTATTGTCTATTCCAGGTATAAATTTGACGCACAGAGCACGGCGGTATGAAAGATATTCACTACGTGGGGCAATCCATTTTATGCTAAAGATACTAGATATTGCACTTACGAATGAGTATTGACTGCATGCCACATGACAAACAATTACCACTTGTGACTTACCACGATAGCCTTCTAAGTGGTGGGGTTCCCTAGACCCTAACGATTGGCATATGACTATCATTTATTGTCTATGAACCACTTTTTGCATGCATTAGCCTGTTGGAGAAAGAGAGAGTTGACACTGCCAATTACTGGGGGTTACGAAGTATTGCTATTTTAAGTTGCAACAATCTGCATTGACTAGTAGTGAATTCACTACATTATGTGTCTCCCTTACCCTTCTTTGTGTATTTGTGTATGTCTGTGTATGTCCTTTATCATTATGTCTGAACTATAGGTACATCGTGACCTCGAGAACCAAGAAACAGGTTGAAAATTTCCCTTTTTCTACACACATGCTTGCTATAAATTTAATAGTTTAGCATCACTATCACCTTTCACCACGGGTCCTGAAGAAAGCCCTAAAGTCCGATTCACGGCATAGAGGGCTGAAACATGTTGGCCATTTTAAATCATTTTGAATGCTAGTGCGTCCTGAAAACCTAACTTTTTCAACAGAGCGCACATGACTGGAGCATTCCCCTAATGGGATCCACCCGAACCCAGATTTAATAAAAGTCCGTTTACTGGGTATCCGGGGGATTTTTATTGTCCTACACCCCCTCCACATCACTGGGTCACTACTGTTTTTACCGAGGGTAAGATCCTCCTGGTGGAGGCTGCATACCGAAAAACCCGATGATTATGCACACACGTGTCAGAAGAGCGGAGAATCAAGATATACCGCTTACCACGCTACCCTACACGTGCATGAGGGTTTAATTTTGGAGACACCGTTGTTCGATCTCCTGCATACCCTGGTTCACGCAGGACAAGTGATCCCTCCCTCTTGATTATTTGTAATTACCCAAGGAAACTGAGGGATCAGTACTTTCCTTCTCCCCCCCCCAATTGATTAGCATATTCTGAGCAGCGCACAGCTGTGGGAGAATTCTAAGATCTAGACCTTACCAGATTGAGCCTACTGCCGTGGCACGAACCAACCATGGCTGAAAACTTCGGATTAAGCTACACAACCGAAGAGATCGACGCGATACTAGCAAAACCTCCACGTTTTTTGGACAGTGACCTCACTCAGACTCTAGCTAGCACCACAGACTGGGATGAATTAACCGAAATAAAAAAGGAACAAGTAAGAACTGCCGTCCACGGCATTATCATGACGGAATACCTAAGGGTAAATGCAGCTCCCAGAGGCCTCTGGGTTACTAATGCCCCACGTATTTTTCTGAAAGACCTGGCCTTTAGAAAAGACTGGTCGGCCATATCCTGGAAGTGTACAAGGGACTACCTAGTCCTAATAATCAAGACAGCATCAAGACTGACAGATGAACTTACTGTCAAAATTCAAATCCTCGAAACAAAACTGAACAATACGGTGAATGTAACCATCTATAAGAAAAGGCTTGAAGAGATTAATAAAGAAATGGACGACACTCAAGAATATCTCACGCAGACCAAGCTACAAAAATTAGCGAAAGAACTGAAGAGGTTTTCACTTGAACGCATCCATCCTTATAGTAATAAGGACCACAAATTTAATGACAATGCATCAAACTATGGGTCAACCAGTGGGTCCTCGGTCGATGGATCAGACCAGAGTGGAGATGATTCTTCCAATTATAACAGAGGAAGACCACAAAACAGGAGGAACAATCGACGAGGCAGGAGCACATGGCGTCCTCCATTCTTCCAAGTAGATCACCAAGGAATTCCTTTCCAACCCTTCAACCCACATTTTCAAGGCTGGATGAACCCATTCTTCGCGGGACCCCCGCCCATGAATCATCAAGGACCCCAACAACAAGGACAAAATTTCCCACCCAGGGTTCCTTTTTTAGGGAGGGGCCAACCACAACAACGAGGAAAGAACCGAGGTGTAACCTGGTCGGACCAGACCCGACAGGTCCAAACAAGGAGTGTGACAAAAGCCAACACTGTTCCCTCATCGTAAATCTGACCGACAAGGTCTTAACCAAAGAACAGGAGGATGTCCTTAATAAAGGTCTGGGATTCGTCCCTACCCCAAAAACAGACGTCTTCAAAATAAAATGTGAACTGGCAGAATTCTGCCGAACCTTAAAACTAAAAGCCTTTTTTAAGGATCAACCTAAGTACGTCCCTGAGGGAGATACTTCATTGAGGAACAAGTCCACTTTCTGCCCTTTACCCTCTCAAGTTCCGATTGAAATCGCAACCTTTGAGCAGGCCATTATGAGAGAAGTAGATGATTTATCATCCGACCAACGGAAACCGTTTCACAATATAACGAGAGCTGAACAGACAGCGTTGGACGAATTAAAGAACGACGGCCAAATCATTATAAAACCAGCCGATAAAGGAGGAGGGGTAGTCCTCTTGTCTGCAGAAGGTTATGACAAGCAGTGTCTTGATCTCCTCTCAGATGAGAAATTCTACAAAAAACTATCCATCGATCCCACCCCGAGACTACAGAGAGAAATACAAATGATGATCGAAGAAGCAGAAGCTCATGACTGGCTTTCCAAAAAAGAAGCTGAATTTTTAGTAGCAAAAAACCCTAAAATTCCTTACTTCTATTCATTGCCAAAAATTCACAAGGCCCGATTGCCACCCCCGGGACGACCTATAGTGTCAGGCATTGGGTCAGTTTTAGAGCCTCTCTCACAGTTTGCTGATCATTATCTCAAACCATTGGTCCAGAGTACACCCACCTACTTAAAAGATACGCGACACCTTCTGAACCTACTCAAAGATGTAGAATATTCACCAGACACCATGATGCTTGTAGGACTTGATGTGGAAAGTCTCTACACAAGTCTACCACAACGAGAGACCTTAGATATGCTTGAACAAATTCTCTTTGAGAAGGACTGGATATACAAAACCCCTAGACACTTCGTCTTGGAATGTTGCCGCATGGCGTTGACAGAGAATCACTTTCTATACAAAGAGACACTATACCTACAACGCCATGGGACATCGATGGGCAGTACCTTTGCCCCGAGCGTGGCCGGGTTATATGTAAGCACCTTTGAGGGCATTCATATACACACAGAAACAAACCCCTATATCCGTCATATACTGCTGTGGAAGCGGTATATTGACGACATCCTGCTAATCTGGGCAGGCAGTGAGGAGGACCTAAAAGACTTCCACGAATGGTTGAACACAAAAGACAACTGTCTGAAGTTCACTTACAGTGCAGATAAAAAAAGCCTTGACTTCCTGGACATTACAATATATGCAGAAGACGGGCACCTACAAACACGCACCTTTTTCAAACAAACAGCAAAGAATAGTCTCCTCTCCTTCAAGAGCTTTCATCCACGCCCTCTGAGGGAAAATCTTCCCTACAGCCAGTTCCTTAGATTGCGGAGGAACTGCAGCAAGAACACTGAATATCGGGCGCAAGCACAAGATCTTTGCACCAAACTCCAACATCGAGACTACCCAAAACGAGTGGTAAATAAATGCAAAAAAAGAGCCCAGCACCAGAACAGAGATGGCCTCCTAGAGACCTTCCCAAAAACAGAACCTGAAGATCTCACTACCTGTGTCACGACCTACAGTCCAGTAACTGACAAAGTCAAGAAAATTGTAAATAAGAATTGGAGGATCCTCACCTCTGGCGCTCTCTCTTGGCCAAAACCGAGATTCGCCAACAGGCGTTGTAGGAACCTAAAAGACATCCTGGTGCACACGAGACCACCTGTAACAAAACGAGGACAACAATCCAACTTGTGGGGAAACCCCCCCATTATTGGACATTATCCCTGCGGTTCTTGTTCAGTGTGTAAATTGATCCAACCAACAAAGGAGTTACAACTACTTCCAAACCTTAAATGGAGAATGCTCAGACACACAAACTGCAATACGAGCCATGTAATTTACATGATCACCTGCCCTTGCCAACTGCACTATATTGGCATGACTTGCAGAAAAGCCAAACAAAGGATCGTTGAGCACAAAAGCAATGTCAAATGTAAAAAAACCACAACCAAAATGGCTAGTCATTTTTTAGAAAAAAAACATACAGTGGACGACCTCAGTTGGGTCATCCTAGAAACACTGGATACTAAGGACAGCAACGCAGAAAGAATCCTCTTTGAAAAAGAGCAACGTTGGGTCCATCGTCTGGGGACAGATATCAGGGGGCTCAATGATAATATCCCGTGGCTGAGTGTGTTGAAATAAGACTGCCTACCATGAGGCATATTCCTTAATGTAAGATACCACCAGGCCGAACTGAGAAAAAACATCAGAGATGAACTATGTACCAAATGTGAGCACATTCGGAATGAGAGACATCCCAAAACCTGCTCTGCGAAAAAATACCAGAAATGATCTGTGCACCTTATGCTAACAAATTGCTTGCCATTAAAATTCACTAATCTGTTGAATACTGTACAACTGATCACCAAGATTTGGTTCATTTTGCAGTTTTCATTCACCACATTTTTTAATTTCCCAAGTTTTGAAATAAGAAACGTGACCCCAAGACGAGCGCCACTCAGAACACTATTAACCATATCTCTAATACGATTAACGTAGACTGTTTTCTGAGGAACATCTAAGATGAATTCTGTACCCTTTCACTACCTACTTCACCATAAACTAAGTACCCCGATTTGAAAGATACAAATTCTAATTACTTAGCCTTTTCAAAAATTCCTTTTTTTGTATTGATATTTCAAAGATTTTTTCACAATATCTACTTTTCGGACCAGTAGTTTTGCAAATTCTAAATTACTTAGCCCTTTCAAAAATTCCTTGTTTTGTATTGATAATTCAAAGATTTTTCACAATATCCCTTTTTTGGATCAGTAATTTTGCATCAAAACAAAGCGGCATGAAGAACAAGATTCTTAGAGCCATAGCATTGAAAACACGCAGGACGACGAAGTCCCCTTTCTATTTTCATGAAAATACTAGAAATACCGACCCGGAAGCTCATCACTGTTACTTCCGGGTCGCAAGAGGCAGCAGAAGCGCAACGCGAAGCGCGAGGACAGGAGCGTTAGGTATTTCCACGAGACCCTTCAGCAACCAAAACCGCAAGTATACTGAGCCAGGCCTCACGCTAACAGTGCGTTATTCCTTCTGTTTAGCCCCCTCGAAGCCCTTGCCACACCCGAAGGAGGTGTAACTAATATATATCTCAGGTATGATTTTGGCGCGTAGGGCGCACAGAGCACATCGGCATGATTGTTTTCCT
The DNA here is from genome assembly GCF_964261635.1 of Lissotriton helveticus. NCBI lineage: Eukaryota > Metazoa > Chordata > Amphibia > Caudata > Salamandridae > Lissotriton > Lissotriton helveticus. The sequence goes on from NC_136067.1 coordinate 1,468,358,365, forward strand.
CACCACGTTAAGCAACCATTATTAGTCCCAACATAGTAATGTATTAGAGACTTCTTTCACGAATGAGGTATTCTGCATGTGATGTTTTGAACTACAATGCCAACATATCTCGATTCTTCACCATAGTCGTCCTAGTGGACAGGTATTATTTGACTGGCATAACGTTTGCATATAAATATATATGCCCCGGTTACAACGAAAGGAGGTGTAACTATTGTCTATTCCAGGTATAAATTTGACGCACAGAGCACGGCGGTATGAAAGATATTCACTACGTGGGGCAATCCATTTTATGCTAAAGATACTAGATATTGCACTTACGAATGAGTATTGACTGCATGCCACATGACAAACAATTACCACTTGTGACTTACCACGATAGTCTTCTAAGTGGTGGGGTTCCCTAGACCCTAACGATTGGCATATGACTATCATTTATTGTCTATGAACCACTTTTTGCATGCATTAGCCTGTTGGAGAAAGAGAGAGTTGACACTGCCAATTACTGGGGGTTACGAAGTATTGCTATTTTAAGTTGCAACAATCTGCATTGACTAGTAGTGAATTCACTACATTATGTGTCTCCCTTACCCTTCTTTGTGTATTTGTGTATGTCTGTGTATGTCCTTTATCATTATGTCTGAACTATAGGTACATCGTGACCTCGAGAACCAAGAAACAGGTTGAAAATTTCCCTTTTTCTACACACCTGCTTGCTATAAATTTAATAGTTTAGCATCACTATCACCTTTCACCACGGGTCCTGAAGAAAGCCCTAAAGTCCGATTCACGGCATAGAGGGCTGAAACATGTTGGCCATTTTAAATCATTTTGAATGCTAGTGCGTCCTGAAAACCTAACTTTTTCAACAGAGCGCACATGACTGGAGCATTCCCCTAATGGGATCCACCCGAACCCAGATTTAATAAAAGTCCGTTTACTGGGTATCCGGGGGATTTTTATTGTCCTACACCCCCTCCACATCACTGGGTCACTACTGTTTTTACCGAGGGTAAGATCCTCCTGGTGGAGGCTGCATACCGAAAAACCCGATGATTATGCACACACGTGTCAGAAGAGCGGAGAATCAAGATATACCGCTTACCACGCTACCCTACACGTGCATGAGGGTTTAATTTTGGAGACACCGTTGTTCGATCTCCTGCATACCCTGGTTCACGCAGGACAAGTGATCCCTCCCTCTTGATTATTTGTAATTACCCAAGGAAACTGAGGGATCAGTACTTTCCTTCTCCCCCCCCCAATTGATTAGCATATGGGGGTTCGGTTTCACCAGCCTCTTCCAATCCAGTCGATAGTGACGGATGCCTCTCTGCAAGGTTGGGGAGCACATATGGGCCCTCTTCAGATTCAAGGCCTGTGGTCTGCGCAGGAGCAGACATACCACATCAATATGCTGGAACTCAGAGCGGTATTCCTGGCTCTCAAAGCTTTTTTACCAGCGATAGAGTCCAACTCAGTCCTAGTTCAGACGGACAACACGACCACCATGTTCTATCTGAACAAACAAGGAGGCACAAGATCTCGCCCTCTGTCTCGAGAGGCTCAGGCAATCTGGCATTGGCTCCTCTCTCAAGGCCTCACGATAGTGGCGGTGCACCTTCCAGGCGAGTTGAACGTAAAAGCAGACGCACTCAGCAGGCACTTCGAAGATCAGCCAGACTGGGTGCTCTAAACGACGAAGTGGTGGAAGAGCTTTTTCGTTGCTGGGGTCGTCCAACCATAGATTTGTTTGCAGACGACGAAAACTCCAAATGCCACGCCTTCGCGTCCAGGTTCCACCGGCCAGGGACTCAGGGGAATGCTCTACTGATGGATTGGTCAGGGACATTCGCTTACGCGTTTCCTCCCCTGGCTCTGATTCCGAGAGTAGTTTCCAAGCTCTGCAGGTCGGACATGGACATGATCCTGATAGCTCCGGATTGGCCACGGCAGTGGTGGTACCCGGACCTTCTACATCTGTCTGTGTGTCCACACAGACGACTTCCTTGCAGGCCGGACCTGTTGAGCAAGATGAACGGGAGGATAATGCATCCCAACCTCCCATCATTGAACCTAACAGCATGGCTCCTGAGGTCCTGCAATATGGGCATTTGAACTTGCCTCCTGAGTGCATGAACATTTTAAAGGAGGCCAAGAGACCCTCCACGAGAGCATCTTATGCGTTTAAGTGGAAGCGGTTTTTCTTATGGTGTAAAGATCACCACCTTGACCCGATCAAAGGACAGGAGGACGTCATCTTGCCATACCTCCTTTCCCTAGCTACTGCTGGTTTGAAATACGCTTCTATTAGGGTGCATTTGTCAGCCATAGTTGCATACAGAAAATCACCAGATCAGGTTTCTTTCTTTCAGGTTCCAGTGGTTAAGGACTTCCTCCAGGGGTTGAAGAAAGTCTATCCCCCTGTGCGAAATCCTTCTCCCCCATGGGAATTAAACCTGGTGCTATCCAGGTTAATGTCACCACCTTTTGAGCCCATCCACAAGGCCTCTTTGCAACATCTCTCTTGGAAGGCGGCCTTTTTGGTGGCGATTACCTCGGCTCGCAGAGTCAGCGAAATTCAAGCTCTCTGTGCGAAAGAACCATACACTATCTTTCATCACACTAGGGTAGTCCTAAGGGCTCATCCGGCTTTCTTACCTAAAGTCATCTCTGATTTTCATATAAATCAATCCATTTCCCTACCGTCATTTTTTCCAAATCCTACGACCCCAGCCGAGCGGTCACTGCACTCCTTAGATCTTAAAAGAGTGCTCAAGTTCTATTTGGAAATGACCAAAGGGATTAGAAAAACGGATCAACTGTTTGTGAACTATGGTTCAATGCGAACAGGTTTTCCGGCGGCCAAGAGGTCCATCGCGAGATGGATTGTCTCTTGCATAAAATTGGCTTATCAGCTTGCAGGCAAGCCTTTGTTGCAGTCACCCAAAGCACATTCCACTAGAGGGAAGGCCGCTACAGTAGCCTTCTTGCACGACATTCCAATGTCGGAGATTTGCAAGGCTGCGACTTGGAAATCAGTTCATACCTTTACGAGACATTACTGTCTCGAGTCTGATTCCAGGGCCGATACTCAAGTAGGACAAGCCTCTTTGAGGAATCTATTTGGGTAGCCTACGGCCTGTACAAGCTTAGTAGTTACTAGGCTTCATATGGTTATTACTGTATTGTTACTCCTTTGCCCGCAGGGAGATGAGGTGAGGCTCGCTATTCTTTTCTAATGCTTATGACTATTGATGAGGATCCCCTGGAAGAGAAGGATTAGTTACTTACCTGTAATCCTAGTTCTCTTCCAGGGGTATCCTCATCAAAGTCATAAGCAACCCTCCTGCCTCCCCGGGCAAAGGACATTCTTTAATAAGGAGATATTGTTAACCTATTTGTTATTGGGTTTATTTTCAGTCTCCGAAAAGAACAACTGACCTAACTGTCACCCCTGAGGCATGATGGGATACTGGGGGTCATGAGTGCCTTAAAGGCACGGTGTCAGTTTATTGCTATGCAGCTACAGGTTAGCTTTTCAGTCTTTTTAGACTGTGTGTTTCCAATGCAGCCTGGGAGCTTTCTATGCTTCCAGTGAGTTATAAGAATTTCTACTGCTTTCTGAGCATTAAAACAGTTTCTAAACAAACTTTTTTGTTGTTTCTCATGTTTCTAATGCTTATTATTATTACATGTATGGTGGAAATTCTACACAGCATATTTCAGCTCTGTTTCTATTGGCTGCTATTGCATGTTATATATATATGTATTTATATATATATATGAGTATATCTATATGTGGGGCACATATAATATAGTGTTTCCGGGGTCCCGCACATGGGCGGGAATATTCTAATGCTTATGACTTTGATGAGGATACCCCTGGAAGAGAACTAGGATTACAGGTAAGTAACTAATCCTTCTCTACCATCTCTCACCCTCTCATCTGGTTCCTTTTTTTAGCGCTTGGACGCCTCAGGGCAGCAATCGCGCTGTTATAAATCCACTTAAAAAAAAAAAAAAAAAAAATTAGATCTGTTCTAATCCGCCACCCATTTACTGTGCTCCCCCTTCCCTTGTCCCTCTCTCGAGAACGTCTTCCATTCCCTCCTATACAACTCTCCCCCACCTTTCCTGCTCCCAGAGGCTATAGGACCAATGAATCCGGAAATTGTGAAGCGCAGCTACTCACCTGCGAGGGTCTCAAGGTGCTGGGAGTCGGGGTTCTTTTGAGTGCTGGGGTCATCCAAAGAGCTGGGTCTTGAGGTCCTTCCTGAACTGGAGCAATGTAGGCCCTTGCTGGAGGTGGAAGGGGAGGTTGTCCCAGGCCTTGGCTGCATGGTAGGAGGACTTTCCTCTGGTTCTGGTCGTGTAGATGCGTGGGATGGTGGCCACAGAGAGATCAGCTGATCGGAGGCTTCTCTTGGGTGCGCGAAAGGAGAGGTGGCTGTTTAGGTATGCTGATCTGATGTTGTGGAGGGCCTTGTATGCATGGGTGAGGAGCTTGAAGGTTATTCTTTCAATGGGAAGCCATCACAGAGGTGTTGGGTGTTTTGTTTGTGACAGGGGATGTCTAGGATCAGTCTGACTGCAGCCTTCCGGACGGTCTGGAGTTTGCGGAGGAGATTCTTGTTGATTCCAGAGTAGAGGCCGTTGCCGTAGTCGAATCTGCTACTGATGAGGGTGTGTGTGACCGTTTTTCTGGATTTGGGTGGGATCCATCTTAACGTTTTTTGGAGTATGCAGAGGGTGTTGAAGCAGGCCGAGGATACGGCATTGATCTGGTGGTTCATCATAAGCGACGAGTCCAGTATGATGCTGAGGTTCCGTGCGTGGTCTTTCATCCCTTCTGGGAAGTTGTGCTGGTGATGTTGGGTTCTTTAATGAGGGAGCGGGACCTCTGTATCGTTTTCGTAGGAGAAGATGTTGAGCCCCTGGTTTCTGATGATGGTTGTGAGGGGGGAGATGTAGATGTTGAAGAGGGTGGGGCTGACGGAGGATCCCTGGGGTCCTCCACATCTGTTCTCTGTAGGTTCTGAGAGGTAGGGCTGGAGTCTTATGCGCTGAGTTCTGCCTGTGAAAATGAGCATACCCAGTGCAGGGCTTTTCCACGGATACCAGCATTGTGGAGTCTGGTGGCTAGTGTGTGAGACGGTGTTAAAGGCAACTGAGAGGTCCAGGTGGATGAGGGCTGCCGTTTGGACCTGGTTTAGGAGGGTACGGATGTCATTGGTGGCAGCGAGTAGGGTGGTCTTAGTGCTGTGGTTGCTGCAGAATCTGGTTTGGGAGATGTCCAGGACGTTGTTTGCTTTGGTGAAATTTGCTAGCTGGGTGTTGACGGCCTTTCCGATGACCTTGGCTGCGAATGGAAGCAGGGAAATGGGCCTGAAGTTCTTGAGGCCCTTCAGTATGTGGAGAGCTTCTTCAGCAGGGGGTTGACTTCAGCGTGTTTCCAGTCGCATGGGAATGTGGCAGTTTTGAGAGAGCAGTTGATCATCCGACCTAGTTCGGGTGCAATGGCCGTGGCGGCTCTGTGAAAGATGTGGGTTGGGCAGGGGTCCAAGGGTGCTCCAGAGTGGATGGTCTTTAGGGTATCTTTTTTAGTTGGCGGGGTCAAGGTGAGCAGGGTCTGTTGGGTGGCGTTGCTGAGGGTGGGATCTGGAGCATTGTGGGGCTCTAAGTTGTCATAGATCATCTTAATTGTGAGGTGAAAAAAGGTGCTGAGTCTGTTGCAGAGGTCTTGGGAGGGTGAGACGTCTGGTGTTTCGCTGTTGGGTTTGGAAAATTCAATGATGGAGAAGAGTTCTTTGGTGTTGCAGGCGTTGGTGACTATTTTGTCTTGGGGGAACGTCTTTGTGGATTTGATGAGTTGGTGGTGTGCTGTGGTGGCTGCTTTGTAGGCGGTGCGTGTCTATGTGATTCAGGTTTTCCTTCATGTTTTTTCAAGTTGTCGGCAGGATCGCTTGGATTCTTGGAGGGCAGGGGTGAACCAGCTTGCTTTATTGATGTGCCGTCCTGTGGCTTTCTGGAGAGGGGAGAGAGTGTTGGTGCAGTTCATGTTCCAGGAGTGGAGGTTGCGTGCTGCAGTGTTAGTGTCTGACGTTGTTGGTGCTGGGGTGTTACTTTACTTTATTTGAGTTTTATATAGCGCTGGCTAGACCCAGAGGTATCAGAGCGTTTTACAAAGGGTTCCACAAAGTTACACAATTACATCAGTTACCAGTTACATAATATTCTATAAAAACATTTCAAGAGTGTAAAGACGAGATAAATGGAGCTTAGAAGAGAGGGGTTAGGGTAAAGGGGTAGGAGGGAAATGGGTGGAGAGACGAGGAAGAGTCTTCCCAAAATCCGGCTTTGTAGGTGACGGCAGAGGGGGAAGTCCACAGCCCATCTCCTCTTTAGCTATCAGGTAGCTCCACCAGGCATCGGCCAAATAGCTCTGTCTCAACAGAAAAACATTTTAAAAATAGGGGACGAAAAAATGGAGCATAGCAGGGGAAAGGGGATAGGGTACAGGGGTGGGAGGGAGAAAGCAAAGGGTAGATGAAGGAAGGTCTGCCCAAAGTCCGGCTGGGTAGGTGACGGCCAAGGGGGCCATCTCCTCTATACCTATCAGGTAGCTCCACCGGGCATCGGTCAAAAAACTAGGTCTAGCGCTTAACATAAGGAAACATTGTGTTACAAATTACTAAAATGATCACATTAATTACAAAGAGGTTACAAATTCAATACAGAAAAGAGGGGGAAAAAAGAAAAGGGCCTGGGAGAGCAGGGAGTCCACGGGAGGGAGTCAGCAGTGGGGAAAGATACGAGACATACGTCCGAGGTCCGTCTTAGTAGGTGATGGTCATAGCGGTGTGCCAGAGCCTGTCTCCCCTATAGCTGAATGGGCAGCTCCACCGGTAATGGGTCATACATTTCGGACTCCACCGTATAAAGGTGAGAATCCGGAAGGGACCAAAAGTCTAGAGTCCAGAGATGGGCTGGTGGAGCTGGTGAGGGTGGTAGGATAGGAAGGGGAGTGTAGCTTGGCAGCCATCTTAAGGTCAGGCAAATCGAGTCTGTTGATCTCTAAGGCTCTGTAGGTGGTGTTGTCTCTAGATCTTAGGATTGTTTCCTCAGCTAAACTCATCCATTTACAATCTGGCAATACTTCCAGTAACAGTCAGATTATAGTGTGGTGCGCTGGGAAATCCCACTGCTTAATAAATCTGCCCCTGGGAAGGTCTGAAGCTTGACACTGGTTAAATGTTCAGGAACTCATTTCGGTTTTGGTCTCTCCCAAATGACCGGGACGAATGAAGTCGATAAAATGTTATCCAACTACTGGCTGACAGCATCTGCAGACAAGCTGGCTCCGGGCTTACAGAAAATTAAGGACTGTGACGAGAAAGGTGGACGAGGTGGTCACAACATTTTAGGATAAACTAGGTTAAGGCTGCTAAGAGAAGGGTCTCTCAAATTCTCAATATTCCTTAGGTGCCAACAAGATACAGGCAATCAAGTATAATACATACATTACTGTTACAAAACTACTTTTTAGCTTGTCACAAAATATCTTGCCTATGTTCCATCATAAATAGCCGTTTGTTATTTTTTTAAATTAAAGAGGAAACCAAAACTAAATGTACCTTGGCGCCCGAAAAAACACAGATTGCTGTTTCACAGATGAAAAGGAACATAGATGCTAGCTCCTAATCAACAAGAATCCAATCTTGATCAGCTTGCTAAATTTAAGTAATGGCCTTTTGGTTTTAATTTAGATTGAAAGGGGGGGGGGGTTACACAGTTTTGCTGCAACCACAGAGAAAAAACTGCCAACCAGTGTTGATCTGTGAAATCACAGTGCATTTAACAGTAGCAACTTTTCCGATCTCACATAGTTTATCAGAGTAAAAAAAGGAAAGGCTTTGTTAGGGGACTAGATTTTCCCCTGTGCAGGGCTTTATGAACTAGGCACAATGCTTTGAAATTGATCCTGTGCTGAACTGGTAGCCAACAGAGCTTAGGTAGGGCTCCCAAGATGTAACTGAATTTGCTGATGTTCAATATCTGCTTCGTTTCTACTTTTTCAACCAGTTCTAACTTTACAATGGATCTGCTCAGAAGTCCAAAATCCATCAATTTACAATAGTGCAATCTAGAAGACATAAATACATTGAAGGCTTTGCTGAACTGAAATATGAATGATTCTCATTAAAGGAAAAAGCACATTTTAATAACTGAGTCCGAATATTCAATCAATGTTACTGCAGCATCCATTTTGATCCCTAGATTTTTTTTACACAATTAACAGGATTTGGATTTTGGCTTAAAAAAAAGATGGCCCGATTCCAAAAAGTAGAATGGCAAAAGGAAGCATTCAGCTCTAAATTATCAGAGACCATTCATTGATGGAGCTTGGCCATAGAGTTTTGAAGATCGGCGGCTTTCTGCTTTGGCTCACAGTCTACCACAAAAAGCCTCTAGGTGTCATATACTTACAGGAGCGCCCGGAGTCTGATCATTTGAATCACCAGGGACATGGGAGCCATATTTTACATTGCAATATAAAACAAACCATTATTCTCTCATTAAACTTACCACCAGAATTATTCATTGCCTGGAAGCAGTGGCGTCACTAGGGGGATGCGGGGGTGCGGACCGCACTGGGTGACACCATCACCTGGGGTGACACCAATCACACACCAGGTGATTGGTGTCACCCCAGGTGATCGTGGTTAGTGGGGCAGCTGCGGCAGCAATCTAGAGTTGACTGACAGCCTGCAGGCAGGCCCAGGGGCCCCAGGGTTCTTTCGTGAACGGAGTCTGAAGAGGGTGCGTAAAAGATAGAGGTTGTGATTGTAGCAACGTGACATGATTGTGTCCGCAGATTGTGGAGACACGTGCCATGAGTCTGACCTCGGTGCTGATGGGACAGGAGGCTCACTGGTGGCTGAAGGGAGTCTGCCCACAGTTCTGAAAAGACAGAAGTCTTCCCGGGGTATACAAGGGTTAGGATTCTGTTCTGGGCGCTACAGGATCGGGAGTGCGCCTGGGCTCAATGCTGGCTACGTCTGTACAGATGCAGAGGTGACAAGAGTCTGCCCATAAGGGATATGGGCACTCCATGGTGCTGAAGAGACAGAAGTCTGTCATGACAGTTGAAATAAATGGAGTCTGACCTGGACGATGAAGGAACAGAACTCTGAGGGGCGCACGCATGTTCTGTTTTTGCAGCAACCCCCCGGTCTCCTATGGGCAGGAAGGAAGTAATTTCCCTGCTCTAGCCAATCACAACACCGGGGAGGGAGGGAGGCTGCTTGAAGCCTACTTCATTTCCTGTTGGAAAAAAACGCAGCAGCCCGGTCAGGAGCGTTGAAGCGGCGCAGAGCGGGACCAGGCTGTAAGGTACGTTTTTTAAAATTATAACATGGGGTGACACCTTTACCCGCACTGGGTGACACCAACCCTAGTAACGCCACTGCCTGGAAGTTGTGTACTGCTTGATGCGAGTAGTAGCCGTCCTAATAATTGATTTGATTTTGCGCCAACTCAAATCCACTGTCTTGTTGCATAACATGGTGTTCACTGGGATTCGGTGGATACTTTAGGTGCACTTGACTGTGATCATCTCTGGGGCTATGCCGAAGAAAGCCTTTACTACTTGGCATATTGTAAGCTACCGCAAAACTGGGTTGTGTTGGAGGGCCGCCTTTATTGGGGCCTCCAGTATGATGAATTGGAGATGTAAAACCAGGTGAAACAGTTTGTAAATGTGGGCTTTGAGGCATTGAAAACCCTGCATGTCCTGCATGATGATGACTTGGGGAAGAAGGGTGCACTGCTGATCCATTTGGGTCGAGTGAAAAGTTTGAATTTGAAGTGTTTCTTTCAACCAGACTACACATTTGTTGAGTGGGTGTGTTTGTATACTGTGGGTTTCCTGAAGGAGAAGTGGATGCAGTGGTGGTCTATCTAGAGGAGTTCCGCGTAGTGGCTGTAGGAGACGCTGTTTCCTTCTGCGAAAATAAGGTTGAGTGTGTGTCCTGCTGTGTGCTTGGGGGCGGTGAACCGTGGCAATGTTCTCTAGGAGGGTGGTAGTGCTGGGGTCATCATGTTTGGCCAGGTGCAAGTTTAGGTCTCCGAGGAGGATGTAGTCAGTGGAAGCGAGGGCGTGATGTGCGATGAGTTCAGCGATGGTGTCGGTGAAAGGAGCTCGGGGTCTGGGCGGCCTGTAGATGAGGGATGCACAGAGGGTCGTTTTTCGGTTGGTCTAGATCTAGAAGTGAAGGCGCTCCATGAGGGTCGTAGTGTCGTCCATGCCGGTGGTTGTCATGTGGATGGTGCTTTTGTGGACGATTGCGATGCCTTCTCATGGGTGGGTGGGCCAGCCTTTCCGCAGGAGCTTGTATCTGTCGGGAATGGCGATGGCCATGTCAGGCGTGGGGTAGGCCCTGGTCCAGACTTCTGTGAGGAAGGCGACGTTGGGAGCGTGGGAGATTTCTATGGCGTGCTTGTGTAGGGAGTGCACACTGAGGAGGATGCAGTTGAGCTGTTTGTGAGGGGTAATGAATGTTAGGCTGGGGACTGCTTCTGGGGTCCGGCAGTGGGTAAAGGTTCAGCAGTAGTGTCAACAGGAAATTGGGCTTTGGGTGTTGCTCTGCGCCGAAAGCTGGCAGTTGTGGCATCCGGTGTTGAGAGTGTGGAGGGTGCTGGCGTCTAAGTGGAGGCTGGTCGGAGGACCAGGGTTCCAGCCGCTGGTTGTGGATGGGTGCTGACAGGCTTGCCTTTGGCACGCCACCAGAGCGCCTGCTTCACGCGGCCACCATTAAGTAGGGGTCAGGTAGGGCGGTCAGCTGGGAGGCGAGTGTGGAAAGGACATGCTGGAGGAGTTGCGGGGACAGCAACGGCAGGGAGCATGAGAGAGTAAAAAGAGAGTAGAGGGAAAGAGAAAAGACAGCAAGAGAAAAGTGATCAGAGAGTAAAAAGAAAAGAGGGCATAGCAAAAAGCCAAGAAAGGCAGAACAGCAAAAGAGCAGAGTGATCTCCCACTGGACCACCAGGGATGAGGCGCAGGCAAGAGCCTGCGGGTGAAGGATAGCCTTGAACACTCACAAAAATGGAGAGCTGCGGGGCTCGGATGGCTGCACTTACTGGTGGAGATACATTTATCAATAGGGTCCCTTCATGATGGTGTGCCCTCTACCCCAGGCCCTCATTTATTTATCAAACAAATTCCTATTTTTGCCTCTTATTCTTTCGCTTTTGTGCCATAATTCTAACACCATCCATACTATAGCGTAGTTGACAACAGAGCTTAGGTAGGGCTCCCAAGATGTAACTGAATTTGCTGATGTTCAATATCAGCTTTGTTTCTACAATTTCAACCATTTCTAACTTTACAATGGATCTGCTCAGAAGTCCAAAATCCATCAATTTACAATAGTGCAATCTAGAAGACATAAATACATTGAAGGCTTTGCTGAACTGAAATCATATGAATGATTCTCCTTAAAGCAAAAAGCAAATTTTATTAACTGAGTCCGAATATTCAATCAATGTTACTGCGGTACAATGAAGATACTTGATCCAGTACTCAGCATATCTAAGAATTCCCTTGCTTTAAGTTCTGACATAAGAAGTGGGCCTTATCCTTCACAATCACATTCAATGAATCCACATTCAATAAATATGCTTGCGCCCTTTAGATTGAAATGGAGAAATCCTCACATAACCGCTTTTTTTTTTTTACTGTGACATGACAATAATCCGGCCTGAAAAAAAAACGTATGCACCTTGGTGGCCCATTTCCAATCCAGGCAAGCCAAATCGTAGAGGGCTACGCAGGGCAGGAAGTTGCCTAAATAAATCAGGACTGCTCTTGGTTTTGAAGCTCCTTGATCCCCCACGTAATTGCTTAAACAGGAACCGATGAGCCCTCTGTACTTAAGCCCCCCAATCCCAGCTGGAGAGCCCAGGGAAGACTTCTTTCATGAGTTCAATCATGAATTTATGGACATCTCCCCCTTCTACCCCTTCCAGGATGCCTAGAACTCTTAAGTAATTCCTACAAAGTCTATTTTCAAATTCCTTGAGTTTCAATTGCATGTCAGTGGATTGAGTTTTCAACATTCTAGTTGCCTCCTTCTTTACCAGCAAATCGCTTTCTATTGTTGAGATTCTGTTTTCAGCTTCGCCAATTCTCTCCACAATTTCTGTGCATGACTTGGTGACTCTGCGAATGGCACCCTGCATTCTCGTGTAGGGGTTTTCCGTGTATAGTCATAATCATGTGAATAGTCCCGCCCATGTGCGTGGACCCCGGAACACTTCATTAGATAGATCTTCTTAAGTTGTCATCTGCCTTTCTTCAGGAAGGCCTGTATAGACACTTAAGAGATAAAAAGACAATAATGCAGCCTAACCAACTAGGCTACACTGGCCATTACTTCATCTTGAAATGAAAAAAGATAGCCAATTTAAGTTTTTAAATTTAGCAATTTGCTGAGGTTTTTTTCACGATAGAGATGAAAAGGAATGGATAGAGAAGCCCCCATAGGCTGCTTTTTTGTGTATGCAAATGGATACCGTGCCTTTAAGAGTCTCCAGAGACCCCCCGGTATGCTGTGATGCACAGCCAGAGGCAGGTACTTTCAGTTCTTTTTTCCGGCTCCTGCTAGCAGGACCCTGGAGCATTGAGCTCTACATTTTGTGGTATTACATTCAATATTAGTTATATAGTTGGATTTTTGCAGTTTCACTCAATGTCTTTGGCCCCTATGTACCTTCTGCTGTAGTTTTTTTGCAGAATTTCTGCGGTTTTCTTGTCAAAATGCCATCTCTGTTTGACAAGTGTCCTGACTGTGGTAGGAAGAAGGCAAATCTGATGCTCACAGAGTCTGTATTCTGTGTTTGCCTGTGTCTCTTGTGCCTGACACCTGCTCTATTTATAAGACCTTTTCCAGGCGCACCCTCTCTTGACCGGGAGAAGATTCTGCTCCAAGAGTTGAAGCAGAAAAGACAGAAGGCAGCTTCTTCAGGCCCTGGGCTAAGAGATGTTAAGTCCCCTACCAAGACCCATGCTTCGACCTCTGGGGGGGGCTCCACAGTAGAAAATCGGCAGTAAACGATGCCGGTCCCGATCGACGTCGAAGACGGCGACGACGACATCGAGAGCTGGTATGACGACTCTATGCTCGGTCGACTCAGGGCTCTGGGTCAAAGCGACGTCGCCGTTCAACGTCGAGGAGAAGAACGGCGAGGTCTCGGACAAGAACGCCGTCGTGGGTTTCCCCACGTTCGACTCAACGAAGATCGCCGTCGAGACATCATCGTTGTCGAGTGGAGTCTCACAGGCAATGGCGGGCGCCGTCGATCACCATCGAGGGCAACGAGAAGATCGACGTCTATGAGAAGGTCGCAGTCGAGGAGAAGATCGAAGACGATGAGAAAGTAGACGTTGAGGGGTCTATACCAATGTTCGACCTCGAGGTCCCGTTCTGGGCCTCACTCCATTGTGAGCCTATCGTCGTCGACAGGAAGTTCGCGGGGAAGGTCTGATGATTCCAGGGCCCCTTCTTCACCCGTAAAAGGAGGAGGTTGGGCTCTTCTCCAGGTTTGGAGTACTCGCATACCTACTCAACATCCAGGATGCCTCCTGTTCCTCGACAACCAGTGGTCCTCCCAATGATGCCACCGCTAAGTCCGCCGCCGACTCCTCATCCTCCTCCTCCTCCTCTGCCGCCCCCTCCTCAGCCGCCCCCTCCTCAGCCTCAGACTGGGCCCACGGCTCCTCAGCCCACGTGTCCAGTGGAGCCTCAAAGACCAAGAACACGGTCTTGATCGAGACATCGTTTCCCATAGACGCCACACGTCTTCCACACAATCCCGTTGTCATCGATATGAGAGATCTCGCTCCCGGCATACCAGGTGTGCGTCTTCCACGAGTACGAGGAGGCACTCACCTAATATAATGGATTCCCGTCCTCAGAGGGTGCCTCCTATTGACGATATCTCCACCTTCCAGGAGGTTCTGGTCAGAGGGGCTTCAAAGCGGAACATTCCCCTGTCTACTCCTGTGCCGTCGACATTGGTGATATTTGAAATTCTCCAGCAGAGACAATCATCACACCCATTGCTCCCGTTGGTGCCAGGTTTGGAGGAACCGGCTATGGAGCTGTTCTTGATGCCATCTTCTATAAAATCTGCACCTTCCGGGTTACAGAAGAAGTATTGCCCACCGGAGTTGGATCCTGCCTTCCTCCGACTTGACCCCACCCTGGACTCTGTCATAGTGGTGGCACCACGGAGTAGGAGTGTATATGTATATATATATATATATATATATATATATATCACCTTTCCACCCTCCTTGGGTTTACCGGGACACTTCCATGCGTCGGTGCACACCAGGGCCCAAGGTCGCCCTGCCTACATCAAATCCACAACGTCCATCCAAGTACGTGGTACACTCGTTTCCAAAAAATCCGCAAGTCAGAGTAGCTTGAAAGACTTTAATATTACATCAAGCCAACGAAAATAACCCAACGCGTTTCAGCGAACCATTCGCCTGGATCACGGGTATTTCATTGTTCTCAAAAAAACACACACAGTGCGCAATGATAGAAATGGAAAGTGGACTCCCTTTCCATTTCTATCATTGCGCACTGTGTGTTTTTTGAGCACGTAATCTTTATTTAAAAATGTCTGCTTGAGAACAATGAAATACCCGTGACCAAGGCGAGTGGTTCGCTGAAACGCGTTGGGTTATTTTCGTTGGCTTGATGTAATAATAAAGTCTTTCAAGCTACTCTGACTTGCGGATGTATTGGAAACAAGTGCACCACGTACTGGGATGGACGCTGTGGATTTTATATATATATGTATATATATATATATGTATATATATATATATATATATATATATGTATATGTATATATATATATATATATATATATATATATATATATATATATATATATATAAATCTTTATTGTCCGATTAATGAAAATCATTACAATAAAACAACAGTTCGTAAAGCAGGGCAATTTCTTACATTCCTTAAAGATAATAAGGAAGTATTAACATATCTTTATAACTGTTAGAAGTACATAAAATATCATAAAAAGGTATTTTGTTCATAACCAAATATAAACATTACATTTCATTATTATTCACCATACATATTAATAAACCAATTTGTACAAATAATCTTTGAGTCCCCCCTCTGTTTTTCTTTTTGTATTTTATCAGGCCCTAAAAAGAAGCAGAGCATACAGTACAAAAAAATGTTTACTCCAGTTGTGATCTTAGTACATAAAATATTAAGTGCATCCACGCTTCTTAAAATTACGTCGATTCTCGGATACTTTATAAAATTGATCAAGTTATACTGCCAGTATAGGAGAAAACAATATAATTGGAATCATATTCAGTTTTAATTCTTATTAAATGACCACAACATCGTCCTGAGTCAGTTTTTTCTCAGCTATAAGAATAAATTTGACAAAGTTAACTGTTATATTGATGATATGCCCTGTAAGGCACCGTAAAATCGCTTGGCGACACGTTCTCACCCCTTGTTTGTTGAATATTGGTTTTAAAAGTGTTAATCTTTCTTGACACAATTTGGGGCAAATGCATACAATGTGCAATAATGTTTCATTAATATAACCGCATAATCTACACTTTTGTGATTGCCAAACTTGTACCCTTCTAGTTGTACCATCTTTTGTTGGGTAGTGTCCAAACCTAAGCTTGAGCAATATATCCCTTACCGCCGGTTTCAAGCAAGAAGTTAGATAGAATTGGGGTTCACTTTTATTATATGAATTGATAACCGACCAGGCATGCTTTTTTTATAGTCTGCTCCTGATCCAATATTAATGATACCAATTTAGTTGATTGATTTAAAAATCTGTTTTAGAATGGTTTTATTTCTAATCATATTATCAAAAGGTTGGAGCTTAAAAGTATTCAAACTTTCTGTTAAGTATGTTCTCCATGGTCTTGTATACTCCTTCGTATTCATTTCTTGCCAACACATATATGCAAGGGACTCCGGGTCCGATAAATAAAGTGAGAATAAACATTCTAAAAATGCAGCTCGTCTTACCAATGTTTGATTTTGCAAACCAAATTCCAGTCTAACTGTAGCATGTCCAACATTTTTTGAAATCCTAAAAATTGACTTAAAAACTTTTATTTGTAATTTATCCAGCAGTTGGCTATCTTTTCCTCTAAAAGTTATTGACCCATATGTGGTGGCGGCACGGAAACAGCCTGCTACGGCTCCGACTTTCACTGTGCCACCGGAAAAGGAAAGCTGTAAGCTGGATTCGGTGGGTAGAAAAGCATGCAACACCGCGGCTACATCCATGAAGGCAGCCAGCTCTACTGTCTTGCTCGGCCGTTATGACTGATCCCTAAGGGAGTCCCTTCAACAATTTGTGGATCTCCTACCCAGAGACAAGCGGTAAGATTTTCAGGTGATAAAAAACGAGGGCCTTGAATCAAGTCATCAGCGCTGCAGCGGATACTTCGCTCCTGGCAGCCCACGGGTATTGATACGGAATTGCTCTATGTAGATATGCTTGGCTTCGTCTTACTTCTCTGAAGCCTGAGGCACAACAGCGCATTTCCAATCTTCTGTTTTCTGGCATGACTCTCTTTGGCTCCCATGCGGACGGCAAGATGGCCCGCATGAAGACTGAGATGGAGACTTTGAAGGCTGTAGGTTTAGAAAAACTTAAAGAACAGCGAAAAACCTCCTGCCCTTTCCAGCGGTGTTATTCTTCTCAGAGGTTTCAGCGGTCTCCGGCCGTCAGTACAACGAACAGCAGTTTTCGAGGTCTTTTCAGCCGTTTCAGAGACGCCAACAGCGAAGGCGATCGAACCAGCAGTCTGGACAAGGGAAGAAGGCCCTGCTGGTTCCAAGCCCTGAAGGGTTTCTTCCCCCTCCTCCGTTACCCACTCGGGTGGGGGAAAGCATTCAAAACCATCTGGCAAAGTGACAGAAAATAACTCGGGACAATTGGGTACTTAATATTGTTCGCAGTGGATACTTGCTACGTTTTACAAGTCCTCCTCCGTCGATTCTTCCAACTCAGTCACGCTACATGCTACGCGAGATGCAGAAGGAGGCCAACACCCCCTTACAGAAAAGGGCGATCGAACCGGTTCCTCTGGCACAGAAAGGAACAGGACTGTATTCTCGGTTCTTTCTAGTCCACAAGAAAGACAAGAACGCGTTTTGGATGTTGTCATTGCATCAAACCTACCCTCAACTTCATCAGGGAGACTGGTTCTGCACAATAGATCTGCAAGACGCATATTTTCTTGCGCCCATAGCGAAGAAACATCGCAAGTTCCTGTGTTTCACAGTGTGCAACAACCATTATCAATACTCCGTGCTGCCTTTCGGCCTGAAGTCAGCGCCTTGGACTTTTTCCAAATGCATGGCTGTGCATCTAAGGAGGAACAAGGTGTTCGGCTACACGTATCTGGACGACTGGTTGATCACGGCAGCTATGTTTCAGGAAGCGCAACTGCATTTCAATCGGACTTCCAATCTCCTACTTCGTTTGGGGCTCCACATCAACCTCACAAAGTCTGTCTCGAGTCTTGTACAATGTTTACAGTACCTGGGAGCCACTATCGATCCACGCACAGCAAACGTGTGTCCTTAGGAGGAGAGTCGCTTATCGATCCTTGGGAAGGTTCAAGCTCTCATGATCATGCCATCCCCGACGGTAAGGAACGTATCGTCTCTTCTGAGTTCTATGGCCTCGTGTATCTTCCTCACTCCGAATGCACGCCTCCATATGAGACCCCTGCAAGAATGTCTGGAGGATCAGTGGGACCAGAAACTGGGGAATTGGGACGATGGTGGTGGTCTCAACACAATCTCCTCTGGAGGATTCCCTTCCACAAGGAGGTACTGACGCAAACCATAGTGACGGATGCTTCTCTCCATGGCTGGGGTGCACATTCCGACCACCTTCAGATACACATTGCATGTGGTCCCCAAAAGAGACCAAGTACCACATCAACTTCCTGGAGCTTCGAGCAGTCCATTTAGCTCTGAAAGCCTTCCAGCCGTCGTTTCACACCAGTTCCCTGCTTGTTCAGACAGACAATACGACCACAATGTTCTACCTCAACAAGCAGGGGGGCTTGAGATCTCGAGCATTATCTCGGGAAACCCAGGCCTTCTGGAACTGGCTGTTAACCAGGAACCTGACCATCACAGCAACGAAGTGGTGCGAGACATCTTCGAAAGATGGGGTACTCCAGAAGTCGATTGTTTCGCTACCGCAGAAAACTGCAAATGCCGCAACTTCGCCTCCAGGTTTTACCAACCAGGGCCTCTGGGGAATGACCTATGGATCAACTGGTCAGGCGGCTTTCTCTACGCTTTTCCGTCAATTCCCCTGATTCCGACAGTACTGATCAAGCTTTCGCAATCATGGCCCAAGATGATCCTCATTGCTCTGGAGTGGCCCCGTCAGTGGTGGTTCAGAGACCTACTCCACCGGTCTATCCTGCCACATCTCCGTCTTCCATGTAGGCCGGACCTTCTGACGAAGTTCAGCGGGCAGAACCCCCACCTCTTGTCGTTGAATTTGGCGGCATGGCTCCTGAGTTAGTACAGTACGGACATTTGAATATCCCTCAGGACTGTATTGAGATATTGCAGGAGGCCAAATGACCATCTACTCGCATGTCCTATGCATATAAATGGAAGAGATTTTGCATCCTGGTGTGCATCTAAGAATGTGGATCCTACCTCCTGCAAGGAAGATGTCATCCTTACTTGCTACACTTGGCTCAATCTAGCCTTCAGTATCATTCGATTAAAGTTCACCTGGCAGCTTTAACTGCTTATAGGAAATGTCCTTCACAAACTTCCTTCCTTTTTTAAAATCCCAGTCATCAGAAATTTTCTTGAAGAATTGAAGAAAGAGCGACCCTTGACCCTGCCACCAGGTAGACCGCCCCCCCTCAGCCGCCACTGCTGCCCCGCTGCTGCTTCCCGCTACCTCCATCTCCGCGGTCTGTTTTTGCTTAGTTTTGCTTGGGTTTGATTGGCTTGTTCTGTTTGTATTTTTATCTGCCTGCCTGTATCTTTATCTGCATTTCTGTACTCCGTATTGTTATTGTGCCCACTTGTGACCCTTCTCTCCCCCTACCCCCTTCTTGCCTTCTGTGTCACCCTCCCACCTGCTCCCCCCTCGCGCTTCCCACCGCTGCGTCCCGCCCCTGGTTCCCCATCCGCCACCCCGCTCCTGCCTCCCAGCTGCTCCTCCCTCCCAAAGCCCCTCATATGGAGGCCGCACAGCGGCCGCGCAGTGGCCATGCTGCTGGCGCGCCGATGGCACACCAAAGGCAAGCCCGTCTGCGCCCGCCCGCGCCTGGACCGCGCCCAGCGTCAGAACCCCTGGCCCCCACCGAAGCCAAGATACCCGAGTGAGATACGACACCGCCGCCCTCCACACACTCAACACCGGCCGACCGCTCACCTGCTACCGAGCCACCCCGAAGCACAACACGGACCCTTCACCTGCCAAGCCTGCAAATTCACCTGCCTCCGAACCTGCACCCGACCCTCCGGATCAGGCAACAACACCAACCACCTCGAGTGTATCCTACTCCACACCCGCTCCGTCCACAAGCAGCTGTCGAACTCTGGGACCTCCTCCATACAACAGCACCGGACGTTGCCTTCCTCACGGAAACCTGGATGAACGCCTCCTCAGCCCCCGACATCGCCATAGCTATCCCGGACGGCTACAAAATCACTCGGAAGGACCGTGTCAACCAAACCGGAGGAGGAATCGCCATAATCTACAGGAACACCATCTGCGTCACGACCAACTCCGAAGACACCCTCACTACCGCTGAACACCTACATTTCCAGATCCACACTGACCCCAAGACCACCCTCAGAGGAACCCTCATCTACAGAACCCCGGGCTCGCGCACACAATTCAGTGAAGACATCGCCAATTTCATCAGCCCGCATGCCCTCGCCTCATCAGATTACATCCTCCTCCTGGAGAACAACGACAACACCACCACCACCCTGCTCGACAACCTCGCCAACCTCGGACTCAAGCAACTGGTGAACACCCCCACCCACTATGCCGGCCACACGCTCAACCTCATCTTCTCTTCCAGCGGCCACGTTCCGTTCAGCCACTCCACCAGACTACACTGGACCAACCACAGCTGCATCCATTTCACCTTTACGAAGACCACATCCAACCACCGCCCGCAACAGATCCCCCGCAGATGCTGGAGCAAAGTCACCACAGACTAGCTAACCACATCACTGAGCCAGAACCCACCAATCGACACTGCTGACACCAATGACGCGGCCCGCAAACTCACACAGAGGATCACCAACTGCGCTGACGCCCTTGCACCACTGAAAAACCCTCCAGGCAAGCCCGGCAACAGGAAAGCCACTTGGTTCACCGACGACCTCAAAGAAACAAAGAAATCCTGCCGAACCCTCGAGAAAACCTGCCGCCACGAACAGACGACAGAAAACCTGACAGCCCTCAAGAACGCCACTCGCAAACACCATCAGCTGATCCGCACCACCAAAAAGACATTGTTCAAAGAGTGGCTGGACAACAACATATACACGAACGCTTCGGCGCCCAGACTCCGCCTCCAGTCACCGAACCAACACCCACTACCACCACCCTCAGCGCTTGGACTCCCATCAGCACGGAAGACACCACCCACGTCATTAACACCATCCGCTCCGGCTCTCCCTCCGACCCATGCCCGCACCACATCTTCAACAAAGCTGACACCATCATCGCACCCCACCTCCGGAACATCATAAACAACTCCTTCACAACCGCCACCTTCCCGGAGAGCTGGAAGCACGCAGAGATCAACGCCCTACTGAAGAACCCACAGCGGACCCTAAAGACCTCAAGAACTTCCGCCCCATATCCCTTCTTCCCTTCCCTGCTAAAGTCATCAAGAAAATAGTCAATAAACAGCTGACCGCATTCCTCGAGGCAAATGACTCCTTCGACCCATCCCAGTCCGGATTTTGAGCCAACCACAGCACCAAGAGTGCCCTCATCGCAGCCACAACGACATCAGGACCCTGCTTGACAACTGGGGAAACAACCGCCCTCATCCTGCGAGATCTCTCCACCGCCTCTGATACCTTCTGCCATCGCACCCTAATAACACGCCTCCACAACGCTGGGATCCAAGGAAAAGCCCTGGACTGGATCATCTCTTTCCTCTCCGATAGAACCCAGAGAGCCCGCCTCCCTCCCTTCCGCGGCCACAGAGATCATCTGCGGCGTACCGCAAGGCTTGTCGCTCAGCCCAACCCTCTTCAATATCTACATGAGTCCCCTCAACACCATCGCACGCAAACACAACCTCAACATCATCTCCTACGCCGACGACACCCAGCTGATAATCTCCCTCACCAAAGACCGAGCCACCGCCAAAATCAACCTCCAGGAAGGAATGAAAGACGTCGCAGGAATGAATGAAGCTCAGCCGTCTGAAACTGAACTCAGACAAAACGGATGTCCTCATCCTCGGACCATCCCCATCCGCCTGGGACGACTCCTGGTGCCCACAGTGTTGGGCACCGACACCCACGGACCACGTACGCAACCTGGGATTCATCCTGGACTCCTCTCACGATGACCAAGGAAGTCAACGCCATCTCATCCTCATGCTTCAACACCCTGCGCATGCTCCGAAGGATCTTCAGGTGGATCCCCACAGAGACCAGAAAGAGGGTCACCCAGGCCCTCGTCACCAGCGGACTGGACTACGGGAACGCCCTATACGCAGGAACCACAGCCAAACTTCAGAAAAGACTCCAGCGCATACAGAACGCATCCGCATGACTCATCCTCGACATCTCTCGCCACAGCCACATATCTGCCCACCTGAGAGACCTGCACTGGCTCCCGGTCAGCAAAAGGGTCACAGTCAGACTCCTCACCCATGCACACAAAGCGATCCACGACATGGGCCCCGAATACCTCAACAACCGCCTCACGTTCTACACTCCAACCCTCCAGCTCCGCTCCGCTAGCCTCGCCCTCGCCACCGTCCCACGGATTCACAGAACCACCACCGGAGGAAGATCGTTCTCCTACGTAGCTGCCAAGACGTGGAACTCCCTCCCCGTCCAACTACGACTGACCCAGGACCATCTCACCTTCAGGAAACACCTCAAGACCTGGCTATTCGAGGAGTAGCAGCACCAGCCCTCCCTTCAGTGCCTTGAGACCCTCACGGATGAGTAGCGTGCTCTATAAATGTTCTGATTGATTGATTGAAGAAAGTGTTTCCTCCCATTAGGCGTCCTTCGCCTCCTTGGGAGCTCAATGTGGTGCTTTCTTGACTGATGAGGGAACCATTTGAACCCATTCATAAGGCTTCTCTTCAGCATCTGTTTTGGAAGACTGCTTTCCTTGTGGCCATAACTTCTGCCCGCAGGGTTAGCGAACTTCAAGCATTATGTTGTAAAGGGCCTTATACAGTCTTTCATTCCTCCTAAGGTAGTTATGAGGACGCATTCCTCCCTAAAGTTGTTTCAGAGTTTCATGTGAACCAAACTATTACACTGCCTACATTTTTTCAGAATCCCTCTTCTCCTGCTGAGAGGTCGCTTCATTCCCTTGAGGCTAGGAGGGTCTTGAAGTTCTATTTGGACAAGTCGAAGGATCTATGTAGATCAGACCAGTTATTTGTAAACTATGGCTCGGTCCGAACTGGTCTAGCTACCTCCAAACAATCCATTTCTAGGTGGATTGTTTCCTGTATTCAGCTGTGTTATCTGAAAGCCAACAAGACTTTGGTTAGTAAGCCTAGGGCTCACTCTACCAGAGGTAAAGGATCTACTACGGCTTTACTTCGTAACATACCTATTTAGGAAATCTGTAAGGCTGCCACTTGGAAGTCAGTCCATACCTTTACTAAGCACTACTGCCTAGACACTGATGCTAGGGCAGATGCTCAGGTTGAGCAGGCTTCACTTAAAAATCTATTTGCAGAATAGTGCGGTTGTTCTCTGTTTCTTCCACCGCTGGAGAGTTGTTTTGGGATGGGCTTGCTAGTCTATTCACATGATTATGACTATACACGGAAATCCACTACAAGAGAAGGAGTAGTTTCTTACCTGTAACTCCAGTTCTCTTGTAGGGGTATTTCCATGATAGTCATAAGCAACACGCCCGCCTCCCCGGTGGCAGACCCAGATGTCCCCAAGACTCAGCAGGCTCTGCTTCTTTACGCCTTCAAAATGAACTGAAAGTAACTGCCTCTGGCTGTGCATCATGGGATATCGGGGGTCTCTGGAGACTCTTAAAGGTACGGTATGAATTTGTAGACACAATGGCAGCCTCTGGGGGCTTCTCTATCCATTCCTTTTCATCTCTATCATGAAAAAATGAGTTTTGTGAAGGAGAGTTCTCTATGTGTAAAACTCAGCAAATTGCTAAATTAAAAAAGTTAAACTGACTATCTTTTTTCACTTCAAGATGAAGTAATGGCCAGTGTAGCCTAGTTAGTTAGGCTTCATTATTGTCTTTTATATCTCCTAAGTGTCTATACAGGCCTTCCTGAATAAAGGCAGAAGATGACAACTCAAGAAGATCTATCTAATGAAGTGCTCCGGGGTCCACGCACATGGGCGGGACTATTCACATGATTATGACTATCACGGAAATACCCCTACAAGAGACCTGGAGTTACAGGTAAGAAACTACTCCTTTTCCGGCATGCCAATTGTGTTTTCGGACTCTGCACTCGTCTCGTCGAGCTGTAACACAATGCTTTGATAAATTAAATCTAGTGAGATTGTTTCTGAAGACTCATGCATGAAATCCCTCCCTTCCAGCTTACCTTCCTCCAAACTAGGAGTTCCAGAGTAGTCCCAAAGCAATTCCTTTGATTTGACTTCATCTGGGTGCACTCTAATTTTTTTTATTTTCTTAACCGTGCTCGCAGTATCCAAGCCTGTTGCATCTATTTGAGGAGTCTGACTCTCATCCAGACTGCTCACATCCCTTAATATACTGCAGAGTTCTCCCTCGTGTGGTACCCAGATGTGTCTGGATCTTCTGCCCCCGAAAGGCTCAAGTGGTCCGACAATGAGAAAAATGTATTGCCTGAGTCCACTTCTGCCTGCTCGGCTATTGCCTGACATTATTCTGCATTCTGTGTCTTCTTGACAGAAGTTCCATTTTTTTTTATTCTGTTGAGTATCCTTAGTGTCTCTGGGTCCTGCAGATCACTCCCTCAAATCATCCTCAATCCCTTTCTGCACAGTACCCTCACCGACCATAGAATTCTGAAAACCTGTATTTATCATTGATGTCCCAGTCTCTAGAAGCTTATCAAACATACCCTCAGTGCATCCCACTGTTGTTGCTGCAATCTTTAAAACACACTTAGTACTCAAGTCCTGTGCATCACTTGTTTGAGTCTCCAGGATCTGCTTTTTGGCATCTCTTCAGAGGTTCTAGTGAAGGGAGTAGCTGTACCATCCACGCTAGGGAGGGATTTCTTTAGGAATGTCGCCATCAATCCTGACTTTGTTGCTGTAGCTTTTTTTAATGGTACCTGCGTTTCCAAGTGACTCAGTGGCATCAACCCCAGGTTTTTTCAATGGTCTTGTGGTCCTTGTTGGCATCTCTGATGTTCGACAAAATAGAGGGCAACCAGCCGGCAGGGATGCCCATCGTCCAACACTGAGGACTAACAGCCAGCACATTTGGGAGGCGTTACACACCTCACCGCTTGCTGGATTGAGGATTGCGGAAAGCACAGCGGCGAGCCTCCCAGCAGGCTCTAGCTATGGCTAGAGTCAGGGCAGTCTACAGAGAGGAGTCCATATAGGGAGGAACGTGGAACAGCCATGCTTACACAGCCGCCATCATCACTTCCTACACGCTCACAGATGCTCCCTGATGCACCCAAAGGCTATCAGGGAGCATTAGTCGAAACTGTAAATCACCAAGTACAATAAAAGAAGGAGAGCACAATCTAAGTCTCATGCCTTGACTCCGAGTAGTGTGCCAGTTCCGGCTATAGGTCCCACTCCGACCCCCACATGCATCATTGTGACATTTTGCACTTCTTAATTTGCGTAAAATAAGGAATCGCAAATTAAGAAGTGCAAAATGCTATGCATCATTATTTTCGGTATTCATTTGTGATTCGGTAAAAATCGCAATTTTTACCGAATCCCAAATAAATACCGAATTCTTAAGTACATTTTCGCAATTCCCATTGATTCCTATGGGCCAAAAGGCCCTTAGGAGTCAATGGGAAGGCTGTAGCAAATTGCGAGTGGCACTTTGAAAATTTCATGGGTGCAGGGGGGGGTCCAAAGGACCCCCCCATGCACCCCTGAAATGTATTTTTCGCATCATGTTTCACACACACATGTCCTAAGGACATGTGTGTGTGAAACATGAATGTTGAAAAGAAAACATTTTCAGCATTTAAAACACTTTTTCCAAATTTACCGAGTGGTTCAACCACTCGGTAAATTTGACACCCTAATTGAGAGTTTGCACTTTTAAAATTAATGATGCATTGCTTTTAAGAAATCGCACATCTGCGACTTCTTAAAAGCAACCGCAATTTCAGAACTCGCAAAAATGCTACGAATTCTAAAATTGCTTCATGCATCCCAAAAAGCACTTTTGGAATCGCAAACGGCCGATTTTAAGGAATCGCACCGTTTGCAACTCCAAAAATGCTTGATGCATGTGGGGGTAAGTCACTATCCTTAGGAAGTTGATGACAAAAGTCAAGCCTTGCCATAAACCTAAAAAGTTCAAATTGTATTTGTTTCCTTCCTGCAACACTCTGGGTAGAAGTCACACAGAAGGCAATCAAAGGATGTATCTTCATCCCAGTCATCCAACTATGAGCCCATTCCTTTTCTATTTTAAGGTGCCCTGGGTTTCCCAGGCCATTCTTGACTCCCCCAGCAACTGAAGGCCTACAAAGAGTCCATGCTGGAGTTATCTTGGATGTTGTGGGTCCCCGTGGAGGCCTTTGGGCCCTATGAATCTATTGAGTCGCTAGTCTGACTTCTGCTGGTGAGACCTACATTGGCTCAGTGACCCTGTTAGGACCCCTCCACATCCCAAACCTAAACGTCTGTGTCGAAGACCATCTTGGCTCAAAACACTTCAGCACTGGTCTCTGTTCCATTAGCGTCAATTTCAGATCCGACCCTGATGCCAGTTTCGGATTCAGAACAGTGTTTGGCCCAGTCCTACCCAATGTCATGTTAGGAGATAAAAACATAACCTCTGGTCTGGGAGGATTTATACAGTCTCCTTGTAGCACGGCGTCAAAAGCCTCCTCTCTGGGATCCACCCTTACTGACACAGCTGGTGTTTCAGGCTTCCACCACAAAATTCAACTCTAATGTTTTTCCCCCATTGTCAGGGTCCTTTGTGGCTGGTAGAGGGAGGGATTTTCATGTTTTATCCTGCTAGCTTGCTATTACCTCAGACCGATGGATTCTACATGTTGTTCAGTATACTGAAGGATCAAGGCATTATTTGGCCTCTGATTCAGACGCTGTCCAGGAACTTCAAAACATTCCAAAAGATAACAAGGAGACTGACAGCTTACTCCCCATCATTACATTTTGATTTACATAATTGCTAGTGGGCTAGTTGCTTAACCTGAGACAGAATTCGAATATCCTGTGGCACCCCCTATAGAGAAATGGCAGTAGTCTGCAGAGTTGCAAAAGTGGTAGATCTTCTGTTGCCCACTAAGGCAAATCTACTCACTTAGATCTTGTAGTCTGGTCCTACAACTTCAGAGCCCTTGTTGCTTTTAATGAAATTCTGAGAGAAACATTGATGGTGACCTAGTGTAAACCATGCTCAGACCTGCCGGTGAGTCGCCCTGTATCAAGGCGTGCTCTTGGGGATCCACCCTTGCTGTCAGAGCTGGTTGTTCAGGCTCCCACCAGAAACATCAAATCTAATGCCCCTACCATGGCCCTTCAGAATAAGGAATTGAAGCACTTTGATATATTTGATAAGAGAGTTTTTTTTCCTCTGACTGTGTGGCCTCAAGGCCACTGAATATGCTGCAGGATATATACAGCGACATCTTGACAGCTGTTCCTGAAGACTTCAGAAACTCATGTGCACAGACAATCCATGATGGCCAGAATGCAGCGAAGTCATGGATACTAGCATAGTAATCGGACACCATACATGGATACATCCAACAGGATTTTCTCTGGATGTGAATGCATCTTTTATGTAGATATTGTGAGAAATTGAGTTGTTGGTTGAGGGGCGTGAAATCCTACTCGAGCAACAACCACAATCCTCATCAGGGTGAACCACAAAAAGTCACAAAATTAACCTGCGCTTGAATCTCTGCTAGCTTGGCACAAAAGCAGTGAGGCTTAACTTAAAGGCAATGGGTAAAGTATTTAGGCAGCACTAAAGTGAAAACTTTACACAAAAAAAGTTCACATCAATTTAGAACAATAGAGTACATTATAATACATTTGACACCAAAATGACAAGCGTTCAGTTAGTAGAACCGGAGATATGCAATTTTAAAGGTTTAGGTAAAAATAGTTTTTAAAAGCACTAACTGTGGTTATCTGGTCGAGCTGGGCTGGGACTAAATCAGAAGTTGATGCTGACCATGATATAGCATGGGGTGGATACAGGAACCAAGCTTGGCTTGCTGTGAATTGTACATTATGTCCTTCATGTGGGGGCGGGCTTAGCGCTGGTTCCAAGGAGCAATACTGAGTGCTGCGTCGGTTCCAATGAGCTGTAATGTGGGGTCCATGTCAAGTTGTAACGGGCTGCATCGGTTCTGATGAGTGACTGCGAGTTCTGCATCAGTTCAGATGAGGAGCTGCAAAGTCTGCATCAGGTTATGTCGCGCTGCATCCATTCTAATTTGGATCCCACTTCCAAGGTTCCAGGCTGGGGAGACACCACTTGGGTGGTTAGGGCACACAGCAGGCAGCTCCTCCTCCCCCCCTCCACACAACTAAGTCAGGATGGCCCACCCTGCAAACGCTGAGACCGGTTTGTTATGCTGCCTGGACTGAATACACAAAGACCAACTACACCTAGTCATGTGAGCCAGGAACAGGTTGTAATAAAGTGAAAACACAACACAGAAAAAAATCCCACATCAATTTAGAAAAACAGAGCAACATTTAATCAATAATTTGAGACCAAAATGACTAAAATCCCAGCAAAACAGTAGATATGCAGTTTCAAAGATTTAAGGTAAGGATAGCGCTTAAAAGTACAAGGCACAACTTGCAGTTATCTGGTCGTGCGGGACCGGGTGAAAGTCAGAAGTTCAAGCCGAGACAGAGGGTGGGCATGATACAGGGACCAGGTTAGTGTCGCTGAAAGGTTACCTTCTAGAGTCTAGTGCAAATAGTTCAGTTCATGGCGGAGGCATCCCCAAGGAGAGCATCAAAAATGGTCATTGCTCTAGCATGAAGAGCAGGCCAGGTGCCGGGGTCGGTTGTTATTATAGTGCAACGTTCCGGATGGTTGTTGCTGAAGATTTGCTCTGACGGCCACCACGGGCAGTTGATGCTGTAGCACAAAGTGTAGATCTCACGCTGCTGGGGGGCACTGTAGCGTGAAGAGTCTTGTTCACTGGAGCTTTGCGTTGGCGAGTGGCAAGATCTTTGCATGTTCAAGCCGATTCACAGTCGCGAAGAGCCTTAAACTTTAAGATTGCTCCTTTTTTTTGATGAGGAGTCAACTGATGTAACACTAAGGGTCCAGGACCTCAGGGGCACCTCTTGGGGATCAGGAACCCAATCCAGCAGAGGGCTCAGCGGGGCAGTTTGAAGGGAGACCTCTGGAGCTTGTTGTGTCACTGTAGCTCTGAACAGGAGGTCAGTCAGCCGACCCTTGGAGTCACTTCAGTCTGAGATGTAGGGTGCAAGTTCAGTCCTCCTTCTCAGCAAGTAGGGCAAATCTCAAACAGTTGCACAGGAGGGAATCCTTCTTCTGTATAATCCACAGGTCAAAGATGAACAGCAAAGTTGGGTCTGAGGGTTCAATATTTATACTTGACTGCTCTGTGACCCCCCCCCCCCCTTATCACATCGGAGATGGCCCATCCTGACAGCACCTGTTCCTCCTTTGTCTCACTGTCTAGGAGTAATACACAAAGATCAACTGCCAGCTACACCTAGTCATGTGATCCAGGATACAGATTGCTCGCACCAAATGATTGGGACAAGAAAATAACATTCTAAAAGTGTAATTTTCAGAATTTTGATTTAAAATCCAACTTTACAATTAAGGGTTTTAAATTACAATTCTTTAGAGATCAAAATTGACATTCCTACCTGCTCACTTGAAAGTTATCACTATTAAACGAAATAAGGTACCGGATGTTATCCTATGGAAGAAGTAGGCCTTGTAGTAGTGTAAAACAAACTTAGGCATTTTTCACTACCAAGACAAAATGTAAAAGTACATGCCCAGCCCTTTTTTATTTGTTTATTTAAATACACTGCACCCCACCCTATGGGCAGTGAAGGGCCTAACTTAGGGGTGACCTATACGTATTAAAAAATATTAAAAAGGAGTGTAATCCAGGAGTGAAGCGGTAAGGGGTTGACCAGCTTTTCTGGTCAGAGCCTGCCTTGTACCTGTTGCACCGTCCTCGTACTCCGGAAGCATTAGCTGCAAAATCTAAGCGCATATATGAGAAGGGAGTCCCCCCTCTCACACTTAGAGAAACACCTTAGTGAGTGTAACACATAGCCTGGATTACACTCCTTTTTTACCTGCACTACACTCTATTTTAAAAAGGTCCTGAGGAAATCCAGATTTAGTTTAAGGCACTGGCTGAAACATGTCGACCAACTGATGGATGTAGGAGGTAGTTACTCGCCTCCCTTAAACATCCCCAAGCCTTATTTTAACTGCTGACGGGGGCCCAGTTATTAAAATGTAATTTACCCTCGGGTACTGGGACCCTCGCCAAGCCGTTTTAACTCACACTTCATTTTACACCTCACACTGCACTCTCAGTAAAATACCAGCTCCGCTGTAATCAGGCGTCGCAGCACACCCGGGACACATTAGGTGTCACTGGGTGGGCCCGATGATGAAGCATGCCACCAACCAGGTTGGTGGGTGAGGGCTTCATGAACTCACCAACGAGGTGCCCATGACAAATCTAATCAGAGTCCTAACAATATTGGTCATATTTAAGCTAGTCTCTTTTGATAACACATATAAACTACGGGGACTCGGACTAGCTTTCTAGTCCTCTCTCTCTCTCTTGATACGCGCATAATTCTGCCATAGCCATAATATTTTCGTCCTTGACTATTTTGGACATACAAGTCTAGTAATTACATACGTGCTGCCATCACTGACATATTAAGAGCACGATTGGCCTGCTTTCAGCCATTCCTGACAGAGTGGCAACCGCTTATCCCATAACAATGGCCATAACTGATGTATGTTGGGCATCCAGCTGTGGCACAGTGGTAGCCCTGGTTTAATGGTGGGCTTTATTGGCATAACAGAGGCATTCTTAGTGTTATGGTGAGGAAGCATGGCCTATGATTCCAATACCTGGGTATTTGAAGCATAACTTGTCCATGAGAGGCATTTTTACATGGCGGTACTCAATGAAAACAAAAAGCTGATGTTTAGGGACTGTGTAATTTCTAACAATGAAAACTGATTTGATTTTTAAAGGAAAAAATTATGCTTTTTCAGAAAAGGTTATATTTTGGAAAATTGAGTTTGATTGCTCAAAGTGAAAAGGGATTTTGATAGAAAAATATGTGTATTTTCAAAAACGAATATGCTAATGACAAAATATTGCAATTCTAAAACACGTTTAAAGTTGTTAGCTGAATGATAATTCAATTTGAGTTGGGGAGACTTACTGCTGTGGTAATACCCTTTGTGGCACAAAGCATGTGATGATTTGAATTTTACTTGATTACAAGCATTTAATATTGATAAACGTTTTCCTAGCATTCTGCTGATAACTTCACCTGGAATTTTTGAATGGTTGCTACTGATAATTGTGCTTAGGGTGGTCATAGTGTAATGTTAATACATATCATCAGCATTTGACAGTGATAAAATATGCTAGTAGTTCAGCAGGACTTTCCTTGAGCAGAATTAGCTCTCACTACAGAAAAGGTCGGCGACCCCTGGTCTAAATCAAATTTGAAGAAATATTTCTTCGTGGCCACGGATATCAACGTCTTGCCTTGTGTGACTGTTCATAAAGTAGGTCCTCTTTATGGACGTTAATGTTAGACAGCTTGATTTAAGACTGCAGATGTTTTAAGTATTTACATGAGGTTGTATCATTGGCTGCGCATGTTGTGAAGCTGTTAGACGAAAGGGCTACACACAACTGGGATCCTTCATTTTGGCTGTTCTTTGTATTTGGGAAGCATGGTCAAAGGAGAGTGAGTGGCTGTTGGGTGTTTCACATTCAGTGGGTTCGGTGGGTGTGTTAAGGTGGGGCTAAAGTTTGCACTTAGGTTTGTTTTACAGGCATTTGTAGAGATTTGATCAGGCAACTTAACTGGTCATGCAAACAACGCCATATAATAAATTGGTTATGCCACGGGTGACATCACTTGATCTGAGTGGGGTCACGCAGATTTGTTTATTGAGCAAGCATATGCAAGTGTTTAATAATCCCAAGAAAGCTAGAAATATGAGAGCATACTTGAATGGTTTCTCCTTTGCTATGCTTCTATTAACACACTTGTCCAGCACTGGAAGTAAATTCTTTGTGACTAAATGGAGATGATCTCCATACTTTACATCCAACTGTTCATGTGTGAGAGGCATGTGAGCTTTTTATATAAATATTGTGCATCTGGGTTTGTCATTCTACGCTGATAAGGATTGGAGAGGTCTCCTAGTTTGTGGTGAACTTCATAATAGCATCACTATGTTAGTCAAGACATATGGCTCTAATTCAGACCTGCATTCTTTGACGTTATTTGCAGATAACATAAGTTCAGTGCAAAAAATCTTGTTTAGTGAGATGATTGGAATACCGTTTTAAATTATGCCCTGTATAAATCCTAAGTATCGAATCCTGGTTTCAAATATAACAAAGGTGCTTCCTCGAACATTAGAAATGTGTGATTTAGTGGAAGCCGGGGTGCACTCAACATCCACAAACAAAATCATTCACCCATTACTTGTCTTCGGAGGACTCAGTGTCACAAATAGCCTGCTGATTGTTACAGCGTGAAGTAGTGAATTTGGCACAGTTTTAGGCAGTCACCATAGCACCATATTAAACCATTCACAAAATGTAGCAGATAATGAAACTTTTTTATTTATAATGTTTTTTAATTTTTCTTTGCAACTGTTACACAGATAACCACAATGCAATGTAGGTCTTCCTCCGTACGGTCAACCCTGATCAGTAGACCAACTTTGGCATCTTCAAAGCACTGCTAGTTCTTAATTCTACTATTCCTTTTATATCTTAAACATTTTCTGCTGTAGCATTCTTATTCTAACATGTATCTGCCTACTCCCAGTCAAGATAATCACCCAATCATTCTCGATAGCATCCTTGCTGCTCCTACTTTAATCCTCCACTACTGAATTACAGCATTTGGTTAGTCTTCCTATCACACAGCCAAAGCAGATGATTTCTTTCTCATCCACACCATAGCTTAAGGTCCTTTAAGTAGGAGAAAAGAAAGTAATACACATTTCCATACGCTTCTCTCCATTTTTTGTCAAATTTGGTACCATACCAAAATTGCATACTTCATTACACTGCAATAAGTGATCTTCAGCAAGCCTGCCTCAACCTGGGACTCCAACGGCTGGCCGGCTGAACTTAGACCCACACTCCGCACCCCACCAGGAGCCTTAGAATAATCATTGTAAGCAAACTGGTAATGCCTGCCAAGTCAGTATCATCATTGCATCGTGCTTGTAATGCTGAGGAAGATCTTCAAATGACTCCCAAGCAACACTAGAAAAACTGTTACTCACAGATTAGTCATCACCAAGTTTGACTACGACAATACCCTCATTGCCGGGATCACGAACCAACTCACCGGAATGCTACAAACATCCAGAACTCTTCAGCCAGTCAACCTCAATCTCCCACACACAATTCCCATCACACCATTCCTAAGCGAGCTCCTAGTTAACAAAAATGCCCATTTTAAACTCCTTACACACATTAGGGAACTACACAACTTAAGACCCACCTATCGGAGTTGTTGCATCTCCTACCAACCACCAGTACATCTCCACTCCGTAGCGCTCTTATTCGTACACCTCCCACTCATAAACATAACTAGATCAGTACAGTCATTCTATTGCAGATATCCTTTCTTACAGTGTGATGGCACCTTTTCCTCTCTCTAGATCCTTACAAACATGGGGTAGAGCATGTCTACTGATGATTCAATGCATGCCTTCAATGGCTCTGCAGGAATACTGTCAGGCCCTGCTGCCTTCCCATTTCTCAGATGTTTGATGGCTTGCTGTATTTCTTCCTTGGTTGGTCTGCTGCTATCTATTGGCAAGTCATTGTCAGCTGGCTATATGTTTGGAGACGGTGGCATGGGCTGATTCAGCAGTTCTTCAAAGTTCTCCACCCATCTTTTCTGTTGTCCTTTGTTCCCAATGAATATCTTCCTAGCATTGCCGTTAACAGGTCTTTCTGGCTTGCTGCATCTGCGAGAGAGTTCTTTCAAGTTTCGATGGCTTACTGCTTCCTGGGCATCTGTGGCAAGACCATCGAACAATACTTGCTTGTCTGCGCTAAAGCTTCTCTTTACTTCCTTGTTGGTTTTGATGTGTTTGCCTTTAGCTTTTTCTGCTCTTGTTCAGCTGGTGTTGAAAGGGAAAGAGACACAAAGCTCCAAATCACCACAGGGATTGAACTGCTCAGAATTTATACTGCAGTCAAGCTGACAACAAGCAAACTCTCAGAGCTCTACTCTTCATTTTATGAGGTAAGCACTTTTATTCTACCATTGGTTGGCTGATTGAACCCTTGGAACATTACCAATAGCTGTCACCCATTTAAAGACTAAAGCACTCTTTAAACATTTCAAATCCTTTGGGCTAGTAAGGTTTATCATGACTCCCCACACAAGAAATGCCTAGTGTGTTTTCATTGTTCAAGTCATTTGGCAAAGAAATGAAAACTTTTTGAGAATTTCAGCAACACAACCCGTTAATTTTAGAGAAGCAAGGTCTTTGCGCATTCTTAAAGAAATGTCACTTGGGACAGATTCATCTAAAAGTGCACCTTCTGCCAAGGCCAACAAGAGCAATTTTGATTTGGTCAAAGCCTTGTTACCTGAGAACCTTTCATCTCTACACAAACTACTGCCATGCCTTTCTCTAGGGCACAGGTGTCTGGCACAGTCAGGCAGACATCAGAAAAATGGAAAAATCCAAGATCTTGAGCACTTCGTCAGCATCTCCTCAGCTTTGTACATCAAACATGCCCAATTGACAAAAATCTAATTGACAGAAGGAGGTGGGCCCTCTTTAATGAAGAAACCCTTCAAGAATGCTGACACTCTAACAATGACTAAAGTGCCTACACCAGCTTCCAAACATACAAAGTTGTCAGAGAAGTTGATTTCATCAGCATGACCATCATCGATATAGACGACTTAACCTCCTTATTGACTTACACACCGACAGCCTTTTAGATAACTACCACAACATTGACGGTGACAACATCTTTGACTCTGTCAAAGATCTATTCAACGACAATCTTGTAGACTGCCATGTCTTCCACCACACCACTCTCTATAACATTACTGAAAACAGCACCACCATCAACAGTTGTTTCCTTAACAACTGGACTTCGGATGATGCTTTATATTGCTTTAGATTCCCATCATTTCCCCCATGCAAACCATTTCACCCATAAGGATTACTCTGGAGTTGCGGCGGCAGACCTTCAAGGAGCTTCCATCTTACAATTAGGCCAAATACGTTAGTGATGGGAATAGTTACCAAATTGATCCTTGTTTTAACATTTAATACTAGTGACACTGAGGGCGATCATCTTCATCGAAGAAGATTGCTCTACAACAATCAACCCAGATATCCGCCACTTCTGTAGGTCCAAGTTCCAGTAGACTTCTTGGACTTCATCAGTTTACAATACCTAAATGACAGCTATGCGTCCTTTTTAACCTCAAACGATATTGCGACCTTCCTGCCAAGCATTTCAAAACTGCAGCAGCCTTTGCTGTTGCGGTCACAATCACTTTCCTCAAACATACAGCACCCACCTCTTGATTTGCTATCGCCCAATCCTCTAGAAAAATGCATATGCCATGCTCCTGAGGAACAGGAAACAAAACCAGCACATCAAAACAAGATTCACACGGTTCAAATCAGTCATGATGGGGACAATGATTAGGCCCTTGTCCATAATTGTGATACAGCCCTAAGCATGGTGACTATGTTGATGGGTGATGATAGAGAGCTACAACCAAGGACTGTCCTCTTGACAAAATTCACCATTTTCATTGTCTCTTTTTGATAGACCTTTTTAACAAATTCAAACAAGTCAACAAAATATAATTCCTGTGTAAAGAATCCAGCAACATGGAGAATTTTGGTTGCCAAACCTGAGAATAAGTGCAAGGCTACAGATTCCACACTAGTTTCTTTGCTCAATCACAGCAAAATGTAATCAGTAATGTTGGTTGCTTCATAGTGGTCATCTTGCAGTGCATCCTCCGGTCTTGTCCAACTTGACAGGGAAGTCTGTTCTCCTGACTTTGTGGGCAAAACAGGAGGACCTTTCACATAATTGGTTGACCAAGAACCTTGCACAACATACCTGACTTCTCAGGCCTTCCATCCCCATTCTCGATCCCTGCTAGGTGGGGGTAAATTATGGGCATTATTTTCAGCCTGGTACCAAATAACTTCAGACTGCTGGATTTTGGACATCATGCAAAATGGTCATATAAGGAAATTTTTTCCAAGCCACCTCTGATACCACTGGGAAATGGTCACCATCTATATCTAATGGCCTTGCAGCCAGAGATCTTAAAACTTCTTCAGAAAACTGCATCAAGCCAGTACCCAAGTCCCAACGCCTTAAGGGATTCTACTCAAGGTTCTTACTTGTTCATATAAAGTGAGAAGAATAGTTCTCAACTCCAGATCTTAAAGCATTCAACAAGTTTATCTAAGTACAGTCATTCTTGATGGTTTTCCTTCTCAGTGTCCTGTAATCCATCAACAGGAATGATTTCCTAGCATTTTGTGACCTGGAAGACACTTATTTTCATATGTCATGCACCCCAAACACAGGCAGTACCTTTGTTTCATGGTCAATTCACAGAACCCAAAGATAAGTGGGAGTTCGCACAGCGTGATGAAATTTGTAGGTTGTAAAGAATTGTAGCGTGCCACTGGATAGAACACTGTCTGACCAAGCAGTGTGAGCACAAAGCTGAAAATGAGAATGCCGCGAGGAGCACTCCCCGTTCTTACCAACACAACTTGGCTGTTATGCCGCTAGGCACCCCGTAGAATCCCAGCATAGCATTCCCTTGAGAAAGGGCTTTTGCCCGAAATGCATCGGGACTTGTTTATTTAATCACAATGGTTGGATTATATGGCGTGTAACGACACGCGTCTGGCTGAACTTGAATATGCAAGAATATTCCTCACGAATGGATTAAAAATCTTGAAACCTTTCACACAGACTGCTGTGATTATGATGTCTATGGAATAAGACTACGGTCCTTTTGCTGTGCACTGGTTAGTTCCCCTCCCAGTAGGGGGACCTTCTCATTTTCAATTCACAGAACCTTCAGTTCAGGGCACTTTCCTTTAGTCTTCGTTCATCATTGGACATCGTTCTCATAAAGGGCCCCTCTTCCGAACACGTGCATCAACTGGGAAAAAGAACTAAACATCTGCTCAAGAAGACGAATCTTACCCTGTACAAGGCAAAATCAATGTTCTCATAAAGTCAACAAATTGTATTCCTTAATCCTTGCAGCTGTACGACCTCACCAAAGGCCTACTCATCACAAGAATGAGGTGACAAATGAGGCTATCCTCGGGCGCAATACTGCAGGAGTTGGGAGAGACTGCTCCCATTCCATACTCGGACAGTGATCTGGGCATGGCACGAGGTGACCTAATACCTGGGTTGGTAGGAAAAGTTGACTGAGAGAACCCCACTATGCAACAGTGATCTGTTAAAGGAGGTGGGGAACTGAAAGGGATTTAAACAGTCTGGACCGCTGGGCATTGAATACCTGGGGGGACATCTGGAGGGGACAGGCACGGATATCCTTTGATGAAATGAAAAGCGAATACATGATGTCAGACACCGAACGGTTCAGACACTTACAAGTGGGACACGCTCTTCGCAGATATCTGCTTGAAGGGGACTGTCTGAGTACTCACCCTTAGAGGACAGGCTATTGATGGACCCAACGGTAGCTGGGGCCACCTCCCTCACATACAAGAAGCTCCTGAATAACTCACCGAACCCCATGAGGAAGGCAAGGGAGACTGACCTGGGGCTGCTGGATGATGACAATTGAGCGGAGGTATTTCAGGGTCCCAGGGAGGTGGCGATTCATGCCCGCTTTCTACTCATCCAGTCGCGGATCCTACTCCGGAACACTTCTACATAGAAGGCCGCTGCAACTCCAGGTACTGTGCCTGGGGCTGTGGAGAGGGTGGCTCCTTCTTCCACATTCTTTTGGTCTTTCCCTACATACAACACTTCTGGAGAGAAGTCACACAGGTTATGGCCGAGGTCACTGGGTTGGAAGTCCCAGTAGAACCACAGTGGCGTATCCTTTGTGTGGCGGGGGAGGCAAAATGGCCTAAATATTACATAATATGGCACAAGGTGGTGGCAATTGTAGCAAAACAGAATATTGCCAAGGCGGGGGCAAGTCACCCACCAGAATCACTATACTGGGAAAACGACTTGGACAGGTGCTATTGTGCCAGAAATGTGGTGTGCAAGGGTAGAGGCTGTCCACGCGAGTAGGACAAGAGTTGGGGTATGTGGAGGTCATACAGAGGTTATTGAATGTGTACCATGGGGTAGCTCCTAAAGCTTGAACATTATCTGTAAATAGCTGCTGGTGTGACTTAGGGGGCTGCCACCCCAGCGGTAATGGGCCCTATGCACGAATGTATATAGATGGGTAAGTGTTGAATCCTGGCATCCAAGTCATTTGGAATAAATGTAATTGCTTACCGCTCGACTACATGGAAGGGGGACTGACTAGCAAAATATCACTACAAAGCTGGGGGTGGGTGTCTGGGTACACACAGGAAAGGGTCTGGCATCATCGAGGGACAACTCCGATCTGTTTTCAGGGGATGTTGGAGGGAAGGAGAGGGAGACACTGTCGGGATTTCCTGTAACTGATGTATGCACTGTGCAATTGCCTTGCATGCTACATTGGCTGTATGCTGAGCAGACTTTAATAAAAAAAGAAGTAAAAAAATCAAACAAGATTGAGGTGATAAACTAACGTTTTTTTATAGGTATTTGGTAAAAAACAGGGTAACCAAAGTAACATTTGTATCACTGTGACATGTAAAACATTTCAATACCATACCCACATTTTATCACCCCATCAGTTGGCTTAGAAAAATAACAAAAAAAGGGAAAGGGCCCGCCCTTAGTGCTAAGAGTAAAAACTAACATTGTTAGAGCAAGTGATCCGCAAAGAAACACAAATGTTGGTACGGAGATACAAGGCAATGCAGGGTATGTCATCCTGCATTCCTATACTTCCTCAATGCGGCCTATGTATGTTGCCCTCTCCAAGAGAAGGTGGATATTCAATAGAGGAAGATCTTTCTTTAGGAGGAGGACATGGTGTTTGTAACCCTAAGTCAATATATATTGTATCTGGAATGGGCCACTGCAAAATCTTTTTACATCAAAATATATATACACATGGAATCCACAGTTGTATTTCATCATGGAGGTATTTTTTTTGTGAAAATATTTTTATTGGCATTTTGAAAACAGTGCGATACTTGGTTACATGAGAATACAAAATACGTTAGGCATTGCATTGTGGGACCAGACAATCGTGTAATTACATCATTAACACTAGAGCTTACTATTATACATGTTAAAACAAGGGTTGCTGGGTTCATCCTGGGTGGAGCTGCATTAATCAGAATCAGAGCTAGTGCTGTCTGTATCAGACGGTGGGTCGCAAATGTCCCCTCGGTATTTGTTCCACGCCCCCCAGACCCTTTTCCATTTCTTGGGGCACCTTCTGTTCCGATACACAGCCCGTTCTGCCATCATTGCAGCATCCATGTCTCATCTCCAGGTCGATATGGAAGGTGGCAGCCCCACCTCTGTGCTATATTCCTCTTCGCTATCATTATACCTATCGTCATCCAGGTCTGCCCATAGCACGTGAGGTCGTTGGGCTCCCATATGTTCAGGAGGCAGCGCCTGGGGTCAGGGAGTATGGAGAGTTCCTCTGATTGTGACATGGTGCGCATCACTTGAACCCAATAGTGCACAATTTGGGGGAATTCCCATATCGTGTGGTAGAAGCTGCCTATCTCCCCGCATCCCCTCAGGCAGTATGGGTGTGCAATCCTTTTCATCTTGTGCAGCGCATCCCTTGTGTAATATGACCTGTGCAATATGCGGAGCTGTACCAGGCGCAAGCGGGCAGGGACCCCTATTTCTTTTGGAGATGAAGTCGCCTCCTGCCACTCCGTATCGTCCATGTCGCCACAGTCAAGCACCCATTTCTTCCGCAAGGTCTCTAGGGGATCGGGCAAGTTGTTTACAAGTTTTCTCTATGTTAGGGATGTCGCTTTTGAAGGCATAAAGTCAGTAAGCAGCCTGTCCTCTAATGGGGACGCCTCTGGGACATCTTTACCAGGTTCGAACACTGCTGTCAGGGCATGACGTATCTGCGTATATCTGAAGCGTTCAGTCAGCGCCAGCTCGTATTGGCGTTGCAGTGTTTCAAAAGGTAGCACTTGCCCTTTCTGCCATAGATCTCCAATGGTTGATATGCCAATTGCATCCCAACGGTCGAAGCCCTTAGATTGCCTCAATTGTCCAAGTTGTTTCATGTCCCACAACGGGGTGAGCTGTGTTAGCACTCCCTGCCATTTCAGCCTGCGAAGCGCCGCATGCCACACGATAAGCGTGTGCCGTAGTGGGCCGAACTTAGATGAGATCAGCGATTTATCGTATAGGGGGGCCAGCATTCCAGAGAGCCCCAACTGTGCTCTGTCCGCCTTTAGTGCCGGCTCAGACTGGGGAAGATGCAACCATTGATTAACAATCTTCAACTGCGACGCCCAGTAGTAAAGACCAACTTCTGGGAGCACTATGCCTCCGTCGTACCAGCCACGCGTGAGCTTGGCCTGCGCTATTCGAGCAGGCTTAGAACCCCACAGTAGCACCGAGACCTGCGCCGCGATGGTCTTGAAGTACGTGGGAGGGACAGGGTAGGGAGCGTTTTCTAGGACATAGAGGAAGCGGGGCAGGGCCATCATTTTGAACAGGGCCGCTTTACCTAGCAGCGTCAGTGGTAGCGACTCCCAGTGTCGAATGTCACGAATGAGGCGGTCAAGAGGGGGCTGCAGGTTCTGTGTGTGGAAGGAAGCAGGGTCCGCTGTGACGTATATCCCTAAATATTTAAACCCGTCGACCGAGATCCGCAACGGGCAGGTGCCCGGCAAGTGTGGCGCGGGACCGTGCAGTACATGCATGGTGGATTTGGACCAGTTAATCGAATAGCCGGAGGCTCGACCGTAGGCCGTGCAAACATACAACAAAGTGTTAATCGAGCGTTTGGGGGCGGTTAGATAGAGCAGCAAATCGTCGGCGTATAGGGATATTTTATCTTCCCAATCATCCGTCCAGCGGATACCACTGATCGTGGGTTCCCACCTTATCCTTTCGGCCAATGGTTCCAGGACCATGGCGAACAGTAACGGGGAGAGGGGACAGCCCTGGCGCGTGCCCCTGTACAATGGAAAGTCCGCCGAGATGTGGCCATTAGCAGCTACATGAGCCATCGGTCTTGCATAAAGCAGACGGATCTAGGAGCAGAATTTCGGGCCGA
Organism: Lissotriton helveticus; assembly: GCF_964261635.1. NCBI lineage: Eukaryota > Metazoa > Chordata > Amphibia > Caudata > Salamandridae > Lissotriton > Lissotriton helveticus. Next base: position 1,468,399,509 of record NC_136067.1, read on the forward strand.
AACCGAAGTGACGTAGTACTGCAAAGAGAAAGGGCCAGTGGACTGTGTCAAACGCCATATGGGCGTCGAGGGATAATATCACCGCGGGCTCTAACAGATACTTCGCTCGCGCAAGCGCGCCGTGGACTCTGCGCAAGTTAAGCGCCGTGTTTCTGCCCGGCATGAATCCGGATTGATCACTATGTATGAGTTTGGTCAGATGCGGCATGAGGCGATGTGCCAACAGTTTCGCAAGTATTTTGGCCTCTGCGTTAATAAGGGAAATCGGGCGGTAAGATGTACATTGGTCCGCAGGTTTCCCTGGTTTTAGAATCGCCACAATAGTGGCCGTTCGCTGATCCAACGGGAGTTCACCTGTCTCCAGGCTATCCTTGAACATATGTAGTAAGTGCGGCGCAAGCGTTCCCGCCTGTTGCTTGTATAAGTCCACTGGTATCCCGTTGGGTCCCAGCGCTTTACCCGTCTGTAGGGCCTGAATCGCCAGTTGTATCTCCTCTGTTGTCAAGTCTACATCTAAGGCCCTTGTCTCCTCCTCAGTCAACACTGGCATTTTGAGATCTTTGATGTAAGTGTATGCCTCGTCTTCCGAGACCGTGGACGCGGATGCGTACACCGTTTCGTAGTGGGTTGCCAGTGCTTGCACTATTGCACTGGGATCTCTAATGGGGACATCTCCCTCCATCGTCAGTTGTGCTATCCACCTGTCTCGTCTGTCCCGTCTGTCCAGCCAGGCCAGCAGTTTGCCTGCTTTGTCCCCCATTTCGTAAACCCTATGTCGTGTGGCAGACAGTTGTAATTTGACTTCCTCTGTCAGGTGTATTTTGTGACGCTGTAGCGCTGTCTGTAAAGTGTGTGCTGTAGTGGGGTTTGGGTCCGCCGCATGCTGCGCCTCAGCTCCCGCCACCGCTGTCTCCAGGGCCAACAGTTCCGCCCGCCCCTCCCGCTTAAGCGCTGTGATGGAGACCATCGCACATCCCCGAAGCACTGTTTTATAGGCTTCCCATAAATTGGCAGCCGAGGACACCGAACCCGTGTTGTCCTGGATGTACTTTGGTTCCCACCCTCAATTCCTTTCTGACCTTAGAATTGTGAAGGTATGTCGCGCGGATAGGATAAATCCGACGCCGTGTGGGTTGGTGATGCGTATAGGTAAGTAACAGTGGGAAGTGGTCTGAGACCTCGCGGCCTTATCTCTACCCTGGATACGGTACCAGGACCTCCCCGGGAACTAAGGAAGTAGTCGAGCCTGGTTCGTGTATTATGGACGCCTGAGTGGTATGTGTATTGTCGGCCCTGGGGGTTGTATTTTCTCCACTGGTCCTCCAGTCCCATCGCAGTCATGAAGCCGGCCAGCCGTGTTGCGCCAGCTGGAGCCAGCCCTGGGGGGGCCCTATCCTGTTGGCTATCAGCTATCAGATTGAAATCTCCCCCCAGAAGCAAACCTCCCTCGGGGAGCCCAAGTATAAAAGTGCTAAGGTCCGCTAGGGCTGTTGCCTGTAGTGCAGGCGGAATGTATACGGAGACAATGTTAATGGGTTTACCCTCCCATTGTGCGTGGATAGCGGCAAATCTACCCGCTGCATCCAACCTGACAGATTGTACAAGTAGGGGGAATTGTTTCTTCACTAAAACTCCGACTCCCCGTGACCCAGAGGTGAACTTAGAATGCGCCATCATCTGAAAACCCCAGCGATCCATAGCTTTGGTAGTCGTGCCAGTGAGGTGCGTTTCCTGTAGGAGGACTACTGCCGCCCCCTCCCTCTTAATATTTTTCAGGACCAGACCTCGCTTAACCTTGTCCCCTAGGCCCCTGACGTTCCAGGATAGTATCGACAAGGACGGTGTCGCTGTAGCCCCATCTCTCCGTTGACCCAAGAGTGTGTCAGCCCCCATCATCATGCATCAGTGTGCTCAATGGACAAAGACTCGTTTCCGTGGTTCCCAACATCATGCCACACAGTGTAGTCAAGTGTATCGCAGTAACCAGAACCATAACTAACAACATAAAACATTCCCCCCTTCCCTCCCCCCTCCCTGCTACGCGGACTCCAAACTGCCCGCCACCCCAACTCAGCAGAGTGCTTACTACCCCAGTCAAAAGACAACGTTGCTTACAAGAGCTTAAGGGGGGGGTGAAAGTACAAGGGGGACCAGTAGCCCCCGACTGTTGCAGAGTCCCAGTACGTTTGCAAAGTCTTAGTAGTACACCAATGAAGGTGAGTGTCCATAAGGACGTGTTCGAAGCATCTGTTACAGTTCTTAGCAAAGGAAGAAAGAAAAAGAAAAAGGTTTAGACACTTCCCTTAATGCAGCAGGAGTCAGTCACCAGAGTCCTCGGTCGGGTCGGTCTCGGCCTTCTCCTCCGGTCCTGTCGATTCACGCTCGCCGGGTTGTTCATGTCTCCTGTGCCTGCCATTCTGTCTGCCGGAGCCCTCCGCCGGTCTCCATCCTTCGAGCCAGTCGTGCGCCTCTTCCGGCGTGTCAAAAAAACAGGTTTTCTTCTCGGCCACCACCCTGAGGCGCGCCGGGAAGAGCATGGAGTATGGCAACTCACGAGATCGCAATGTTTTTTTCACCTCGATGAAACTTCTCCGTTTCGCCGCCACCGCCGTCGTGTAGTCAGGGAAAATCAGGACTTCAGAGTTCTGTATACGTATGGGCGGCGCGACCCTTGCCGTTTGAAGAATGACATCACGATCCCTAAAATTAAATATGCGCGCTATAACAGGCCTTGGTCGTGCTCCGGAGCGCGGACGCCCCCCCGGGACCCTGTGCGCTCGTTCCACCGAGAAGAACTTGGAGAGGCCTTTTGGCTGCAGCACATTCCTGACCAGGTCTTCCACATATAGGTCCATGGCGGGCCCCCCCTCCGATTCCGGCAGGCCAATAAGGCGGATGTTATTGCGCCTGGAGCGCCCTTCCTGGTCCTCCATCTTGTCCGCCAGGTATTTATTGTCCTCCTCCAGCCGTGCCACCCTTTTCAAAAGAGACGCCGTGTCCGAGGTAAGTGTCGAAGTGGCCTGTTCCACTGCTGAGACTCTCGTTGACATCTTTTGTAGATCAGCCCGCAGAAGGGTGACATCCGTTGAGATGGAGCCAACCGTGGTCTGCACTTGCGTCAGGGCCGCCATAATGTCTTCCAGGGTTATAGCTGAAACCGCGCCACCCTCTGCACCCTTTACGCTGGTTCTTTTTTGTTCCTGCAGCGGGGGAAAGTCCTTGGCGTAAGCAAATTTGTCCAATTTGCTTTTCTGGGTCCCGCGATTGCCCCTGCCGCCCATTGTGGTTCAAGGGGGGGGGCGGGGGGGGGAAGAGGGGGTGGGTGCTGGTCCGGGACACTCTGGGGCAGGCGAAGGGATGTGCAGCAGTCCGGATTCAGGCGGGCAGGCCAGGAGGGCAGAGCCTGTTCCCCAACGCATCGTCAGGTGCCTCCTGTGAGCTCCAGTCCCTGGCTTCTAAGGCAGACGGTATGGCACTAGTAAGCAGTGGGGGGAAGGCGGGGGCCTTCCGCTACGTGTGTGCGCCGGCCGCCGCTGCGGGGGCCGGAGCGAAGTTCGCTGCTGCTGGCTGTGAAGGGCCGCTGGGATCGTGAGGCAGGCCGCGGCCCGGTCTGGAGCCGACAGCCGTCACCGGCGTCTTGGGCACTGTCCCTCCGGCGGGGAGGGGGGGGAGCAGCGGTCCCGCACGCTCGTCGCTGGAGGAGATGCGGGGCAGGGGGGTGTCCGCCGTGTCACCACTCACCCGCCGCCAGACTTGTAACGCCGCCCCGCTCCTCCACACGACGGCAGCGAACGGCGCCCCCTCGGTCCTTTCCTCAACGCAAGTCCGGTGCTTTTGGCGCCGATGCAGGCCGCAGTCCCTCACACGACGTAGCTCTGGGCTCCGGTGTCGTGGCGAGCTCGGAGAGGGGTCGCTGCACGCCGGATCACCTCCGCTATCAGGTCGTTGCTTCTGGGTCACCGCAGGACAGAATAAGTGGCCGGATTAATAATGGGCTAAGGTCTCACCCTCGGAGCCTCACCAGAACGCGGCCATCTTGGTCGATCGCCGGCCACGCCCCCTGGAGGTATTTTTTTTTAAAGGTTGGGGAACTAGTCTCCAGGATTTTTCCAATAGCAGGCTGTAGCCCCTTGAGGAAAAACATCTTCATGTCAATCTCCTGGAACTGAAGACGGTATGGTTAGCATCAAAAGCCTTCCCACCACGCACAGCAATTACACGTCAGAATGGACACTATAACAACCCTGCATTAAATAAGAAAATAAGGAGGAACAAGATTGCACATGCTGTTGCAAGAACTCAAAAACACAGGCACTGTATTTTTCGTCACAACATCGAACTAACAGTAGAGTACATTCTAGGCCTACAGAATGTTGTAATGAATGCCTTGAGCAGGCACAACTGTGATAGCCACAAGTGCGAAATACACTTGAAGTAACCGGTTTTTAACTAATAGGGAACACCCCAGCTAAATTGTTTCTACGCCGCCATCATCACAAAATGTTTACTTTTCTCAAGCAGATGTCAATACCCAGGAACCAAAGGGAAAGGCACTTTCAATTCCTTGGTCAGCAATATTTGCATACACTTGTCCAGTGCCTCTCATTCTCTAGTTGTTCCTGAAACTTAAGAAAGGTCTGTGAAAATTGATTGTAGTAGCTCAAACTTCGGCCATCCAAGTCTAATGGATACTTCTAACTGCAGATTCCTCACCTTGGAAAACTCCTGAGGGGGCATGCTTGATTCAGACACTTTTCTTCATCAATGCTCCAGGGTGCTGCCGGGTGAAGTAGTATAGCTCAGTTTTAGCTCCATGCTGCCCCTGAAGTGACGGAGCAGAGCTACATATAAGTGTGTGCGTGCTGATGTCAGTTCTGTGCCTTCCAATGCAGATTCTGAGCGGTGCTCCCAATTTCGTCAGGCCTCCGTAGACTTCCAAAATGAATCCAGTGTGCTAGGAAATGTCACTTTATAAAGGATTTTCAAGCCATGGTGTGACTATGGGGAGCAGATGTCAGTTACAGACTCATCAAAGGTGTGTCTCTGGTGTTTGGGCTTGGGACATGACTCGACGTTGTGCGATAAATGCAACCATCATACATCTTGAAGAGGCTCAAGGGCCAAGAAATTAAGCTGTATGTCACCGAACATAAGAAATTGAGGCCCTCAAGTACTGCTCCATGTTGTGGGCATGGACCGGGTCTCGCTCCTGAGGGGCTTCCTCGAAAGGTCTACTTCATGGTTAAAATCCTCCATTAAGTCTAAGTCCAAAAGCATACACAAAAAAAGCAAAATGGGACTTGACCCAATCCTGCCATTTTGTATTCAAAGACAAGACTCTAGGTCCCTGGTCGGACAGTTGATTTTCCAACTGATTCCCGTGCCCCGAGATTCCTGTGCCATTGGCAATGTTGCATCAGATTAATGCTTTCAAGGAGGCCATGCTGCAAATTTTTGGTACATTTCTGGCTCCCGTTCTCCTGGGGCAACAGCCACCAATTTGCTTCAGTTTTTTCCTTAGTGGCACATACCCATGCTGTGGGTAGCAGTGTTCAGCCCTTCCTCCCAGGGTGGCCATCCATCACGTCTGACATACAACTTAGAAAGTGGTATAAGAACCACGAATCCAGTCAGGACAATGTTGTGAGGACGTAGAATCGCTGGGACCCCAAGGAACCACCCAAGGAGAGTAGATAGGGACCCCACGGAGAAGCGTTGCAGTGTGGGAACACGACCGCATTCTCCGTACAACTCTATGGGAAAGTCGCAGTTGGAGTTTTAGTGATTAAAGACCCTTCCCAGTGAACTACAAAGAAATCCTGTGGAAGACAGAAGGTTGGAGAGTCACTACACCTGTGGATACCAAAGTACCCAAGTTACCTATCCCAGAGAAGCCAGGTGCATAAGGATGAAGTGGCGTCGGAAACTGCTGTCGAACCCAGTGAAGGACTTCGAAGAAAAGCCACTGCTGGAAGGAATAAGAAAGTGCATTGGAATCCAAATCTGAATTCTTGTTGAAGAGTACCTGAAAGCAGAGGGGACAGAGTCTGGATCACTCAGGAGTGACCAGGGGCTCGGTAGACGAATACCCTTCGATGTCAGGTGCTTCAGGATAGTTGACAGTGCTCTTTACTCTGCAGTTGTGGGGACCGGATGACGTTGAGGACGACCAGGAGCCATATGCGAGCTGACCCACAAAGTATGTAGAGTGCTGAGGGGTCGGTGTCTGGAAGGAGCAGCAACAAGTCTTGGCAAAAGCACCAGATTCAGGAAGTCAAGAAAGAGTACGGTTCGGACTAACAAGGTCCACGAGACTAACCAAACATAGGGGAGTCAGGGCAGGACTAGAGCAACCAGGGGAGCCTAAGAAAAGCAAAGTTGCCCCTCAAATGGACCCACAGGCCAGAGGCACAGGAGTCGCGAGAGTACCTCGAGCAACTTCACAAAACAGCAAGCCACAGAGCACTCAGTGCGAGGTGGATGACGATCTTTGTGCAGAAAGTCGCTACTCGGAGCCCAATGCACTTGTTACAGAATTGCCAACAAGCAAATGCACTTGCAAACGTATGCGGTGCACAGGGGTTCGGGTATTGCAGCCCCCACAAGGGATTCTGACCTCGGGCTTGGTGAGAGGGTAGCTCGGGCCTCGAGGGACGTAGAAACCCACCTCCTATGTTGCTGGACCCTTCGGAGTCCTTAGGAGCTTGAGATCAGCAGACCGGTCAGCAGTGTTGAGGTGCCTGCGAATGAAGGGGAGTGACTCCTTCACTCCATGGGAGATTATCTGCAGTTGTCTTTGATGTTCCACGGGTCCTGCATGGATGCTGCATAGTGCACAGACGATGCAGCAGACTGAGAGGGAGACGGAGTCAGGCCCAAACGAAGTCCATAGTGCCCAGACGGTTGAAGTGCAGTGGTTTTAGGTTAGAATCTTATCCATGACAAATCTAAGGTCCAACAGCCAGGTAAGCCCTTAAGTACTAACGAGAGAGGGTTGGAAAGATTCAGGGGACCCTCCCAGGGGAGGTCTGTACAGGGGAGAGGTTACTCCCATGTCCTTTGTCCAGTTTCTCGCCAGAGCGGGAACCAACGGCTCCCAGGAAGGGTTTGAGCTGGACTATGCACAGGGACAACAAATGTGCCCCTCATGCAGACTTTCAGTTCCTGGCAAGCGCACCCACCCAGCCAGCCCTAATACACTAAGTCCTGTCTGGGAGGTGGTTACACCTCCCTGTGACAGGTTGCCTATGGTGCTGCCTTCACCTGCTCAAGCTTGGCTCAGCAGCAGGAGAGCAGAAATGTATCTCTGGTCGGCAGCAACCCTTTAGTGCTGTCCGGAGTTAGAAGACTGGTACCGGGAACACCAGGGACCCCACGAAGGACGCTTCTGAGGGGTGGAATCATACTTCCCACATCGGTTACCGGTGTGGGGGTATGATTCCAACATTTTGACACCAAACACAATAGGGTTTGTTTCAGCCGTTTTAGCGTTGGTCATCACACGTTCCCGTAATGCCCCTCTATAAACATTTAACGGCTGCTACACTGACAACACAGGAGAATGGACTCCGTAGGCTGCAGGGTTGTCCTGCTCATGCAGGGGCACTCTCTCACTTAGAACCAAGCACCCTGTCTTCAGGATTGTAAAGGCGTGCTATAGGGGTGACTTATAGGTTTTAAGTGCAGGGACCCTTAGATATAGTAAACCTATATCTTTAGTAAGTGGTGCATGCACCAACTTACACAGGCTGCATTGGCAGGCCTTTAGTTCCGCTTTGCCTGGCCTCTCATGGGTGGCAAATGCATGCTTCAGCCCATAGGAGGCCTCTGGGGTGCCTATGGCGGGGTACATGAGTACCATATATTAGGGACTGACATGGGTACCCAAGTATCCATTCTGGAGTGGGGGTACACATGCTGAAGGATCCTACCGAGACCCCCCCCCCTCCCAACGGAAGGAGATCAGGCTAACCTTGCCTAGTTGAGACTTTATTTCCTAAGTGGCCATCATACAGGCCTTTCTTTCTAAAACTGACTGATATCTATCCCTAGGGGTCAACCTCTGAGTGCCTACAGCTTTTGATCGATCTCTTCTGGTTGGACCAACAGAAGGCCAGTGAAGGTTTGGGACAGCCTGGTCCCAACAAAGTCCATCTGGGGAATGTCATTGCCTAAGGGTAAGAGGGATCCCACAGATTGCTGAGGGCTATCCACCTGTCTAGTACTACTAGGCTCTGGGGTCCCTAATCTCTGGATGAGGAGATTCCTCTTGGCAGTGGCCTCCTAAAGATCCACTGACATCCATGACCTCTGTAGCCCTAGGCTGACTGATGCTGGGTAGAGGGGACAGGATACCTGCTCCAGATTAAGGTTAAGATCAGTACCCTGAGGAAGCTGGCCCTTACCTACAGTCTGGGGAGGAAAATACTTTTCCTCATCCCCTGTGCTCTCTGGTGCAGCAGAGTGCGCCATTCTTTCCGGGTCCTCTGCTCCAGAATTTCCCTGGGGTTAGACTGGGGTCCTATGGGTAACACCAACTTTCTCAGGGAGACTTAAAATCTCTAGATGGGCCTTCAGTTTTACTTCAGGCCAGGCTGAGGTTTCTAAATCATTGCCCAGGAGGCAATCTACAGGCGAGTTTGGGGACACTGCAACTCTTTTAGGTCCAGGGACCCCTCCCCAGCTGAGATTGACTAGGGTCATGGGATGATCTGTTCTAACACCATCAGTGTTGGTCACCTGGTACTTGTACATGCGTGTTTGCATGCAGTTCTTAGGATGCATGCATGCCAAGGGGTGCAGGAGTGCCTGTGGGTCCCAAAAGGGGGGGTTTAATACTCCCAAATTGAGAAACAAACTGTACGTCAGTGTGGAGCCGTTCAGCACAAGCTCTGCCTGTTGTGACCAGGACTGAGGGGACATCATCCAGGAGACTGAAGAACACTTGCCTGAAGAAGAGGGGGAAGAAGAAGAGGAGGAGGACCAAGTGGAGACCTGGAGGGAGCGAGATCTAATGGAGATTCTGCTGAGTGGATCCCAGGAACTAAGTGTGAGATTCAGGTTAGCCAGGCTGCTCCAACAACCAGGCTGTATGCACATCGCACCAATTGGGCCGTCTGCTTGTGTACAGAATCCACGTCCCCCAGGCAAGGTAGGGGCCGCGGAGAAAGGTGAGGGCCATTGCCATGGTTAGCGTCATAGTCTGGAACGGCCCATCTCCCTGCTTATGCTGATACAACCTCTACGTACTGGAAGTAGGCCATGGTGAAGTGTAAGAGTGATTGCACTGAACCTGCTTGAAATCATGAAGGAGTTGTGACACGAATGAGAGAGCAACGATGTATCTCCCCGAATCCAGGAGCACACAAGGCCTGACACCATATGCAGAGGCTTATCACATCACCGGAGGAGCACAGTGGCTATCTGTTGCCAAAACCACGACTCCTGACTGCTGCTTACTGCCGGACCGCAGCTGTATGCCCAGGGACTCAGAACCCTCACTCCAGCGATAACAGGTTGAACTGACTAGTGAGCCATATGGCCCTGGGGAACTTGCTGTGACTGACACACTATAGTGCTGGAACACATTTACGTTTGCAAAGCCATAGTAGAACTTCTAAGATTTAAAATTAATAGTGGGGCCTAGTTTGGGTGTGTGTTTGCAAACACTTACGGGCGCAGACTTAGTTCACTGATGTAACTGGTGCTTGGTGACACCAGTAAACTAACGCTGATTGTGAACAACATGTGGGGCCAGTGATCCGTGGGGTAGAGCTGTTGACTGGGGGCAGCCTGTAAGCACTCACTGGGCATGAGTTCTCAGATATATGAAAATCCTTGGTCTTTAATGCTGACCCAGCTCACAAGCCGAAGACGACTTAAGAACCACTATTGCCGAATTGTTTCAGCTATGAGACTCGTCTATCAATAAATAAGTACAAAGTCTGTCTTCAGCCAAGTCCTCAACAAAAAGCAACTGCTAAAGCCCATATGATGTAAAATGAAATCACTCCAATAAGATGATAGTTACTCACTACCAACTCTCACATCCCACAACCTAGCAGTGACAACAGTCACACCACTCATACACTAGGAGTCACACAGTATCCAGAAACACTATCACACCAATGATAAACTAATGACAAAGCCAATACGCCTAACTGATAACTCCAAGTCCCTCTAAAGAAATGTGTGTTTTTGGGTCTGGTACTGTGGATGGGCGAGTGGGGGGATGCAACAATGAGTTTGTACATGCTTGGGTGCAAGCATGAGTTATTGATTGCAAGGATCGGAGCACGTAGGCAAGACCTATTAAAAGTAAATACATTTGAGACAAATTGTGCTTTTAGAAGTGCTATCAGTTCTTCACAAACTATCCCATGTCCTACAACGTGCATCTGGGGTCCAGTCTATGCAGCAGGTTCTTCTCCTCAATTGAATGTGGAGGAAGGAAAAAAGATGGATGTGTAACAGACTGCCCACATAGAATGCAGAATTCCCTTGGGTAAAAAGAACTGGCAGGAGCCAAAACCAACTTATCCTTCTAGAACACTGTTAGGGTTGACTAATCAAAAGGGCCTCAAGTTCTCTAATTCTGCGGGCACAAGTAATCTCCACCAACTGTTTTTAGAGTAAGAAATAGAACTGAGCAACTGTGCACTGGCTCAAATGGAGATGTAATGAAGAAAATCAAAACAAGGGTTAAATACAAGTGCGCATCAACAAACAGAGAGGACGGAAAGTCCTTCATAAGGTTGGTGTCAAGCACCATCCCTATAAAAGTCTGTCACTGAGTGGGCATGAGATGAGACTTTTGGACATTGATGGTGAAGCTCAAGTCATGGAGAACAGTCATCGTCTGCCAAGTATTTAGCTGGAGCAGCATTGGGGACGACTCCAACAGCCAGTCACTCAAACTAGAAAACACATGAACTCCCTACCTCTGCAGATAAGTGGTTGCGACAACAAAAACTTTCACAAAACTGCAAAGGGCTATTGTGAATCAAAAAAGGACGACTGCAAACTGAAAGTGTTTGGATCCGAACAGGAACCTCAAGTAGTGTCAATTGGCAAGGAGAAGAGGAATTTTAAAGCCGGTCTCTTGAACATTCTGGGACACCAACCTATATCACAAGTTAAAGGATAATAGGACATAGCTCAGGCACAGCATCCTGAACTCAAACTACAAGCTAGGCTTCAGGCCTCCGACCTCATTGGGCACCAAGGAGTAAAATCCTGGCCTCTTTCTTTCAAAGGCACCTTTTTTATGGCCCCTTTTTTCAAGCAAGGCAGTGATTTAAGCCTCCAGGATCAAATTGTGATTCTATCAGCAAGCTCTTCTGAAGGAAAAAAAAGTGGTCTGATGGGTAAGACAGGAGGGGAAGAGTGAAAACCTGGGATATCAGCTGAAGCATACAGAGGATTGTTGTAATCTCATGCCCACTGAATGATAAAATGTGAGTCTACCCCCACCAGCCCAGTAAGTTATGACGCAAGTGGGGAAAGTCAGAGAGTCTGGAGGTGGTAAAGCCTGCAAAGCATGATAGGAATTTGACCTGCAACTGAGGTCTCCTTTATCCCCCCAGCCTGGTAAGGAGTGGTACATTTTTTGTGGAATTCAGACAGGCTGAGATGGTTGCTGTTGATAGGAGTACACTGAGATAGAATAACCAAAGAACTTCATGTACTGTTGGTGGAATTGCCATGTAGGGGAGACATGAGATAGGTCCTGAATAATTTAAAACTCGTTTGTGAAAGGAATCGACCTCCCCCGGAAAAGTCACTCACCATCAAATGGTTCGGCTACAAGCACACCTTCCCATAGAGCACAGACATACTGATCTAATAGGTAGATTACATTAGCTGTGCAGAAAGCCATACTCCCAGATGCAAAATCTTTGCTACACAATGTATTCCTGCTTCCTAAATTCCCTATCTGGAGGAGCCAGAGGTATTCTGCTGGGCCCTGCTTAGAAAACGTCTGATCGACCAGTCTCTTGGATGATAGTTGGGAGGTCATAAGTGTTGGTCACTGGGGAATGTCTATGGCATCTGCCAATCTCTCTATGGACTGGTGGACCAACATTTTTTGTCTCATGTAGTTATTATAAGGTTCAGTAGACCTACAGTAAATAGAAGCAAAACTTTCATCGGATTGATAGCCTTATGCAAAAAAAACAAGATCATTTGAAAGGCCTCCACCACTATGAAAAGAGGTCCCCTCTTCCACAGTCACACCAGATGTAAACAAAATGTACTTTCTGGCACTCTGCATGCCCAAGTAGATGCCAGCAATAGTATTATAAGGAGGCAGAAGATATTCAGGTTCTTAAGCATCATTCTGTGTGATACCATGAATTCTATCCTCCACAGCCACAGTATCTGAATAAAAAATCTCCAAGCGGCAAACCTTTGTTTACAAAGTAGAGGCTTACATAACGGATCATTGTTAACATTTGGCTTGACCTTTTCAATATTTTACCCTATGTATTCCTTGGCTTGCACCAGTTGGTCCAGTGAGAGTTATTGCTATAAATATATCAGTGAGAAAGAAAAGCCTGAATGTACAGGGCAATGTGACAGCAGTTTTTGATTTTGCCTTCGGTGTCAAGGCTGGATCCGGTCAGTGTCAGAGTTGCCATGTCCGCAGGTTGGGACGCTCCGCCAGGGAGTAACCAGAAAGCTGTGGAGTCATTTTGAAAAGATCCCGCATCCCCAGTCAGAATCTGCATATGTGGTTGGCCAAAGGACTGGGAAACTACCACCTCAACTTCTAAGGGCTAGGGAGTTCACTTGACTTCGAAGAGTCTGGCATGTGGGAGCAGCATGGAGACTTCCTTGAGGGACCACAGCTACAAGGAAGAAAAAGACTTCTCCTTCCTCTGAAGCTTCTTGTGCTTTTTACAAAAAGATCTCATAAGAGAACATTCTCAGGGAGTTGATTTACGTTTGGAAAAGGGAGTTTACCTGAGATTTTTCCAGCAGGTGTTAGTCAAAATCAATGTGGCCTCCCGCTCCCTGATGGCCTTTGAGGCCATAAAGCCAAGAGTCATAGGGCCCTGCCCTGCCATACAGTCATCATGGGGTCTCCAAAAGTGCCATCTTCATGCGCCCCACTGGCAAGGCTTCAAGCCCTACTATGTTCTCTGAGGAGACATTTGACCTAGTTACTGCCAAAATCGGAGGAATTTGTCAGTGAGATGAAATAGAGCCACAAACTGTTGATGAGGTACAGAAACAAAGGAACAGATGTCAGTGCGCTAGTTGGAACCTAATATACTCCGGAGACATGCGTAGAAGCAAAGTTGCGGCTGAAGCCACATGCGTCACCTGGCAGCTCAGGAGGGGTATTGCTAGGGTAAGGTATTTTGGACCAGGTGAGAAATCTGCAGGAATATCCATTCACCAGAAATAGAGGGCACCAAACCTTACTATAAATGCAGTTAAGCCAGCGTAAAAAGAGATAAGTTCATACATTTTTATATCCTAGAGTACTGTACAAACAAGTCTAGAACCACTAGTTTAAAAGAAAAAAATGTAAGTTCCTGTATTTCGAGTGACAATTGCCTTAGAATGTGGCCCAGTGGTTATATACCTGGGTAGGTGTTCAGGAAGGAAACAATGGGAGAGACAGGAAACTTAGTCTTTCATTAAGAGAAGAGATCTCTCATGCGAATCTGCTTCAGTGCCACATTAGTGTCAGATCTGTGGTGCAGAAGCTGGGTGCTGTACTTTCTTTACAATAAACATTCACTGAGAAGAAGCTTTCATCATATCGCCACTGGTTGCTCAAAGAGTTTATGAAAGTAAACCATAAGTCTAAGTACTGTAGGGGGTCTAAACCTTCCACATGATGGTTGAGACAAACCAACAATTTTAAACAATTATTATCGAAGCAAAAATCTCTGGGTAGCTGGAAAACATGCACAAGAAACCTAGATACGACACCAATTACAAATGTTGCTTCTGTGTAGTGACATTCACTGTATTTTTAATATTTTGCTAAAAATTAATAAAATAAACAACTGTGTCTTGGAGTTACATAAATACAAAAAATGCATATACAATGCTTCTAAACACATAAAACACTGCAATACACAACCATAAGGTATGCTTCAGCACTAGTTCATAACAGAAGAGTTGACAAAATCAATAAAACTGTTCGTAGACTTTGAGAGCGCTGGTATTTTTTGCATTTTTACAACAATATTCTAGTCAAGGGGTCATTCAACATTATCACACGAGTACAAAATAAAATGTTATGCCTCCTCAAATATTCAAAACATTTACAAATGAACACAACAAAAGGGATGAAATGTTAGCTGTAAACATTGTACTGCATTGTTACAAATAAACCTTACACATAAATGCATATTTTACAAAAATAAAACTTAATATTTAGAGTGAAAAGGTGACTATGAACATTACATATCAATTTCAGTACTGTTTTCATGATTCCTTTCTTATGTATACTTTATGGAAAGAAATGCCACCTTTGCAGGAAATTTGTACTAGTGTGAATAGCAAACGTTAAATGATCCCTTACACAGTTCACCATTTTCAATATACAATAATTTAAAAAATGATTCCAAATACAGTGTGTGTGTCTGTACAAGTCAATATAATATACATTTTACACAAGGAATATGTATTGATAACATTACTAAAAATGTGAAGCGCCTGAGCGGGTCTAGATACGAGTTCAAAGTGTGGATTTAGTAAATATATCTACATATATATGTACATATTTACATACACGCGTTTATTTGTCATATGTGTGAGAATGTGTGTACAACAAAAAATTGCATTGTAGAATAAACTCATTAAATCTGACTGTTTTAATCCTTCAGAACAATATGTCAGACAAAAGCATAAATAGAATGTATTATGTCACTGCAAAGTAAAAGTGGCAGCAGATTCACTTGTATCTATAATTGTGAGGCAAGGCCCTCCCTTTATAGAACAGAAAATACACTGTATTATGATCTACTTGTATGTAAGTAAGTGTGTCCGTGTATCGAGATGAGTATATACATGTGTAGTGTACACAGTGTGGTTATGGGTGGTCTATATTAGTGGTTCAAGTGGGGCTGCTTTGTTCAGATGATATTATTCCAACATTATTTTGAAAAAATACTTTACACAATATTGCTTATTTCTGTGCACAATCCTAAAAAATGGCAATGTGTTCATATGAATTACACTTACAAAAGACAGCTTATACTTGTTTAATACATCTTCCAAATTCATTCTCATAACATCCTATTTACAATGAAAGTGCCTTAATTAGATATTAAATGATACATACATACATATATACATGTACATAAATATATACTACAACACTGCTAACATTAGTAGTTGCTAATGCTGGAAACAATATACACTGAAAATAACACAGCTTTATTAAGACCTAAGCATATATTGTATTTACATATGGTTCTGAAACTGTTAGCAGCACAAAGGTGTCACTCATAATTTAACAATAAATAATAAGAGGTAAACCACTTAAAAGACTGCATTCCTCACAGAATAATTATTTTAGTTTTCCCCCCAAATCATTTGCTAACAAAAGGGTGAAGCAGTTGGATCAAAAGTCTTGAACACGTCTTTTAGTGGTTTATCATCAGAGTCTACATTTGCTTCTTCTTTTATTTCTACATCCTGTACTTGATTCACCTGACCGGGCTGTTTTACTTGCCTTGAATCACTGTACTGTGGCCTGATCAGTCCAGTCAAACCTTGGACAGGAAGATTGTGCACTGCAGGGGCAGCAGTGGAGTGTGCAAGTTCAGATTTTGACTGACAGTTGCTTGAACTACTGAGTTTATCTGCATCAGCATCTGTTGACATGTCTGTGATTTTATCTGAAATCGTAGTTGTTTGTGGCTGCGACGATGTTTCCACAGTACATTTTGGCTTAAGTGAGGGCTCCAACTGATCAATTTCAGGCTTGCCTGCATTTTTTAAAATGCCAGTTTTTCTCTGGAGCTCCCCATTCTCTCCTGAACTTGACTGAGGCAAATCTAAAGTGGATGAAGAGCTGTGATCTCTAGGGTCATACAGACTGATACTTCGAAGTATTGAGTTCGGAGCTCCTGTTCTCACCCCGGCTGAAGATAGCTTGGGCGCATATGGTGGCAAAACATCATGGTCAGATTTGCCTGAAGAAATTCCTGAAGCCTGCGAGGGAGCAGTACCAGATCTTATTATACGTGGAAGTAATTTCGGAGGAAGAGAATCTTTTAAAATTCCAGGGTGGGTTTCGGTGCTGGGAAGTCTATGGAGCCTGGGATCCACATGTTTTTTCAAACGAGGGTCTGTTAGTTTGTTACCAGGTGTAGATGATTCTGAAGACGGATCCACAGTGGAAGCTCTACTTGTTCCGTTAGCATTTTTTGATTTTATGACTAATCGTGGATCTGCCGGCATTGAGGTTTGCATAGCATCACCTAATACATTTCTTGCCTTATTGAGAGTCTGATCTGCAATGAGAGGTGGCAAAGGTAAATTAATTGAAGAAACTGGATCAGGTTTAGGCGGGGGTATTGGAAGAAGGTCTTCAGGAGCCCAAACAATAACTTTAGCAAAATTTGGCTTGGTCAAGATAATATCTTTTTTAATATGGCTGAACTGTCTTAGCTTGGATCTTGGATCTCTTAATATTATGCCAGGTAAGGATTCTAATGGTATTGGAACAGCTTTGTCTCTTAATTCCCTTTCGGTATCCTCCTCATCATCTTCAATTCCTTTTTGTTTGACCTTACTTCCAGTACGAAGTGGAGGCATATCCACCTTTATAACACTGGTAGATGTGCCAGCATTGCCCCCATCAGTAGGTTTTAAGTTTCTGGGGTCCCGTGTAACACGTGGGTCAGCAGAAGTACTGTTCACAGGTTTTGCCACAGGAGGCGTCACAGAGGTTCTTACACGAGGGTCAAGAACTTGACTTCCTAATTTTCTTTCTTTTGCAAGTCTTGGATCGGCAGGAGCAACAAGTACTTGTTCTATAGAATGTTGCTGCTGATTTCTCATGATCTCAGTTTGTTTCTTTAAAGTTTTCAAAATAGCTTTGACACTACTCCCTTCTTCTTCTTCGCTGCTGGAATACCAGTTAACGGTGTCATCTAAAATAATATTAAAATATAGGGGTTAATCATTAAAGAAGTATAGTACTACAGACAAGTACTACACACAACAGCTCTAATAATATAGACAAAAGGGAGATTTCTTAAGTAGGAAATAAAAAAAGTTTGGGAGACAAACTGAAATTAAACTTTTTAACAAGCCTTTAAACAGAAACAAACACAGAATTGGTTCACAATGGATAAGGATGTACACAAGGCAGCTGGTCTAACCTATTCCTGGGGATAATCTGACTCACAGATCCTACTTCCTTCCTAATCTACAAATGCAACTTTTACTCTGAAACTTTGTGGTCTTGCGTTTGGTCAAAGCCTCCTTAATTGACTTACTGTTTTGCCTCTACCTCCTGTGCTTCTGGTTGCTCCTTGCATTGTCATTATCCTATCTGAGAAAATAACAAGATGTTGTAATACTCTTTCTGGTGGATACTGTATCTAACCAGATTCCTCACCTTTAGAATATGTCCAGGTGCCAGATTGGATCAGGGAATTTTCCCTGTAGTGTGCCACTAGGTGATGCTATGTGGCTTTGCGTTGACTTTGTTTCACTCCAGAAGAGACAGACCAGAGCTGCATATACGCACCACCCCTGCATGTCAATGTTAGTTTCTTGTTCAACTCTCTCTGTGCACTTGTAAACAAAGCACAAAACAATTGTTGGTACCAGTGTGCAGATCTCTAAAAAGAACCGTTTCTAGATGGTAAAGAGAGACCACTCCACAGAACGGGGAGGTGGTAGGGTAGTAATTAATCTGCTGATAGAGTATCCACAAGAAGGATAATGATTCTTACCCAGTAAGCATCTGTTCTTGGCACGCAGAGCAGAAGATTCACATGCTTTGCATACTCATGCCATCTAGTATTGGGTCAGGATGTTTGCAAGTTGTTTTTCTTTGAAGAAGTCTTTCCGGGCATGAGGTAAGGTGACTCCTCCTTTCGGTGATAGTGCGCATAGGCATCGACTCCATTGTTAGATTCTTTTCCCGCAGAGGGTGCGAATGGAGATAGTAAGTGTCAAATAGAGCTCTCCATGCGTATGTATGTACAGTGAGAACTGCAACAACTACAGGTACACGGGGAGGCGGGTGGGCAAGTGTGAATCTACAACTCTACATGCCAAGAACAGATGCTTACTGAGTAAGTAACATTATCCATTCAAGGCATGTGAGCTGTAGATCACATACTTTGCATAGACTATACAGCACTATAATCCCAAAGCGGTGGCTAACCTGTAGCTTTTGTAGTTGTTTGAAACAATGTTTTAAGCACTGCCTGGCCTATATTAGCTTGTTCCCTTGCTAACACATCTACACAATAGTGCTTGGTGAATGTATGCGGTGTAGACCATGTTGTTGCCTTACAGATGTCAGCTAGGGGAATATTCCCTAAGAAGGCCATAGTAGCCCCTATCTTGTGAGTGGAAAGTGCTCTGGGGGTATTAGCACATTTCTTTTTGCTTTACCATAACGTGTTTGGATACATTTCATGATCCATCTTGCAATGCCTAATTTAAATATGGGATTGCCTTTGTGTGGTGGCGAAAAAGCAACAAAAAGCCTATTTGTTTTGCAGAATTCTTTTTTTTGTTCAACATAATATAGTAGAGCTCTTCTAACATCAAGTGTATGTAGAGCATAATTTGCTACAGAATCGGGTTGAGGAAAGAACACAGGTAACTCAACTGATAGATTAATATGAAAAGCAGAAACTACTTTAAGACAACATTTTGGATTGGTTCGAAGAACCACTCTGTCTTTGTGCAGCTGAAAGAGGGGCTCTTGTATAGTTAATGCCTGGGGTTCAACTCTCCTTAGTAAAGTGATTGCGATGAGAAAAATTGTGATTCCATGAGAGAAATTGTAATTGACACCTGTGTATTGGTTCAAATGGAGGACCCATTAGTCTTGTAAGGACTATGTTTAAGTTCCATACTGGTGCAGATGGGACTCTTGGTGGTATCACTCTTTTGAATCCTTCCATAAAGGCTTTAATCACTGGTACTCTAAATAGAGATAAGTGTTGTATTTTTTGTAAGTATGCAGCTACTGCTATTAGATGCATGCAAATGGATGTGTAGACTCGTCCAGATTGCTGTAAATGTAACAGATGATGTTCTGCACAGAAGCATCAAGAGGATTGATATTGTTATATGTACAATAGATAACAAATCGTTTCCATTTTCCTGCATCACATGCCCTAGTAGTAGGCTTTCTAGCCTCTTTTAGGATATCCATACAGTCTAGTGGAAATTGTAAATAACCAAACTCTATAACTTCAGGAGCCCGATCGCCAGGTTGAGTTCTTTGGGATTTGGATGCCTAATTTCTCCATGGCTCTGAAGGAGGAGACTTGAGGTGAGATGCAGCTTTTGGTGTGGAACTACTGACAGCTGTAGCAGGGTGGTGAACCAAGGTTGATGTGCCCATGTGGGAGCTATGAGAATTAGTGTGAGGGATGTTTGCCTGAGCTTCTAAACTACCAACAGAATGAATGGAAGAGGCAGAAAACAGTAAGCAAATATCCCTGACCAGTTCATCCACAGGGCATAGCCTTTGAAGAGCGGGTGTGGGAACCTGGAGACGAAGCCTGGGCGTATTGCGTTTTGGTCTGTGGCGAACAGGTCTATGTGAGGAACCCTATTCCTGAAAGTAGGGGAAGAGAACCTGAGGATGAAGTTCTCACTTGTGGATTTGCTGCTTCTGTCTACTGAGAAGGTCTGAAATCTGATTGTTTACTCCTGGAAGATGCTCTGCCAGGAGATGCAATTTGTGGTGTATAGCTCATTTCCAAATGGCTTGTGCTAGGCACAACAGATGGAGAGTGTGTGTCCCCCCTGTTTTTGTATATAGTACATAGCTGTCATGTTATCCGACTAGGACGGCTTTGCCTTCGAGGTGAATTTGAAAGGCTTTGAGCTCTAGAAACACTCCTAGTAGTTTTAGGTGATTGATATGGATACTTTTGTGCTTTAGACTCCATAATCCTCGGATTGTGAAAGTGAGCACCCAAACCAGTGAGCAGTGCGTCTGCTGTTAGCATGGTCTGTGGAACAGGGTCGATGAAGGCCCGCCCTTTGGATACATTTTGTGGGTTCCACCACTGCAGAGAGCAATGGGTGAGGCCATCTACTAACACTAGATCGGTCAATTGACCCTTCGTTTGGTTTCACTGACTTGCTAAGCATTCTTGAAGGGGACGCACGTGAAGTCTTGCATGGGGAACGATCAGGATGCAAGACGCCATCATTCCTAGCAGTTGCATAAAGACTCTTGCTGGTAATGATTGGTTGGGCTGAAACAGAGTGAGAAGAGACTAAATAGTGAGAATTCTGGCTGGATTAGGAGAGGCTAGAGCTCTTTAAGTATCTATGGTAGCTCCCAGATAAGTCTGTGTGCTGGAAGGCTGCAGATGGGACTTCAACACATTCACGTTAAACTCTAGTTGGTGTAGTAAGTGAATTCTGGCTTGAGTGTGTTGGAGACACTTTTGGTAAGTGCTGGCTTTGATGGGCCAGTCGTCCAGGTATGGGAAGACATGGATGTGCTGTTTTCTCAGATGAGCTGCGACTACTGTCGGGCATTTGGTCAATACTCTGGGAGCAGTGGTGACTCCAAAAGGTGGTACTTTGAATTGGTAATGATGACCCGCTATCACAAATCTGAGATATTTGCGATGAGCGGGGTGAATTGCAATGTGGAAATATGCATCTTTTAAGTCTAGAGTAGACATAAATTCCCCCTGCTGTAGACGTGGGAGTACTCGAAGCGTCACCATGTGGAAATGTTCTGAAAGTATGTAGTGGTTTAGTTCTCTGAGGTTTAGAATAGGTCTCAAGGATCCATCCTTTTTGGGGATTAGAAAATACAGGGAGTACACGCCTGATCCTTGATATTGTAACAGCTCAGGCTCCATGGCTTCTTTTAGCAAGAGAGACTGGGCTTCCTGTTTAAGGAAATGTAACTGTTCTAAGACATTTTGTGAAAACGAGGTGGAATGTTTGGAGGATTGGTGGTAACCTCCAGGCAATAACCATGTTGGATAATTCTTAACACCCATTTGTCTGTAGTTATGGATTGCCAAATGGGGAGGAATTGTAGAAGACGTCCCCCGAAAGGTGTTAAATGATCGGAGGCAAGGATAGGTATGTCATTGCTTGTTAGGGGAAGGGGAATTGCGTGGTGTGGAACGCTTGTCCCTACCTTTGCTATTGTTCCCTTTGTATCCTCCTCTAAAAAAGCCTATTGTGGAGGAAGATTGCTTGTTGCCTTTGTACGAGGCAGCATTGTTGTCTGAGGAGGAGGTCTTGGACCCCCACGGTAGAAGGAGCGACGAAAGGAGCCACAATTTGAAGGGCTCTCATTGATTTGGCTACCTCAGTGTCTTTCTTTATTTTTTACAAAGCCTGATCTACTTCGGGCCTGAAGATGCTTTTTATCAAATGAAGTATTTAAGATGGATTGTTGGACGGTTTAAAACCAGAAATCCTTAACCAAGCGTGGCTCCTGAGTGACACACTGGTGTTAATCTCTCAAGCTGAGGATTTCATCAGCATCTAAAGCACATCTAATGGAGGAATTGGAGTGCGCTATCCTTCCTGTACTAAATTCTGAGCTTTAGCTGTGTGCTCATCTAAGAGATATTGGAGCAATTGTTCCATTTCATCCTAATGTACCCTATCATACGAGGCTAATAGGGCCTGAGTGTTGGCAGTGCGCCAATGATTCGCTGCCTGGTTGTCTAATAAGTTTTACTCCTTATCCAGAGGGGTGGCATCCCCGGAGGTTTGTAAATCGGCCCTGTTCACGGGCTTAGGGACAACCAGAGAGTCTAGTGGTAACTGCCCCTTAATGAAGACCGGATCAAGTGGAGCAGGCTTATATTTTCCGTCTATCCTGGGAGTGAGAATACGAGCATGAACAGGGTCTTTGAATATATCATTGGTATGCCTCATCATACCTTTGAGCATAGGAAGAGTCTGACTAGATCTGTGTGTACTACTGAAAGTTTCAAACAAGAAATCTTCCTCTAGGGAGTCTTTTTATAATTGCACCCCGTGATATTCTGCAGCTCTAGCAAGTAATTCTAAATACCCTATATTTTAGGGAAAGGTCTGGGCCATTGAATAAGTACTGTAGTCTTTCGAGGGATCTACAGGTAAATGAGTATCTCCGTCATCATAATCAGGCTGTGGTAGTGGAGAGTTAGTTGGTGTGATAAGTAACTGTTCTAATGCTGGAGAAGGTGGTAAATGTGTAGGGGAACATGGTGGAGGAGGAGAAGGGTTAGTACCAATATTCTTCCCCTTTAAAGGAATCGTATAATGTATGTCCTCTGACTGAGGTTTGTGCTTCTGAGGCAGTTCAGTAAGAAGATGTCCTGTATCAGAATTAATGTAAAGTTCATTTTGTTTTGGGTCCAATCTGGGAGGTGGTACATCTGAAATTAGATCCTGCAGCTGTGAAGGAGCATTTTTCAGTTTCGGCACTGAGGACTTCGGTGCTGGGGTGGAATGACTTTTCGGCGTGGAAGATTGGGTTCTGAAGCCATTTTTGATTTTGGCGTCAAGGGTTTCGGCTCAGAAGCAGTCTTCTGCTTCGAGCTTATAGATTGAGGGTGGGTGCATGACTTTGGCCGACTCGATCCCGAGTTGAAAGGCTTAGCGATGTGGTTTGTTGCTGAGCGGGATGCGGGGCTTTAGAAACATCCTCTTGGTGCCGACCGTGGCCTGAAAGCGGAGGTGGACACAAAGCCTATTGTTTGGTCTGAATTGGAGTTTGGGGCAAGGAGTGTTCGGTACTCAAGGGACGTTGACCTTGCGGTATGTCGTCTTTCATCTTGGAATCCAATCCTGGAATAGATACGCGTTCTTCATGCTCCTCTCTGGCCCCTTGTGCATCAAATTCTTCCTGCTCTGATCCTTCACCAAAAATGTCTGGCGAGTATTCGATGTTCTGGCTTTGCATTTCACGACGTTGAGCCAGACGATCGTGGTGCGTTTTCTCCGATCGAAACGATCTGCACGTATCGCAGTCCAGTTCGTTGTACTCCCGAGATAAGCACAAGTTACACACTTCGTGAGGGTCGGTGCACGGATACTGTGCGTGGCACCGAGGACAACATTTGAATGGAGTCTGTTTCATCGACTGCGAGGTAGACAGACGCGGTTAGGCATGACAGCCTTCCACGAGTCTTTCAATCTAAATTTCTTCAACCGATACTACACGTGGAGAAGTGGTATACGCGTACAAAACCATACCGACGAGGGTAGAGTGGATTACGCACTCAGGGGAACCAAAAGAATGTTTTTGAACTGGAGTCCAGCAAAACACGTCCAAACCCGATGGCGGAAAAAAATTATCTGACAATGGAGTTGATGCCCATGCGAACTATCACTGAAAGGAGGTGTCACCTTACCTCGTGACTGGAAAGACTTCTTCAAAGAAAAACAACTTGCAAACATCCGGACCCAACACTAGATGGCAGGAGTATGCAAAGCATGTGATCTCCGGCTCACATGCCCCGAACACATTGTTACCCAGGGAAAGTTACTTGTTCTTCTGATGGATACTTCTAGTCGCAGATTTCTCAACTGTAGAATAGATGCAAAAACAGTACTTCCCAAGATAGAGATTCTGTGGTGTAGGCTCAGACCATAAAAGTCACATGACAAAACAGGGAAAGTGCCCGACTTATCCGACTTGGCAGTAGCGCTTCATGAACATGTGCACCGACGCCATAAATGCAGCCTGGTAGATGTCCAGGACAGACATTTTGCATGCCGACTCAGTGGTTAAATCCTTAGCCCTAGTGAAATGTACTCTTAGATTTTGTAGAGGCTGCTTTTTAGCCAATACACAGCAGATTTTAAGACAGAAATCTATCCACCTTGACAGTCTTTTGCTGCACTGCCTAAATTTTCTTTGCCACAGAGAAACCTGCAAAAAGTGGAGTGTCCACCCGTTGGTTTTTGCTGAGATCGATTTAACAGATTTAAATCTCTCTTTGGTTCCAGCTGAAGGATCATCTTCTCCTCTTTCGAGGGATGAGGTGGGGCAAAAAAACCAGAAGAGTGATGGACTGCCCAACATGCAAAGTAATCATGACTTCCGGGAAGAAGGCTGCCTGAGTCACCAGCTCAGTTTGTCTGCAAAAAAAGTGGAGTAGGGCAGTTACACCAACAAAGTCTGGAGTTTACTCAAGCTATGAGCTCAACGTTTGCGATAAGGACAGTCTAGAGAGTTAGAAGACCCAACAAGCAGCTGTACATCGACTTAAAGGAGGTGCACATGAGGAATGTCAGGACCAATTTTAGGTCTCACTGTGGCATCACACAGATTGGGGAGGGGACATTCATCTCAAACCTTTAATTAACATGTGATTTGAACAAGGGAGGTTGGTCTAGCAAATGTAAAATGGTTAAAAGAGCTGACATATAATCTTTAACAGTGCCCCATGGCAAGACTTGGCTGAACCAAAGGCACAATAAAATATCCAAGATTTTTGCTTGTAAGGGATCTGTATTGTGGACTCTATTTCAGGCTTTAAATCTGTCCCAGTGGATTTTGTAGAGGGGTGTCTGGCAGTAAGGACGACTTCCACAACCTCAAATGGTTGATGGAACAGTCAACAGCTGCCACTCATTCCTCACACAAGGAGTGGGTTGTGCAGGTTTGGATGGCTAATCATGCCCTGCTGCTGCAACAGACGATCCTCCTGAAGTGGTAACCGGATTGGAGGACAAATAATTATTCCCAGTCGTCCTGGGTACTGTACTCTCCTGGCCCAATCCAGAGCCACTAGGATGACTTGGGTCCGGTCATTCCTGATCTTCAGATCTCTGGGCAAAACTTGCCAGAGGGAGCTGGAAGAGGGCCAAAAATATGAAGTATGGCCTCTTTAAAGACCTCAAGTTGCCGCAGCATCGCCAATGCCCCAGGAATTCTGGGCAAATTGGGATAAATTGTGTAATCTCCTCCTCAAGCGTGGATTGAGAGCAAGATCAATTGGTAACTTGATGCACTCCCAACTACTCTTTCTATGAAGAGTGGCAGGATGGGGTGATGTCCTGCTTCGCCTTTTTGTTTTTCCTTTTTGACTTACCTGACAGTTTCAATTGCAAAAAGGACCTGTTCAGGGATCAGCCTAGAGAGCGAGAGCAGGTCTGCGCCTGTGAATTGGTGTGCGATCGAGACTTACACTAGGTTTCAATGCTTGGTGATGTATAACTTCGCTTTATGATCTCGGATACTTTGTGGTGCACGAGGGCACACACTTCACACGACCAGGAGTTGCACCCTGAGCCCAGACACCAAAGGCAGACCTCGTACAGGCCTGTCTCTGACTGAGGTTTCTGAAAGTCCCAGCGCCGCTTGAACCCTGAAATAGTAGATGGGAACATTGTTCCCTTGCAAACTGCATCTAACTTTTGAAAGGTGTAAAAAACCGACAAAAATGAGGGCGGAACACTGAATCCAAGTAGTAAGGTGTGGAAAGAAAAGGAAGTGATGTTGCTGCAGGGGGATGGTGCATATATGTGACTCTGCTCTGTCACTTATGGGACAGAGCAAAGCCAACGTGGAGTCGCACGCCGCAACTTAGCTGGAGCACTGTGGTGAAAAGTTGCATATCCCGTCTGTCATCCTGGATATCCATCAGAAAATACTGAATGCCACCGCCACTCAATACCCTGATAGAAAGCTCTGCTTATAGAAGAAATATTCTGTAAAATATTCTCCTCTTGTGGATTGTGTTAAATGCTAAGGAAGGGGTTAGATGTTCCTGCCTCTCCTCCTTCTCACTCATTTTCTCTATCAACCTTGTGTATTCACAAAAGGCATTTAGGAGTAGTAAAGTTAGGATTCCTAACTTTACTACTCCTAAATGGAGACAATATCCTAACTTTATGACTTTCGGTATTTACAAAAGGCAATTAGGAGTAGTAAAGTTAGGAATCCTACCTTTACTACTCCTAAATGCCTTAGTGAATACCATAAATCGTAAAGTTAGGATTTTGTCTCAGATTACTTTTGAGAATTGGGCCCTATATTTTTAAATAAATCTGTCTCTTCAGGTAAGGCATAATGTAAGGCATAATGTTTGACCCTAAAACAGAGACTGTGCTCAAGGGGATATATTATTAACTATTCGTATTGTACTGATTTAAAACACGTATCACTCCCCAGTCATTTCAACACTCTTTTTTGATAATATTTTACAGTGATTATGCTAAAAATTGCAGTTCATCAATAGCTGCTTCCTCACCAATATTTCCAATTAAATCTCCAAATGTATTTGCACATTCACAATAAATTCCAAGTCATCTACCACTTACTGTGGGATGATGCAATTAGGAAATAAAACAAACACTCTTTCTGGTGGACGGTATTAAGCCTTTGGAGTATCCACATGAAAGAGAGTTACCAATGGTTAAGTAACTTGTTCTTCTGATTAATACATTCAACAGCAAATTCTTCACATTTAGAATAGATACTAAAGCAGTAATTGCCAAAGGGTGAAGGCTCTGAGGATAAACCCAACAAGTGCTTCAGAACTGAGTAGGCAAAATGCCCCTCTCTGCGAAACTGGCTGTTGAGGTGCTAGTAGTGCTTTCTGAAGGTGTGCACGGAAGACCATTGTGCAGCTTGACACATATTAAGGATAGGAAATCCTCTTACTAATGCTGTTGCAGTGGCTTTAGACCTGGTGGAATGGGCTAGTAGACGCCTTTGGGTTGACGATTGGGGGGAAGTGTCCATTATGGGCAAGTAAAATATGCCTTAATACAGAGGACCACTGACCTTGATAGACTTCTTTTCTGTACCACATTCCCCTTTTGACAGTGCCAAACCCAACTGAGAGCTGGTCATCAACACAGTAATCCTTTGTGCATTCAATATAAAATCTCTCTTGGTAACAAAGCGACGGAGCCTCTCCTCTTTTGAAGGATGTGGGGGTAGTAAAAACCCTTGAAGAGTAATGGACTGACACACATAGAAAGGCAAAGTCATGTTAGGGCCATCTGTGCCAATTTATCCGCAAAGTCTATGGGCTCGCAACACCTATAGTTGACTGAAACGGCACACAAGTTACTGAGATAAGAAACACTATATTAGTTGTAAAAAGTGCCAGGGAACCACTATTCACAAGCTTGAACGGTGCACCAGTAAGAAAAGTGAGGACTGAGTTACGGTCCTCCTGAGGAACGATGAAGGGTCTTGGAAAACGTGCGTCAAACCTTCAGTACTGGCATCACAACTGGTAATTTGAAGAGGGAAGTGTAATCAGACAAACAAAATGGTTGAAAGGGCTGCCATGCACCCTTTAACTGTGCCCACTGTAAAGTGTTCCTGGGCCAAAGGCAACACAAACAAGAAAACATCTGACATCCTGGCCTGCAGGGGATGAAGATAACGTTCACTACACTAGTGTGATGTATTCCTATAGGTTCTGTATCGATCCCCCTATTCCTGACCCTATTCTGGTTAGCAAACTAACAAGTTAACTAGCAGTCAGCCCATGAGGCAGAAAACCCCCATGATGCAGGAACCGTTATCTGATAAAGCCACACTACGGCACAGGAACGTGTTATCTGATTAGGTCATAACGCTTGCCATCTAATTAGACAAGCGATATTCCTCCAGCCCCTGATAAGGCATACGGAGTTCTCATAACAAATCAAACCTATGACAACCTGGGAAAAACCCTGCGGCCATTGTTTTGATTTCACCGAGAACTTCAGCAAAAGAATGTGCTAACGACCTTGTCGTATGACATCCTTATTGACGTATCTATGTCCATCCTTACGTCAATCTCGGCACCTTAAAGGTATAAATATTACCGATATTGCCCTATGCAAACACACGCGGTGGTGACGAGAACGGAGCAGCCAGACTTGCCGAAGCCCAGAGCAGAGCAGACCCCGCTGGCGCAGCCCCGCCTTCCTGACGCGCTGAGACCAAGACGCGCTGCTTTCTCCTGCCGAGAAATCCAGCACCGGCGTTTCCGGGTAGCCCTCGCAGGCGGCCTGGAATATCGAGACCAGAGACGAGAGATACCATCCCTCATCCATCCTAGATTCCAGGTACAGAACTGAATAACCCCTCGCAGAGAATTCTTTAGTCAGTCACTTGGCAAAAACAAACTTAACTTAAACTGTAACTTTCTATTCCCGCCCACGTATTAGGCTTAGGTCAGGTACACGGGGTAGGCGTATTTAGAAACACCAGTTGAGTACGTTTAGTCAAATGTATATGTGTATGTAATATATTTTATTCATTTTAAAACATCATATGGCTTAGAAACCATATCAATGTTTTTACAGTATTATTTTATACTTCTGCTTCTAATGTATGCACTTTACTTAACTATAAGTATTGCAATAATATCGATCCATTTCTCTTGTATGAGAAAAGAGACTGATCAATAAATAACATCTTTTTATTGAACACGCCCGTCTCTTCCTTTTCTCTACAATCTGATGAGACTAAGAATGCACGTACTGACTGAGTAAAATAAATTGCCTTTTGTTCACACGACTCTCGAGATACACTCTTGATTAGGGGAGAGCAAAGTTGTCATGTTCTATGGTTGTCAGAAACTAAATCCCTTCTTGTCTAATCAGGGAAGTTAATTCCTTCCTGAACATTCGAGAAAGTTTCTAGTGAACTCTGAGCTAGCTGGCAAACCCAAAACTTTAAGTCTAATATCGACAGTAGTAGACCTAGTTAACGTCTGGTCTAGGCCTATACTATTGAAGGTATTATTCCAATGCGCAGAGCCTATTGGGATAATAGGAACTACACTACATGGCGCCCAACGCGTTTGGAAAGGGCGATAAAACTAACGTAAGACATTTAGAGTAACTCAGTCGTGCTTTCTCACTCAGACCCCTTTCTCCCATAATACTCCAAAGACGTCTGGAGTGGGTAAAAGGTAATATCCGCCAAACCTCGCAGGAGGAAACTCCTATGTATGGTACTTGGTTTAGTCAACGTTGAAGGATACACTGTTCCAAAATACTGTGCATCTAATCTTTGTTTCCATAAGAAACCTGATCTGCAAACAAAAAGAATAACCTCCCTGTCGGTAAAATGGTAGACAGTGATGAGGAAAGAGAGGCAGTTAGATTAGCAACTGACCTCGCAGCAGCTGATGCTGCTATACAAGATGCAGACCAGGATATAATACTCATCCCGGTCATCAAAAGAAAATCTATAACTTTAAAACTTATAGAAAATGGACTGACACCTAGAGGTGGTACAGTCATATTCGTAATTGAGGCACACGAATATCGGCAGACAGAGGTATACTATTCATGGATACATTTTCCAGCAGCAAATGCTGTAACAAAGTACTTCCACTATTACAAAATAGAGGAACCTCCTGAAACGTACACTCCTTTCGAGGAGGTGGAAGTACCACTCAAATTTCAAGAGCACCTGCTCTTATTTGATGGCGCCCTAAAACATAATAATCACATCACCAGGCTCGGTCCTTTAGGTAGACCAGGAGCAACGTGGCCGGTCCTAGCCGGATACACACCACATCCAGACATCGACGGGATGTCTGCAGCAAACATTTTAACACAGCTAAAACAATTAATAAAAATACATAGACAATTAGTCCAATATGTGATGCGGACTTCTACAATTCAACCAGCAATTAAAATTCCACAGCTGACCCCGCACCAGGGGAACACAAATAAAATTACACCACAGAACATACAGTCCTGCCTAGGTAAAGTACCGGCTAAACGGGAACAAATACCATTCTGGTTGGCACAGAAAATCACCCAAATAGAGGCGGTGTTTCCTGACACCACCCTGTTAGAAAAACACAGGATTCTGACTATCTGTCTTCCAATGGGAATCGCACCACACATTGAGGACTGTGACACTTGGGGTACAGTCTTTGCTTCCATCTACACAAAAACGCACGGTGTTCCATCCATTTCGGTAATACCAGATGTGCTAAAACAAATTCAAGATGAATATGGTCCAGAACCCGCTTTAACTCTTGGTATGAAATTACTAAAAGACTTCAAGCAGGTCTCGGCTATATTATTAGCCAACATAAAGGGAGAAGCAGCAAACGTGGCGATCCGCCAGAGGTTAAAGGAGACAGATATAGCAGACCAACCAGCTGAAATTGCCAGAATCATAGAAAAATCCTATGAGGAACTAGGTAGAGATAGTTTAGGTGGAATACCAGTAAAACCACAACTGATTGTAAGTCCTGAAAAAATATTTTTTAATAATAATTCAACATCACAGAAAAAGAGCTGGGATGGAAACAAACAATCCAATCCTAAAGAAAAGAAATTCCAGTCCAGAGGAAGGTCTCCTAGGCGAAGAGAAAAATCTCCGAACCAAAGACACAGGTCACCCCAGAGTGACCCCTCTGGGAAAAGATATAACCTTAGAAATAGGGATAATATAAAAAAGCCTGATAGATATCAAGACATTGATACACGTCCCTCTCAATCTTTTCAGACTTCCTCGCAGAAATCGGAAAGAAGAGGACGATCAGAACAAAGAGAAGAGCACGCCAAGTCCAAAGACAAGGAACCTGCTCAGCTAAAAAAGAAATTACAATTTCCAAAAAAGAAGGTAGCCAGTATCAAGGTAGTTAACAATGCCGAGAATACTGAGGACACAACTGAAAGACGGAGAATGGGCTCAGACAATGCTAGACAGCGCAGCAGAAGTGAGCATAGTTCGCAAAGTCCTTATGAATCATCTGGAGACAGTGGACACGAATGAATATCTTCAAGTGGAAACCGCAGACACCAGAGTTAGCAAACCTCACAAAATATATGAAATAACATTACGTATAGAGGGGGATAAGACTAGAAAAATAAGGGGACTATTTTGGGATAATCTCTCCAAGGGCTATGACATCCTTCTAGCTGAAAAAGACTGGCCACCAGAGTTTGTCAGGGAGTGCCCTCATGGCGAAGAAATAATTATGCCTGCCTTCTCAAATCACATCCCAATTCATAAAAAATACACACTTGCTAGAAAGTGGGCAGTAGCTCTAGCTCCTGCTTTATATAAAAATCACGTAGGATGGGATGAGGACTCTCTTCCTCACAAAATCCAGTTAAAATCACAACCTACTGCACAAAGGCAGTACCCAATTAAGCAAGAAGCTAAAAAACAGGTAAAAGAAATACTAGATCAGCTAGAATACCAGGGGGTGATTGAAACTTGCACCTCACAAATGAACAACCCTTTGTTTCCGGTCTCCAAACCAGACAATTCATACCGTCTAGTTTTGGATTACCGACACCTTAACTCATGTTGCAAAACTTTTGCAGTGCAAAACTCGCATAGTGCTGCACTAATGAATAACATAGTGCGCAAAAAATACAAAACAACCTTAGACATCTCTAATGGATTCTTTTGTCAAAACATAGCACCAGAGAGCAGATATTTGTCTGCGTTCTCAATAAATGGCACTCAAAAGCAATTCTGTCGGTTAGCCCAGGGGTACAAGAACAGCCCGGGAGTATTCTCAGTGAGAGTAACAGAATTACTACAAATATATGACGACGAAGCATTATCGTATGTCGACGACATATACTTAACAGATGATGACTTGGAGACTCACTTGAAGAGAGTGAACACCATAATACTTGGGTTCGCAGCAGAGGGTTACAAATTCAACTTTAAAAAATCCAGAATTGCCCATCTGACAGTCCTATTCGTAGGATATGAATAATCAAGTGAAGGCAAAAGCCTGGCTGACAATTTTCTAGAAAAATGTGCCGTACTCCAAGCACCTAGAACACTAAAAAACCTACAGTAAATTCTAGGCTTCCTAAATTTCGGAAGAACATACATTGCAAATTACGCAGAAAGGGTCAAACCCCTTTATGATCTAATTAAACCAGATTTTAAAAGAACCAATTGGACTCAAATACACACAGAAATTTTGAGATCCTTACAAACAGACATGCTAATTAAAACAAAATTAGAAACACGTGATAACACACGCAATCTTGTGATTCGAGTCATCCCAGGAAGATGCGGATTCACATACCTGACCTCTAATGAGGGAGATAAGGTACCAATTGCATTCAAATCACACTTGTACACTAAGGCTGAAATGAAATTTAGCCCAAAGGAAAAAATTCTTACCGCAACACAGACAGCTATAGCAAAAGAACGAGCCCTGGCACAAGGTAAACGAATAATAATCGTGACACCGATACCAGCCCTAGAGGCTGTAACAAAAGCAAGCATTCCAAATGCTAAAGCTCTCCATCCGAGATGGATACAATGGGCTAATTCTCTTGCTGCAACAGACGTGGCGTACGAATTTGATCCTTACTTAAAAACACAAGAATTTCTCCAATATGAATTTGAATGTCCTCCGCCGACCGAAATTCTGCCTCTAGAACACTACGTCTGTATAATATATACAGACGGATCAGCACAACCCGCAGTGGGGGGTAAGCAAGCTTACAGTGCTGCGTGCGCGATCGTTAAAGGTCGCTGGCACGAAGGAAAATTTAAACCAGCAATCACTAAAACATAATCTTTAGGAGATTGTACAGCTCAGCGAGCTGAACTACTGGCGTTCAAGATGGCGCTTGAAAATACCGATCGAGAATTCCCCACACTCATAGTGTGCGATTCGTATTATTGCGTTCAGTCTTACAATGAATACTTGCAGATCTGGCTTCAGAATGGTTTCAAGGATGCGAAAGGTGGCACAATCAAGCATAAAATGCTCTGGGAACAAGTAGTTCTTTTACAAAAAGAACTACCAAAGACTCACGTGATACATACGCTGAGTCATCAACGTGATGGCGTTCACGTTGCAGGGAATTCATTGGCTGATGAGGCCGCGAAGGCAGCTGTGCAAACGGCTTCCGTAGCTGCCATCACCCGGTCAAAAACAAAAATAGACAGCGAAATATTACAAGCTGTCAGCGCTACAGAAAATGATTCGATAGAAACACTCCCGAAAGGCTTTCCTGTAAAATACGCATACATAACTGATACAAACAATGTTCCTTTTGCTCGAATCCCTGGAGTGGGGGATAGGGCAATTCCAAACATGGAACATAGGTTAGGACTTATAATAGCGGCACACGAAGGGCTTGCTTCTATACATGCTGGCGTCTCAGCCACAGTATCATTATTAAAACAGAGATACTGGTGGCCACAAATGAGAAGACAAACAAGGAATTATGTTTTAGAATGTGAAATATGTCAAAGAATGAAAGTATCAACGGTGAGACGTCCAGCGCAGACGCCCCTTCTAATCTCGGATAAACCATTAGCCTGTGTTTACCTAGACCACTGTGGTCCCTTACAAAGGGATGGTAACTATAAATATATCTTGGTTGCAGTGGACTCATGTACGAGATTCATATGGATGTGGCCCCAGCGAACGGCTGACGCCAGAACTGTTATAAAAGATTTGCGAGTCTTTATCGGCACATACGCAATTGGCATGCTGCATTCAGACCACGGTCCTGCTTTTAGCTCTCGGGCTTATAAGGAGGCCATGGTCAGCATGGGCGTGGCATTGCGGTACTCTTGTCCATTTCACCCTGAGGGGAACGGAATTGTTGAAAGAAAAAACCGTGACATAAAGCAATCTATAACGGCAAAGGTATTAGGTTCGGGAGCTGGGTGGGTCAAACATCTAATAAGTGTCCAACGTAGTCTAAATAACTTGCCAAGAAATTCTCTGAAGGGATTCAGTCCGTACGAATTATTATTTGGAACTAGGATGTTAATCTCTGACCTTGATAGTCAGACTTCAGTGGTGAAGGAAAAAAGCTTTGATATCAAAGAGCGTTTGGCTATTTTACAGGACTTAAATGAAACAAGAAAAGACCTGAGCAACATAAAGTTGAAACAACAGCCAACAACCACTGAAGAACCACCACCTGTCCCAGCAAGACCTGTCTGGATTCCAAAAGTCGGGGATCTAGTCAGAGAAAAGATCGCGGTAAAGAAGGAATTTGGGCCTTCTTACAGAAAAGCAGTTCCTGTCTTGTCTATCAACGGGACAAGATCAGTTGTACTACCGCCGCTTGCTGGTAAAAAGGAGAACAGAGTTGTATCCATCGACCTGGTAAAACCACAATCATGTGGCCGATAACAAATAGTAGGCCAAGTGGACTCCCAATAAGTAGCAGAACACCAAGGTTTGCTACAAGTACAGAGGTCCTAACAAAGAGGCTCATCACATTCGAAACGCCTACAGAAGAACAACAAGTACTATGCAACAATGCAATGGAACTTAGACCTCTGAAAACCCAAATAAAAACATTTAGCAGAGACACACCAATCTATAATGAAGTACCAAGTGAAAATGCAAGAAACAGAAATCCTGAACCAATTGGAACAATTGACAGAACTGCATCCGGCTACTTCATAAACTTCGATGATTCCTCTGAAGACTTCAGTGAATCAAAGACACAGCCATCATCAAAAACCTTTAAAGATAAAGCTAAAGAACTTTTGAAACAACTGAAAGAAACATATCTGATTTCCCCATGGATTGAATTTTGGGTGGGTTTTGGTGCATTTATCCTCATACTTTGGCTCATCATGATACTAACATTGGGACGCTTCATTGAGGGAAAATATGCTAAAATGGACACAGCAAGTCAGAATATCAACTTGATCCTCAAACCACACACATCTTCACACGTCGAGAAAAGAGAACTTTCTTCAGCCAACTTCACAGCCAATCCTATACCGGGTGGGGTAGCATGGGACAACACTGATTACGAAATTTATGGTCCGGTTGAAATCCTGAAATATCCACACCAAATTAAGATCTCATTGAGTGACTTTGTAAAACCAAGCTCATTTGCTGATGATTGGGACTTCGAAAGCATTAATAATATGATGTCTGACTTAGTAATGTCTGCTAAATTTACCAAACATGATTATTTGCAGGGTTCTACAAATTATGATAGTATGTACTGTTATAACCACTATGGTAACCATTTCCTACATAGATCTGCACAACCTAGAAAAGTTTTAAATTATAATCAATGGGAACATTGTGCAACCCCTCCAAAAGGAAGCTCAAGAACCGTTTACGACAAATATTCATACTTTTCAGGTTTTAACATAAGTAATGCTGAAACATTTTATTTCAAATTGTCAAATAAGACAGGGACAAAGACCATGATAACCAACACAAAATTGATATATTCAGACTCATTCTTTGAACAAATGAATACTTTTGGTTTTGATTATTGGGATAAAAATGTTGAATTGAAAAGTGTTTGGGGCACAAAAGAATGGCAAGTACATGGTATAGAATCTTTGTTTAGAGCCTGCATGATCCCAGAACAAATTATATTTTTAAATGATACTGTTCAACAAACTACCTGTCTTGGCCTAGCCAAAATTAAAGACTTAAATAAACCGTCTATTCCAAAGCCAACAATGAACAGCAATACATCTACAGATGAGGAGATAGACGTAAATTATGTATTAAACCAAAACAGAACACATCCAGATTGGAAACAGTGGTTGATCTGGCCCACAGATACTAATAACTGTCAAGACAGATTCCTGAACAAAACACAGGGGTTCAAAATGACCAGGCCAGACCCTAGATATCCTCAAAGACAACACCCAGGGATAATAACCACCTACAGTGTGGGCAAATTATGCCTTCAATGGCTACAAACTTCCACACTGGCAGAAATTAAGCAACACCTAACTTTACTTACTGATGGTGCTGACTTGCGTGATTTCACTATGGGACCACGCAAACAGCGTCAAAAGCGTTTCATAGCAGCCTCTGTATATGCAGCATACAATGAGGCCTGGAAGGTTACTCAAATTGAAACAGCAGAGAGAATACGGGAAATTGACCGTATTAATTTGGAAAAATCACTTTCTGTAGTGGACAATGGGTTAATGACTCTGTCCTCCAGAATTTTTTCTTTGGACAGCATTGTGTCTTCAGCAATCGACATATTATCGCAAGACTTGCTGTTATTACAACACGGTCAGTCACAATTGCGTTCTATTGTACAGCTTGGCTGGACGTTACAAAATCTGCGTTCAGGCTATGTGCCTTGGCGTTTAATCAACACAACGTCACTATTCTATATCTTTAACCTTACTGATAGACAAATCAGTATGGCCCAAAAGGGAGCTGATTATACAATCCTGAGCATTGAGAAACTTGAGAGATTACCAGTGACAATGTCAGAACGACCTGTCAGTGAATGGATAATACATGGGATAATAAATATTCCAATATCAACCTTCAGGTTTCAATACTGCCAAAAATATATACAGGCTGGCATGTACGAAAAATTGGGAAAAGGGTACATAAAAACAACATGGAACCTGCCCTATTCACATGCATGTGTCAGTAATAAAGGACAGAAAGTGTTTCTTAGTGGCAATAATTGTGCAATGTCACTAAGCGGTACACTTCTGTGTAACGGAATTAGTTTGCATGGAGCCTGTGAAGGGAACTCAAATAACCTTTCATGTCACCAGCAAGGCGCACCTGCAACAGAGATAGAACCATTCTTTCAAAGACTCTATAATGGGAGTAACATTCTAATTGTAGATCGCAGATGTTGTCGTCTTATGCCCGGGACTCCTTATCTCGTAACTACGACTGCGAAGGTCAAGTGCTGTGGACACTCATTGTTCCCCAGCTCCTTCCAGACAGGGAGGCAAGGGCATGGCCCAACTTGAAAATTACTTCTATTCGAATAGATACTTTAAGCAGAATGAAAACAGTGCTTCTTCAGACGCCGACCAGGCTCACGTCATCAAAAGAAACGTATGTTCTACAAGTCGCAAGGACGACTGCAGAGATACATTCATTGTTATCAACTAATTCCCCCATACATTTTGCAGAAATCCTGAATGAAATCTTAAATATTTCTGATACCAGTGGGGTCTCACAAGTATTTAAGACAGTATTTTCGATGGCATTAACACCATTCAAAGCCATACTGGGTATTTTTCCAGATTTCGTCCACTCGATTTTTGGCGGACTTCCCCTCATTTTAGGACTGATTGCAGGAATCCTATTCCTAGTCCTTATATTTCGTTATGGCAAACCATGTCACAGACAGAACACCTGCGACAAGGGAAGAAACAATCCTAGCCATTGGATACCGGGACCGGATATCAAAAATCCTGGGACTATCCCGGCTTAGAGACCTGAACATGACTTGGTTTCTATCATTTCGACCAATGTGGCAACGATGTGTTTTACCTGTATTAAGGTGCCTGCTATGCGGAGAAGAATGCGTGTTAGACACCTGTCTGACGCTACAATCGGATGCGCCAATGGATGCAGAAACATTGTTGAGTCCAATCAAGGCTCACGCTTTGTGCTGCCCTCAAAGGCTACCAATCCTGATGACGGCATTCGTGGAAGCTTCACCACTACGATTAAGGGGTAGTGAAGTTCAAGATGAAAGCAGCATCGATCAGGTACGACCTTCTGTCAGCAATCCAAATCAGAATGTCAATGGAGACAATCATGCGCACGAATGCATGGTTACACCTATTTCCGAGTTAGTGGAACTTTCCCAGGAAGCTGTTGACAGCTTTTTCGAAAGCCTAAATGATATGATGTTCTCACCAGAGCAGAAATAGAGACTTTTGAGCAAGCTCGCACACGGCGTTCCCTGAATTTGGCCTTCAACTTTAATAATAAAGTCACATGAACATTTTTCCTCCAGTTCACGGACAGCAACTTTTGCAGCAGCCCCATAATATTTTTGCATATTTTTCGGGACACTTATCTTCTGCTTAAAGTAAGAAACTATTCTTAGAGAACTAAAATTTCTATTTTTTAGATACTTTATAGACATTAGCTGCCCGCTGGGAAGTTCATTATTATTATATTCTGTGATGAAATGGTCTCGAACTTTTTTTCTGTATTAAGAGCCATTTCATGTGTAATTTTCATATACAAAATAGCAATAATGTATACAAATGCGTGATTACTTTAGCATTATTCTACAGCTTGAGTGCATACTATACATATGACTGCATTTTTTCCGTATATTTGATAATTTCAAAATGCATTTATGTATTTTGGGGTGGTAAGGTGTACACAATACTCTATAGTATGTTTTACTATGCATAGATTAGTAAATATGACCATAGTTAGCGTGGAGTGGGTGTGATGTATTCCTATAGGTTCTGTATCGATCCCCCTATTCCGGACCCTATTCTGGTTAGCAAACTAACAAGTTAACTAGCAGTCAGCCCATGAGGCAGAAAACCCCCATGGTGCAGGAACCGTTATCTGATAAAGCCACACTACGGCACAGGAACGTGTTATCTGATTAGGTCATAACGCTTGCCATCTAATTAGACAAGCGATATTCCTCCAGCCCCTGATAAGGCATACGGAGTTCTCATAACAAATCAAACCTATGACAACCTGGGAAAAACCCTGCGGCCATTGTTTTGATTTCACCGAGAACTTCAGCAAAAGAATGTGCTAACGACCTTGTCGTATGACATCCTTATTGACGTATCTATGTCCATCCTTACGTCAATCTCGGCACCTTAAAGGTATAAATATTACCGATATTGCCCTATGCAAACACACGCGGTGGTGACGAGAACGGAGCAGCCAGACTTGCCGAAGCCCAGAGCAGAGCAGACCCCGCTGGCGCAGCCCCGCCTTCCTGACGCGCTGAGACCAAGACGCGCTGCTTTCTCCTGCCAAGAAATCCAGCACCGGCGTTTCCGGGTAGCCCTCGCAGGCGGCCTGGAATATCGAGACCAGAGACGAGAGATACCATCCCTCATCCATCCTAGATTCCAGGTACAGAACTGAATAACCCCTCGCAGAGAATTCTTTAGTCAGTCACTTGGCAAAAACAAACTTAACTTAAACTGTAACTTTCTATTCCCGCCCACGTATTAGGCTTAGGTCAGGTACACGGGGTAGGCGTATTTAGAAACACCAGTTGAGTACGTTTAGTCAAATGTATATGTGTATGTAATATATTTTATTCATTTTAAAACATCATATGGCTTAGAAACCATATCAATGTTTTTACAGTATTATTTTATACTTCTGCTTCTAATGTATGCACTTTACTTAACTATAAGTATTGCAATAATATCGATCCATTTCTCTTGTATGAGAAAAGAGACTGATCAATAAATAACATCTTTTTATTGAACACGCCCGTCTCTTCCTTTTCTCTACAATCTGATGAGACTAAGAATGCACGTACTGACTGAGTAAAATAAATTGCCTTTTGTTCACACGACTCTCAAGATACACTCTTGATTAGGGGAGAGCAAAATTGTCATGTTCTATGGTTGTCAGAAACTAAATCCCTTCTTGTCTAATCAGGGAAGTTAATTCCTTCCTGAACATTCGAGAAAGTTTCTAGTGAACTCTGAGCTAGCTGGCAAACCCAAAACTTTAAGTCTAATATCGACAGTAGTAGACCTAGTTAACGTCTGGTCTAGGCCTATACTATTGAAGGTATTATTC
The DNA here is from genome assembly GCF_964261635.1 of Lissotriton helveticus. Classification (NCBI taxonomy): domain Eukaryota; kingdom Metazoa; phylum Chordata; class Amphibia; order Caudata; family Salamandridae; genus Lissotriton; species Lissotriton helveticus. The sequence continues at coordinate 1,468,439,141 of NC_136067.1, forward strand.
CAATGCGCAGAGCCTATTGGGATAATAGGAACTACACTACACTAGGCCACAAACATTTTCCAGTGTAAGTAATATATATTTGGTAAAAGGACTACTGGCTGCAAGGATTACCTCCATCACTTCAGACAACATCTTAGTTGTTGCTGCCCAATCCCAACATATGGAGGTGTAGACTGTGGAGATTCGGGTTCAGGACCTTGCCTTGCAGCTGGAACAGGGGTTCCTCCTTAAGGGGTAGCTGAATCACAGGGCACATGTTCAGATTCAAGAGATCAGGGTACCACATTTTTCTGGCCCAATTAGAGGAAATCAAAATTACTTTGGCTTGGTCCATCATGACCGTCAAAACTCAAGGCAGGTAACGCAGCAGAAGAAATGCAGCCTTGTGTTCCATTGTAGGCAGAATGCATCCACTAGAAACCTTTGTGGATAAACCTCTAGCGCTCACTAATATCAAAGCTGCACACTGGCAAAAAAGTCCATTCAGGGCATGCCCAACAAGTTGAAGAAGACCTAAACTACACCACCCCGGGATGAAGATGGCATTCAACATTTTCCAGCTGAGGCCTGCTTGATTCGTCTGCTCAGGCGTTCACCTTGCAAGGTGACTGGCAATCAGAAAGAGGCAGAGCCTTAAGGAACAAGATACAGGACCCTATGTGCCACTGCTTGTTACAATACCAAATAGGGGTTGAGAATCCGTGAGGCCCTCAATCAGACTTCCCTTGATGATCAGTAAAAAGGCTTTCAGGGCCAGTCAGATGCTCCACCAGATTGATGTAGAGCTGCTTGGCACACCACTGAGAACCACAGATCTCAATCCAGAAACAATCAAGCTGCCTGAACTATGAGCTCTGGGTGATACAGAGAGCGCAGCCTGCAACAAGAAAGGTTGTTGTCCACCTTTCACCACGCAAAGTCCTGGGGTGCTCTCTCCAAGATACAAATGGTGTCGGACAGACTGCCTTGGTACTGTGTCCACTCTAAAAGGAAGTTCCATTGTAGGGCTTGCATGTGCTGCCTAGCACGTGGGATGAGGTGGATACAAAAACGCTAACAGCCCAAGAAGGCTCAGAAACATCCTCTGCAAGACTTGGGACTGACCTCAAAACATCAGGTTCACATCCTGAATGTCCTAGACTCCCTGAGGAGGTAGAAAAGTCTGGAACGCCACAGTATCAAGGATGACCCCAATTAGGGAAATCCTCTTTGTAGATGTGGGAAGAAACAGTAGGGTGACTGTTGTCTGAAAGTGGAACCTGTTTGACTGCAGTGACCCCACCATGAGCAACTAGTCATCGAGGTACAAGAATACGAGTATCTTAAACCTACAAAAAACCTTTGTAAACACCCGAGAAGAAAAAATGAGGCCAAAAGGTAGAATAGTCAATTGGAAGTCGTCTGATCCCATCATGAATCGTAGGAAGCATCTGAAGCACTGAAAGAAAAGTACATCAAAATATGCAAGCTACAATTCTCAAGGACACCATCCAGTCCTCTGAGTGCAGAGTAGGAAGAACCTGATGAAGAGTGAACATTTTTAATTTGTCTTTCCGTAAGAAGGCATTAAGGGACTTAAGGTCCAGAATGGATCCAAGTGCCCCATTCTTCTAGGGCACGAGGAACTAGCAAGAGTAAAACACCTCAACTTTTTATAAGTTCGGCTTTCCCTCAAGGACTCCATTGGCTAAGAATAAATGTAACTCATGCCCAGGAATGGAAGCATGGTCTGTGAAAACTGGAGAAGAATGATTAAGCTACTTACCCAGTAAGAATCAGTTCTTGTCATGTAGAGCTGTAGATTCATATGCTTTGCAGACTCCAGCCTTTTAGTGTTGGGTCAGGATGTTCGCAAGTTGTTTTTATTCAAAGTCATGAGGTAAGGTGAGGACTCCTTTTGGTGATAGTGCGCATGGGCATCGACTCCATTGCTAGATTGTTTTCCCACAAGAGGGCGAGAATGGAGTAAGTGTAGTATAGAGATGTCCATGCGTATGTAATGTAAGTGGTGCAAGACTGCAACAACTACAGGTGCCCAGGGAGGTGGGAGGGTGTATGTGAATCTACAGCTCTACATGGCAAGAATATATGCTTTACTGGGTAAGTAGCATAATCAGTTTGACGCATGTGGGCTGTATATGTACATGCTTTGCATAGACTATATAGCAGTATTCTCTCAAGGCAGTGGCTAACTAGTAGATGTTTGCTGCTGTCTGCAAATGTGTTTTTAGCACTGCTTGCCCTACATTGGCTTGTTGATGTGCTAACACATCCACACAGTAATGTTTGGAAAAAGTGTGTGTTGTGGCCCATGATGCTGCTTTACATGTCAGCTATTGGGATTTTACCTAAAAACGCCTTAGACGCTCCTAGTTTAAGAGTGGGATGCACTCTAGGAGGTATAGACAAAGTTCATTTAGCTTTAGTGTAGCAGGTTTGAATGCATTTAACAATCCATCTTGCAATACCAGATTTAGAGATGGGATTGCCTTTCTGAGGTGTAGCAAATGCAACAAACAAATGTTTTGCAAAATTGCTTTGTTTTTTCAATGTAGTACAATAACATTCTTCTGACATCAAGAGTATGAAGAGATTTTTCTGCCACAGAATCAGAAAGATCACAGGCAGCTCAACTGATTGATTGATATGAAAAGCAGAAACCACTTTGGGAAGGAATTTTGGGTTGGTGCGAAGAAGTACTCAGTCTTTCTGAAGTTGAAAGAAGGTTTCTTCTAAGGTTAAAGCCTGCAGCTCACCAACTCTCCTCAATGAAGGGATCGCAATGAGGAAGGCCACTTTTCATGAAAGAAACTGTAGGGGACAGTTGTGTAATGGCTCAACAGGTGGACCCGTGAGCTGTGTAAGCACAATTTTCAGATTCCAAACTGGTGCTGGAGGTATTCTGGGTGGTATAACTCTCTTAAGGCCCTCCATAAAGGCTTTAATTACTGGAACCTTCAACAAGGATAGATGATGTCTTTTCTGTAAATATGGAACTACTGCTGCAAGATGCAGTCGAAGGGAAGTGTAGGTTAGACCAGCACGCTGTAAATGCAGAAGGTAACAAATGATATTTTGAGTGGATGCATCTAGTGGATCAATATTGTTATTAGTACAATATAGAACACATATTTTCCATTTAGCTGCATAGCATGCTCTGGTAGTAGGATTTTTGCTTCTTTAAGAATGGTCATAAATTCTGGAGGCAAGTTAAGATAACCAAACTCTATGACTTCAGGAGCCAAAACGCTAGATTGATCTCCTTGGGGCTTGGGTGTCTGACTTCTCCATGGCCCTGCGTGAGAAAGCTGGAATTGAGGTGCAGCTTTTGATGTGGACCTACTGACAGTTCAAAGAGTGTCGTTAACCATGGCTGACGGGCCCAAGTGGGAGCAACAAGAATCAGTGTGAGGGATGTTTGCCTGAGCTTCCGAACCAGAAATGGAAGGAGAGAGAGAGTGAGGCGAAAAACTGTAGGCAAATATCCCTGACCAATTCATCCATAGGGCATTTCCTTTGGACATTTTGAGTTGTCCACTGTGGCAAACCGATCTATTTGTGTGAATCCCCATTCTTGAAAGCATGGAAGGAGAACCTGGAGATGAAGTTCCCACTCGTGTATTTGTTGCCGCCTTCTGCTTAGGAGGTTGGCAATCTGATGGTCCACTCCTGGGAGGTGCTCTGCCAGAAGATGGACTCTGTGATGAATTGCCCGACGTCAAATTACCTGAGGGAGGCGTAAAAGTTAAAGAGAATGTGTCTCCCCTTGTTTTTGTACATAGTACATTGCTGTCGGTGCGGACTAGGACAACTTTCCTGATGAGGTGAGACTGAAAATCTTTCTGTGCAAGATATACAGCTAGAAGCTCTAGATAGTTGATGTGCAGAGCTTTGTATTTGTTATCTCATAGACCTTGAATTGTCAAGTTGTGAAGATGGGCTACCCGACCTGTGAGGGATGCGTCTTCTGTTAGCACGATCTGTGGAACCCGGTCGATGAAGGGCTGCCCTTTTGATAAGTTTGGTGTGTTCGACCACTGCAGAGCGTGATGGGTGCAGCTGTCTACAACACTAGATCTGTTAATTGACCCAGCGACAGATTCCACTGGCGTGCTAAGCATTCCTGGAGAGCAACCTTGCATGAGGCACTATTGTGATGCATGATGCCATCATTCCTAGCAGTTGCATGAACGTTCTGACTGCTAAGTATTGATGGTTTGAAACTGTAGTAGCAGAGTTTGAATATTTAGAATTATGGCTGCATTGGGAGAATCTAGAGCTGTGGAAGTGTTTAGAGTCGCTCCCAGATAAGACTGCATTTGTGAAGGGTGAAGGAGAGACTTTTGAGCATTGGCTCTGAAACCCAATCAGTCAAGTAGGTGTAATGTAGTCTGAGTGTGGTGTAAGCACTTTTGGTGTGTGCTGGCTTTGATAAGTGCCATCGGTTTGTTTGCTGTAATAATGTGTGTTGCAGTGTCTGTCATGAGAAGGAAACTGAAGCCTGGTTATAAACCTTGCACACAGTCACTCCCATACCAATGAAGCCCTACAACCTTTGTATATGTTTGGAAGTATTTGGCTGCAGCTTTGTTGTTCACATGGTTTCACAATGTGTACCTTCGTAAATTTTATTGGGGTCATAAATGCAGTATGCTAGCATGACATCAATCAGTTATTGTAACTGGCATAAACTCTTAAGATTCAGCATAAATCACACCATAATGCAATACCTGTCACCATAGATCACTCCATAAATCAAGTAGACAGGATTATTCTTTTTTTTTTTTTTTAATTATTTTTATTGTTGCATCAGGCGGAACATGGGTGCAGGAGACAAAAACAATTCGGGGGAGCGTCAACATTCCGCTCTTCCCGATAATCTGCAACTTTTCAATGTCAGGTACATAGCTTTCATCGTGACGAACTTGTTTTTTATTTTCACCCCAAACTCCCTCCCCCCCCTCCTTAACTCCTGAGAAAGTCAGCAACTGAGAAGCCTCTATCAAAAGCCCCTCTTCCCGCCCTCCCACTCCCCTCCCTCTTCTGCAGCATACCCCCCTTTTCCGCCACCCCCCTCGCCCCCGAGTCTCTCTCATCCTCTAAGTCTTGACACAGTATATAGGCAAATCAACGACCCAAACCCTCCAGAAACAACTATGTTGGATTCAGTGACAAACGTGCCTCCCCGGCTGTCTCCCCCGCCACCCGCCCATTCTCCCCGGACAGTCCTACTCCAGTCCATGGTAGCGCCTCCACTTAGTCCATATTTTTCGAAATTTCCGAGGGCACCCTCTAGCTTTGTAGGTCACTCTTTCGGCCGCCATATACATATCTAAACCCCTCCTCCATTCATCCAGGTTGGGTTTCCCAGGCGCCCCCCACATTCGTGCTATGTCTCTTTTTGCTACTACCAAAGCCAGCAGCAGGAAAATGAGCAGGTATCGTGTGATGTCTACTTCCGTCGACATGCCCAAAAGCGCCAGTTTGGGATCCCTAGGAATCTCCACCTCCAATATCATACTCAGTTCCCTGAATACCTCACCCCAATATTCCTGTATCACTGTGCAGCCCCAGATGATGTGGAAGAAATCGCCTGTCTGACGCTGGCATCGTATGCAAGAGGTGTCGGTCCCCCTCCCCATCCGGGCAAGCCTCACTCTATCGAAGTAGGCCCTGTGAAGGATCTTAAACTGTATGAGGCGAAGCCTCGATTTTATGGCCACTTCCCTCGGGTGCATGAGTGCTAGTTCCCAATCCAGGTCCTCCATCGTGCCCACATCTGCCTCCCACCTCTCCCTGAGTGTCCGCAAGTCTCCCAACATATTATTTGTCAGTGTTTTGTATGTCAGAGATATTGCCCCCCTCTGTATCTGCTCCTGTAGTAATCGGCCCTCAAGTGGTGCAAACTGGGGTATGTCTGTGAGCGATATGTGCTGAGCTCCCCAAGCATGTCTCAACTGCAAGTATTTATAGTATTGGGTGTTCTGGAGGCCAAAGTCCTGCTGTAGCGCCTGGAAGGTTTTAAGTTCCCCCTTTGCTATGACATCTCCCACCGTGGAGATGCCAATGTCATCCCACCTGTGGAATCCCTTCAGTTTATGTAGCTCTGTCAGCCACCTACACGACCATAGGGGTGTCTGTCGGGTGAGCCTTTCATGCCAGCCCATTCTAATTGTCGCTCTGCGCCACGCCGTCAGGGTGATCTTCGTCGCTGGTAGCCCCCTTTCCCACCATACAAGAAGTGTAATACCGTCTTGTTGCCCCATTTGGATCTCTCTAAAGCATAAGTGGGATGGTCAGCCGGGGCGTGTAACCAAGCATTGATCGGGGCAAGGTGTTCCGCCCAGTAATAGGCCTCCAGATTAGGCAGCGAGATACCCCCACTGTATTGGTGGCGCTGCAGGGTCGTGAGTGCCACCTGGGACTGCTTCCCCAGCCACAAGAAAGAGCGAAGATCAGCATGGATTGTCCGCAGTGTCGCTTCTGGTAAGGGATAGTACTCATTTTGCAGGGCGTATAAAAACTTTGGTAACAGGATCATTTTATACAGGGCGGCTCTGCCTAACATGGTGAGCGGTAGCGGTCTCCATCTATCCATCTCCGCCTTCGCTGCCACCACTACCCTATTTACGTTGTCTGCGTATGAGCGCCGCCTATCCCTGGTGATAAACACCCCCAAATACCGGAAGCCTTCCGTAGTGTGAATGAGCAACTCAGGCAGGCACTCCCCCCGCCGCTCACCTTGCGGGTCGTAGAGAATCGACTTATGCCAATTTATAGTGTGTCCGGCCACTGCCCCAAATTCGCCCAGTTCCTTGAAGAGGGCCGGGATCGTCCTAGCCGGGTCCGTCACATATAGCAGCACGTCATCGGCGTACAGGGAGATCTTCTCCTGGTCAGTTGCCGAGGCCCCCCAGTGAAAGCCAGTTACCTCCTGATTGAGCCGGATACGGATCGCCAGGATCTCAATCGTAAGGGTAAAGAGGAGTGGGGACAGCGGGCACCCCTGACGTGTCCCCCGCTCTATCGCGAATTCTCTCGACATTCGCCCATTAATCCGCACTCTCGCCCTCGGGTTCGAGTAAAGAAGACTCACCCACTGTCGGAACTTGGGTCCAAACCCAAAACGCTCAAGCGTTCCCATCAGGAAGGGCCAGTGGACCGCATCGAATGCCTTCTCCGCGTCCAATGAGAGGAACCAGTGTGGCTCCCTTTTGTCACAGACTTCCTGGAGCCAGTTATGTGTGCGCCGCAGGTTAAGTTTAGTGGCCCTGTCCGGCAGGAACCCGGACTGGTCCGGGTGCACTAGGTCCGCTATGACCTGTCGGAGTCGTCGTGCCAAGATGGTGGCGAGGATTTTATTCTCACTGTTCAGAAGGGAAATAGGGCGATATGAAGAACAGTCCTCCCTGGGCTTGCCCTCCTTATGGATCGGGATTATGGTGGCCAGGGCCAGGTCCGGCGGGAGACCTCCGGAGTCAAACGCCCCCACATAAAGTGATTTCAAATGACGTGCCAGGAGGTCCCCCGTCCGTTTGAAAAACTCCGCCGGGAAGCCGTTAGGTCCCGGGGTTTTCCCTGGTTTCAGGACTGCCACTGCCTCCGTAATTTCTTCCAGGGATAGGTCGGCGTCCAAAGCCTCACTATTTTCGGGGGTCAACTGCGGCACTTCCATACTACCCAGGAACGACTTTACCACCTCGCAATCTCCGAGGTCCCTAGCCTTGTAGAATTCTTCAAAATAGGTCGCAAAGGCCTCTGCTATCGCGACATCTGTTGATGCTCGTGCCGAACCCGGGAGCCCAATCCAATCAACCCATCTGGCCGCTTGCTCCCGCCTGCTCAGCCACGCCATGAGTTTCCCGGATTTGTCGCCTACATCATATATGCGATGAAGGGTGGCCAGCGCCTGCGTGCGCGCTTCGTCCGTGAGCAGTTCCCTGTATAGCCGTTGAGTGTCTAGCAGAATCCTTAGACGTCCCTCCCCCTTCGTCCTGTGGTATTCAGCTTCTTGAATCAAGATGTTGGCCTCCTCCTGCGCTATTTCCTCAGTGCGTTTCCTTCTGGCCTCCCCCACCCTGGAGCTGAAGCGGTCTCTCAACACGGTTTTCATGGCTTCCCATAGCGTAACTCCCGATTGCACCGACCCCTCGTTTTCCGCCACAAAGACTTTGATATCCGCTCTAATCCCCCCTAGAATTCCAGGAGTCTGGAGATCCCACGGCGACATACGCCACTGTGCCTTTCCACTCCCCCTACCTCGTCCTATATGTACAAACAGCGGGGAATGGTCTGAGACACCCCTCGCCCTATATTCTGCCAAGTCCCCCGTCGAGAGTTCCTGCCTCGTAGTGAATATATAGTCCAATCTAGAAAAAACCTTGTGGGCCCCTGAGTAAAAGGAGTAGGCTGCCTGTACAGGATGGAGCCACCGCCACACATCAGTGAGACCAATCGTGTCCATTCTACGGGCCAAAGCCGTCACTGCCGTCACTGCGTGAGAGTCCCCCGATCTATCACTGGTCGTGCACATCACATCGTTGAAGTCCCCTCCCATAATCTGTGTCGTGTCAGCAGTGGCTAGCAGTATGTTCGTGATCTCCTGCATCGTCCGGTTTTGTAATTTGGGTGGAGCATATACTGACAGCAGCGTGTACCTGCGCCTCCTCCATGTCCCCTGTACCCCTGCAAACGTGCCCTGCGGGTCCAGCCATGTGCGTGTCACCGTGAATGGCGTCGTTTTCCTTATGAGTATTGCTGTGCCCCGTGAGCCCGTTGTGTATCCCGCGTGTGCTAAGACTGTGTACTGCCAACGTGCCAGAAAAGCACAATGGTTCCCCCTCAAATGTGTTTCCTGGAGGAATATGATGTCTGGTGCTATGCGTTTAATATAGGCATTGACCAAGCCCCTCTTAATTTTGGAACCCAGGCCGTTTACATTCCAGGTTAGCGCCTTTACCCCAGCGCCATCCCGGCTAGGTTCAGCTAGTGTACCTGCCATTGCACTTCACACCGACCACCGAGTGCCCGAGCTCGGGTCCAGGGCAGTAGCAAGGGTAAGCTCTGCTGCTTCACTGACACCACCCCCCTCCCCCCCCCAACTCCCCAACTCCCCAACATGAGGAAACAACAGTACCAACATGCCCCCCCTCCCCCACCCCACCACCCTCCCCTTCTAGCTGCGCCCCAACAGGGGACCAAACTATCCATGGGAGTAGGTCAGTCGCCCTCCCGCACATCCCTCCCCAGATTAAACTGTGTTCAGTTCAGACACCCAGAAAAGAAACTGTAGGGGGTGTGCCAACTTGTGTGCTCCTTGATGCCGAGCTGCTATCTCATCCGAGCTGCATGTTCCTGCCTTCAAGAGTGGGAGTCCTGAGTATCTACGATCGGGTCTTGACCCGAGGAGCCTTGCTCTAACTGGCGGATCTCCTTAGCCAAAGGGTGTAGCGATTCGCCTAAGAGGTCCATATCTTCCTCGCCGGATGAGGGGCCTTCCGATCCCTCCACTTCATCCCCCTCGGAGCGTACCCCTCGCCTCAGACTGCTGAACCGCGATCCCGCCACTGGGTCTTTGCCTGGGGATTCCGATCTGCCTCCCCTGTTGTTGGCCGATCCTCGGGTCCTATATGGCGTCGCCGCGCTCGTGTGTTGGGTCCTCCGTAACCTCCGTCGTTGCGGCTTCGGCCGCTCCCAGCTCGATCTGTCCCTCACCTCTCTGTCCATTGCGTCCCGACTGGCCGCCTCCCTACTGTTCAAGATAGGGCGCTCCTCCAACCACTGCCAAGCGTCTTCCGGGTGGGCAAAAAAGATAGACTTGTCCTTATATATCACCTTCAGCTTGGCAGGGAAGAGGAGCATGTATTTAAGATTCAGGGACCTCAGTTTCGCCTTCACTGCGTCAAAGGAGCGGCGTTGTTTCGAGACCTCCTGGCTGTAGTCCGGGAAGATCATTATTGTAGTGTTCTCAAGGCGGATCTCTCCCAGGGCCCTGGCCTCCCTCAGAATAAGGTCCCGGTCGGCAAAGTTCAAAAAGCGCGCTATAACTGGCCTGGGTCTCGCGCCCTCAGGTGGCTTGGCCAGAAGCGCCCTATGTGCTCTTTCAATAATAAAGCATGTAGAAAATGGCGCCTCGGGGAAAGTAGCTTTCAGCCAGGTCAGGAGGAAGGCGGCCATGTCCTTTTTCTCAATCCCCTCCCTAAAACCTACAAAGCGGAGGTTGTTGCGCCTGGACCTGTTCTCCGCATCGTCCACCTTCCATTGGAGGTGACGGTGCGCAACCTGTAGCTCTGCCATGTCTTTCTTGAGCGTAGTGATCGCCTCCCCGTCTTCCTTCACTTTGTCTTCCACTGCCGTTACTCTTTCGGTCAGGTTCCGGAAGTCCTGGCGCAGAAGCGTCACCTCGGCCCCAACCTCGCCAATCTTGGTCTCTAGGGCAGATCGCGATGCCTGGATGTCCGTTCTGGACGCTTGGATGGCCTCCAGTAGCATGGCCGTGTCGGTGTGGGGGCCTGGATGGTCTGCCATGGACCGTGGCGCCGCGAAATTGTCCATAGGTCCCTGGCGCGGGGGTTTGGGTGCCGGGTTATTCTTCCCCATCTCCTCACCGCACAGCCGCCCAGGAGAATATGCCGGGATCCCTGCTTCTGTATGAGAGCGCCGGTCAGTGTGTGAGCCGCCGGATGACGAGAGCGTGGGTAACTGCTTCCGCGTCTCCCCTCGTCCAATAGTCCCCCAGGCCCTGGGTCTCTCCGCTCGGTTCACCTGCAGGGTGCCCGTGACAAGATCAGCCCCCTCTCCTGTGGGCCATAGTCTCGCCGCACTCTGTGAGCCGTCCCCGCCGCATCGCTGCTGGTCCCAGCGCCCCCGGGCCACTCCACCATCAAGGTGGCTCCAGCCGGTGTCTCAGGGGGGGGGGGGGGAGAGGGGCCGCCGCAGGCCGCGGCGCCCGTGGAAATGGGTTGGTGCCCCGGCGAGGGTCGTCCCCCTCACTCCCTCCGCTCACCGTAGGTGTCTGGTCCACCGCCCTCAGTGGTGCGCCGCAGCAGGAGCCGGGTGTCTTCTCCCGTCGCTCTATCTCCCACCGGCCGCCATCTTGGGACGGGGCTGTTCTCCGCCGAGTGGTGAGAGCGGGTCTGGCTTGCTCTCCCAGCCGCGCGTCACAGTCTCGGACCGCGAGGGGTCCCTGGGTGGTCCGCCGCTCGTTTCTTCAGGCAGCCTGTCGGGCACAGCGTCAGTGTGTTCGCCGTCCTCCGCGCCGCGCGGCCGCCATCATGGCCGCCCTCACCCCGATGCAGTCTCCGGGCTCGCCGAATTCCAGGGAGAAACCGCACCTCTACCCCGGCCGCCTGCACTTCGGTAACCGAGGTGGGTTCGCTTCAAGTTGGTGTGCTTTTTAGCTCGATGTCAGGGTTTTAAAGTCGGATTATGGGGCAACTCGGCCGGAGCTCCGGCGAGGCACGTCTAGTCGGCCATGCTGTTGGCCACGCCCCCCGACAGGATTATTCTTGACGTGTCACACAATCATAAATCATGCCATTAATCATTTTGACAGCTGGTGATGTCCTTGGAGTCTTTGCACTTTAGTTAACTTTCTGTGTGAGGGTAATTCCACAATCTCTTTTAGGCTTAATTTGCTACCTTCGCCTGCTCTGTGTGGTCTGCCGGTCCTGGGAAGAGTGCTGTGTTCCGCGTACCCCCATCTCTGGCTGCCTTAGCCTGCTGTAATCCCTAGGTAAGTAGGCTGCTCTGTCACCCCCTGGTCAGTGTGGCCTTTCAAACCCTCCTTTTATCTCCTTTGCTGCCACGTTACCCATGGACTAAAGTCTTGCGCAGTTCCCCCAATTTGGTTGGTCGTTGCTTTTCACAGCCTGCCACTGTCATGGCTGCCCATAGATTGGAACAAAAGACATCAGTTTCTGTCTCAGACAGGTACACCCCATCGCTGTTGAAGTATTTGAGGTGCCTCAGGTTGATCAGCATGTGTCTGATGGTCTTTTAACTGTTAGCCCTGCAGAATTTCCTGCCTACCACGTTGAGCTTTTTTCTGGATTTATACCCGGCACCGGTGGACCATGCTCCCCTCCATTTTTGCCTGAGAATAATTTCTGATCAGACAGGTGCTGCTGAACAGTTTGGCAGCCATGGATAGCTCATTCCTGATGCGGCACAGCAGCTCTTTTCTCCCCAGGCGGGCAAGGCTGTTTCCCCCTAAATGCTAAGACAAACAACGTCAGTTGTTTCGGCTTGTTGGCTCCATTCGTGTTGGGGGAGCGGGGGTTTGATGCTGACATAGCTCTTGCATGCCATGGTGCACCATCTTCTCAACACCCTTAAAGGAATGCATGCTGAAGTGTGCTGATGGCAGTCCTGCCTTGCCCAATGCTTTCTTAAGCACTGCCCGGAATTGGAATTTACTCAGGCACTCCCCATTGCTGTGTCTGAAAAGGGGGCCTTCCGCTGCTCAGCGTATTGCCCAGTACTCGAGCATCCAGCGTACTGGGCATACGTTAGCTTTTTCTGCGTCTCCCCTGGCCTGCTGGTCCATCTTGGACATTCTTGATAGAATCTCCTCTTGCTCTGTACCCAGCTGTATGTCTAGAGCTTGGAGGCAGACCGCCCCCCCACCCCCTCCGCCAGGTCTATCTGATGCTGTCAGTTCCCTAAATGCCTAAAAAAAATGCTCGTGTAAATGCTGCTTTAAATAGTGTCCCTTTGTAGGCGTCTGCCCAAGTTTCAGCCAGGACCCCACTAGCTGTGTAAGGGTGTCCGATTCAATGGGCAGCCAATTATCTTTTCTTTTACCTTCCAATCGCCCTTTCAAGGCTGCTCTCAGGTAATGTGAACCAGAGGGGTTCTTCCCGGTGGCAAGCATTTAAAAAAGTGCCACTGCTGCCAGGTATGCCTGCGCCCAAGGTTCTCTTTTTCTTCTCCAAAGCCCATCTTACAAACTGCTCTGCTGCCCTGCAGTGCTGTGTGACCTTAAAAGATTGCAGCCCTGTGACCCTCTGCACTGTCTTTGCGTATGTCGCATACCGCTGCGCTGTTTTGAAGGCCTAGACATGCTCCATCCATTGGGACAGGTCACATCCGCCAGGAATCGAGCTTGTCTAGGAAAAGGGTCATTGCTCGCTCTACTGTGGGAGTCAGCTGCTTTAATTTGTCCATTTGGAATCAAAAGAGTGCATCTGGTTGAACATTATTGACCTTTGGACATGTCTCGCCATCAATTCCCAGTTGCTTGTAAACTGCAATTTTACCATGAGCCTTAAGAGCTTCAGCACCAGCGGGCACCTAGCTGCCCCACTGTTGATAGCGTACACCGCTGCCGGGTTATCTAGAGCGTCAGTTTCATGTCCCCTCAGCCTTGTCATATTGTCAATACTACTACTATGGGGAATAGCTCTAGTTATGTTATGTAATTGGTTAGTCCAGTTCATGCACATTCTTGGGCCACTTTTCCGTGCACCAGCTGTCTCCTAGGATTGCCCCGAACTTTAGACTGCCGGCAGCATTTTATTTATTTATTATTTAACAGAGTTTTATATAGCGCAAACTTGACCCGGGTATCAGTGCGCTTTACATAGCACCAGTTGCATTACATGAGGACACATTCATATTTTTTCTTTTGGTTAGTGCGAGAAAGTGCCATCTTTCTTGCCTTGGTATGCCCCCACTTTTTTCTGAACTGCTGATGTGCTTAGACTGAGTGTGCCCTGGGTCCCTGCCAATCAGGTACCCAGGGCCTGTGTTCCTTCCCTAAAAACTATGCTGAAACAAAATACCAATTGGCATCTCTGGCCCCCTGTCAGCTTCTAGTAAATGGTACCCTAGGTACCCAGGGCCTGGTGGCCAGAGATGACCCCTGAGGGCTGCAGCACTGATTGTGCCACCCTCAGGGGCCCTGTACCCTGGTACCCACACCCTGCCTTTTCAGGCTGAGTGCCTAAGTACAGAACAAAAACAAGAGTCGACATGGCTCACATCCCTGTGTGCCATGCCCACAGAACCCACTGCCCTGGCATACCTCAGTCACCCCACTAGCTGGGTGCCCTATGCCAGAGGTGAGGGCACAGGTGCATGAGCCCTGTGCCCCTACAGTACCCAGGACCATTCCTGGGCATTGTAAGTGCAGTGATGCCATTTAAGAGTATATGGTGTTGGGAGGTTGTCATTACGAACTCCACAGAACCTTAATGGCTACACTGAAGACTGACAAGTTTGGTATCAAACTTCTCAGCACATTGAACCCGCACTGATGCCAGTATGGGATTTAATGTAACATGCACGAGAGGGCATCTCAGAGATGCCCTCCAAAACCCGAACCTACAATCCACGTCTGGGATGAGTGGCTGCAGAGGCTGCCACAAAGCAGACATGTTGCTGGACCCCTGGGTGGAGAGCCCCCCACTCTCCTGGGTCTGCAACAATGACCATCCTGGGCGAGGTGCTATGTCTCCTCCCCCAGGATGGACAGGGGGAAGCTTCAAAGCCATACCGCCTCTGAGAGCTTCTCCAGACCATTTCCAGTCCTACCCCCAATCTGGCGGGAAGACTGGCGGGAAAAACCACGTCAGGAAGGGGGGTGTGCCAACTCCACCCCTCAGGTGGAGGAGGCGAGGTGAAGCACGACCCCGGGCTCCGGCCATCTTGTAGATGGGGAGTCCTGCCCAATCCCAGCTAGGCTCCTGCCCCCCTCCCACAGGAGAAGAGCAGGCTAGGGGGTGTACGCACCCCGAGACAGGGACCCATTGGCCCCTGCCCTTGCCCTACCTGTAACGCCCCTAAATTTAGTATTTAGAGGCTCCCTGAACCTTCCTTCCTCCGATCCAGATATCAAAAAGAAGAAAGAAGATCAAGAAGAAGAAGACCCGCCGTGCAGCTGCTAATAACAGGACAACAACAACTGACTTGGCCCCAGCCCTACCGGCCTGTTGATCCTGGAACCTGCTCCTGCCTAAACCCGGCGACCTCCGCGGACAGCAACCTTAAGACACCCAGAGGACATGCCTGCCTTGACCCTCTCGATGATTGGGACTCCCATCAGCAGAGGCTCAGCTGCAAAAACCCACCTGGTGCCCACCAGGAAGCTCCGGACCAGCCCACTCTGCACCAGCCGAGCCCGGGCTGGGCCAACCCGAACCAAGACCACGAGGACGTCCCCCCGGCGACTACGACCCGAAGTCCAGTGCCCAAAAACCCTCCTCGACGAATCAGCCGACGCCTGCAGACTCAGAACCAGGGGCCACCCCAACCGCGACCAGCCGAGTGTAAGCTTTTCCGATACCCAAAGACACCCCTGCACCCGGCGCCCTACAGCCCCCTGTGCCTCCCTTTGGGGTACCTACCTGTGCTCCAACATCCCAACTTACCTCTCGAAGTGCTGGTCGCCCCTGGAGATTCACCGTCCCCGAGCCTGCAGCCTTTGTTCCTTTTTCAAGATCCTCATTGGATAACATTGAGCGCCCGACGGCTCAAAAGCACCCTGCACCCCGCCGCCCGAGTGTCGCTGGCTGTGACCTCTTTGCCCTATCCTACTTCCCCCTTGCCCAGAGCAAGTGACCAGGAGCCCCGCTCCCAGAGCCGCGTGGCCTGCTAGCCAGCAGCCACCAACCGAAGGCCCCCTTTCCCTTATTGGCTAACATTGGGCCTACCTACCTCTGCACCCGGCCGCCCCTGCGCCGCTGGGACTGAACTAACTGTACCCACCTGACCCTGGGGGACCCCTGAGTCTATGCCCAGAACCCTAACTTCACCAACCAAGTACTTACCTGGAAACCGGTAATTCACTTACCTGCCACTAAATAACATTGACCCATTTTGGACTCGAAAATTTTCAAAGTGTGAAGTTTTGAAAACTGAAAATATTCCTATAAAATCAGCCAAAGTCCGAATTCGAAAATATTCACCTGTGATCAGGAGAGAAGCCAGTACTGTACCTTTCAGCCCAGTACTGAGCCGCAAAAGTAATCCCTAGCGGGGTTACTAGTAACCTGTATTTTCTCCATAAGAACCCATTGTCTGCTTTTCTATGAAATTTCTTCCAAGTGTCTACTTTTTAAAACTGCAAATATTCTTTAAAAATCGTACGACATACTGAAAAGCAATTACCTACCTGTTTTGAGTTAAGCTCCCAGTGCTGGCCCTAGGAGACTAGTGCTGGGTTACAAAAGTAACACAATCTTACTTTACCTGTAACCTGAATTTCCTCCCATTGAATAACACTGTGAGAATCAACTCGAAAACTTTCTAAGTGTGAACTTTTAAAGCAGCTTTATATTCAGGAAAAATCATCATTGTACCTAAAACGTTTTTGCTAATCTGGTTTCAGCTTAGACCCCAGAACTGAATCCAAGATCTAGTCCTGGAACTACCAAAGTAATCCATAAAGTAATCAACTGTACTTTCCTATGAAAACCCATAGAGCTCAATGCTAGAGTGTGTTTCAGAACTGTATTGCTATTAGCTAACCTGTGATTATTGTGTGCACAAACTTATTGCTCCTCTGCAAAGTATTTACCTGAGACTACTCGTATCTCGAAAAGTATATTTTTATAACAGTTGGTGCTAAAAATAAAACCACTATATCTAAGGATATAATAACAATTGGCCTGGAGTTCAGTTCTTGAGTGTGTGAAACCTTTTGCTGACTGAGTGTGTACAACAAATGCTTTACACTGTCCTCGGGTACTGCCTTACTGCTCGACCAAGCTACCACTTTGGAAAGTAAGGTCAGTTCTGGCTTTAACCTCTGTTAAACCTTTGGGGTTTGTGGACTCTATACACACTGTACTGCCTTATTGTCCAGTGTATATAGAGCCACCTTCTCACAGTTAGGCACTGGGAGATTAAGTGATTTGCCCAGAATCACAGGATGTTCAGCGTCATTGCCGAGACTCAAACCCAGTTCCTCAGATTTGCGGTCGACCGCCCTAGCCGTTAGGCCAACTCCTCTCTCAATCTATGTACAGCGCGATCTGCCTGGCACCCAGCCTTCCCTCCATAAGAGCATACCACTGAAAGCTTCTCAGAAGGTCAACTAGGCTTTTAGGTAGTTTGGCACTGGAACCTAATCTTGAATGGTGGTGCTTCTTTTGCAGCCCTTTGGTCAGCTGGGTGAGGCACCTTTCCAAAACTCTCCCACAGGGATTACCCTTGTTGCTAAGTTCAATTTTTCTATGAGCTCTGGCAGTTTCCCTGTTGTGGCCCCTTCTTTGCCCACCAGTGCCTTAATCAATCTCATTATGTCATGCACTTTGTTTTCTGAAATGCGGGATGAGCCAGCAACTGAGTATAACTATGCCCAGAAAAAAGATCTTTGTTGGACCAGCCATTTTGTCTCTAGTCAGTGGGACACTTGTTTCGGACGCCAGTTGCTGAAAAGTGTTCAATAAGCTTTTGCATTCCCCCCTTCCTGGTCTACCCACTAATAGGAAATCATCCAGGTAGTGGAGCTTGCCACCATCTGGGTGCTCTTTTTTCAGCGTCTACTCCAGAAATGTACTGAATCGCTCGAAGTACATGCATGATATGGAGCATCCCATAGTAAGGGCCTTGTCAAAATGTTTCCCCTCTAAATTTGAAATCCAGTAGGTGGTAGCTTTCTGAGTGCACTGGTAGGAGCCTGAATGGGGATTCAATGTCCGCCTTTGCCATCAACGCCCGCCCCACACCCTGTGCACACTAGATCGATTGGATCATTCATTGACGCATACCTTACCGTACAGTCTTCTGGGTTGATCCCATTGTTTACTGACTCCCCTTCAGGGAATGATAAGTGGTGTGCCAGTCAAGTTCCTTCTTGTGTATCAACCACAAAGGGGAAATCACCAGGCTGGGGTTGGGGTGCCATGCGCCCAGCATCCACTCTACTTAATACCTTTTGTTTCTGAAATTTTCACCGCACTATCACAGGGTGTTGTTGTGCCAAGTGGGTGTTTTTCGCGCCCTCTGCCCTCATGTAACCCATGAATGGAATTGTAACACCATTCTCAAATCCTTTGCACAGAAGGCGCACGCCTGTCTGGTTGTCCTACTGGTTAGCTAGGTGCCTCAGCTTATAGGTGTTGATGGGGGAACGGGCTAGCTGGACGATGCTCGTACTGATAGATAGTGAGGGACACTCCAGTGGGGGGTTACTTAAATGGGCTCCACTTGCTCTCCAGGGTAGCTTTGAATCCTGCTCGGCTCTGCCACTGGACTGTTGGATTTGCGCCCTCTCTTCTTGTTTTGGCACGGTTTTCTCAATGCCCCCCTCCCTCACCCAACTAGGGGCAGCCTTAAGTTTGCCGGTCGCTCTTGGGACCACCATATTTCCAGGCGTTGGCGCGATTAATACTGCTGGCCAATGTATGCCCCCACTGGATGCAGGCCGCTACCCAACTGGCTTGTGTTTTACTACTGCAAATAAACGTAGTAGTCTCTGCTCTCCAGGGCTGGAATCAGTAGAGCCCAGCTGCCACCGTTCCCAGGGTCTTATCCAGCATTTCTGTTCTCTCTCTTTGAGCACTACTTCCTGCATAAACACTACGGTGCATGACTCTTCTGCATGTCTGCCTCATCTCTGCTGGTGATACCAGTGTACAGCTGCATTCGATGCAGTGTTTTCGGCTGAGGAGCTACTCAGTGCTTTACCATGACAAAAGTTAGGTGTGAAGGTTTCAGCATGTTTTTTATGGTCTATCTTGACAGTGCAGCTGTCGCCAGACAATTATGAGATAACTATCAGGAGAGGTGTGTTGGCTCAGCCCAAATGTTGGAAGTCAGGAGAAAGTTTTGGGTGGGTAGATGTGTGATTCTACAAACAATCATTGGAAAAGTCAATAGGTCTCGTCTATGCAAGATCTTTTGGCATAGCAATATTTTTTTTAGCCATGTAGGACAGCATCGTAGATGATGTGAAGTGCTATGACGTGGTCAATGCTTGTCGCTTTACAGCCCTTTTTAAAAAAACATTTTCTTGTTCTTTCAGCCATGCTTCACAGCAGCCAAGCAGCTGTACAACAAGGCAAAGAAAACATTGACAAAGCCAAATAGCTCAACTAATTGGCTTTTCAATGTTTTTATGCCATGTCCTACAGCTGAGTGGCTGCTGTGCTGTATGGCTTGGGGAGGGGAAGGCGGGGAGGGGGAGGCGGAGCGCTGTGATGCGGAGTCATAACACTTAAAAAAAAAAAAAAAAAGTATTTCCAGTCATGCTGCACAGCATATGGATTGCTGTAGAACGGGGCTAAAAAACATTGACACAGCCATCATATCTCGCATAGGCGCAACCTATTGGTTTTGCAAATGCTTGTTCATTAAATTCACGATTTCGGTATGGTGAGCTTTGCACTATTTCTTGACATCCCGAAATTAAATTGCCAGTTGACCTTTGAAGTCGGTGACTTTGAAATACCTTCATCCTTCCTAGTTACACTGCTTCGCTAACTCAGTCTTGTCTTATGAGGCAATAACCTCTGAATTTCTTGCTTTTCTCTTGATATAGATTGTTTTTGTTCTCTTATTTATCTTTTGAGGAGGAAGACTTCAGTGCTTTTGTCTGTTTTTCGAGGTAGGCATTCTTGGTGTCAATGCCCTGAAAAGGTCCTGTTTTTCCACTGAAGTTGAGTAACTCTCTCTTGCATTTGATATTAATGGAACAACGAAGTTGAGGAGAGGCCTTTCAGCTTTTCCCTAATGGTAGCTCTTGGTCTGGACCCAGTTGGGCGGGATTTATCAAGTTATCCTTTGACTGGTGTTATTGAAAACATTATATATATATTTTTAATTATATGTAAATGTTTCCTCAATGGACTTCTACTCAAATAGCTATGACCCTTTAGATTGCTCCAAAGACCATCTTAAATTTGAGGCACTGTTCTCTTGTTTAAAATGGTTTCAGGAAGCTATTTATGTGCTACCACAAAATACTTGCCAGTTTTCCCTAAACATTATACTAATTGGTCTCCTAGAGTCTTCCCTGCCTCAATAGCATCCTCCTCTGAGCCCACGTCCTCGTTGGTTGGAGCCAGTCTCTTTTTTCTTGAGATTCTGGATTCGCCAGACTACTCCTTCCTGGCCCAGTATGCCAAAATGATGTTCTCTCTATGAATTGAAAGCTTTGGCTTGAACAATGAACAGGCATAACAGTCGTTCGATGTATAGTCATGAGGGAGACAGAACATGCGCTATCAGGTGTTTGTCAATGGAAGCAAAGTTACGGCTACAGTTAAGGCAGACCTTGAAAAGATTACTCATGCCACTATCTGCCAAAGAAAAGTATCTTGAAAAACAATCTCTCTGACCTAAGCGAAGACCCAGTCTTAAAATCTGATTCCCTTAATGTCAAATTATCATCTTACCTGTTCATGAGGAAAACATGACAATTTCCTTTTTCTTTCCGATATCTCTCTCCAACACCACTAAAACACCCGGTAGAAAAAAAAGGATCTAAAATGGAGGGCACAGTGGGCTTACAATCGACAGCTAGACTGAAATGCTACTTAGAGAACATCCAAACTGCGACATGGCTTATGCTAACTCAGCAGCAGACTACGCACACGTGTGGACATGGACATTTTACTATATTACATTGTTGGAAAACCTCCCACCCATATTTCCAGTTTTATTTCCTATGAAAAAGCTTACCCACGCATCTATGTGATATTATTCTATTTTTGCTTTAAAACAGTGACTGTTCCTCTCCCAAAAGCAGCCCCGCTACGGAAATCAAGCTGAATCAAAATACTACAAATATAAATAAAAAAATACAAATTAAACGATACAAGGTGCATTTACCTTCATCTTTGCTTAATGATCTCTGAGGTTGACTTTTGACTGGAGTCCCATCAAGTTGTTGTTTTTGACTAATTCTTGCAAAAAGAGCTTTCTGCATGGCTGGAAGGAAGTCTGGTATGCCAATATTAGACTTCTGACTTTGTGTACCGGAGCAATCAGACTCACTTCCACTATGAAGCGACTCAGGAGTAATATTAGGAGGTGGATTACCTATGAAGTCTCCTTGCCAGGATCCATCTAAATAAAAACAAAGTAATTCTGTATGACAATGGAACAAGTGAATTAATGTTTTCTACATCAATACATTTCTCAGAAACAGGATGATTCATCCCGTTCTCTTTATTCAATTTGATACTTTGAGGAAATATTTTCTAAATTACTATCGAAAGTACTTCAAAACATGCTATTGTTGTCAGAGGTCCCCATCCACTGTAAACCACACCTGTTAAGAAGACAGCATCCCAGCGTTTCCTAAACTGTTGGTTGCACCCCACTAGTGGGTCTTGAACCAATTTTTAGTGGGTCACCAATGTCCTGGTCTCCAGAGGGTGAACGAGCAATAAATAAAGATGCTTTTTTACAATTTGCATTTATCTTGTCACATTTGCAGTGCTTTAAAGACAGAGGAT
Organism: Lissotriton helveticus; assembly: GCF_964261635.1. Classification (NCBI taxonomy): domain Eukaryota; kingdom Metazoa; phylum Chordata; class Amphibia; order Caudata; family Salamandridae; genus Lissotriton; species Lissotriton helveticus. The sequence continues at coordinate 1,468,460,548 of NC_136067.1, forward strand.
AAAGGTCAGGCAAAGCCTTCTGACAATTTGCTGCTTATTTTTTTAACTAGGGGATTGGTGTTAACTTTCCTTTCTCTGACTGAATAAGTAGGAAAATGCTACTTACCAATATGCATCTGTTCTTGGCATGTAGAGCTGCAGATTCACACACAGTGCATAGATCGCCATCTGGTGTTGGGCCCGGATGTTTGCACTTTGTTGTAGTCCTGGAAAAGTCTTTGGAAGTAACGAGATAGGCGACTCCTCCATTGGACCATAGTGCGCATGGGCATCGGCTCCATCTTCAGATCGTTTTTTCGCCAGTTAGGGAAATGATGGAGTTTTGTGAGAAACAGAAAAGAGGCCTATGTATGCTGTATCTAAATAGGATAATACTGTAACAGATAAAGGTAGCCGGGGAGGCGGGTGGACATGTGTGGATCTGCAGCACTACATGCCAAGAACAGATGTATCCTGGTTAGTAGCATTTTCCGTTTGAGGCATATGAGCTGCAGATCACACACTGTGCATAGATTATATAGCAGTACTCCACCCTAGCGGCGACCACCAGTATCTGTTGCAGTTGATTGAAATAGTGTTTTGAGTACAGACTGGCCCACACTAGCTTGTTGCTTTGCTTGCACATCTACACAATAGTGTTTTGTGAATGTGTGCGGTGTAGACAATGTAGCCCCGATTTTTCTGGTAGCTTTAGGGGGAATAGATAATGCACGTTTTGCTTTTTGATAGCAAATTTGTATGCATTTGACAATCCACCTTGCAATTCCAGCTTTTGATATAGGATTGCCTTTATGTGGTGGTGAGAAGGATACAAAAAGTTGTTGAGTTTTATGAAAAGGTTTTGTTCTGTCAATATAATAAAGGAGTGCTCTTTTTACGTCTAGCGTATGAAGAGCTCTTTCTGCAGCTGTTTGTGGTTGGGAGAAGAATATTGGCAACTCTACAGACTGGTTAAGATGAAAGGAAGAAATAACTTTAGGAAGGAATTTTGGGTTTGTCCTGAGAACCACTTTGTTATGATGGAGTTGTAAAAATGGTTCTTGAATAGTAAGTGCTTGAAGCTCACTGACTCTTCTAAGGGAAGTGATGGCCACTATGAAAGCGACTTTCCATGTGAGAAACTGCAATTCGCATTTGTGCAGGGGTTCTAATGGAGGACCCATTAGTCTTGCGAGCACAATAAAGTTCCACACAGGTGAGGGTGGTACTCTGGGTGAAATTATTCTTTTGAGTCCTTCCATAAAGGCTTTGATGGCAGGTACTCTGAATAGTGCCAAATGCTGTCTGTTTTGTAAATAGGCTGCTATAGCAGCAAGGTGTAACCTAATAGATGTGTATGCTAGGTTAGACCTTTGGAGATGTAGCAGGTAACCTATAATGTGTTGGATTGACACATCTAAGGGATTGATGTTGTTATTGTTGCAGTATATAACGAATCGTTTCCACTTGGTTGCTTAGCAAGCTCTAGTGGTGGGGCGTCTAGCTTCTCTGATAACATGCACGCAATCAGGGGGAAGGTTAAGGTAACCAAACTCTAGGACTTCAAGAGCCAGATCGCTAGGTTGAGGCGTGCCGGATCTGGGTGTCTGATCTCTCCATGACTGTAGGTTAGGAGGTGTGGAGGGAGGTGTCGTTTTTGGTGCAGGGCTACAGATAGTTCCAGTAATGTGGTGTTCCACGGTTGTCTAGCCCATCCATTTTAGAGCAACTAGGATGAGAGTCAGTGAGTGTTGCTGCAGTTTGTGCACCACCAGAGGAATGAGTGGGAGAGGAGGAAAAGAGTACGTAAATCTGCCTGACCAATTCATCCATATTGCATTGCCTTTGGACAATGGGTGTGGATACCTGGCGGCGAAGCTTGGGCATTTGGCGTTTTTGTGTGTGGCAAAGAGATCTATCTCTGGGTGCCCCCACAACAGGAAAAATGGTTGAAGAACTGGCGGATGAAGTTCCTACTCGTGAGTCTGTTGCGTTTGACAACTTAACAGATCTGCTATACTGTTCTGGACTCCTGGAACAAGTTGGGATAGGAGAAAAATGTTTTGAGGAATAGCCCATCTCCATATGCTTTGTGCTAGTTAAGAGAGTTGCAGGGAGTGTGTTCCGCCCTGTTTTGTATGTAATACATTGTGTCATATTGTCCGTGCGGACTAGGACAGCTTTGCCTAGAATGTGTTTCTGGTACGACTTCAGTGCTAGGAATATGGCTAGTAACTCTAGGTGAATGATGTGGAGCAACCTTTGTTGGGGTGTCCAGGTGCCCTGCATGGTATGATGTAAAAGATGAGCTCCCCAGCCGGAGGGTGATGCGTCCTCTGTTAACACAATCTGTGGAACTTGCTCGATGAACGGTTGCCCCTTGGAAAGGTTTTTGGGGTTTCACCACGGCAGAGAGTGATGCGTGCGACCGTCCACCAACACCAGATCTGTCAGCTGACCTTGAGCTTGGTTCCACTGATATGCTAGACATTCCTGTAGGGGACGCGTCTGGAGTCTTGTGTGAGGTACTATGAATATGCAAGAGGCCATCATCTCTATTAGTTGCATGAACACTTGAGATGGAAGAGAGTGTTGCGGTTGAAACTTTGTGACAAGGCTTTGTATGCTTGCTATCCTGGTTGGACTGGGATATGCAAGTGCCTTTGAGGTATTTATTGTAGTCCAAGGTATTGTTGTATATGGGACGGTTGTAGGTGCGACCGACTTTGGGTGGTTTATGGTAAACCCTAAGTCGTGTAGCAGTTGGATTGTGGCGTGAGCGTGGTGTACACACTGGTTGTATGACTTGGCTTTTACGAGCCAGTCGTCTAGGTAGGGGTAGACATGAATATGCTGCCTTCTTAGGTGAGCCGCCACTACTGCTAGACACTTGGTGAAGACTCTGGGTGCTGTGGTGACTCCGAATGGGAGAACCTTGAATTGATCATGCTGACCGTCCACTACAAACCTGAGATATTTCCTGTGAGAGGTGTGAATGGGAATATGAAAGTAGGCGTCCTTGAGATCTAGTGACAAGGAAATCGCCTTGTGTGAGCAAAGGAAGGACCTGTTGAAGCGTGACCATGTGAAAGTGGTCCGATTATATGTACAGGTTTAGGGGTCTGAGGTCGAGAAGGGGTCTCAGAGAGCCGTCCTTCTTTGGAATGAGAAAGTAGAGGGAGTAAACGCCTGTGTTTTGCTGATGCAGGGGTACCGGTTCTATTGCATGTTTTTGCAGGAGGGAAATGACCTCCTGTTTTAACAGTGATAAGTGTTCTAGTGACATTGGGTGCTGCCTGGGTGGTATGTTTGGGAGGGGAAGGAGTGAGTTCTAGACAGTAACCTGTTTGAACGATTTGTCTCACCCACCTGTCTGTGGTGATGTTGCGCCAGACAGGATGGAACTGTTGTATTCTCCCCCCGACAGGAGTGAAATGGTCCGGGGGAGCGGAGGGAAGTCATTGGGTAGTGGTGGAGGCAGATCGGGTATTGTTGGTCTTGCCGCTACCTTTGTTGTTGTTGCCTCTGTAACCTCCTTTTTGGTAACCTCTGGTGAATGTAGACTGGGTGGGAGCCTTGTAAGAGGTGGAAGGGTTGTCAGAGGAGTAACCTCTGGAGGTGCCTTTGTAGAAGGAGCGACAAAAAGAACGTTTGGGAGCTTGAGATTGCAAGGGTCCCTTAGATTTGGCTGTGTCTGGGTCTTTTTTCATCTTTTCAAGTGATGAATCTACATTAGGTCCAAATAAGTGTTCCTGATCGAATGGCTGGTTTAAAATGGAAGTTTGTACTTCCGGTTTACTTTTCAAGTGATGAATCTACATTAGGTCCAAGTAAGTGTTCCTGATCGAATGGCTGGTTTAAAATGGAAGTTTGTACTTCCGGTTTGTACTCCCGCCAACTTCATTCCCCTCTCCCTGACTGGGACACGCCCACTTCGAGGCCACGCCCCCCCCTCAAAGTTATAAAAGACGCGCTGACTACTAGTGCTTTAGATAACTTTTGAACCCTCCTGAGGCACAGCCGGGAGTAGCAAGGAAAACCGAGCATAACTTTTGTTTTAAAAACTGTAAAATTTCACTTTGTTTTTTAAATCACTCACCTTCCCTGTCACACAACTACAGTGTGCAGGCACCCTTTCCTGCTGAAAAACGAGCACTGGTAAGGGCAAAATCGCCGTTTTCCCGCCAACTTCATTCCCCCCTCCCTCACTGGGACACGCCCACTTCGAGGCCACGCCCCCCCCTTCAAAGTTATAAAAGACGCGCTGACTACTAGTGCTTTAGATAACTTTTGAACCCTCCTGAGGCACAGCCGGGAGTAGCAAGGAAAACTGAGCATAACTTTTGTTTTAAAAACTGTAAAATTTCACTTTGTTTTTTAAATCACTCACCTTCCCTGTCACACAACTACAGTGTGCAGGCACCCTTTCCTGCTGAAAAAAGAGCACTGGTAAGGGCAAAATCGCCGTTTTCCCGCCAACTTCATTCCCCTCTCCCTGACTGGGACACGCCCACTTCGAGGCCACGCCTCTTGCATTGTTCCCTCCCTACAAATATGTGCATGTTCCGGAAGCGCAACGGACGAGCGCGACGATTGCGCGACGAAGGCGCGCATAAGGCAAGCTCGTCTGTGCTCGTCCGTGCCGAGACCGGGCCAAGGGCCAGAACCCCTGATCAATCCCCACAACTGGCTCCCCACATCTACCCCAAATCCACATTGATGGCATTACGCACGCCTAACACCGACTGCGCTCAATACAATCCACACCTATGGTCAGATACCACAAAATTTACATGTCCTCACTGAAACGTTAAGTTACAGATAACCAATGAAAAAATCAAAAGGCATGCTGTCACTGCATCTATGTCTACCGACATCACCGCTGCACTAATTAATGCACGATCCCTTGTCAAGCACCGGCAAGAAATACACGATCTTATTATCAATAACAACCTTGATTGTCTCTTTCTCACGGAGACATGGACGGATGGAGCATCCGATCCTGACATGGCAGTTGCGAACCCCCCAGCCTATAACGCCTATCGCCTAGATAGAGTGGGGCAGCGCGGAGGAGGACTAGCCATCATCGCCCGCGACCACATAACGGTCAGAATATCTCACATCCACTCCACCTCCTGCGAAGCCCTTCTTTTCGATCTTAAACTCACCCCATCGTTTCATTTTAAAGGCATCCTCCTATACCGACCACCAGGCTCTCGCACCAACTTTCTAGCAAATCTGGGTGCAATACTAGAAGCTCCATCGCTGGAAGACTCATTTACATTATTGGTCGACTTGAACTTCCATCTTGAGAATACATCTGACAAAGACACCTGTTCCTTGATATCAGACATGCACACCATGATAGACGCTTCCTTGTGGCAGCTCCCAGATTATGGAATTCCCTGCCAGCTTCCATCAAAAACAGCCCATCCCTGATGTATTTCCGCAGAAAGATAAAGACCTGGCTGTTTGATCAAGAATAGTTACCGGCCTAACCTCTGGAATACATTCAAAGTTTCTAGCGCCGAGACGCCTACGGGCAATTGTACGCGCTGTATAAATCTCAAAAATAAATAAATAAATAAAACCTGAAATGCGTAGCCAAGCATGTCTACGCAGAAGTACACATGTGTTGACGGCCCTGGTGTCGGTATCTGCTACGTCCAGAGCGCAACGAATGGAGGTGTTAGTGATGATCTTTTCCTCCTGTATGAGGTCATTGGCCCTGTTTTTATATTTGTCTGGTAGGTGCTGCAATAGGGTCTCTAGTTCATCGTAATGTGCCCTATCATACCTGAGTGTTGGCGATACGTCATATGTTAGCTGCTTGTGACGCTGTTCTTTTGCCAGAGGCGTCTAATAGTTTGGACTCTTTATCTGGGGGTGGAGCGTCCCCTGATGTCTGAGAGTTGGCCCTTTTCCTAGCATTGGAAACTACTAGTGAATTTAAAGGTACAGTGCCTTTAATATAGGCTGGGTCCCCAGTGGCAGCTTTATACTTTTTCTCGATCCTGGGGTTAATAACTCTAGCCCTATCAGAACACTTTTGGTGCATGTTTGATGACCCCTTTTAGCATGGGCAAAATAGAAGTGGACCTTTGTGAGATCAAAAGTGTCCATTAGGAAATCCTCCTGTGTGTAAGCTAACTCCGTGGTATTGGGCAGCTCTGTGAAGTAGCTGATAAAAACCTGTTGTGTCCTCTGGAGGTGAAGGCCTAGAGGGGTAGATGTCCTCCTGTGGAACATTAGGGACATCTGGTGTGTTATAATCGTCCCAAGGATCAGGGGAAGAAGGTGGACTATGGTCCCCTAGTGGTTTCTCATCCGCACACCACGTTCACTAGAGGGGTCATCGTCGTTCCCTGGTGTAGGAGAATGGTGTGGTGGAGGAGGCGGTGGAGGAGGTGGTGAAGAAGGGACCCTGAGGGAAGAAGTAGCAATGTCCCTCTTTTTAGGTGGTGGAGCCGTGTCCAGTGGTCTTTTCTTTGAACTTAGGGTGAGCTGACCAGTTTTAGGGTCTTTTAGAAGAGTTTTCTGTCTAGGATCTGTTGTGAAGAGCTCTTCTGATGTAGGCTAATCTTTCGGCACCGACTTTTTCGGTTCAGTAGACTTACGTGGCACCGACTCCGGAACAGTCTTGTGGTCTTTTGGCTTGGACCCGTGATGTTTTACAGTCTCTGTGGCGGTCTGTGGAACTGGTTGTTTTTTCGGTTCCGAGGCTTTTTTCGGCTCCGATGGATGTGGATCCGAACTTTTAGGAAGCAGCTTTTTGCTCGGCTCAGTGTTTTTTCAGAGTCGATGGGTCGGTGCTTGTTGATTTTGGTGCAGAGTGCTTGGATGTGGAAGCAGCAATAGGCACGGAGGAGGAGGGCGGTTTCTTTTTCGGTGCCGGTGAGCGGGTTTCGGTACCGATAGCAGACTGACTCGAGCCCGAGTCGCCTGAAGGCTTATTAGGCTTCTTTGCCAAGCCCGAGGCGGCGCATAGGAAGCAGTCTCTTGGTGTGCACCTGGGCCCGAAGGTGAAGGTGTGACCGAAGCCTTTTTAATGGTGTATGGAGGGGGTCGAAGTCTTTACTTACAACCCGCTGCTCAGGAGTGAGTTCTTCGAAGTCGAAGTCCTCTGCTTCGGAGCCGCTGCCCGAAGGCCCTTGTTGACGATCGGAATCCAAGACTTCGAAGTTGGAGAGATGAGCGACGACTGGGGATCGCAATTGAAAACAATACCGTAGAAAGGGCGAAGGATAGCTCGTCGAAAGTAGAATCGGTGACGGTTCCGAACTGGAGCGCGAGAAACACATCCGAGCCCGATGGCGGAAAAAAACAATCTGAAGATGGAGCCGATGCCCATGCGCACTATGGTCCAAAGGAGGAGTCACCTATCTCGTGACTTCCAAAGACTTTTCCAGGACAACAACAAAGTGCAAACATCATGGCCCAACACCAGATGGCGATCTATGCACAGTGTGTGATCTGCAGCTCATATGCCTCGAACAGAGGAGTTTTTAGAGTGAACTATGTGATGAACTTGCTGGGTACAAAGAATGTGAAATTAACCTCTTCCATGCTCATAACGGCTCCCGGCCGTCATGAGTCACGGTGGGCGTGTGCTGATGACGGCCGGGAGCCGCCATGACCACGCCCGCGATAGGAATGTTCAGCACTGCGGCGGAATTCGCGCCGCAGTGATGAGGTTAAAGGCTGCAAGAGGTCATTTTTTTTTAAACACATTTAAATATCTGTAAAAGAAATGTACACATTTCGGAACATAGCAGTTAGGAAAGCATACAGTAGGCACATTTAATTGTAATGGAAACACCGATTTCAATAGGATCAAATCAAGACACTTGATGATGCGCATATCATAAATATTCACTGTAACCCACACATTATGTGTGTGCTATATCATTTCATCAGTAAAACTGTATGCTTGTGCAAGTTTAGTGGCTGTTTCAATGGAAAATGTGCTGTCTATAAATGACAGTGCACTACCACACGATGCTTTAGTAACAGATTTGCGACAATGTGCTAAGAAAATACACCACCAGCTACACTTTACACCCTTAATATTCTCCTCTTGAATGCATTTGCTGCACTTGGTTTTTATGTGAATCTAATATTTTTCACAATCCATATGACTTCAGTGATGCAACAATGAGGTCAGCAACCCCTATCTGAAAATCACCACTGGTGTATAGGTGCTGAAAAATGTACCCAAGTCCATTTTTAAAACAAACGCTTGCAAGTCTTCCCAACCAAGACTCTTAGTTAACCTTACAGTACTTCTTGTTGCTGATTTTTACCTTACAATGCCATTTCACTTCTAATGTGCTTACTGTATGTGGTCATACACCATCATCCCACTTGTGTATGACTTTCACACATAAATTAAGAAATATGGTTGTGGTCTACTGGCCAGAGCTGCTAAGTTTGGATCTGGGAAACCAGGTTACAGTCTCGGTGCTGGATCAGCATGATCCTGGGCATATCACTTGACCTCTTGTGCTTCAAATAAAATTAATCTGATCTTATGTAATGTATTCTTGTGATAATGCAAAGCACGCCAATGCTCTGGGCCGTCAGATTCACATATGTGTTCGTGTGAGAGAGTGTATGTGTGTATGTATATATAATTATCCAATTAACACCACTCCGAATAAAGAAGGTGAGAGGCCACATCGGGGGACAGCAGAGAAAGCCTTTATTGAGTAACAGCATGGGCATGATGCATTTCGGCACTGTGGCCTTCCTCAGATGCCGCTGTAAGTCCGGTTGTAGCTCCGCCCCCGCCTTTTAGATCTCCTGTGCTCTCCCCCATTGGAGGGTCAAAGTTCAGCCCCAAGTCACATGGTCGCACTGCCACTGCGACCCATGTGAAGAAATGCGTTACTTACCTGTAACAGCAGTTATCCAGTATTGGTGTCTTTCATAGATTCACATGCCTGAATCATTCCCCGTCGTCGAGACGGGAGCCTCCGGTAAATAAAAAAGTAATGTCCTATAGACATACATAGAGAAAATAGGCCCAAGGGTCTCCCCTTAGTGGCCTTTCCTTGTCCTTATGTAAAAAGGACCAAACTCTTACAGTCAGCCAATCAGCTCCGACCTCCCTCTAGGACCTCCCTGGGAGGAGCCCCAGTCCCTCAGATTTTCGTACGCACCCAACTAGGTTGGCGTAATATTGTTAGAGAGGGATGTGAGACCTTCCAGGGGAGGCGGGAGGGTTGCATGTGAATCTATGAAAGACACCAATACTGGATAACTGCTGTTACAGGTAAGTAACGCATTTCTTATCCAGTATTTGGGTGTCTTTCATAGATTCACATGCCTGAATCAGAATAGCTAGCAATCAGATATGCACCTGCGTGATGGAAATGCTCTGTAGTCACAGTAGACAATGCATGTGTCGTCATACAACATGTGGACAGCATAACAGTAACATCACAATAGCAAGGAACGTGCATACCTGGATGGCGGGATGTAGGAAGGCTCACATCACTGAAAGAGATGGCGAAGCACTGCCTGGCCCACTGCCGCATCCTTCTGAAGTTCGATATCCAGGCAGTAATGTCTGGAGAAAGTGTGCGGTGACTTCCAAGTCGCCGCTCTGCAAATGTCCAAGATTGGCACCCCAGCGAACAATGCTGCGGACGTGGACATTGCCCTGGTGGAGTGAGCAGTAACATGTTCAGTTAAAGGCCGTCCGGCCTTGTCGTGGCAGAATGCAATCGCTGAGGATATCCACCTGGAGATGCTTTGCTTCGTGAGAGGCAGGCCCACTCTTGGTCTGCTGTATGCCACAAACAGCTGTGAAGATTTCCTGAGAGCCTTAGTTTTGTCCAGGTAGAATTTTAGGCACCTCTGAAGGTCCAGAGAATGCAGCGCTCTTTCCGCTGCTGTGGACGGATTTGCAAAGAAGGACCTGAGAACAATTGGCTCGTTGAGATGAAAGTCCGAAGGGACTTTAGGTATGAATTTAGGGTTTGGTCTCAGCACTACCCTGTCTTGTCTGAATTGCAGATATGGTTCTTGAATGGACAAAGCTTGCAGCTCGCTAACTCTCCTGGCTGATGTTAGAGCGAGCAAGAGTGCTGTTTTCCAGGAGATGTGTTTGATGGATGCTCGATGAATGGGTTCAAACGGACTTTTCATGAGTTGGTTGAGTACCAGATTCAGTTGCCATGTCGGAGGGACTTTCCGAGGCCTCGGAAAGGATCTGTAGAGTCCCTTCAGGAATTGTTTGACTAGTCTACTGGACCACAGAGAAGGTCCTGTGAAAGTCCTAGTGAATCTAGAGATAGCTGCGAGGTGAACCTTTATGGATGCATGTGCCAGGCCTGACTGTGCTAAATGCAGTAGGTACGGTAGTATTTGTTCAGGGGTGACTGAGAGTGGTCTTAGATCCCGATCCACACACCACATGCAGAACCGTTTCCACTTGAGAGAGTAGGCTTTGTTTGTACTATCCGCTCTCGCTTTCGACAAGATATCCCTGCAGTCCTGCGGGATATTTAGTCCACTGAACTCCCTGTGCTCAGGAGCCAGGCCGACAACTTGAGTGATTGGAGGTTCGGGTGTTGCACCTGACCGTTGGACATTGTTAAGAGGTTCGGGTGCTGCCTCAAACGGATCGGTGACCTGATGGAAAGTCGAAGTAGATCCGAGAACCAGTGTTGTCTCGGCCAGAACGGGGCAATCAGGATTAGGGTACATGGTTCCGCCTTCATCTTCCTGAGGAGCCTCGGGATCATTGGAAACGGAGGAAAGGCGTACGCAAACGCGCTGGACCATCCGATGGAGAATGCATTCCCCAGAGACCCTTGTTGGGGATGCCAGCTTGCGTAGTGCGGACATTTGGCGTTGTCTTTGGTGGCAAACAGGTCGATGTTCGGGACTCCCCATTGAGAGAAGACGTGCTCCAGGGCGTTGTCGCTCAGCTCCCACTCGTGGGAGAGGGATCTTTGCCTGCTCAGGGCATCCGCGATAGTATTGTCTTTTCCGGGGACATAGTCCGCCTTGAGTTGGATCCCGTGTAACACTAGCCAGTTCCAGATTTTCTGCGATTCGCGTGATAGAGAGAGCGAACGCGTTCCCCCCTGTTTGTTGAGGTAGTGCATCGTCTTGGTGTTGTCCGTTTTGACGAGCACTGGGGAGTTCTGGATGCGTGGCAGGAATGCCTGTAGAGCAAGATAGACCGCCCTCAGCTCCAAGAGATTTATGTGGAGCAGTTTTTCCTGAGGGTCCCACTTGCCGCTGATTCGAAGATCTTGTAGAACGGCGCCCCATCCTTCCAAGGAGGCGTCCGTGGTGACCACCAGAGGTGTCGCCGGAAGGAGAAACGGTAATCCTACATTCAGATTTTTTCGATTCCTCCACCAAGCTAGGCTTGTGGACATTTTTGGTGTGATTTGCACAATGTCCTCGAAAGAGCCAGTGCTTTGGGTCCATTGGGTTGCGAGAGCTTCCTGCAATGGGCGCATCCTGAGACGGCAGTGAGGGATAAGGAGGATGCACGAAGACATCATTCCCATGAGGGATGTGTAAGTGCGCACTTTGATGTATGGTTTTGTCGCCACAGCCGTGGCCAGAGATAGTATCTTGTCCGCCCTCTCCTTCGAGGGAAAGGCCTTCACGCACTTCGTGTCCAGGACAGCCCCTAGGAAGGTGATCCTTGTCGTAGGGGTGGTGCAGGATTTTTTGAGATTGATGGTTAATCCTAGCCTCTGAAAAAGATTGGTGCAGGCGCAGGAGGACGCTGCCGCGTCCTCGGCTGAGGGTGCTTTCACCAGCCAGTCGTCTAGGTAAGGGAAGACTTGGTGACCCAATTGACGCAGATATGCCGCCACCGGAGCTAGGCACTTCGTGAAGATCCGCGGCGCGGACTTGAGGCCAAATGGTAGGACTCTGAACTGATAATGTCGGCCCGCCACCTCGAACCGCAGGAACTTTCTGTGACGCTTGAGGATGGGGACGTGGTAGTAGGCATCCTGGAGATCTAAGGATGTCATGAAATCTCCTTGTTCGAGAGTGCCCAGGATTTCTTGAATCGTCACCATTCTGAACGATTGGCTCCGTAGGAAGGCATTGAGTGCCCGAAGGTCTAGAATGGGCCTCCACTTGTCCTCTTTCTGTTTTACAAGAAAGAAGTGTGAATAAAACCCCTTCCCCTTCTGGGATGCTGGAACTCGTTCTATTGCTCTTTTTTGTAGCATTATAGCGAGTTCTAGGGTAAGGAGCCGTAGATGTTTGTGCGTCCGCCTTTTGGGAGGTGTGTTGGGAGGACGGGAAGTTAACTCGAGAGAGTGTCCGAATCTTATAATTTGGAGAACCCATCGGTCCGTGGTGATGTGTTGCCAATTGTCGAGGAAATGGGTCAGCTTTCCTCCAATTTGAAAGGATGTAGAGGGTGGTGGGACTGGCTGGAGTAATCGGTCACTGGCGTCCGCCAGTGCCCCTTTTGGAATTCCTGCCCCTGAAGGTAGATCGTCCGTATGAAGATTGACGGGCTTGTTGTTGTTTATGTTGGTACTGATTTTTGTTGGCAGAGGAATACGAGGACCGGTTCTGGTAGGAACCGCGATAAGAGGACTGACCTCTGGATCGGTTCCCTCGAAAGGACTGGTTCCGGGACTGTAACGTGCCTAGCGCCCTTGCAGTGTCGGTGTCCTTCTTGATAGTTTGCAGTGCCTCGTCGATCTTGTCCCCAAAGAGATGCTGGCCGTCGAAGGGCATGTCCAGCACCTTCAATTGCACTTCCTGGCGGAACGACGTCGCCTTCAGCCATCCTTGACGGCGTAGCACAGCTGCTCCGGCTAGTTGACGGAAGCCAGTCATGGCTGCATCTATCGCGCAGTCAATTATTTCCGCCGCCGAAGATTGACCTTCCGACAGGAGAGCCTTGACTTCCCCCTTTACGGCATCAGGCAGTTCCTTCAGGTATGGGGCTATGTCCTCCCAGAGTTGGCGATTGTAGCGCCCCAACAAGGCAATGGAGTTTGCGTTCTTGATGTTCATGGCCGACGTGGACGTGAATCTCTTCCCTATCGTGTCCAGCTTCCTGCCTTCCTTGTCCGGAGGAGCGGACAGTGGGGAGGAAGGGTTGCGGGAGTGTTTCTGGGCCGCCTGCGTGACCACCGAGTCAGGTTTTGGGTGCCCGTTGAGGCAAGCCGCCGCCTTAAGTGGGGCTTTATATTTTTTGTCCAGGCGCGGAACAACAGCAGGCACGGAAGCAGGTGTCAGCATCAATTTCTTGCCCTGTTCCCACAAGAACTCTATGATTGGAATAGATTTGGTTGCCTTTTGTGTCTGCTCTTTGAAGTCATGCAGGAAGCAGTCCGTTTCCGTTGATTCCACTACCATATGGAATCTCTTCGCTGCCCGTTCCACAAGTTTGTGGAAGCCTGCTATGTCCACAGGTGGCGAATCCGCCTGTCGCGGTTCAGGTGAAGCCGGGGATGGCGCTACATACTCGTCATCTCCATATTCGTTATCTCCATCCTGGTCCGAGTGGACCGAGTGGACTTCCTGGACTTCTCCTTCCTCCAATTCTTCCTCCTCCTCGTCGTCGTCCGAGGAGTCCATCACCTGAGGCTGGGTCTCACGGTGGGGTTGGGGTTGAGTTTGAGACCGTTTTGGGGCAGACGCTGGTGTATGGTCTACCGGTGTCTGATGACCACTGTCCGCATCCGGGAATCTTTGCTTGTAGTCTTGCACAAGGAACCGCAGGTCATTGACCAGAGTTGCCGGCAGGCATATCATGGGGGTGACCTCCGTGCGGACACTAGTGTGGATGGAGTGTTCCTGAAAAGTTAGGTCCTCCTGCTCCTCATCTGTGCTTTGGCACTTGACGTTGAGGTCCGAGATGGAGGTAGCTGGACCCAAGTGGTCATCCTCTTCGGACTCCTCACTTTGGAAGATGTCGTGAGGTGGTTGCATCTCCACTTTGCTCGGAGACGTGGTTTCCGGGGTAATTTGCGTTTTTCTAGACTTGCTAGACGCAGCATGCGTTCCTGTCGACGTCGAGTGCGTCGTCGACGGCGGTGGCATGAGGGTCGGCATCTCTACTAGGTCGGATTTTTTCCATGGTTCCGATGCCATCTCCGACGACGAGTCTTCTTTCGTCGTCGACGACGACCCCTTCGTCGACGGTAACTTCGTCGACGACGACGGTTCCTTCGTCGACGGTTCCTTCGTCGACGGTTCCTTCGTCGACGGTTCCTTCGTCGACGGTCCCTTCGTCGACGACGACTGTTCCTTCGTCGACGGCCCCTTCGTCGACGGTGTCTTCGTCGACGGTGTCGGCGTCGACGGTGTCTTTGTCGACGGTGTCTTCGTCGACGGTGTCGTCGTCGACTGCGTGGACGACTGTACCTTGGTCGTCGACGACTTCGATGACGATGTTGTCGTCGTCGGTACCTTCGTCGACGGCGAGCCCGCCGTCGACGGTGTCTTCGTCTGTGAGTTCTTCGACGACGGTGGGCTCGTCAGTGACGATGCCGTCGTCGATGGTGTGGTTCTCGTCGTCGACAGGGTCTTCGTCGTCGACGACGATTGCAGTAATATAATAGAGGAAACAGGTCTACCTGATGATGTTGAGGAAGTAGTCGTCGTCGTCGACGCTGAAGGCGATGACGCTGATGTCGTCGACACAGTGGTTGTGACAGAGGTTGTTTTGTGGGTCTGTCTGGTAGACGATGGAGCAGGTCTTTTGAAGGTGTGATCAGCCTGAACAGACACTGAAGATGACGTAGATCTCGCCTCTGAAGACTTTTTTGTCTTCTTAGGAGGAGTGTCTGAGGGGCCCGGGGAAGGTACCCTAGGCCTCTTTTTAGAGACTTCTGAGCTTTTGGAAACACTGCTCTCAGAAGATTCAAGATTGTCTCTAACCTTCAGCCTGTCCAGCCAGATGAGAAGGCGTCCTTCCCTGTCTCTCACAGTCTTTTTAGGGAAAGACCTACAGATCCTGCAGTTGTCCGAGACATGATCTGGGTAAAGGCAGTACAAGCATAACTCATGCTTATCATCCACATGGATCCTCTTCTTCCCACAGGAAGAGCAGGCCCTGAACAGGGCTTTCTTCTGTGACTCCGACATGGAAGAAGTTTGTGGAAAGTAGCCACTTACTGCAAACAGTGTAGTGAAGAATCCTTGAAGGGTTGAGAGCGAGGAGTCACTTTTGAAGAAAGTTTAGATGAGTATAAGTAATCTTGAGCAGAGCTCAAGCTGGAGACTCCCTAGCACAACGTGCGGTAGAAAATCTGAGGGACTGGGGCTCCTCCCAGGGAGGTCCTAGAGGGAGGTCGGAGCTGATTGGCTGACTGTAAGAGTTTGGTCCTTTTTACATAAGGACAAGGAAAGGCCACTAAGGGGAGACCCTTGGGCCTATTTTCTCTATGTATGTCTATAGGACATTACTTTTTTATTTACCGGAGGCTCCCGTCTCGACGACGGGAAATGATTCAGGCATGTGAATCTATGAAAGACACCCAAATACTGGATAAACTCCAAGTCCCAGAATGCAATGTTTTCGGGCTGTGGGTGCCGTGAGCAAAATTACTGGGGAAAGGCGCGTTGTATCGAGATGAGCAGGCCAGACAGAAATGATGAGTTAAGGCCTCCCTGAGTCCCCTTAACGCTCCCAACCTGCGTCAACGATTCAGCCGGGCTGTGAGTCGACTTGTCAGTGCAAACTGCTCCCCGTGAAGTCACAAGCTGCTCCTAGCAGCATCCCTGGCATCGTCGGCAACTTAGGAGAGAATCCAATTCCTTGGAGAACAGAAACAAGCTGGAACAGCTGATGCCAGAATCTCCTGCCACTTTGAAGGAGCGGGGCCTCTGTCACGCCACTGGCTATATATGTTACGGCGGGTCCCTGGCCTTGCAACAACGAGGTGGACTCGGGGAACACTAGGGGGTGATATTTGCCAGTGAAGTTTGGTAATGGACTGTTAGCCTATTTGAGGCGATATTATTTAATGATTGAAGTGGCATCACAAGTTCTCCATTATTGGAAACTTTCATGGATTTCCATGCGCCCCACTAGCCTATTTGAGGCAATATTGTTTAATGATTGAAGTGGCATCACAAGTCTATTATGATAACGGTGCAACTTGTATTTTACGACTCACTTGTGGGTAATTGGAGCAAATAAAAAGTGACCAGCAATCCGTATTGATTATTTACACTGCCGCTTGCCTGTGAACAAGAACTACTTTAGTTTGAAACGCGCTGGGCAAAATATTTTCAGTACGGAACTTGCCTAAACTTTGCTTGCCATCTGATTTAATGTAAGTTACCTAGTGAGGAGTGTGCTTCATCTTTGGGAAATCGTGGCTCAGCATGTGAAACGGCAGTACAGCAGTAGAAGTGCACCACCGCCTTGGATGTTACGGCGGGTCCCTGGCCTTGCAACGATGAGGAGGACTCAGGGAACACTGGTGGATGATATTTGCCAGTGAAGTTTGGTAATGGACTGTTAGCCTATTTGAGGCGATATTGTTTATTGATTGAAGTGGCATCGCAAGTTCTCCATTATTGGAAACTTTCATAGATTTCCATGCGACCCACCTGCCTCCCTGCGAAAGCTCAGCCTCTTACATCTTCAGTGGTTTGGTTACAGACGGCTACGAAAATCTGAGGTTCTTAGCTTCTCTCAGAAGGGTTCTAGGGGGTGAGGCTAATCTGATTGGTTGTTCATTTTTTTGGTGTCTTTTACAAAAAGAGGTGGATAGGTTGCAAAACAAGACTGTGCCTAGGCCTAGGTTCTGTTTTGGTAATGGTTTCTATTGATATTGCTATTTTATGTATACCGGGGACTCCCATTCCGACGACGGGAAATGATACAAGCATGGGAATCTATGAAGGTTTCCAATATCTTACTGAGTAACGTACGTTAAATCAGATGGCAAGCAAAGTTTAGGCAAGTTCTATTCTGCAAATATTTTGCCCAACGCGTTTCAAACTAGAGTAGTTCTTGTTCACAGGCAAGCGGCAGGGTAAATGATCAATACAGGTTGCTGGTCACTTCTTTTTATTTGCTCCAATTACCCACAGCTGAGTCGTAAAATACAAGTTGCACGTTATCATAATAAACTTGTGATGCCACTTCAATCATTAAACAATATCGCGTCAAATAGGCCAGTGGGTCGCATGGAAATCTATGAAAGTTTCCAATAAATGAGAACTTGCGATGCCACTTCAATCATTAAACAATATCGCCTCAAATAGGCTAACAGTCCATTACCAAACTTCACTGGCAAATATCATCCCCTAGTGTTCCCAGAGTCCACCTCGTTGTTGCAAGGCCAGGGACCCGCCGTAACATATATATAATTATACACACACACACACACACACACACACACACACACACACACATTCTCTCACACAACCACATATGTGAATCTGACAGACCAGAGCATTGGCGTCCTTTGCATTATCACCAGAATACATTACATAAGATCGTGAGCAGCGCGAGCTATGCGCTGGTGGTGAGAGGCTCTACAGCAGGCTAAAGAGCTGGTTGATTCAAGAACCGCTGTTTTAAAATTCCTGTGATATATTTTTTAACATTTGAACTGTGTGTGATTATTTGGCAGAACTTTGCACATCCCCCTGCACTTATCCTGATCTTTGTCGGTTCCGGTCCGTCACGGCCCTTGGTGCCGCTTGAACAGAGGGACGCGACTCCTCCCCTGCACTTCCGTTTTTTTCCTCCCCTTAAGGGAGATGGGTGCGCGGCCGCGCCGATGGCGCGCCGTGGTCCAGGTTGGATCTAATTGCGATGAATACAGCGAGGCACTGTGAGTCAAACAAGGTTGATTTAGCAAAGGCTGAATTACCGCAGGTATGTTTGCACTGTGGCAAGGTTTTATGTGAGGACTACTTGGTACTCAACCAGATTGGTCAGCATCAATCTATTCCTATAGCGGGTCCCTCCGGTTTAATTTTTAGAGCTGGCCTCCTGAATTGCAGATCCTTTGCTAGGCACGCAGAGGATATTTGGTTATTGTTGTTGGACTCGGAGTGGGACGCCTTGTTCCTGACAGAAACATGGCTGAACGAAGACAATCTGACTACCATCGCATTAGCTGTACCTCTAGGTTTTAAAATGAGTTTTTCGAATCGGAAAAGTGACAGAAGGGGCGGGGGTGGCTCTTATTTTCAAAGATAAATTTACGCTGACATCCTCGCTACCTACTACCATCATAGGTATGGAAGGGTTACATTTCTGCCTTCAAGTCAACCCCCAACTCTCATTGGCAGGGATAGTTATCTATAGACCCCCGGAATGTACGGGGGTCAGTTCAGGTGAACTCATGGACATCATTGTCCAAAGCTCCCTCCTACATCCCCACTTTATAGTAGTGGGGGATTTTAATGTTCATGTAGACAGGTCTAGCTGCCCCCTGGCGGCTCAGTTAATATCTACCTTGAGCGCTGCTAACTTAATACAAATTATTACCGGCCCCACGCATCGAGGAGGGCACACGCTTGATCTGATCTTTTCTAACATTTGGGACACGACAGCTGAGACGCCGCAGCCGCTGCTTTGGTCGAACCACTATTTGATCTCCTTTGCTATTACACTGCCTCTTGGTTGTCAGACTGTTGGCAGACGCTCTTTTCTGCATAGTCAATGGAAAAACCTGCGATCTGACACCATTGGAACTGTCCTGGCAACTAATCCCCCTGTACTGATGTCAGATCCTAACACTGATGCAGTTGCGCTGAATCGATGGATAGGAGATATGGTGGAGACCATTGCGCCAGCCAAAATCACCTTGTCTCGCAGGGAATCCCCCTAAGCCCCTTGGTTCTCAGCGGAGCTGAGGGTGGAAAAGTCTGCTTGTAAAAGGTTGGAGCGTGCATGGCGGGTGAATTATTGCGAATCAGCCAAGGTTTGCTATAAAACAGCCGTTCGCAAGCTGGAAAAATCAATACAAAAAGCAAAAAAACTCTTCCATGCCACCTCTATCCAACAATCGGAACAATCCATCAAAAAAGTTTTTCAAATAGTCCAGTCTTTCTTTAAGCCTAGAATCATTGAAACAGAAGTCACTCTATCTCAGGCTCTTTGTGAAAACATTTCGAATTTCTTTGATGATAAAATTAAGAAAGTGTATGGTACTTTCGCCGGCTCCAGTCCCACTGTATTGGCAGACACTGTTGAAATCAGCGCCCCCCCCGACTTTAAGTCACTTCCATCCGATTTCATTCATGGAAGCACTGCAGTAAATAAAGAGGTGTAAATCAGGGGCTCCGGACGATTCCTGCCCTCCGAAGCTCTGGAATTTGATGGCGGAGTGAATTGTTAATACTCTCCTGCATATATGGAACAGGTCCATCACATCTGTGGTGTTTCCGGATTGCTGGAAACACGCCACACTCCTCCCTTCGAAGAAAAAAAACCGACGGGGATCCGGAGGATCTTAGCAATCTCCGACCAATCTCCCTACTGGCTGCTCCAGGTAAAATGATGGAAAAATTGATACAGCGCCAGTTGAATAGCTTTACGGAGGAGAATAAGATCTTGCACGATACACAATCAGGTAAGTCCGCGAGGTGCTGCGGGAGCCCGAGATCCTGAGAAGAGACGCCGGAGGGGACGGAGCTTGTCCTGCACCTGCGGCGGCGGTGTACGCTAGTGGCTCCTGTCCCATATCGGTCACTCACACGGCGTCCTACGGAGGTGGATGGGACGCGGCGACATTGTCTGCGCAGCTACGAGACAACGGGGCACAGTGGAAGCTCGGAGGCGGGTGCCGAGGCCCCGGCTGGGGTCGCATCTGTCCTGTGCCCCGAGTCTCGCCCCGAGCGCTCGAGGAACCTACCTCACGCGAGCATGAACATTGACCGGCATATGCAATCTGAGAGGCTTTGAGCATTAAAGCCCGGGCGGCCCCCTCCTGTGCGTTTACACCGCGAGGTGCTCTATTGTGACGGCCGCACTGCTAGACTTTGCCCGGACGGCCCTGAGGACGGATACTGTTGGCGTCTGTAGTTTGGCGCTGTGACGGGGGTCCTTGGGTGATCGTGAGACTGCTGCTGCGGGAGGGGCTCGCAAGAGGACGACGCAGCGGAGCAGGGGGAGAGTCCCAGACTGTACCCCCCCCCCCCACTACAGAAGGCTTGGGCTACACCAAGGTAGCGCACTGCTGGCTGCGGACACGTCAGGCGGCTCAGCTGGTCTGGGTGAGGTCCCTATGGTCCCCTAAGGTTGGTTGTTTCAACTTCGAGGCCTAGTCGTACTTTGCGGCCCCGGACGGACTGCGCCGCAGGATAGCGGAGGAGACCAACTGGTGAACGAAGTGTGGTGTGGATAGCAGTCCAGCAGGTCGAAGACGCGGCCTTGCGTTTGCGCTACCAGGAGCAGCCCGGGGCTGCATTGGAAGCATGGGCAAAGGGGACAAAACCCAGACTAAATTACCCTTTGAGCAGCGCCGCACGAAGGCCCCTGACACGCGGGACATGGAAACTGCGTCACAAAGCAAAAGTGCAGAAGGCTCGATCTATACAGACATTAAGGACCTGCTAATCACAATGGAAAAGAGCCTCCAGGACAGTATGCCATCCCTGGGCACTAAAATTGATGCGCTCTCCTACCGCATGGACAGGATGTCGGAAAGAGTGGATAAACATGCGGAACGCCTGGATATGGCGGAACGGCGCATCACGGAGGTAGAAGAAGCGCAAACGGAACAGGACAAAGTTCGCAAACAACACGATAGACTTTTGCAGGTAATCCAGGATAAATCAGAGGATTTGGAGGCCCGCTCTCGAAGAGCGAACATACGTATTACGGGTGTGCCGGAGACCACCCAGACATGGGAAAATTGAGTTATTTGTGGAGAAGCTATTGACTACGCTGCTGGGAGCAGACGTTTTTTCGCCGATGTTCATCGTCGAGAGGGCGCACCGAACGCTGGGCCCGTGCCCGAACCCCCCGAGACCGATTATAGCTAAACTATTGAACTACAGGGACAGGGACTCAGCCCTCCGGATTGCTCGGGAGAAAAAGACTCTGCAATATGAAGGCTCTGACGTTTCACTGTACCCAGACTTCACCGCGAAGGTCCAGGAGGAGCGCAGACACTATGCTCCCTATAAGAAACAGCTCCGTGAGCTCGGACTGGACTACGCCATGTTATATCCGGCGAAATTGAGGATAAATCGGCAGGGTCACTCGCACATTTTCATGGATCCCAGGGATCTCCAAAAAGCACTAAAGGTCTGGATCAAGGAGCGCAGAGGCAATCCCCGGAGCCAAAATGACGACGAGAGTGGTGGTAGCCAGCTGGAGAAACAAGACTAATGACACTGTGAGGACTGGAGTGTGAGCCCTGAGCTGTGATCTGGTGAGCAGTTGCGCACCTGGGTCTGGCCTGGAGGCCTAGCGGCAGCGCAGGCAACCTATGATTGACTGGAAGCTCGCGCACCTAGACTCTATGAGGAGTGCTGTGACTGGCCGGGGGCTCGACCTAATGGGTGAGAATGTTCCTTTTTTCCTCTTGCCCGCGCACTTCGTATAGAGAATGTAAAAGATTGTTGCCTTGCACTATGCTAGCTGTGCGGGGAGGCGAGGGATGGTGGGCCTGGAGCTCTCCGGGCGGTACTGAAATAAAGCTGAGGGTGGGATGTTGAAGTTTTCTGGAAATTTACTGGCACATGTTGGGATGTAATCCTAGGCGATGGCGCTGGGAGCGATGCTTGCACAGGCATTAACCGAGGGACAAACTACTTCTTCTGGCAACCTCGGCCCCGGCGCTGTATGCACTGTTCGTCCCCACTGGGGACATCCAGAGTTTGGGGGGGCTTTCACGGACTACATGGTCCAATTGGGGGGGAGTGGAGGGGGGGGGAAGTTTGCTCATGCTAGGCCGTGTTGGGGTTGGTCTGCTGTGGGAGGGGGGGGGAGGACTTGCGGGACGAGGGAAGAGTTATTGTGTTGACATTTTTGCACTGGTTTTTTTGCCTCGATGGTCATGTAAAGTTCACTATGGAATAGCCCAACTCCGAGACACGCCTCACTCCTTGGGGTGACGGGCCGCATCGACATCCCACTATACACTGGGTTACACTTTTACGCTGCACGACTTGCCCCCATGACTACCGTAACGAGAGAACAGGAAGCTACACAATCAGCCTCAGTCAGGGACATTACATGTAATGTCAGGGGGCTGAACGACTTCAGAAAGCTAAGGAAAGTAGGGAGTTACCTCAAACTACATAATATAGACATAGCACTGCTGCAGGAAACACACTTGTCACTCACTAGTAGAATGCTGCATCACAGAGCCCTGGAGGGGAACGTTGCCATAGCCGGGTTCACCACTCATGCTAGGGGGGTTATCACATGGGTTAACCCTACTTCGAAAATTCAGATACAAACGCTTGACGCGGACTCGGACGGCAGATATGTTATAGCGACCTGTAAGGGAGTGGGGCTGGATCTACTAGTAATAAATGCATACGGCCCCAATTATGACTCCCCTGAATTCTATGACACGCTGGCTAATAAGATTGGAGCGTACGGGAGGTCCCACATAATATGGGGAGGGGATTTTAATTTGACACTCAACCCCGACATGGACAGGTCCACGGGCCCCCCCCGCAGGCCGTCGGCGGCGGCACAAACTCTTGCAGGTAAACTACTGATGTTGAGCATGGAGGATGTATGGAGAAGTAGAAATGTGGGGCGTGGCGGATATACACACTACTCTGCTTACCATGAGGTGCACACTAGAATAGAATCGACTACTGGTTTGCCACCGCGGGGATCGACCGCAGCATTAAACACTGTAACGTCCTACCACGCACGCTATCAGACCATTCCCCCATACTACTGGCGATAGAGGCCCCTGTTAGGCAAATTCCTCCCTTTACGTGGCGCTTTCCACCTTACTCGCTTCTAGACCCGATCTTTGGCGGAGAGCTGGCGGAGTCGATAGACGTCTTTTTCTAAAAGAATGTGGGCTCAGTGGAGGACTTTCAGACTGTATGGGAGGCATTTAAAGTCTACATACGAGGCATTGCGATGTCTAAACATTCCAGCGTCCTGAAAGCGATCAGGAGCAGGCTGGCTGAACTAGAAAAACAGCTGCAAGCCCTTGAGGAGCAGCAACGAAATCGACCGGATGAGGCCACGGAGGAGGAAATCAAACGCCTCCTAGTGGAGTTCCATGACGAAGCGGACAGGGAGGTGAAGCATTTGGGCAAATATGCCACGGCGCGGACATATGGAGAAGGAGAAAGACCTGGATCGGTACTGACTAACATACTTAAAGGCCGTAGGGGGAAGCCGTTGGTTTCGAAGCTGCAGACGGCAGCAGAGTCACAGATGAAGCAGATATAGCTCCTCGAAGTGCGGGGACATGTTGGCTGAAATCTTAGATTACCTGGAACACATAAAGCTCCCGTTCCTCTCTAACTCAGACAGGGAATTTCTCATGTGCCCTATACAACAGGACGAAATTAGAGACTCCCTAGCCTCGATGCGATCGGGCAGCGCGCCGGGCATGGACGGCCTGACGGTCGAATTTTATAAAACCTTTCAGGAGCAGCTTCTGCCACATCTACACACGCTGTCGGGGGACGTCTGCCTCCAGGGTCGCATATCTGGCTCCATGGGAGAGGCAATGATAGTTACCATTCTTAAGCCTGGTAAGGCACATGACGAGTGCGGATCCTATCGGCCGCTGTCGTTGCTCAACGTAGATACTAAGGTATATGCTAAAGTGCTGGCGACCAGATTGGCACTGCTTGCTGGTGGCCCAGGAACAGGCAGGGTTCATACCCAGCAGGAACTTGACGTATAATATTAGAACTGTGTTAGGAACCATTCAACATGTTAAGCAGGACGTATCGGCCGTGGCCCTTTTCCTTGACATGGAGAAAGCATTCGATTCGGTGGAATGGCCGTATTTGCTTCAGGTGTTGCAGCGGATGGGACTTGGTGAACCCTTCCTGCAAATGGTGGGCGCCATTTACGAAGGGCCCTCGGCTAGAGTGCGCGTTGGGAACGCGGTCTCGAAACCCCTTTACATCAGCAGGGGAACTCGACAGGGGTGCCCCCTATCCCCCTTGCTCTATGCTCTGGCGGCAGAGCCTTTGGCCTGCGCACTAAGGGAATACCACAGTCACAAGGGCGTACACTTCCCGGCCTACAAAATAGTTGTGTCTATGTACACGGACGACACGCTGTTGTATGCGCACGACCCTGCGACGACACTCCCCCCACTTTTAAGGGAGGTAGTGCATTTTGGAGCATTATCCGGCCTTAAAGTTAACTGGGCGAAATCAGTGGTGCTGCCGCCAACGCCTGTGACTAAACAGGTGGAGACGGAATACCCCCTACAGTGGACCGAAGACCCGATCAGATACTTGGGATACAAATTCACACAGATCCGGACTTGCTCATTAGCCAAAACTTTGGCAAAGCGGTCAGCAAATTGGAAGACGATGTGGCGCTTTGGAGCAAATTGCCTCTTACACTAATGGGCCGAATTGCCATTATGAAAATGGTGGTACTCCCGAGGTTCTTGTTCCTCTTTAATGCCCTCCCAATAGTGCTCTCTAAGGCCTTCTTCAAGAGGCTGACAAGCCTTATGGTCAGTTTGGCATGGGCGGGAAAGCAGCCGAGAGTTAAGTGGACGACACTTACGTTGCCTTACAACATGGGAGGCCTGGCGGCCCCAGACCTTGAACTCTATTACCGAAATGCTCAAGCTTCGCATTTACATACCTGGATCCATGGCGACAGGCTAATCCCACATGTCCGCATGAAGCGCCTATTTGCGCACCCTCAGCCACTTCCGGCCACGATTTGCACGCCGCTGGATCGCCGCACAGGAGTGCTAGACTCTATTATTGCCACTAGCCACGCGTGGCACTCACTCCTGCAACGGCAGGGGGGGACGCTACTATACTCGCCGGACATGCCGCTGGAATGGATGCTCTGGCTCCCACCCATGGCCGAGAGGGGGGTCATCAGAGAGATGGCAAAACTAGGTCTCCGCAGGGCGGGCGATCTTTTCCAGGACGGAGTGGCCAAAGACTGGGAGCAGGCGCGAGGGGATTGTAATGAGCCCCCTATGCTGCAACGCTTCCAATTCCACAGGACCCGGAGTGCCCTCTTGGAGCTGCTCGGTCCGGATATGGCTGAACCCCCAGACGTGCCTGAACTGACATATGTTATCAAGCACAAGGAGCCTCGAAAGCTTCTCACGAATATCTATAAAATAGCCAGATCGCGAGAAGAGTGCCAGCTTATGAAGGCGAGACTGGCCTGGCAGATAGACCTGGAGACCATGATAGATGACGCGACATGGCGGTATTGCTGCGATAGCACGAAGCGGATCTCGCTTAATGGTAAGCACAGACTGATTCACTTTAAGTTCCTGCAAAGAGTATATTACACCCCGGAAAGGCTACATAGATACGGCCTGAGGCAGACAGCACAATGTGAACGCTGCCACGCTGCTGATGCTGACTTTTTGCATTTGGCCTGGACTTGCCCAGGCATAGTCATTCTGGCACGATATCTTTTCGGAAATACTAGACCTAGACATGGACCCGGGTGTGGCTCTCATTGGCAACACCAGGAGAATGCCGGTTGCGCTTCGCAGACTCACGGACATGGGTATGCTAATGGCCAGGAGAGTAGTGGCGCAGTGTTGGATGAGAGGACCGCTACCGACCAAGGCTAGATGGGCGCAGGATATGCTGTACTGCAGCACACAAGCGGAAATCTACAGTGAACTGCTGCCCCCCAAAAGCCGCCCCAAGAATTTCTGGGCTCTGTTCCAAACTTACCTTAATGGGAGGCAGCAGGAGGATGACGGCAGCTCGGAACGGGAGACCCAGAGTTAGGGGCATACAGTGGCTCGAGCCTGCATCCCTGCACGTGGAGGTGGAGGTGGTACGCGCGCCCCGGCGAGTGTGATGTGGTGAATGATGGAGGCATGGAATTGAGTGGGAACTGATTAGAGGAGTGCGCTGACATCTTGATAAGGCTACTCTTTGCTGCGTGTTACCGCTCTGCTCAAAGCGCTGTAAATTTTTAAATTCCCGTTTTTGTATTTATTTTGACTTTTATTTAAAGTAACCTTGATTTTAAAATTGTCGCCCACATACTTGCATGTTAAATTGGGTCCTCACCGCGATTTAGCGGGTCTTCTGTGTGCTCTTAGTCACCCTTGCCGTCATCTTAGGGGTCAGAAAGGGACGCTTGAGGCCAGTGCAGGTTAGCGCTCCAGCAGTCAGGTTGACTGGTCTGAGGCAAGCGCGAAGCGTGCAGTGTACTTAAGGGCTACCTAGAGGTAAGGTCAGCCTTGATAAGGCTACTCTTTGCTGCGTGTTACCGCTCTGCTCAAAGCGCTGTAAATTTTTAAATTCACGTTTTTGTATTTATTTTGACTTTTATTTAAAGTAACCTTGATTTTAAAATTGTCGCCCACATACTTGCATGTTAAATTGGGTCCTCACCGCGATTTAGCGGGTCTTCTGTGTGCTCTTCGTCACACTTGCCGCCATCTTAGGGGTCAGAAAGGGACGCTTGAGGCCAGTGCAGGTTAGCGCTCCAGCAGTCAGGTTGACTGGTCTGAGGCAAGCGAGAAGCGTGCAGTGTACTTAAGGGCTACCTAGAGGTAAGGTCAGCCTTGATAAGGCTACTCTTTGCTGCGTGTTACCGCTCTGCTCAAAGCGCTGTAAATTTTTAAACTCCCGTTTTTGTATTTATTTTGACTTTTATTTAAAGTAACCTTGATTTTAAAATTGTCGCCCACATACTTGCATGTTAAATTGGGTCCTCACCGCGATTTAGCGGGTCTTCTGTGTGCTCTTCGTCACCCTTGCCGCCATCTTAGGGGTCAGAAAGGGACGCTTGAGGCCAGTGCAGGTTAGCGCTCCAGCAGTCAGGTTGACTGGTCTGAGGCAAGCGCGAAGCGTGCAGTGTACTTAAGGGCTACCTAGAGGTAAGGTCATCCTTGATAAGGCTACTCTTTGCTGCGTGTTACCGCTCTGCTCAAAGCGCTGTAAATTTTTAAACTCCCGTTTTTGTATTTATTTTGACTTTTATTTAAAGTAACCTTGATTTTAAAATTGTCGCCCACATACTTGCATGTTAAATTGGGTCCTCACCGCGATTTAGCGGGTCTTCTGTGTGCTCTTCATCACCCTTGCCGCCATCTTAGGGGTCAGAAAGGGACGCTTGAGGCCAGTGCAGGTTAGCGCTCCAGCAGTCAGGTTGACTGGTCTGAGGCAAGCGCGAAGCGTGCAGTGTACTTAAGGACTACCTAGAGGTAAGGTCAGCCTTGACAAGGCTACTCTTTGCTGCGTGTTACCGCTCTGCTCAAAGCGCTGTACATTTTTAAATTCCCGTTTTTGTATTTATTTTGACTTTTATTTAAAGTAACCTTGATTTTAAAATTGTCGCCCACATACTTGCATGTTAAATTGGGTCCTCACCTCGATTTAGCGGGTCTTCTGTGTGCTCTTCGTCACCCTTGCCGCCATCTTAGGGGTCAGAAAGGGACGCTTGAGGCCAGTGCAGGTTAGCGCTCCAGCAGTCAGGTTGACTAGCCTGAGCCCTATTTTAATGCAAGGATGCTAGCGCACGGCGCAGGCGCACGGTGTGTGTGCCGCAGTAACGCCGGAGTCACGCCAGAGTCCAGCCCGTCTGCGCCCGTCCGCGCTAAGGACGAGCTGGACGATGGGACACCTAACGGTTATAGGAGCCACGCCAGACGACTCTGGTATCCTCTCCAGGTATTGTTAGATCTGAAACCGGCTCGACTACCTTGCCATTATACGTTCCCCCCTGAGGCTGTACGCTCGTCCTCCACTTGTGGATGTTGTAGGTCACATTGTCGCTGGGCCCTCATGCCGATATTTTAATACAATTCCTCTGGCGGACCGTCCTTCAGACACTACCAGAGAGCTTGGCTATCTGATTAACGCTAGATCGTTGATCAGGAATAATGTTTCGTTTAAAGACTTTGTTGGGGGTAAATAACCCCTCCTGGGTTTTTATAACGGAAACATGGGCCAAAGAATCCTCGGGCCGGATCTCGTTGAGGCGGTCCCAGATGGTTATACCTTGGTTAGGCTGGATAGAGTGGGACGTGTTGGTGGAGGGCTTGGTATCCTGCATAAGGACTCCTATTCGTGTCATACGACGCCTTTATCCGCTCCGGGTGAGGATATCCAGGCTATGCATTTTTCCATCAATGCACCTCACTCCATCCCGTTCAAGGGGGTGCTTATATATAGACCCCCAGGGCCCAGAGTGGATTTCACTCATCATTTGCTCACTATTCTGGAACCATATTTTGGATCTGAGTCAGTTACAGTTCTGGGAGACATGAATTTCCATTTGGAAAATCTTGAGGTAAATGACACTCAATGCCTCCTAGATACTCTATCTGCCTGTGGCTTGCAGCAATTAGTCAAGGGTGCCACTCATCAGGCGGGCCATACTTTGGATGGAGTTTTCACAAATGATAGACGGCTCTCAGTGGAAGCACCCATGCCGCTTTCCTGGTCAGATCATTTCGCCATTCCACTGATATTGGAGACGATTCTTACTAATAATATACCGAAAGGCCCCAGCAAAATGGAACTTAAGCGGAATTTGAGGAAGGTGACTAATGAGTCTTTGGCACCTTTAACCTCTACCCTATTAACTCTAAGAGATGAGGACGTTGACTCCGCGGTACAGAGGTTTGAAGATGTTACCTCTGCAGCGCTGGATGTGCTTGTACCTCTCTCTTTGCGCTACAGTGCTAGAAAAAGGCCAGCGGCTCCCTGGTATGTTGAATCCCTTAGGCTACTAAGACAAGCCTGTAGAAAGCGGGAACGGTGTTGGAGATCTAGTGGGAACATGCAGGATAGGGAATCTCATAAAAATCTTCTGAGGGAATACAGGATGGAGCTCATTAGAATTAAGCAAGAATATTTTTCAAACCTCACTGGGACTCTTACTTCACCGAAAGAGCTTTTTAACATTGTCGACTCTTTAATTACTTTGAAGACCCCTGATCCTGTTACTAATTCACAGCAGCTCTGTGATAACATAGCTGATTTTTTTCAGGACAAAATTGATGGTATTGTTTCGACTCTTGAGCTCCAAAGGATCTCTGCATCTCCACCTGCCCCCCCCGTTCCTCAGATATCCCCTTTTACTGAGCCAGCCGGACCTGCAAATTCGATCTCGCTGTCCAGTTTTCCTCCACTTTCTTTACAGGAACTATAAGTTCTCTTGATTAAGACCAAATCTGGCTCACCCCTTGATCCCTGCCCTCTTCATATCCTCAAACAATGTAAGGAGACCCTCCTGCCCCCGCTACTTCAAATAATGAATAAGGCCTTAAGTGAAGGCATTTTTCCTTCCCAATGGAAGAAAGCGGTTGTGAAGCCGCTCTTGAAGAAGCCGTCATTGGACCCAGAAGTGCTGAAAAATTTCCGCCCCATTTCGCTGCTCCCAGCCCCAGCTAAGATGCTGGAAATCCATCTACACCAGCATCTTTCTTCCTTTCTGGATTCCGCTGGTCTTTTGGATCACTCGCAGCATGGTTTCCGGAGGGGTCATAGCACGGCATCCGCCCTAACCGTGGTGCTTGACAACATCCGCACCTCGGTCGATAAGGGCGGAAGTACGTTGCTGATCCTTCTGGATCTCACAGCTGCGTTTGACACCCTGTCTCCCCTCGTTTTAACATCTCGTTTGAGGGAGATAGGGGTGGAGGGGCATGCGTTAAGCTTGTTGGCCTCTTTCCTGGACCAGAGGGAACAGAGAGTGAAGCTGGGAGAGTTCCTATCTCCATCCCTGCCGCTGAATTGGGGGGTCCCACAGGGGTCGGCGTTAAGCCCGACCCTGTTTAATATCTATGTGACCCCCCTGGCTAGTCTTATTAGATCTTTTGGGATGGAGGTAGTGTCGTACGCCGATGACACGCAGATCTTATTGTCTCTCGCCAAGTCTGTCAGCTCCTCTGCCTCCAAGTTTAGACTCTGTATGGAGGCAGTTGCCCTCTGGATGATTAACAATTCACTGCGGCTAAATGGCGAAAAGACGGAGATCCTCGTATTCGGCGAGAAGGAAGACATCTGGTCGGCGGAATGGTGGCCTGAATCTCTGGGGACCTGTCCGGCTCCAACTCGGGCAGCACGAAATCTGGGGGTTATGATTGATCCCTCCCTTGACATGGCTCTTCAAGTAAGGCGGACCATCTCTACCTGCTGGGGCATCATTGCAATCTTGCGCAAAATCAAGTACTATCTGTCTGTGCAAGCTCGGAAACAGACGGTCGTAGCTTTGATAACATCCCGGCTCGACTATTGCAATGCTTTATACGCCGGGGCTAATAAAGGTCTGGTGCGAGGTCTTCAATCGGTGCAAAATGCTGCGGCGAAGTTTTTCCTAGACCTTCCGAAAAGGTCGTCTGCGACCGCTGCCAGGAAATCTTTGCACTGGCTCCCCATTGACGCCAGGATTTTATTCAAAGTGTTATGCCTGGTGTATGGTGCCTTAAACAGGAAGGAGACTGGAGGTTTAAAAAAATCTCCTCTCCTCGTATTCTCCTGCGAGGAACCTTCGCTCCTCCTCGAAATTGCTCCTTACTGTGCCTCGGGTGCGTAGAGCTAAATGGGGAGGCAGAGCTTTTTCCAATCTTGCTCCAAGATGGTGGAATATCGTTCCCCTGGAGATCAGGATCCTACCCTCAATGCCTTCCTTCAGAAAAGCTTTAAAAACTTGGCTCTTTGGTATAGCATACCCTTAGCTTTGGGTTTTAGCCTTTTTCTTCCTTTTTCTGATTTTCTTTGGTAGGCGCCTTGATGCCTTCGGGCAAAGTTGCGCGTTTATAAGTTTACTTTCATTCATTCATCTTTTTAAACCTAGCCTATGATAGGACTGACTGGGACACATCACTAGGGATGGACGGTTGGGAGGGGTTGGCTTAGAGGGGGCGTTGACACCACTGATGATCGAGTTGGAGGTAGGAGTAGCGGTGGAACTAGACTAACTATCACATAAATGGACGAAAATGGGCACACATGATTGCTATGAGGCGGAAAGGGATGGGGGGGAGGGATAGGGCTGTTGACCAAATTGGGGGTTGGTGTTTGTTTCGATAGGGCACGAGTTCTCAGGTCTTGGCAATTGGAAGTGGAGAAATGGGAGGGGGGAGATTGGATACGCACTGGTGGATAGAATGTAGAAAAGGCACGTGACAGCTGCACCCTACTCTGCCGGAAATGTAGACGGAGTACCGGTAACCTACTGCTAGGAATGCGCCGCCGGACCCCCGGGTTGTCGGCTGATGGGCTGTGTATAACTATGTTTCTAGTTTGCCTAACATGTATATTATGTGGCCCACCCATGGGGTTGTAGGCCTGAGGCTGTGAGACTCAAATACGTGCAATAAAACATTTATAATAAAAAAAATTGTTTTTAAAGTGTCCGAGGCAGCTTTTTCCAAATTCAAGGGGTGCCTCCGCGATGTAGCCTGCTGGATGAATACCAACAAACTAAAATTAAATGCGGGCAAGACGGAGGTGATTTTCTTTGGGAAAGGCGTTCACCCCCCTCGGATCTGTGTTGGCCATCTGAGATGGGCCACGCGCCTCTCCCCAGCACAAAGGCAAAAAATTTGGGGTTGAGGTGGGATGATAGCCTGTCCTTCTCCTCCCACATCCAGCAGGTCGTAGCAGGGTGCCTAAGCAAATTGAGGAATTTGCGTAAGTTCCTTCTGCTTCTACCGAAAGACTGTTGAAAAATGGTAATCCATGCGACTGTTACTTCAAGGCTGGATTATGCT
Organism: Lissotriton helveticus; assembly: GCF_964261635.1. Classification (NCBI taxonomy): domain Eukaryota; kingdom Metazoa; phylum Chordata; class Amphibia; order Caudata; family Salamandridae; genus Lissotriton; species Lissotriton helveticus. Next base: position 1,468,492,344 of record NC_136067.1, read on the forward strand.
AACGGCCTCTATTTGGGCCTACCTAAATATTTGATTCAACGCTTGCAGACCGTGCAAAATGCGGCTGCGAGGCTGATAAAACATATCCCTTTTAAACAGCATGTCTCTCCGCATTTGCGCGATCTCCACTGGCTCCCGGTGGCAAGCAGAATCAAATTTAAGGCTCTAACCCTGGCTTTTAGAGCTCTCCGCGGGACCTGCCCCAATTATCTTAGAGCGAGACTCCCTAGGTATGTACAGGCGAGACTTTTGCGCTCTAACTCCCGTTTTCAGTTACACGCCCCGCGAGTTAGAAAGGCGCGTCTCGGAGGCAGGACTTTTTCGGCCAGCACGGTGAAGTTGTGGAATGCCCTACCGCCGGCCATTCAGTCAGCAGCATCAGAAGTTGGGTTTAGGAAGCTATTAAAAACCTAGCTCTTTACTCAAAAGCTCTGAGCCACTGGTGCTATTTACTGTTCCACTGAGCTGCTCATATAGCGCCGGGACACATCCGACTGAGGTAACTGTTCGCGCTCTATAAAACTCTGTATTATTATTCAAGTCAAGTCAAGTCAAACCACTTTATTCGATTAATTAAAATCATAAAAGTATGCTATACATATACAAAACATTAAAAATATTTTTTTTAAATATGTTATACAATTTAAAACACAGTACAAAGGACATTAAACAATCGTTAACAAACATTTCCATTTTTAAAGCCAATAATCAGTATACCTAGACTTATATTAAGAGGATTAACTTTCCTGTATAGCATCCTGTCTAACCCTCCTGCTTCTAACAGACGCAGCATGGAAGCTGGCAACACTAAACATGGTTTCGGGGGATTCCAACAGTTGTAAAAACAGTAAAGCAGGTTTACACTGAATAAAATTCATCTTTTTCAATAATGGGAAAATAAACCTTTTCCTAGCCTCGTGGTACAAAGGACAAAAAAACATAAAATGCAGGGTGTCTTGGGGGGAGAAATCATCCCATTTGCACGGAGCAGCGTCCTCGAGCATACTCCAGCCCTGCAAATCCCATAATACCATATGTATTTGGTTGAACCGAAATTTTGTCAATAGCCATCTATGATAAGAGTTAGTCACAATGGACAAATAAGGAGGCATCGCTAATGACAAAATAACCAGGAGGTGGCCCCTGACCGATGGTTTACATAATCCTACTGCTTCCCGCTCTACCTCGCTTAGCTTAGTAAAATTAGTTTTTACCCACGCTAAATCAGCCTTACATAAAGATTCTGGATTAAAAAAAAAAAATCTCAGGGCGCCCCATATTCACAGCTGACGTTTTTATATAGGACAACCACTGGATTTCCTTCATGTTATCTAAATTAATACAGTCCTTTAGGATCTTGTGGGTTAAGGAAAGATTCGAATTCAACCAAATTTTGATCCATAACAGGACAGGGGCTATTTTAATTATATCTGATATATATCCTATCCCCAACTCAAGAGGACTGAGTGGGTAGCTGTGGATTGTGGAAGGCCTAGAAGGGACCGTAAAAATTTATTTTCTTCTGTTTGAATGGGGTCGGGTTTGGTAAACCCCCAAATTGCTGCCCCATACCTTGCAATTGAGATGGTCTTGGCTTTATAAATAGCCAGGATCTCCTCATAGGATTTCCCCCCCAATCTTTTAGCGAATTCTAACACTGCAGCAGAAGAACTTCTCACTGCGTTTACCTTTATTAAAAGCTGTGGGGACCATGTTCCCCTATCATCAAAAACTACTCCCAAATAGGTAAATACTTTCACTCTGGTGATTTCTTCACTACCACAGTAAAAGGTCTTGACATTGTTTTTTGAGACACCTAACGACATGATATGCGATTTGCCATTGTTTACCACCAGATCCAGGCTTTTCATAAAAACCCCAAAAGAGTCCAACAATCTTTGTAGGCCCAGCGGAGTCCTTGCTAATAATACAGCATCGTCGGCATAGAGGAGCACCGGGATCGGTGTTCCTCCCATGCGCGGGATGTCAAGGGTAGCTGTTAACAAATTTGCCTCCAACGAGTTCACATACAGCGTAAACAACATGGGGGCCAGGATACATCCCTGACGCACCCCTCTACCAGACTTACAACTTGACGTACATTTCCCCTCGTTCGTCATCCTAATTGAGGCATTTAGGTCTTCATGCAGCTCAGCCAAAAAATACACAAGGGGCCGATCAAGGCCCATCTCCAGGAGCATTGTCCACAGCCTTGATCTATTGACTAGATCAAAGGCCGTGGACAGGTCCATAAAGCCCAGGAAAATAGAGCCCCTTGCCGCCTTCGTGTACTTAGCTATAATTAGGTGTAAGTTCAGACATTGGTCCTCCGTGCTCCTCCCAGCTCTAAAGCCATACTGGGCGTCGGACAGTATATTGTTCTCCGAAGCCCAACCTGTTATCTTTGCTAGAATGACCTTCCCTAAGATTTTAATGGAAGAGTCTAGCAAAGATATAGGCCTATAGCATCTAGGGTCTCCCCTTTGACCCTTCTTAAACACAGGGATTATTATCGAACAAGACCATGACTTAGGGAATCCTACACTGGCCGAGGTATTGAAGACATTGGTCAAAATATTTGCCCAGTACGTAGGGTTTGCCTTGTACATATCTGAGGGTACCCCATCTGAGCCTGGTGCCTTTCGCCCTGCTGTGCCCTCAATTGCTTTGACAACTTCAGCTATGTTAAACCTTACTGGTATAACAGGAGGTTCAGAGGCTGGGGCCACAAAAGTTTCCAGCTCTAGATGACTTCCATACATTTTTTCAAAGTGGCTCAACCAGTCCTCCTCTGCAATATTTAGTTCTAAGACAGGATTTTGATTACAGGAAAACAAGGGACTTGGCACTATCTTTTAGGGTTGCTTTATCCATAAGCTCAGCCCATGCATCGTGTTTAATTTCGTTTTTCCGTGCCTGAACTACTCAAGAGTACTCTCTCCTAAGCTGGGCAACCAGAACTTTATTCCTGTGTTGATCGTGAAGAGCCTTTTTATGAAGGTTATGGGCTTTAGTACATTTATGGTCAAACCAGCCCATTACCGGTTTATTTTTAGCTACTCGGCAGTTGGACGCAAGTTCTTTTGCCACTTGAGAGCAAATAACTTCATATGAGCTTATTACATCCTCCCCGTTAGAAAGAGGATCTCCACAGATATTTAGTTCCTGGGCAGCCTTAGCTGTAATGGTATTGAAAAAATCCTCTGGCACAACCTTACTCCAGTTTACCCTCCTCCCCTGATCTTTGGCTTTAACCTCAACTACAGCCTGTGGCGGAATAGTTTTATTTAATAGAGAAAAACCATTTACTAACTCAATCACCACAGGATTGTGGTCACTAAAAAAAGAAGGTATAGCATTATAAGAGATTACGTATTTTAAAAGTCCTGACGAGAGAAATATGTAGTCAATTATTGTTTCACAATCCATACCTATATACGTGGCAACACGGGTACTTTTATCAAAAAACCCTGCTTCAAACAAATCATTATTAGACAAGAGATTCTCCAGTGCTTCCCCCTTGTGATTATGCTCGAAATGCTGCGGGGATGTGAAATCTGGTCCATCTTTATCATTTAATTGACAGTTCTGACTACATAAATGCACATTAAAATCACCCAACAAAATATATTGGCAAAAAGTGGTTTGCTTTTCCTTATAGGTATTTAAAAAATCTGTCAACCAAAGTAAATGCTCATTTGGGAAATCCCCTTGCTGCGAATTATAGCAGTTCACTAGAATTAATTTGGTATTATTACCCAGGCTTAATTCCAGAATAAGAAAATGATGGGAGGCACAATCTACCCGTTTAACTCTCCCTCTTACATTCACAGAGACCAATAGCACGAGGCCCCCTCTATCTCTCCCTGCTGTCGATCTCAACGCAGGGACAAAATGCGATGTAAAGCTATCCATCCAAAAATCACAGGCCTTATCCCATGTCTCTTGGAGAGCAACAATATCATGTTGTTTAACAAAGTTTAACCAATTGCTATCATCTCTCTTGGAACGCAGCCCAGCAACTTAACATCTTAATCTTTTCCCCCTCGGCGTTGCACACAGTTGCGGGATTACAGTATGTATTGTAAGAAATCAATGTAGTATGTTCAGGTACCGAGGGAACCAGATCTAGGGGGGGTCTCATCTCCCGGTCCCTCACCAACCTCCCATCAATCGCACATCTCTAGGCCAGAGAGTGCATCAAATCTGTTGTGTGTGTCAATATTAGGCCCATATTTAAAATAATTCTCTCCACCAGATCCCTGCGATAAGCCTGGCGTCCGAGACTCGACAGGTGTATATAGTCTCAGTCTCGCCCTATGTGGGGGGGCTCTAGTTAAGTGATTATAGAAGAACCCAAGAGGGCGCACGCAAATACTATTGGCATCGTACGTCATAGAGTCTGCCCTTAACAAAACTGTAGCCACATGTTGTAGGTGTCTAAAATTTACAATTATGCAGTCCCCGCTACACGTCTTTCTAGAGGGGCCAATCCAGTTCGCCCTTCTAGTTGATATAATTTCAGAAGTAAATTTTATGTTGAAACCACACCTCATATTCAACCACGACACAGTTTTATTTTTGAGGGAATCTTGCGATTCCTCAGGTGACTGGGCCGAGTGCAAATCAGGGGGTGGGACATTGGTTAAAACTACTACGTAGGGTGCGCAATCCGGCGGAAGATTTATACATTTACATCTCTTAACGGGATTTCTACTAGATGTACCATCAGGCCCTAAATTCGGTCGTGTAACTACGCTCACTACTGTAGTAGGAACCGGGGTAACTGAGTCAGTTCTAATTCTGTGCTGAGAGGATTGCTGCTGATTATCAGCCCTAACTTCCTGCTCTACCCCACCTGTACCCTTCCCAGTAGGTTTTGCACTATCAACCAAAGCTAGTTGTTTGGCTATCAGCCCTCCTAGCCTCTTTACTTCGGCAGTGACACTGTCGAGTTTGCGCACTAGGGGTTGGACATACTCTTCTAGTTTTGCTTCAAACTTGGCTTCCAGAGAGCGAACTAGTCTGGGCTTAGTCTGGGCTTAGATTAATATTAGCCACATTACTTTCTTCCTGTAATATAGTAGACTCATCAGTGGTGTGTTTGGCTGGTAAGGAGGTATCTACCCTTCTTTTTGTGTGCTTCCCCCCCTATTGCTTTGTTGTTTCCTACAGGTTCTAACAGGTCTAGTGATTGGCAGAGCCTCCTCATTGTCAACAATTGATGTATTTAAAATTTCTAAATGGGGCTCAGAGTGAACCTGGGCTTCCACCGTTGTGGCCACAACAGGACCCATTTCAGGGGTAGCAACCTCTGGCGGGTCCTCCAGAGGGGCCAAAGAATCTTGAGCGGGGTCAAGTGGGCTCCCTCTACTTAGGGAGACCCTCCTATCATTATTAATTTTATTTACCATCTTTACCAGGTAGTTATCAATTGGGCCTACCCCCGATATAGATTTCTCATTCGTGGCTCTTGGCATAGTTTTTCCTAGTTCCTAGTTTAATTCAACTTAGAGGAAGTAAAGCAGGGTATATGTCCTAAACAGTACACTGTACTGTGTGACAACTTTACCAAATATCACTGTCCTAGGTCTCCAGAGGACACAACTCAATTTAGACAGAGTCTAGGGCCCTGCCCTGTCTCCTCCTGTCTATGACTGTCATAGACTGTCCCGCACTTGTCCCGGGCTTCTCCCGGTCGCTCCCGCGTGCGACTCGCGGGGCCAGAGGCGTTCCGGTCTTTTCAAGTGCCTCAGGGTGCGTCTGCGCCACCCTGTTGCGCCGGGGCAGCTGGGAGCTGTAGTTCTCCCTCAGCTGCGGTGGATCCGGCTTGTGCTGCAGAGTCCCACACTCCGCCCGTGCCGTTGCCCTCACGGTGGGATCTGGACAGCTGGATGGCCGTTGCCCTCACGGCGAAGAAGCGTGCAGGTACGCTTAGCGTTTGTCCCCCACTGCGTGCTCGGCGCTCCGGTGTTTTCAAGCGCCTCCGGGCGCGTCTGCGCCACCCTGTTGCGCCGGGGCAGCTGGGAGCTGCAGTTCTCCCTCAGCTGCGGTGGATCTGGCGTGTGCTGCAGAGTCCCACACTCCGCCCGTGCCGTTGCCCTCACGGCGGGATCTGGACAGCTGGATGGCCGTTGCCCTCACGGCGAAGAAGCGTGCAGATCCGCTTAGAGTTTGTATTATTATTCATTTTATTTGAAGCACAAGAGATCAAGTGATTTGCCCAGGATCATGCTGATCCAGCACAGAGACTGTAACCTGGTTCCCCAGATCCAAACTTAGTAGCTCTTGCCAGTAGACCACAACCATATTTCTCAATTTATGTGTGAAAGTCATACACAAGCGGACTTTTGGTATGAATTTTGGGTTAGTACGTAGAATCACTGTTCCTTTTTTGAACTGCAGAAAGGGTTCCTGAATAGTGAGAGCCTGCAATTCCCCCACACGTCTAGCCAAAGTCAAAGCTAGTAGAAGAACTACCTTCCAGGAATGAAATTTCAACTCTGACCTGTGAATAGGTTCAAAAAGAGGCTTCATAAGCTGGGCGAGAACCAAGTTCAGATGCCAAAGAGGAGGAGGAGGAGGCTTGACTGGAGGGAAAACTCTGAAAAGGCCCTTGAGAAACTGTTTAATGATTCTTGCCGACCAGAGGGAAGGGCCTGAAGACGTGCGTCTGAAGCGAGAGATTGCACCTCTTTACATTCTGCTGAAAGATTCGAACCAGGAAATTCTCGCTGCTCAGGAGCCGTGCCGAGAGCTGTAGAGACTGAGGATCCGGATGCCAGACTTGGCCCTGGGACATCGTCAGCAGCGAAGGAACCGGCTGCAGTGGAAGTGGAAGGTCCAGGAAGAGAAGGTGCAGTTCTGTGAACCAAAATTGTCTGGACCACGCAGGAGCTATCAGACTCATCCTGCACGGTTCTACTTAGAGCTTTCTGAGAAGCCTGGAGATAAGAGAAATGGGGGGGAAAAGCGTAAACAAATGCGCCTGATCAGGCCATCGAAAGCGGATTCCCCAACAATCCCGGATAGTGAAGCCTGGTTGCATAGAACTGGCATTTCTTGTTCTCCGTAGTGGCAAACAGATCTACGGAAGGTGTGTCCCATCTGCGAAAGACCTTCTGTAGAGTGGAGTTGTCCAGCTCCCACTAGTGACTGACCGACTTCAGTCTGCTGAGTGTGTCCGCGGCTTTGTAGAGCACACCTGGAAGGTGTTCCGCTTGGAGTGATATCTCCTGCTGAATTCCCCACTCCCAGATTGCCTGGACTTTTTGTGAAACAGTCGAGATCTGGTGCCACCTTCTTTGTTTATATAATGCATGGCTGTTTTATTGTCCATGCGTATTAGGACGGCCGACTGTTGTATTCGTGGAAGAAAAGCCTGCAAGGCCAGGCAAATCGCTCTGAGCTCCAGCAGATTGATATGTAACCGGCGATGCAGGGACCGCCACCAGCCGCTTACATGAAGGTCTTGTAACACTGCTCCCCAGCCTTCGAGATAGGAGTCCGTAGTGATTATGTGTGGAGCAGGGGCGATCCTGAAGGAAAGGCCCTGAGAAATGTTTCCTTGGTCATCCACCATGATGCGGCGTCTCTCATGGCCTCGGTAACTGAGATCTTGTCGAAGTATACATCGACCTGGCGCCACTGCAAGTCTAACTCCTGAATTGGACGCATCCGTAACCTGCAGTGAGGAATCAGGGGTATGCAGGAGGAAATGGACCCCAGAAGGGACTTGTAGAGGCGAACTGAAAGCGACTGTCTTTTTAACAATCGGGAGGCCATGGTCATCAGCTTTTCTTGCCTATCCAAGGTTGGGAAAGCTTTGTTTATGGACGTTATTTAGAATGGCTTCCAGAAATCTGTCTGTCTTTGATGGACGGAGAGAAGACTCCTGTTCGTTGAGTGTTAGCCCGAGATTGACAAACAGGCGTGTGCATGCTATGACTGATTCTTGTGCTGCCTGCCTGGTAGGAGCTTTCAGTAACCAGTCGTCCAGGTAAGGGAAGCCAGGTAACCTGAAGCTTTTGTTTTCGAAAAAAGGCTGCTACCCGAGCTAATACCTTTGTAAAGATCCATGGAGCAGATAGAGTCCAAAGTGTAGAACCCTGAACTGAAAGTGGCTCTTGGCTACTGTGAAGCGACGAAACCTCCTGTGAGCTGGGTGTACCGGTACGTGAAAATAAGCGTCCTCTAGATCCAGCGTGGCCATGTAATCCCCTGCGTTGAGAAGTCGAAGGATGTCTTGTAGAGAAACCATCCAAAAGGATTGTTTGATGAGATCGGTGTTGAGATCTTTCAGATCTAGAATAGGGCGCCACTTTTCTAAAGTCTTCTGGACTAGGAAGAACCGAGAGTAAAAACTCTTTCCCCGCTGAGAGATTGGGATCGGTTCTATCGCATCTTTGAGGACCATTTGATGGACCTCCAACAGTAGAAGACGGAGATGTTTTGATACAGTGGCATGAGGGGGCTTGGATGGTAGGGGTTGGACAAACTCCAGGGTATGACCGCATTGAATGATGTTCAGCACCCAACGGTCCGATGATATTTGCTGCCAGTTGCGGAGGTAATATGAAATTCTACCTCCCACTGATGTCACAGGAGGAGAAGTGGCAGTAGTCAGAGCCATCAAGCCGCTTTTAGCGCTTAGAGGTGTCCCTTCCCTGGCGTCCTTGTCTTAGTCTGTTCGAGCGAGAGAAAGAAGAGGATTGATTCTGTCGCCGATTGTAGTTCGGCCTGTAGGATTGTGACTGGAAACCGTACGAGGAGTAATTCTGTTGTTGATATCCTCCCCTGTATGTAGAGTTACCTCTTCCTCTTGCTCCTCGGATTCGGAACTTGCGGTACTGCAGAGTCCCTAAGGATTTTGTGGTTTCTGTATCTTTTTTAATATTCTGGAGCGCATCATCTATATGCTTTCCAAAGAGCGCTTCCCCATCGAAATGTAGATCCAAGATTTTGTTTTGGACTTCCGGACGGAACCAAGTAGCCCGCATCCAGCCCTGCCAACGGACAGCTGCGCCAGCCAAGGAGCGAAAAGCAGTAGTTGCAATATCCATTGCATAGTCAATGATTTCTGCAGATGTAATCTCCCCTTCTTGGAGAATCTTTTTTGCTTCCTTCTTTCCTGGTAAGTGGAGCTGAAGGATTTCTGAACTTCCTCTGGGCAGCTTGCGAGATGACTGAGTCCGGTTTAGGTTGGCTGGTCAAACAGGCTGGGCTATCCTCTGGAGCCTTATATTTTTTCTCCAGGCGAGGTAGAAATGGAATGACCGCGTCTGGATTTTGCATTACCTTTAATCCTTCATCGTAGACATGACCCACAATTGGTATTGATCGGACCAATTTCTAATAAGGTTCCTTAAAGTGATAAAGGAAGCAACCAGATTCCACCTTGGTCATGGGCAGGTCAAATTTTTTGGTGGGCCTCTCCATCAAGTTATGGAAACCCCCTATGTCTACAGGGGGGGAATCAACAGGTGCCGGAGCAGGAGAAGCTTTATACTGAATGACAGTCATCCCACTCCGCATCTGGATCAGGAACCGTGACGGTGCCCTGGTCGTCATCAGAGGTATCGTCCTGTACGGGGGTCACGACAGGTGGTACATCCTGCGCTTCAAGCATTGGCTGAGGTGGTGGTAATTGAGCAGCAACGAGACGAGCGGGAGTAAAAGTATTAACAGGCACCCCTACTGGAACAGGATGCTGTGTTGCAAACCTTTTTCTGTAGCCTAATAGCATAGCTTGCAAGTCTGTCAGCAAGGCGGAGGGCATTTGGACCATCTTTTGTTGGTAGTCCTGTTGATATTGTGAGGGGGGATCATAGTGCTCATAGTCCTCATATTCCCCTTCAGAATCTGTGTCCTGGCACTTAACGTGTAGCTGAGAAGGGCTATCAGCATCTCCAAAAGGTCCATCCTCCTCTTCAGATTCCTCTTCTTCGAGGAGGAGTGCAGGAGGGAAAGGAGTCACCCTCCTGGGGGAAGTAATCTCTGGTGTAATTCGACATTTCCTGAGTGAAATAGAAATGTTTTCCACCGTCAACGAGGTTGTCGGCGAAGAAATGGACATTGTCGACGCAGCCGTCTTCGATGCAGCCGTCGTCGACATCCCAGCCATCGTCGACGTAGTAGCCGTCGTCGACAATACAATTACCACCGGTGTCGAAATCAGCAACACAGAGCCCTGTGTCAGTGCCGGTGACGAGGAAACCACAGTCAACGAGCCAGTCTATGGGCCCAGAGAAGACTGTACCTTGGATGTTCGCGTCAACGGAGTCATTGACCGCGTCGTCGACGAGTGAGCCTTTTTCGAAGATTTCACCTCAGAAGTCAAAGATGAGCTTTTTGAAGGTCTTTGGAGCCGCAGGAGAAGTTGGAGGATCAGAACTAGATTTTCTCTCAAGTATTACTCCTTTTGACAGTCCTTCCCTCTCCTTTACACCTTGGTGAGGAGATTCAACAGGACTAAGCCCTTTAGACCTATCAGGGGTCTTTTTTTAAGGCCTTACCAGGGTGTTTCCCAGACGGTGAAGGAGAAGCTCTACCCTTTTTTACAGACCTTCTGGAAGATGTCGCAGAAGATGCTTTGTCGCTGTCACTGGATACTGGCTCCTTCCTTGATTTTAGCTTCTGGAGCCAGGTCAAAAGACACCCTTCAAGGTCTCGCAGAGTCTTGGTAGAGAAGTTGCGGCATATTTTACAATCTGCAGCCTTATGGTCTGAGTACAGACAGTAAATACAATCTCTGTGCTTGTCCTCAATATATAACCTCTTTTTAGCACAAGTAGCACAGGCTTTAAAGAGGGCCTTCTCCTAATCCGACATCCTGGAAAAGTTGTGGTGAAAAGGTTGTAGAATTAAAGTTGTCGGAAAAAACTGAGCAGAGCTCAGTGGAGACTCCCTTGCACAACGTGCGGTAGAAAATCTGAGGTTCTGAGCTTCTCTCAAGAGGGTTCTAGGGGGTGAGACTAATTTCATTGGTTGTTCATTTTTTTTGGTCTCTTTTACAAAAAGAGGTGGATAGGTTGCAAAACAAGAATGGGCCTAGGCCTAGGTTCTGTTTGGTAATGGTTTCTATTGCTATTTTATGTATACCGGGGATTCCCATTCCGACGTCGGGGAATAATACAAGCATGGGAATCTATGAAAGTTAAAATACTGGAGTAAATATATATATATATATATATATATATATATATACATACACACATATACACCACTTTCAGAAGTCCTGTGTTGTTAGTGAACGGATGCCACAGGCCAGTACCCCACTCTGAAGTGTTCCTGAATTAGACCCCAGAGCAGTTCACCATCCGCCACTTTTATGGGCAAATCAATTTCTTGACCACAGTCCAATAAAAACCTGTTGAAGGGCATGGTCAAGGTCATAACATGTACAAACAACTGCTGTTAGAGTGGAATGCAATAAATTAGTTTATTACCGTAATCCACAGTAATTTGAAATCATGTCTACAATGACATAATAAAATTTCCCCCACCTCATATCCATTAAAGCTAGAAAAAGTCTGTCAACCGCTAGCAATTTAGAAAGCTTGCTTAACTCACCTGCATTCTGAGAGTTATGGTGAGGGTGGAAAGGCTCCATATCGTGAGTCAACTTTCGCTCAAGAAGAAGTCACCGGAAGCAGCGCAGTAGGAGGGGCAGCGCTCTAGCTTCTTGGTAATGGAGACGACATTAACGGGTGCCGCGGCACAGCGAACGTAAGGCTGCTGATTCTGCACGACAGCATTTTAATTTTAGCATCACGATTAGATGTTTTTAGAAACCAGACTGATGAATTGTTTTTTACTGAATTTGAACTTAAAGTGTTTTGAATTTGTCCTGAATCTATTTAAAAATGGCTAGCAATTAAGAAAGCTTGTTTAACTCACCAGCATTCTGAGAATATACAGGAGGGTGGGAAAGCTGCCATACCGTGACTCAGCTTTCGCACAATAGGAAGTCACAGGAAGCAGCGCAGTAGGAGGGGCAGCGCACTAGCTTCTTGGTAATGGGTGACTACATAAACAGGGGGGCCACACAGCGGTAGTGCCATTGACGCGCCAAAGGCAAGCCCGTCTGCTCCCATCCGCGTCCGTACTCCGGCCAACGCCAGCCATGCTGCCTGTTTTTCCTCTGGGAACAATATTGCTTGGTCAGGAGATCATTTATTAACAATGAATAAAAAGGCCTGTGCTAGTAGGACCAAGATAGATCCTCCAACAGCCAACCGTGAGTATTGCTGTAACCCCTGCCCCTTTATGCCTGTGGTTGGTGAAGGGAGGACGAAGGATAGTCCAACCGTACAAAAGCCCCCTATGAAACCCCCTCAAACTAAGGGCATCCATTTCAGGTTCTGCTTGATTAACTGTAGATCCCTCCCCAACCATGCACAGGACACTTGGCTTGCCCTGGAGTCTAACTCAAGGGACCTAATGTGTCTCACTGAAACATGGCTTAGGGAGAGCTCTAATCCAGATTTGATGCTGGCGGTACCCGCCGGTATCGGGGTGACTTGTGTCAATAGGGGTGGCAACAAGATGGCAGGTGGTGTGGCTATCATGCTGAGGGATGGCTGGGAGATCTCCTGCAGAAAGGTAGAACATATAGGGATCATGGAGGTTCTGTCCTTTTGTGTCAGAGTCTCGCCCTCCCTGCAGGTGGCTGGGGTTCTGATATACAGAACCCACAACACTCCAGCCTGCCATCTGCTATAGTTCTCTGACATAGTTTATGACCTCTCATTGAAGCATGCTAGTTTCACTGTCCTCGGTGACTTCAATGTCCATATGGATAGCAAAAAAGTACTAAAGCTTCTCAGCTGGCTGAAACCTTTGATGGCAAAGAATCACTGCCCCTCCTCATGTAGCGGGCCACATGCTGGACCTTATTTTTTCCAATAACCCTAATCTTATTGTAGAGGTCCCGTTACCACTGACCTGGACTGATCATCTATTAATACCATTCAGCTTCAAACATGAACACCTTGGCGATAGTTCCAAGTCTATCCCCGAGAAAAGGAGAAACTGGAGGAAGGTACCACTATGACATCTATGCTTCAAAATGCCCCCTCCAGTTGACGGGAACCCAAGCGAAGATATATTCAGCTTCAATAGCTGGGTTACCGACGCCTTAGATAAAGTGTCCCCTCCTAGATCTGTGACATCCTCGAGAAAAAATTTTATGTAAGAAACATGAGACCTCCTGGAGACACTGAAAAGTAGCTCTCCCGCCTAGGGAGAGGACGCCCCTGTGCACAACTGCGGGTGGACCAAAAGGTCTGATTCAATAAATCCAATGTTCAATAAATAGTGTTCATAACGAAAATATTTTCATCTTTCCAGTTTTATTGGAATATCTTTTTTTGATGCGTTCATGTATATGATGCAAATCAAACTTGGTAATCCAAAACAACGTGCATGATTCAAGGTGTGTTCATTATCACACAACCCAATGCATTTCGGGCGGAGCCCATCGTCAGGGGGTTACTCTACAACAAAAAACAGAATGGCTAGCTATAATCACACTGTAAAAACAATGGCGGTTTGCAAAAAGAAAGAAAACAGTGCATGCAGCATGGTCTACACAGAGACACTGTAATCATGCAGGGAGAGACGGGTCGGGGTGTAAATATTCCAATCAGCAAAAAGAAATGCCTAAAGCTGGTGAACAAAGTAAAAAACAAACTCTGTGCCTTGAAGAGTAAAAGCCTTCACCAAGAAGCGGTCATGTTTCAAAACGGAGATACACCGTGTCTAAAACCGAGCGGGTTGCCCCACGTTAGTGAAAGTCTAAAGAAATCATAACCATGATAGAGCATGATAGCAAGCGTCCCGAGGCAGGGTACTTACTCGTGTGATAATTACAAGCGGACTCAGCGGAATTCCGTGGAGTTGACAGAGAGGCGTGCAAAGATAGGAGATCAAGTAGCATGTGCTGAACAGTGAGAAGGGACTTGAGAGAGGCTAAACGACCCGAAGGGTCAGAAAAGGAGGATAACGTGAGCGCCATGTTGTAAAGGACAGTGTTACAGACGGAAGACATGGAAAAATAAATACAATCGGAGTCACATCCGAGTATGCAAGCATGAAAACGAAAACATAAGATTATAGGTAGCACAAGAATTCAATACGATCATTAAGCCCCAAGGGCGCCATCGTGGACAAGTAACGAATCCAGAAATTCTCCCTTTTAAGTAGAAAGTTCTTATTGTTCAAGGTGATGGGTACTTGTTCGAGTATCTGATATTTTAGTTGGGCCACTGAATGTCTATTTTCCAGAAAGTGAGTAGCTACCGTGGATTTCAAATTCCCAGTGCGAATATTGCTCTTATGTTCTAAGATCCTGGTGCGGATCTTGCGCTCTGTGTGTCCCACATAGCATTTGCCGCAAGGGCATTTCAATACATATATGACATTCTTGCTATTACATGTGGCATTGACTCTCAATTTTATGGAATTGCCTTTCATAGGATGGTTAATCAGGTTCCCTGGGATACAGTTATTGCAATTGCTGCAATTGTGACAAGGTTTGAGACCGGTATATGTGACATTAGACTTAGGTCCACTGGTGTTATTCAAAAACTCTTTGAGATTCTTGCCCCTGGTAAATGCGAAGATAGGAGTTTCTGTGAATAGACCTTTGAAATCTGCTTCCATTGTCAAAATGGGCCAATGTTTTCGGATGATTTTTTGAAATTGTGCCGATGCTTTAGAGTACTTGGAGACGACCACTAGCCGGTCGGAGGGTGTCTTCTGTTTAGGAAGAAGCAAAGAGGCTCAGGAGCATTTATCACTTCTCTTCATAGCCAAGTCTAGTATCGGGGTAGGATATCCACGAGCTCTCAATCGTTCCAAGTCTGTTTGGATTTGGACTTTGCTTTCATCAGGTTTAGAAACTATTCTTTTGACCCGCAGAATCTGTGCATATGGTAGATTGTTTTTTAATCCCATGCGGTGAAAGCTCTGGTAGTGTAGTGTCGAGTTTCTATCCGTCGGTTTTCTGAAGATGGAGGTGGACCAATCACCCGGTTCTCTTAATATTTTCACGTCCAAATAATGGACGCAGGATGTGCTGTAATCCCATGTAAATTGTATCCGTGGTGTGACATGATTCCAGGTATTGAGAAAGGTGACAAGGGTTTCAGCGGTGCCAACCCATAGGAGAAAAATGTCATCAATATACCGGAGATATAACCGGCCGTGTTCTCGCCAATTTGTTTTGCTTAGAATGTGGGTTTCTTCGAATATTCGCATGAAAATATTGGCGTAGCAAGGAGCCGCCGAATTTCCCATGGCCGTGCCGTTGAGCTGTAAATACCATTTGTCAAAGATCGTAAAGTAGCTATGGTACAATGTGAATAAGGTGAGTTCCATCAGGAATATTTTTAGATCATGGTCAATGTCCGATTGAGCCAATGTTTTTTCGATGGCTTCTATCCCTTCGTCATGAGGGATTGAAGTGTATAGGGCACTGACATCCACAGTACACATGATGAGGTTGGAGTCTTTAAGTTGGTTCATGACTGGTTCCAATTTAAGTAAAAAATCGGTGGTGTCTTTTACGAAAGAGTCTGATGTTGAAACAAATGGTTGGAAATATTTATCCAAAAATTTCCCAACGTTCTCATGGATGCTTGTTCTTGTCGACACGATGGGTCGAAAGGGAGGATTAGTCGGGTGTTTATGAAGTTTTGGCAACATGTACAGTATCGGTGGTTTAGGATTGATGGGTGTGAGGTACCTCTTCGTTCTCTCATTGATGGTCCCATTGTCGAAGGCTTTATTGATGATGGTAATCAAATCGTTGGTGTATTCCCGGGTGGGATCCCCCGAGAGTATACCATAGGTATTGGTGTCTCCAATGTGTTCAGTGACCTTTTGTTCATAGAAGGAGGTGTCCATGATCACCAGGGCACCTCCTTTGTCGGCATTATGACAAATGATGTTGGGATTGTCCGCGATTTTTTGCAAACTTTTCTTCAACACTGCCTGGCCAGACAGTGTTTCCCCGACTGCACACTACAATCCCTTAAAAAATACTACCATTGGGTTCAGATCAGCTGTGCGAGATCCCTTTCATTAGTACATACACCTCCTGGAGACACTCATATGACCCCGTGGCCAAAAGCTCCTATAGAGAGGCTTAAAAAAAATCCCATAGACTTAAGCGTAACACTATGTGGGACTACTTTTCTAATAAAATTAAATTGGCAGATAGCTCAGCTAAAGAACTATTCAAAATTGTCCAATGTTTTACTAAACCCATGGCTCTAGATAGTACTGTGACTCCCTCCCCTACCCTTTGTGCTGACATGTCTAACTTTTTTTCAGGAAAAGATCCAACTAATTTACTCTGCTTTCCCCTCTAACATGTCTTTGCTTGCACAAAATCCAACTCCTGATTTTTATGATAGTTTCATATTCTTTTCCAGAGTTTTTAACAAGGATTTTGCATCAGTCTCTTTGTTCACCCCACCACTCGGCAAATGTGATTGATTAATTGAAGTGCTTGGCGGATTTCCAAACACCTCCTTTGCTGTCATTTTCCTTTCTGGTCCCATTTCCGCAGACATCGTGGGATTAATTGATGTCGACTTTCAAGTCAGCGACCACTGAACTTGCCGTTTGAATGCCTCCGTACTGTCTCTCCCCATCTACGCCTTCTACTTGAATCACTCACCACCTGGTAACGATCTTCTAAGGGTCCTCCGGCCCAGCCCTTCACGTCCTTGGGCGGATGATTTGCATATTCAGCTGCAGCAGGGGGCAGCCACCAAAATTCCACAACGGATCCACACCAACTCCGGTTGAGGGCGGCCACCAGCTTAAGGAGAGGGGGTCTGTAGACGGAGACAACCGACCTCCATAACAATATCAAGAAGACTCAAACTCCTGCAACCTCCAGGCTGCGATGAAGGAGACACAGACCCCACAGTAACAGGCAAGATGTTTATTTAAGATCTAGTTCCCACACACAACGCGTTTCAGGCTTCAAGAGCCCTTGTTCACATGTGGACCAGCATCGCCATAATGGTTTTTTAAGTGTTCGCTTGGAGCACACCCACCTCCCAAGCTCCGTGTCACATGCCCAACGAAAACTGTAGACAACGAAAACTGTAGACAGACTACAATCTCAAAATGCTAAACAACATTGCATTGCATTGTGTATTGCTATTGCGAAAAGTGTTTAAAAAAACACAATTTTCGAACAAATGTGACTCTTTATATACATACATAAATGTAATATCACAATACTACTATGTTTAAATACATGGCATAACCATTTCCCAAATTCATCTTTGTAGAAGCTGCATTCCTTTGCAGTTTGTGATCGTTCAGCAACATGGGTTAAATCCCAAATGTCTAATAGAAAACACTTATAAGGCATAAACAATTACTTGCTGTCATAAAGATCATTCCTATACAGATCCGATGGGGACACTGGAGTAAAGTGCATAAATGCCTAGCAGCAAAAAACCTGACGTACAAAAGTGCAAATGTATAAGTGCAAATAATTACAAAAAATTTATTAAAATAGTAGTCAGTATAATTAAATGCAAATTTCATATATATTAATAACAGTAAAATCCATTTTCAGAAAATACCATTAAAATCATATAAATATATTGCTAAAATTCATTATATTAAAAAATCTATCATTGGGATATGTTGGCTGCAGCAGATGAGATTATTATTTTTTCTTTCTTATTATTCCTATTACTGCATAATACAAAAAGTTGTTATCTGAATCCTCTCACAAATTGCCAAGTATCAAGGGAGTGACGTAGAGCTAGAAGTGTTTCAAGACGCTATTAATAACACAGAGAAGCATATCTTTGATTAAGTATATCTGCATACTTAATCAAAGAAAAGTATGCATTACTTCTGTGTTATTTAACCCGTTGGGCCACTTACTGTCGAATTCCAAAATTATTTTAATTTCCAATTGTCTTAGTTGACGCTCCCTATTACCCCCCCTCCGTGGTTTAGGGATAGCATCGATGACATAGTAGGATAGACATCGTTATTATGAATTCTTTTAAAATGCCTTGCAACCGGGTAGGCTGGATCACTGTGGAGGATAGCTCGTATATGTTGCAGTATTCTGACATGCACCTGTAGCTTCGTACTACCGATGTAGTTAAGACCACAGGAGCATATCAGAACATTAACTGCATATTCAGTTCTACAGTTGTATATATAGGTAGCTTTCATCAGTGAGGTCTCTGTGCTGTGCTCAGCCCTAAAACCAAATTGAGGGGAATCCAATAGATGATTGGATGAATTGTGCCAGCTGGGAGTGTTTATCATTTTTCTACTAACTTCGCCGGAAAGGGCAGGCTTGAAATAGGATGGTAGTCGGCTGGGTTTTCTGGGTACAAATTGTGGGTTTTTTTAATTGGAAGGATAGAGGCCTTCTTCCACATGGTGAGGAAAATTCTAATAGCAAACATCTCAATAAAGATGTT
The DNA here is from genome assembly GCF_964261635.1 of Lissotriton helveticus. NCBI lineage: Eukaryota > Metazoa > Chordata > Amphibia > Caudata > Salamandridae > Lissotriton > Lissotriton helveticus. The sequence continues at coordinate 1,468,510,820 of NC_136067.1, forward strand.
GGCCAGATAAAGAGCTACGGGTTCAGGAATCTGCTTAGGAATGAGGGGGGGGGGGGGGCAATGGTCATAAGGAGATCCCGATTTGGTAGACTGGATAAGCTTGAGAGCTGCCGTGGGTATAGTGGGGGTAAATTCACTAAGGTTGATTAGGGTGCTACTACTCGAAATGTTCGAATCATTGCTAAGATCATGTACAATTGGAGAGTTCTTGCTGGGATCACCAATTGTGGATGAAATAAACCGGTTAAAATTTGACCAACTTTGTCAAAAAAATGTGGCTATTGTTGATCCTATTTATCTCAGGTAGTTTAGGTAACTTGCTTATTACCTGAAATAACTCCCTCGCCGAGTTGTTGGAAGATTTAATTTGGTTGGTAAAGAAAGTAGTCTTTTCTTTGATAAGTAGGCCTTTATCTTTTGAGGCAGAACTAATTTAGATTTCTCTCTCATGAGAGTCGTATTCGGACCTCCCTGTCCTCTCCTGCCTTGTGCAATTTTGAATTTCAAGGGGGAGAGCCTCAGTAAATCAAAGAGAAGATGGTTTCTTCCTGCCTGGTTTGGAATTTTTAATGGGGGCAGCTTTTGAGATAGCTGTGCTTAGCCACTGCGAGTATTCAAGTGTGGCAAGTACTGGATCAGATGAAGGCGTGAGCTCAGCCTAAAAGAGTTGTTGCAGAAGAACAGTATAGTCTGCTTTGTTCCAGACTTAGTAGCAAGCTGGGTTGGTGTCAATGTTTCTGTTTTTCGGTAGAAGGGGGACATTTAATTCAAAGATAACAGCAGTATGGCCAGACCAGGTAAGTGGAAGAAACTCCTTAATGGAAAAAGTTGGGTATTTGAAAATATAGCGTCTAGGGTGTGGCCTGCTGAATGGGTGGGCTGGTGCAGGAGTTGCAAAATCCAGCGGTGTCTTGGTCTTCAGAAAGCTCCAGGTGAAAGTTGAAGTCCCCTAGTATAGTGTAGTCGCTATAGCAGACCCGACATCTAGGAGGTTTTTTATAGATTGTATTAAGTGGCTTCTTTGGCCTGGAGGGCGGTAAATAAGTAGTCCTCTGAAGGAGTAGTCGTTGGCCACTTCTAAGCAGTAAGAGAATGATGTGCACTACAGGTTGGACATGTGATCAAATTTGGTCTTAAAGCAGTCTTTAAAAATAATCCTTAACCCTTCACCCCTTTTTAAGGGTCCGTCGAGTCTATAAATAGAATACTCTGGGAGGATTGCATTAAAGAGGTCTGGGCTAGATGAATCATTTGACCACATTTCTGTAATGAAAATGTCTAGCTGATGTCCCTCTGAGCTCAGGTAGATCTTGAGCATGTTTCACTAATCAACAGGCTTTAACAAGCGCACAAAGGATTTTTAAAGATGCATCATGGGGACCGCTTTCAGCGTGGGGGGGCAGGGTCTAGGAATTTAGCAGTGGCTTAATGTGGGGGATTCGATATCCACAGTTGCTACACAGAGTTTTAAAACCTAGGCATATCAGAACGGGGTCAGATCAGGTACAGCCTTGTTTAAAAGTGTTAAGCGAGTGAAGTTTGTTACCTGAAATGGGGATTCTGTTCCTCCTCTCTGGGTTGGAACGGGCAGGGTTCCTAGTGCTTGGCATGATCCAGGAGCAGACGGGCTTGCCTTAGGCACGCCTTTGGCGAACCGGCTGTGAGCAGACGCGCCATGATAAGTTTGAAATACCCCTGGACTGAGGGGTGCGTGGCTACTGCAACCAGCCCTGGAGCACGTTGAGCCTTCAGAATTAGGTAGGAAAAGGAAATGTGGTAAACCTGAGGTACAGCTACCCCATTAACCCTACACAGGCTGAGCTGAGAGGGGTAGGGAATGTGAACATAAGATAATGAAAGTTAAAGTGAGAATATTTTGGAAGCATAAAACAAATATATAAAAGCACAGGAGTGAACTTGTTCTCTCTAAAATGGCGCCCAATGTTGGGAGCCAGGCAAATCAGAACTGGAAGCGGGAGCCTAAAGCACCAGCTTCCTACAAGGAAAGAAAAAGGGCACTTAGCAATGGCTACAGCGTCCGTGATGCTCTACCACCTACAAATAGTAGATATGTGCTCATTTTTGTGACCCTCTAAACTCCTTTAGGGGTAGGATATACTTGGCTTGCCCCCTTATATTTTTAATTCATTTTCAAGACAGGGTCCATGTTCCTGAGTCCCGTATGGCTGCCACAACATATTTTTCAGGTGGTTGCCAGCCAACCATAATTGACTAACTCCCGTTAGAGTGGCCAATGCATATCTGGACACCAACAGTGGAAATATCTCTATCCTTTTATTAACCCCTTTTAAACACAATTTCTTTAAAATGGCTATATATATATTTCGTGTAGTTTCATGAAAACCAATGCTGCTCAGTATGTCCTAACAATTTATCTTTTCCACAGTTTAGTGGCTTGTTGGCATCAGAGGGGCATTTTAAGTATGATGATGAGTTTTTTTGGACTGAAAAATCACACTGTACCATGTTTATATGTTACCTAAGGTGCACAAGCACAGCACAGAACCACAAGGCAGGACCACCATATCGGCCAAAAAAAGTCTGGTGGAGGGGTGACGGAGCAGGGGGTACTCACACAAGGTGATTGCAAAAGCTGTTCAGAAAGTGTTGACAGTAGCAGTCTTCTGAAACCCAAGGCAAAGGTGGAAGAAAACAAACAGTAAGGCTGATAACCACATATAATTTCAACTCTGCAGAGCTATGGGCCATTGTGAAACGACACTGGCATCTAGTGAAATCGGATTGTATCAAAGGGAAGCTGGTGAGCCCAATCCCCAGATCATGTATCGAAGAAGTAGCTCCCCTAGGGACATGTTTGTACAATCCTATGGTGACACAGGGCAAGCATGTGGAAGTACCTGGTTGAGGGAACTCCCAGGTTTCCATAAGAGGAGCAAATGCAAGGTGTGCAAACACAGCACCAATGCCAGAATGGTATCACTACCTAGTGGCAGGTAGCAGAAAAATAGGCATTTTACCAATTGCAACACTGATTTTGCTGTGCATGTTTTTTTTTTAAAAACACAATTTTATAGATTTTTATTACAGTTTGTATGTTGTTGTGTATGTTCTTATTTGTGTATGTGTCCTTCAGTATGTGAGCAGCACCATTTTTCCTGTCAAAAAAAGAATCTTGGAACACCTGAGAGCCATTAGAAATCATGACACATCGTACCCCATGGCCCGACATTGTAATTTGTTGCATGGCCCTAATACTAATGGTGTGAAGATCTCTTTTTTTGGCCTAGACAGGATACTGGCACGCGCCAGAGGGGGAGATAGGGAGCATGCACTGAGGAAGCTAGAGTAGAGATACATCATCCGTCTACTACACAACAAACAGCCGGGCGGCCTTAACCAGGATGAGGAGCTCCATGTACATCTGGGTTGAGTGGTGGAAGAGTGGTTTACCAACGTCATTATGTTCAAGGACAGCCTGCTCTGTCCCACACACTCTTTTCTCCGCTCTCCATTCTTGGCTTCTGTTTTGTTTTAGTGTGTTTTCCACCTTTTAATCTCTACTGGGGTGACTTCCTCTTCTTTCTGGATCGAACAAATGTATGGATTACTCCAAAATACTTCTTACACGGTACTTCTGGCAGAATCAGCTTCCCGTCTTCTTCTTTCTTTTCCTTGGGTTAATCTCTTTTTTCAGGTATGGGGTCTTTGTTCTGAGAATGGATGGGAAGTTGTGGGACTTTGAACCCAGTACCAATACCCAGAACTTTGTTATTTCACATAAATGTAGGTCACAGGACCATACTTTTTGACTTAGATATACACTTAGACCCCATTGTGAGGCACTAGCCAACTGGCACATTGAATCCGAAAGCATGAGTTTGATGTAGATTCACTACTGTGATTTCGCTTTTTAGACTTACAGTAACTTGGGAATGTGTGATTTTGTATGCCTTTATAAAAAAATGATTTTTTTTCTGGCTATGAATGTTTTATTTTACAGTTCCTTTCCCATTCGGGCAACATTATCTATTATCATTACACAACACCAATTTGTTGGGTGTTCACTATGATTTATGTTGATTACCTTCTGGCATGTAGTGCAATGCAGTGGGGAAGTCTTTTCATTATGTCTACACAAAAAATGCAAGAGTGTTCCTTTAAAAGTAATGGAGCACACAGGAAAGAGGATTGCGCTTCGACAAAGACTGTGTTGGCCGAAACACAAACGTTTTAATACCAAATACTCCTGGAGTGCGGCATTCTTTGCTGGCGCGGCCGCGTCAGATGAGATATATATATATATATATATATATATATATACACACACACACATATATATATATATATATATATATATATATATGGATAATGTTACTAACCCAGTAAATATCTGTTCTTGCCATGTACAGCTGTAGATTCACATGCTTTGCATACTCCTGTCATCTAGTGTTGGGTCCAGATGTTTGCAAGTTGTTTTTCTTTGAAGAAGTCTTTTCCAGTCACAAGGTAGGTGACTACTCCTTTCGGTGATAGTGCGCATGGGCATCAACTCCATTGTTAGATTGTTTTCCCGCAGAGGGTGAGAATGGAGTTAGTAAATAAAGAATAGCCATGTTCATTCGTATGTATGTAGAATAAGATTGAGAACTGCAATCGCTACAGGGACCTGGGTTGGCGCATGTGAATCTACAGCTGTATATGCCAAGAACAGATTTTACTGGGTGGGTAACATTATCCGTTAGAGGCATGCGAGCTGCAGATCACATGCTTTGCAATAATTATACAGCAGTATTCTCCCAAAGCGGTGGCTAACCTGTAGCTGTTGGAGTTGTCTGAAACCGTGTTTAAGTACTGCCTGGCCTACTTTAGCTTGTTATCTCGCTAACACATCGACACAATAGTGCTTTGTGAATGTGTTCGGTGTAGACCAAGTTGCAGCTTTACAAATGCCAAGCATGGGGATGTTTCCTAAGAAATCCTTAGTAGGCCCCTATTGTGCGAGTGGGATGCGCTCTAGGGGGTATAGGTAAAGTTATTTTTGCTTTTGCATAACAAGTTTCAATGCATTTAACAACCCACCTGGCAATACCTGACTTGGATATGGGAGTGCCCTTGTGTGGTGGTGCAAAAGCAACAAAAAGTTGTTTGGTTTTACGAAATTATTTTGTCCTTTCAATGTAATATAAAAGGCCTCTTCTAACATGTAAGGTGTGTAGAGCTCGTTCTGCCACTGAATCAGGTTGAGGAAATACTGGTAATTCAACCGATTGATTGATATGAAAGGCACAAACTTCCTTAGGAGGAAACTTGGGGTTAGTACGAAGAACCACTTTGTCTCTTTGAAGTACTTAAAAAAGGTTCTTCTATGGGTAATGCCTGTAGTTCACCCACCCTCCTCAGTGAAGTGATTACAATGAAGAAAGCTGTCTTCCAGAAGAGAAACTGAGGTTCACATTTATGCAGGGTTCAAAAGGTGGGACCATTAATCTTGTGAGAACTACGTTAAGATTCCACACCGGGGCAGGTGGAAGTCATGGTGGTAAAATTCTTTTCAGGCCTTCTATGAAAGCTTTGATTACTGGCACTATGATGCCTATTTTGTAAATACGCAGCTATTGCAGCGAGATGTAGTCAGATAGAAGTGTAAGCTAATCCTGACTGCTGCAAGTGCAACAGATAACAAATTATATTTTGTATTGAAGCATCAAGAGGATTGATATAGCTGTTATGGCAATAGATAACAAAACATTTCTATTTAGGTGCATAACTTGCTCTTGTATGAGGTCTTCTGGCCTCTCTGATGATGTTCATACAGTCTGGTGGGAAATTTAGATAACCAAATTCTATGATTTCAGGAGCCAGATAAAGAGGTTCAGTTGTTTGGGTCTGCATATCTGATTTCTCCATGTGTGAGGAGACTGGATATGAGGTGTAGCTTTTGATGAGGAACTACTGTGAGCTCTAACAGGCTTGTGAACCACGGTTGACGGGCCCATGTGGGAGCTACTAGGATCAGTGTGATAGATGTTAGTCTGAGTTTCCAAACAACTAATGGAATGAATGGGAGAGGAGGAAAACCGAAGGCAAATATCCCTGACCAGTTCATCCATAGTGCATTGCCTTTGGCGAGCGGGTGATGGTACCTGGAGGCGAAGTTTGGGTATTTTGGGTTTTGGTGTTTGGCATAAAGATCTATGTGAGGGAATCCCCAACTTTGAAAGTATGGGAGGAGAACTTGAGGGTGAAGCTGTCTCTGTCTGCTGAGAAGATCGGCAACCTGATTGTTCACTCCTGGGAGGTGTTCCGCTAGGAGATAGATTTTGTGGTGAATGTCCCACCTCCAAATGTCTTGGGCCAAGTGCGACAGTTGGAGAGAGTGTGCCCCCCCCCCCCCTGTTTTTGTATATAATACATAGCTGTCATGTTGTCGGTACATACTAAGACAGCTTTGCAGACCAGGTGAGTCTGAAATGCTTTGAGAGCTAGAAACACTGCTAGCAGCTCTAGATGGTTTATGTGGAGAGTTTTTTGCTGATGACTCCACAGGCCTTGCACTGTGTGGTGTTGAAGATGAGCCCCCCAGCCAGTGAGGGACACGCACGCTGTTAGTATTGTCTGTGGAACTGGGTCTATGAAGGGCCGTCCTTTTGATAAATTTTCTGTCTTCCACCATCACAGAGAGTGATGAGCACAGCCGCTTACCAACACTAGATAGGTTACCAGACCCTGCGATTGGTTCCACTGACTCGCTAAGCATTCTTGTAGGGGACGCATATGAAGCCTGGCATGGGGAACGATTATGATGCAAGATGCCATCATTCCCAGTAATTACCTAAATACTCAAGCTGGGAGCGAGTGATTAGCCTGAAATTGGAGAACTAGAGCCTGAATGTTGCAAATTCTGGCTGTGTTGGGAATGGTCAGAGCCTTTTGAGTATCTAAAGTGGCCCCTAGGTAGTTTTGAGTGTTGGATATGCGATTTCAACACATTTACTGTGAATCCCAGTTGGTGTAGTAACTGTAGTGTCCTTTGAGTATGTTGGAGACACTTTGGATATGTGCTGCCATTGATAAGCCAAGTAGGGGAAGACATGAATGTCTTGTCTTCTCAGGTGAGCAGTGACTACTGCCAGAAACTTTGTGAAGACTCTGGGAGCAGTGGTGACTCCGAACCGGAGTACATTGAATTGGTAATGTTGTCCTGCTACCACAAATCTGAGAAATTTGCGATGAGCTGGATGTATTTGAATGTGAAAATAGGCATCCTTTAAGTCTAAAGAAGACAGAAAGTTGACCTGTTGCAGAAGTGGTAGCACCTGTTGAAGACTTACCATGTGAAAATGTTCAGACTGAATGTAAAGATTTTGTTTTCTGAGGTCCAAGATTGGTCTGAGAGAACCGTCCTTTTTGGGTATCAGGAAGTAAAATGAGTATACGCCTGACCCCGTGGTATAGTAGTGGTACGGGCTCTATAGCCCCTTTTAGAAGGGGAGACTGAACCTCTTCTTTGAGGTGTAAATGATCTGGTGAGAGTTTGTGTGACTTTGGTGGAATGTTTGGAGGATTATTGGTAAACTCTAGGAAATAGCACCAACGGATAATTCCAGTACCCATTTGTCTGTAGTTATGGACTGCCAGATGGGTAGAAAAAGTGAAAGACGTAACCCGACAGGTGTTAAATGGTCTGGGGGAAGTGTAGGGAAGTCACTGTTTGGTGTTGGAGGGAGAGGCGCGTGTATTTGAGCCTTTGCCATTGTTACCTCTGCAACCCCCTCTGAAGTAACCTTTAGAGGCAGAGGGTTGATTGTTGCCTTAATACGTGGTGGCGGTAGTGTCTGCGGAGGTGTACTTAGATCCTCCATGATAGAAGGAGCAATGAAAGGAACCCTGTCTTGGTGTTAATTGAATGGCTGCCATGTATTTAGCCACTTCTGTGTCCTTCATTTTCTCCAGTGAGGAATCTACCACAGGGCCAAAGAGGTGTTCCTCATCGAGTGGTGTGTTCAGGATAGAAGTTTGAACCTCTGGTTTGAATCCTGAAATACGTAGCCAGGCATGCCTTCCTAAAAGGACGCTGGTGTTCATAGCTCTAGGAGCAGTGTCTGCAGCATTAAGGGCACATCTGATTGAATTATTTGAAATGGTATGTCCCTCCCGCACTAGGTCTTGAGCTTTGGCCTTGTACTCATCAGGTAGAAATCGGAGTAAGTGCTCCATCTCATCCTAATGTGCCCTGTCATACCTACCTAACAAAGCTTGTGTATTGGAGATGCGCCAAAAGTTTGCAGCCTGTGAGGGTACCCTGTTCGCCGAAGCGTCAAGTAGCTTAGATTCTTTATCGGGGGTGGAGCATCTCCTGATGTTTGCGAATTCGCCCTTTACCTGCGTTGGAAACCACCAAGGAATCTAAAGGAAATTGCCCTTTTATGTATGCTGGATCAGATGGTGCCGGCTTATACTTTTTATCTACCCTCAGGGAGGAGGATACGGGCTCTGGCGGGGTCATTAAAAATATCAACTACATGCCGGATCATACCCTTGAGCATAGGAAGTGTGTGTGATGACGTTCGTGTGGGGCTTAGAGTCTCAAAAAGGAAATTCCGTATGCAGCTGAACCCCATGGTAGTTAGCAGGTCTACTCAGCAGTTCTATGTAATCTACACTGTTGTCAGGTGGAGAGGGCTTGGTAGGGTACAAGTCCGGATCATTCCATGTTGGGGAATTGGTGTTATAATCTGTCCAGTGGTCTGGAGGTATTGGTTCATTGTCCTGAGCCCCCCATCCTGATCTTGCGGTGTATGTGGTGGTGCGTGTTCAGGTGAAGTCAGTAAGGGTTGAAACTGAGGAGGAGGTGGTGATGTAGAGGAGGAGGAGAAGTATTAGCACCGACATTCTTCCTTTTTAAATGAATGTGGTATGACTCTTTTGTCTCAGGTTTCCGTTTCAATTTCAGTTTTGTGGAGATATGTCCAGTAGGTAGGTGTATATATCGCTCTCTCTGTTTCGAATCCGGTTTGGAAGGCGGATTTTCGATATGTTGTTACTTAGACTGAATCGGCACATCCGTTTGTTTCGGTCCCGAAGGTTTTGGTGCCGGGGCTTTAGATGCCGAGGATTTTGGATCTGAAGACATTCTCGGCATCAAAGGGGGGGGGGGGGGGGCGCGGTGCGGGGGGGGGTGCGGAGCCTATTTTTGATTTTGATCCCGAAGGTTTCGACTCGGTGCCCGATTTGGAACGGCTGTTTTCGGAGCTGAAAGGCTTTTGGGTATGTTTTGATGCCGAACCGGAGCGTTAGAAACATGTTCTCTGTGCCGACCGTAGCCCGGAGGCGGGGGTTGGACCGTAGGCTTCTTCTTGGGCTGAGGTGGACTTTGGGACAAAGGAGGATCTGTACTCACGGTACGCTGCCCTTGCGTGATTTCTTCTTTCCCCTCGGAGCTATAGTCAGAGATGGAGTGTTTCTCTTCTTCGGCTCCCATGGCCTCTTGTTACAAATCTTCTCCGAAGAGGTCCAGAATGGAACTTTTGTGTTGGCTCTGCATGTCGCAACGTCGAGTCAGATGGCGGCAAAGAGTCTTTTTTCGACCAGAAAGCCTGACAGGCGTCACAATCCTGTTCTCTGTGCTCCGGGGACAAGCACAGGTTGCACACTTCGTGTGAGTCAGTGTGCGGAAACTTTGTGTGCCACCAAGGGCAAACTTTGAATGGAGTACGTTTCAACTGCAAGGCGGATCGACGCAAGCAGGCCCGAAGGCCTGTCTACGAGCTCCCCAATGGAAAGAAGGATTTTTCAGTAAATACGATATGCGGAGAATGGAATTACGCGATCGAAAATAATACCGTCGAGGGTGAGTGTATTTCGCACCAAGGGAAAACCGAGGAACGGTGTCAAACCGGAGCGCAGCAATTCACAACTGAACCCAATGGCGGAAAAAAAAAAACAATCTAACAATGGAGTCGATGCCCATGCTCACTATCACCGAAAGGAGGAGTCACCTACCTCATGACTGGAAAAGACTGCTTCAAAGAAAAACAACTTGCAAACATCCGGACCCAACACTAGAAGGCACGAGTATGCAAAGCCTGTGATCTACAGCTCACATGCCTCGAACATATCTATCTATTTCAGGGGGTGCAGCTTAGACGGTGGTAGCATGTCAATAGGAATTCACATCCAAGCTCTGTTACTTTATGTATGTAACGCACAAGTGGAATTGTATCTGTTTTATTCAATAGTTAGACAAACAGATTTGTGTTTTGGTCTTATTGGACGTCTATAATGGGTCCACTAGTGGGACTGAAACACGTTGGTATCAGTTTGTCTAATTAATAAAATTGAAGTAACTCTACTTGTGAGTGCGACTCGTATGTCACAAAAATACACTGATGGAATGTGAAGAAAAACTGAATATATATACATATATATTACCTACTGGCGGTCGCCAGTAGGTAGTTATAGTTATAGTTAGGATTGGCTACCATAGGAAATTCGCAACATTCTATTGGGAATAACTCTGGTGCCGGTTGAGGAATTTGTGTGTAATTTTCCAAAATTTTGGCCAGCTCCGCTCCTTCCCTGAAAGTTTCGGGGGGATTCGTGAAGTGGGGGCTGAGAAAAAAGGGGGGTCCCAAAACGTGTTTTCCCCGTGTTAATTTCCATAGGACGGTCTGACAAGTCTACAGCCCGACCCGCTGAACGGAATTACGCCAAACTTGGCAAAATTGTAGGGACTGGTACGCAGATGTGCCTTTGCTATATTTGCTGAAAATTGCTCCAGTGTTTTTTTTTTTAAATTAACTTCAAAAACACATATATATCTATAGGCGCGCGTACCAGGGAGCGCACCCGGCGCGATACGGGAGTGCGCGAGCGGAAAGCTGATTGGCTGTCGGGTGTCTGTCAACATTCTAAACAGTCCGGAGAGTCCGCCATCTTGTGGCTCGGTAGAATCGAGACACAAGAGGTGAAAAAGAAAGGGGGAAATAATTAAAAGGGGGAAGAGTAGACACCCCCTGACCCCCTAGGTTTTCTGAGGGAGGCCTAGAATTTTCGCTGGGTAGGCGCTGGCTGCGCTCCCCGGTGCGCTCTCCGGTACGCGCACCCTGAGCGCACCACGGGGAAAAACAGTGTAAAAAAATAGAGTAAAAAAAGAATGTAGAGTGTTTAGAGGTAAGTTAGCTCTGAAAAGAGCTGTTGTGTTAAGTGGGTGTTTTTTGTACCTACAAGTAGGTACCAATGCAGAGTCTTATATTCAAGAGGAAAACTCTATTCCCCTCATCTGTAAAATGCACACCATCTCTCCTATAGATGTCTTGCATGTTGTAACGCAAGTTGTTGTGGTAAATGGAACCCATACCATAGTCTCTGAGGTAAGCAGAAACAGATTTATTTACAGGTTTCCTTGCTTTCTCAATCTGTGGACAAAATTGGTTGGACCAGTTCCATTTTTGCCTTTGGCAAATATTAGAAAATACCAAGGCAGTTTTTGAAAAAGTGACATCAATTGCCCACAGATGTCCTTTAAAAGCATTTCCAGACCTACCCCAGTCAAAGTGCCCAAGTCATTTCCACCACAGTGCACAATTATAAGGTCAGGGTGTGGTAAATGCATAAAGGATGGTATCAATTGGTGACTCCTCAATCCTCTCTGTCCAATCCATACAATGTCCACATTTGGTAAATCAAGATTGTAAATACTTGTGAACTGTGTGCTGGTTTAAGAGGGAGTTACCATGGTTACAGGGTAAATGAGCACTGGGGGGATGGGTGAATGTTATGTGAGTTTCAAAGGCTTGAAATGTACAACCAATTAAAATGTGCAGTTTGGTTTTGAATTTGTGTGGGAACAATTTTTATTAGCTATGTGCAAGAATATGGGTCTGAAATGAGAAAGAATCTGTGCCATTATTGAAAGGCTCCAGTGAAGGAAGCATTGTTCAGATATTCTGCTTAAGTATATCTGTTGACTGTGACTGACACTGTTTGACATCTTCCAAAGCATTTTTAAAGGTGAGTAATGATTCTTTTAAAAAAGATAAAGAGCTTAAAGATTTTTGACAAGTATCACAGTGAGTGTCTGTGTGAATTAAGGAAATATATTTTTACCTTTTTCCGTAATGTTAGCTGTGTGTTTATAAGTTAGACTTCTTTATAAATAATTTTTATGTTTGTATTCAATGCTGGTTTAGAAATTGTGTAATGGTTTCATTGGACTTGTAAATATGCTCCTTTTTTTGAAGCGTTTTGTGCAACTTTTAGCATGGGTGGAAGTAGTGAATGTATGGAGAGGGATAGGAATAGCAGATAGAAAACCATATGAAATGGTGTGGGAGATGCATAAAGTATTTCAGTAATGGTTTCAATTGAGATGGAATATAAGATAAAGAGGGGCATATTTACAAGACTCTTGCGCAATTTTTGACATGGGTGCAAGCAGAAAATGCATGCAGAATAATAAAATATGCACCCAGACAAGAATATGAAATGCCGTGGGAGATGTTTAAAGCTTTTGTTTAATGGCATAAATTGAGATAGAATATACAAAAAAAGAGAGGCATATTTAAAAGCTGCGTGTGCAATCTTTGACATAGCTGTGTGTTTATAAAGTAGACTCTCACAATGATAACATCTCTCACGGCATTTCATATTTTTGTCTGGGTGCATATTTACAAGCTGCGTGCACAATCTTTGACATAGCTGTGTGTTTATAAGGTAGACTCTCACAATGTTAACATCTCTCACGGCATTTCATATTCTTGTCTGGGTGCATATTTTATTATTCTGCATGCATTTTCTGATTGCACCCATGTCAAAAATTGCGCAAGAGTCTTGTAAATATGCCCCTCTTTATCTTATATTCCATCTCAATTGATACCATTACAGAAATACTTTATGCATCTACCACACCATTTCATATGGTTTTCTATCTGCTATTCCTATCCCTCTCCATACATTCACTGCTTCCACCCACAAGGCGCTTCAAAAAAAGGAGCATATTTACAAGTCCAATGAAACCATGACACAATTTCAATTTATCATAATAATGAGCAACTAGAGTGCTAACATTCTGAATTTATGGAAAATGAGTGACACATCTGCATGCCTTGTTGATGGAACCAAAGTAAACAAGCATTGAAAATGCAATAGATCTCGACCTCGTTGTGAGACATACTGTTGGTAGAGACAGAGATGGTACATTATATCTAAAATCCTACTAATGTGCCTAAGATCACACTGTGACTGAAGCTTGATTCACCCATCAGTGTAATCTTAGGCAGAGTCACACATACTGTTGGCAGAGACTGACATGGTACATTATATCTAACATTCTGATCATGTGCCTAAGATCACACTGTGAGTGAAGCTTGATTCACCCATTACTGTGATGTTAGGCAGAGTCACATATACTGTCGGCAGGGACAGACATGGTACATTATATCTAAAATCCTATTAATCTGCCTAAGATCACACTGTGAGTGAAGCTTGATATAATGAGCAACTAGAGTGCTAACATTCAGAATTTATGGCAAATGTGTGACACATATATTCTTGATGGAACTAAAGTAAACAAGCATTGAAAATACAATAGATTTGGAGTGATCTTAGGCACACGTGCACCATATTACATGTAATCTACCATCTCTTTGTCTGCAAGCAGTATGTGTGTCTCTGCTGATATTATTTCAAAGTATCTACAGGCCAAAAACAGACAACCTATATATAAACAAGACAAAACATTAATTAGTTAATCGTTTTTTACAGAAAGCAAAGCACATGTAATGTAAATGAGCCTTTTGTTTTATACTAGTGTTTATATTGTTTACTTATTGCAATTGATGTGTAATATGTTTGTAGTGGTCTATAATATGTTATTTTTTCTTTACTACAGATTATAATCATCTATACAAAAACTAAAAGATGCCTTCTAAGGCAAGAAGAGAGAAAATTTATTTAAAAAAATTAAGGACTAATGAAAAAGAAAATCAACAACCAACCAAAATAAAATCTTCAGAGAAAAAGAAAAATGCTCCTGGTAAGCAATCTAAAAGGTTTCTCAGGAAGTTATTGAAATGTCAAGAAAAAAAAAGTTTTGGGAGAAAAAACTGTGAAACACCTGTAAGTTCAAAGAAAACAGGATGTCCTTCTAAAAATGTTAGAACAGTACAAGGAGATGTTACTTTGCATACCGAAACAAGAAGTAAGCAGTTTTCTGAAATACGTAGACGAATGTTTTACAACAGAATTGTAACAAATTTATTAAAATTTTTTAAAAAAGGTATAAAAAAAGACAGCTTTTTACAAGAAAAAAAAAAACATAGTTAAGATCGTGAATGAAGCATTTAAAGTGAAAAATAAATTGTTTTGTTTAGTAATGAATAGAATTCGTACACTTGATAAGATAATCAATGTGTTTGAATCAAAATGTAAGTGGAGGAGAGTAATTAATCGAACTAATTTCTGTGATGTTTTTTCTGGAGTATGGAAGCATAGTTCAAGTTCTGAGCCATTTTTTAATGAAGAAAGTTACTTTCAGGATAATGATTTGGTGCATGCAGTTGACACCAGTGGTCGAGCATATGAGGTGAAGGACGGTTGTCCAGTTGAAAAAGAAGAGATTGTGCCTAGAAATACAGAAGAGGTGTTAGCTGATGAAGTTTTAGGGAGATGTCCTAAGGCTCCAGTATATACATGGAATTGTAGTAGTATTTGTAGTGTCCGACAGGAATCAATTGATTTGTTTCGCACTTTCTTACGGACATATACTAAGAAAAGTGTGAAACAAAAAATGAAAATTTTACAAGATTTAGATCCTTGTAGAGAGAGAGAGAAAAAACAGGTTTGCAAGGGCATTCACTGGCTTGTCTTTCAAGAAAAGTATGTCAGAGTGTTTTTCACCATTTTAGGATGTTAGCAGTGCATCATAATAAAGTGAGGAAATTAGTGAGAAGGTTGTACTATGCAAAAAGTCCAGCACTTAAACTAAAACAGTTAAACAGTGCTCTTTTGCATGGAACTGAATTAGATGTCAAAACATTTGTGATGAAATTGAATTTTGTTACTTTGGTGAAAAAGAGGTTAGTGCAGAAATTGATACAGTAATGGAAGGTAATGTAGAAGAGAATGTAGAGATTTTAAGTACAGAAAAATTTGAAAATGAAATTATAAAGTTTAAAGTCAATTCAAGTGAAAGGCCTAATTTTTCTTGTGTTTGTTGTCGACGGACTCATTATAAGCATCAGACTAGATTAGTTGATTTATATGTAAAAAGCGAAAAGATAAATAATAATGAGTGGAATGATTTTGCACCTTATTTGTTGGTTGAAAATTGTTTTGATTTGGGCTCTGATCAACGTATTTGTACATATTGCAATAATAAATTATTTGAAAACAAAATGCCTGCTAGAGCTGTTCATAATAATCTGGAGTTGGGAGACATTCCTTCTGAATTGATGGATTTAAATACCTATGAGTCTATTCTGATTCAATGTGTGCATCCTTTTCAGGCTATTGTTCGCATGGAGCCTAAGAAGTGAAGTAGTGTGGCTCACTGGTTAGAGGCGGCAGACCCGAGAGCAGAGGACGGCCCGGGACCAGGGTTCGATTCCCGGCGCGGCAGGTTTCTGGACCAGGGTCAGCGGACTTGATAATTCTCTCGCCTCGGTGCCCACTCTGATCAGCGATCACACTCGGCAACTCTGGGCATTAGCTTGCCTCATCTTCACTAACGGCCCCACCAGACCGCCGGGGATGCCTGGTCTCACCCTGGAGATACCCATTAAGGGACCATCTCTCAGGGAAGCCAGGAAGGGTTTCGCAGCGGTCGAAGCGCCTTGGGACCCTCCGGGTAAGTAGTGCGCTATATAAATGCCTATACATTTACATACATTTACATTTACATAAGACAGGGAAATTGCCTCCTTTAGATTTACAGAGAGGATTAAAGGGAAGAGTTGTTTATTTGCCTCTAGATTTTAAGAAAAATATTGATACAATTGGTATTGAAAAAGTAGAAGAGGAACCTCTGGTTATTCTAGTTAATGGTGTTCCGACAAAAAGTAAGAAAATCTGGCAAGAATTAGTGGATGTTAGGAAAGTCAAAAAGGCAACGTTGTATCTGGTAAAAAATAATCAGCACTATAAAAATGTGTATGTGGGAGATGAGGAAACAACTGTACAAGACGACACTGATGTCTCTGCTGGACAAATAGAAAAAGTTGATGTCTCTAGAAGTGAAGAAATTTACGAACATTATAGTGTTCATCCATTGCATTCCAAAGAAGTAATGGGGAATGCTATTGACTTGTTTCAGATGAAAAAAGCCGAAGGAAGTCCCATTAGTGTATGGGAAGAAAGTTTAGAAGCTCGTTGTTTTCCATAGTTATTTCCAACAGGTGAAGGTGGACGATATGACGACCGACCTGTTCAAATTCCTGCATCTGAATACCGGACTTCAAGATTATTTGCAGAAGATCCAAGGTTTCGTCAATGCATTCCATATTTGTTCCATCTACTGTTTGAGAGTGACTTGTCTGGACTTTCCTATGCAGTAAACCATATACTGAAAAGTGGAGCACATCTACAAAATGTTTCAGCAAGGGATTTTATGGATAAAGTCAAATTGCAAGACAGTGTTTTGGAATCTCAGCTAATTAATCTCATGGCATGTCAACGTGGTACTAACAAGTATTGGTACCGTCGTCATGGGGAATTGAAATGTATGCTAAGAAACTTAGGAACTCCTACATGGTTCCTCACTCTTAGCTGTGCTGAGTATGCTTGGGAAGACTTACTTGAATTTCTATGAGAGGCAAATAAAAATATTCAAAATATTGAATACAAGACACCTGGAGAACTGTGCTCTTTGGATCCAGTTAATGTATGCATGTATTTCGATCATAGGTTTGAAGCTATGATGTCTTTTATTACAAACAAAAAAAATCCTCCGCTTGGAGAGGTGTTGGATTTCTTTTGGAGAAAGGAGTATCAAGCAAGAGGTGCTCCTCATATACATATGCTGCTATGGATTAAAGATGCACCTAAATTTGGAACAGATTCAGATGAGAAAGTGATGAGTTTCATTGAGCAGTATTCTACATGTGCTGTTCCGAAAAGTACAGAAGAAAACAATTTAAGACACCAAGTTTTACGCTTTCAAAGCCATCGTTGTGGGAAATACTGTTGTCGAAAATACAAATCCAAGGACAAGTTCTACACGAAATGTCGTTTTGCATTTCCACGTCCAGTAACATCGAAAGGAAGAGTCAACAATTTTATGTCTTCTCTGCGACATACTGTGACAAGGAAATCACCCAAAAATACATACAACCTAAGAAGAAATGAGGAATCCAAATTTATAAATGACTACAACCAAGTCATTTTGTCCATGTGGAATGCTAACATGGATATTCAATATGTGGCTGACAACTCTTGCTGTGGCTCGATATGTGACGTCTTACATCACAAAATCAGAAAAAACGGAACTGAAGGAAAAGTGGGAGGAAATTTCACATGAAAAGAGTCTAAGCAAGAAATTATACAGTTACAGTTGAAAGATGTTGTATAAATATATTTGCCTGTGAGGCAGGCGCAAGATTTTGACGCAACGGTGTCCTAAAAGTGACGCAGTGAAATCTCATAGATTTCACTGCGTCACTTCTACGACCCTTTCTTGCGTCAATCCGCCCCCCTTTGCATACATTACACCTGGCGCAGGTATAATGTGACGCAGGGGTTTACAAAGTGACGCAGCTACCTAGATGCGTCACTTTGTAAATATGACTCAACGAGGTGCATTTTTTACACCACTGGTGCGTCACAAAAAGTGACGCACCGGTGGCGTAAAAGTGACGCATGGCCTCATAAATGAGGCCTTCAGTCTTCTACTCATGCGTCATATTTAATGTATGACGCATTATGTCGCAAGGAGTTACAGATACATCAGTATTTCTGACGTATCTGTAAGCGCAAAAGTGATGCATTGCTGGAGTGTGTTACAAAAGTGACGCAACTCCAGCAATGCATCCTTTCACATGGGGCCAGCCCCATGTGAAAGGGCCTGCGTCAGTCTTACGCCTGCTGTGAGGCAGGCGCAAGATTTTGACGCAACGGTGTCCTAAAAGTGACGCAGTGAAATCTCATAGATTTCACTGCGTCACTTCTACGACCCTTTCTTGCGTCAATACGCCCCCTTTGCATACATTACACCTGGCGCAGGTATAATGTGGCGCAGGGGTTTACAAAGTGACGCATCTACCTAGATGCGTCACTTAGTAAATATGACTCAACAAGGTGCATTTTTTACACCGCTGGTGCGTCACAAAAAGTGACGCACCGGTGGCGTAAAAGTGACGCATGGCCTCATAAATGAGGCCTTCAGTCTTCTACTCATGCGTCATATTTAATGTATGACGCATTATGTCGCAAGGAGTTACAGATACGTCAGTATTTCTGACGTATCTGTAAGCGCAAAAGTGATGCTTTGCTGGAGTGTGTCACAAAAGTGACGCAACTCCAGCAATGCATCCTTTCACATGGGGCCAGCCCCATGTGAAAGGGCCTGCGTCAGTCTTACGCCTGCTGTGAGGCAGGTGCAAGATTTTGACGCAATGGTATCCTAAAAATGAGGCAGTGAAATCTCATAGATTCCACTGCGTCACTTCTACGACCCTTTCTTGCGTCAATACGCCCCCTTTGCATACATTACACCTGGCGCAGGTATAATGTGGCGCAGGGGTTTACAAAGTGACGCATCTACCTAGATGCGTCACTTTGTAAATATGACTCAATACGGTGCATTTTTTACACCACTGGTGCGTCACAAAAAGTGACGCACCGGCGGCGCAAAAGTGACGCATGGCCTCATAAATGAGGCCTTCAGTCTTCTACTCTTACTTTTTCTTTCACTTTCTCTGTTTCTTCACTGCCTTACTCACCTTGTCTCACACTCAATTGTCTTTATCCAGTCTGTATCTCCACTCTTTCCTAAACATCACTGCTCTTTTCTTACCCTTCCACACCACCGTTCTTTTACTACATTTTCTTCACTTATCCACATTCCCCATGTTCATTCTCCTTCTCCTCACTCTCCTTCCCCCACACTCACCTTCTTTCAGTCCCCCTACTTCACTTCCCTTCCCCTCTCGTCCCTTTCTTTGCTTTCTCACTCATTTTCCTCTCCTCTCTTACTGCACTCCACTTCAGTTACTCTTTTTCATTTTTTTAAGAATACAGCTCTTTGATGAGAATTGGAGGTAGTTCTGAAAATAACTTTTTTTTCTTCTTTTTTCCTTTTTTTTGAACAAAAACAAAAACTGGGAATGGGAAACTGCTCAACAGGAGCAAAAAAAAATAATCAAAATTAGGACTGGGGACGGCAGCGGTGGTTGTCTAATGCTCGAACCATGAGCATAACACTTTGTTCCCCATAACAAAGTAGCTGACCAAATTTTCTGCATTTAATTACGGCTTCATTAAAAGCAGATGAATATTAGGGATCAGCTCTTCTGGTCGCCCCCTCACCGATGTAGTTGGTCCTCCGGTTGAAGTAGAGGCACCATCCCTGGGAGCCTCTCGTGCCAGAGCCCTGACACTCTCCCAGGCATAGTTCTGGGGGTGCCTCCTCTCGACGTGGCGAATCATGGTGGAATTTCCAAATGAATATTTTCTGGTGGGGTCACCCCGTGACAGGACAGTGTGACAAATTCGGCACTCCACCTTTGGAGCATTTACTTTTTTTTTATCATCTGGAATGAAAAAAAACTTCTATATGAAGTGTTCTTTTACCCTGGGCTGAGGAACCTCTTCATCTATAAATCCCTCTGTGTCATCACCGCTGCTGGATGCTCCGGCAGCCATGGTAATCCAACAAAGATTCAAGAGCAAAAAGACAGGTCTTGCAGTCACAAAAGTGAAAGAAGAAGTGAAGGAAATGGGTGGGGATTTCATTCTTTGTAAAAAAACTGTTAGCAACCAATGAAAAGAGTTATTTTAAGGTCACATGACTTGACGCGCTTACGCTGCGCGCACTGGAGCGCTTCCGGGGGAGCTTACGCGGCGCGAACGTAGGCGCTTCCGGGGGCGCTTACGCGGCGCGCCTGAGTGACGTTTTGATAGCTTTACGGAAATGCAAAATCATTTTCATTTCGTAAATCAAAAATACTGCTTTTATAAGTATGGTACTAAATGTCTTGCATTATTATTTACTTTTCATACATATTTTTTTTACGAACGCAGAAATAGCGCTCTCGGGAGAGCTTACCGGTGCGCGCACCCTGAGCGCTCCAAGACAAAATGGTACCAAAAAAATGTAAAAAAATATATATACATTGAACAAATAATTTTTAAAAATATATATATATAATTAATTGTTGTAAAAACAGCTAATAAAAAAATCGTAGGTTACAAAGTCGATATACAAAGGAATTAGCTTTTAAAAAAAACTATGAAATTTACTGAAAAAACCATAGGTTTCACAAACGTTATAGTTAGGAATTAGTTTTTAAAAAACCTTTGAAATTCACTATAAAAAACATAGGTTTCACAATCTTTATAGTTAGGAATTAGCATTTAAAAAACCTTTGAAATTCACTGAAAAAACCATAGGTTTCACACTCGTTATAGTTAGGAATTAGCATTTAAAAAACCTTTCAAATTCACTGAAAAAAACGTAGGTTTCACACCAGTTATAGTTAGCTGAACATTTTACTCATACAAAACCATTGAAATTCCCACGTTATAGTTAGTTGGACTCACTATAACTCGCGCGCCCGCAATCCACTGCTGATGATGTCACATATTACATCATTCATGACATGGTCAGTGACATCACTGATGACATCTCAAATGGCATCACTGATGACATCACTGATGACATCTCAAATGACATCACTGATGACATCATCCATGTGATAATACGATGCACCTCCTCACACTCTAATCTAACCTTTGATACACCCAGTGTTAAATACAAACTACCATTCCTGAAATTATTGACACACCAATATCAGTAACTACATACGCACTCACTGATTGCAAGGTCTACACACACACATCCACTCATTCACACATACAATCCCTCATAAATACACACTCTTCAATACACTACTATCATATGCACTCATACACCTATACAGACACTCACACACTGCCACTCATCCATGGAGTTACTCACACACCTAGTCAGTCATGCAAAGAATCAATCACACTCCCATTTCCTCATCTATACAGTTATACACACAAAACCTTACTTATTCAAACATAGACTAACACATACTTACTCTCTTTTACAATCACTGATACAAGTACACATTGATAGATACAGTCACTTATGCAATCACAGGCTCTCATGTATAGTCATTTATATATGCCAACTCTCACATGCACTGTATTTTACATATGTACTTACTTGGACATGTAGCACTGAGATATACATTCACTCACCAACAAACCCATGCACACAGTCAACTGCCCATGCAGTTGTTTTCACATGCACTCTTCAACCCATACACCAAGGGAATCAACTGCTCACACATGTATGCATAGAGTTACACACCTCCTAGCCACCCACACACACACTCAGACTCACATACAAATACTTTGGCAACCAATCAACAACTCATATAGCCACTCATATAGCTACTGATCAACACATGCGGCAGCTTACACAACAACAAACATAATGATGTACACATTCAGACAGTTTAGTCACTAACCAATGCATTCAGTAAGACACATTTATTCACTCACTCATACAGTCAGTCACACACCTACTAAATCCTTCATCCAGACACTCATACATCCACTCATTCTTCAATATGTAAAACATATTTCAACTTTACAGAAACACAAAGTCACTGGATGATGTCATCAGTGATGTCATCAGTGATATCATTTGAGATGTCATCAGTGATGTCACTGACCATGTCATGAATGATGTAATATGTGACATCATCAGCAGTGGATTGCGGGCGCGCGAGTAATAGTGAGTCCAACTAACTATAACGTGGGAATTTCAATGGTTTTGTATGAGCAAAATGTTCATCTAACTATAACTGGTGTGAAACCTATGGTTTTTTCAGTGAATTTGAAAGGTTTTTTAAATGCTAATTCCTAACTATAACGAGTGTGAAACCTATGGTTTTTTCAGTGAATTTCAAAGGTTTTTTAAATGCTAATTCCTAACTATAACGATTGTGAAACCTATGTTTTTTTAGTGAATATATATATATATATTTCCTCGCAACTTGTCTTGTCGCAGGGGGAGCACTAGGGTGCTGGTGCCATCTTGGGAATCAAGACAGTATCCCGTCAGTAATCGCAATCCAATTGTTTCAAAAGAATGATGGCACTCCACTCGGGGAATTTTCAGGGTTTTATTTCATCAATCACAGTTGATAAAATAAAACCCTGAAAATTCCCCGAGTGGAGTGCCATCATTCTTTTGAAACAATTGGATTGAGATATATATATATATATCACGTCACCCTGTAACAATCTGTTGTGACATCTAGAGCCAGTGTTAGGTCCAGATGATTGCAACTTGTTTTTCTACGAAGACATTTGTTTTGCAAGACCAAGTGTGACGCCGCCCTTTATTCACAACGCAACAGCACACAGGTTTCTCTTCACATTGTCTACCTGTTCAACAGGTGATTAGTGTAAATAGAGTGCAGTGTTAAAGACAGTGTGCGTTGTGCACAGTAAAGGCCTAAACTACAAGGAGGACATCTATAATCATCGCTTACTTCTGCGGAAGGCTCATGGGAATCTACATCACTAAACGCTTCAAACAGATTGTTTCTGCTCATAGTATGTGTAGCTGTAGATACAGATGCTCTACATAGACTACGTAGCAGTCCGTCTTCAAGGCAGTGTTTATCGAGCAGATAATGCAGATGTTTCAAAAAGTATCCTTAGGACAGCTTGGGCAACCAAAGCCTGTTGAAGTTGAAGGATGTCAACCCAATAATGCCTGGTAAAGGTATGTGGTGTTGACCAAGTAGCAGCATTGTAAATACCAGTTAAAGGAATGTACTCTAAATAACTCATCTTGCACCCTTTGTGCATGTAGAATGGGCTCTAGGGAGCACAGGAGTGTGTACTTAGCCCTGGCAAAACAAGTTTGAATACACTTAAATATCTACCTGGCAGAGCCCCATAGGGTTTGTCGAAAGATTTAAAAAGTTGAGTAGCCTTTCTAAAGAGATTAGTCCTATCAATGTACATCAACCCTCTCTTACCAATATGAGTGTTAAGGGCATGTTTCATCACTCACTCTAGCTGAGGAAAAAACACAGACACCTCAATGGTTTGATTCATGTAGAAAAATGAATCCACCTTAGGCAGAAATTTTGGTTGGTATGGAGAACGCCCCTATTTTTATGAATAAAGCTTAAGAAAACTACATTCCAATATAAAAACTGTAGTTGAGGTTCAAAAGAAGGACCTGTGAGTTGTGTAGAAATTACACCAACGTTCAAGGCAGGTGGTGGGGGCGTTTTTGAAGGTATTACCCTCTAGAAGGCCTCCAAGTAGGCTTCTATGACTGGTATTCTAAACAGGGAAGAGTTGTATGTTTTGGAGGGACACTGCAAATGCTAAGCGTAGGCCTCCCTTGGGTAATTGTAGGAGGTAGGAAACAATGTTGTGAAACTTTAGGAAGATCCTACTATTTGGAAATGCATGGATAAATATGTTCCACTTGCAGCATTGCAGGCAAAAGTAGTAGGCTTGTGTACTTCCTGCAGGATAGCAACACATTACTCTTGAGAGGTTGAGATAACCAATCTCTTAAGAAATCAAGTGTCAAATTGTAAGGTTCAGCTGTTTGCGATCAGGCTGTTTCAGCTGACTCTAATGCTGGGTGATAAGGTCTGCTTCTTGTGAGGGTTTATTGACATCTCCAGGAGCACATAATATCTGTCCCAGGTTGGCTCCATTTGGAGGAGGATCAAGGTCCCCTGCCACATCTTGCTCACCACAAATGGGATAAGGGAAGAGGTGGGAAAGGATAGGCAAATATCCTTGACTAGTTCACCCACAGTGGATTGCACATGGACTGAGAGAGCCTGGAGACAACGTTCTGGGATTTTGCATTTTCTGGAGTGGTTAACAGGTCTGTTTGAGCCTCCAACTGTTGGAAGACGTTGTTGAGGACTTGTGGGTGGAGTTCCCAATTGTGGATTTGTTGATGCGTCCTGCTCATCAGATCTGCACAATTGTTCTCCTCGCCCGGAAAGTGATCCGCTGGTAGGTTAATGTTGTTTCGGTTGTCCCATGCCAAATGTGTTGCGCAGGCTTAGAGATCTGGGGAGAGTGTGTGCTGCCCTACATTTAAATGTAGAACATGGCTGTCTTTCTCTATGTTCAGCAGCACTGTTTTCCCCTGTATAAAAGGGAGGAATGTATTGGGGGCTAGTCTGATGTTTTAAGCTCCAGGTACTTTACGTGACACACCTGGTGCTGAAGAGAGCAGAGGCCCTGGCCTGTCAGTTCAAGGTGGTCAGCTCCTCACCCCACGAGATGCATTGGTGGTGATGGTCCCTTATGGAGAGGGTTCTTGAATAGGGTCTGCAAAGCAACAGGTTGTCATTCCTCCACCAAAGCAGAAAATAGAAAGCCCTGGTCGTTACCAACACTAGATCCTCCCAATGCCTTTCCGCCAGTTCCCACTGCCTTGCAAGACATTTTAGAGGAGGGGCATGTGCAATCTGCATACAGTACAACTGCTATGCATAAAGCCATTGTTTCTAATAATTTCATTACAGTTTGAACAAGAATTGGACGACGTGTCTAAAAAATAAGCAGCCAGTGTAGGAATGTGGTCACCCACTGGTCACTATGGTATGCCCCCCAATCACGGTGTAAAGGAATGACCAGAGGAAGAGCTTAACTTGCGAGGGCTGGAGATGCAATTTTTTTCAGTGATGGTAAAACCAAGATTGTGAGGCACAGACCACTTTTTGAATGTGTGCTATACATTGCCGTTTGGAGCTGTTGCAGTCATCTAACCATGGACAGGCACGAATGGCATTTCAGCCCACATGCGGAGCTACCACCACTAAGCATGTTGTGAACACCCTTGAAGCTGCAGTAACTTCAAAGGGTAAAAGCACAAAGCAAAGGTATTAACGTGCTATGTGAATTGAGGTATAATAGTATGAGTCTTTCAGATTCAGTTGCCTTGGCACGGTAGGGGATGTGAAAATGTTCAAAGAAGATGTACCTGTTCAATGGCAATGGTCAAGAATTGGCCAGAGTGAGCAGTCCATTATGGGGGATTTTAAAGTACAGGGAATGCACTACCACCATGCTCCGTCGGTATGCAGGTACTGGTTTTATTAAGCTCTTTTGTAAGAGCGCCTGAACCTCTTACTCCAAGAGCTTAAAGTGGTTTGAAATCAGGACGTGGTGGCAGAATGGGACGTTGTGTCATCTATTTCCTTGTAGGTGCCAGTCTCCTGTCTCATCGAGCGCCATCGTAGAACAGGGCCTGCTCGATTTGAATCTTTTTATGTGTTTGCTTTCTCCAGTTTTTATTTGCCTTAGCTTGATGTTACAAGTATTGCATGGGTGCGGGGGAGCCTGTTTCCTGTGTAGACTTTTTAAGAAGGCATAGAGCACATCCGCGCAGCTTGTAATGAGGTCAGTAGAAGACCACACTACTCATTGTATTTTACCTTGTATGCACTTAGGTGCTGTTTGTGGAGATGCCTGGCTTCAGTCTCTTTGGGCGCCATCGTAGAAGTGGGCATGTGCTGCTCTGCAAGGCATGCTGTATTCAGTTATGGACATGAAGCTCTGCCCATTTTCTGCCCATCTTTTCAATTAGCTCCTGCTACTAGTCCCTCCTTAGGACCGACTTTTCTACATTTGCAACCTCCCAGGAGGACTGACCCTTTAACTTGAGTTGTTACAGGGTATGTTTTATTTACAGTCTGTGAGCACTATTTTCTTTAAAGATTTTCTCCTATTGCAGGCACAACATGCTTTCCTGCAAGGGTGCCTGCTTTGCCTCCGGGCGCCACACTTTGGGTTTCAGCACGGCGCCCACTTTTACATTCAAATTATCAATGGGGGCAAAATTGCACCTTTTTAACGAATATGCTACTTACCAGTATGCATCTGTTCTTGGCATGTAGGGCTGCTGACATTCATATCTAGTGCATAGATCGCCGCCTAGTGTTGGGTCCGGATGATTGCACATTGTTGTCCTGGAAGAGTCTTCGAAGTATCACGAGATAGGTGGCTCCTCCCCTGGACTACAGTGCGCATGGGCATCGACTCCATCCCCAGATTGTTTTTAGCCATTGTGGCAAAGATGGAGTGTAACGTTGTGAGCGATGACCATGCTAAGAGTAAATGCAAGCGCTGCAGCCGCTACAGGCGCGGGGAGGAGGGTGGGCAATATGAATGTCAGCAGCCCTACATGCCAAGAATAGATGCATACTGGTAGGTAGCATATTCGGTTCGAGGCATGTGGGCTGCTGAATTCATATCTAGTGCATAGAATACATAGCAGTCCCTCCATTATCGGCGGCCGCCTGTGCCAGCTGCAGCAGTTTGAAAAAGTGTTTTTAGAACAGCCTGCCCTACAGCTGCCTGCTGTTTGGAGTGCACATCTACACAGTAGTGTTTAGTAAATGTGTGTGTGTGGCAGACCATGTGGCTGCTCTACATATGTCTTCTAAAGGAATATTTCCAAGGAAAGCCATGGAGGCCCCCAACTTTCGCGTGGAGTGGGCCCTCGGAGGAACCGTTAATGTGCGCTTGGCTTTTTGATAGCAAACCCGAATGCACTTAACGATCCACCTGGCTATACCTGCTTTGGAAATGGGGTTGCCTTTGTGCTGTGGCGAAAAGGCAACAAACAGTTGTTTTGTTTTCCTAAAATCTTTGGTCCTATCTATGTAGTACATTAGAGCTCTTTTGACGTCTAGTGTGTGGAGCATTCTCTCCGCCACTGACTCAGGATTTTGGAAGAACACAGGCAGTTCTATAGTTTGATTGATATGGAACTGTGAAACCACTTTAGGAAGAAACTTAGGGTTGGTGTGAAGCACCACCCTGTTGGAGTGGATCTGTATGAATGGCTCTTGGATAGTTAGTGCCTGAGTTCACTAACGCGTCGCAGCGATGTCATCGCTATTAGAAAGGCCACCTTCCACGTTAGGAACTGAATCTCGCATGAGTGCAGAGGCTCAAAAGGTGGTCCGGGGTGGAATAACTCGTTTGAGTCGAACCAGAAAAGCCTTAATGGCAGGCACCCTGAAGAGTGAGAGATGCTGCCTGTTTTGCAGATAAGCTGCTATTGCGGACAAGTGTAAACGAATGGAAGCATAGGCTAGATTGCATTTGTATAGATGTAACAGATAACAAATGATGTGGTGAGTAGATGCGTCTAGCGGGTTTATGTTGTGGTCTGCGCAATAAATGACAAACCGCTTCCATTTCGCCGTATAACATGCTCTGGTGGTGGGCTTCCTTGCCTCTTTTATGATATTCATACATTTGGGAGGCAAGTTGAGGTAGCCAAATTCTAAGACCTCAGGAGCCAGATCGCCAGGTTGAGCTGTTGCGGATCTGGATGCTGAACGTCGCCATGGCTCTGCGTCAAAAGCCTGGGTGTGAGGTGTAGCCCTTGATGCGGTACCACGGATAGTTCTAGAAACTTGGTGTACCATGGTTGGCGTGCCCACGTTGGAGCAACCAGGATGAGCGTCATCGAGTGTTGCTTCAGCCTGCGTGCCACCAGTGGTATTAGAGGTGCTGGGGGAAAAGCGTATGCAAATATGCCTGACCAGTTCATCCATATCGCATTGCCCTGCGACTGTGGGTGTGGAAACCTGGCGGCAAAGCTTTGGCATTTGGCGTTTTCCTTTGTGGCGAAGAGGTCTATCTCTGGATGACCCCACTGCTGAAAGTACGGGTGGAGTACTGATGGATGTATCTCCCACTCGTGCATCTGGTGGCTGTACCTGCTGAGCAGGTCCGCCATCTGATTGTCCTTGCCTGGGAGGTGTTCCGCCATGAGGAAAATGTTCCTTTGAATGGCCCACTTCCACATGCTCTGAGCCAGATGAGACAACTGTGGAGAGTGTGTACCTCCCTGCTTCTGAATGTAGTACATGGCCGTCATGTTGTCCGTCCGGATCAACACAACCTTGTTGCACAGATGTACTTTGAATGCTTTCATCGCCATGAAGATAGCCATCAGTTCTAGGAGGTTGATGTGCATCTTCTTTTGCTGCGTCGTCCATAGTCCTTGCACTGTGTAGTGGAGTACATGAGCTCCCCATCTATGGAGAGATGAGTCCGTTGTCAGAATAATCTGTGGCACAAGCTCCTGGAACGGTCGGCCCCTGCAAAGGTTTTGTGGATTCCACCAATGCAGAGAGTTGTATGCACGACCGGTCACCAACACTAGGTCTTTCAACTGTCCGTGAGCCTGATTCCACTGACGTGCTAAGCACTCCTGAAGCGGACGCATATGTAGTCCCGCGTGCGGGACTATGAAGATGCAGGAGGCCATCATGCCTATCAACTGCATGAACACTCTTGCCGGAAGCGAGTGTTGCGGTCTGAATTTTTGTAGTAGCAATTGAATGCTGTTGATCCTCACTGAACTTGGCTATTGTCGCGCCCAGATACTGCCGTATGTGGGCGGGCTGAAGGTGGGACTTTAGGTAATTCAGTGAGAATCCCAGATTGTGAAGAAGGTGAATGGTGTGGGACATGTGTGCGGCACACTGCTGGGCCGACTTTGCTTGGATAAGCCAGTCGTCCAGATAAGGGTATACGTGAATGTTTTGTCTCCGTAGGTGTGCAGCCACTGTCGCCAGGCATTTCGTAAACACCCTGGGTGCTGTAGTCACTCTGAAAGGGAGGACTTTGAATTGGTAATGTTGATCCTGAATGGTGAACCTGAGGTATTTTTTGTGTGACGGGTGTAGCGGAACATGAAAGTATGCATCCTTCAGATCTAATGTTGCGAGGACTGAGCAACGGCAGAACCTGCTGCAATGTTAGCATGTGAAAGTGTTCCGATAGAATGTACTGGTTTAGGGGTCTTAGGTCCAGTATGGGTCTGAGGGACCCGTCCTTTTTTGGTATTAAGAAGTATAGAGAGTACACTCCTGTGCCCCTTTCCTCCATAGGCACGAGCTCGATTGCTCCTTTTTGCAGCATGACGAGTACCTCCTGCTGCAAGAAGTGCAAATGCTCGTGGACATAGGACGGTGTCTTGGGGGTATGTTGGGTGGAGTGGATATTAACTCCAGACAATAACCGTACTGGATAAGCTTTGTGACCCACCTGTCTGTGGTGATGGACTTCCAGACCGGCAGGAACTGTTGGAGTTTCCCCCCCGACAGGTGTTGTATGGTCGGGGGGCAGTGACAAGGCGTCACTGTTTGGTAGCGGCGGAGGATCGGGAGCTGTTGTTTCCACACTGTTCCCACGATATCCACCTCTACTTTGTTTGGTGTATGTACTTTGCGCGCCACCTTTATTGTACTGTGTTTGCTGGGACAGCTGGCCTCTGGAAACTCCTCTATTGTGTAAGCGACGAAAAGAACCACCCCTGAACTGCTGAGACTGGAGAGCTCCCATAGATTTCGCAGATTCAGTGTCTTTTTTGATTTTTTCTAAGGTGGTGTCCACCTCAGGTCCAAATAAGTGATCAGGGTTTACAGGCTGATTTAGTATGGTGGTTTGTATCTCTGGCTTGAACCTGGAGATTCTCAGCCAGGCATGTCGCCGTAACATCACACTTGTATTAATGGCTCTGGCAGCGGTGTCCGCTGCGTCCAATGCACACTTGATAGAAGCATTGGAAATAAGCTTCCCTTCCTGTATGAGCATCTCTGCTGCTTCCTTATATTCATCTGGCAAGTGTTGTAACAGGGTCTCAAGTGTGTCGTAATGGGCCCTGTCATATCTGGCTAAGAGCGCCTGAGTGTTTGAAATGCGCCAGACATTGGCCGCTTGAGTTGCTACCCTCTTCCCTGATGCTTCTAGCACTTTCGATTCTTTGTCAGGGGGAGGAGCATCACCCGTTGTTTGTGAATTTGCCCTCTTCCGGGCATTGGAAACAACTAGAGAGTCCAACGGCAACTGGCCCTTGATGTATGTAGGGTCCCCAGGCGCCGGTTCGTACTTCTTCTCAATTCTGGGGTTTAACACCCTGGCCCTCGTGGCCTCCTTGAAGATGTCACCAGCATGTTTTAAGACACCCTTTAGCATTGGAAGAGTCTTGACAGTTTTTTCAGAGGTGGAAAAGGTGTCAAACAGAAAAAACACTTTAATCGGGTCAGCATGGAGCGGGACATCATGATTTTTGGCTGCCCGTTCAATAAGCGCATTAAATGCCGCCGAGTCTTCAGTAGGCGAGGTTTTTACAGCATACACCTGACTGTCTGGGGCAGTGTGTGGATCTCCTGGGTCAGCAGCGTCTGCCCAGGGTTCATTGTGATCTTCAGGATCAGTGTCTATAGGGTTGTTGTATTCCTCATCGTCACCTCCCCCTGTCTCCCCATCTGAATAAGTGGGCGAGATAGGAGCAGTGTCTTGGCCACGTGGAGATATCGGTTTGACAAGAACGGGTGAAGTAGTGGAATCCTTCTTTTTTAATGGGATTTTATAGGACTCCATAGGCCGTTCCGGGGTGATCTTTCGTTTGTAAATTGAAAGTCTACCAGTGTCGGCGTCAATGAACTGTTCCGGCTGCTCTTGAAGCGGGCGTTGTCGATGCTTTGCGACCACTAACCCAGGCCCGGTCTTCGGTCCCGCCGACGCATGCTTAGACCCTTCGACGGTCGTCTTAGGGGCGAAGGCCTTAGGCACCACTTTCGGCGGCAGCGTGAACTGGATGGGCGCCGGCGACTTTTGAGGTTTAGCAGCTGGCGTCGATGGAGAAGTATCCTTCGGACCGACAGTGGAAGTCTTCTCTTTAATTCGCTTCAACGACTCCGACACCTGCTTCGAGAAGGAGGCGGACGGCTGCGTCGACTTGACAGGTTCCTTCGATCCAACGCCAGGCGTGGACTCGAGGGTTGCAGCGTGTCGGGCCTTGTCCGTCCGAGGTGTAGGATCGAGAACCTTCTGCGGTCCGAGTCCTTTGTCTGTGTCGACCCTCCTCGGCCCCGATTTTCTCGGGTCGACGTCCTTGACCTGTGTTTTGTTTGGTACAGTCTTCGGGTCGACACCCGTTAGCGACCTCACCAGGTCGATGACACCTTCAAGCTTTTTCGGCGCCGATAGGTCCGAGGACTTCGAGCCGACAAACGCACTTTCGGTTTCGACGCCGCCTCCAGTGCTGTCGATTGCGTAGACACCGATGCTTTATCTTTCGGTTTCGATTTCCCAACTTGTGGCTCCTTAGAAGTGTCCGAAGCCGGGCCTTGAGGCGAGGCTGTGGAACCCAGTATAAGATCTTGGGTAAGGCCATGTCGCGATCCCTCGACCTGAGCCTTATTAAGTCTTTCGGCCCCCGTATCGACGGTTGGGCCTAGCTCCTCGCCTGAGCTATCTTCTACGGCCCCAAAGACCACATCGTCGTCTCCTACCTCGTCGACGACGTTAGTAATATCGACCATCTCGACATCTGCGTCGTAGTTGGAGTCGTTTTCCGATGCAGGATCAAACTCTCGAACTTCCTGCTTGACTCCCTCATCCTCTTCGGTATCGAAAATGTTCACCGGGTCAGGTGAAGTCTGCTGGGCCTCCTGGCGCGCTGCGCGCCGAAGTCGAATCGTCTTCTTGGATCGGAAACGAGAACAAGCCATACAGCTTGCTTCATCGTGATCTGGCGACAGGCACTTGTTGCACACCGGGTGGACGTCGATATGAGGATATTTCGAATTACATACGGGGCACCTTTTGAACGGGCTCCGTTCCATGATGTGTCGTCGATAAGCCTCTGGCGTTGACTGGGCCTTCAGCGCCGAGAAGTCACGCGACTCCTCTGGATGTTCGACTCGGGAACTGAGTTGAAACAGACTCGGGCACCGAACGCAAGACAATACCGACGATATACTAAAGGCCTTTTTGCCAAAA
The DNA here is from genome assembly GCF_964261635.1 of Lissotriton helveticus. Lineage (NCBI taxonomy): Eukaryota > Metazoa > Chordata > Amphibia > Caudata > Salamandridae > Lissotriton > Lissotriton helveticus. Next base: position 1,468,542,857 of record NC_136067.1, read on the forward strand.
AGAAAGTTTGAGATATATTCCGAACTTGAGGGAACAAATATACATCCGAACCCAATGGCGGAAAAAAACAATCTGGGGATGGAGTCGATGCCCATGCGCACTGTAGTCCAGGGGAGGAGCCACCTATCTCGTGATACTTCGAAGACTCTTCCAGGACAACAATGTGCAATCATCCGGACCCAACACTAGGCGGTGATCTATGCACTAGATATGAATTCAGCAGTCCACATGCCTCGAACTCTACATTACTATTTATTTTTTAGCAGTGAAGCACGTTTTTACTATTGAGGCAGCGTGCCTTTTATTTCTTCTGGAGTCTCTTTATGTGGGCTCGCCTATTTAATGTTTTTTGTTTCACAGTGCACCATGCCAAGCTTTTGCTTTAATGGTGGCCGCACCCCTTTCTTTAGACACTGTACGCCGCATTGAGCTTATTGTCAAGCTCGGTACAGTGAGCCGCATGTAAAGAAAGGGGCACGGCCACCATTAAAGTGAAAGCACGGCATGGAGCGCTATTACAAAAAAAACATTTGTTTGTGACGTTCACAAACAAATGCTTTTTTTCGTAGAAGCGGCCCATGCTGCGCTTTTACTTTAATGGCTGCCGCGACCCTTTCTTTACACGTGGCATTATATTAACTTTTTTGGCGCCGCTTACACAGCTGAGTACCATCCTTTAGCACAAGGGCCTCCCCTGCAGCACTGCCCCACCCCACCACCTCTCTTTCAGTATGCTTGGAGTGAGGTCTCGCATTTGCGAGTTTGAGCTATTTGCGTTGTAAATGACAACGCCTTTTATTTTTGTGTTGATTTTTAAACAGATAAATAAATTACATTTTCATTTACAATGCCAATAGCTTAAACTCTCGCAAATGCGAGACCTATTGCATTGCAAATGCTTGTTACTCTTTATGTCGTTGCTTTCTACAGTTTTTATTTGCCTTAGCTTTTTGTTCCAGTATTGCACAGGTGCAGGAAAGCATGGTTCCTGTGTATACAATTGTTGTACCACAGTTTGTTTTCCATTTACCCTCATGTTTTGAGGCGAGCACTGTAGCAGGGCTGAGTTTTAGACACACCCCTGACGCCCCACGTGCCTATGAAAAGCCCATCTACACCTGTCCACGCCTGGACCGGGCCTAGGGCCTGTCCTCCTGGCTGGTTGAACACCGAGGGCCGGGCGCAGACAAGTTATTCGAGGGAGGCCCTGTTGGCACTAAATCCACTAGGTAAGAATCTGATTTGCCCCAAATCTTGCCTGGATGTCTTAGGAGATACCTGTTGTGTTTGTAAGACCAAATTTATTCATGTGAATTTTCATGAGGTTTTGTCAACGTCTTCCTTTGGGACCAGGTCCATCAGATTCTCCCCCCAATCCTAATCATAAAATCAAATGTACATTGATAAATGCCAGATCTTTAGTAAACCATCATCTGGAAGTCGCTGGGCTGATTGACACACATCAATTAGATATTAACTTTGTGATAGAAACCTGGGCGTACCGGTCTATTCATAAGCAGGACGGAGAGATTAAAAAAGGATGAGGCTTGCGGTTATTTATCGCAATGCTTTTTCAGCTGTGTTCACCTCTGCTCCTAGTTTCGAGTATGAAGGTTTGGTATTTTTGCCCTAGAACCTCTGTTCTTTGGGCCCGATGTGAGTTGTCATCCTCATCCTGGTCTATTACTCTACTGGCATGACTGTGTTTGGATCTGTTGTTTGAGTTCTAACTTTCCTTCACCTTTTTGCGTTGTTGTTTGCTCTACATGCCTGTTTCTTCCTTATCAATAGTAAAGCGCTCCGATACTCCCAGGGGTCATGTCCACACTATATAAAACCATTAACTTAAATAAATAAATCAAATTAAAACTCAGTTGCTCAATGGACTCCTGATGTATAGACCACCAGGACCAAGAGACGATTTTCTTCATGCTAGTGGTCTTCCTCTGGAATCTTCCCTACTTAAATCAGATTTTAGACAGTTGGGCGATTTAAATTGCCACTTAGAGATTCACAAGGGGCCTGACACATTTATTTATTTAGTAATTTATAGAGCGCAAATCAGACCTGTGAGGGTATCAGAGCGCTCTACAGTAGTAACAGGTGGGATACTAGGACAAAGAGGGGGAAGAGATCTGAAATAGGGAACAGATAGATACAGCATATGGTAAAGCAAACAATCATAGTATCGGGTTACATTTTGGGGTAGGAGCAAATCGATACATTAAACTAGAGAAGCAGTCTCAACGCCCAGAAGGTTGGTTGGTTTGTTCCGAAGTGCCGGGTGGGTAATGTAAGGAGAGAGGGCCAAGGGATATGCCGTAACGATAGGAGAAGTCTGGTTACAGAGGTGATTGTAAGGTGAGCGTTAGGAGAGGAATTTGCCCATTAGGAAAGTTTTGGCCTCCTTTCTTAAGTGAGCTAAAGACGGTATACTTCTGATGGCGGGTGGGAGTGAGTTCCATATTCTTGGGGCAGCCCCAGAGAAGGCCCGATTGTACGTTCTTTTTTTCTTAAAGCATGCAGGTTGGAGCAAAAGGACTATGGCGGACCGGGAGTTTCTGGCTCCTCAGGATATCACGAGTTTCTGGGCGTGAAAAGCAGAGGGCTTGGAATAAAGAGCCTTGTGGGTGATGCAAGCCAGCTTAAACTGGATTCTGGCCTCAAGAGGAAGCCAGTTCAGAGCTTTGAGGTGGGGCGACATATGGTCGAACTTCTTAGAGCCAGTTAGCAGTCTGGTGGCGGTGTTGAGGCAGGCTTTCGAGGGTGCCAGAGAGATCTTGGGTAGACCTTCGAGGGTGGAGCAACCATATTCAAGCCTAGAGATGACTAGAGCCTGAATTGCCGATTTTAGATCTGGGGTGTTGAGGAATGGTTTCAGGTTTCTTAGGTAGTTCAAGTGAAATCTGGCAGTTTTTATGGCCACGCATGTTCAGGTTGCCTTCTAAGGAAATTCCAGGGGATTTAGCAGAGTCCACAATGGTAGGAGAACAGTTTAGCGCTGTGATATCCTTGATCCAATCTTTGAATGTCTGTGTTGGCGTTTGGTGGTGAAATTAAGAGGAACTCAGTTTTTTTTAGAGTTGAGTTTAAGCTAGTTAGATGTAAGTGAGAGAACAGTCAGCTTCAGGGCTTCACTCAGGGAGCAAATGTCCTCTGGAGAAGAGATTTTGATGTAGACCTGTGTGTCATCAGCATACATGTGGTAGGAGATATTGGCGGTGTGCAGCACCTCTGAGAGTGGTTCATGGTAAAGATTGAAGAGGGTAGGGGACAAGGTTGATCCTTGAGGGACTCACACTGTGATCGGAGAGGAAGCGGATAGGTTGCCGTTGATCAGGACTCTCTGTGGGCGGTTCTGGAGGAAGGACCTAAACCAAGCAAGAACAGTGCCATCTAGGCACATCCTACGTTTGAGGCGATTAAGGAGAATTTCATGGTTAATCGTGTCAAAGGCCGAGGATAGGTCCAGGAGGATCAGGAGACTGGTTTTGCCTTGGTCAAGGGCTTGAAGGGCATCATCCAAGATGTGGAGGAGTGTGGTTTCTGTGCTGTGCCTGGGTCTGAAGCCGGATTGCAAGTCGTCTAGAAGGTGGAAGTTGGTGATGTGATGACTCAGCTGCTGTTGTACACATTTTTCCAGCACTTTAGCTAGGAGTGGGATGTTTGATATAGGTCTGTAGTTGTCAGGAGAAGCAGGATCTAGCGTCGTTTTTTTAAAAAATGGGGACAACCTGGCCAGCTTTGAGAGTCAGGTATCGATCCCTGTAAGAGGGAGGCGTTGATTATTGTAGTCCAAGAAGGGATGACAGCCTGAGAGGCAGCGGCAAGGCGGTTTGACGGGAGAGGGTCATTGAAGTGATTGTTCCGGCTTAAAGAGGATAGAATTTTTTGAGACAGAATGTTCATCATAGACTTTAAAGTTGGACCAGAACGCTCGGTTTTTGAGGGAGGTCTGGGAGGACAGCGTGGAGTAAGGAGGTAGAGCAGGCGGTGTTAGGGAATAGGTAGCCGACATGAGTTCCTTTCCTAGGGCAGAGATTTTATCACAGAAGAAGGAGGAGAATTGCTCGCATGGGATTGGAGATATAGGGGTTTCTTTGGACGATTTAGCTAGTTTGTTGGATTGGTGTTTGACCAACTCGAATAATTTGCAAGGTCTATTTTTAGCGTTATCCATTTCTGTTCTGAAGAATTCTTTTTTAGAGTTGAGGATTTTTTTGTTATAGGCGTTTCTGGCCTGGCGGAGAAGTTTAAGATGGGCTGCTGAAGGGTGCTTTTTCCAGTTCTGTACTGTTTGCTGGAGGGACCTCCCTTCGTTGTTGAGGGATCAGTTTAACCAGGGGTTCCCGTCTTTGATCTGTTTTTTTTTTAGTTTTAGCAGAGCAAGGTCATCGATAATGTTGGATATAGTTGTGGAATAGTGTTCAGTGAAGTTGTCGACCGTGGTGAGATGGGGGGAAGGTCACTTTCACAGCGCGCATCCAATTTTTCGTGGTCAAGGTTCTTGGTGTCTCTGATCCATCTTTTGGGGATCACCGGTAGCGGTGTACATGTCTTGTGAGTGCCAGGCATAAGGAAGGTGATAGCTTGGTGGTCAGACCAGTCGCAAGGATCTATAGAGAGGAGTTTGACCGCAGATTCCTTAGAGATGATCCAGTCTAGAATGACACCTTTCGAGTGAGTAGGGGGGGGATCAGGCTTTGGTAAGGGCTTGGTCGGCCAAGACGTCCATGATGGCGTTGACCTGCGGGTCCATGGGGTCCTTCCAATGCAAGTTAAAGTCTCCAAGGAAAATGTCATTGGAGTTATGGGAGGCCTTGGCTGTGATGATTTCCATGAGGTAGTCTGTGAAAGTGTAATTCTTGCCTGGGGGTGGTAAAAGATGTGCAGTCTGCGCGGTAGGGTGGTGGTGTTGCAGACTGAGAGAGCAAGATATTCGCAGGAATCTGTAGGTTCGGCCAGAAGTTCAGTGATAAGGAGGTTGGAGCGGTAGATGCAGGCAATGCCTCCCCCTTTTTTTGATTGCCTGTCCAGCCTTATGATGTGATAGTTGGGCGGGACTAGAAGGTCTAGGCTGGGCGATGAAGATTCATTTAGCCAGGATTCAGTCAAGATCGCTAAGTCCGCGTTTAGGTTCAGGATGAGATTGGCGACATCAGAGGCATGCTTTACCGCAGAACGGCAGTTGATAAGGAGACCGGATAAAAGGGGGATGGGATGCCTGTCATGACTAGGGGCAGAGGTAGGGACTAGTGCTAGGTTACTGTTGACTATCCCTCTGTTGCGGGGAGTAGCTGATCTATTGGGGTTGATTTCAACTGTGTGTATAGGTTGTTCTTTCCTCGGGTCAGATGGGCATGAGGTTTCATAGCTAATCAGGAATTCCACAATTTATTCCTCCGAGAGTTCCAGAGGGCTTGTCATTGCAGGGGTAGGTTTGTAGGTTAGGAGAAGGGCCAATACTTCTTCCTCTGAGAGGTGGCAGGGCTGCCTGCGAGGGCGCAAGTGTCTCAGGGATAGCGGAAATGGGTGGAAAATGGGTTCAGAGGGGGAAGTGTGGGGGTGGGTAGAGTTCTGTGAGAGCCTGAAATATGAGAGTGAGCTCGGTGAGGTGCAGGAGGTTCTTTAGGTCCGTGATGGACTTGTGGATGTTCAAGGTTAATTAGCTAGCTTTGCGGTGCAGAGTGTTCAAATCCCTAAAAGAGGGGTGTTCTTGCGGGCAGGGGGGCGAAGGAATGGGGACGGAACTGGTGGAGTGTGCAGCAGGTCTAGTAGTGAGGCTAGGTCGACCAGAGTCATGAGTTTCAGTATACACTTCTTGATAAAATGTCTGGATTTGGTGTAGAACAACGTGTGGTTGGGCCAACCAATAGTACAGGACATACCCTAGATGGTATTTCTTCCAACTGTACATCTTTACTTTACTTGAGTTTTATATAGGGTTTCCACAAAGTTACACAATTACATCAGTTACCAGTTACATAATTTTCTATCAAAACATTTCAAGAGCGTAAAGACGAGCTAAATGGAGCTTAGAAGAGAGTGGTTAGGGTAAAGGGGTAGGAGGGAAATGGGTGGAGAGACGAGGTAGATTCTGCCCAAAGTCCGGCTGGGTAGGTGACGGCAGAAGGGGAAGTCCACAGCCCATCTCCTCTATAGCTATCAGGTAGCTCCACCGGGCATTGGCCAAATAGCTAGGTCTCAACGGAAAAACATTTCAAAAGAATAGGGGACGAAAAAATGGAGCATAGAAGGTGAAAGGGGGTAGGGTACAGGGGTGGGAGGGAGAAAGCGAAGGCGAGACGAAGGAAGGTCTGCGCAAAGTCCGGCTGGGTAGGTGACGGCCAAGGGAGCCATCTCCTCTATACCCATCAGGTAGCTCCAACGGGCATCGGCCAAAAAACTAGGTCTAGCGCTTAACATAAGGAAACATTGTGTTACAAATTACAAAAATGATCACATTAATCACAAAGAGGTTACAAATTCAATATTGGAGTTTTAGCGACCATGAAAAACAAGATCCACAGAAAAGAGAGGGGAAAAAAAGAAAAGGGCCTGGGAGAGCAGGGAGTCCACGGGAGGGAGTCAGCAGTGGAGAAAGATAGGAGACATACGTCCGAGGTCCGTCTTGGTAGGTGATGGTCACCCCATAGCTGAATGGGCAGCTCCACCAGGAATGGGTTATATATTTCGGACTCCGCCGTATAAAGGTGAGAATCAGGAAGGGACCAAAAGTCTAGAGTCCAGAGATGGGCTGGTGGAGCTGGTGAGGGTGGTAGGATAGGAAGGGGAGTGGAGCTTGGCAGCCATCTTAAGGTCAGGCAAATCGAGTCTGTTGATCTCCAAGACTCTGCAGGTGGTGTTGTCTCTAGATCTTAGGATTGTTTCCTCAGCTAAGCCCATCCATTTCCAATCTGGCAATAATTCCAGTAACAGTCAGATCATAGTGTGGTGCGCTGGGAAATCCCACTGCTTAATAAATCTGCCTCTGGGAAGGTCTGAGGCTTGGCACTAGTTAAATGTTCAGGAAATCAATTCGGTTTTGGTCTCTCTCAAATGACCGGGACGAATGAAGTGGATAAAATGTTATCCAACTACTCAACCTGGCTGACAGTATCTGCAGACAATCTGGCTCCGGACATACAGAAAATTATGGACTGTGACGAGAAAGGTGGATGAGGTGGTCACAGCATTTTAGGATAAACTAGGTTAAGGCTGCTAAGAGAAGGGTCTCTCAAATTCTCTATATTCCTTAGGTGCCAACAAGAAACAGGCAATCAAGTAAAATAAATACATTACTGTTACAAAACTACTTTTTAGCTAGTCACGAAATATCTTGCCTATGTTCCATCATAAATAGTTGTTTATGTTATTTTTTTAAATTAAAGAGGAAACCAAAACTAAATGTATCTTGGGGCCGTAAAAAACACAGATTGCTATTTGACAGATGAAAAGGAACATAGATGCTAGCTCCTAATCAACAAGAATCCAATCTTGATCAGCTTGCTAAATTTAAGTAATGGCCTTTTGGTTTTAATTTAGAATGAAAGGGGGGGGGGGGTTACACAGTTTTGCAGCAACCACAGAGAAAAAACTGCCAACCAGTGTTGATATGTGAAATCACAGTGCATTTAACAGTAGCAACTTTTCCGATCTCACATAGTTTATCAGAGAGTAGAAAAGGAAAGGCTTTGTTAGGGGACTGGGTTTTCCCCTGTACAGGGCTTTATGAACTAGGCACAATGCTTTGAAATTGATCCTGTGCTGAACTGGCAGCCAACAGAGCTTAGGTAGGGGCTCCCAAGATGCAACTGAATTAGCTGATGTTCAATATCAGCTTCGTTTCTACATTTTCAACCATTTCTAACTTTACAATGGATCTGCTCAGAATTCCAAAATCCATCAATTTACAATAGTGCAATCTAGAAGACATAAACACATTGAAGGCTTTGCTGAACTGAAATCATATGAATGATTCTCCTTAAAGGAAAAAGCACATTTTATTAACTGAGTCAAAATAACCAATCAATGTTACTGCAGCATCCATTTTGATCCCTAGATTTTTTTTAACACAATTAACAGGATTTGGATTTTGGCCCAAAAAAAAAAAATAAAAGATGGCCCGATTCCAAAAAGTAGAATGGCAAAAGGATTCAGCTCTAAATTATCAGGGACCATTCATTGATGGAGCGTGGCCATAGAGTTTGGAAGATCGGCGGCGTTCTGCTTTGGCTCACAGTCTACCACAAAAAGCCTCTAGGTGTCATATACTTACAGGAGCGCCCGGAGTCTGATCATTTGAATTACCAGGGACAAGGGAGCCATATTTTACATTGCAATATAAAACAAACCATTATTCTCTCATTAAACTTACCACCAGAATTATTCATTGCCTGGAAGTTGTGTACTGCTTGATGCGAGTAGTAGCCGTCATAATAATTGGTTTGATTTTGCGCCAACTCAAATCCACTGTCTTGTTGCATAATATGGTGTTCACTGGGATTCGGTGGATACTTTAGGTGCACTTGACTGTGATCGTCTCTGGGGCTATGCCGAAGAAAGCCTTTACCACTTGGCATATTGTAAGCTACCGGAAAACTGGGTGGTGTTGGAGGGCCGCCTTTATTGGGACCTCCAGTATGATGAATTGGGGATGTAAAACCAGGTGAAACAGTTTGTAAATGTGGGCTTTGAGGCATTGAAAACCCTGCAGGTCCTGCATGATGATGAGGACTTGGGGAAGAAGGGTGCACTGTTGATCCATTTGGGTCGAGTGAAAAGTTTGAATTTGAAGTGTTCCTTTCATCCAGACTATACATTTGTTGAGGACTTGAGTTGCTTCCTTTAAAGTGTTGTCCAGGTGGTGACATACTATTATATAAAGTTGGCCTGCAATAAAATGATAAGACCAACAATAGCTTACATAAATTAGGCAATCATTAATATAATGGATTATACACTACTAAAAAGCTTCAAACTATTTAAAACATGACAAATACATACATAATGTAAAGCATATAACCAGCATGGTAGCTATTACACAAAGAGCAGTCAGTCATTAAAAGCCCTCCAATTCAAGGGAATTTCATCATACTTGTGCAACTGCTCCCATAATCCTTGGGAATCATATGATTTTGATAATTATGTATTTCAACAGAGGAGAAATCAAGAAAATAGATTAATTTGTCACTATACATGATTAACCCTCTTTATGGTATGCTGACATTGGCTGAGCCAGTCAGAATGTTAACATTAGCTACCGTTTACTTGCATTCCCGGTTCAGGGGCAGGAACATTAAGAACAAAGCAGATGTGCTCATTTAGTTTCAGTGGAGAGATAAGGGAAATACACAATAAAAGCTTCAGCACCTTCCATTGTAAAGTGTGAAACACTCTTAATTACCTTTACCCTCAGCATGAGCCCAGGCCTTCAGCTCAGTCCATAACAAAGAGACTCTTAACCTAACTTACCATCCTCTGTGGAGGGCATTACCACTGTTAGTGCAGTAGGACAATACATTAGTTCATAGATCACCCTTTGATTAACGAAAACTGTCAAATCTAATGATTGCCCGTTGTTCTATAAGGATGATTTGCTGCATGATAAACAGCCTGAGCATTCCAAACTATCAGCTAATTGTTAAATTAACATTGTAGACATCAGTTGCACACCTCCTCCAATCTTCACTGAACCATAGTCAAATAGTATATAACATACCACGTTATGCGTTCAATCAACATTTTCATGCCATGACGAGCAATATATTAAAATACAGAAACTGTAAAAGAAAAGGTTACTTACCTGTAATCTAGTTCTCATCCAAGGGAATCCCTCCCACAATCGGACCCCACGCCGAGGCATCCTATTACCTACCTATCGCACTGCACAAAGCCCCTCGGTCCTGATGATGAGCCTCATTCATATGGATCGAAACGCCGTCGACTTCCCAGCAAGATATTAGGCGCCCCTCACTCAGTGGTTCTTGAAAAATTTTGAAAAAATGGAAAATACAAACTGAACTATTTGATAACCACTCTGTTTTTACTCACTGTGTATATAATTATTCACCAATACTCTTTGCGCCGTTCACGCTGCTCACACTGTCACTTGGTCTGCCGTAGTGCCACTCACTTTTGCACTCGTACACTTTGTAGAACTTTGGGCTGTCACTTGTTATTTATTAAATTGCAGTGTTGATATTAACTGTAAATATTTCTGCCCTATATTCTTCAAAATGTAGATAAAAATGATGCCTTGAGCACATATGAAAAATCAAACTGAGTCTCCTTGCTCCTCCTTGGATAATACTGTATAGATATCCTTGATATTTGTCTTTAAATAATACCAGTTGGGATATTGTTCATTGTATACAACGTCTTACCCCAATCCCAACAAGGTTGACGGGTTTTTCTCCTGTTTCTTATCTATAAGCCCTTGTGGCCCAGCGGCATCGATTTCTACTCCTTACACACTTCTTACGAGGTGCAGTCACAGGTAACATACTCCTTCGGTTGGAAATGTAAAGAGTGCAAATATAGTCCGAAAGTGGACACATTAAACTATCTATTGAAATACAGCATATGTGGGAGAGGATGTGGCAGTATGGCCAGAGCTGCCTACTTTGGATTTGGGGAACCAGCTTTGAGTCTCGGCATCGCTCAACCTCCTGTGACTCTGGGAAAATCACTTAATCTCTCCAAGCCTAAAAAAAGTAAATGTTTCCATGTGTGATTTAACTGGTCGTTGCTCATATAGAGCTCCAATACCTCCGGGTCCATTTCGCACTATATAAAACTTCAATAAAAATATATATTCTGATTGCTTAAGGAAACCTTATTAATTTGATACGCTGCCACCATTTCTTCTCTTCTATGCCTGATGGATCCTGACCTGGCATCTGCCTGCTCACAGGAAAAGATCTGCTCTTTGTGAGCAACACCTAAACACGGGCACCAGCACAGTACCCGCTCACTTCCTTTTGGCAGCCTACATACAAAGCTCCTGCACTACTTCCTGTTAGTCATAAAATACAGCTTCCAAGGGACCTTGACAAAACTCTCTCCCCAGCAAAAGAAAAAAAATAAGAGGATAAATGAATACAAGAGCTGGCAGTGGAAGGCCAGAGCGCCGCTAGGAGGAGTTGAGGAGATGTAAGAAGCCTAGAGAGCCTTCACCAAAACTTACAAGGTGGGCAGGGAGAGTGAGAGCGTCACAATGGAGATGAGGAGGACAGCCCCAGGAAAGCAGGCTTTGCCGCCCGGCAGCTAATTTCAAGCAAGGCAAAAATAAGTAACAAAACTCGGCCACTCTCAGCCAAACTAACTGATACACATGTCCAGCAATATTTGGAGAAAGAATGGGCGGAAGATTTATAGCTGCCGACTTTGGAACTGAGGAATCGGGTTAGAGTCTTGGCATTGGTTCGCCCCGTGCCTACAAAAAAAATGTAAATACACGACGATCGTTAACAAATGGAGATCGCTTAAAAAAATAAATTTCTAAAAGGCACTAACACGACCCCAGAAGAAAAATAACGCCATCTCAAAAGAAACAAGACCAATCGTATTATTTCCTTTTCAGCCCAAAAAAAAATAGTTCAACAAACACATGCTATAACGGTAACTAGTGAAGTGATGTTGTACTTGGTCCCTCCTCTCTGGGAGGGATAAACGCCAAAAGAGGCATGACAATTGCATGCCATAAACAAATAGAGTGACAATGGAGCCAGCAAATAGCAAGTCTGTGGGCGGACTGTTAGCCCACAGACTGAATACAGCACGTCTCGGACAGTCAGCACATGCGCTGCCTAGGGTCAACCTAAAAATTGACAGATTCCATTGAATTTCCGTTTTAAAAAGAAGCCAATTGCATAGACATGTATCACTATTAAAAGGTGACCATAGAAAATCTTCCAAAACCATTTTAAAAGGAAAAAGAAATTGAATACGAGACATTGTTAGCCAATAAGCTGCAGGCCACAGATTAGAATAGAAAACTGGCACTGAGCTTTAAGAACCTCAAGTATCCACTATATCCCATCATGCCTCAGACGTGACAGCGGTACAAAAGGGAGTGGTGATGGACGGAGCATCTGAACCAATCAAACACTCACACCCAGTCAAAAGATCCGGGTTTGATCCATCACCGTTCTTTAGCCCACTCTGCCACCCCAGTTCAGACATGGCTATATGCAAATCAGTCTGACCCTGTGCCTCATGGGAACAGTCCAGCCCGAACTGCCAAGCCATGCCTTCCCTGGACCGGAAACAAGCTTCCGAGGACCGGTTTCTGGCATTCCAGCCGTCTTCAGCCCGGCTTGCTTGAATCCAGTGGCAAAGTGAGCAGGTAATTTTTACGGAAATAAGGAATTCTGTGTGAAGCAATTTATGAGAGCTGAAACAGTGCCTGTCCGGGGAGGAAGGACGGTTGCTTATCACTTTGAGGCAGATACCCTTTGAAGAGAACCAGGATTACAGACTAATAACATTTCCTTCTCTTCTACGGGATCCTTATCAAGTCATAAGCGCTGAATAAAATAGCTAAACCATCCCACAAACAGGCAGACATGAAATAAAAATAGCTCTGACAATCACCCGAAAAGATTCCTTAAAGAAGCCTGCCCTACTTAAGTATCCGCTCTGGAGTACGAATCTAGGTAGTCGTTTCTAGAAAATATACGAACAAAACTCCAAGTAGCTACCTTACATTTCTCTGAAATGGAAATAATCCAAAGAACAGCTATGGCAGCAACCTTTCCCCATGTAAAATGTGCTTTAGGCCTCCCAGATCAGGGTTTCTTTGTTAACTGGTATGAAAGAATAATGCATGATTGTTTAGAGGAAGGCACACATGTACGTGTTGGACCATAGTTTATGAAAGGACAGTCTGATTTATATTCTTTGTTCTGTCTAAATACAATTTCAGGAATCTTTAAACGTCCAGAGTGCGCAAAATCTTTTCTGCTGGCATTGATGGAATAGGGAGAAAAGTGGGTAACGAAATAGTTAGGGTAATGTGGAAACCCAACCCCACCTTAGGGGAGAAACTGAGGGTGTGTTCTTATAACCATTCTCTATTACTATGGAATACTGTGTATGATTGAGTGGCACTTAGAGCCTCACTAACTCTACATGCTTTCCATGTAAGCTGCTGTAAAGTGTCTTTGTGCACAGGTTCAAGGAGGGTCCCATTAATTTAGAGAGAATTATGTTGAGTTCACAAAGAGGAGGGATGGACTTGACCTGTGGAAAACCCTTTTAATGGCTTCTAGAAAATCTTTACTCACAGGTATTTTAAAAAAAAGAGGTTTGTGATGGAGACTTCCTATAGACAGTTATAGCCACACAGTGAATTTTAATAGAAGAAAACTAAACCAGACCTTGCTAGATGATGACAATATATCTGTACATCCAGACAGGAGAACGGATTGTGGCTGTTATGTCTGCACTAAATACAAAACACTTCCACTTGAAGGCATATGCTTTTCTTGTGGAAGTGTTGTGTAGTTCCTATATATCCTATATAGGATCTGCACGTTCGGATAACAAACTGTGGGTTTGGTGGCAGACTGGTTCCGAGCACCCCCACTGGATATGTTAGCTTGTTTGCATTAGCTAGCTCACAGTGCCACTAGAGTCTCCTCTAATCCGGGAGAGAATAGTTTCTGGCAACCCCAGAACATGACAACCCTGACCCCTCAGAATCGTGGAAACAATATACTACTTTTTGCTCAGTCACTCGTGCTCACTTAGTACATTTCAGAGATACACAGAATAAACAGGCTGGGCGTTTCAATAAGGATTTATTGAACAGTTATTATTCTAGTATAGAATAGATTTGCTGTAAAAACCAGCAGACAGCAGCAAAGATATATGGTTAGCAGTACTACGAAAGTAAAGGTATGATATAGTTCTACCATCTTGAGGTAATCATGGATATATATACAAGTACATAAAACACATGATCAGAAAGTGCGTACTCCTACGATGTCTCCCTAACAAGATGTACCTAAATGTACCTAGCATTTGTGTAGGTGTTATGCCAATAATCCCTCTAAGGTCTGGTCACCCCATTACCTGAGAAAGGAGAGAATACAGGACACCGTCCTGGTCTCGAGTTGGACACCCCGCGAGGGGAGTTAGACCACTGCTAGCTGGAGTGTGTGCATGCAGGAACATCAGCGTCTCTAGTCATTGTGTCAGTCTGGAAGTCACAGTCTCCTCTGCTTGTCTAAGCACAACATGATGTATATATATATATACCCACAGGTCTCTCCAGGGGTTCTACCTTGCTGTGTTACTGTGTCAGACTAAAGGATGATGTAGGGCCTGAACTTTAACAATGATATTATACAGGGTTCATCCTGCTATGAGCCCAGCTGTGCTTCCAAGAAGCCTCATGCATAATGTGTGAGTATCGAACCAGAGAAAAACCTGAGTTCTGAATGCAGTGTCGTATCTAGGTAAAAGGTCAGTGCCTAACAACCGTTATGTATGTAATGTGGGGAAGAATATAAGTGAAATGTTGTGATGTTTACCTACGCCTATATAAGGTACCTATATGGAATATAACAGAAGGCCGCTCGGCTTGTTAGAATGTTTGTGCACTACTTTCTATCTTTTTCATCCCAGTTCAGTTATTGCTTGTCATGTAACCCTTTTTAAACTTTTTAAGTCTTTACTTGTAATCCTCAAATTCTGTTTTTTATGTATCGCTGTTGCTTTTTAACTGTATTTCTTTTTATCCAAACACAATAAAATATTTGAACAATAGAATGTTATGCAGTCTTGTGGAAGACCTAGAAGGCCATATTGCAGGAATTCAGGAGCAATGCAGCTAAGTTCAGTGATGGGAGGTTGGGGTGCAGAACCTGGCTCCCAAACTTGTACAGGAGACCCTGTCTGTAGGACAATCTCTTGTGGGGTCGCTCTGATAGGTAAGCAAGGTCTGTGAAATACCACTGATGAGGCCATTCAGGTGCAATCGTTATCATCCTGGTTTAGGACCGATAAAATTTGGCCAGAACTGTTGGAATTGGTGGAAATGCTTAGAGAAATTTCTTTGACCAGTTTATCAAAAGAGCATTCTTCTTAGTTCCTGGCTGGTAATATCTGGATGTATAGTCTTGGCATTTTATTTTTTGGGGTTGGCAAATAAGTCTATTTGAGAATATCCCTATTCTTGGAAAATTTCTTCTATGACTTTGTTTAAATTCCAGTTGTGCTTTTCTTGGATCAACTGTGGGTGTCATTTTGATTGCCATAAGAAAAGATTTCGAAGCCAGATGAACTGCTATCAACTCTAGTAGGTTGATGTGGTAAGTCTTCTCTTTGTGTGACTATAGTCCTGGGGCCTTAAATGGCCCAAGTGCGCTCTCATACTTGTAGGGAAGCATCTGTGATTAATCTGAGCTGGGAAATCCTGATGGAATGAGGTCCCTTTCATCAGATTATCCGATTAGGACCACCATGGGAATGACTGGATGGCTGATTGTGATAGAGTCAATTTCTTCTCCCAACTGTTTGAGAACTGGTTCCACTGGCACTGCAGACATTTCTGTAAAGATCTCATTTGGAGTGTGGCATGAGAAGCTAGAAATATGCAAGAGACACTGGATCCCAACAAAGATAAAATCTGTTGAGCTGTTGGATGAAGGGTTAGTTAAAGTGTGTGACACTTCAGTTGAATTGATAGCAGCCTCTCATCTGGAGGTATATATATTAGTGAGCTAATGTTCATGGCATGGATCTCTGCCGAAACAGACTTACCCGAGGACTTGAACAAACCGACTTCTCAAAACCTTGAATGTTGTACCACAACACTTGAAATACTGCCTACTGCGATTCAATGATAAGAACTACTGTAACGACTTAGCCTTGAGAAAGCCCTGGCACGATCTGCCACAAAGGGCGAAACATGTGTTGGCTGTTTTCTGTCACTGTCAACAAAAGCTGACTGCTTTTCTTCAATAAAAAATTGATTAAACAAACAAAGAGTATAATGGATTAAATAATTGGCAAAGTATTGGAAATGGAGTACTATCCGCCAACCAGCGCAACAATTGATAAAAAGGATTCATCCTAGTTGTATTAGTATTTGCCCAAGACAAAGGAACATTTGCTCAGTAATCTATAACCCTACTTGACTTTGTGAAGCTACTAAGGTCCAGAGCTTCGAGCACAGTTCCTTCACCCTTCAATAGATTTGGAATCAATATCTAGACCTAGGATCCCTGGACCTGTTTCTTTGCTGATCTCCTCTGGAGGTACACCTTTTTGGACTGCGTATTTATCATAGCTCCCAGTTAATGAATGTTTTGAACTGGGGAGGTTGTAGATTTTTTTAAGTTTACTTGAAGAACCTGCATTGGTGAGAGCGTGGAAACATGTTTGAAAATGTCTCAAGAGTTTCTTCTGAGGATGTTCCTTTAATGAGCCAGTCATACAGGTGAGGATAGGCAAATATTTTTCATTTTCTCAGATGTAATGTGATGACGGCCACACATTTCGCAAATGTTTGGGAATCTGACTTCAGCCTAATGGGAAGGACTTTGTACTGAAAATGCCTCAAGCCTACTGTGAACATTAAAAACCTTTGAGACTTTTATGATCGGAATGTGGAAGCAGGCATCTTGAAGATCTATTGCACACATCTAGTGCCCTTGGTGTATTTGAGGGTAGATCTGATGTAATGCGAGCTTTCATAATTTCTCTTTTCCTATATACTTGCTCAGTACTCTAAGGTCGAGAATGGGTGTGAATTCCTGCTTTGGTCCTTTCTTCCAAACCAAAAAGTACCGGGGGTACATTCCCAATGCTTTTAGATATGAAGAAACCTCTTCCACAGCTTTTTTATGGTATCATTTTTACCTCCTTCAGTAACAGATTTTGTTGATAAGACAGCATTTTGGTTGGATGAAGAGAGGGAGCAGGGAATTCGAAACAAAGAGAATAACCACTCTGAACAATATTCTGAGCCCATCTATCTGTAGTTCCATAGCCACTCTGAAAAAGGTGTTATATGATTTCCTCCCACCACATTCTGGGGGAAGACGTGACTCATTGTTTGGTAGATGTTTTTCCCGCAGCAAGGAGAAGTTTGCCCCCTTTTCATCTGGAGGATCTACATGGATGGTACGTCTATTTTGGCTATTGTTGCTGTTGGAAGTGGGACCAGTGAGGGGTTTGAGCCCTCTAGGAATAGTAGTGCCTGGCATAAGGATGTATCTCCTAAATTCTTGTTATCCAGGCCCACAGCTTTTAAGGTGACCAATTTAGTCTTCATCTGTGACATTTCATCATCTGTGTTTTTTCTGAAAATAGCAGGTTCAGGATTCTAGATGGCACTTCTGTTAGTCTAAGCCATGAGGATCTCCTAGCACAAACACCATGGCATTAACTAAAGGTGAAAAAATCTGAAGTGTCAACAGCTGAGCTAATGATCTGATTTAATAGCAGCATTTCTTCGTTAATGAACTCCTGAAAATCTGGTCTGTCTTCCTTAGGGAGTTTATCTGTAAATTTTTGTATCGAGTCCCTCTATCTATCTAAAAGGGCAGTGCTTCTTGCATTGTAGAAGCCAAAGTACCACACATTTTCCTTCGCAGAAAGTCTAGTCTTTTGCTGTCCTCAGGCTGGATTATGGAAGACGTGCTACTATGAGTGCATTTCTTAAGGCAACCACAATTGCTAAATCCAGCAGTGGATCTGCCCTGAGAAAGAAAGGATCCGGGGCAGGGGGTTTATACTTCTTCAGGAGCCTAAATGAAGCTGACCTTGTAGATGCAAGTGTCAGGAATAAATGCATTGCAGGCTCAAGACCTGGGAACAGAAGGAGCTAGTACTGCCTTTGAAATAGCATGTCCTTTATGTGGTTTGCAGAATGCCACAAACAATTATTGTGTCTTACGAATTATTGTGTTCTATCAACATAATACATAAGAGCATGTTTAACTTCTATAGTGTAGAGTGCTCTTTCAACTACCAAGTCACAGGTATGGGACAAAAACCGGAGTTCAATAGATTGATTAAGGTGGAAGGCTGACACCACCTTGGATAATAACTTTGGACTAGTTCTGAGAACCATTATATCTTTGTGGACTTGGAAAAAGGGTTCTTGAAGTGTGAGCATTAGTAGCGCCTGCTTGAGGTAATCAAGATAAAAAAGGCAACTTTCCTGGAGAGAAATTGAAGGGGACATGATTATATGGGCTCAAAGAGTGAACCCATGGGCCTAGTAAGGACAATATTCAGGTTCCTAGAAGGGGCTGGAAGTGGCCTAGGTGGGATAATACACTTAAGACATTCCATGAAGGCTTTGGTAACCGGGATTTTGAAGAGAGGAGCAATATCTCTTTTTTGCATGTATATGTATGCCACAATAGCAGCCAGATGTAAACTAATAGCGGTATAGACCAAACCTGAATGTTGTAGGTGAAGGGAATAAGCAATGATATTCTGCACATTGGACATGAGCACACTGATGGTTTTTTGGGTACAGTAATGCACAAAAAAACTTCAATTTAGCAGTAGAGCAGGAGCGTGTGGTAAGCCTGGGTGTTTCCTTAAGTAGAGCCATACGCTCTTGTGGCAAACCATGGTACGTTAACTCTATGACCTTCGGAGCCAAATTGTTAAGTTGAGCTGTCTTGGGTCCGGGTGTCTTACTCTACTGCGGTCTTGAGTGAGAAGGTCTGGTTTGTTGGGACGTACTTGTAGGAAAGTAGGATCTGCTTCTTATGGTTACCCCCACTTTTTGCACCCACTGTTTTGACTAGTCTAGCGGGGATCTTGCTAGTCAGGACCCCAGCCTATCTGCTTTCTCCCTTAAATTGATATGTTTGTACTTTGGTACAACTCCAGATTGGATACTGGGGTACCCTTATCAGTCCCTAGTATATGGTACACATGTACCCAGGGCATAGGTATCCCAGAGGCCTCCAATGGACTGAAGCATGTATTATGCCCCCCATGAGAGGCCATGCAAAATGGAACCTCGGGTCTGCTACTGCAGCCTGTGTAAGCTGGTATTGCACCACTTACGAGAGATATAGCTTCACTAGATCTATATATGTCACTACACTTAAAACCTTTAAGTCACCCCTATAGCAGGCCTTAACAATCCTGAAGGCAGGGTCTTGGGTTTTGAGTGAGAGGGTGCTCCTGCATGAGCATGGCCCCTCTGCAGTCTTCGGAGACCATTCTCCCGGGCTGTACGTGATACTACCAGACATACAGGAAGAGGTGCATTATAACCTCGCTGTAAATGCTATCTCAAAAACGACTGTAATGAAGTATCTCGTGTTTGGTGTCACACCTTGGAATCATACCGCCACACCAGTAACTGGTGTGGGAGGTATGATCCCTCCCCTCAGAACTGAGGTTCTGGGGGTACCAAAGACTACTGTACCAACTTTCTCGAGCCTTGCAGCACAAAATGGATGCTGCCAGCCACAGACACGAGTCTGCCCTCCTGCTGCGGAGCCAAGGCAGCACTTGTGTATCCTGTCACGGGAAGGTGTGACCACCTCCCAGACAGGATTTAATGTATTGGGTGGGTGCACTGTCTCAGTGCCAGAAAGTCTAGCTCCAGGGCACATTTGGTGTACCTGTGCATAGTCCAGATCAAACCAGTCCTGGGAGCCATTTGCTCCTGTTCTGGCGCGAAACTAGACAAAGGACATGGGAGTGAGTAGCCTCCCCCCTGTTCTGTCCCTCCCCTAGGTGGGTCCCTAGAATCTGTTCAACCCTTTCCCGTGGGTATAAAAAGGGTTACCTGGCTTCAGGACATTAGATTTTATGTGGACAAGATTCTGCAAAAAGATACCACTACACTTTGACCGTTTGGACACACAGGACCTCCCTTGGGCTCGACTTAGTCTTCCCTTGCTGACTCCAGTCTCGCCAGTGTCCGTGATCCATACAGGCTCTGTGCTGGACCCTGTGGACCTACAAGACAACAGAAGATTTGCCCTTGCGGTGAAGGAGTCACTCCCCTGAAAACGCTGGCACCGTAATGCATATGACCAGTTTGTTGATCCTGAGCTCCTGCAGACTCCGAAGGCCCCAGCAACATAGGAGGTGGGTTTCTGAAGGTCTCCGAGGTCGAACTGCCCTCTTATCGAGTTTGAGGCAGATATCCCTCATGGGGACCGTATACACGTACCCTTGTGTACCGCTTTCAATTGCAGCTGCACGCGCTTGTCGTCGTGCAACAATTCCGTGCATTGGGCATTTGTAGCCCTGACCCCAGTGCATCTTTTCTGAGAAAGACTCCGGCATCCTCGCACTCTGTGCCTGCTAGCTGGTACCCTGTGAAACCGCCTGAGGTCCCCTCAAGACTCCTGTGCCTTCGGCCTGTGGGTGCACTTGAGGGTCAACTTTGCTTTATTTGGGCTCCCCTGGTTGCTCCAGGCCTGCCCTGACTCCCCTTGCTGTGGTGAGTCTCCTGGTCCTTGCTGGGCCAGATCGACACCAAATTTGACCATCTCCGTTGTTTGCCGCTGCCAAGGCTTGTTGGTGCTCCCACCGGACAACGACCCCATAGCACTCGACATCCTTCATGGGACAGCTCATATCCGGCCCATGGTCGTCCAAGACGTCTCCTGGTCCGCACAGCTGAAGAGTCAAGATCACCGTCAACACACCTAAAGCACCTGACATCAGTGGGCATTCGTTTACTGAGCCCCTGGTCACTCCAAAGTGACCCAGACTGTCCCCTCTGCTTTCAGGTCCTTCTCATCTAGAATCCACGTTTGGATTCCACTGGACACTTTTCATACTTCCAGCAGAAGCATTTCTTTGTCGACATCCATAGAGAGCGGCAAGGGTTTCCGACGCCACTTTGGTCCTATGCACCCGGCTCCTCTGCGATAGGTAACTGTGGCACAAAGGTATCCAAGGGTGGGCTGACTCTTCAAATTCTTAAATTCCAAGGGTTGCCTTCGTAATCTGCTGGGAAGGGTCCTTAATCTCTAATTTTCCAACAGCGACTTTCCCATTGAATTGCACGGAGTACCCGGTCGTGTTCTCACTCTGCACCCGCCCTCAGTGGGGTCCCTACTCATTAATCTTAGGTGGTTCCTGGGGGTCCCAGCGATTCTACACCTTCTAGGCTAGGTCTAGTCCTGAGTCGTGGTTCTTATACCACTTATTTAGTATATGGTTTGGTCCCCCCTGGAGCCCACTGTGTATTGTACTACTTACATTTGATTTGTGTTCTATCCTCGTGTAGAGGATACTAGAGAGGGTTATATAGAATAAATACATATTTTTATAACTACTGTGTGGTTTCCCTTTCATTTAAAAAAAAAAAAAACCCAAGAAAAACCAAAGGTGGTGATGGACGGAGCGTTGACAATACAAACACTCATCCCCAGTCAACTGATCTGGGTTTAATCCATCACCGTTCTTTAGCTCACTCCGCCACCCCAGTTCAGACATGGCCATATGCAAATCAGTCTAACCGTGTGCCTCATGGGAACAGTCCAGCCCGAACTGCCAAGCCATGTCTTCCCTGGACCGGAATCAAGCTTCCCAGGACCGGTTTCTGGCATTACAGCCGTCTTCAGCCGGGCTTGCTTGACTCCAGTGGCAAAGTGAGCAAGGGACTCACGTCTGAGCATACCCTGCCAACTTAGGGCGAACAAAGAAAAACCAAAGGTGGTGATGGACGGAGCGTTGACAATACAAACACTCACCCCCAGTCAACTGATCTGGGTTTAATCCATCACCGTTCTTTAGCTCACTCCGCCACCCCAGTTCAGACAAGGCCATATGCAAATCAGTCTGACCCTGTGCCTCATGGGAACAGTCCAGCCCGAACTGCCAAGCCATGGCTTCCCTGGACCGGAATCAAGCTTCCCAGGACCGGTTTCTGGCATTACAGCCGTCTTCAGCCAGGCTTGCTTGACTCCAGTGGCAAAGTGAGCAAGGGACTAACGTCTGAGCATACCCTGCCAACTGGGGTGGCTGAGTGGGCTAAAGAATGGTGATGGATTAAACCCAGATCAGTTGACGGGGGGTGAGTGTTTGATTTGCTCAAACGCTCCGTCCATCATCCCCTTTTTGTATCGCTTTGTTCGCCCTAAGTGTGGCAGGGTATGCTCAGACGTGAGTCCCTTGCTCACTTGGCCACTGGATTCAAGATAGCCTGGCTGATGAGGATTATGAATCTGAAACCGGTCCCAGTATGCTTGTTTCCGGTCCATGGAAGAGATGGCTTGGCAGTTCGGGCTGGACTGTTCCCATGAGGCACAGGGTCAGACTGATTTGCATATAGCCATGTCTGAAATGGGGTGGCTGAGTGGGCTAAAGAATGGTGATGGATTAAACCCAGATCAGTTGACTGGGGGTGAGTGTTTGATTTGCTCAAACGCTCCGTCCATCATCCCCTTTTGTATCGCTTTGTTCGCCCTAAGTGTGGCAGGGTATGCTCATACGTGAGTCCCTTGCTCACTTGGCCACTGGATTCAAGATAGCCTGGCTGATGAGGATTATGAATCCGAAACCGGTCCCAGGATGCTTGTTTCCGGTCCATGGAAGAGATGGCTTGGCAGTTCAGGCTGGACTGTTCCCATGAGGCACAGGGTCAGACTGATTTGCATATAGCCATGTCTGAAATGGGTTGGCTGAGTGGGCTAAAGAATGGTGATGGATTAAACCCAGATCAGTTGACTGGGGGTGAGTGTTTGATTTGCTCAAACGCTCCGTCCATCATCCCATTTTGTATCGCTTTGTTCACCCTAAGTGTGGCAGGGTATGCTCAGACGTGAGTCCCTTGCTCACTTGGCCACTGGATTCAAGATAGCCTGGCTGATGAGGATTATGAATCCGAAACCGGTCCCAGGATGCTTGTTTCCGGTCCATGGAAGACATGGCTTGGCAGTTCGGGCTGGACTGTTCCCATGAGGCACAGGGTCAGACTGATTTGCATATAGCCATGTCTGAAATGGGGTGGCTGAGTGGGCTAAAGAATGGTGATGGATTAAACCCAGATCAGTTGACTTTCATTTAACCAATACTATAAGATTGCATTCTGGTAAAACAAGGTGCTTAACAATCCTTCAAGACTTAGCCTGAAGGCTGCTCTCCACAGCTACCACAAAGATTGCTTTCAATAAAGGTTATCTTTGACCTAATCACCATAAGGGTTGTTTGGACTGGTACAAGGTGACCACTTTAATTAGTGGACAGCATATACCAGGCCAACTTCTCACATTACTCATGTGGGACAACTGACATTTTGAATAGGACCAAGAACTTTGGTTGTCTGGACCATGTCGGAGCTTTGTCTGAGCCTCATGACCATAAATGGAATTAGTGGGATAAGTGGAAAAGCGTAGTCAAATATCCCTAAGTGCACCACACAGCATTGCCTAGGTTGGGCACTGGAGCACCTCAACATGGTGGCGCTTTGTGCAGTGGTGTTGATGCACGATGCAGTGGGCTCGACGCACGACCCCAGGAAGGGCTGTGCTTGACTCTCACATGCGACCACTTATGATAAGTGATCAATGTAGTTCTGACATGTTGTTCAGGTGTGCCGAGGTGGATGTGGCACCTGCACGGTCATCATCTTCCTCCTTGAGAATCTCCTCGTCAGATTCCAGACATCCTCCTCCTGTTCTTCGGCAGTGAGGAGAAGGTTGGCTTCCCCGAAGGTGTCACATGTCTACAAAGTGAACTGTGCCATCCTGGTGTGAGCCCACCGATCAACGATACTGGCGCTGACGGATAGTCTTTTTACAGCATGCAACAGCAGTTGCACCCGCTTCCGTTGTGGTCCTAGGAGAGACAGATTGCACACTTCATAAAGATCTGTCCAGGGCTATTTAGAATGGCACTAGGGGCTTCTCTTAGGAGGCATCCATTCCATAATCTCAAAAAGGTAGTCATCCTCCGAAGGAAGGCCAGAGCACTCGGTTGTCCGAAGGGCACCCGGGGCCGGAGCCTGGACGCTTGCCGTAGAACGAAACCAACAGTTGGAACCGACGTACCAGCAGGCAGCGATGCGTCGAAGATTGTACTTGTGACAGGGTGGACGTTTGCAAACTGGAGGCCACAACAGGAACCAACAAATTCGTCTAGACTGGGAGCTCACTGGATCATGTCTGAACTCAATGGTGAAGAAAAACAATCTAACAATGGAGTTGGTGACCATGCACATCTACACCTAGAGGAAGTGCCACTGAAACCTTGTGACTCTAAAGACATCTTCAAGGAAAAACAACTTGGAACATCCAGTCCCAACAATAGATGGCAGGGGTATGCATGTGTAACTACAGCCACACTACAGCGTTTTAGTTTATCTATGCTACATGTTGAGAGAAAATGCTTAACACTATTATGTTTTTGCAAATTTTAAGATGGTCATATAATAGAATAGTAAATTGAAAACCTAAGGTGCAGTTGAGACATTGGAACTCAAAGCCATCATTCTCTACAGTCCTCATGATTAAGGACATCTTAGAAGCCATTATTAATAGTTTGGATCAATAAGGAGCCACTCTCTACTACTGTAATGAAATACCACTTAAAACTGAAAGTGACCTCTCTCTGAAGAGATAAATAAATCCACCCTTTAGAAGTTTTCAACTTCAAAAGAAAGCTGCCTTTTTAATAGCGGGCACATATGCCTGGAGATTAAGGGGGATTTAAGCGTAATGTTCCCAGGAAACATACACTGCACTCCACAAACAAAAGGTGGTTCCCATGGTTATTGTTTCTCATAAGGTGACAGACAATGTGAATGGAAATCAATACAAATCCCTACCCAGGTTTTACTACAATCAATCAAATCCTCTTCCAGGGATAAAACTAAGACCACCAAAAAAGTGAAACAACTGTCCACCAGTTAAGACTTATTCATATATGGTTATAACATTCTCACAATCCTCTTAATTTAACACTCCAAAAACTCAGCACAACTCGAATACACAAACCAACTCATCCACAACTTTCAGGCACACTCGAGTTTCATCAACTCTTGATTTTAAAGCGCTAAAAACTCGAACATTACACTTTACAACCACCACATCTTATTCATACCCCATACACTTGCAAACAAAAACAAGCATTTGCAATGCAATAGGTCTTGTATTACTTAACGTTTGAGCTATTGGCATTGCATTATTATTTGCCACTCCGATAGATCAAACTTTCAGTAATGCTAGACCTATTGCAATGCAAATGCTTGTTTATCATTGCAAGCATGTGGTATCACGCAATTCAAAATAAATACATATGTAATGTTAAGGGCAAGCTACAGTAGGTACCACACTATAAAGCATTATTTAATATTTGAGTTGCTCGTCAATCAGTAATATTAATACTTGGTAGAAAAATTCAATACCATTCTTGTGGGAAACTGCAAAAGAGAGTTAAATATGCAGTGCGCACTACAGTAATGCCGTCCTTTCTCACAAATAATGTATCGTATGCAGAGCATTGAAGGGGATCCTTGACCCGGTCACTCCACTACCGCACTGCCCCCGTGTGCCCGGATTCTGCTGCCGCTGCCTGCTTGGCCCTCTTGCTGCCGCCTCTCCTTAGGGCCCCTGCTCTCCAGGCTTGCCCTCACTCTCCAGGCTTGCCCTCACTCTCCAGGCTTGCCCAGGCTTGCCCTCGCTCTCCCCCGCTCCGCTTTCCCGCTCTTTCCAACCCCTCCTCTGCTCCCCGCCGCTGCTCTCCTTCGGCCCCGCCCCCTTCTCCTGTCTCCCGCTCCCCATTCGCTGCCCCGCTCCGGCCTCCCAGCTGCTCCTCCCTCCCACTTCGCCATAAATGGCGGGGACCGCGCGTACGTGCAGCGGGCGCGCCGATTGCGCACCAAAGGCAAGCCCATCTATGCCCGTCCACGCCTGGACCGCGCCCAGTGCCAGAACCCCTGGACCCCGCCAGAGCCAGCCAACCCGACTGAGCTACGACGCCGCCACCCTCCACGCACTCAACACCGGCCGACATCCAGCCTGCTACCAAGCCACCCCGAAACGCACCCATGGAGCCTTCACCTGCCACGCCTGCTACTTCACCATCACTCGGTCCTGCACCGCGCCAGCCAAAACAGCCGCCAACAACAACCACCTCAAGTGCATCCTACTCAACACCCGCTCCATCCACAGGCACGCCGTCGAACTATGGGACCTCCTGGACAAAACGGCACCAGACGTCGCCTTCTTCACGGAAACCTGGATGAACGCCTCCTCAGCACCCGACATCGCCATTGCCATCCTGGACGGCTACAAGATCATCCGGAGGGACCACGTCAACCAGACCGGAGGAGGCATCGCCATCGCCCACAGAAACACTATCCGCATCACGACCAACACCGATGACACCCTCGCCACCGCAGAGCACCTGCACTTCCAGATTCACACCGATCCCAAGACCACCCTCGGAGGAACCCTCATCTACAGACCCCCAGGACCACGCTCACACTTCAGCGAGGCCATCGCAGACTTCATCAGCCCGCTCGCCCTCGCCCCCCCCGACCACATCCTCCTAGGAGACCTCAACTTCCACCTGGAGAACGACCAGGACAACAACACCACCGCCCTACTAGACAACCTCGTCAACCTCGGATTCAAGCAACTGGTCAACACCCCCACCCATTACACCGGCCACATGCTCGACCCCGTCTTCTCCTCCAGCAACCACATCTCCTTCAGCCACACCACCGAGCTCCACTGGACCGACCACAGCTGCATACACTTCAACTTCAGGAAAACAACGACCCACCACCGCCCTCAACAAACCCCCCGAAGATGCTGGAGCAAGATCACCACCGACGACTCACCACCTCATTGAGCCTAAACCCTCCCACCAACACCACGGACCCCAACAAAGGAGCCCGCAACCTCACACAGTGGAATACCGACTGCGCCGACACCCTTGCTCCACTGAAAAACCCTCCCAGCAACCTCAACAGCAAGAAAGCCGCGTGGTTCACCAACGATCTCAAAGACTCCAAGAAATCCTGCAGTGACCTCGAGAAAGCCTGGCGCCACAACCAGTCAACGGATAACATGACAGCCCTCAAGAACGCCACACGCAAACACCACCAGCTGATCCGCACCACCAAAAGGTCATCCTTCAGAGAACGACTGGACAACAACACCCACAACAGCAAGGAACTCTTCAACGTTGTGAAAGAGGTCTCCAACCCCAACGCCAGCAACAACGACATCACGCCTTCTCAAGACCTCTGCAACTCTCTGGCCACCTTTTTTCACCGTAAGATCGTCGACATACACGACAGCTTCGGTGCTCAGAACTCGTACCCCACCACCGAACCTACACCCCCCACCACCACCCTGTGCGCCTGGACTCCGGTCAGCACGGAAGATACCACCCACACGATGAACACCATCCACTCATGCTCCCCAGCCGATCCCTGCCCACACCACATCTTCAATAAAGCCGACTCCATCATCGCACCCAAACTTCGGGACATCATCAACAACTCCTTCATATCCGCCACCTTCCCGGAGAGCTGAAGCACGCAGAGATCAGCGCCCTCCTGAAGAAACCCACCGCAGACCCCTCAGACCTCAAGAACTTCCGCCCCATCTCGCTCCTTCCCTTCCCTGCAAAAGTCATTGAGAAAACCGTCAACAAACAACTGACAGCCTTCCTGGAGACGAACGGCTCCCTCGACCCATCGCAGTCCGGATTCAGAGCAAACCACAGCACCGAGACCGCCCTCATCGCGCCCACCGACGACATCCGGACCCTGCTGGACAACGGAGAAACCGCCGCCCTCATCCTGCTCGACCTTTCGGCTGTGTTCGACACGGTCTGCCACCGCACCCTGACAACCCGCCTCCGCCACGCCGGGATCCAAGGAAAGGCCCTGGAATGGATCACCTCCTTCCTCTCCGACAGAACCCAAAGAGTCCGTCTCCCGCCCTTCCTCGCAGAAGCCACCAAGATCATCTGCGGCGTACCTCAAGGCTCCTCGCTCAGCCCCACCCTCTTCAACGTCTACATGAGCCCCCTCGCAGCCATCGCACGCAAGCACAACCTCAACATCATCTCCTACGCCGACGATACCCAACTGATCCTCTCCCTCACCAACGATCCCACCTCCGCCAGAGCCAGCTTCCAGGACGGAATGAAAGACATCGCAGACTGGATGAAGCTCAGCCGCCTGAAACTGAACTCAGACAAGACGGAAGTCCTCATCCTCGGCCCATCCATCTTCACCTGGGACGACTCCTGGTGGCCCCTTGCTCTGGGCCCCACACCCAAGCCCACGGACCACGCACGCAACCTGGGCTTCATCCTTGACTCCTCCCTCACGATGGCCAGGCAAGTTAACGCCGTTACCTCCTCCTGCTTCAACACACTCCGCATGCTCCGTAAGATCTTTCGCTGGATCCCCACTGGAACCAGGAGAACGATCACCCAGGCCCTCGTCACCAGCCGTCTGGACTACGGGAACGCCCTCTACGATGGGACCACCGTCAAACTACAGAAAAGACTCCAGCGCATCCAGAACGCCTCAGCACGACTCGTCTTGGACATCCCCGACACAGCCACATCTCCGCCCACCTGAGGGACCTGCACTGGCTCCCCGTCAGCAAGAGGATCACGTTCAGACTCCTCACCCACGCACATAAGGCTCTCCACGACTTGGGCCCCTAATACCTCAACAACCGCCTCACGTTCTACACGCCAACCCGCCAGCTCCGCTCCGCCAGCCTCGCCCCGTCCCACGGATCCGCAGAACCACCACCGGAGGAAGATCCTTCACCTACCTGGCGGCCAAGACCTGGAACACCCTCCCCACCCATCTACGACTCACCCAGGACCATCTCTCCTTCAGGAAGCAACTCAAGAACTGGCTTTTCGAGCAGTAGCAGCCCCCCCCCCCCCCTCCCAGCGCCTAGCGGGTGAGTAGCGCGCTTTACAAATACTCTTGATTGATTGATTGATTGATCCCCCTTTTATCAAGGACAGCATTTCATCTATGAGCAGTCATCAATAAACATATCTCACACCAGGCTCCGATATATTTTAGTCTATATATTTAGATGTACTTTTGGATGAATTAGCTACGGACAGGTGAAGTGTGTGTACATTGGGCTCTGGTCGCTTCACAGAACGAGTGACGAAGGTGGCGCAGTTTCAGAGGACAGGTAACATATCAAAGTGGAGCCCCTCACCTGAGACTCATGCGAGGCGCGGGTCAGACATCTTCTCGGGGAGAGCTCTGCTCAGATCTTCGTACACACCAGGGGCACTTCTGTGCGCATCCTCATCAGCAGGGATATAGACATCCGAGGGGGTGTGGCCACATCCGTAGGGGTCAGACACCCAAGGCACTCGAGACTTGTGCTGCAGGGGTGAGACGCTGAATAGCCCTGAGGCCTCACCTAAAGCAGACAGACACCCAAGGCGCTATAGACCTCTGCTGCAGGGGTCAGACGCCGAATTACCCCGAGACCTAAACCTTAAGGGGCAGACACCCAGGAGCTGAAACCACAGCTGTAGTGTGAGAGAGTGGCTCTATATATACTGGACTAGAATGAAGTACAGTGTGTATGGAGTCCACCAACCCCAGAGGTATAACAGAGGTTAAAGTCAGAACTGACCTTACTCTCCAAAGTGGTAGCTTGGTCGAGCAGTAAGGAAGTACCAGAGGACAGTGTGAAGCATTTGTTGTACACACTCAGTCAGCAAAAGGTTTCACACACTCAAGGCCTGAACTCCAGGCCAATTGTTTTTATATCCACAGATATAGGTGTTTAATTTGTAGAACCAACAGTTATAAAAATATACTTTTCTTCTTACGAGTTCTCTCATATAATTACTTTGCAACGGAGCAATAAAGGTTGTGCACACAATTAATACAGTATTGACAGTAAGCAACACAATCCTAAAACACACTATAGCATTGAGCTCAATGGGTTTTCCACATGTAAGTACAGTTGATTACTATATTGATTACTTTAGTAGTCCCAGGACTAGCTCTTAGATTCAGTCCTGGGGTCTAAGCTGAAACCAGATTAGTAAAAACGTTTGAGTTACTGTAGTGAATTTTCATGAATATAAAGCTGTTTTAAAAGTTCACACTTAAAAACTTTTCAATGGAAATCTGACAATGTTATTCAATGGGAGAAAATTAAGGTTGCAGGTAAAGTACGTTTGCGTTACTTTTGTAACCCAGCACTGGTCTACTAGGGCCAGCACCGGGGTCTTAACTCAAAACAGGCAGGTAATTCTGTTTCGGTATTTAGTGTGATTTTTAAAGAATATTTCAAGTTTTCAAAAGTAGACACTTCGGAGAAATTTCATAGAAAAGCAGAATATGGGTTCCTATGGAGAAAATACAGATTACTAGTAACCCCGCTAGGGATTACTTTTGCAGTTCAGTACTGGGCTGAAAGGTACAGTACTGGCTTCTCCCCTGATCACAGGTGAGTACTTCGGAATTCGGACTTTGGCTGATTTTATGTGAATATTTTCAGATTTCAAAACTTCACACTTAGAATATTTTCGAGTCAAAATTAGTCAATGTTATCCAATGGCAGGTAGTAAATTACCGGTTTCCAGGTGAGTACTTGGTTGGTGAAGTTAGGGTTCTGGGCATAGACTCAGGGGTCCCCCAGGGTCAGGTAAGTACAGTTAGTTCACTCCCAGCGGCACAGGGGCAGCCGGGTGCAGAGGTAGGTAGGCCCGATGATATCCAATGAGGGAAGGGGGCCTTCGGTTGGTGGCTGCTGGCTAGCAGGCCACGCGGTTGTGAGAGCTGGGCTCCTGGTCACTTGCTCAGGGCAAGGGGGGAAGTAGGATAGGACACAGGGGTCACAGCCAGCGGCACTCAGGCGGCTGGGTGCAGGGTGCTTTTGAGCCGTCAGGCGCTCAATGTTATCTAATGGGAAAGGTCAAAAAGGAACAAAGGCTGCAGGCTCGGGGATGGAGACTCTCCAGGGGCGACCAGCACTTCGAGAGGTAAGTTGGGATCTTGGAGCACAGGTAGGTACCCCAAAGGGAGGCACAGGGGCTGTAGGGCTGCAGGGGTGTGTTTGGGTGTCGGAAAAACGTACCCTCGGCTGGTCGCGGTTGGGGTGGCCCCTGGTTCTGAGTCTGCAGGCGTCGGCTGGTTCGTCGAGGAGGGTCTTTGGGCACTGGACTTCGGGTCCCAGTCGCTGGGGGGACGTCCTCGTGGTCTTGGTTCGGTTGGGTCCGGCCCGGGCTTGGCAGGTGCAGAGTGGGCTGGTCCGGAGCTTCCTGGTTGGCACCAGGTGGGTTGTTTCAGCAGAGCCTCTGCTGATGGGAGTCCCAGTCTTCAAGAGGGTCAAGGCAGGCAGGGCCTCCGGGTGTCCCAAGGTTGCTGTCCGCAGGAGTCGCCGGGATTAAGCAGGAGCAGGTTCCAGGATTGACATGCCGGTAGGGCTAGGGCCAAGTCAGTTGTTGTCGTCCTGTTGTTAGTAGCTGCACGGCGGGTCTTCTTCTTGATCTATTTTCTTCTTTTCGTATCTGGATCCGAGGAAGGCAGGTTCAGGGAGCCCCTAAATACTGAATTTAGGGGCGTTACAGGTAGGGCAAGGACAGGGACCAATGGGTCCCTGCCCTGGGGTGAGTACACCCCCTAGCCTGCTCCTCTCCTGTGGGAGGGGGGCAGGAGCCTAGCTGTGATTGAGCAGGGCTCCCTATCTTCAAGATGGCCGGAGCCCGGGGTCGTGCTTCACCTCGTCTCCCCCACCTGAGGGGTGGGTTGGCACAGGCTGGCACACCCCCTTCCTAATGTAGTTTTTCCCGCCAGTCTTCCCGCCAGAGTGGGGGCTGGACTGGTGGGGGCTGGTTGCTGGGTACAGCAAATGGTCTGGAGAAGCTCACAGAGGCGGCATGCCTTTGAAGCTTACCCCTGCCCATCCCGGGGGAGGAGACCTACCACCTCGCCCAGGATGTGCATCTTTGCAGGCCCAGGAGAGCGGGGGCTCTCCTACCCAGAGGTCCAGCAACATGTCTGCTGTGTGGCAGCCTCTGCAGCCACTCAGCCAGACGTGGGTTGTAGGTTAGGTTTTCAGGGGGCATCTCTAAGATGCCCTCTGGTGCATTTTACATTAAATCTCACACTGGCATCAGTGCGGGTTTAATGTGCTGAGAAGTTTGGTACCAAACTTGTCAGTCTTCAGTGTAGCCATTATGGTACTGTGGAGTTCGTAATGACAACCTCCCAGCACCATATACTCTTAATGGCATCACTGCACTTACAGTGCCCAGGAATGGCCCTGTGTACTGTAGAGGCACAGGGCTCATGCACCTGGGCCCACACCACTGGCATAGGGCACCCAGCTAGAGGGGTGACTGATGTATGCCAGGGCACTGGGTTTGTGGGCATGGCATACAGGGATGTGTCACACTGCAAAGTAAACGCCGGTCCACCTCTGAATGCACCCACAAGGATGAATTGTGATTAAACTGACAAAAACACAAAGTTACGTCAAGGAATCTTCCAAACAGATGTCACCTGGACAGAATACGTCTTTGAAAGGAAGACATTTCAGACTATACAAATCATGGAGCAATTATAATTTTTATTTTTTTATTTTTGATTACAATGAATGAGGTTTACTTAAGGAATACCCCTGAGGAAGGTCAGAAGTGAGACCGAAATGCATTGGGTGAAAATATGCAGGAGGAATGGAGACAGATTACGTGCCTGGGTATAGGCCCGGATGGGCAATACCAGTGTCATTTACAATGCTTGAAAAAACGGCTTTCCATTTCCTTGACGTAACGGATAAAACTGGATGAACTATGCAAATAAAATTTGGATGAACTTTGACAAAATGGTTGAGTACGTGTGAATATTTTGCAAATGTGCAAAAGGCTGTGCAACTCACAGTGACACGAAAACTTACGTGTCACGATTCTGGGCTGATACAGGGATGTGTGCCATGTCGACTCTTTGTGTAGTTCTGTACCTAGGCACTCACCCTGCCAAAGGCAGTGTGTGGGTACCCAGGTACAGGGCCCCTAAGGGTGGCACACTAAGTGCTGCAGCCCATAGGGGTCTTCGCTGGTCACCATGCCCTGGGTACCTAGAGTACCATTTACTAGGGGCTGATAGGTGGCCAGAGATCCCCATTGGGTTTTGTTTTAAAACAGTTTTTAGGGAAGGAACACAGGCCCTGGGTAACTGGTTGGCAGGAGCCCAGGGCACACTCAGTCAAAGCACATCAGCAGTCAGAAAAAAGTGGGGGAATACCAATGCAAGAAAGATGGCACTTTCTCACACAAACCCCCCCTCCCCAAAAATGAAAGGTGATGAGACTAACCTTACCCTAGGGAGTCTTCATTGTCTAAGTGGAAGAACCTGGAAAGTCCATCGGCGTTGGCATGGGCAGTCCATGGTCGGTGTTCCACTTCAAAGTCCATTCCCTGTAGGGAGATGGACCATCTCAGTAGTTTGGGATTTTCCCCCTTCCTCTGCATTAGCCATCTGAGAGGTCTGTGGTCAGTTTGAACAAGGAAGTGAGTTCAAAACAGGTAGGGCCTCAACTTCTTCAGGGACCAAACCACAGCAAAGGCCTCCCTCTCAATGGCACTTCAACGCTGCTGTCTGGGGAGTAGCCTCCTGCTTATAAAAGCAACAGGCTGGCCTTCCTCATTGATCTGGGAGAGGACCGCTCCTATCCCCAGCTCCGAGGCACCAGTCTGCACTATGAATTGCTTGGAGTAGTCTGGTGCTTTTAGAATTGGTGCTGAGCACATTGCTTCTTTCAGGGTGTCAAAAGCCTTTTGGCAGCTAACAGTCCAGTTCACTTTCTTGGGCATTTTGTTGGAGATGAGTTCTGTGAGGGGAGTCACAATGGGCCCATATCCCTTCACAAACTTCCTGTAGTATCCAGTCAAGCGAAAGAATGCCCTGACTTGGGTCTGGGTGGTTGGAGCTGCCCAGTCCAGGATGCTCTGGATCTTGGGCTGTAAGGGTTGGACCTGGCCTCCACCAACAAGGTGGCCCAAGTACACCACAGTGCCCTGCCCTATCTGGCATTTGGATGCCTCGATAGTCAGTCCTGCAGATTGCAGGGCTTGTAGAAAGTTCCCAAGGTGGATCAGGTTATCCTGCCAGATGCAGCTAAAGACAGCAATATCATCAAGATAGGCTGCACTGAAGGATTCCAACCCAGTCAGGACTTGGTTCACCAACCTCTGGACGGTGTCAGGGGCATTCTTTAACCCAAAAGACATCACAGTAAACTGATAGTGCCCATCAGGGGTAGAGAATGCTGTTTTCTCTTTGGCTCCTGGGGCCGTGCCAATTTGCCCGTACCCTGCAGTTAAGTCAAAGGTGCTTAGGAATTTGGCTGCCCCTAGTTTGTCCTTCAACTCATCTTCTCTTGGAATGGGGTGAGCATCTGTCTTGGTGACAGAGTTGAGCCCCCTATAGTCCATACAGAACCTCATCTCTCTCTTTCCACCCTGTTGATGAGGTTTGGGAACCAGAACCACTGGGCTAGCCCAGGGGCTCTAAGAAGGTTCAATCACCCCTAGCTCCAGCATCTTGCTGACTTCAGCTTTGATGCTTTCCTTGACTTGGTCTGATTGTCGATAGATTTTGTTTTTGACAGGGTTACTGTCACCAGTGTCCACATCATGGGTACACCAGCTGGTCAGACCAGGGGTCAAGGAAAAGAGGCTAGCAAACTGTTGCAAGACTTGCTTGCAGTCAGCCTGCTGTTGGGGAGTGAGGGTGTCTGAAAAGACTACTCCATCCACTGACCCATCTTTTGGGCTGGAAGAGAGGAGATCAGGGAGAGGCTCACTCTGCTTCCTGTTCCTCATCAGTCACCATCAGCATGGTGAGGTCAGCCTTGTCATTGTAGAGTTTGAGGCGGTTCACATGGATAACCCTTTTGGGTGTCCTGCTGGTGCCCAGGTCCACTACGTCATTGACCTAACTCTTTTTCTCCAGGATAGGGTAAGTGCCAATCCATCTGTCTTGGAGAGCCCTTGGTGCCACTGGCTCCAAAACCCACACCTGTTGCCCAGGTTGAAATTCAACCATGGCAGCTTTTTGGTCATACCAGTGTTTCTGCAGCTCCTGGCTGGCTTCAAGATTTTTGGATGCCTTATCCATGTACTCAGCCATTCTGGACCTTAGGACAAGCACATAGTCCACAATGTCTTGTTTGGGCTCTTGGAGAGGCCTCTCCCAACCCTCTTTCACAAGACAAAGTAGTCCCCTTACAGGGTGGCCAAACACAAGCTCAAAGGGTGAAAACCCCACTCCCTTCTGAGGCACTTCCCTATAAGCGAAAAGCAGGCATGGCAACAGGATATCCCATCTCCTTTTGAGTTTTTCAGGAAGTCCCATAATCATCCCTTTCAATGTCTTGTTGAACCTCTCAACAAGACCATTGGTTTGTGGGTGGCAGGGGGTAGTGAACTTGTACTGGACCCCACACTCCTTCCACATATGTTTCAGGTAAGCAGACATGAAGTTGGAACCCCTGTCTGAAACCACCTCCTTAGAAAACCCTACCCTGAAGACACCCAGGAGGGCCTTAGTAAGGCAGGAGCTGTAGTCACCCTAAGGGGAATTGCCTCAGGGTACCTAGTAGCATGGTCCACTACTACTAGAATGAATTTGTTCCCTGAGGCTGTGGGAGGTTCCAGTGGACCCACAATGTCCACACCTACCCTTTCAAAGTGTACTCCCACCACTGGTAGTGGTATCAGGGGGGGCATTGGTTTGCCACCTGTCTTGCCACTGGCCTGACAGGTAACACAGGAGCTCCCAAACTCCTTTACTTTTTTGTTCATCTGGGGCCAGTAGAAATGGGGCTAACTAGCTTTCCCAAGTCTTGGTCTGCCCCAGATGTCCAGCTAGGGGGATGTCATGAGCTAAAGTTAGGAGGAACTCACTGTACTTCTGTGGAACTACCACCCTCCTGGTAGCTCCAGGTTTGGGGTCTCTTGTCTCAGCATACAGTAATCCCTCTTCCCAATAAGCTCTGTGAGTACCACTGACATCTCCCTTGGCTTCTGAAACAGCTTGCTGCCTTGGGCTCTCAAGAGTAGGGCATTCTCGCTGGCCCTGGCACAGCTCTTCCCTAGTGGGTCCCCCTGGGCCCAGGAGTCCAACCTGGTAAGGCTCAAGCTCCATGGGCTCAGTTCCCTCTAGGGTTTCCAAGTCCTCTCCCAGGGGAGAG
This sequence comes from Lissotriton helveticus, assembly GCF_964261635.1. NCBI lineage: Eukaryota > Metazoa > Chordata > Amphibia > Caudata > Salamandridae > Lissotriton > Lissotriton helveticus. Next base: position 1,468,579,024 of record NC_136067.1, read on the forward strand.
GGGTCATGAGAGGTTTGCTGAATAGAAGCTGGTTCCCCAGTCTTCTTGCTTTTTCTCTTGGTTGGTTGGGCCATATTTTCAGGCTCCAAACCTACTTGTTCACCCTGTTTTTTGCTCTGTGCTCTGGTTTGCACACACACCAGTCTAGGGATACCCAGCATGGCTGCATGGGTTACTTGCTCAACCTCAGCCCAGGCTGAGGTTTCCAGATCATTTCCAAGCAGACAGTCAGCTGGAAGTTATTGAGAGACCACCACTAGTTTCAGGCCAGTAACCTCCCCCCAATACAATGTCACCATAGCCATAGGGCATTGGGTGGTAATGCGGTCAGCATTGGTGACTGGGTAAGTTTTCCCAATCAGGTATAGCTCTGGGGAAACCAGCATTTCCTTCACCATAGTGATGCTGGCACCTGTATCTCTCAGGGCTTCTACTTTAGTTCCATTAATGGAGGGGTATTGTAAATACTTTTTACAGTTGGTTGGCCACCCAGCTACACTGGCAAACTCCATGTCCCCCAAGAAGACTAGACTAGCTTGAGTATTCCCAGATTTGCTCTGGGCACTCCTCTGATCCCATCTGTAGATTTACTGTCCCTAGAGTAGCTGGAATGGGTGCCTTAGGGACTTTGTTGTAGGGGCAGTTCTTGTCTACAGTTAAATGTCCCAACTTTTTTTTTTATATATATTTTTTTTTATTAGGTCTTTTTTCTACACATATACACGTAAACAAACACATATACATGAAACATATAGATTTCACAGGTTATCTTTCTGATGGCTGCTTGCGGGTCAGTACATAGTTATACATTACGTAACATTTACTTCCTTGTTTCTATCTGTTGTAACATATAACACTAAACAAATGTGGTGTGGAAGTCATCATAGGATTAGGTGGTACGTAGGTGCCCTCGGGTGCTCCGTGTCGGTCTCACTCTTTTCATCTTTTTTTTTGTATTTTCCCCTCTGATTCATGGGGGATCGTATTGGTCTAGGGCTCTGTTCAGATTTGTCCACATCTCTCTGATGGGGTTCCTCCAAGGCATGTTTCTTAGCGCTTGCATGTCAGCGCCTCTTAGGTATGTCACCCAGTTCATCCAGCCTTTGAATGTGACTTTGGCTGTATCTTTCCAGTTTGAGAGTACCAGTTTCGTAGCTGCTGTTAGTAGGAAGTCAATGAGGTATTTGTCATGTTTTGATTTTACATTATCTGTTATAATTGCCGTGGTGATTGTGGCGAATTCCTCTTTGAGTGCGCATCCTAGTGTCTTGTTAATGAAGGCTAGTACACTTTTCAATTTTTTTTTAACTTTAGTGCAGTGGAAGATAAGGTGTGCCAGGTCCCCTTTCCCTATGCCACACTTCCAACAGCGGTCATTATCTTTCAGACCCATCCTTGCTAATCTTACCGGGGTCCAGTATATCTTGTGCAATAGCCAGAATTTTGTCTGCGCTTGGGTCGGGGATATCATATTTTTCGATGGTGATGCCCACAGGATGTGTCTTTCCTGTTCAGTGAGTGCGAAGGGAAGTTGTGAATCCCAATACATGTTAGTTTTGCGGTTCAGATTTGAGGCTTTGGGTCGAAGAAATCTGTAGAGGTGGGAGGCCATGTGGCCCACTTTGTTTAGATTCTCCATGTATTGGATAATCGTGGGTTTATGTCTTGTTATCTTAGATTTCGTTAAGGCAGTTTTAATTTTGAGAAAGTTATAGAGTTCTATGTCTGGAAGGTTGTGTTCTGCTTTTAGGGTATTGAAGGTATGGGGGTTGCCCCCGTCTTCCAGTTGGGCTGGGACCGAGATTCCTAGTCTTCTCCAGTGTTCTATGTCCAGATGTTTCCCTCTGTATTTTATCTTGGGGTTGCACCACAATGATTCCCAGTTTGAGTTCTTAATGCTGTGTTCGAGTTTCCGGTCTACCTTGAGTAGCGCTATTCTAGTGTTCTTGAGTATGGGGCTGTGCGGTTGTGCCCGAGAGCTTGCGGTGAGTAGAGTTATAGGGTCCGCATTATCTAGCAAAGCCCTCTCAACGTTGAGCCATGTCGGCGTGTATTTCCGGTTGTTGATTATCCAGTACATCCCCTGTCTGGCTATGAAGGCTGTCTGGAATGTCCGAAAGTCTGCCATGTTTAGCCCCCCTAGTTTCTTCTCTAGCTTTAGTTTTTGCAGGCTTATTCTTGGTTGGTTTTTTACCCCGCCATAGGAAGACGTTTATCATTTGATCTATTTTGAGGTGGAACTCATCCGAAAGGGTAAGTGGTAGCATGCTGGCTAGGTAGTTGACCACTGGGGTGACATCATTTTTATCGTGTCTATTCTCCCCCACCATGTGATAAATTTGGCAGACCATTTTTCTAGTAGCGCTTTGATCTTCGCTAGGGTTAGTTTCTCGTTATGTTCTTGAGTGGACTTTAGGCTCTTTCCGAATTGTATACCTCGGTATTTGACGAACCCGGGCTGCCAGGATAGTCCTGAGTCTCCTATTACCTCCCTGTGTGTGTGTACATTGAGTGGCATACACTCCGACTTGTCTCTATTCAGTTTGTATCCTGAGAATGCCGAGTATCGCGCTATGCTGTCTATTAGGGCCCTTATAGAGTTTTCTGGCTCTTCTGTGATTATGAGTATGTTGTCTGCGTAGGCTGCAATTTTCACTGTCACCCTATTGATTGTGATTCCTGCTATCTTCCTGTCCGATATTACATCTTTAATCAGGGGTTCAAGTGCCAGGAGGAATAGTGCTGGGGATAGCGGGCAACCCTGCCTCGTCCCCCGCTGGAGATTGAATTGCTGTGAAGTCGTACCATTAATGGCTAACTGTGCTTTGGGAGCCTTATACATCGCCATTACCTTCCTAATGTAACTTTCTCCTAGGTTATAAGCTTGCATGGTCTGTTCTAGGAAATGCCAGGAGACCCTATCAAAGGCTTTCTCTGCGTCTAGCGTAATTGCCACTGTTGGGTTAATAGTTTTGGAGGAGTGTTCTTGGACGTGGCAGAGTAGTCTAGTGTTGTCGTGGGACATGCGTGCTTTCAGGAAGCCTACTTGTGTATTGTTGATCAGTTGAGGTAGAACGGTGTTCAGTCTTGTGGCTAATATTTTAGCATAGATCTTGCAATCAGTGTTGATAAGTGAGATTGGTCTGTAGTTTTGGGGGCGCTGTGTGTCTTTGCCTTCTTTCGGGATGACTATTATATCTGCTTCCATCATTGATTTTGTGACGGTGCTCTCATTCTCGCAGTGGTTAAAGACCTTTCTCATTGTTGGGATTAGGTGGGTTCTGAAGGTTTTATAGAAGTTTGCTATGTAGCCGTCTGGTCCTGGGGCTTTGTTGTCCTTAAGGGACTGATCCGCCATTTCTATCTCGTTCGTGCTCATTTCCTTGCCAAGGCTTTGTTTTTCCTCGTTTGAGAGTTTGGGTAGGTTAAGCTCTCTTAGATAGGTTTCGCACCCTTCCAGGTCTAAGGACACGTCTCTTTTGTAGAGGTCCTGGTAGAATTCTTTGAATGTGTGTAGAATGTCTTCGTGTTGTGTGTGTGTTTTGTTGTTTGTGTCTGTAATGGCGGATATGGAGTGTTGTCTCTGTTTGTGCTTGAGGTATGAAGCTAGATTTTTAGCCTCGCACAGGTTGATCTGCTTGTATTTTTTTATCCATAGACCTGCCCTTTCACTCAGGATTTTGTTGTACTCATACTTTTTGCTGGTGAGCTCTTTCAGTGTGTTGCTGCTCTTGGTGTCATTAATGTGTGACGTTTCTAGGCGTTTGATGTTTCTTTCTAGTTTCTCTATCCTTGCTCTTGCTTCTCTGTCCTGCCTACCCTTGATCTCTATAAGTCTCCCTCTAATTGTCTGTTTGAGTGCGTCCCATAGGATTACTGGGACTGTGTCGGGTGTGTCGTTATCTGTAATGCAGTCCTCAATGGCTTGCTCTATGTTGTGTTTGTCCTCTTGCCGTGCCGTGACTATATTGTTGTATCGCCATCTGCGGGTGGTATTATCATTGTGACGTCCCTCTAGTTGTAGCTGATGCATGAGTGGTCTGATACCGTTCTAGCCGCTATATCCGTGTGTTTAATTAGGTGTGTGTGTGTGTGTGTGTGAGCCTGAGATGAGGATGTAGTCCATTCTACTGTATGAGTTATGTGGCGCTGAATAGAAGGTGTTGTCTCTGGTGGTGGGGTGTTGGAGTCTCCATTGGTCTTTTAGGTTGAATCTGTTGCAGATGTTCTTTAGGACAGTGTGGGATGGTGGTGGTAGGGGGTGTGCCCTTGATTGCCTGTCTAGGGTGTAATCTAGTGCAAGGTTAAAGTCACCCGCCATGATTATCAGTTCGTTGGGAGCGATTGCCTCCATTCTACGCGATTCCCTCCCAGTATGTTGTGTCGTCATTGTTTGGGGCGTATAAGTTAGCTACCATTATCTTCTCATCCCCCCTCTTCAGATTTGTTATTAGTAGTCTTCCTTCCTCGTCATGTTGCTGGCTTATGATTGATAGTTTCGAGTTTCTGTTTACCATTGTGATAACTCCATGCTTCTTTCCTTTCGCTGGGGAGCATGCTACCTTTCCTATCCATCTTGCTCTAACTTTGGACGCGTCCTCATTAGAGAGTTTTTTGCTAGGTAGTCTAGTATCTTTCTTCTCTTGACCGGATGGTTTAGGCCCTTAACGTTTAGGGAAACTACCTTCAGGTCTGTTGATATGGAGGGGCTACTGTTCAGCCCTTTGGTACTTTTATTATGTTGTGTCATGGATTGCGTTGTGTTTGCGAGAGTGAACCTTCGTTGCTACCTGGGCTATATTGTGGTGTGACAGAGTAGTTGGGTTATCTAATCCTGCTATAATTACTGAACTAAACAAAGACATAACGAATACATTACTACGACTTAAACATACAATACTGACAATACTCTCACCTCCCTCCCTCGATCCCCCCTCTCTCCCCTCCCCCCCTTGTATTAAACTTTCTTGCTGTAGGCGTGCGACAGCAGGATCCCCCTGCCCCACCCTCTTCCCTGGGTTGTGTAGTTCATCTTAGCATTAACCGTAACTTATAGTTAGTTACATGTTTACATATACTGGTTTGCTATGCCCCTTTTCGCCGTCTTGCATACTTTAGAAAGGATATATGGTCAGAGTCACTTGGTTTTGTATCCCGCCGGACAAATCCGTGTTGGGTTCTCGCCATCGTTTTGTTACGGTATCCTCCTCGTTAACGACTCCGTTCTGTCTGGCCTCTGGGTTCGGTGCTCTGTCCGTGCGCACCTGAGTCACTCTTTGGTTCTACCTGTGCTCCCTTCTTTAGTTTGTGGAGTGTACACGTGCGTTGTCTCCTGAGGTACATCAGACTTTTTATTGTCCTTTGATTGTTCTTTTCTTCCGTTAGGTTGAGGTAGAGTCGGTCTTTTTATTGTTCACTTATTGTTCTTTTCTTCAGTTAGCTTGAGGTAGTTTGTCTCCTATCGGTAGAGGCTCGTTTTCGGCCTTGTGTATTGTGTTGCCTTGGAGATGGTATAGATGGTGTTGGTTTTTACTCCACTCGAGGGTCCGGAGAGGCCCTTCTTTTACTTGATTGTGGATTTGTTGTTTCCATTGCGTGTTGTGTCGGTCCAAGTATCTGGTTAGATCTCCTGGATTCTCGAAGAAGTGTGACCTCCCTTTGTCTGTGATTTTGAATCTTGTTGGTCCCACAAAGGAGAAAAGGATGCCCTCCTTCTTAAGTCTGTCACGCTGATTCAGGAAGCCTTTCCTTGTGTCCACCGTGGGTTTTGAGTAGTCCTGTGTGATCACATTTTTTTGGCCATTCCATTGTAGGTTTTGTGTCTTTCTTGCTACTCCAAAGATGGCTTCAGTTATATACGTTCTTAGTGGTTTGCATATTATTGGTCTTGGTCCCGCTCTGTTAGTCGTTCTGATTGCTGGTACTCTGCATGCCTTGTCCAGTTCGAACGGGGTGTCGAACTTGAGGTTAGTGAGCTTCGCTATTAGCTCCTGTAGCATGAGCCCGCTTGGTCCTCCCCAGGGGGCAGGTCAAAGGGGACATGGCTATCAGAACTCACCAGGAGGTACGGAGCCCCCACCACCCCAGGCCCAGTGTGCAGGAGCCAGGGGCACGTTAGACCCCCCCCCCCCGCCACCCGACCTCAGGTACGCAGAAGGAGACATGAGAACAGTACATCAGGAGAATTGCAGCATGCTGAGCTCCGTCGTCAAGGCGTTGGAGGGCGCGGCGCGAGAGAGTGCCCCCCGGAGGCAGCCACGGTCTCTTCAAGAGCTCGAATGTGGGCAATAACGTCCTGTTTGGCCTGACTGTGCGTGGTCTCCGCAGCAGGCGGAGTGCGACGCCTCCTCGGCACCGTGGTCCAGTCAGGACCAGTCGGTGCCCTCTTACGGGGCGAAGGTCGAGAAGGGCTCTCCGGGGGAGAAGATGAAATGCCGAGCAGCCTCGCCGCCTCATTGTAGGATCTCAAAGCTTTGCGCCTACCCACCCACTGGAAAATAAGTGCGAAAGGGTGGCCCCACTGGTAGGGAATGTTCATACACCGCAGCTTCTCTGTCACCGGGCGGAAGGCACGTCTGCGCCTCAACGTATTAGGCGCTAAGTCCTGAAAGATTTGGATCTTGTGGCCCTTGTATTGGAGGTCAGGCTTGTCTCGAGCGCACCTCGAAATCTCATCATTTTCCACAAAAAAGTGCACCCTGGTTAGGATGTCCGGCAGGAGGCCCGACCTCCCCGCAGGGGCCGCCACACGATGCGCCAGATCCAGAGTGGGAGGCGAGACGTCTTCATCCCCTCGGACCTCATGGAGAAGCTGCGCCACGTAGTCCATCACGTCCTTCCCTTCTTCTCCGAGTGGCACACCACGGATACGGAGGTTGTTGCGCCGACCTCTGTTTTCCAAATCCTCCTGCTTGATCTGGAGCTCAATGTTTTGTTCCTCAAGGGCTATCAGGCGCTGCCACAGATGTTCCTGGTCTTTGGTGCGCGTATCCATGGTCCTCTCCAGGCCATCAACTCGGTCTCCCAACTCCGTGACCTCCTTCTTAAGCTCGGTAACACAGGAATGCACCTCAGATCTCAGGGAGCCTATCTCTGCCTTAAGGTCAGTCATAAAGGCCGCCATAAACGCCTAGGTAACCGGCGGGGAGTCCGCAGCCCCTCGAGACGGGCCCTCCACGGCCGCCGGTGCCCCCGTCTTGCCCCACATGGCCACAACAGTGTTATCCTTAGGGGCCACCGCTGGGTCGGCCCTGACGCCTTTGTTGGTGCATGTCATCGTCCTTTGTGACCGGAGAGAACCCCTGCAGACCAATGTCCACCGCTCCTCTGTGAGCACACAGCGCCAGTCAGCAAGCGAAAGCAGTACCAAGGAGGGGGGTGGGGGGTAGGCCCACAGGGACGGCACACGAGCGTGGGGTATAGGGGTATAGGGAGCAGGTTTGCACCCCGGCCACTGGAGGGCCCAAAGTCCAGGACACTCGGCACCCGCAGCAACAGGACAACAGTGGGCCCCCGCACCCCCCCAGAGCAGGCCAGGCAGTTCTAAACCCACTGAGCAACGGTACCTTGAAATGGGCCGGTCAGCTACAGGGCGCCCCCTCCACTCCGGTCAGCGCTCACTTCAGGGGCCTCACGTACCGTAGCCGCGCCTCATCAACAGGGCCTCGCACCACCAGGTCGCAGTGGCCCGCCTCCTCCTGCTCTCCGTGTGCGCCGCCGGGAGATTCCCGTCAGGGTCCGGTCAGCTCCGATGGTCCACAGAGGGAGGAACGCACCAGGTCGCGGACAGGACGATCCTCTCTCCGCCGCGCCCCTTCGCCGTGAGACAGCACGCCAACCGCTGAGGATGCCAAGATGGCGGGCGCCGTCCGCTCCAACTGGTGCCCCCAGGGCACTGCACGCAGTACGCCGCTTTCGGGTCCCCCAACCACGGTGTTTCCTCCTCTCGCCAGTGTGCAGTGGAGCCGGGGTGGAAGCGCCCGGCGTTCAGTCCCCCGCCCGGTCTTCAAGCGGCAAACCTCCGCCTCGGGGCTGCAGGATGATGGGCTCCGTTCCCGCTGGGCGCCCGGCCGGCCAGGAAGGTACAGGTAAGCGACCTCTGCCGCACGTTGGCCAGCAGGCAGGCAAGCCAGGTATTCCCACCTCTCTGCGGGGTCACCGGAGCAGGCAGACGTCCTCCGGCTCTCACCGCACCTCTCTTCCAGCCGTTAGTGAGCCGCCGCAGCAGGGCACCAAGATGGCGGAATGGCGGGCTCTGTCCGCGCCAAGCCTTCCGTCCACACCGAGCGTCTCCCTGGGCACCGCCGCGCCAGCACAGCCCGTGGACACCGGAGCACAGCAGTCCACCACTCGGAGGCACAGGGGGGAGAGGTCAGGCACCCCCAAATCCGCAGTAATAGCGTATGATTAGGCCAGCGGCAGCGGGAGCTCCTCAAGAGTACGTCCGCTCACATCACCGCTTAAGCCACCAGCATTCGGTCATTTTGCGCAGATCTGTTGCATCAGTTCCTGCCCCCTTCTGCGGCGTGTTTGCCCCGTTGCTGCTTGGTTCCTCTGTTCTCTGCTGCCGGCTTCCTATGTTCGGGCTATATTTCCTGTTTAGTCCAGCCCTGTTGGCTCGTATCCTGGTCTCCGTGCTACGTTTCCTGCTTAATCTTTTTGCCTCCGTCTGTATCACGGGGGGGGGCTGGGAGACCTCTGCAGCACTCATTCTTCTTGACACAGACCTGTTCCGTCGGGGCCCGGCTCCTCTTTTGTGCGGTGGGATTAACCCCCGTCTCTGCGTGGTCGCCCTCCGGTTCTGGCTCCCTCATGGTCTGTACGCCATCTTCGTTTTACACGTACCCATTCGTCCGCTTCATTGGGTTTTTACTCTCATATTCTGCCACCTCAGTTCCCCGGTCGCAGCCCCTCTCGTAGCCTTCCCTTACCTGCACATGTTTTGGGGCCCTTTGGAAGACTCAGACTTTTTATCTTGGGGATTCTCACCACCTTTCCCCTGGGGAGGTTTTGTGACCACTTTCTTTTGGTTAAACCCAGTGGCTGTCCTGGTCACCCTATTCTTGACCCAGTGGTCTGCCTTCTTATACAATTCTTGGGGAGAAATTAGACCTAGGTCTACCAAATGATGATGCAACTTTTCATTTGTGCAATTACTCAAAATGTGCTCCTTCATAAACAAATTATAAAGTCCAGTAAAGTCATGCACATTGTGTCCAGTTAACCAAACATCCAGTGTCTTTACTGAGTAGTCTACAAAATCTATCCAGGATTGGGTCTTGGTTTTGTGAGCCCCCCTGAACCTAATTCTATACTCCTCAGTAGTGAGTCAAAATCCCTCAATCAGAGTTTTCTTCATGAGATCATAGGATCCTGCATCTGGCCCAGAGAGGGTCAGAAGCCTGTCTCTGTAGTTACCAGAGAACAGTTCCCAGAGAAGTGCCCCCAGAGAGGTTTCTTTAATTTTCTGATATCACAAGCCCTCTTAAAGGCTGTGATCCACTTGGTGATGTCATCACCTTCCTCAAATTTAGGGACAATCCCTTTGGGGATTTTAGGATCATAAGATTGCTCTCTATCCTTGCTATTGGTATTGCTGCCACCAGAGGTGGGGGCTGAGCCCATCTCTTTTCTTTCTTTTTCTAGAGCCAGGAGTCTGGTCTCTAGGTCTAATCTCTTGGCCAACATTGCTAAGAAGTTGTCCTTTCCATTGGGGTTCTCCCCAATGTATTCTCTGGGGCTCAGTCCACCTGTGTGGTTCTCAGTCTCCCAAAGGCTAACTCTTGGAGTCAAGGGTACAGTGACCCCTTCTTCCCTAGGAATGATGGGGGGATCATTATCATCCTCCTCATCCACTCCTTCTTCCTCTGGGTGGGTGTCACCCTGCTCAGAGGGGTGGTCTTTTGCATATTCAGCCAGGAGTCCTGGAGCCCTTGTTTGGTTGGATGCAGACCAACAGCTATGTTTTTTTACTTTGCATAGGGCCCTCAATTCCTTGAAGTCCAAGTGCAAGTAAGGTGTGAGGTTGAGTTCCTCCACCAGGTTTACATTATCTTCACTAACAGCTGGGTTCTTTTGACACATTCTAACCTGACAGTTCTAACCCTCTGCCCTAGCTTGTAGTGACTTATTTTTCAAAAATTCTAATGGGACTTAAGCAAGGCCCTACTAGACTTTTAGTATTTTGGGAAAAGACAAATTTCAGAATTCTAAAGGCAATTTATGAGTTCTGTCATGTGATCAGATGTTAACCAAGTAGTCCAACAAATGCAAGTTTGTATCTCACCGCTGATCCACCAATGTGAGAAAGTGGCTCTATATATACTGGACTCGAATGAAGTACAGTGTGTATAGAGTCCACCAACCCCAGAGGTATAAAAGAGGTTAAAGTCAGAACTGACCTTAATTTCCAAAGTGGTAGCTTGGTCGAGCAGTAAGGCAGTACCAGAGGACAGTGTAAAGCATTTGTTGGACACACTCAGTCAGCAAAAGGTTTCACACACTCAAGGACTGAACTCCAGGCCAATTGTTTTTATATCCACAGATATAGGTGTTTTATTTTTAAAACCAACAGTTATAAAAATATACTTTTCATGTTACGAGTCCTCTCATCTAATTACTTTGCAAAGGAGCAATAAAGTTTGTGCACACAATTAATACAGTATTGACAGTAAGCAACACAATCCTAAAACACACTATAGCATTGAGCTCAATGGGTTTTCCACATGTAAGTACAGTTGATTACTATATAGATTACTGTAGTAGTCCCAGGACTAGATCTTAGATTCAGTCCTGGGGTCTAAACTGAAACTAGATTAGCAAAAACGTTTTAGTTACTGTAGTGAATTTACATGAATATAATGCTGTTTTAAAAGTTAACACTTAGAAACTTTTCAGTGGAAATCTGACAATGTTATTCAATGGGAGAAAATTCAGGTTGCAGGTAAAGTACGATCGCATTACTTTTGTAACCCAGCACTGGTCTCCTAGGGCCAACACTGGGATCTTAACTCAAAACAGGCAGGTAATTCCGTTTCGGTATTTTGTGTGATTTTTAAAGAATATTTCAAGTTTTCAAAAGTAGACACTTCGAAGAAATTTCATAGAAAAGCAGACAATGGGTTCCTATGGAGAAAATACAGATTACTAGTAACCCCGTAGGGATTACTTTTGCGGTTCAGTACTGGGCTGAAAGGTAAAGTACTGGCTTCTCCCCTGAGCACAGGTGAGTACTTCGGAATTTGGCTGATTTTATGTGAATATTTTCAGATTTCAAAACTTCACACGTAGAAAAGTTTCGAGTCAAAATGAGTCAATGTTATCCAGTGGCAGGTAAGTAAATTACCGGTTTCCAGGTGAGTACTTGCTTGGTGAAGTTAGGGTTCTGGGCATAGACTCAGGGGTCCCCCAGGGTCAGGTAAGTACAGTTAGTTCACTCCCAGCGGCAGTGCTGAGGTAGGTAGGCCCAATGATATCCAATGAGGGAAGGGGAGCCTTCGGTTGGTGGCTGCCTGCTAGCAGGCCACGCGGCTGTGGGAGCTGGGCTCCTGCTCACTTGCTCAGGGCAAGGGGGGGAAGTAGGATAGGACACAGGGGTCACAGCCAGCGGCACTCGGGTGACTGGGTGCAGGGTGCTTTTGAGCCGTTGGGCGCTCAATGTTATCCAATGGGAAAGGTCAAAAAGGAACAAAGGCTGCAGGCTCGGGGACGGAGACTATCCAGGGGCGACCAGCACTTTGAGAGGTAAGTTAGGATCTTGGAGCACAGGTAGGTACCCCAAAGGGAGGCACAGGGGGATGTAGGGTGCCGGGTGCAGGGGTGTCCTTGTGTGTCGGAAAAGCTTACCCTCGGCTGGTCGCTGTTGGGGTGGCCCCTGGTTCTGAGTCTGCAGGTGTCGGCTGGTTCGTCGAGGAGGGTCTTTGGGCACTGGACTTCGGGTCCCAGTCGCCGGGGGACGTCCTCGTGGTCTTGGTTCGGTTGGGCCCGGCCCAGGCTCGGCAGGTGCAGAGTGGGCTGGTCCGGAGCTTCCTGGTTGGCACCAGGTGGGTTGTTGCAGCAGAGCCTCTGCTGATGGGAGTCCCAGTCTTCAAGAGGGTCAAGGCAGGCAGGTCCTCCGGGTGTCCCAAGGTTGCTGTCCGCAGGAGTCGCCGGGATTAAGCAGGATCAGGTTCCAGGATCGACAGGCCGGTAGGACTGGGGCCAAGTCAGTTGTTGTTGTCCTGTTGTTAGCAGCTGCACGGCGGGTCTTCTTCTTCTTGACCTTCTTTCTTCTTTTCGTATCGGGATCTGAGGAAGGAAATTTCAGTGAGCCCCAAAATACTGAATTTAGGGGCGTTACAGGTAGGGCAAGGACAGGGACCAATGGGTCCCTGCCCTGGGGTGAGTACACCCCCTAGCCTGCTCCTCTCCTGTGGGAGGGGGCAGGAGCCTAGCTGTGATTGGGCAGGGCTCCCCATCTTCAAGATGGCCGTAGCCCGGGGTCGAGGTTCATCTCGTCTCCCCCACCAGAGGGGTGGGGTTGGCACAGGCTGGCACCCCCCCCTTCCTGACGTACTTTTTCCCGCCAGTCTTCCCGCCGGAGTGGGGGGCAGTACTGGTTGCTGGGTACAGCAAATGGTCTGGAGAAGCTCACAGAGGCGGCATGCCTTTGAAGCTTCCCCCTGCCCATCCGGGGGGAGGAGACCTAGCACCTCGCCCAGGATGTGGATTGTTGCAGGCCCAGGAGAGCAGGGCTCTCCTACCCAGGGGTCCAGCAACATGTCTGCTGTGTGGCAGCCTCTGCAGCCACTCAGCCAGACGTGGATTGTAGGTTAGGTTTTCAGGGGGCATCTCTAAGATGCCCTCTGGTGCATTTTACATTAAATCTCACACTGGCATCAGTGCAGGTTTAATGTGCTGAGAAGTTTGGTACCAAACTTGTCAGTCTTCAGTGTAGCCATTATGGTACTGTGGAGTTCGTAATGACAACCTCCCAGCACCATATACTCTTAATGGCATCACTGCACTTACAGTGCCCAGGAATGGCCCTGGGTACTGTAGGGGCACAGGGCTCATGCACCTGGGCCAACACCACTGGCATAGCGCACCCAGCTAGAGGGGTGACTGAGCAGTGGGTTTGTGGGCATGGCATACAGGGATGTGTGCCATGTCGACTCTTTGTTTAGTTCTGTACTTAGGCACTCACCCTGCCAAAGGCAGTGTGTGGGTACCCAGGTACAGGGCCCCTAAGGGTGGCACAATAAGTGCTGCAGCCCTTAGGGGTCTTCTCTGGTCACCATGCCCTGGGTACCCAGGGTACCATTTACTATGGGCTGATAGGTGACCAGAAATGCCAATTGGGTTTTGTTTCAACACAGTTTTAGGGAAGGAACACAGGCCCTGGGTACCAGGTTGGCAGGAGCCCAGGGCACACTCAGCCATGGCACATCAGCAGTCAGAAAAAAAGTAGGGGCATACCAATGCAAGAAAGATGGCACTTTCTCACATGTAGGGACCAGACACTGAGGGAACAAGAGACATCTGGCGGTGGTTAGATGAAGAGGAGCGAGAGCCTAGGGGTCAGACACGCAGGGTGCGCGGGCCGTCAGCTGTAGTACTAAAGTACCCAAGGGGATAGGAGACAGACACCTAAAGAGTTGAACACTTCAGCGTTAGAGGGGTCAGAGTCCCAGGGAGCCAAGACCTTTGCTCGAGCTGCCTGCTATAGTGCTAAGACATCCAAGGGGTATAAAGACAGAATCTGAGCCTTCAGCGGTAGGGAGTCAGACATCCGGGGAGCCCAGACCCCAGCCCTAGGTATCTGACACCCCGGCTTCCCAAGTTGCCCGCTATAGTGCTAAGACACTCAAGGGGTATACAGACAGACTCCAAAAGAGCCTGACGCTTCAGTGGTAGGGGGTCAGACACACTGGGAGCCCAGACTTCCGTCTTAGGTGTCAGACAGCCCCGGAGCTCGAGCCGCCCTCTGTAGTTCTAAGACACCCACGGGGTGTAGAGACAGACACCCAAGGGCCTGGCGCTTCGGTGGTAGGGGGGCCGGACACCCTGGGAGCACGGAATTCAGTCCTAGGTGTCAGACAGCCCCGGAGCTCGAGCCGTCAGCTGTAATGCAAAGACACCCACAGGGTATAGAGTTATAGACGGTCAGGCTCTCTGTAGCTCGAAGGAGTTCCAGCAGTCAGCCACCGATCCCAGAGCTGCTCTCCGGCTCCCTCGGGAGGAGCTGTATTTATATGCTCTGCGCTGATCCTCTACAGTTTACACAAACACCCTCGAGGAACATCGAGCCGCGCCTGGCTGCGTGCTCTGTATCCTGCACACAGGTATGCAGAGGATCACAGGGGGAGAGGAAGAAGAGGAGGGGGCAGAGGGGGGAGACGAGACAGGAACATTTCTCGTGCATAATTTAACAGGGCCGGAACTCTGCTCGCGTGCAAGCCGAGAATGAAGCACTGAATACGTATGATCTAACCTGGCGTGGAGCAGTGCACACATCCATGAGTTTAATCAGAATAGAACACTGCACGTGTACGAGCTTGTGAGAGTAGGTATGAGATAACCAGGACTGGAACATTTCACATGTATGATCTATTCAGATTGAAACACCGCAAACGAATAAACCATGCAGATTAAAACACTGCACATATGAGCTAGTGAGAATGGAACACACGACAAATGAGCAAGCCGAGACAGTTACACTGAGTAGCTATGAGTTAGTCAACACTCAACCGTATACTACTGCACATTTAGATAATCAGACTGGAGCACTACACACGAGTAACAAGACGTCAGCGGTTCTTTCATTTAGTTGCTTCCCTGTGAAATGGATCCACAAAAGAACAATCTCTTGGTCCATGAATGTGCCACTTCATAAGGCTGGAAATGACATTTGTTACTAATCCATAGCTGAAGGGCGCTCAGTTCATCCATATTAGTCGGTGGTGTAGGGACTGGAGCCGAACTTCTGATTTATAGCGGGGGTTCCAAGTGCCCTTGTGATGCCAAGGGGAATAGCCCCTTGTCCCAGGGTTGGATTGGGATTGAAAATCGGCCCGGGCACGCCCAAAAAAAGTGGCCCACATTTGCATATTGCGTTGCCGCAAAACAATGCTTCAGCGAAATTTATAAAAAAAAAGGTGTGGGGGGGCAAGCGTTAAAAAAAAAATGCAGGGATTAGGTTACGCTGGTGAAACACACCTGAAGACAAGTGAGGCTACTTTTGCTCTGCCCCCTACCCCCGCTCACTATGCATATATTAATCGGTCGGGCCAGTGAAACAAAAGGAGTGACACCTCTGCCCCTTGGTAAAAGGGAGGTAATGGACGCCCATCTACCTCCAGAAAGGCCAATCAGACAACCACTGGGCTGTTGGTGGCATGGAACAACTCAGAAACCGCCCAAATCGGCCCCCTAGGCTGCTCAAAAAAGCAGCCCACAGCTGGAGTTCGGACACCGGCCCCTCGGGCATTGCCCGAGTGTCCTCGTTACCAATCCGACGCTGGCCTTGTCCATTCATCTGACAGCTATAAGTAGAGTGCAGTGTGCGCCCTGCAGACCTGGGTGGCGGGGGCCTCAAACGTAGTGCCCTTTCTTATTAATTTGTTATTGACTTTTATTTGGAGCCCTGCGCTGCCGTTCAGTTACTTGAACACTAATGGGGCGTTTCAAGTCCAACGGGTGACAGGCGAGCCTCTCTCTGACGCCCTTAGAGCGCGTGCTCCCGTTTCCTGACCGCCAGTTGCTGGCGAACCCGAATTCCAAATATTCAAGCTTCCCGCCTGTTTGTGCCCCATGGGACTTGCCTGAATGTCCATGCTTACCTGAAACTCGAAAAGAAGGCCTACAAATATTCCCAAATATTCTGGGAGAGGATGATTTACTATTCGAACTTCAGTCGTCGAATATTTAGGAAAATGTTTGTGAGCTCTGCTGTACTTTAGGCAATCGGAGAGATTGAAAATATGTGCCGGTCAGTGCGCATGCGCACCACAGACAGAGATTAAACTGACCGGAACAGGTCGGCTTTCTTTGAGGCTTTTTCTGGAATGCATTACATGCCACACACAACTGAACAAGTATCATGGAGGCATAAATTATGGCGCATGACCACAGAGATGTGATGCCTTCTCATTGAACCGAAGGCGTGCGGAGTCCCTCCTTGCCGATCTCTGCAGCAACATTAACCAGCCGCCTTCTGTTTTGTTTAACCATTTTTACAAAGTAACAATGTGCTTACATTAAAAACTATCAATTTTGCTTGTAAAATCTTGGGCGCAAAAAATAAATAATAATTCATCTCTATTTCCAGGGGTCTGTTGGGAAAATTGAAGTGCGGGTGAGTATAAACAATTAGTTACTAAAGGCAGGGTGTTAAGTGGAATTTAAAACAAGCATTTGCAATGCAATAGGTCTCGCATTAGGAAAGTTTGAGCTATTGGTATTGTAAATGACACATTTTTTATGTGTTGGTTTTTAAAATAGCAAAATGAATTGCTTTGCCATTTACAATGCCAATAGTTATATCTTTCGAAAATGTGACACCTATAGCATTTGTAATGTAATATGTGTTGTATTTACGTGACTTTGATTTATTGATATTACAAATAACTATGGCTTTTAATTTTTTTAAATAATGAATACATAAATAAAAGTTATTGTAATTTATAATGGCAATAGCTTAAACTTTTGTAAATAACTTTTGTGAAGATTATGTTCAGAGTATTTTATTGTGACGAAAATCCAAGAACAGAAGTGAAATATTAACATCTTTTTGTGACATTTGTAGTAAAGCTTGAAACATTGAGAGAACATATTTGAACCAGTTGTTGTTGAATGGCTGCACAGATTGATGCTGTGGTGGAGCTGAGTGATGTGGTGGCGACGAGTGATGCTGTGGCGTTCAGTGATGCTGTGGTAGCGCATAGTGATGTTGTGATGGCCCTGAGTGATGCTGTGGTGGTGCTGAGTGATGCTGTGGTGATGCGATAGATAGAGTGAGGGCGATAGACAGATAGATAGATAGATAGAGTGAGGGCGATAGACAGATAGATAGATAGAGTGAGGGTGATAGATAGATAGAGTGAGGGCGATAGATAGATAGACAGATAGATAGATAGAGTGAGGGCAATAGATAGATAGATAGAGTGAGGGCGATAGATAGAGTGAGGGCGATAGATAAGAGTGAGGGCGATAGATAAGAGTGAGGGCGATAGATAAGAGTGAGGGCGATAGATAAGAGTGAGGGCGATAGATAAAAGTGAGGGCGATAGATAAAAGTGAGGGCGATAGATAAACAGATAGAGTGAGGGCGATAGATAGAGTGAGGGCGATAGAGAGAGTGAGGGCGATAGAGAGAGTGAGGGCGATAGAGTGAGGGCGATAGAGTGAGGGCGATAGATAGATACAGTGAGGGCGATAAGACAGATAGATAGAGTAAGGGCGATAGATAGAGTGAGGGCGATAGATAGATGGTTGTGTGTGTGGTTGTGTGTGTGTGTGATGCTTTGTTTTGCTATGCTATGTTTTGTTATGCTATGCTTTGTTGTGTTTGGTACGCTATGCTATATTTTGTTATGCTATGCTTTGTTGTGTTTGGTACGCTATGCTATGTTTTGCTATGCTATATGTTATGTTGTGTTTTGTTAAGCTATGCTATGTTTTGTTTTGCTATGTTTTGTTATGCTATGCTGTTTTGCTATCCTATGCTTTGTTTTGTTATGCTAAGTTTTGTTTTTCTATCCTATGCTTTGTTTTGTTATGCTATGCTTTGTTGTGTTTTGTTATGCTATGCTGTTTTTTGCTATGCTATGTTTTGTTATGCTATGCTATGTTTTGTTATGCTTTGCTGTGTTTTATTATGCTGTGCTTTGTTTTGCTATGCTATGTTTTGTTATGCTATGCTTTGTTCTGTTTTGTTATACTATGCTATGTTTTGCTATGCTATGTTTTGTTATTCTATGCTTTGCTATGCTATGTTTTGTTATGCTATGTTTTGTTGTGTTTTACTATGTTTGTTATGCTATGTTTTGTTATGCTATGTTTTGTTTTGTTGTGTTTTGTTTTGTTTTGCTATGCTATGTTTTGTTATACTATGTTTGGTTATGCTATGCTATGTTTTGTTGTGTTTCATTATGGTATGCTTTGTTTTGCTATGCTATGTTTTGTTATGCTATGCGTTGTTATGCTATGCTTTCTTATGCTATGCTTTGTTTTGTTATGTTATGTTATGTTTTGTTGTGTTTTGTTATGCTATGCTAGGTTTTGTTGTGTTTTGCTATGCTATGTTTTGTTTTGTTTCTTTTGTAGAGGATAAGGTTGGAAAAGTTCTTCTCCTTGCAGAGCCTTTGCAGGTGCCGATTTTTTTCAGTTCCGGGCGTGGATGCTGCTTGTCTTTAGCCTTAGGAGTTGTAACTGTGTCCTTTGGCGTAGATTTCGGCACCGGAATCAGGCCTTGTAGGTTTCGGTACCGAAGATATTGGCTTTGCGGTGGAAGCTGGTCTCATCGGCTTCGAGGCGTCAGACGCTGGCTTCATAGTTTTGTCTTTAGAAGTCGACGGTTTCGGAGCCGAGACTTCTTTCGGTTTCGGTGCCGAGGGAGCTGGTGGGATCGGCACGTGCGGCTTTCTCGGTAAGGAGCTACCGGAAGGCTTGAGTATTTACTTCGGAGCCGGGCTCGATGGCTGGGCTTTCAAAGTGTGTTTTCGGTCGCGACTGGGCCCTGGAGGCGGAGTGTTGACCTTTGCCTTTGATGTGGGTGGTGGGTATAGGGCCGGGGCAGTAGTACTCACGCGCTGACCCGATGTTATGGAGTCATCTGAGTCGTCTACTCTGATACAATTTGGAGATCGTCTGAATCTTTTTCGGGAACGAGCGGAACTTCTTCGTCGAAGATATCCACCGTTTCCGGGGCCAATCTCTGCATGTCGTGTCGACGGGCCCTCTGATCTCGAATGGTTTGCTTGGATCGAAACGACGCACAGGCTGTGCAGCTGGATTCGTCGTGTTCTGGCGATAAGCACAGGTTACACACCTCGTGATGGTCACTGTGTGGGAACTTTGCTCCACAGTTGGGGCATCTTTTGATTGAAGTCCTTTCCATGAGGTGTAGGGCTCACGACCTCGACGACCGGAATTGAGCTGATGGAGTTGAGACAATGTTTGTCGATATCGAAAGTAGTTTGGTGATGTTTGAATACGTTTTTTCGCGTCAAAGTACTTTAAAAGTAGATTTCGAACCGGATCGGAAAATTTTCATCCGAACCCAGTGGCGGAAAAAAAACAATCTAAGGATGGAGCTGATGCGCACTATGGTCTAAGGGAGGAGTCACCTATCTCTTGACTACAAAGACTTCTTCCAAGTCAACAACAACATGCAATCATCCGAGCCCAACACCAGGTGGCGATCTAATGCACAGTGTAAGATCTGCAGCTCATATGCCTCGAAAATCTCCTTTTTTCTTTTTCTTTACATCACTCTATGGGGGTGCATGTGTTTGTTACTCTTTCCCTCCTATGTTGATTTACCACTCAAATCCCTGCCCCTGTGCTCTGTGTTGTTCTCCCTCTACCCCAACCTGTCTGTTGCTTGTTGCTTCCTCGGACCCTCCCCTAAAGTTGTTTCTCTTTTTCCTATTAATACATGCCTCACCCATCTCCTCCTTTGCCACACTCTGCTCCTGCCTCTCATCAGTGTTTACTCTCGCTCAACCCCTCAACTCACTATACCATGCTCCCCGTCGCATCCTTTTTCAAACTAATAGAAAAATAAAATACAATTTGGCACACTTTTTTTTAATAATTTACCGCTCCAACATGTGCATCCTCCATCTTGGAATTCTAAATTTAAACAAAAAGAAAATGGCCACCACTTCATGACATTTGTGTGCGCATGCTTCACCCACACTGAAGCAAAAGTAGCATCATGACAAATACATGCACATTTGTGATGAGGCATGCACACATACACATCAATTAGCTTTTATTTACCTTTTCTTCCTGATGCTCCTTCTGAATCAGCCAACACACATTTTTTATTAATGCAGAACAACACTGGCAAAGCTAAATGGCCGGTCGGTTAATGCAATTGAAAGGTCCTATCAACTTTATCAATGCTTGTTAATATCAGGCACCCTACCGTCTGTGCTTCTAATGCTTACCTTTAGATGTGACCTAGAAATATTAAAAAGAAAGGTTTGGACATGGCAAGTTGGCGGTTTACAAGCTGCCCGAATGGCAGACCTAGAACTGTGTTTTCAGTTTGTCACAACAGTAGTGGCACAATAAGTGCTGCAGTCCACTGGTGACCTTTAAATTGCTAGCCTTGGGTACAGTTTGCACTATATAATAGGGACTCATAGGTAAGTTAAGTATGCTCACCAGCCAATTACATATACACTCTGAAGGGTCCAGAGCACATGAACTGGGGCCTGTTCAGTAGGGCCCACTGCACGTTCAGAGTAAACAAAAACAAAACAGCAGCATCAGTCTAAAAACTGGGGGGTGATAATGCAAAAACATCTCTTCCTTTACATGCTGCCCCCGATGAAAGGTGAGTAGCAACTAGCCCACACCCTGGTTGTTATCATCTAAGTTGAAGGACTTGGAAAGGCCATCTGCTTTGGCATGGTCATTCCCTGGTCTGTGTTACACTGTAAAGTCCATACCATATAGGGAAATGGGTCACCTCACCAGCTTGAGATTCCCCCCATCAGTCACATTAAAGGCCTGTGGTCAGTTTGAACTCGGACTGCACACCAACACTGTGCTCTGGGGAGGAGTCACCTACAAATAAACACAACTGGCTGATCGCGGCCCTCATCATTTACATGTGCCAACTGTGTCCCAATGCTATGTTCAGAAGCATCTGTCTGGGCAATGACATCTCTGCTATTGGCAGGTGCTTTGAGGACAGGTGATGAACACATTGCTTCCTTTAGGATGTTTAAGGTCTTCTGACCCTCTGGGGCCCAAATAACGTGCTTTGGCTGTTTTTCTGGAAGGGAGTTCCAAGCTAGAATTGTCTGGATATTGGCCTGGAAAGGCAGTACATGGCCTCCTCTTATGAAGTGGCCCAGATACACTGGAGTCTATTCCCCTACTGGGCACTTGCTTGCCATAATAGTCGGGTATGCCTGCTGCAGGGCTTGAAGCACTTTTTCTGGCGAGTGAGGTTGTCCTGCCAGGAGGAGCTAAATAGAGCAAAATCATCTCGACATGCGACACTGAATGCTTCCAGTCCAGACTGAACTCTGTTCACCAACGTTTGGAAAGTGGCAGGAACATACTTCAGACCAAAGAAAATGACCCTAAACAGAAACCACCACAATTTGGACACCTTCCCTCCAATAATTCTCACCCACAATATAGGATCCTTTGTTACAAATGTTTCCTGTCTGTCATACTTGAGGCAGCCACAATTTATAGACCACACTTGTGAAACTGTCCCAACACTGTTAGCTAAAGGAAACCTGGAGTACACTCCAAACTTATGGAATATGTCAAGCCATCTATGCATGCTATACAGTGGTCCATACATCCAGCAGAATATTGTCTGCACACAACAATACTCGGTTCTCAGTACCATCTCTCAAGACAACATAGTAATGGTTCCAACTTCAATGAATAATGCAGGAGGATGTGGCCTGGTCTGTGCGCATTAGGGATGCAACAACTGCCAGCAACCTATTTGCAAAGAATTTGGCCAAGAACTTGCTCTCTACATTCAAAATGGGAATAGGGAGTTACAGCAAGCACCCACTGGCACCCTTGCCTAATTTTTGAATCATGGCGAAAATGACCAGCTGCAAATCAGAAAGAAGCCTCCCTTGTCCCTTACATCCTGGAACAATATCAGGAGCCTACCTTGTAGAAGACTGAAAACCTCTTCAATATTTCCTTGGGTGTTCAAATGGGACCAGACATCTTCCTCGACTGAAAACAGCAGTTAAAGCCTCGTCCTCTATAAAATCCCCTCCCAAGATCGCTAATAAAATATTCCAGGATGGACTTGTGACACTTCCACCCCTCCCACTTTAATCTAATATAATGCAGCACAGTAGTTTGCAAAACATATATACCAACCAGTGATTGTGCACAACTTTTCACACCCCATGGTTTTAACCTTTACCTATTTACCTGGGCACGTTTTTGCTCTTCTTCAGCTAAGAACTCCGTTTCACTGCTTGGTCTTCCCTCCAACCTCATTTAGCCATCTCATGATATAGTGAGCCCTAGCCATGTGCCTGGGAAATTCCTTATAGTAATTTATCATTGGCTCCAAAATGTGCATGCCCTGTTGGTCGTGGGAGGCTGCTTTCAACAGGAGTTCAGTACTTATATTCCTTACATGGTGTACCCAATTCTTTTATTGAAATAATGTTCTGGATAAGGCATACCCTTGCATGACTGATTTAAAGCCCTCCCAGGAGTTAACATTTAATTGTACCGTACCCTTGCTCTCTTGGAAGTAGGTGATTGCAACAATCTACAGATATTAACCATCTCATTGTCTTTCTACTCCCAGACATTAATCCTCTCCATTTCACGTGCCCCACACTACTGTGTATGCAGACTGTCATCATCAGTGGGGCATAAGCAGATATTTCCATGGCAAGAATTCTATATTTATGATAAGCAGCTTGGCAGACTCAGCAAAATAAAAGTAATCCAATCAGGATGATATATTGTAAGCAACAAAGTGGATTGAGCACAGCCAGTCAACATCAGTGTCTAAGCCTCAAAAAGGCTCCAAAACACAAGGTGATCTCAAACATCCCACTAGATCCGAAGACCACCATCACTGTGATGCAGGGTAATGTTGAGACAGCATAACAAGCTATACAAATATTAATGATGAAGAAATATAAGCTTTGTCTAGTACATGCTCGCACTTCACATTTAATTTAAAAATGCATAAACATAGATTTTAACAAAGACTGATAAATTCATAGATATGAATATCAAGGGACTGTTTTATGAACAGAAGACATGGCTTACCTCCGCCCAACAAGATGTTTTTCATCTCCAGATATTACTGGTTCATACATAGATGGTATTTTCTTCTGTTGAATAGATAAATCAGGGTCGCCATTACCATCTTCAGAAAATGCAAAGGGATGTGGAGGGGTTGGTAAAAGTCCACAACCTGGAGGTGGCTTAGGAAAAGGGGCTAAGCCACGCCTTCTCACTTCCACTGCTTCCATCTGGTCTTCATTTTGAGGTCTTTCTTCATAACTAAAAAGCTGAATGCAAAATGTTACATATTATTTCAAAACATGCAAAGAATAAATAAGTCATCAGTGTATTCAATCACCTCCAAGCACATCAAACACACAAATTAACAGTGAAACAAATATATACATCAAGCCATCACTTCATTAAACAGCGATTTTGTAAGAACCTCTTTAAATTGACTCACGATGAAGCTAAAGGATTATGAAGGTTACCCTGTAAGCATCTGTTCTTGGCAAGTAGTGCTATAGACTCACATGCTTTGCATACTCGTGCCATCTAGTGTTAGGTCCAGAAGTGTGCAAGTTGTTTTTCTTCGAAGAAGTCTTTCGAATCACGAGGTAAGGTAACTCCTCCTCATGGTAATAGTGCACATGAGCATTAACTCCATTGTTAGACTGTTTTCCCCCAAAAAGGGTGAGACTGGAGTGTGTAAGTAAGTATCAGTAAAGCGATATCCATGCATATGAAAGTACAGATCAGAACTGCAACGACTTTAGGTTTCCGGGGATGAGGGTGGGTACATGTGAATCTAAAGTACTATATGCCAAGAAGAGATGCTTACAGGGTAAGTAACAATCCGTTTGAGGCAAGCGTGGCTGTAGATACACATGCTTTGCATTGACTGTATAGCAGTGTCCTCCAAAAGCAGTGGCTAACCAGTGGACAATGCAGTTGTTTGAAAAAGTGTACTTTGTACCGCCTGACCTACATTAGCTTGTTGCCGTGCTAGAGCATCCTCACAATAGTGCTTAGTGGAAGTGTGTGGTGTAGACCATGTAGCAGCTTCACAAATGTCAGCTATGGGGATGTTGCCCAAGAAAGCCATGCATGCCCCTATTTTACGAGTAGTGAGTGCTCCAGGGGGTATAGACAAAGTTCATTTGGCTTTACTTACCTATAAAGTTTTATATAGCGCAGACTAGACCCGTACATGTAACGATCCATCTGGAAATGCTCAATTTTAGAAATGGCTTTCCTTTATGAGGGGGTGCAAACACAACTAAGAGTTATTTTGTTTTGCGAAAGTCTTTTGTTGTGTCAATATAATACATTAATGCTCTTTTGGCAAGTAACGTGTTAAGAGCTCTTTCTGCAACCGAGTCTGGTTGTGGGATAAAAACAGGTGGTTCAACTGATTGTTTAATGTGGAAAGGGGACACTACCTGTAACCATACTGAGTACCTAACAATACTGAAATTCCACCCAGGTGCAGGTGAGACTCTGGATGGTATTACTCTTTTAAGGCCTTTCATGAAAGCCTTAATAACTGGCACTTTGAACAAGGATAAGTGTTGCCTGTTTTGTAGCTAGGCAGCCACTGCCACAAGATGTAGATGTATGGAAGTATAAGCAAGGCCAGAGTGCTGTAAATGCCAAAGGGAACAAGCAATGTATTGTACAGATGCATTGAGTGGATCGATTTTATAGTTACAACAGTAAACAAGCATTGGCATAGCCAATAGGTCTCACTTTTGGGACCTTATAAGTGTTTAGCCATGCAACAGTTGATGTTGTTGCACCAAGGATATTGTGCTGCATAACTAAATACTTATAAGGTCCCAAAAGCGAGACCTATTGGCTATGCCAATGCTTGTTTTTTCTGGACTGCAGTGAGAGCAGGCACATCAATGTTTATTTCTCACTAGTGGAGAAGTTACGAGATGATGTCATGCCAGGTGAGCATTGTAGGGGGGAGGGAAATCCTTTAAAGAGAGTCACTTTCTCTCTGGATTTCCCTTTTCTTTTTGAATTTTGAAACTCGGAGCAGCAACATTGTTGTGGTGTCACCAGTGCTCTAAGTGGAATTTTTGTCAATATTATATACAAGCCATAGTTGCTGCTTATTTATCTTATGCAACTAACAACCATTGACAAAGGCAATAGTCCGGACTTGTTGTAGGTATACTGTTTCTTGTTGTATCATATATCTGTATGCAATGACAGAAACAGAAAAATACAAGTCCGGTGGCACACTATGCTAAGCACAAATCTTTAGCTTACGTGTTTTTAAGACACGCCCTTAATTACATTGGTCACGGCCCATTGAGAAACCCCCCCAGTTTTTTCATCCCACTTAAAGCCCTGTATAAAGGTGAGATTAGGTATTTTCCCATCCTGGGACTTGCACCGTTTAGCTGCGTGCCACGTGACCTGTTCATCAGCCGGCCTATAGAATGCACATCCAACAGCGGCATGGGGATTGGTGAAGGAGCGCCCGCTGTTATACAACTTCTGTTCCACAATCGGCTGTGCTCACTATGTCACGTGATACACTTTTGTCAGATAACACTAGTGTGCACAGTGGGCGAATTCCATTTGCACTTCTGGATAGAAAGCCCTGCGTAGCCAATTCAATCTTTAAACACAATCCCTCCGTTACTTTACATTTTGGGGGCGGGGTTGTGGGAGGATCAGCCTAAAAGCTCATACCATGCCCTCCTTTACGAGCCTATAGGGTACGTGTTTTTAAAGCATGGCACACATCTAGTTGCATATCTGTTTAAATGTTGAAGTTCAGGAAAAGGGTCATAGATGGGGGTACGCCCTTCCTGAACTGAGACTTGGTTCAAAACGTATCACAATAGCCAAGGGCTATGTATTACTCCTAAACTGAAGTATGTAAGCGCTCTCCTCCTCCGCACACAGTGAACATTTAAAAAAAATATATATATTTTTTAAAGCTTCTCAATGGACACCTTGTATTACTTAATTATACGTAAGAAAACATTAACAACAGGACCCAGTGGAAACTATTTGTAACTGGTCAATATGAGTTTCCACTGTGGAAGATAATTTGCCCACGACCACACATAGCGGTAAAGAGGGGAAGCCGAGATTAGAATTCTGGTCATCTCGAGAAATGTCAGGTTGCATAGTGCGCTATATAAATGTCCTAACTTCGCACATCCGACACAGGACCCCCTACTCTGGGGCAATCCTGGTTATCAAGAAGGAATTTGGGACTCACTCACCATCCTGACCGGAGGTCTCCAAGTATTCCGCCAGGTCACAACCAAAGGTGCCCGCTCCCTTTTTCTTGAACTTCGGCTTCGCCCCCTTGTTCTTCATGAGTTAATCCAGCAAGCGGCCCCCCCAAAAAATCACCCAGCAGGGCCACTCGAACCTTCAGGCGGTCTCTCGAGCTGCGCCCTCCTCCTGTGACATGGATGTTGGATGCCAGGCAACGGCCGGGAAACAGGAACATGAAACCCTCAAGGAATGCCCAGCCGCTGTGGGGTGCGGGAGGAAGACAAGCAACAACGAGTGGGGGATATGTATGTGCTTTTTATATAGCTCTTAAAGGCACAGGTATCCAAGCGCTTGCTTCTTCCAGTTGGCTGTGTGCAGTGAGCAAGAAAAATGCTGTCACATCCCGGCGCAACAGGGCGGCTCTAGTTGCTACAGTTCTCAGGGAGCATTGGGTGAGGTTGTGCCCGTCTTTAACACGGCTCCTGGAATTAAAAGAACAACACACCCCAATGGTGTGATCAACAAACTTGGCACAAGTTTTGAAGTTGAGATGCGGAATGTAAAACAAGTTCTGTACTCTACGCTATTAAAGAATCCGTTTAACAATAAAATGAACAAGCGCGTGCCTCGCGGGGGCAGCAGGGAGAGAGGAGGGGGCCTGCGCCTGTTTCCCTTGCGGGAGCATTGCCATTGAAGGCAATGCAACGCGTGCATGTTTTTGGCTGAAAAGGCGAATCATTTGCTAAAGGTCTCCTTCCTATGCAACGCATGCGCGCTGCGTAGGCGAGACCTAAAAAACAAATGTTTTCCGCTTGGCTGTATAATAAGCTCTAGTGGTAAGCTAATGTGCTTCCTTAAGAATGGTCATACATTCTGGTGGCAAATTTAGGTGCCCCAAGTCTATGATTTCAGGAGCCAAATCGCCAGGTTTAGCTCCTGTGGGTTAGGATGTTTAATTTCGCCATGGTTATAAGTGAGTAGTTCTGGGTTGAGGTGAAGCTTCTTGTGAGGAACTACTGGAAGTTTGAGTAGTGTGGTGACCCACGGCTGACAAGGCCATCTGGGAGCAACCAGAATGAGGATGAGAGACTTTTGCCTGAGCCTCCGAACTAAAAATAGAAGAAGAGGGAGAGGCAGAAAAGCGTAGGAAAATATCCCTGACCAACTCATCCATAGTACCTTGCCTTTGGATAAAGGGTGTAGGAACCTGAAGGCGAACTTTGGGCTTTTTGAGTTCTCCGCAGAGGTCTATTTGTGAAAACCCCCACTTGTGGAAGGATTGAAAGGAGTTGGGGGTGGAGTTCCCACTTATGGACTTGTGGCCGCATCCTGCTGTAGAGGTCGGCAAAATCGCTCTCTGTACCCAGAAGATGTTCCGCTAACAGATGGATTTTGTGATGTACTGCCCAATGCCAAATAGTCTGAGAGAGGCGTGACAGCTGTTGAGTGCCTGTGTCCCCCTGTTTTTGTGCATAGTACATGGCCTTCTTATTGTCCGTCCGAACGAGGACAACCTTGCCTACAGGTGAGGCAGAAATGCTTTCAGCGCTAGGTGAACAGTGTGAAGCTCTAGTTAGATCTAATTAAGAAACTCTTTCCAAGAAATCCCTTCAGTGTACAAACACATTAGGAACTCGCAATTAACTTATTGCCTACCTCACCATATAGCATTGTAATAACTAATCTATGTAGTACTAAGAAATTGACTTTGTGTTTAAATCCTTACTGGATTTTTCTCCTACATGTGCCACTATTAAGAAATCCTAACAGAGCTATACTTTTATATAATGCCAACGTATCTATTTTTCTGGTACACTTATTATTATTATTATTATTATTGAGAAACCAGTGATTCAGTACACATATAAAACTTTGTTGGTATATTATAACATATGAGGAATACAGATCCTGGTTTGTGTTGTTATCCTTTTTTCCTTTCAGTCTCCCTTCCCCAGTTCAAGTTTTATCCTTTATTTTTCCTCTTGAATTACCTAATGTGCTTTCATATTGCTTCATTAATTTATGTCACTCTCTATCATATTATGATCCCATTATTGATATCTATGTTGTTCATGAGGTTTTCAGTCAACCATGACTATTACACACACGTTTTGTAGGATTTATTACCATTTTGATATGCTCATGGTGTACTAATCAGCCTTGGAAAAGCCCTTGGCGTGCCAGTCATATGGTCGAAACGTGTGTCGGCGGCTGTCCTTTGTTTCTTTCATTTGGCTTGAAATAAATACAGATATAAGAAACACTCATATGACCTCTGGATATTGGGACATTTATTCCAAGAAGCTGAGTATATACGCTCAGCACAACCTGTCTTTTCTACAATTACACCTTGTGTACACGGCCTAAGACATCATGCATTAGAACCAACAGCACAGGCTCGGTCTAACGTCATGGTTAATGAGTTGCGTGGCTATAAATGTTCCAGGCTGCTTTGTTGCGCCACACCTTTTTGGACAGATTTTGGAATGCTGCAATGGGTCGTCTCCAGCATACTCAAAACCCTTTTTTTTAAATTTCCATTTAATAAACATGTTAAAATTTAGCTTCTCAACTCCCCAGCAGGAAAACCACTCTGCAGAGAGAGGAAGATTTGTCTATTTAGTGACAAAAGGCAAGAGAGTCCTTGAGAATGTCTTAGGGCTCACAGGAACCAATGAAAAACATCAGAGAGCTATGGGTTGCATGCATCAAGTGCTTGTGAATTAAATGCCACTAGTGGGCCTGCAGCACCCATTGTCCCACCCACTAAAGTATCACTTTAAAACATGTGTCAGGCCTGCTACTGCTGCTTGCAGTGCAGTTTTAAAATGCCATATCACCTAAGAAAATAAACTTTTTGCGAGGCCTAAATCATTATTTTTAATACTTAGAAGTTCAACCCTACATTAGACCCTAAAATCTCCTAGGGCAGGCTGCATGGTATTTAAAAAGGAGGACATGTGGGTTTAAGTTTTACACTCTAATTATAATTTTAAATCCTCTTTAATGGTAAAGTCTGATTTTAGGTTACAATAAAAAAAATTCCAAATTTGGCATTTTAATGCCCAAATCAACTCTGCCTTTCTGCCAGTAGCCTTTGTCACATGACTCTGCTATTATAGTTTTATATTGCTGACAGCCAGTGAGACAAAAGGCTGAATCCAATCCCACTTATATTTCAAGGGGCTTTGCCTCCAGGAACCACAAAGGAATCTAACACCAGGCTTGTCTTTGCTTTTGTTCCGCTAGACAGTTGGCAGCCAAACGCAGGAAGCACAGGGAAACTGGCCAGAACTAGTTTGGGAGTAGGCCCCGAGTTGACCCACACACAAAGACTGACAATGGGGATAAAAGGTAGCACTCACTTAAGATCACTCCTGGACCTACGGTAGACTTAGAAGGTCTGCACTGCTGCTATGAGGATTGCCCCGCTGCAGGAGAAACGAAGACTGAACCTACTTTCTTAAACCCAGTACCACCAGAGCAAGTTGGCTGGCCTCCTGTGTGAGCTACAGGGACAAAACAATCTTAAAAGGCCATGCACCTGCTCAGCTGACCAATACCAACTGGACCTGCTTGACTTCTGCTGCTGGACCAGCTGCAGTGGATGGTAGCCCCATAGTGGAGCCCTCCCAGGACATGGACCCCTGATGTGGTTCTAAAGTGTACTCCTACTGCCTAACCATAAAATCAGGCACTTAAGCTTTTTCAAGAAGTTGTGCCGCAAGAACAGAGCCAAGACCTAGACCTACCTTTAAGCTAAATTAACAAAGGTGCATTGTCAGTGGGATTGACTTCACCGCAGTTCCCGCTACATTCTTCTCCGCAGCAGCAAATCCTTTTCTGCAGGCCCTCTCGACAAAGGTGTATCTGGCCTTGTGAAGCCCTTTTCGGCTACAGCCTGCAGCCTCATCCAGCTGACGAAATCCAAGCTCCAGTAAAACATCTAAATCCGAAGGTAGAAATCTTTACCAGGCTTGACTACGACCAGCATCCCCATCAACAATGACGACCTCTTTGGCTTGAAAACGTAGCTTTTCCTGCTGTCGATGGCGTCACTGAGGATTTGTCCAGCGGCTTTCCAATGTCGATAACCTCTCAGCTACAGCATACTGCTTAGCCCCGCTTAAGTGTCTACCTTCTTCAAGACCTTTTCAAGATATTTTTTAAGTCTGAAGGTAACTCCTAGACCGGTACAAACCTGAAGCTTGTTGCAGACCCGGACTCCTTTACAGTCAGCCTTCACTAGTGACCTTGACCAGGTATAGCATGACCAGATTACCACATTTGTTGCTATTTTTCACTAAAAACATTACAAATTCAGAACTTTGATCCTACTAATTGGTTTTAGTTTGTCTTGGGATCATTATATTTATTCAAATGTACTCTTTCTAATTTGGTTTTGGGTTTTTCTTGTGTTTTTTCACATTACTACAGTTTGTGTGCTGCATGAATACTTTACACATTGCCTTTAAATTAAGCCGGACTACTTTTGCGCCAAGATATCAGAGGGTTAAGCACAGGATAAATGAGTGACTTTTTGTAGTTCACCCCAACAAGGATTGTGCTTATTATTTGAGTGAGGGTCCCACTCCCCTCTAATAATAACCCAAACTCTCACACTATCAATCAGTAGATTTGTAGAGCTCTAAGCATCATCCATAAGGATATCCAGACGTTGGTAGCAGGGCTCGACAAATCTGAAAATTTGTAGTAGTCCTGCAGGTCTAGTAACTTGGAAAATCCCCTCGATCCAACTGCAACCTACTTGACCTCTGTCTCTGAAACGGAGCAAAAGTGACAAGTTAACAAGATTTAAAGGCATCTTTATTGCTCAGTCCCTTTGCGAGCAATACAAATGCCTTTAAATCTTGTTATCTTGTCACTTTCGCTCCGTTTTCAAAGACAGAGGACAAAAGTTAGCTTGTCTTCCTACTCGCAAGAAAGGGCGAGTAGGACCTAAAAATAGCTTGTCCTCATCCATTCTCCCTCGCAAATGCGAGCGGGCGAGTGGATTTGTCGAGCCCTGTGGTAGGGTCTAGTTACTTATCAGAACAGCCAGGCTTTCAGGGTTTTTCGGAACTCTGAAAGAGTTCCGGAAGATCTGTAGATGATAGGGTAGATTGTTGCAAGTCTTCCTTGCTTGGTAGGAGAAGGAATGACTGCTGCATCTGCTAAGTTAGATGTGGGTGGTGAGAGTTAGGGAAAGGGACGCTGAGCAGAGGAGTCTGGTGAGCTGATGGAAGTTCAAGCTGTGGTGTAACTAGGCGGGTCTGTAGTTGTGCATAACCTTGAATGCATGGGTCAGTAGCTGTAACTGGTATCTTTTCTGTACATGGAGCCAGTGGAGTTCCCTGAGGTAGGGGATGCTGTGGGTACTCCTAGGGTGATCCAGGACGAGTCTGACTGCAGCATTCTGTATTGTCCATAGTCGTTGGAGGAGAGCTGCAATCCCTGCTTAGAGAGTGTTGCCAATGTCCAGTAGGCTGGAGATGAGGGCCTGGGTGATGGTACGTCTTGAGCTGTGGGGCAGCCATTTTAACGTCATACAAAGCATGCAGAGAATGAAGAAGCAGGAGGAGGAGACTGAGTTGACCCAAATCATCATGGTTAGCTTGTTGTCACAAAGGATGCCTAGGTTCCTAGCGTGGTCAGTGGGGGTAGGAGTAGGTCCAAGTTCTGAGATGGCCATGGCAATTGAGGTGTTGAACAAGGTGGTTTGTACATGGCTGATTCTAGCTTAGCCTAGGGTGAAGATGTGGGGAGGGTATGGGTCAGTTGGGGCCCCTGAGTGGACTGACTTCATGATGGAGGCAGTGTTCCTGTGGGCCGAGAACTGGCTCCATTCGATTAGTCAGATGTCTGTGGTTGAAGGGGGATCTTTGTGTTGCTTGAAGAAGTCGGTGGCATTGGGCTGGGGTTTGATGTTCGTGTAGATGTTAGCGATCTTGTCGTGGAAGAAGTTTTGAAGGTTGTCGCAGAGTTTCGGGGGGGTATTGTGGTGTTGTAACTGAGGGGTTGGAGAATTCTTTGACTATGTTGGACAGTTCTTTTCTGTTATTGGAGCTTGATTTGTGCGTTAGGCTAAGGCCTTTTTAGGTTTTGCCTACGCAATGCGTACGAAGTACGCATGCGCTAGCAAAATCTAATGATATCTCTATGTGGGGTCGGGTATCCGCCCCCTCCTCCCATTGGCTAGCTCCATAAATGGAGGCTAGCCATTGGTAGAGGGCTCTGTCTGTCAATCCCAGACCAGATTCGGGGGCGTTCCCGAGAATTTTTCCCTTTTGGCTACGTCACGCGACGTCAGCCGAAAGCCGGGAACGCCCCCGAATCTGGTCCGACATGGACGAGTCACCGAAAAGGCTTCTGTTTTGGTGAGTGCTTTGTTTGCTGGGGCTAGGGGAGGCTCCCTCCCACTACCCGTGTGTCCGTTCCCGCCTCCACCCCCCCCCTCCTCTCCGTGTGTCCGTTCGGAAGCCGTCGTTGAGAGTGTCTGCTGGTTTCAGAAAGTATGCCCCTGCCATTCGTAATGCAAAGCATGCAATTAAAACAATGAATCTGAGGAATTAGATGCCCATGCAAAGATAATTAATCTCACTAGTTGGGACCAAACAGGGAAAAAAGTACACAACTCCTTACCTAAGAGAACATTTGAAAATAGTGTGCTGCGTTTATCTAAAACGGGGCACTTTGCACTGTATTTTGACTCCGCCTTCCTGCCGAAGGGAAGCAGCCGTCCTTCATACAGCCAGGGCCGCGCTGGGATTGGCCCAGCCGGCCGAGCCTCCGCCGTGTCATCGGGAGGAGGAGGAGTGGAGAGCAGCAAGCAGCCAGCGTCGTCTGTCCCGAGGCAAGGAGGAGCCCCGGGGAAAGAGCAAGTCCCGCCTCGGCCCCGGAACGATGTCCAGGTGAGTGCTTTGTTTGCTGGGGCTAGGGGAGGTTCCCGCCCCCCCCCCTCTCTCCGTGTGTCCGTTCGGAAGCCGTATTGTAAAAAGGGGGACGCCATTCAGCTGTCCGCGATGCACATAAACAGAAGGTAGGACTTCAGATGTTACCCAAGCGAATTATTGCTTTTTAAACGCACAGTTTTTATTAATTTATAGGGTGCCATGGTTTGGCGTGACATGCTTTTTATTTTTACACTAACTTTGTTTGAAAAGGGCAGAACAGGTTTCTTTTTACGTGCTCCTTGGAGGATTTTCTCTTGGCTGTTTAGCTAATGGTTGAGTGATGTGCATATATAAGCACGGATTTACTGGAGTGCATTATTTTATTGTGCTATGCAATCCTGCCTGCTTCCAGAGTACTAATGTACATGTTATGCAAATACAAAGTGCTCAAATCGGCACCTCTGTGACATTCCATGCTGTGACTTGTAGTGCTTTTGCAATCTTCTTAGATGCTGTTTTGATCACTTGATTGCCCAACAACCTAATATTCTGAAGTGTGTTGTGTTGTTAACCTACTTGGCAGAGAATAGCTGCGGCTGCCTCAAGCCGTCATTTTAAAACCTAGAGCTTTTGTTGACACGTTCTCAATTATTTGATTAGACATTAGAAGCATAATGCAGTGCCTGCGGGCAAGGAGGGCCCCCCAATCCTTCAAGGGTTTGAAGGGGCATAATCCTTCAGGGGCCCTCATTCAGCCCAACGCTAGTGAATACCAGTGAGATGGGATACTCGCCGGCACTCATTACCCCTGGAGGGTTCATTTTGTGTTACTGCATTGTAAACGACTTCAAATATCTCCAGTGTTATTATAAAAGCAAAACTTGCGAAATTTACGACTGTGCGGTGATAAGTTAAATTTACATTTAGATACTTGGAGTTTGCGATTTTTTTTTGCTTCCGATGGATTTTATTAAATCTAATCTATTTTTTTTTTAACACCTGGCGGGCGTCGGGGGTTGAGTGGGCCGCATTAATCGCTAAGACTACAAGACTCAACTGCTATTCTGAGCTAACACCGCGGTAAAAATATGAGCCGGCTCGGTGACTGAATTGTGCGTACTAATCTCGCATTTGTCCCAGTTTCACCATTAACCTGGCGGGAAACAGCAGAAACTTAAAGCCGTCTCAAGAATAACAGAGTAAAAATACATGGACACTTCTTCAGCATAAAGTGTCCAAAATAGCGGTAAAAAGGAGTTGAGAATGAACTGTTTAGCCGCGGATGGACACTTCCCTCGCTGCAGCAGTAATCTTGGCTGTTATCCGGTGACACACAGTGGGAATTTACTTCCTGTCAGGAAACGCTGTTTTGTCAGTGTATTATCTCACTGAGGCGACCACGAGTGAACAATAGTGTATTACAGTATTAGAACAACAAGCGTCATACGCTAAGCCAACATTGGCCTTATCCTGAATACTATCATCAGAGCGAACGCTGGCCGGGCTCCAGGGCCGCACGCTAGTCAGGGCCCCGTGGGGCTCTAGACAAGCAAAGATGCTGCTAGTGCTTCGGCATGTTGTAAGTTCATAGGCAAGCCCTGAAAGATACAAAAATAAACCAGGAAGGACCGAGACAATGCTGCACGCCCGACGTGCAATAGCAGTCTTAAAATTGATGACACTGAATTACAGCATTGGTTAGTAACTTTAGACAACAGCTTTTGTATTTATTTATTTTGTATGTCTTCTTTCTTTGTTGATCTCACTCTATTGAGGCTGGATTTTATTGGATGTGTTATTTTATGGTTTGTACTGCTTTTATGGTTTTTATTCTTAAAATTAAAGAAAGTTTATATTGATATTGAACTTTGGGCTAATAAACAAGTCACTAGTGTTATTTAGCTAATGGCTAATAAATAAACTAAAATGTATTTCCCAGTCTGTGCATAGTGTCCATGTGAGAGACCACAGTGTGCAAGACTGAGTGGGAAAGATGGTGTGTGGGTGTGTGAGAGAATGAGAGAGGCAATGTCTGTGAGAGATTGACCTCCTAAATGCGGTAAAAGTGATGTCCCTCAGCCGCCTCCTGCCCTCCTCTCCCACTCCACCTCACCTCTGCCGTTACCAACATCTGCGCGTTCATTTCACTCACATCATTCTCCCCTCCCCTAACAACACACGCCTCCACCATCCACGCCGTGCCCAACACCATCATGGCAGCCGGCCTGGCCACCGTGCTCATCAACCTCCTCGCAGGGAAGGCGAATCAGGACTCGCTGGACGAGGCGCACTAGCCCCGCCGGAAGCAGCTGATAGAGCCGCTCTCGTCGTATCCTTCTTATCCGCCTTCCTCATGCTAGTTGCCGTCTTCTTGATCTGCGTGCTGAAGGATAGCCTGGAGGAGTCGCTCAAGGTGGGCCTGAAGAACGGCATCCGCTTCTACAAGGACACTGACATGCCCACCGCTGCTACCAGAAGCGGATGGTGGATAAGCTGCAGATGCCCGCAGTGCTGTAGCAAAGTAAGTCGCACGTCATGGGGAGTTTAAAACATAATGGCTAAGCGTATACAGTACTATGTGGGGTACGGGTGGCTTCCCAGGTCCGCTGTCTGTTCTTGTGCAGTATGCTGTCCTGCCAATGCTGGAAGCGTTATGCTGATAACGTGCACCGTTTGCCACGACTGAAAATGTAAATAAAAAACCTGCATACTTTTCTCTCTTTCCTTCTGCTGCAAAACTTTAGTTATCTTTATGGCGCCATCTGTTTGGCCCCCCATAAAGATAAAGCTTTTGCAGCAGAATGAAAGCAAGCCAGTCTGTCCAAGTGGGACGGACGAAAAAGAGAAAAGAATAAGTCCCATTCAAGGGAGACGCCGGTGTCTTCAGGCTGGCCTCAGGCCTGGGTGCTGGCACTTGTACGGACGGGCAGGCTGGGCCCCGGGCCGCAGGTTTCTACACTGAATAGTCAGTCACTCAGCATCTCTGCATTCCCGTCGCTGGAGCCCGCCCACTGACGGAAGGCGGGCAGAGTAGCCAGGCCTGAAATCCAAGACAAGCACGATTAACATTGGAAAGACGCCCAAACATGCGCTAGTTCTACCACAACAAGCCCAACGATAGGTACGAGGGAAGCCAAGGACAGTATTAAAACGACTTTACTTTCCGGCTAAAATACTAACAAAGATACTCACCATGCAGGCCCTCTCCCAGCCTGCCCTCTCCCAGCCTGTCCTCTCCCAGCCTGCCCTCTCCCAGCCTGCCCTCTCTGTCGGCCTGCCCTCTCTGTCGGCCTGCCCTCTCTGTCGGCCTGCCCTCTCTGTCGGCCTGCCCTCTCTGTCGGCCTGCCCTCTCTGTCGGCCTGCCCTCTCTGTCGGCCTGCCCTCTCTGTCGGCCTGCCCTCTCTGTCGGCCTGCCCTCTCTGTCGGCCTGCCCTCTCTGTCGGCCTGCCCTCTCTGTCGGCCAGCCCTCTCGCGGCCTGTCCTCTCCCGGCCTGTCCTCTCCCAGCCTGTCCTCTCCCAGCCTGTCCTCTCCCAGCCTGTCCTCTCCCAGCCTGTCCTCTCCCAGCCTGTCCTCTCCCAGCCTGTCCTCTCCCAGCCTGTCCTCTCCCAGCCTGTCCTCTCCCAGCCTGTCCTCTCCCAGCCTGTCCTCTCCCAGCCTGTCCTCTCCCAGCCTGTCCTCTCCCAGCCTGTCCTCTTCCAGCCTGTCCTCTTCCAGCCTGCCCTCTCCCAGCCTGCCCTCTCCCAGCCTGCCCTCTCCCAGCCTGTCCTCTCCCAGCCCGTCCTCTCCCAGCCTGTCCTCTCCCAGCCTGTCCTCTCCCAGCCTGTCCTCTCCCAGCCTGCCCTCTCCCAGCCTGTCCTCTCCCTGCCTGTTGTCGTGTCCCGGCGGCAGCAGGCATGAGCGTGCACTGCGTCCCCGAAGTAACAGCCCTAAAGCAAGCAAGAAGTACGCCCCCCTCCCACCAATCCCTGTTAGGTAGTGGAAACTGTCCAAACTGGGGTGCAGACAGACCCTCTCACCTTTCGGCCTGGTACCACTGCACCAGCCGCACCACTTCCCTACTGACCGTTCTCCACTTCAGCCCCGTCTAAATTACAATTCAACCCGGCAGCATGCCCAGCGCCGGGCGCTGGGCATGCTGCCGGGTTGAGACCCATCATCAGGTACGACCCTATTCACTTAATGTCCCTACGCCCCCCATTCGATCCCCTCCTTTCTGATTGCCCTCATATTGACCCCCTGTCCAGCCCCCTCGTATGCCTTCGTTGTAAATGGACGTCCCCCCTGCCCATAAACGACGCAGCAGACACGTCTGCCCCCTCGAAATGTCATTCCACCAACTTCAAGGGAGGTCTTGTGAATGCCAGGTCTCTAGCCTGCCACTGCCAGGACGTGCACGACTTAATATTAAACTATGAACTAGATGCCCTGTTCATTACTGAAAGTTGGCTCAACGACTCTTCGAACCCGGATTTGGCTATTGCCCTCCCTCCTGGTTTCACCATCTTCAGAAGGGATAGACCTTCTGGTCGAGGTGGCGGTGTAGCACTTATCATTAAGGAAACTTTTCCCTGTCACACATTCGACGTATGTCACCTTAAGGACACGGAGAGCTTGGGTTTCTCTATTAAAATTAACGCCTCATTCTCCTTATCGGGAGGCCTCCTATATCGTCCACCGGGCAATCCCACCTCCTTTCTTAATTCCTTGGATGAGGCACTTGGAGCGCTCATGTTACAATATCCTAACTTCACGCTCATTGGTGACATGAACCTACATATGGAATCACTTGTAGACCCTCACACCATTTCCTTCCTACAGTCCCTGAACATCTTTGGACTCTCCCAACGCATCAATACAGCCACTCACAGTGCTGGCCACACTATTGATGGCATATGCTCCAATCTTTCAACCCTCTCCACCTCCCCCCCGCTACCTCAAATCTGGACCGACCACTACTTTATCCCTTTTAACATTATGACACCTCTGACCACCCGTCCCAGCCCTAGGCATGCCCAAGCCTCCTTCTCAGTTAACTGGAAGAAAGTGGCCGAACGAATCAAACTAGAGTCAAAACCGGTGCCCCCACCTCCCATTGGAACCGGTGATGTTGAAATCGACTCCCGCAACTTTCATACCTGGATGAGCCAAATTGTCGCGGCAAACCCGGAGCCCAATAACCATCAAGAAAAGGGCCCTAAGAAGAAAAAGCCAAATGCCCCCTGGTACACTCAGACCCTAGCAGAGAGTCATCTCCTTTGTCGGAGACTAGAGAGACTCTGGAGACAAGCATATGATATGGTTTCCAGAACAAGTTATGTCCAACAGAGGAAGGCATATCTCTCTGACATAAAAATAGCCAAAAAGGAATACTACACCAAGCTTATAATGGAGGCACACCAAAATCAAAAACTATTTTTACCATTGTTAAGTCCTTCACTCACCCGAAAGTCCTCACCACCGACATACCTCCTTCAGAGAGTCTCTGCAATCAAATTGCAGATTATTTTGTCGACAAAATAGTCAATATTCAGAAAGATTTTCCCCTTCCTCCGACAACCCCCTTAGAGGCAACAATCAATTACCCTCCTCTTTCCACTTTTAAATCGGTCTCCCTGCAACAGACTAGTAAGGCAATCCGGGCTTGTAAATCAGGAGCGCCTACCGATTCCTGTCCCCCCATCATCCTTCATCACCTGATCGACAAGGTCAATCCCTACATTAATGTTATTATCAATGAATCCCTTGAATCCGGACTTGTACCTACTGAATGGAAGAAGGCTACAGTAAAACCTCTGTTGAAAAAACAGAATAAATCGCCAACAGATTTGACGAATATGCGTCCCATCTCCCTACTTCCTATTCTTGGCAAAGTCACGGAGCATCTAGTGCATGAGGAGTTAAAAACTTTTGTAGAGGCCCACAACATCTTACACCCTCAGCAATCAGGCTTCCGCTCCGGTCACTCCACTGAAACAGCGCTGATCGAACTGGCTGATTCCATCAAGTTCCTGCAGGATGAGGGCAAGCAGGCTGTCCTCATCCTGCTGGATCTCTCAGCAGCATTCGACACCATATCGCATGTCATCCTAATTAATCGAATGCGAGAGATTGGCGTGACTGACACAGCCTTAGCCTGGATTTCATCATTTCTATCAAACAGGTCCCAGACTGTGTCCCTTGGACCCCACCTATCCTGCGAAAAACTCATCACATCTGGAGTGCCTCAGGGGTCCATACTGAGTCCTTTGTTTTTTAACATTTACATGGCACCTCTCTTAGCTGTGATAGAATCACATGGGATTCTTGTTACGTCTTACGCTGACGACACTCAATTGGTCGTCACAATTGACAAGCAGCGGACCGACACTGATCTTCGGTTCAAAAACTGCCTTTCTGACGTCTTTAAGTGGTTAAATATTAACCATCTGAAGTGCAACAGTGCTAAGACGGAAATCATCCCATTGGGTAAAAACCCTTCTTTCTGCCCGAAAGATTGGTGGCCCCTTGGATCAGAGGCCCCCCCAAGTGCAGTTCCATCAGCCAGAAACCTAGGCGTCCAATTTGATTCATCTCTTTCCTTTGATGACCACGTCAAGTCTACTGCCGGTCGCTGCTTTGGACTAATAAAATCTCTGAAATTTTTTTTCGATTTCCTCCCAATTGCAGCCAGAAAGTCAGTCGCGGTAGCCCTCATACTCTCCCGACTCAACTACTGCAATGGCCTTATGGCCGGAGTGAAAAAATCTACTCTCAGAAAGCTGCAGATCGTTCAACATGCTGCAGCTCGACTGGTCTTACAACTTCCCAGAAGGTCATCAGCGTCTGCAGCACTAAATTCGCTGCACTGGATGCCATTGCATAAAAGAATCCTTTTTAAACTACTCCTTACAGTTTTCAAAACAATGCAAAATACAGGGCCCCGCTACTTTGCAAAACGTTTTATGCGCTACAACCCCCCACGCTGCTTGAGATCTTCTGGGACAAATCTGGTTCTAATCCCCAGATTTAAATATAAGACCAAGGGTGGGAAATCCTTCAATGTTCTGGCCGCCAAAGCCTGGAATAATTTGCCTGTCAGTCTTAGATCCATAGATAATGAAAACAACTTTAGAAAACTTCTCAAGACATGGGTATACCAACAACCAGACTCCTCCGTCCTGGCAGCCATCTAGTCTTTTCAATTCCAAATACATCCTTCTGTTATTCTCCGCAGCTTGCTCAGCGCCATGATGCTCCCCCGGGAGCGAACGTTAGCGCTATACAAATGCACATAAATATCAAATATCAAATATTTTGCCTGCTTGTGCTTGTTTTCATGACCGTTGCCTGATTGTGCCTCCGTGTGCCCCTGTTGCCTGCTTGTGCCTCCGTGTGCCCCTGTTGCCTGCTTGTGCCTCAGTTTTCGTGCCCCTGTTGCCTGCTTGTGCCTCAGTTTTCGTGCCCCTGTTGCCTGCTTGTGCATCCGTTTTCATGCCCCTGTTGCCTGCTTGTGCCTCTGTGTGCCCCTGTTGCCTGCTTGTGCCTCTGTGTGCCCCTGTTGCCTGCTTGTGCCTCCGTGTGCCCCTGTTGCCTGCTTGTGCCTCAGTTTTTTCGTGCCCCTGTTGCCTGCTTGTGCCTCAGTTTTCGTGCCCCTGTTGCCTGCTTGTGCCTCAGTTTTCGTGCCCCTGTTGCCTGCTTGTGCCTCAGTTTTCGTGCCCCTGTTGCCTGCTTGTGCCTCAGTTTTCGTGCCCCTGTTGCCTGCTTGTGCATCCGTTTTCGTGCCCCTGTTGCCTGCTTGTGCCTCTGTGTGCCCCTGTTGCCTGCTTGTGCCTCTGTGTGCCCCTGTTGCCTGCTTGTGCCTCAGTTTTCGTGCCCCTGTTGCCTGCTTGTGCATCCGTTTTCGTGCCCCTGTTGCCTGCTTGTGCCTCTGTGTGCCCCTGTTGCCTGCTTGTGCCTCTGTGTGCCCCTGTTGCCTGCTTGTGCCTCCGTGTGCCCCTGTTGCCTGCTTGTGCCTCCGTGTGCCCCTGTTGCCTGCTTGTGCTGTGTGGGTTTGTGTGGAGGGCTCTGTGTAGCTGTGTGTGTGGGAAGCTTTGTGTGGGTGTGTGTGTGTGGGGCTGTGTGGCTGTGTGTGTGGGGGGCTCTGTGTGGGTGTGTGTGTGGGGGGGTGTGTGTCATTTGCGAGAGATAAAGCTAGTGGCATTGTAAATGGCAATGCCATTTATTTATGTTAAAAAAACATAAATAAAAATGTCAAGAGCAATGCCAAAAGCTCTAACTTTAACAAAGGCAAAACCATTGCATTGTAAATGCTTGTTCTTAAATTCTCTCAACTGTCTGTGGTAGAGGTTGAGGGTTGTCTTGAAGATGGTCTTCTGGCTGAGTCCTTGCTGGTGCGCCATCTCCTTTTCAGTTGTTTCCAGGGTCGTTTAGCGATTCAGAGGTCTTCAGTGTATTAGCGAACCTGATTAGTGGAACTTCTGCGGGTGTTGCCGATGGGAGCATCGCAGTCAGCGCAGTTGGTGATCCAGTTGTGAAGTTTCTGACGTTCTAGCCTAGTTAGTTGGAGGAGATGGAGTGAGTGGGGTAGAAGGTGGTGATCCATGTGTCCTTTGAAGCTGATTCAGTTGCAGTGGGGGGTGCTGGACAGACTGGGGGTGGAGGTCGTGAACGGGTGATGTGGAAGTGGACAATGGAGTGGTCGGTCCAGGTGAGTTCTGTGGTGTGGTTGTATCTGATGCTGTCGCTGGAGGTGAAGATGGGGTCTAGTGTGTGGCCTGAGTTGTGCATGGGGCAGTGGATGAGTTGGGTAAGTCCAGTGTTGTTCATGCTGTTGATGAGGTTGGTAGTGTTGATGTCATTGTGGTCATCAAGATGGAAGTTGAGGTGGCCGTGGAATATATAGTATAGAAGTCTTTGGCAAGGGGGGGGCAATGAAGTTGCAGAAGGCTGGACGTGGTCCTGGAAGATGGTAGGCAAGGTTGCCCCTGATGGTGGTTTCACTGTGTGTTTGGAGTCGGACGTTGAGGTGTTCCATGGAAGGGGTGATGTTGTTATATGTGGTGGTGCATTGGATGGATTCCTGTGTATGATGGTGATCCCTCACCCAGGCTTATTGATGCGGTGGGTAATCTTGTATCCTTTTAGTATTGGGGTGGTGATTTCAGTGAGGTTGCTCCATGTCTTGAAGAGGATGTCAGGTGTGAGGGTGGATAGGTGGTCCCAAATATCAGTGGTGTGTTTGCATTGTAAACGTCTATTGAAAAGGGTGCATGGGAGTTGGTGTTTTTGTTCAGGTTGTGTCTGTGGTGTGTTCAGGGTGGGGCTGATCGGTGGGCTGGTGTGTGGGCTCTAGCAGGTGAAGTGGCAGCAGATGAAGGTGAAAGGTCCTGCCACAGAGGGTGGGTCAGCACATGGCAGTGTTTGTTGTGGCGTCGAGGGTGTAGAGCTTGGTGATGGTGTATCTTTCGGGGAGTTGGAGGGCCAGGGGTCGCAGCACTGGGCAGGGTCCGGGAGCAGATAGGCTTGAATTTGGAGCACCAGTAGCTGTATTCACTAGGTCCTGGGTGAGCAGGGCTTTTGCTGGTGGGAAGAACGGTGAACGCGAAAACCTGAGCAGCAGAAGAGTCACTGGATCGAACTGCAGCAAGCAGGAACAGGAGGCCACAAGCAAGTTGCAGGCTAGATGCCTACTGATGCAATCACGCTGCGGTCTGCATTAGGTAGGTCAAGGGGTGGGGTGGGCTGGGCTTCTATTAGCGGGAAGAACTGTGAGTGGGAAAAACAAGGGCAGTATCAATGGCAATTGGCAGGCTAAGTGTTCCGGCCCATTACTGATTCCTGGGCTGCATGTTCAGACGCACCAGCACAAATATGTACCTTGCAGGGGGAGTCATGTGGGTAAGGACACTCAAAAGCGATACCTCGACAGAATTAGTGGGATCCTGTTTTCTGAGCTACTTTGGCTAAGTGCAAACCTTACAAAATGTGCGGGTGTTGCCGATGGGAGCATCACAGTCAGCGCAGTTGGTGATCCAGTTGTGAAGTTTCTGACGTTCTAGCCTAGTTAGTTGGAGGAGATGGAGTGAGTGGGGTGGAAGGTGGTGATCCATGTGTCCTTTGAGACTGATTCAGTTGCAGTGGGGGGTGCTGGACAGACTGGGGGTGGAGGTCGTGAACGGGTGATGTGGAAGTAGACAATGGAGTGGTCGGTCCAGGTGAGTTCTGTGGTGTGGTGGTATCTGATGCTGTTGCTGGAGGTGAAGATTGGGTCTAGTGTGTGGCCTGAGTTGTGCATGGGGCTGTGGACGAGTTGGGTAAGTCCAGTGTTGTTCATGCTGTTGATGAGGTTGGTAGTGTTGATGTCATTGTGGTCATCAAGATGGAAGTTGAGGTGGCCGAGGAATATATAGTTGTTGAAGTCTTTGGCAAGGGGGGGCACTCAAAAGCGATACCTCGACAGAATCAGTGGGATCCTGTTTTCTGAGCTACTTTGGCTATGTGCAAACCTTACAAAATGTAATCTCACTTGATAGCTATTGGTTGAAATGGAAATCTCTGTAGGAACCTGGTATTTTAAATTTGAGCAGAACAAAACAGGACAATTTAAAACAACATAAAATAACCCACATTTCATCAGAATAATAAGTGCTAAAGAAGGAAATGCTTTAATGACAAGTCTCCCAGTCATAGACAGCTAGGTTAGGTTTAAGTCATTTTGAACAGTGATACAATCCTCATGGGTTACAACTACACATTTCTACAAGTCACCATTAACTTGTACTAGTCTGCTAGATGTAAGTGTATCTGAGAAAATCTGTACATAATGAAAAACGTAGGCAGGGAGAGGAGAGTTAAGATAGGACCTCTTAACAATCAACATTTTGTACACAGTCACTGTAACTATCTCCATCCTCTAGATATCTGCACAGGCTATCTTAACACCACACTTCACTCTTATTCAATTCTCCTCTGAAGCCACAGTTGATTTTTCAGGTCATGGTCAAGTGCCCCACCTTTTGCTCTCTAATAAGTGCATTGCTGCCTGATGGACTGAAAAAATACCTAATGCTTTGCTTTAGGCAAAGGTACTCCAGGAGGCTTCAAGTTTATAAACTCAGTTTATGTCAACTGCTGCTTGCTTTTTCTTCAAGTTGACAGCACCAGTTAAATACTGACTGTTCTGTGATGCAAAGAAAAACCAAAGGAAATGATGGACGGAGCGTTGACAATGCAAGCACTCACCCCCAGTCAACTGATCTGGGTTTAATCCATCACCGTTTTTTAGCCCACTCTGCCACTCCAGTTCAGAGATGGCCATTTCTTTGTTCTGTGATGCAGACATTTTCTATGGAAATTTAAAACAAGCATGGTCAAAGTCAATAAATCAGATGTTGGTCAGCAGCCTTTTGACTTTGTCAATGCTTACTTTGTCATGCTTTTTGCAAAACTATATAGAACAGCTGAAGGTTCTCCCCTTACGTCTGTCTTTACCTTAACATTCCCCTCATCCTGCCTTCAGCACCATTTAGGTAGCCACAAAGGTCTGGTCAAAGGCGTGTGTCTGCTTAATTCTTTCTCTCATTTCTTTTAGATGTTATATGAGGTCTCTGTGACCTAATGTCCTTTGCTTTTCTTGTGTGCGCCGTTCACACCCTCCCTCATTTGTGG
Source organism: Lissotriton helveticus (assembly GCF_964261635.1). Taxonomy (NCBI): domain Eukaryota; kingdom Metazoa; phylum Chordata; class Amphibia; order Caudata; family Salamandridae; genus Lissotriton; species Lissotriton helveticus. The sequence goes on from NC_136067.1 coordinate 1,468,623,763, forward strand.
GCCATACATGGCTGTATGGAGAGGGCTCTCACCCTACCTCTTACACTTTCCTCTCCTCACCAATGATCCATAACCATTCCTGGGAGCCTTCCACATACCCATCAAATCACCCAAGGATCCCTAGGATTTTTTTATATGGTGGAGAGTATAGCTGATTCTCTGTCGCTGGTCCAGAATGCCCGCCTTGCTCCTGGATATGCCAGGATATAGGTTACCTGGGACATACGTTAGTTAAGAAGAAATGCCACTCAATGCATTGGTGGAAGCTAATACCGTGGTTGGTCATTGGAACAACAAACCTACACCATTCATTAAGTCTAATCACAATGGGCCTGTGGCATGTGTGGTAAAGGACAGCTGAATTGGCGTGGACCCTGACTGAATAATTAATGGGATCAGGGGACCCCCACTGAGTTACTATTGGAAGCATAGGACCCAGGAATAAGCAATGTCTGTGATTTGAACCTCAAAACTAAACACAAAAAATACAAAATCAAATGTACACCAAATGCTAGAATATAGAATTATTTTGATTTATTCATAATCAACTATAGAAAAGGTATTCGCATTTTACCTACTTATTTTTATATAGTTTATTAATTTAAATCCCATAATTTACTAAACCAGTCGTTGACCCCCTGAGTAGGCCTCACGGGCTCCTCGAATCACAGTTTAAGAACCAGTGGCCTAAATAGTTTTAGCAGATACACCTGTGAGGACACACTACGCCACTGACAAGGAAAACCACCAGAGGGAGTTATTATACAAGACTTGCAGGAAGCATCTCTCCTTTGCTTTCCTCTTCTAAGTTGGAGTGTGCATGGGGCACTCACCTATTTGGATCTGGGTGAATTAAATTGGAAAATAAACATGGATTCTTCATACAATTCATCCGAGTCTACTACTTCTCACCTAGATACACAAAGAGATGATACAATCTCCACGTTCCCAATGATCCTCTCTTTCGCCATCATGTACATCTCATCCCAATGTGAAAAATGCACCCCCCTTAAAATCATATTCTTTTGTGGTCCAAACAGAACTGGTATATCCATAACTAAATACTGTAAAAGATAGAAGTAAAAAGGCCCGCTTAACAAACACTGATTTAATAATCCAACCCAATTCTCTTAGACACAATGAAAAAATGTAAGATAGTCTGTAATCTGTTTTTGCCGTACTTCAGTCTCTTTTGAGCAAACAGTGTTAATTCCACATTTCAGAACATATCACACCAACAGGTAGGTACGAAATGACCCTATTTTACTAAACAGTCAAGTCACCTGCAACAATTGCCATAGCTAAATATATAAAGCGGCCATGGTAGTTAGCAAAGACAAAATGAGACTATTTAGCAATGGGAGTCATTCCCATTTTTAGTTAGGAGTCGAAAGGCTGGTCCCACATGGAGAGAGAGAGTATTGGTTTGCAAAACAAATGAATTAGGGTTTGCTTAGTGAAATAGGACTATTTTTGGATGTGTATACACAACTGCGAGCAAGAAACCCTACAAGCACATCGCAAAACCATTTCAAATTTTCCAGTTGTCTTTATGGCACTGAAGATGTCAAACTACAAGTTAAGTTGAACGATTAAAGTACTACAATGACCCAAGAAAGGAATCCAAAGTGAAGGTAGTATTTTCTATCTTTTATACACGAAGGACTGTTAGAGTTTGTCATCTACCTACATCAAACAAAATATGTATTAAAATTCAGAACATTAATCAAAACTTAAGGCCTCGTCACCAAATCATTTTGAATTACTTCCAAAAAGGAATTCGTAGCCACATCATTTTCTCCACATTATCTTTCAAAGTATTAATAAAAATGAGATTGCTTATAAAGGTTAACAGAAAAATATATCTAATCAGATTTCTTACCCTGTCCAACATCATCCTTGCATCATCTGTTAACGGATCATGAGAAAACTTGCAATTATCTCCTTGATAGCATTTTGTTCCAGTATGATAGAATTTACATGGAAATTCATGTGAACAATGAATGTTAAGGAACAAACCATTAAGTGATAATATTTCTGAATAGCACAAAATTAAAAAAAGGAACAATTACAAACAAAACTTATTTCTACGTGGGACAGTTCAGATTATCAGTTGGTTCACTGTGCTACATTGCCAACTAAAGTCAGAAAGGAAGGAGCTAGACACCGTGCTCTCCAAGTCTATTGATTCTTTATATTGCCATTTTCAAAGGACATTTGATAAGTAACCTGAAGAACCTGTTGGCTTTACAGATAACAGGAAGAAAAGCAACAATAACCAAACACAAAATGTCACTACCTTGAGCTGCCACCTACCTTTTTTGTTTAACAACTTAATTCACATTTACATGCAAACTATCAACATACTAAAATAAATTCAGAAATACTAATATATCGAAATTTATTAAGAAAATAATGAGCATAAAATAAGAAACAAGTTGTATTTCATTATTCTGGATCAAGCAAATACATCTGTCAACATTTCTTAATAGTAATACGATGAAAAAGAGCACTTAAAGTAATTCTCAAGGAATCAATTAAAACATGCAGCTCAAAGTGTCAAAATAACCCTTCAACAAGGCAACAATATTCCCTTAAAATATTTATAAGTAACCCCTATGTAGGCCTTGTAGCTCAATAGGTAGAATGTATGGTATTTAAAAGTGGAACATATAGAAATTTAAATAGATTTTTACCTGTAGGTTTAATTTTGCAGCTTGAAGAATTTTCTGGATTCACACGAAGTGCATTATTCCACCATCTAGTGGTTGGGTCTGGAATTCTCCACTTTTTTGTAGTCCTTCTATTTTTGTTGTTGTTGGGTATCCACGGATCCCCATTTGGTGCCTTCCTGTGACGACGTAAGCCCTCCCCCGGAAGCTCCCACACTTGGACGCCATCTTCAGATTCTTCTTTTTTTCTGCTTTCGCCTTCCATCTTCTTTGTGGAGGTGGATGGGTCACTTGTGAATCCAGAAAATTCTTCAAACTGCTAAACCACACCTACAGGTAAGAAACAATTTTGTGAATCTTTTCTGGATTCACATGCCGTGCATAGAGTTTGCAGTGGCTTTCTTAGTTCTGCAGTGGTTGGTTTGAAGATGAGCTTGTATTTGCAAACAGATGCTTTAACCCTTTTTTCCCCACTTGAGCTTCCTTGTACATTTGAATGTCAATGCAGTAGTGTTTTGTGAATGTGTGTACTGATGACTACGTTACTGTCACACATATGTCCTCAAACGGTATATTTGCTAGAAAGGCAATGGTTGCTCCTTTCTTCCTTGTTGAGAGTGCTTTTGGGGTTGAGCTAAGTTTTACCCCTGCATTGTGTGGCACAACTGATTAGTTTGCGTGATCCATCTGCCAATTGTGCCCTTAGTTATAGGTTTTCACACACTGTCGTCTGCAAAAAAAATGTTGCTTTGTTTTCCTGCTTGTTTTTGTCTTCTCTATATAGTTTATTATTGCTCGCCTTGTGTTCAGCTTGTGTAACGCTCTCTTTGCTTGATTTTTCGGCTTTTGGGAAAAAACGTGGAATTTGTATTATATGATTTATGGAGAAATGTGATTGTTCAAAGCCTCTAGTTCTGGGTATCATACCCTCTTGTTTTCTATTGACAATAGGTCTTGTTGTTTTGGTAGTTTCAGAATGTTACCCGATGCCATTCTATTAGTTCTGAGAACCATGTTTGCCTCACCCATTGAAGTGCAATTAAAATTCAAGTCATTTTGTTCCCTTTACATTTGTTATTCACTCTGTGTAACAGTGAAATCAAGGGAAAACGTATACAAATATCCTTGACCAGTCTATCGACCGGAGCATTTCCTAGAGGTTGGCGGTGTGGCTGTCTGGATGCAAAGTCTTGGCATTTTGCATTCTCTGGGGTTGCAAATAGGTCTATCTTTGAGGTTCCCCAATTCCAGAAAATCTGTATGAGGACACTTTGATTGAGTTCCCATTCGTGAGAGCATGATACTTGTCTGCTCAGTCTATCCACTTATACATATGAGTTCTCTGGTAAATGAACTACTGTTATATCTCTCTGTCTCTGTACTGCCCACTTTCAGATTTCTTGGGCTAGCTTTGATAGGGCAAAGGATTGTGCCCCCCCTCCACACTTGCTGATGTACACTGTAATTATATTGTCTGTTCGGATCAATGTTGTTCTCCGGGATAGCACTTTCTGAAAAGCTTTTAAAGCTAGGAACACTTTATTTAGCTCCAAGACATTGATAAGCAGCATTGCTTCAAGTTCCTTCCAGACCCTCGTACTTTGAGTGAACCCATGTGAGCTCCCCAGCCCATGAGAGGCATCTGTTGTAATGGTTACTGTTGGAGTTTGCTGTGAAAATGTCCTTGCTTGTACTACATGTGATCTCTTCCACCATGCTATTTCGTTCTGTAGCTTCTGTATGACAACCACTAGATTTTCCCAAATCCCTGTTGCTTGTTACAATTGGTTTCGTAGCCATTCCTGAATTTGTCTCATATGTAATCTCGCATATGAAATCAAAGCGATGCATGAAGCCATCTTCCACAACAATGTTTTCACAGTCCTCACAGCCAGAGCCTGCCCCTTATGGTAAAAGTGACTTTCCAGAAGTAGTGATCCCATTCTCTTCTTGCTGGGTTATACCTTCTATAGTACAGAATTTATTCTTGTGCTTAGAAACTATTTTTCTTGTCCTTGCTTTGGCGATGACATCTCTATTACAGAGAAACCCAGTGTGAAGTGTCCTCATCACCTGTTGTATATGCTCCTTGCATTTGTTTTAGGAGTTTGCTTTTACTAACCAGTCTTCCAGATAGGGGTAGAAATGTATACCTTGTTTTCTTAAGTGTGCTGCCAATGCTTTTAGACACTTTATACATACTCCTGGAGCAGATTTTGTTCTGAAAGCTAGTACTCTTAACTGGTAGTGAGTCTTGCTAAATACACATCTCAAGTATTTCTTGTGTTTGAATTTATTGAGATGTGCATGTAAGCGTCTTTTATATCTATAGTTCTCATGTAATCCCTTTTGCAATTGTGAAATGATTTCCAGCAAGGTTGTTGTCTTGAATCTGTATGTCATTATAAACTTGTTTATGAATCTGAGATCTAGAATTGGGTGTAGAGACACGTCTAACTTTTGAGTAATTTCCTTTCTTGATCTCTTCTCTGGGTACCTTTTCTAATGCACTTTTCCCCAGCACTTTCTTTACCTCCTTGAGTAGATGTGAGGTTTCTTCGCTCGACTGGTCCTTTTTCTTTGGCCTACTTGCTGGTGGTATCTTGTCCAATTCTATGCAATAAACAAACCTTACGATGTTTAATATCCCATTGCCAGACATGATCTTCCTCCACTCCTGAAAGAAGTTCTTTATTCTGCCTCCCACTGGTGCTGAGGGTGAGAGGCTGTTTGTGTTGGGCAAGTCCGGTTTTTGCTGGGGTTGTGCCTCCCCTGTGAGAATGTCCCTTCCACTGGTACTTCCTCGAAAGGATTGGCGCCCTTATTGTTGTTACTTCCAGAGCTGCTAGGGTTCCGATGTTTGGCTGCTACCTGGGAAGCCCTGATTTGTTGAGCTAGATTGGAAATTGCCTCTTCCTGTAGGCTTCTTATTTACATCGCCAGCAAAAAAAAAAGACAATAGTCACGGAATACATTCTAATTTAAGAGCCAAGAGAATACTGGGGACTTCACCAAATACCCTGCCATAGTGCCGTACGGTGTGCATCAAGGTGACTGGAAACCCAAGAAAATACAACCAACATATTGACGCAGCTAGAACTCATTCACGGTCGCACACACTCTGCCGTCCTGTCTCAGATAGCTAGAGCCAATGGCGTTACTTAGCTCCCAGATCCATCACTTACAGCCAGCCAAGAGCAACCAACAACACGTTGTGCGTACCAGGTTCTGCTGCTGGGAGGCAGCTGCATGGGGTAGAATGCCAAAAAACAAGCTAAACTGTCGTTTGACAAGTGACCCACCCGGCACACAGATAGTGTTCCCGCAACGAATCCTGTAACAGGGGTCATAGTAGATACAAAGGAAAACACATTGCAGGAGGAGGACATACGTACTATATTAAAAAGATGTTAAGACTAGCCTGCTAGCAATAGGTTCTAAACTGGACTGCCTCACAACTCGCCTAGACCATGTTAAGCAGCGCATAGAAAAACATGAAATGCCAACTGATGTACTCGGGAACAGAGTGTCAGACGTAAAGTACTGAAATTAATTAAGGCAAAAAATTAAGATGTAAAGGCCAGATCCAGACGCAATAACATCAGGAATACCAGAAACAATCAATATAACTAATATGGAGAACTTTGTGGAAACCCTGCTGCGTGAGTAATTCTGCAAGGAACTATCCACTATTTTCTTAGTGGAATGGGCTCACCGTACTTTGAATCCCGAGCCTCTGGTGGGGGCCCCACCAGGCCAACACGTTGCTCGCTAAATTACCGGGACAGCGACACAATTCTCAAACAGGCATGTGAACTTGGCTTAATCCAATACCAGGGTAACGCGGTCTCCTTCTATCCAGATTTTACCTCACTGGTGCAGGCGGCCCCCAAAGAATTCCTACCAGCAAGTAAATAGTTTAAAACATCAGGGACGAAATACGCTCTGTTAGACCCGGCGAAATTGTGAGACACTCTTGAAGGTACAACCCACTTCTTCACGGACGCAAAAGCCGCTTTAAAATTTGCCAAGCAAGCTGGAGGCTTCAGGAAGTCCCCATCACCAGGAGGCAGAGCCTCAACGGAATCTCAGCTGAGTGACAATGAATGAGTACACTGCTTTTTATCTCTTATATTGTTAAATTGTACCACTAATGCGGGAGATCATTGCTACCACATGCTTAATGTTATGTATCCTGTAGAGACAGGTCTGGCATATGGTAGCCTTGACATGACAACTCTACATTAATATGCCTGTGCCTCTTTATACATATATATATCGATGAGCTGTAATCATAAACCGAAACAAACCATGACTTGGCCACCCAGCCGTAACTGGCAGGGTAGTTCGCTGGCATAACCTAGTTCCCCCGGGATAATTCCCTTGCTGCCTAGGGGCTCTTTACTGTTACTGCTTGGTTGAGGGTAAATGGGTGGGCTCTTAGAACAATCTAATTGGGGGGTTGGTGTGGGTGGGGGGATGGAAAAGGCACTGTTGTTGTTTATTGCCGCAAATTGACTAGATATGGATGAAAGCACATCACATTCCACTCACAACACAGGAAATGCAGAAATGTACCGCATTTGCCTTTACCACCATCATACACATCTGCTTAAACTGCTACCAACGTATGACATCGGTTAACAGACTCATACATGCGTTACTTGATCCCAAGCTTCACAGTCACAAGGCACTCTCATTGTTCTTCATACTATGTAATAAAGATTCATCACATCTTGTTCATGTTTGTTTTTCTTTACTTTTCAGTGTTCTGTTAATTATTTTATCATTAACTTTTCAGTAATTCATTCGCTGATTTCTTAATAATTGTTATGCCCAATGCATTTCAAGCAAAAATGCCCTTCCTCAGGGGACTTAGTTCTGCAAAATTGAAATAATAATATGTCGGTACATTTTCTTACAAATGTGCAAACTCATATTTTTCATACAGTATTAACCTTCAAACATTGTATATAACTTTAAATATTGCCTTCCACCTTATAACCTTTGTGTGAAAAACGCGCTGTTTAATACACTTTTACCATGGTGCATGCGTGTCCACTTACATGTTTTCTATCACTGGTCTTCTCTCGTGATATTTCAATGCTTGTTCCTCGCTGTTAATAATAAAGCACTGACGTTACTCTCACTATCCACATACTTCTGTTGGTACCCACCGTATTTATCAAGCTACAACTCCTTACCGAGTGATTCAAACGGGAACGCTTCTAGCGGTTCCTCCTCACTTCCGCATATTCGAGGGTTTAAGCGTGCGTCGCTCTAGCCAACTATACTCTATTGTACGAGCCGCTCCGATCACGTGGTGTGGAATTTGGGTAACTAGACTAAAAAACGGACTATTGTGTGAATGTGCCGCGCTTATAGTAACTTCTCCTCGCACCCATGGATGTCATCAAAATGATGGCCTCTATATATCACCTAGGTATCTAAAGCGTCCTACAATTATATGCAATGTGAAACTTAATCAAACTATATATCCTATATGCAAAACCTGGGATTTTACACATATTCATAAAAACAACCTTTACATGTCATCCATTATCATCACTTTTAAAGTACAGTTGAATATTGTTCATTTATATAAAGCAGCTCAATTCTGACCGTTCATTTAACCCTTTCGGGTACAGGGTGCACAGAAAGTTCATCCAAAATGTCTCTCTCCTAAGTAGTTGAGAATTATTGTCTATTCCTGGTCGAACTGTTACCAATTCTAGTATACAGAATTTTAGTTGCGAAGGATTGTGCTTGGCTTCGTTAAAGTGAACTGCCACCGTAGATTTTTGATTTTTCAATCTGATATTACTCTTATGTTCCGTTAGTCTGATCTTAATTTTTCTTTGGGTTTTGCCCACATAGGACAATCCACACGGACATTTTAGCATGTATATCAAATTACTGCTATCGCATGTACCCGATACCTTTAATTTGACTGGTGTACCTTTGGTAGGGTGATTGATTACACTTCCTTTGATAATCGCGGAGCAATTACCACAATTGTGACATGGCATTGTGCCTTTGTAATTCTCTGTATCTAGCTTTTTTGGATGTTTTATAAGTTCCTTGATGTTCTTTGTTCTTTCATATGCATATATTGGAGAGTTTGAAAAAATGCCTTTAAAATCTTCTTCCAACGCTAGTAATGGCCAGTGTTTGTTTATTGTTTTTTTGATGCTGAGACTGCGTGTGGAAAATTTTGACACAAATACACATCTTTTGTCTTCTGATTTTGTTTTGGATGATAATAAATGTTTTCTTTGCAATTTGTCTGCTCTTTCCGCAGCGGCTTTCAGAATGGGTTCAGGATACCCTCTGTTTTTGAATTTGTTTAAGGTCTCCAATTTATGTTTGTTGTATGATTCTTCCGTTGAGGCGATTCTCTTTATTCTGACTAGTTGTGAAAATGGGAGGTGTTTTTTGAGTGGTGGTTGGTGAAAGCTTTTGTAATGCAACAAGTTGTTTCTATCTGTGCTCTTTGTGAACACACTTGTACTTATTTGTCCTTCCACATTTGATATGGCTACATCCAAGAATGTAATGCTTATTTTGTTGATTGAAAACGTAAATTGGATCCGTTCATTGATTTTGTTCAGGTCTTGTAGTGCTTCTTCTAAATTTTCCATCGTTCCTTTCCATAAGACAAAAATGTCATCAATAAAACGCTTGTAAAGGATTAAGTTGTCTTTCCATACTTTCTGATTGAGAATATTGTCCAATTCAAATCTATGCATGAATGTATTCGCATACGTTGGCGCTGCGCAATTTCCCATGCTGGTTCCCGAGGATTGTACATAGTATCTCCCTTTCCACACAAAGTAACTGTGAAACAGTGTAAAATGGATCAGTTCCATAATGAATATTTTTAAGTTCTCACTCTTTTCCTCGTTGACCAGAAAACTTTCCACTGCTGTCAGTCCTAGGTCATGTGGAATAGATGTATACAATGACTTTACATCCACTGTTGCCATGATCATATCCTTCGTAAAATTAATCTTTTCTTCCTCCAAAATATTCAAAAAGTGAGTAGTATCCTTAATGTATGTAGTCGATTTTTGAACAATATTCTGTAGATGTTTATCTATGAACCTACCTATAGGTTCATGTATTGATCCTATGGTCGACACAATTGGGCGTAGTGGTGGGTGTGTGGCATTTTTGTGAATTTTTGGTGTCATATAAATATATGGTATGGAAGGATTTGTATTCAGTAGGTACTCTTTGTCTTTTTGGTTGATGATTTCCAATTCCAGTGCTTTATCAATGATTTTGGTCAATGTTTTGAGAAATTCTTTGGTTGGATCCATCTCCATTTCCATATATGTGTCACGATCGTTCACGTGAATTTCTACCTGATTTTCGTAATACTCAGTGTCCATGATTATCAGGGCGCCCCCTTTATCAGCTTGTCTGATGGTTATTTCCTGATTGTTTGCTAATTTTTGAAGAGTATGTCTGTCTTTTCCAGTGAGATTGGTTTGTTTGGATCTCGGTTTTTTGAAAATTTCTTCAATCTCTCTCATTACGACCTTTTCAAACGCATCTAAAACTTAATGGCTCACCGGTGCGATGAATTTACTTTTCGTTTTCAAACCCATCATTATGTCTTCTCTCGATTCTGTCGATAATGGTTTATCAATGATGTTTGTGAAAAAATGGCGAAGTCTGAGTGCTCTTAAAAATTTGTATAAGCAAACTCTTGTCTCAAGTAAATTAGAATGGTATGTTGGTACATATGATGACCCTTTTTGTAACACTTGGATTTCTTTGGTGGTCATGGTATACTTAGATATGTTGATTACTAGGTTTTCTGACTCCTTGTGTTTTTGGCTACACCTTCTGTCGGTGTTTGTTTTTTTGCCCCTCCTGGTTCTATTTGGGGTCCAGTGACGCTCTCTAAAAAAGGAAGCGATGTTGTTGAAGTTGTTCCACTCTCTGTATTTGAAGTTTCTACTGTTGATTTATCTGGAATATTGGTTTGTTTACTTTGTGGAGCCATTCTTTGTCTCCTATTATCAAATGGTTGCCTTCTTTGTTGTGCGTCATCCGATGATGTTTCATCTGAGGATTTATCATAATTTGGTTTCTGTTGTCTCCTTCTAGCATAGATATCCGCCCATGTATACACCTCTCCTAAACGATAATCCGCCGCCGATAATCCGCAGGTGCACCAACCACACAGATGAAACTGTGATAAAAAACAGCAAAAACAGAGTAACAGAGTGCGGAGCCATACCCAGAGTGGTATACGTATCTATTTTTCACTGAGCAAGTGGACTCCCGCACCGCAAATATGCAATTTGATGACATAGCCCACACTACTGAACAAAGAGCTGAAACACTAGCTTTCGACAGAGCTGATGTGGATAGAATATATGCACTGATAGAGGACTCAGAGGAAATATGTCAAGGTACAGGTTCAAAAGAAGCAAACATTAAACAATTACTTTACATGTCAAAAAGGATCATCAATCAAAAATTACATGCCAGTACATTGATTAAATACCACAAAACGCAACGGATTCCGCGTGGATTAAGGATATCACTAAAATCTACATTGTGCAAGAATAATGCCAGGTTCACCGAAAGATGGTATGCAATTTTAAACAAATGCTCGTTAGATCTAATTTTACTAATTGTGGAAGAATTGGCTAAATTGTTGGAAGATCTAACAAAAGAAATCAATGTATTAAGAGATGAATTAACTAAAATGACAACTACAGAGGAATGGGATCAAATTCGCAGAGACACTGACAAAAAAGTAGAGGAATACATGAAAGAAATAAATGACCGCAAATTAAGGAAATTTAAAAGGGACACGGCGGATTATCGTTTAGGAGAGGTGTATACATGGGCGGATATCTATGCTAGAAGGAGACAACAGAAACCAAATTATGATAAATCCTCAGATGAAACATCATCGGATGACGCACAACAAAGAAGGCAACCATTTGATAATAGGAGACAAAGAATGGCTCCACAAAGTAAACAAACCAATATTCCAGATAAATCAACAGTAGAAACTTCAAATACAGAGAGTGGAACAACTTCAACAACATCGCTTCCTTTTTTAGAGAGCGTCACTGGACCCCAAATAGAACCAGGAGGGGCAAAAAAACAAACACCGACAGAAGGTGTAGCCAAAAACACAAGGAGTCAGAAAACCTAGTAATCAACATATCTAAGTATACCATGACCACCAAAGAAATCCAAGTGTTACAAAAAGGGTCATCATATGTACCAACATACCATTCTAATTTACTTGAGACAAGAGTTTGCACTCAGACTTCGCCATTTTTTCACAAACATCATTGATAAACCATTATCGACAGAATCGAGAGAAGACATAATGATGGGTTTGAAATCGAAAAGTAAATTCATCGCACCGGTGAGCCATAAAGTTTTAGATGCGTTTGAAAAGGTCGTAATGAGAGAGATTGAAGAAATTTTCAAAAAACCGAGATCCAAACAAACCAATCTCACTGGAAAAGACAGACATACTCTTCAAAAATTAGCAAACAATCAGGAAATAACCATCAGACAAGCTGATAAAGGGGGCGCCCTGATAATCATGGACACTGAGTATTACGAAAATCAGGTAGAAATTCACGTGAACGATCGTGACACATATATGGAAATGGAGATGGATCCAACCAAAGAATTTCTCAAAACATTGACCAAAATCATTGATAAAGCACTGGAATTGGAAATCATCAACCAAAAAGACAAAGAGTACCTACTGAATACAAATCCTTCCATACCATATATTTATATGACACCAAAAATTCACAAAAATGCCACACACCCACCACTACGCCCAATTGTGTCGACCATAGGATCAATACATGAAACTATAGGTAGGTTCATAGATAAACATCTACAGAATATTGTTCAAAAATCGACTACATACATTAAGGATACTACTCACTTTTTGAATATTTTGGAGGAAGAAAAGATTAATTTTACGAAGGATATGATCATGGCAACAGTGGATGTAAAGTCATTGTATACATCTATTCCACATGACCTAGGACTGACAGCAGTGGAAAGTTTTCTGGTCAACGAGGAAAAGAGTGAGAACTTAAAAATATTCATTATGGAACTGATCCATTTTACACTGTTTCACAGTTACTTTGTGTGGAAAGGGAGATACTATGTACAATCCTCGGGAACCAGCATGGGAAATTGCGCAGCGCCAACGTATGCGAATACATTCATGCATAGATTTGAATTGGACAATATTCTCAATCAGAAAGTATGGAAAGACAACTTAATCCTTTACAAGCGTTTTATTGATGACATTTTTGTCTTATGGAAAGGAACGATGGAAAATTTAGAAGAAGCACTACAAGACCTGAACAAAATCAATGAACGGATCCAATTTACGTTTTCAATCAACAAAATAAGCATTACATTCTTGGATGTAGCCATATCAAATGTGGAAGGACAAATAAGTACAAGTGTGTTCACAAAGAGCACAGATAGAAACAACTTGTTGCATTACAAAAGCTTTCACCAACCACCACTCAAAAAACACCTCCCATTTTCACAACTAGTCAGAATAAAGAGAATCGCCTCAACGGAAGAATCATACAACAAACATAAATTGGAGACCTTAAACAAATTCAAAAACAGAGGGTATCCTGAACCCATTCTGAAAGCCGCTGCGGAAAGAGCAGACAAATTGCAAAGAAAACATTTATTATCATCCAAAACAAAATCAGAAGACAAAAGATGTGTATTTGTGTCAAAATTTTCCACACGCAGTCTCAGCATCAAAAAAACAATAAACAAACACTGGCCATTACTAGCGTTGGAAGAAGATTTTAAAGGCATTTTTTCAAACTCTCCAATATATGCATATGAAAGAACAAAGAACATCAAGGAACTTATAAAACATCCAAAAAAGCTAGATACAGAGAATTACAAAGGCACAATGCCATGTCACAATTGTGGTAATTGCTCCGCGATTATCAAAGGAAGTGTAATCAATCACCCTACCAAAGGTACACCAGTCAAATTAAAGGTATCGGGTACATGCGATAGCAGTAATTTGATATACATGCTAAAATGTCCGTGTGGATTGTCCTATGTGGGCAAAACCCAAAGAAAAATTAAGATCAGACTAACGGAACATAAGAGTAATATCAGATTGAAAAATCAAAAATCTACGGTGGCAGTTCACTTTAACGAAGCCAAGCACAATCCTTCGCAACTAAAATTCTGTATACTAGAATTGGTAACAGTTCGACCAGGAATAGACAATAATTCTCAACTACTTAGGAGAGAGACATTTTGGATGAACTTTCTGTGCACCCTGTACCCGAAAGGGTTAAATGAACGGTCAGAATTGAGCTGCTTTATATAAATGAACAATATTCAACTGTACTTTAAAAGTGATGATAATGGATGACATGTAAAGGTTGTTTTTATGAATATGTGTAAAATCCCAGGTTTTGCATATAGGATATATAGTTTGATTAAGTTTCACATTGCATATAATTGTAGGACGCTTTAGATACCTAGGTGATATATAGAGGCCATCATTTTGATGACATCCATGGGTGCGAGGAGAAGTTACTATAAGCGCGGCACATTCACACAATAGTCCGTTTTTTAGTTTAGTTACCCAAATTCCACACCACGTGATCGGAGCGGCTCGTACAATAGAGTATAGTTGGCTAGAGCGACGCACGCTTAAACCCTCGAATATGCGGAAGTGAGGAGGAACCGCTAGAAGCGTTCCCGTTTGAATCACTCGGTAAGGAGTTGTAGCTTGATAAATACGGTGGGTACCAACAGAAGTATGTGGATAGTGAGAGTAACGTCAGTGCTTTATTATTAACAGCGAGGAACAAGCATTGAAATATCACGAGAGAAGACCAGTGATAGAAAACATGTAAGTGGACACGCATGCACCATGGTAAAAGTGTATTAAACAGCGCGTTTTTCACACAAAGGTTATAAGGTGGAAGGCAATATTTAAAGTTATATACAATGTTTGAAGGTTAATACTGTATGAAAAATATGAGTTTGCACATTTGTAAGAAAATGTACCGACATATTATTATTTCAATTTTGCAGAACTAAGTCCCCTGAGGAAGGGCATTTTTGCTTGAAATGCATTGGGCATAACAATTATTAAGAAATCAGCGAATGAATTACTGAAAAGTTAATGATGAAATAATTAACAGAACACTGAAAAGTAAAGAAAAACAAACATGAACAAGATGTGATGAATCTTTATTACATAGTATGAAGAACAATGAGAGTGCCTTGTGACTGTGAAGCTTGGGATCAAGTAACGCATGTATGAGTTTATAGTTCCTCCCATGCTCAGTGGGAGCATCACAGGTGCACCAACCACACAGATGAAACTGTGATAAAAAACAGCAAAAACAGAGTAACAGAGTGCGGAGCCATACCCAGAGTGGTATACGTATCGGTTAACAGACCACAGACCCTTCAACAGCACTGTCTGCATGTTTTTCAACTGGTAACATTACGGTCTTAACCTGTGCTACCTGGAATATTAGAGGTCTAAATGACCACAGAAAAACGCGGTTTAATTCCCTCGGTATGCGTTTAACTTTGTGATATTCAATCAATGTTGTAGCATGAGGACATTGGTCGATTTCTCTGCGCATAATGCATTCAAGTTGACGTAGTAATTGGTTAGTAGTTCCGGCGGTGGTGCTGAACGTGCGTGCTTCCTCTATCAAGAAATAAATTGACTCCGCATCCTCTGCTGAGTATACTTTTGTTTCTGCTTGGTTAGTGGTGAGGTCCGCTACCTCCTTGAAGGACATGTTTGATGGGGGTGCTGGTCAAAGGTGGGGGCTTAAGGTAAGACAACTCTGTAAGTGTATTCGACCTGCACACCTGGTTTAATGTGAAAATGGTACTCTGTAGTTGAGTTGAATGCTTATGTATTTGGCGTGCTACTGCGTGATGGGGTATAGCCCAAACCCCTGTGCAAGAGTTACATATGTGAGGAAACGGAAGAATCCAAACCTGCGCAGTGCACAGCTTACGCCCCTAAGTTTCTAATATTTTTATCTTTGTTACTCAATTTGCATACATGTAATAAAACTTAAAGACAAAAACAAGTTTACAAAGTTGAAGTAAGTTGAAGTTAAAAACATTTATAGAGCGCGCTAACACCAAGCGGTTTCATGGCGCTATGACTAGACTGAGA
Organism: Lissotriton helveticus; assembly: GCF_964261635.1. Taxonomy (NCBI): domain Eukaryota; kingdom Metazoa; phylum Chordata; class Amphibia; order Caudata; family Salamandridae; genus Lissotriton; species Lissotriton helveticus. The sequence goes on from NC_136067.1 coordinate 1,468,639,648, forward strand.
AAGAGAGGGAATGACTAAGGACTAAAATAGATTATTTATAGAGGGAAAGCCAAGGAAAAGAGGTAAGTTTTGAGGGCTCTGCGGAAATCCGCATAACTAGGCAGAGACCGGATAGAAAAAGGGAGGGTGTTCCAGAAAGTGGGGGCAAGGAAAGAGAAGCGAAGTCCACCGTGTTTTTTTCCTTTTAAAACGGGGGACCACCAAAAGGGCTTGGGTGGAGGAACGAAGGCATCTGTTGGGGAGATAAGACCGGATTTTTGAATTAAGGCACCTGGGGGCGGTGCCTGCAAGGGCCATGAAAGTGAGACAGCCCAGCTTGAAAAGGGCGCGCTGGGAGACAGGGAGCCAGTGGAGGGGCTTAAGGAGGGGGGTGACACTGTGGTATTTAGGAAGCTTGTATATCAGGCGGGCCGCCTGATTCTGAATAAGCTGTAGGCGCCGGAGCTCATACGCTGGGATCCCTACATAAAGTCCATTGCCATAGTCTAGGCGAGAAACAATCATGGCCATAACGATGAGTTTGAGGGCCTCCGCAGAAAAGAAACGAGAAATTTTCCGGATGATGCGTAGGGATAGGAAGCAGGACGAGACAACGGCACTGACTTGGAGGCGCATTGTCAGGTCTTGGCTAACTAAGATACCTAGGGTTTTTGCCTTGATGGAAGGGGGGGAGGAGGACCAAGGGCAGGGGGCCAGAAAGTGGGGGACCATGGGCTAGGAAGGCTGCCAGTGAGTATCAGTTCTGTTTTGTCCGGATTGAGTTTTAACTGGTTAGAGTTCATCCAGTCAAATATAAAAGTTAGAACAGAGCGGAGATTAGAGCTAGAATCGTGGGAGGGGGAGAGATTGAAGATGAGCTGGAGGTCATCAGCGTAATTGTAGAGTGATACCTCCATATTTTGTAAAGCAGAAATAAGGGGGTGAATGTAGAGGTTAAAGAGGAGGGGGGAGAGAGAAGAACCCTGTGGGACCCCACAGGCAACTGGGCAAGGGGGGGGGGGGGGGGGTAGAGAAACTATCTAGATGGACGGCCTGATTACGATCTCCAAGGAAGGAGGTAAGCCAGGTCAGAGCAGTCCCCTGAATGCCGGCGCCTCCGACACGGTCGAGAAGAATGGAATGGTTGACCGTGTCGAAGGCGGCGGACAAGTCAAGGAGCACCAAGGCTTGGGGGGAGTTGGTATCTGCGCTCTGCCTAAGTTCGTCCAGGACCGAGAGGACCACGGATTCCGTTGAATGAACGGGACGGAAACCGTCCTGATGAGAGGCCAGGAGGTTCCCGCATTTGGCAACCGACTGACATCAACGCCAGTACTCAGGCTTCACACGGCCTCCGCTCCCCAGAATTCTGTGGATTCGACAAAATTCCCCACCCATTAATTGGTAACGGCAACGCGACTTGGTGCCTGCCACTAAAAATTTAAAAACCACCCGATTAGGACCGGGTTGGAATTATCACCGGTTCACCGACCAAGCCTATTGATTATTTAAATCAGCCCTGAAGAGTCACAGCCACATGTTGTGACGAAACACGTGTCGGCTTGATTGATATTCACAGTGATTCCCAGGAGGGGACACTGTTGGTGAATAAATCTTTGAAAATTATACACTGTGTCCGATCTATCCCTACCAATATCAGTCTAAGACAATTTAAAGTATATGATACATATTGTGTGCTCTGGACCCTTTTGCCTAAGAGGCCAGGAGATGATTGTCCTCAATGAAAGTCGAGAGGTGACGTGGCTCTCAAGAATCTTGCCAGGGAATGGAAGTAGGGAAATGGGGCGGAAGTTAGAAGGGGAGGAAGGGTCGGACCCAGGTTTTTTTATGATGGGGGTGATAATGGCCGACTTGAAGGGCGCGGGGACAATACCCTGTTGGATGGAGGTATTAAGAAGAGTAAGCGGAGGTTCCGGACAGTTGGAGAAGACCTCCTTAAGGATACGGGCAGGGCAGTAGTCCAAGGGAGAACCTGATTTATTTATTTATTCATTTATTTACAGGCTTGTATAGCGCTAGGAATAAACTTCCGTAGAAGTATCTCCGCGCTTGAGACAGCTTGACAGTAAACAAAAACAGTGTTATTGAAATATTAAGAGTATGACCTCTCTTCAGATTGAATATGCTACTTACCAGTATGCATCTGTTCTTGGCATGTAGGGCTGCTAACATTCATATCTATTGCATAGATCGCCGCCTAGTGTTGGGTCCGGATGATTGCACATTGTTGTCCTGGAAGAGTCTTCGAAGTATCACGAGATAGGTGGCTCCTCCCCTGGACTACAATGCGCATGGGCATCGACTCCATCCCCAGATTGTTTTTAGCCATTGTGGCAGAGATGGAGTGAAATAGTGTAAAGGATGTCCATGCTAATGATGAATGCAAGAGAGTATCTGCAGCCGCTACGGGCACCGGGGAGGAGGGCGGGCGATATGAATGTTAGCAGCCCTACATGCCAAGAACAGATGCATACTGGTAAGTAGCATATTCAGTTCGAGGCATGTGGGCTGCTAAATTCATATCTATTGCATAGAATACACAGCAGTCCCTCCCCGAATACACTTAACAATCCATCTGGCTATTCCTGCTTTGGAAATGGGGTTGCCTTTGTGCTGCGCTGAGAAGGCAACAAAAAGTTGTTGTGTTTTCCTAAAGTGTTGCGTTCTGTCAATGTAGTACATCAACGCCCTTCTAACGTCTAATGTATGAAGCATTCTTTCCGCTACTGTTTGTGGGTTTTGGAAGAATGCGGGTAGGTCAATAGTTTGGTTGATATGAAACTGTGACACCACTTTAGGAAGGAATTTGGGGTTAGTGCGGAGCACCACCCTGTTTGAATGTATTTGGATGAATGGCTCTTGGATTGTGAGCGCTTGCAGCTCACTAACACGTCTGAGCGATGTAATAGTAATGAGAAAAGCCACTTTCCATGTTAGAAATTGAATTTCGCAGGAGTGCAGTGGCTCGAAAGGTGGACCCATCAGCCTAGTGAGGACCACATTGAGGTTCCACACTGGAGCTGGCGGTGTTCTTGGAGGAATGACTCGTTTCAGTCCCTCTAGGAAGGCTTTAATGGCAGGCACCCTGAAAACAGAGAGATGCTGCCTATTCTGGAGATAAGCCGCTATGGCGGATAAGTGTATCCGAATGGAAGCGTACGCCAGATTGCATTTGTAGAGTTGTAACAAATAGCAGATGATGTTAGGAATGGATGCATCTAGCGGGTTGATATTGTGGTTTGTGCAGTAAATGACAAACCGCTTCCATTTTGCTGCATAGCAAGCTCTGGTAGTGGGCTTCCTTGCCTCCCGTATGATATCCATGCATTCAGGAGGCGGGTTGAGGTAGCCAAACTCTAGGACCTCAGGAGCCAGATCGCCAGGTTGAGCTGTTGCGGATCTGGATGCTGAATGTCTCCATGGTTCTGCGTTAAGAGCCTGGGTGTGAGGCGCAACCTTTGATGCGGTACCACGGAAAGTTCTAGAAACGTGGTGTACCATGGTTGGCGTGCCCATGTTGGAGCAACCAGGATGAGAGTCATCGAGTGTTGCTTTAGCTTTCTTGCCACCAGCGGAATGAGAGGCGCTGGGGGAAAAGCGTACGCAAATTTGCCTGACCAGTTCATCCATATCGCATTCCCCTGCGATTCCGGGTGAGGGAACCTGGCGGCAAAGCTTTGGCATTTTGCCTTTTCCCTTGTGGCAAACAGGTCTATCTCTGGATGACCCCACTGATGGAAGTACGGGCGGAGTACTGATGGATGTATCTCCCACTCGTGCATGTGATGGCTGTATCTGCTGAGCAGATCCGCCATCTGATTGTCCTTGCCTGGGAGGTGTTCTGCCATGAGGAAAATGTTCCTCTGAATGGCCCACTTCCACATGCTCTGAGCCAGATGAGACAGCTGTGGCGAGTGAGTGCCTCCTTGCTTTTGGATGTAGTACATGGCTGTCATGTTGTCCGTCCGGATCAACACAACCTTGTTGCACAGATGTACTTTGAAGGACTTTAGCGCCATGAAGATTGCCATCAATTCCAGGTAGTTGATGTGCAACTTCTGTTGCTGGGCGGACCACAGTCCCTGCACAGTGTAGTGGAGCACATGGGCTCCCCACCCTTGGAGAGATGCGTCCGTCGTTAGGATAATTTGTGGCACCGGCTCTTGGAACGGTCGTCCCTTGCAAAGGTTGTGTGGATTCCACCAATGCAGAGAGTTGTATGCCCGACCGGTCACCAACACTAGGTCTGTCAGTTGCCCTTGAGCCTGTGTCCACTGATTTGCCAAGCATTCTTGGAGCGGACGCATGTGCAACCTCGCGTGCGGGACTATGAAGATGCAGGAGGCCATCATGCCTATCAACTGCATGAACACTCTCGCTGGTAGTGAGTGTTGCGGTCTGAACCTCTGGATCAGTGATTGAATTGAATTTATCCTGACTGGGTTTGGCTGAGCCATAGCAGTCAGGGTGTTTATTGTCGCGCCCAAGTACTGCCGCACATGAGCTGGTTGAAGGTGCGACTTTGGGTAGTTTAGTGAGAACCCCAGACTGTGAAGGAGGTGAATAGTGTGGGACATGTCCGTGGCGCACTGTTGTTCCGACTTTGCTTGAACAAGCCAGTCGTCTAGGTACGGGTAGACATGTATGTTTTGCCGTCTGAGGTTCGCCGCAACTGTCGCCAGACACTTCGTAAACACTCTGGGGGCAGTAGTCACCCCGAAGGGTAGGACTTTGAACTGATAGTGCATGTTGTGAATGGTGAACCTGAGGTACTTTCTGTGGGATGGGTGGAGTGGGATGTGGAAATAAGCATCCTTTAGGTCCAAGGTTGCTAGGAAGTCCCCTTGGTTTAGCAGTGGAAGAATTTGCTGCAGTGTTAGCATGTGAAAGTGTTCCGACAGTATATACATGTTGAGAGGGCGTAGATCCAGAATGGGTCTGAGGGATCCGTCCTTTTTTGGGATGAGGAAGTACAGGGAATAGACTCCTGTTCCTTCCTCCTCCACTGGTACGAGCTCGATTGCGCCTTTTTGCAGCATCACCACAACTTCCTGCTGCAATAAGTGCAAGTGCTCTGCTGACATAGGACGGTGTCTTGGGGGAATGTTGGGAGGTGTGGATGTTAACTCCAAACAATAACCGTACTGGATAGGTTTTCTCACCCACCTGTCTGTGGTGATGGACGACCAGACTGGCAGGAACTGCTGGAGTCTCCCCCCCGACAGGTGTTGGATGGTCGGGGGGCAGTGACAGAGAGTCACTGTTTGTTTGCGGCAGAGGAACGGGAGTTGTTGTTCCCCCTGCCCCTGCCTTTGGCACTGTACCTCGGTAACCCCCTCTACCCTGCTTGGGGTAAGAGGATTGTGCCCCACTTTTTGCGAATTGTGTTTGTTGACCCAACTGTCCTCTGGTAACACCACGTGCTCCTGAGCGACGAAAAGTGCTTCCCCGGAATTGTTGAGACTGAAGCGCCCCCATGGACTTAGCAGTCTCATTGTCTTTTTTTATTTTCTCTAGGGTGGTGTCAACATCTGGACCAAACAGTCTGTCTGGATTGACGGGCTGGTTGAGTATTGTAGTTTGGATATCGGATTTAAATCCAGATATGCGAAGCCAAGCTTGTCGCCTTAACATGACGCTAGTGTTAATCCCCCTAGCCGCTGTATCAGCCACATCAAGTGCACACTTTATTGCTGCGTTGGAGATGAGCTTTCCTTCTTGTATGAGCATCTCGGCCCCTTCCTTAAACTGATCAGGGAGGTGTTGAAGGAGCTGTTCTAGGGTGTCGTAATGCGCCCTATCATATCGTGCCAATAGCGCCTGTGTGTTTGCTATACGCCAGATATTGGCCGCCTGCGCAGCCACCCTTTTGCCGGATGCCTCAAGCACTTTCGACTCCTTGTCTGGGGGAGGAGCTTCACCCGTTGTTTGGGAGTTCGCCCTCTTGCGGGCATTGGCGACCACCAACGAATCCAGAGGCAACTGTCCCCGAATATATGCAGGGTCTCCAGGTGCTGGTCTGTACTTCTTTTCGATACGTGGGTTCACCACTCTCGCCCTGGTAGGTTCCTTAAAGATCTCTGGGGCATGTTTCAGGACACCTTTGAGCATAGGAAGGATTTTAACTGTCCTGTCTGAGACAGAGAAAGTGTCAAACAAAAAATCCTCCTCTACCGGGTCAGCATGCATGTCCACATCATGATTTGCTGCTGCCCGTTCTAACAAAGCATTAAACGCTGCTGAATCCTCTGTTGGTGATGTACGTGCCCCAAACCCCTGTGGATCTTGTACCACTTGATGTCCACTCTGATCCCCAGTATCGCCATATGAGTCCAGTTGAACATCAGGGTCATTGTCAACTGGGAAATTATACTGGTCATCTTGGTCATCGTCCTCTCCACCTGATTGGTCGGGGGAAGGTGATGGACTCCTTCTTGGTGGTGGCAAAACTGGTTCAACAAGGGCTGGAATGTCCTGTGCCGGCCTTTTCTTTTTCAGTGGAATGACATATGATTCCAGTGGATGGGAAGTGATTTTCCTTTTATATAGTGTCAATTTCCCCGTTTGGGCATCGATATAATGCTCTGAGTTGTCTTCAGAGGCGTGACGTCGATCCAAGGCTTCGTGCGTGGAAGTGTCCGACGTTACAGCGATCCTTGGCACCGATCTGGGTGCAAACGCCTTCGGTGCCACCTTAGGTGGCAGAGAGTAGAGAAGCTTGCCCGAGGTCTTCTGCGGTGTGTCCACCGATTTCGGAGCCGACGGCGTGGGAGCCGATGGCAAAGCCTTGTCCCGAATACGTTTGAGTGAGTCGGTGACCTGCTTAGTGAAGGAAGCAGAGGGCGTCGAAGGTGACGTCCGATGTTCGGTAGAGTCGGAGTCTCTTGGTGCCGACGAGTTGTCCGTTGACGAATCACCGATACTAACGTCTCGCGGGCAAGTTGCAGTCTTTGGCGCCGACGCCGTTGCTGCCGATCCGGTATCTTTGTGCCGATGCGTAGTGGCCCCTGCCTTCGGGTCATGGCTTTTAGTCGATTTTCACTCGACTGTGCGCTTACTGGTAGGCGCCGCAGTGGCGGCTGAAGGCGTTTCAGCAGACTTCGAGGTCCGCGCCGGAGCAACTGTGCTAGCCACTTGATGGACATCCTTCTTAGAGGATGAGTCCTTGAGCACCTTTTGCGGCGCTGTTGATTCGACAGCCTTCTTCGACTTCTGTGGGCCGGAGGTCGACGGAGTCGATGAAGGAGCAGGCTTCGCTATTTTCTGTTGGACGTCGGCCATTTTAGATTTTGTCGATTCCGATGGTTTCGGTTTCGATTTTGACGGGACGTCGGCCATCTTTGGTGCAGTCGAATCCGAAGGTTTCGGTTTCGATACGTGTAATGGCGGCTCCGCGTGAGTGTCCGTGGCCGGGCCAGAAGGCGGGGCCGAGGATAGCGGTGCTGGGCCGTGGGTAAGGCCGAGTGGCGATCCCGTGACCTGAGCCTGAGTCATGTAGACTTCGGGGCATAGCTCATCCTCCGAGCTATCTTCCGCGGCCCCATAAACTTCGTCGTCGTCCCCTACCTCCTCGACGTATTCAAGGTCCAGGGCCTGTCCTTCGACTTGTTCTTCGGGCTCTGCCTCGACCTCCGTCGATGGTGGAGAAATCTGAAGATGGTGGCTACCGCTTTCTTCAGCTTGGTTGTCGAATATGTCGTCGGGTGCCGGGGCCGCTCGCTGGGCCTCGAGGCGCGCCGCGCGCCGATGCTTGAGCGTCTTCTTTGACCTGAATTTCGAACAGGCCATACAGTTTTCCTCGTTGTGGTCCGGCGAGAGGCATTTATTACAGACCGGATGCACGTCGATATGTGGATATTTGGATCCACAGACGGGGCAGAACTTGAACGGGCTCCGCTCCATGTTAAGTTCGTCGGGGTCTTGCTGCGACGAGAGGGCCTCGATGTCCGAAGAGCTACTCGACTCCGCAGAATTCCGGCTCAGAGAGTCGGAGGATGCTCGAGACCGTACGCAAACAATACCGACGCAGGTAACGAAGGCCTTTTGGCCTTAAGAACAACGTTTTTTCGGTTCCGACAGAGAGACGTCGAAACCACATCCGAACCCAATGGCGGAAAAAAACAATCTGGGGATGGAGTCGATGCCCATGCGCACTGTAGTCCAGGGGAGGAGCCACCTATCTCGTGATACTTCGAAGACTCTTCCAGGACAACAATGTGCAATCATCCGGACCCAACACTAGGCGGCGATCTATGCAATAGATATGAATTTAGCAGCCCACATGCCTCGAACAATAGGTTTCTCAACCAGAAAAGTTAACCTTAATTAATTCTGACTGAACAAAAAAGTTTTCAGTTGTTTCCTAAAAAGGAAATGGTCAGAACATTGCCTCAATAACAGAGGGAGCGCATTCCACAGCATAGGGCCCACCACAGACAGAGCTCTACCTCCCAATCTGGCTCTGCTGACTTTGGGTACTCTCAAAAATTGCTGTTCACTAGACCTAAGGGTACGGATGGGGACATATGGTGACATTTTTTTTGCCAAATAATCCGGACCAAGATCATGTAGACCTTTGTGTACAATACAACAGGTCTTAAACTTCACTCGCTGCCGTATAGACAACCAGTGGAGTTCGTTTAACAAAGATTTGGATGGCGATCTTGGGGGAGCATTAAGGACAAGCCTGGCTGCTGTATTCTGCACAACCTGCAGACGATCCAATACCTCTTCATTTGCACCTGCAAGAAGACCATTGCAATAATCAAGACGGCTGATTACTAGTGCCTGGACTAAGGTTCTTCTGATGGAATTTGGGAGGAAAGGAAAAATCCTACGAAGAAGACCTATCATATGGAAACAGGAACCGACAACGTTGTTACTATGTTGTTTCATAGTCAGTTCCGGTTCCAACCGTACGCCCAGATTCTTGATTATTAGCTTTGGTTCAGGGATTGGGCCCAGGTCCAGAGGCCACCAATCAGGGGACCAAAGAACCTTAGCTTCACCGAAAAGCATCACCTCGGTCTTACCAGCGTTGCATTGAAGGAGGTTTGCAGACATCCACTGAGATACTGCTGTCATCCCCTCGGAGAAAGATTGTATAACCTCCGGGGTTAGTTGTTTAAAGGGGAAGAGCAGCTGAGTATCATCAGCGTAGGATACTGGGTGGAAACCAAAGGCTCTGGTTAGGTCTGCCAAGGGGGCCACATAAGCGTTGAAAAGAGTCGGGCTCAAACAAGATCCCTGAGGGACCCCCTTGGTGATCTTTACCTCTTCCGACTTAAACTCTCCCATGGTGACACATTGGGTCCGGTCGGAAAGAAAGCTCTTGATCCATCCCAGCGCCCTACCGCCGATTCCCTTCACAGTCAGACGTTCGATCAAGATGTTGTGTGAAATAGTATCGAACGCTGCTGATAAATCCAGCAGCACCAGGACAACAGAATAACCGCTGTCCTAGTACATGCGGAGATCGTCTGTTATCGACAGCAGAGCTGTTTCAGTACTAAATTTAGGTCTGAAACCTGACTGTGAGGGATCCAGACTTTCAGATTGTTCTAGGAAGTTAGACAGATGTTTATTTGTGTGCTTCTCGATGATTTTCCCCATAAAAGGTAGCAGAGAGATCGGCCTAAGGTTAGACAAGTTGGTCCAAGAAGAGGAGGTATTCTTCCTAATTGGTCTAACTAAGGCCCTTTTCCAGTCACGTGGAACTATTCCTGTTGTTAGGGAGAGATTTACCAGGCTCTGAATATCAGGACCAAGTATTTTCCCTAATGGTCCCATTAACCTGGCTGGTAGTAAGTCAGATGGGCTTCCACTTTTTATGCTATTAAGCAACTTCTCAACCTCTAACAGGGAGATCTCGGGAAATTTGTCAAAGGTGTTGGTATTGGTGGGCACAGTTTGCTCTAGTATATGATCATCCTGGCTAATTCTAGCTAGGGCAAGTGTTTCTATCTTATCATAGATGTCATCAATTTTCTTTGTAAAGAAACTTGAGATGTCATTGCAAAGATGTTGGGATGCCATCTCTGCACTTTCACACGCCACCGGTTTTAGGAACGTGTTTACGATCTGGAGTACTTTCGAATCATTGCCTGCTGCCTCTAATTGCGAGGTCACATAGTTCTTACGTGCAGACCGAATGGCTTTATGATAGGTGTTTATAGCCACCCAATGATTGAGTTTGTCTTCCTCTAAGTGTGATTTTCTCCATCTCTTTTCAGCTTTCCTAGCTATGCGTTTAAGGTTTCGCAGTTCTTCTGAAAACCAGATCTCCTGTTTCCTAGCTGTGCACTTTTTAAAGGTTTTCATCGGAGCAATCTTCTGCACCGCCATACTAATAGCAGTATCCAGATTTAAGAGTGCAATATTAATATCGTCAGTGACTGGGAGAGAGGGAGGGACATATACTTTTTTAAATTGTTCATCAGTTAATTTGTGCCATTGTCTTCGTTTAGGCGGGATTTGTACAGGGGGGTTTAAATATGTGGCCATCACTGGCATTGAAAACTCAAGCACAAAATGATCTGTCCAGTTGTACTGTTTCGGTATAGAGCATTTAATACCGGAAAAATTAGAAAGAATCAAATCTAAAGTGTGACCTGCCACATGCGTAGGTCCATTATTACGCTGTTTCAGTCCTAGTAATGATAAATCAGTCAGGAAGGATTGGGCATCCATATTATTTCCTACCTCACTGTGAATATTAAAATCACCAACCAACAGAAAGTCTTTATCTAGGCAGACATGTGGAGCAAGTGCTTCCACTAACTGTTTGGAGGCATCTTTTATGGGGCCCGGAGGACGATAAATCAAAGCTCCCTTTCTACTATGTTTAGCTGACGAGCCAATCTTAAAGACCAACATTTCTAAGACCGGGCTGCACCATTGGTCCAACACCGTGATCAGAATATCATCTTTGTGAACAATGGCTATTCCCCCACCAATTTTCTTGGGTCTATCCAACCTAATAATTTTATAGCCCTCCGGAATACCAAGTGTGATAGCCGGAACAGAGTGGGGTTTAAGCCATGTCTCTATAAGGAAACACAAGTCGGCTTTATAAGTAGAGATAAGATCCCAAACCTCCGTATAATGCTTTGGCAGAGACCTTATATTACATAATAGATTTTTCCCGCCCTGAATTTGGATAGTGGGATTGTGTTTTATATGTTGTAAGGGACATGCATTTCCTGCTATTAGGAACTGATGTTGACATGTCCTGCATGAAAACGGCCCTTCCAATGAGCACTGATGCTTTTCCTTACATTGTGTGAGTAAGTTGTTACTCAAATGTCTCAACATCTGTGACGAATAAGTCAGCCTGTGTACCTTACATTGAATAGTTGATAGTGTCATGGCCCCTGGTCCCGTCTGGTCACGGACGGGCACAGACGGGCTTCTCTCTGGCGCGTCTCCGGCGCTTCGCTGCGCGCGACCGCTGCGCGTTCACTGCGACGAGGGGGGCTAAAAACCCCTCTGTGAGTTGAAGGCTAGAGCGCTAACCGCTCGATGTGGGCGGAAGTAACCTGGCTCTGCCTGCCCGCCCTCCGCTCAACGGCACTGGTTGCCGAGTCGGACCGGGGCGGACAGGTCGTGGAATCGAGCTCAGGCTGTGCAGAAATGGATTTACACAATGCGCCTAAGTGCCCCCGCTCTTCAGTGCAAACAGGTAAATTTAGTGCAAATAAAATACGGCGCTATTTAAACCAGCATAAAACAAATACTGTCATCACATTTAAAATGTGCAATACTCTGTTAGCAGCATACAGTACCAGCGTCAGCGGGTCGGGGAGACACTGCCACAGTCCTCCCTACCGCAATTCGCCGCCTGCTCCTCGCTGCCTAAATACCCCTCTGTGAGTTGAAGGCTAGAGCGCTAACCGCTCGATGTGGGCGGAAGTAACCTGGCTCTGCCTGCCCGCCCTCCGCTCAACGGCACTGGTTGCCGAGTCGGACCGGGGCGGACAGGTCGTGGGATCGAGCTCAGGCTGTGCAGAAATGGATTTACACAATGCGCCTAAGCGCCCCCGCTCTTCAGTGCTAACAGGTAAATTTAGTGCAAATAAAATACGGCGCTATTTAAACCAGCATAAAATAAATACTGTCATCACATTTAAAATTTGCAATACTCTGTTAGCAGCATACAGTACCAGCGTCAGCGGGTCGGGGAGACACTGCCACCGTCCTCCCTACCGCAATTCGCCGCCTGCTCCTCGCTGCCTAAATACCCCTCTGTGAGTTGAAGGCTAGAGCGCTAACCGCTCGATGTGGGCGGAAGTAACCTGGCTCTGCCTGCCCGCCCTCCGCTCAACGGCACTGGTTGCCGAGTCGGACCGGGGCGGACAGGTCGTGGAATCGAGCTCAGGCTGTGCAGAAATGGATTTACACAATGCGCCTAAGCGCCCCCGCTCTTCAGTGCAAACAGGTAAATTTAGTGCAAATAAAATACGGCGCTATTTAAACCAGCATAAAACAAATACTGTCATCACATTTAAAATTTGCAATACTCTGTTAGCAGCATACAGTACCAGCGTCAGCGGGTCGGGGAGACACTGCCACCGTCCTCCCTACCGCAATTCGCCGCCTGCTCCTCGCTGCCTAAATACCCCTCTGTGAGTTGAAGGCTAGAGCGCTAACCGCTCGATGTGGGCGGAAGTAACCTGGCTCTGCCTGCCCGCCTTCCGCTCAACGGCACTGGTTGCCGAGTCGGACCGGGGCGGACAGGTCGTGGGATCGAGCTCAGGCTGTGCAGAAATGGATTTACACAATGCGCCTAAGCGCCCCCGCTCTTCAGTGCAAACAGGTAAATTTAGTGCAAATAAAATACGGCGCTATTTAAACCAGCATAAAACAAATACTGTCATCACATTTAAAATTTGCAATACTCTGTTAGCAGCATACAGTACCAGCGTCAGCGGGTCGGGGAGACACTGCCACCGTCCTACCTATCTTTAAAAGAGTAAGGAAGGTCTCCTCAGTAATGAGAGGGAAAGTGTCAAGGAGAAGAGCGGGGGTGAGGGGTGGAGGGGGCAGGAAAGAGGGGGAAGGTGAAGGTATGTTGTGCCTGATAGTGGCTATCTTCTCTACGAAGTAGGTATTGAGGGAATTACAGAGGGATTGGGAAGGGATTGGTTTGGGTAGAACTCTATCTTAGGTAGCTAGTTTATGAACAATGGAGAAGATCTCCTTGGGTTTACTGCTAGCTAAAAGGATTTTAGCTGAAAAGTATGCAGTTTTTGCTGTCAAAATGGCTGTTTTGTATTCGCGGAGGAGGGCAGAGTAATGGGACTTAGCAATGGGACAATACCTCCGCCTCCAGTTGCGTTCTGCTTGTCTTAGGGAAAGTTTAAGGGTTTTGAGGTCAGCAGTGAACCATCGGTTGGCCTCATGAGAAAGTATGGAGTAGTTTCTTACCTGTAACTCCAGTTCTGTAGTAGGGGTATCGCTGTTATAGTCATAATCTAGTGAATAGTCCCGCTCATGTGTGGGGACCCCGGAGCAATCAAAAATAATCTCTTAAGCTGTCTTCTGTGCAGTCCTGCATAGACACTTAAGAGAGAATTAAAGACAAATAATGCAGCCTATACATGCAAGGCTACACTGTCCAGTACTTCAACTAGAAATGCAAAGGATATTCCACCAATATCATATTCAGCACAGTTTGCCATGTTTCACCCATAGAGAAACTTCGCCCCTTCACCAAATCCTTGGAATGATATAGAGGAAGGTATGGACAGACAAGCCCCCCATAGGCTGCCATTATGTGGCTTAAAAAGGAATACTGTGCCTTTAAGGAAACTTTCCAGAATTCTCTAGGCATCCCAGAATGCACAGCAACTCCCTCCACTTTCAGTTCTTTTTGGAGGTGTATAACGCTAGACCTGTAGCATTCCATATTTCATCTTTTTCTCCACCGGGGAGGAGGGTGGGCGCTTATGACTATAACAGAGATACCCCTACTACAGAACTGGAGTTACAGGTAAGAAACTACTCCTTCTGTAGTAGGGGATCTCTGTGTATAGTCATAATCTAGTGAATAGAATGGCAAGCCCATCCCCACAACCAAACCGGCGGTGGAGGAAAAAGACAACACCACTACTGTGCAAACAGATTTCGCAACGAAGCCTGCCCAACCTGAGCATCTGCTCTGGCATCAGAGTCCAGACAGTAGTGCTTCGCAAAGGTATGGACCGACTTCCACGTGGCAGCCCTGCAGATGTCTGTAATGGGAACATTACGGAGCAAAGCTGTCGTAGCCGCTTTGCCCCTGGTGGAATGAGCCTTAGGCTTACCTTCTAAGGTCTTATTAGCCTTTTGATAACATAACTTGATACAGGACACACTCCACCTAGAGATGGACTGTTTAGAGGTAGCAAGACCAGTCCTGACCGACCCATAGTTGATAAACAATTGGTCTGACCTACGAATATCCTTGGATTTATCCAGATAGAATTTCAACACCCTTCTGACATCCAGGGAATTAAGAGATCTTTCCGCTGGAGTGGAAGGATTCTGAAAAAACATAGGTAAAGTTATAGTCTGGTTAACATGAAAATCAGAAATCACCTTATGAAGGAACTTAGGGTGAGTACGCATCACAACCTTAGCAGCATGAAATACAGTATAAGGTTCCTGGCAACACAATGCCTGAATTTCACTCACCCTGCGGGCCGATGTAATGGCCACGAGGAACGCCGCCGTCCAAGACAGGTGCTGTAGTGAAGCCTTGTGAATGGGCTCGAAAGGTTCCTTCATCAGCCTAGACAGCACCACATTCAGTTCCCACGCAGGCGAAGGAAGCCGAACAGGAGGGAACACTTTCTTCCACCCTTCCAAAAAATCCTTAATCACAGGAATCTGGAAGAAGAACGTCTGCGAAGGGCATTTTCTGTAAGCAGTCAATGCAGCCAGATGAACCTTAATGGAATGGAAATTAAGGCCAGACTGAGCTAGATGCAGAAGGTATGGAAGGATGACATCCTCCTTGCAGGTCGTCGGATCATAGTTCTTAGACATGCACCAGATGCAGCATCTCTTCCATTTGTAAGCATAAGAGGTCCTAGTAGATGGCCTCTTAGCCTCCTTCAATATGTCCATGCAATCCTCAGGAATATTTAAGCAGCCATATTGCACTCTCAGGAGCCATGCCGCCAAACTCAACGATGAGAGGTTGGGGTGCACCATCTGCCCCCCGAACTTCGTGAGTAGGTCCGGCCGGCACGGCAGCCGCCGATGAGGTAGGATCGACCGGTGAAGCAGGTCCGTGAACCACCACTGCCTGGGCTATTCCGGAGCAATGAGGATCATCCGCGCCCGGGACTGGGCCAGCTTGATGAGCAACGCCGGAATCAGGGGAATGGGAGGAAAAGCGTACAGAAAGCTGTTCGACCAGCTGATCCATAACGCGTTCCCCAGAGTCCCCGGCTGATAATACCTTGAGGCGAAGTCACGGCATTTGCTGTTTTCGGCAGTGGCGAACAGATCCACGTCTGGAGTGCCCCAAATGGCGAAGATGTCGTTGAGCACCTCGTCGTTTATGACCCACTCGTGGTTTTCTTGAAGCAACCTGCTGAGGGCGTCCGCCTGAACATTCTGCACACCGGGCAGATGAGTCGCCGTTATCGTCAGTCCTCTGGCTAACAGCCAGTGCCAGATCGCCTGCGCTTCCTGTGCCAGTGTGCGCGATCTTGAGCCCCCCTGCTTGTTGAGGTAATACATCGTGGTCCTATTGTCCGTCTGCACAAGCAAGGAGTTAATCTGAAAGGACGGATGAAAGTCCTTCAGTGCCAAGTGAACTGCTCTGAGTTCCAAGAAATTGATGTGATACGTGGACTCTGCCAGAGACCACGTCCCTTGGATCTGTAGATGGTCGGAATGCGCTCCCCAGCCCAGGAGAGACGCATCCGTCACGATAGTCTGAGTCGGGATGTCCTTGTGGAAAGGCACCCCTCTGAGGAGGTTCTCTGCCGAGCACCACCATCTCAGGGACTGTTGGGCGTGAAGAGACAACTGGATCCTGTCGTCCCAGCACCCTTTCCTCTGGTCCCACTGGTCCTCCAAACATTCCTGCAGCGGCCTCATGTGTACTCATGTGTAGGCACGCATGCGGAGTGAGAAAGATGCAAGAGGCCATCGACCCCAGTAGAGACGACACCGTCCTCACAGTTGTAGATGGAGCAGCTATGAGAGCCTGAGCCTTCCGAAGGAGCGATAAGCGTCTCTCCTCCGAAGGAGACACGCTTGCTGACAGCGTATTGATGGAGGCTCCCAAGTACTGCTGGCACTGGACCGGAATCGGTAGAGACTTGGACAGATTTATGTGCAACCCCAGTCGGTTCAGCAGGACGGCCGTCCTGTTGAAGTGCAATTGTGCTTCCTGGAAGGTGGAGGCCTTGATCAACCAGTCGTCCAGGTACGGGTAGACAAAAACCTTGGTCTTTCTCAGGTGCGCTGCCACCACAGCCATGCATTTTGAAAAAGTCCTGGGTGCAGACTTCAGTCCAAACGGTAGTACGGTGTACTGATAGTGATTGGTGCCGACGAGGAAGCACATGAACTTTCGGTGTTTCCGTGCAATGGGCACATGGAAGTACGCATCTTGCAGATCTATCGCGGAAAGCCAGTCTCCTCTCTGCAGCTGCGGATAAATCTGGTGCAAAGACAGCATGCAAAACTTTTCCCTGCGAATCCACTTGTTTGCTTGTCGCAAATCCAGAATGGGACTGAACTCGTTCTTGTCCTTCTTCCGTACTAGGAAGAAGCGGGAGTAAAGACCCTTTCCCCTTTGAGACAGAGGGACGTCTTCTATCGCCCTTTTTCTTAACAGGGTATCGGCCTCGGCCTGGAGCTCGCGCAGCTGGAAGTGCGAGGCAACCGGTGGAATTGCTGGAGGCGGGCTGGTGAAACGAAGACTGTATCCACTGCAAACAATATTCAGCACCCACTTGTCCTGAGTAATGTTTCTCCACTCTGCCAAGTAATGTTGGATGCTTCCCCCCATCGGAGCGGGTAACGGATGAAGGGGAAGTAGCACCTCAGGGCCGAGACCCAGCCGGGCCTTTAGTCGTGGAGACAGACTGCTGACCACCTCGACCCCTCTGGCGCTTTTGGAACGGTCTCCGCTGGAACTGCTGCTGCTGTTGTTGCTGCTGTCCAGCCTGCCTACCTTGCCCTCTACCTTGCGCCCCGTACCATCTCTGGAACGGGCGGAAGGTCTTTTTCTGTTCCTTAGGCTTTTCCAATCCGACTGCCGTCAGGGTTTCCGCCTCCGCCTTCATGCGGGCCATCTCGTCGTCCGCATGTTTCCCGAAGAGGGTCTCGCTCGAAAAGGGTAGGTTGACAACCCTCTGCTGCGCCTCAGGCTTCAAGGATGTAAGCCGTAACCAGGCGTGGCGCCTCAGGTTGACCCCATGGCAGTACCCGTGGGCTGCCAATAGGGAGGAATCCGCCGCCGAGCTAATCACCTGGTTGGAGACCAGCAGTCCTTCGGTAAGGATCTCTTGGAAATCTTCCCTTTTCTCCCGGGGAAGGTGTTTCGCGAACTGTTGGAGGGACTCCCACAGAGTCCGATCATAACGTCCCAACAGAGCTGAGGCACTTGCGGCCTTCATTGACGTGGAGGCCGTCCCGCAAACCTTCCTGCCTGCCAAATCCATCCAGCGGCTCTCCTTGTCAGGAGGCACTGTCGATGACGGGGTGGTGGCGTGCTGTTTTCTTGCTGCCGTCACAATCACCGAGTCCGGTGCGGGATCCAAACGCAGAAACGCTGGGTCCTTATATTTCTTCTGCAGCCTGAAAGGCGCCGATCTCGTAGCCAACGGGGTGAGAAACAGCTCCATTGCAGGTTCCACCAGCCCAGGCACCAGGGGCAGCAAAGTGCGAGATAACTGCTTCTTGTGCAGCGTTTCAAAAAATGACGGAAGTCGATGGCGTGGACACAGTGAGCATGATGCCCAGCTTAGTCGCCCCTCGCAGCAACACGTCCTGGAAGGAGACTATGTCATCTACTGGAGACACCCTCGTCCGAGGGGAGTCCGACAGAGTAGGTGAGTAGTCCCTGGCACTGGATGAATCCGTGTGGCGTGATCTTGAACGGTCCCTCCTGTGGCGCCGTCTGGATCTCGTAGAAGAGTGACGGCGACTCCTGGATCTATCCCTCTGTCTGGAGCGAGATCGCGACCTCAGACGGTCCACGGGCCGTAGCGGAGGGAGCTGTGGAGGCCGAAACGGGAGCCTAGGTTGTGGTGGTCCCGTAGGCGGCGGCGGGAGAAGTGGTAACGAGACAGACCTCGGCAGAGGTGGTGGTGTATGAGGCGGAGGACGATGCGGAGCAACAGGCGGTGGAGGAGGCGCGGATTACGTGGAGGAGGATCCTTGGGTAACGGAGGAGGTGTAGGTGACATCAGCTTGGAGGGCCAATAGACCTGCGAGTGCTCCGAGCCCGGAGACTCTTCCTCTATCCTTCTTTTCTTCGGGGGACCTCCAGGCCGTACCCCTGGTAGCCGAGCGACGGCGCCGCTGCGACCGTTGACTCGTAGCAACCGAGGACTCAGTCCTGGCTCTGGAACGCCTCCTGGAGGACGATGCTTTCCTCCTCGACGCTGAGCGCCTTTTCGACGTCGATGACCGTCGTCTCGACGTCGATGACCGTCGTCTCGACGTCGATGACCGTCGTCTCGACGTCGATGACCGTCGTCTCGACGTCGATGACCGTCGTCTCGACGTCGATGACCGTCGTCTCGACGTCGATGACCGTCGTCTCGACGTCGATGACCGTCGTCTCGACGTCGATGACCGCCTTCTCGACGTCGATGACCGCCTTCTCGACGTCGATGATCGCCTTCTCGACGTCGAGGATCGTCTTCTCGACGTCGAGGATCGTCTTCTCGACGTCGAGGATCGTCTTCTCGACGTCGAGGATCGTCTTCTCGACGACGTCGATGGTGAACGGCGGTGTCGCCTCGACGGCGAGCGTCTTCTCCTTGAACCCTCTCGACGTTGATGCAGGCTCGACGACGATGCGGTCCTCGACGTCGACCTAGTCGGAGGTCTTGACGTCAAATCCCCTCGACGTCGAACGTCGACGTCGCTTCGACCCAGAGCCATGGGGAGACGGGGAGCAGACCGTGGTCATTCCTCTCGACGTCGAAGCTATTGACGCCGACGGACACCGGTGGTGTTTTCTGACGCACGGGCAGAGGAAGAAGTCCCATCATGCCCAGACTCACCTGGACCTGGCTGCTCTCTTTGCTCCAGTCCTTGGAGCCTGATCTTCTGTCTGTCCTTCAGGGTCCTGCTGGCGGATCTCACACTTCTCAGGAACATGAGAAGAAGGGAGACACAGGATAGACACCCTGTGTGGATCTGATTTTGCCTTTTTCCTGGCACACTCAGTACATTTATCAAATAAGGCAGGCATATTTGACAAAAAAAAAGCACCAGAAAACACCATCAAGGCAAAGCAGAAGCAAAAATACGTCGAGTGAACACACTCTAACACTTTAAAAGTGCCAACAAAATACACAAAACACCCAAAAAGGGAGAGCTCAATGCTTCAGGTTCCTGCTAGCAGGAGCCGGAAAAAAGAACTGAAAGTGGAGGGAGTTGCTGTGCATTCTGGGATACCTAGAGTGTTCTGGAAAGTTTCCTTAAAGGCACAGTATCCCTTTTTAAGCCACATAATGGCAGCCTATGGGGGGGCTTGTCTGTCCATACCTTCCTCTCTATCATTCCAAGGATTTGGTGAAGGGGGGAAGTTTCTCTATGGGTGAAACTTGGCAGACTGTGCTGAATATGATATTGGTGGAATATCCTTTGCATTTCTAGTTGAAGTACTGGACAGTGTAGCCTTGCATGTATAGGCTGCATTATTTGTCTTTAATTCTCTCTTAAGTGTCTATGCAGGACTGCACAAAAGACAGCTTAAGAGATTATTTTTGATTGCTCCGGGGTCCCCGCACATGAGCGGGACTATTCACTAGATTTTGACTATACACAGAGATCCCCTACTACAGAAATGTCTTTTTTCCATGAATGTGTGTTGCAAATATTTTTTTTACGGAAACCATTGTTAATAACAAACAATAAGTACAATCTCTGTGTGCAACATCAGTTGATAGTGCTAACAATTTGAAACTAAAAAACGACCCAATGCATTTCGGGTTTGAAAAAACCCTTCTTCAGGGGTACATTTAACACAATATCAATTATCTGGAGCTTTAGATGAACAGTTTATAGCGCCTCCGTTCAGAACTACAAAATTAGGAACGAAAACAATGTCAATTCCATATGTTGATAAATAAGAAATACTGGGGTCATTTAGTATATTAAAAATCTTTTTATACATTGGAGTGGGATTTTATTGTACTTTGTTTTTACTGTTTAACTGCTGTGGTACTTCTAAATGCTTAATATATATCCCCAAAGTTAAGCCTGTCTAGTCTGTGCTGTAGCTACCTGGGGTGGTGCACTGGTTTTCACTTCTGGACTCTTTGTCCGGAAGTTACAGGTTAGTGACTTTATTACTTGTAGTGGACTACCTTCGACCCTAATTAACTTTTATAAAGTGGTGGCAGAGGTGGGATTCAGAATGTGTGCTTAGCAGCACAACTCTATTTAAAAAATGTGGCCATTTGTAAAAAAAAATCCAAATTCATTTCTGATTTCAATTTTTGTACCTTAACCTTTTTTTGGTAGATGGAGGTGGACCTGTCGATCACAAAGAGTCTTGGCATAGCAAAGCTGAGGAATTTTAAAAATTTTGAGCAGGGAATCCTAAAAAGTGAATTTTCTAAAAAAGCCCCTAGAGTCTGGCAAGAGGCCAACCAGCTACAGCCCATGTCAGAGGAGGATGAAGAGCTGTGGCATCACCCCACTGTTGCTACCCAGCAGACACAACAGTGAAAAATAAAATCATGATCAAATAATTTTATTATCATTTTCACCGTTGCCTCTGCTGGGTAGTCTATTCACAGGGTGGGGGCGGGCCATCCTACAAAGGAATTAAAGGCACTACACGTGCGCACGACGGGTTGGCCAGCCGTCTTAGGCGAGTCAAACTGTCATGCACACTTAGCATTTCTCCACCCAGCTATGTTGCACAGCCAGGTGGAGAAAATCCACAGGCTCCCAGGCACAGTCTGAGCGGTCTGAGGATTGGTCTGAGCGGTAAACCAGGCCGCTCAGACCAATCCTAGTGCTTGTCGAATGGTATTCCCAGCATGAAAGAAGCGCTGGGATTGGCAGCTGGGAGTCTGCGCAGTTTGTGTCAGTTGAGGATTTGGAGAGGAGCAAGACTGAATGGACGCGGAATCAGGTAAGTTGTTATTTATTTATTCATGTTATTCTTTGCTTTTGTATTTATTATACTACCCACCCTCCTCCTCTCTGGCTGCAGTCCACCCTATCACATCACATCAGGAGCAGTTGCCATTGAGGAAGAGGTTGAGCAAATCCAAAAAGAGGATTAAGCAGGGAAAAACCCTGCCTCAAAAAGATTCTCTAGAACTTCTTCCAGGGCAGGCAGTGATGCAGGCTCTGAAAGTCTAACCCTTCTGCACTGCTCATCCATCAGATGAGGTACAGTGACAAGCAGTCAGCAAGGGAGCTTCAGGCCAAACTGGCAGCTACAGCCCTTGAGGAGAAAAGGCTAGCCTTAGAGGAGAGGGTGACCAGATTGTGGCTTGTACAGTCCAATTAAGGTACCAGCAGCGATGGGGAGGTGTCTAAAAGGGATCACACACCCTTGCTTATCAAAGGGTAGAGTGCATAGCTCTGTGATTGGGGGTGACATTAACAAATCGTTGACCTCTTATGCTAGAGCATTAAGAATGCGCAGGGTAGACAAGCAGCACTGGGGAGCATTATTGTGGGAGTTGGTACCTTCACTGGGTAGGCATATACTGAGGACTCTTGGAGAGGAGCTAGGAGACTCACACACATATAAAAGATGCCCTAGTGCAGACGTTTGGAATCACACCTGAAGAGTACCAGAAGTTGTTCCGGGACACCCACAAAGAGTCCCAGCAGTCTTATAGACTCTCTTTCAAACACTGGAAAGCTGGGTGAAAGACAATTCAGTGAGACAATTCAGTGAACAGGTATGGTGGGCTATACAATTTGATTATGAAAGAGCACATCTCGAGTAATATTTCTTCAGAGTTAAACCAGCATCTAGTGGACTCCAAGCCGACTAATCCCAGAAAACCAGGAACGGGAGCTGATGAGTGGGTAAGCACTAGGGTGTCCAAAACATTTCATGGGGGTGGTCCAATAAGAAGCGGGCCAAGCCTGCACAAGGGAAAGGAGGAGACCAACAAGTCTAAAAAAGAAAGCTTCATATGGTCCTATAGTTCTGACACGGAAAAGGGTCCCAAATTGCTTCTGAAAAGCAGGGATGTGGGAACCCAGGGTGGGAATCATTTTGAGAGGGGTAAATGCTTTGACAGATTTTGGCCAGGACATCAAAATGTAGATTCCTTACACTCCAAGAGGAAGGTTCAAACTAGTGAGCACACCACCGGGGAGACTATTGTAGTTTTGGGGGAGGATTACCCAGAAGAGGCTCTAGTATCCTTTAGAGGGAGTGGGGAGTGTGCGTGTGTGTGTGTGTGTGAGTGGAGGGGGGGGAAGTGGGGGGGAATGGACCCAGAAAATAAGCAAGTGATCCCTGAAGGTGGTAGGAATCACTTGCGGGGAAAAAGTGAATGATGTCCCTGTCACGTCACTGCTCAGCAGTATTACTATTATTATAAAAAGAAATATTTTATAACAGCTATAAAATGAAAAAGATTTCAAGGTAAAGAAAGAAGGTATCTAAAAAATGAAAGGTAAAGAAAGAAGGGATCTAAAAAATTAAATGAAGTGTACAGCTTGAATATCCAATAATGTAATACGCTGTGTCCTATAACATTAGGTTACAATGACTGAGAACAAAAGACACAAAGGATATGATGCATATAGATGCAGTGATCACCTTTAGAGCAATACCCTTGTATGTAAAATTTGCAAACTTCTTTTTTCTTCTGGGGCTCTGCATCATGATCAAATTTACAGTCATCTCCCTGTGTAAACAAAGTGAAAGCAGGAATGAAATATGAAAAATAAAACGTGTGCTTACTATGACTAGAAAAAAGATGAAGATATCCCATACTCACCTTTATACAACGTCCCTCAAGAAAGTATTTACAAATTTGCTTTCCTTTGTGCTCGACTGTGTGCTGATTGATAAACTCCTGGCTCATAGTCAACCGCTTCTTAACATGTTTACCTTCCTAAAGATTCATAGGACAAAATATAAATTTAAAGCACCAACTTATTTTGTATGACTACATTTTGAATTGGCATGGAGAAAGTAATAGACTTTTTGCATGCTGTTTTCGTCTCGGCTGTTTTTTTTTAACATAACATACAGCTTTTGTTATAAGTAATTCAGTAAGTACAGCAGGCATAAGAGTAATTAATACTGCTAGTCTGAAAAGCATGTTTTCCTTCAATAATAAATTGAATCATAGCCTTATCCCTAACAATGTATGGTTTTGTGGAAAACGAGATCATTGAGTGCTCAGGTATTAGAAAGAAAACAGATGCTTCATTAGAAGGAAAGTTATTTACCTGTAGCTTGAGTTTTCACCCTGGTTTCTTTAACAAATCCATGTTTTAAAAAATATTTTCTATAGCAATGATATATATATATATATATATATATATACACACACAAAATGAAAGGAATTACATTTATCATAACAGCATAATCATCTCTTTCTGGGATTGTCAGCTTCAACCAATGAGTTCTCAGACTGGAGGACATCTTTGAATACTAAAGCTAACATGAGGGATAAATTACTTACCTGTAACTCCATTTCTTCAGTGTTTTGAATTACGTATTTTGAATTACCGGGAATAAATAAAAAACGGAAGTGCAACGACGGCGAGTGTTGAATGCCCTGTGATTAAGCCCATTAAGAAGGGGTCTCGCTATCCCGAAACGCGGGGGTCTCGCTACCCCGAAACGCGTCGGCAAAACTAATGAAAAATGGCGGAGGGAGGCGGGTTGCATCTTACAGCCTGATGGTGGAGTGATGTTGAGTGCGCTCCTATGCGCAAAGGCACATTGTTGGAAATTAAAGGAATTACATTTATCATAACAGCATAATCATCCCTTTCTGGGATTGTCAGCTTCAACCAATGAGTTCTCAGACTGGAGGACATCTTTGAATACTAAAGCTAACATTAGGGATAAATTACTTACCTGTAACTCCATTTCTTCAGTGTTCATGTGCTGGACATATTCACCATTGTTAGGCTGTTAATCCTCTGTAGATTTAAATAGCATTCAACAGTGTTTAAATGGCAAAAGGCCTCAGCAACAGTTTTTCTTTAGCAGCAACACGCACCTCATTTGAAAGAGCCAAGACCTGAGCTAATGTGATAGTAGTACTGAGCTCTTCTACTTCACCTGGCGGCCATCACAGCTCAGATTTCATAGAACAACTGTGAGGAGTACTTATAGCAGGAATGAGCCTTTGACCATGGAGGGAGGGTCACACCTGAGAATATGTAAAAGATACCAATGCTGACAAAATGCAAGATAGAGGTACCTAACTAATTTCTTCTCCAGGACTGAATCTTTCATGTAGTCACATGCTGTAAACAGAATACAAGAAGAACATTACATTTGACTAAAGTGGGACACAAGATCACCTTTGCTAAAAAAAAAAGCAATACATAGCCATCTAAAAAGCTTTCTACTCTTTTCCCATCACCAATTGGGATTGAATGAGGGAGTGTGTGTTGGGTTCTGCATCAGTGATGGTCCTGATGGGTCTGTAAAACTATGGGCCAGGGATCTGTATATCAGGAACTGTACTCTGTTGAAATTGGTCTACTAGCGGAAACAAACAACAAATAGCCAGCATGAAGTAGGTCCCCCAAGGCTGTGATGCCTGTGATTTCCAAACACTTGAATTCTCCTGTAGAATATCGTCTGCCATGTCTGAGAAGGCGAGCAAAAGGAAAGCTGGGGGTAGGTGACAATGTGTTTTGGTGATATACCAAAATGCAGTAATACTAAATGAGGGTTAGCCCTTTGACTCCAACCTCCTCAAATCTGACGCCTCAGAGTAAGAGTCTGTAGAGTTAATGCCGGTAAAGCAGGATTCTGTTAGTATAAGTCTCAAGCAAGAGGCCTACCAGTCAGAAAGCAAGCCACTGGAGCTGTGCAGCTAGATAGCCATACTCGATTCAATTTCGATTCATAAACTTTATTCGGTTGTAAGAAGAACAACCATAAAACTACAAGGATAAAAAAACAACTCATACAAATATATAAATACAGGCAATAAAAAAAACCCGGTCACATCATCCAAAGGCTCAAATTATTTAGTACATAAAACACAATGGAGTATACAACCAATAATCACCTACAGTTCATATATGTATTTAATCAATTACATTTGGGCAGTAGTCAATATAATAGGTCTAAAGAAAAGTATATGAATCTGATTATAAGAAGATAAAACTACATGTATCTCTGTTCCTTAACCATTACAATATGCTTTTCTTATTTTCAAAGCATTTAGTATAAAAAGTGCAATATTCTTACACAAAAATGGATCACCTAGTGTCATCAAGTATTTCATTGCGGCTTTACGCGCCAGGTGAGCGAATGTGAATCTACCGCTGTACATGCCAAGAACAGATGCTTACTGAGTAAGAAGCATTATCCGTTCCGAGGCATGAGTGCTGTAGATACACATACATTGCATAGACTATATAGACTATAAGGCAGTATACTCCCTAAGCGCTGGCTAACCTGTAAGTGTTGCAGTTGCTTGAAATAGTATCTTAAGCACTGCCTGGCCTACATTAGCTTGTTGTCTTGCTATAACCCATTTACACATTAGTGTTTAGTAAATGTGTGTGGTGTAGACCATGTAGCTGCTTTACAAATGTCAATTAGAGGAATGTTGCCTAAAAAGGCCATAGCAGCCACTATCTTTCGTGTAGGATGCGCTCTAGGGGCTATGAACAAAGTTAGTTTGGCTTCTGCATAGCATATTTGAATGCATTTTACAATCAATCTTGAAATACCTGATTTAGAGATGGTATTGCCTTTGTGAGGTAGCACAAATGCAAAAAATAGTTGTTTGGTTTTGCGACAATATTTGGTCCTTTCTATGTAATATAATAAAGCTCTTCTAAAGTCTAGCGTGTGTAAAGCTCTTTCTGCCACTGAATCAGG
Source organism: Lissotriton helveticus (assembly GCF_964261635.1). Classification (NCBI taxonomy): domain Eukaryota; kingdom Metazoa; phylum Chordata; class Amphibia; order Caudata; family Salamandridae; genus Lissotriton; species Lissotriton helveticus. The sequence continues at coordinate 1,468,665,899 of NC_136067.1, forward strand.
TTGATGAAAAAATAAAGGTAACTAAACTGATTGGTTAATATGAAAAGCAGAAACCAGTTTTGGAAGGAATTTTGGATTGGTGCAAAGAACAACTATCTTTGTGGAGCTGAAAAAAGGTTCTTCCAGGGTTAAAGCCTGTAGCTCACCAACTCTCCTCAACGAAGTGATAGCAATGAGGAAAGCCACTTTCCATGAGAGAAACTGTAGAGGACATTTATGTAAGGGTTCAAAGGGTAGACCCATAAGTCTTGTAAGGATAATATTAAGATTCCACACTGGTGCGGGTGAAACTCTTGGTGGTATAACTCTTTTCAAACCTTCCATTAAAGCTTTGATTACTGGAATTTGGAAGAGAGATAAATGCTGTCTGTTTTGCAAACATGCAGCCACTGCTGAAAGGTGTAAATGAATAGATGTGTAAGCCAACTCTGTCTGCTGTAAATGCAACAGGTAAGATATTTTGTAAAGATGCGTCTAGAGAAATGATCTTGTTGTTATTACAATAGATAAAAAATCGTTTCCACTTTGCTGCATAGCAAGTTCTGCAAGTTGCCGTTCTTGCTTCTTTTAAAATAGTCATACATTGGGGTGGTAGATTTAATAACCTAACTCTAGAACTTCAGGAGCCAAATCACTAAGTTGAGCTCCTTGGGATTTGGATGTTGATTTCTCCATGGCTCTGAGTGAGGAGATTGGAGGAGAGATGTAGTTTTTGATGGGGAACCACTGATCGTTCTAACAGAGGGGTGTACCAAGGTTGACAAGCCCATGTGGAGGCTACCAGGATCAGTGTGAGTGATGTTTGCCTGAGCTGCCAAACTAGCAATGGTAGAAGTGGGAGAGGCGGAAAAGCATAGGTAAATATCCCTGACCAACTCATCTATAGGGCATTGACTTTGGATAGAGGGTGTGGGAACCTGGTTGCGCAGTTTGGGCATTTTGTGTTGTTTACTGTGGCAAACCGATCTATTTGTGGAAATCCCCAGTGTTAGAAGTAAGGAAGAAGAATTTGGGGATAAAGTTCCCACTCGTGAATTTACTGCCTTTGTCTGCTGAGGAGGTCGGCAATCTGATTGTGTACTCCTGGAAGGGGTTCTGCCAGGAGATAAATCTTGTGATGAAATGCTGAGTTCCAAATGTTTTGTGAGAGGCGTGACAGTTGGAGAATGTGTGTTCCTCGTTTTTGTACATAGTACATTCCTGTAATGTTTTGTGTGCAGACTAGGACAACTTTGCCTGTAAGGTGAGTTTGAAAAGCTTTGAGTGGTAGGATCACTGCCAGAAGTCCTAAGTAGGTGATGTGGAGACTTTTGTGATTGTCGCTCCACAGACCCTGCATGGTGCAATGTTGGAGATGGGCACCCCAACCAGTGAGAGATGCGTCTGCTGTTAGCACAGTCTGTGGAATAGGGTCTATGAAGGGCTGCCCTTTTGATACATTTTGTGGGTTCCACCACTACAGAGAGCAATGGGTGCGGCCGCTTACCAACACTAGATTGGTATTTGACCCTGTGATTGATTCTACTGACTCGCTAGACATTCTTGTAGGGGACGTATGTGAAGCCTTGCATTTGGTACGGTTGTGAAGCATGATGCCATCATTCCAGGCAGTTGCATGATAACTCTTGCTGGTAATGTTTGATTGGGTTGAAACGTGGGTACCAAAGACTGAATCTTGTGAATTCTGGCTATACTGGGAGAGGCTAGAGCTTTGAGAGAGTTGATAGTAGCTCCTAGATAAGACTGCATCAGTGCATGACACAGGTGAGACTTTTGTGCATTGATGGTGTAGCCCAATTGATAAAGTAAGTATAATGTCATTGAAGTGTGTTACAGACTGCTTTGGTAATTCCTGGCTTTGATGAGCCGGTCGTCTAGGGAGGGAAAGACATGAATACATTGTCTTCTGAGATGAGCTGCTACAAGTGCCAGACTTTTGGTAAACACTCTGGGAGCAGTGGTGACTACTAACAGAAGTTCTTTGAACTAGTAATGTTCGCCCGCTATGGCAAAGCTGAGTTATTGGCAATGAGCTAGATGAGTTGGAATGTCAACATATGCATCTGTAAATCTACGGTACACATCAAATCGCCTTGCTGTAAAAGAGTAAGTACTTAATGAAGGGTCACCATGTGAAAGTGCTCTGACAGTATGTATCGGTTCAACTCTCTGAGATCTAGAATAGGTCTTAATGAGCCGTCTTTTTTGGGGATCAGAAAGTAAACAGAATAGACCCCTGACCCTTGGTACTACAGTGGAACTGGTTCTATAGCTCCTTTCAATAATAGAGATTGCACCTCTTGTTGAGCAATATGAGGTCATCTGGTGACAATTTGTTAAAATGAGGTGGAATATTTGGAGGATTGGTGGTAAGCTTAAGGCAATAATTATGTTGGATAATTACAAGCACCCATTTGTCTGTAGTTATAGATTCACAAATGGAGAGAAAGTGTTGAAGTCTTCCTCAGACAAGTGTGGAATAATCAGAGGGAACCATGGGGAAGTCGCTGTTTATTAGGGGAAGGGGAGTTACGGGGTGTGGCGTTTTTACCCCTACCTTTGGGACTGTTTCCCCTATAATTTCCTCTGAAAAATCCTCTTGGAGAAGAGGATTAGTTGTTAGATCTGTAGGACAAAGTGTTTTGATCTGAGGCTGTTGACCTGGACCCTCCCCGGTAAAAGGAGTGCCAAAAGGAACCTCTGTTTGAAGGAGACTAAAGTGCTCCTATTGATTTGGCAACTTCAGTGTCCTTTTTCATCTTTCTCTGGTGCTTGATCAACTTCTGGGCTGAAAAGATGTTGCTTATCAAAAGGTGTATTTAAAACGATTTGATGGACTTCAGGTTCAAACTCGGATATTCGTAACCAGCCATGCCTTCTGAGTAAGATGCTAGTATTTATCTACCCAGCTACGGTGTCAGCAGCATCTAGAGCACACCTTATTTAAAAGTTGGCAATTAATTTCCCTTCCTGGACTAAGTCTTGTGCTTTGGCTTTATGCTCCTCTGTGAGATATTGTAGTAATTGCTCCATTTTGTCCCAATGCGTCCTATCGTATCTGGCTAGAAGGCCTTGCGTGTTAGCAATGCTCCATTGATTGGCCGCTTGAGCGGCTATACGTTTTACACAAGCATCGATGAGGTTTGATTATTTATCTGGGGGAGAGCATCCCCTGAAGTTTGAGAATTAGCTTGCTTGCGAGTCTTAGATATTACCAAAGAATCAAGTGGTAACTGGCATTTAATAAATACTGGATCTGTTGGGGAAGGTTTATATTTCTTATCTCCTATAGGAGTGAGGATTCGTGCACGTAGAGGGTCTTTAAAAATTTAGTCTGCGTGCCTTATCATACCGTTCAGCATAGGGAGTGCCTGGCTCGACCTGTATTTGGATCCTAAAGTTTTAACTAGAAAATCCTCCTCTAAGGATTCTTTGTGGAGCTCTACCCCATGGTATTGTGCAGCCCTGGTAATGAGTTCCTGGTAAGAGAAATTGTCATCAGGTGGAGATGGCTTGGCAGGGTAAAGGTCAGGATCATTATCCATTGGAGGGTCAATAAAAGAATCCGTCCATGGATTCACTGGTAAGTGTGTGTCTCCCTCATTAGGATCGTCTCCGCCATGGTGAGATAATGGAGAGTGATGAGGTGTGATGTGTAAAGGATGTAAAGTTGGGGAGGAGGAGATGATGGTAGTGGACAGAAAGGGCTAGTACCATCATTTTTCTTTTTCAAATGGATTTTATCATTACTGTCGTTATCAAGAAGCTTGTGCTTGGATGGCGTCTTAGCGTGAATATGTCCTGTGTCAGGATTAATACAGAGTTTCTTTTGCTTGGGATCCCATTTGGATGGTATAATGTCTATTTTTGGATCCGAAGGCACTTCTTTCGTTTTCGGGCACCAAAGGTTGTGGAGTCGAGATGGATTGACCTTTCGGCGTGGAAGATTTCGGCACCGAAGATTGTTTGCTGCTTTTCGCTGTCTAAGGTTTCCGCTCCAAACCGACTTTGTGCTTGGAACCGGAAGGTTTTGGGTCCGAAATTGATTTGGGCTGCGTCAGTCCCGAGCCGGAAGTCTTGACAGTATGATTCGGTGCCGAGCTGGCAGGCGGACCGTCAGAAACATCATCTCGGTGCCGACCTTAGCCAGAAAGTCAGTTACATATAGCACAATTAGTTGCGAAGAATGGAATCAAAGGGGAAAAAAAACCAGGGAGACAAGTTTCTTTTTAACATAAATTGTATTTTAGTGAATATACATATTTGACATATTAACTTCATATAATCAAACGTATGGGAGGGTGGCACTGCGTTACATTGAATGACATGTAACCTGGGGGATACTGTGCACAAGTGCTCGTGAAGGAGTGAGACGGTGCAAGTGACACGTGAGGAAGTATGTTCAGGGATAGGAGGGAGTGCAACAAGGAACAAGTGAAAAATAAAATATACAGAGTTGGGATACCCGAACAATAAATGGTAATTAATACAAGAATAATAGTGGTATCCTTGAGGGGAGCACCGAAAATTCCGCTCTAAAAGTCGACGACGTTTCGGCCTGTAAAGGTAATTAGGCCATCATCAGGACCAGGTTACTGTGATTTATATGCAGTGCTGGGGATAAAAGGATATCTCTCGCTCTCTCTCTGTATACATGTGAATACTACAAGGTGGACCAAGAGTAGAAAAATAGAAAGTATAAAAACGAATTAAAATTGAGCCCAAGTGGGGGTGGGTAACAGAGAGGGGTAGGACGCCGCATGCAATTACCGCGTGACAAGGTCAGAGAAAAGGATAGTGTAGTAAAGCGCTAGTCCCACTGGGGGAAGGAAACAGAACACTTACGCGAGAGAGCACACTGTCAAAGATTCAGGTGGGGCACTGTCAAATTGTCTAGGCGAAGCAAAGACAAGAAAGTTGAGCTTGCGTACTGTATGGGGGAGAAAAGGAGAAGGGGAGACATGAGCAGAGTTGGCCCTTGTTCGTGGCGAAGGATAGGGAGGATAAGTATGGGAACAAAATTACTGGAAGGGACGAATTGATGGTCCTGAGGGGTCCAGCAGAAAAAGGACAAAATCGCTCAGTCGCGATATTCGAAGAGCTGGTCAGGATACCTGGAAATCAATAGAACCAGTTAAGTGGCGGGAGATGGAGGGGGAGGCTCATGTGAGGGTCACCTTTGTACCGTACGGGAAGCGGTGCAGATGTATGTCGGGACTAGAGTGTCCGGGGAGGTATGCGTCTTGTCAACTATTATACTGCGTGTAGATCATCAAACAGCATTATGAGTCACTCTTAAATATGCCTTTTCACCAAAGATATCCTGCATGTCGTCTATATGCAGGCCTGCATCTCCAGACGTCAAGCCCGATGATCACAGAGAGTTTTCTTTGATCGAAACGAATTGCACGCATTGCAGTGTTGTTCTCTATGCTCGGGAGACAAGCACAAGTGACACACCTGGTGCAAATCGGTACGCGGGTACTTGGCGTGGTACCGGGGGCAACATTTAAATGGAGTTCGGTCCATCGACGAAGAGCCGGACCGACGGGGTTAGGCCCGAAGGCCACCAACAAAACTTTCCAATCGGAAATGGAGATTTCATTGACTGAACACAACGGGGAGAAGTGGTAAATGCGTAAACTATACCGTCAAGGAAAGAGTGGATTGCGCACTAAGGGAACCGGAGGAACGATTACGGAGCGCAGCAATACACATCCAAACCCGATGGCGGAAAAAACCAATCTACAATGGAGTCGATGACCATGCACACTATTACCGAAAGGAGAAGTCACCTTACCCCGTGACTGGAAAGACTTCTTTGAAGACAAAAACAACTTGCAAACATACAAACCCAACACTCGATTGCAGGAGTATGCAAAGCATATGTATCTACAGCACATATACCTCGAACATAATATTTCTAGAAAAACTGGTCTCTTCCTTAGCCCAGAGCGATATCCATAATAACATGGGTCTCAACAAGAGGTAATCTTCTAAAAACTGCAGGCCTACTTCATTATGAACTATGGTATTTGATGCACAAAGTGTCAAGCATTTATTTTCCTCAATTTGAACGGTATAACAATTAGCATGGCCCCAGAGGCCATCCTGTACGTAGCAGTAGTCACGCCCTTGGCTTTATATATTGCTACAATTTCCCTAATGGGTCTGCTACTCAGTTTGGAAGCAATAAATCCCCTGAGATACCCATCTAATTTTGGCTATGGTGTTCAGTACATGCTGTGTCCATGAGCCATTTTCTGTGAGTAAAATACCCAAATAGCAAAAGGAATTAACTGAGACTATAGAAGTATTATCAATAAAAAAAAAGTTCTGCATGGTTTCAGCTTTAGGCCACAGACCATGGTAAAAGTTTTATTTTCATTAATGACCATTTTTTAGAAGACATGTATTCGCCAAAAGCGTTCATCAATATCTGCAGGCCAACTGGTGTTCTAGCTTGGAGTACTGAATCATCTGCATAAATCAACACTGGTATTAAGTGCCCTGCAGCCTTGGGAGCCTCAGCCTGCAGTGACTGTAGATGGCTATCCACCCCGTTAATGACAAGTGAACGCAAAAGTGGTGCCAAAACACAGCCCTGGGGAATGTCACGCCCCACTTTAAAATATGAAATTATCTAGAGAAGGAAAAGGGCAAAAGATACAAATATAAAACGGGTGTATACTTTTTGGATACAAATTTATGTAAAAAATGTGTAACATAAGTGGGTACTGAGAACGTTTCACATATACAAAAGCAACAGAGATGGACAGCAATTGGTGCTACTGTTAACCCTAAGAATGAGGGACTGAGAGCTAAATTTATTGAACTTGAGAGATTAAAGAAAGCTGAACTCAATAAATGGTGGGATGCAGCTACTCTAAAACAATACCTCACACTTAATAGAATCCCACGAGCACTTAGACCACAAATAGTGCCATCCTATGAAGATTTGGAACCTGATCTTTTAGATCTTTGGGAAAAGGAACTGACAAACAGTTCCAAGAATCTGATCAACATACTGATAGATAATGCAGAGAGAAAGATAGTCAAACTATTAATGGAGATTCAAACCTGTGAGGATGAGATTAAATAACTCAATTTGCCTGAACCCACAGTCAAGAATTATACGATACTAGATGACATTTTGACTAATTTACAAGCAGACATAAAAAAAGAAGGAAGGCAAGTAAATTAAAACGTGACGAAAATGATTATAAAACTGGTCGTGTTTTTACGTTTGCAAGACGATTTGATTATTTGGTTAATAAAGATCTGGTTTCAAACAAGAAAAGTGATTCATTAAGTACTAGTGGCATACATTCCTCTTCAAACAATATCTCCAGTAGTGAGAATGAGGATACAGGTGATTCACATGCAGTCACATCTGTAGAGAACAGTTTTTTACAGGAGGTACCACAAATGAGAAATCCACGAGGAAGACCCATTATTTTGGGTACTGGGGGACCCACTGAAAAACTCTCACAATTTATTGACTTACATATAAGACCTTATGTACAGAATTAACCCTCTCACATTGGGGATACTAAGCACATATTGAACCTGATGAGTGACATTGTGTGGAAAACAGGGATGATATTGGCTACACTAGATGTAGTCTCCCTGTACACAAACATAGAACATCAATTGGGATGAAAAGCAATGGAGAGCTTTCTAAACAAGAGACCAGCAGAACACTATGAGCATACTAGAATGCTACTGGATATGACAAGCATTGTTTTAGAAAACAACATCTTTCTTTTTGGGGACAGGTGGTATAGGCAAAAACTTGGTACGGCGATGGCTGCGCGTTTGGAGCATGTACCTTGGAACTGTATATTATACCAATCGGCTATACGTTTGGAGCTTAAAACCGTACCTTGGAACTGTATATTAATTCAATTAAAGAAGTTTTCTGTTGGAATCGGTAACCTTTGGATATGGGATGAACGGATTTGACTAAGATCTTTGTTTTGAACTGCCAATTTAACACCATTGTATTTGCATTTGGATGTTTGAGAAATTATAATTTGATGAAAGTCTTTGCTGTACCTATACCTAAAACATTTGGATTTACTGAAGAATCAGTTTACTTGCATGTATTATTTATTCTACCATCATAGTGCTCAGGGAGGAATTGTTGTTTAGCTTTGATTGTGCCCACTTAGTGGGTACTTGTGGGGTTGTTTGGTAACCGATCCCTCCACCCTTTGAAGCACTATTTAACTTTAGTGATTTAACCCTTACCCAGATAGCTAGTAGTGTGCCCAAGTCTAGGCCTGGTTACCAATATTGTTTGTTGTGTACCTAGTAGCATGATCCACTAACACTAGAATTAATTTGTTCCCTGAGGCTGTGGAAGGTTCAAGTGGACCCACTAAGTCCACACCGACCCTTTCATAGGGAACCCCCACCACAGGGAGTGGTATCAGAGGGGCCTTTGGGTGGCCACATGTCTTGCCACTGGCTTGACAGGTAACACAGGAGCTGACAAACTCCTTTACCTTTTGGTGCATCAGCGCCAGTAAAAGTGGCTCACTAGCCTTTCCCAAGTTTTGGATTAGCCCAGATATCAAGTTAGGGGGATGTCATGAGCTAAAGTTAGGAGGAACTCCCTGTACTTCTGTGGCACTACCACTCTCCTGGTGGCTCCAGGATTGGGGTTTCTTGCCTCAGTGTACAGTAATCCCTCTTCCAAATAATCTCTCTGGGTACCACTGATATCTCCCTTTGCTTCTGCAACAGCTTGTTGACTCAGGCTTTCAAGAGTGGGACAGTCTTGTTGACCCTGGCACAGCTCTTCCCCAGAGGGTCCCCCTGGGCCCAAGAGGTCAACCTGGTAAAGGTCAAGCTCCATAGGCTCAGTTGCCTCTGGGGTGTCCAAGTCCTCTCCCTGAGGTGAGGGGTCCTGATTTGTTTGCTGTACAGAAGCTGGTCCCCCAGTCTTCTCACCTTTTATCTTGGTGGGTTGAGCCATACTTTCACGCTCCAACCCTACTTTTTCACCCTTCCTTTTGCTATGTGCTCTTGTTTGAACACATGCTAATTCAGGGATACCCAGCATTGCTGCATGGGTTTTTAACTCAACCTCAGCCCAGGCTGAGGTTTCTAGGTCATTTCCAAGCAGACATGCAGCTGGTAGAGTTTGTGAGACTACTACCTGTTTCAGGCCAGTAACCCCCCCCCCAGCCTAATGTCACCATAGCCATAGCATGATTAGTGGTGACTGGGTAAGCACGCCCAATCAAATATTCCTCGGGGAAACCAGTGTGTCTTTCACCATAGTGACACTGGTACCTGTATCCCTCAGAGCTTCTATCCTAGTTCCATTGACCCAAGTGTACTGTAAGTATTTCTTTAAGTTGGGTGGCCATACAGCTACAGTGGCAAACTCAACTTCCCCTTCTGAAACTAGAACTGCTTCAGTGTGCATCCTGATTTGCTCTGGGCACACTGTTGATCCCATCTGTAGACTTGCTACCCCAGAAGTAGCTGTACTTGTTGAACTAGGGGCATTGTTGTGAGGGCAAGACTTGTCTACAGGTAAATGTCCCAACTTTTTACAGTTGTTACAATAGGCCTTTGCAGGATCAACGTTCTTCCCCCTATAGGGCTGAGGCACATAGGGAGTAGTTTGGGACCCAGCCCCTGTGCAGGTTTTTGGGGCCCTTTAGAAGACTCAGACTTGCTATCTTGGGGATTCTCACCACCTTTCTCTGGGGAGGTTTTGTAACCACCTTCTACTGGTCACCCCCCAGTAGTTGTCCTCGTCACCCTAGTCTTGACCCAGTGGTCTGCCTTCTTTCCCAATTCTTGGGGAGAAATTAGACCTAGGTCTACCAAATGCTGATGCAACTTTTCATTTGTGCAATTCCTTAGTATATGTTCCTTCATAAACAAATTGTAAAGTCCAGAAAAGTCATGCACATTGTGTCCAGTTAACCAACCATCCAGTGTCTTTACTGAGTAATCTACAAAATCAATCCAGGACTGGTTCTGGGTTTTGTGAGCCCCCCTGAATCTAATTCTATACTCCTCAGTGGTGAGTCCAAATCCCTCAATCAGAGTCTTCTTCAGGAGATCATAGGACCCTACATCTGGCCCAGGGAGGGTCAGATGCCTGCCTCTGCAGTTACCAGAGAACATTTCCCACAGGAGTGCCCCCCAGAGAGGTTTCTTCACCTTTCTCATGTCACAAGCCCTCTCAAAGGCTGTGAACCATTTGGTGATGTCATCACCCTCCTCAAATTTAGGGACAATCCCTTTTAGGATTTTAGGATCATAAGATTGCTCTCTATCCTTATTATTTGAATTGCTGCCACCATTGATGGTTCTAAACCTATCTCTTTCCTTTCATTTTCCAGAGCCAGGAGTCTGGACTCTAGTTCCAATCTTTTGGCCAGCTTTGCTAAAAAGCTGTCTTCCTCATTGGGGCTATTCCCAATGTTCTCATTGTAGCCTAAGCCATGTGTGGCCCCAGGTCTCCAGGTGTTGATGGTTGAAGTTAAGGGTATGGGGGTCCTCATCCCTAGGGATTATTGGAGGGGGACACTATCATCCTCATCCCTTTCCTCCTCTGACTGGTCATCACCATGTTCAGAGGGGTGGTCCTTGGTATACTCAGCCAGGAGCTCCTGGAGCCCTTGCTTGGTTGGATGCAGGCCCATTGGTATATTTTTTAGTTAGCATAAGGACCGTAACTCCTTGAAAGTCAAGAACAAATAAGGTGTGAGGTCGAGCTCCTCAACCAGCTCCTGCATGTTATAATTTTTACCAGTAGCTGGGTTATTTGAGACATTCTAACCAAACAGTTCTAACCCTCTACCCTTGACTACAGCGACTTTTATTATTCTAAAACTCTAAAGTGACTTAAGCAAGGCCCTGACAAGACTTTTATTAGTTTTGGAAAAAAAATGGCAATTTAAAAAAATCCGAATTCTAAAGGCAATTTAAGAGTTCTGTCAAGTGATCAGATGGTAACCAAGTAGTCCTACAAATGCAAGTTTGTACCCCACCGCTGAGCCACCAATGTAAGAAAGTGGCTCTGTATATACTACACCAAAGTAAGGTACAGTGTGTACAGAGCCCAGCAGTCCCTAGATGTTTGGCAGAGGTTAAAGTTAGATAGAACCTTACTCTCTAAAGTGGTAGCTAGGTCGAGCAGTAAGGCAGAATCAGCGGACAATGTAAAGCATTTGATGTTCACAGTCAGCAAATGGTCTCACACACTCAAGAACTGAACTCTAGGCCAATGGTTTTGTAAAAAAAAAAAAAACAACTTGTTATTTTATTTTAGAACCACAGGTTGGTATAAAATTACTTTCTCAGAATGAGATGCTACAGTTGAATACTTTCAATGAGCAATGGACTTTTGGATGCAATAGATACAGTGGTTGCAATATGCAACACAAACATAACACAATTATAACATTGAGCTCAATAGGAATTTTAAGTAAACTGCAATATCATTTACTTTACGAACGTTTTTCTTACTCAGGGCTGGATCCTGGATTCAGCCCTGGTGCATCTCCTGAAAACAGTTGAAGGAAATCGTTTTTGTTAAACAGGCGATTTTTAAGGAATATTTGTGATGATGCAAAAATCGACAAGAATTTCTAGAAAAAAAACAGGCAATGTTATCCTATGGAGGAAAATCAGGTTATCGGAAACTCACAGTTATTATCACTTTTTCTGGTCAGTGCTTGTACAAAGATCCAGCACTGGGATCTCTCCTGGTAATAGGTGAGTAATTTCGCTTTCGTTGATCAGCTGATTTTTATTGAATATTTCAAAGTTTCAAAACTCGACACTTAGAAAAATTTCCAAGTGAAAACCAGTCAATGTTACCCTATGGAGAAAATGTAAGTTATCAGCTTTCAGGTAAATACTTGACTGTCAGAGTTAAGGTTCTGGGATAAGACTCAGGGGTCTCCCAGGTTCAGGTTGGTACTGTTACACCCTCAGTGGCACAGGGGCAGCCGGGTGCAGAGAGAGTAGGCCCAATGTTATCCTATGGCGGGTAGGGGGCCTTTGGTTGGTGGCTGCTAGCAGGCAGGCCACACGGCTGTGGAAGCGGAGCTCCTGGTCACTTGCTCAGGGCAAGTGGGGAAGTCGAACAGAACAGATGGTGCACTCCCAACGACACAGGGGCGGCTGGGTGCAGGGTGCTTTTGGGCCGCCGGGCGCCCAATGGATTTCAATGGGATAGCTGTGTGACGAACAAAGGCTGCAAGCTCGGGGACGGTGATTCTTCAGGTGCAACCACCACTTCGAGGGGTAAGTTGGGAAGCTGTAGGTTGGGTAGACACCCAGGAGTTGGGCACAGAGGGCCGTGGGGTGCTGGGTGCAGGGGTGTCTTTAGGTGTCGGGAAATCTTACCATTGGCTGGTCGCGGTTGGAGGGGTCCCTTGTGTTGAGGCTGCAGGCATCGTCAGGAGCGTCGAGGGGAGTCCTTGGGTGCTGGATTCTTGGTCACAGTCGCCGGGGGGACGTCCTCGTGGTCTTTATTCATGGGGGCACGGGCCGGGCTCGGCAGGTGTAGAGTGTGCTAGATTTGCGGTTCCTGGTTGGCACCAGGAGCTGCAGATGTTGGAGCAGAACCACTGCTCGTGGAAGTCCCAGTCTTAAGTTGAGCAAGGCAGTCAGGTCCTCTGGGGTTTTTGAGGTTGCTGGCCATAGGAGACGCAGGGGTTTTAGCAGGAGCAGGTTCGAGGGCCGACAGGCCGGTAGGGCTGGGGCCAAGTCAATTGGTGTTGTCCTCTTGTTAGCAGATGCACGGCAGGTCTTCTTTCTTCTTGTTCTTCTTGTAGTTTCGAAATCGGGATCTGAGAAAGGAAGGTTCAAGGTGCCCCTAAATGTACAAGTTACTTACCTTCTGTAACGATGTATCTGGTAGAGACGATTCTAGCCGCAAATTCCTTCACGTAGAATTATCCCCAGGCGTGAGACTGGATCCGGAAACTTTTTGCCACAACATCCCTGCGCACCGGGGGCGGAGCGATACCAGGCGACTCGGCCCAGGCGTCGTCCGTGTATGTGACGTCAGCGAGGTCACTTAAGCCCCACCCCGGTGAGCCTAAGTCAGTTTTCTTTGGAGAATTTTTCCGCGCCGCAACGCGGAGCCACCAGGCAAAACTGCGGGCACATGGGATCAGTGTGCGAAAGAGTAGAAACAAGTAATGGAGACAAGCGACACCATAAGGAGCAGTGCAACCCTGCAGTAACTAAAACAGGGGCGGAATAAAGAACAGAGCAGAGCCCCGAGCAGCCACCCTGCCAGTATGTAAACTGCCTTTCCCCCCTCGCCCGGAGACAGGGAACATATGTAAAGTCATAACACCTGTAGCAGGTCTACAATTCCCAACAGGAAATAGGGAAGGGGAGCTAGCGCCAGAAAGGACAGGACCAACAACCACCCTCCAACCCACCCCAGTACAGAGGCCAACCATCCTCCAAGGAACAAGGGCAAGGCATGGCCAGATGACCCCATCACAGAGGACAGCAGAGGGGCAGGGACCCCTAGCAGCAAGAGGAGGGGAGGGTAGAGATTGAAGGCAAACCCCCCCAAACCTGGAGCAGCCAGAGTAGCGGGACACAGGAGCACTATAACGAATAGTTTCTTACCTGTCGGTGTAGTTTTGCAGCTTGAAGATCTTTCTGGATTCACTATGCTGTGCATATTCCGCAATCTGGTGGTTGGGTTCGGAATCGTAGTCTTTTTTTCTCTCTTTTTTTTTTTTCGTAGCCCAGGTGGGCGTCGACGTCCCACCATTTGGTGTACCTTCGGTGACGTCGGCATGCTTCCGGCGGAAGCTCCCACCCTTGGGCGCCATCTTCGGATTATTTTTTTCTGTCTCTTTTTCCTGTGTTTGTGGTGAATCCATGGCTATGTTTGTTAATCCTTTTTTTGTAATTCTTAACGTATCTTGTAAGCTTCAACTTTCTTTACTTCTATGTGTTACCACCTCCTTCTCCAGCCTCATCTTTCTGGCGGAGGCGGGTGGGTTCGCTAGTGAATCCAGAAAGATCTTCAAGCTGAAAAACTACACCGACAGGTAAGAAACTATTCGTTTTGCAGCGTGAATCTTTCTGGATTCACTATGCTGTGCATAGATTTTGTAGCAGTTTTTGTTACTTTTGTGGCGGTTGGGTGGAAGATGAGCGTTGGTTGTTGAATATATGTTGAAGCACTTTTTGTCCTACTTGTGCTTCCTTGTTCATCTGTACATCCACGCAATAGTGCTTAGTGAAAGTGTGCACTGAAGCCCATGTTGCCGCCAGGCATATGTCCTGAATTGGTGTGTTGGCCAGAAAGGCAATTGTTGCTCCTTTCTTCCTGGTCGAGTGGGCCTGTGCCCCTCCTGTTAGCTCCTGGCCCGCTTGCTTGTGGCAGAATTGTATTGTTTGTGCGATCCATCGAGCTATGGTGTTTTTAGTCACTGGTTTACCCATGTAACTGTTTGCGAAGGATATGAAGAACTGTTTTGTCTTCCTCTGTCCCTTCGTCCTTTCAATGTAGTGCATCACTGCCCTTCTTGCGTCTAGAGTGTGGAGCGCCCTCTCAGCGCTTGTCGTGGGGTTTTGGAAGAAACTAGGAATCTGAATACTCTGATTCATGTGGAACCTTGACACCACCTTTGGCATGAAGTGCGGATCTGTTCTCATCATGACCCTGTCACTGTGTATCTGGATGTAGGGTTCCTGCAGTGTTAGTGCCTGCAGTTCGCTCACCCTGCGTAGCGAGGTGATTGCTACCAGAAAGGCCGCTTTCATTGTCAGCATTTGCAGTGATGCTTTGTGGATGGGTTCGAAAGGTGCTTTCATGAGCTCTGTCAGTACCACATTCAGGTTCCAAGCCGGTGGCGGCATTCTTTTTGGTGGCGCTATTCTTTTAGCCCCTTCCAGGAATCTTTTTACGACTTGAGATGTAAAGAAGCTTCTCCCTGTTTCTCCTCTTGTGTATGCCACAATCGCTGCCAGGTGTACCCTCAGCGAGGATGAGCTTAGCTTGGCTCTTATTAGGTGCGTGAGGTATATTAGCACTGTTGATTCCCTGGTCAGTTTTCTATGGAGTTTTTTCTTGCAGCACCATTGAGTGAATCTTTTCCATTTTTCCCCATAGCACTTGCGTGTGCTGGGCCTTCTTGCCTCTCGCAGCACCCGCAGGGTGCTCTCTGGTAGTTTTAGATGTGCGAACTCTAAGTCCATAGGAGCCAGGCTGAGAGGTTGAGGCTCTCCGGCTCTGGGTGTAGAACTTCTCCGTTTTCCATGGAGAGTAGGTCTCTTCTTTTCGAGAACTTGTGGGGGGGGCCCTGCGCCATCTCCATTATCTGAGAGTACCAGGTCTGCCTGGCCCATTGTGGTGCCACCAGGATGAGCGTCATGTTGCTCGTCATGCATTTGTTAAGAACCCTGGGGATCAGTGGTATCGAGGGAAAAGCGTAGGCAAATGTTTTGACCAGCTTATCCATAGGGCATTCCCCTGTGATAGTGCCTCTGGTTGCCTGGATGCAAAGTATTGGCATTTTGCATTCCGGCGTGTTGCAAACAGGTCTATTGTCGGAGTGCCCCACCTCCTGAACAGTGTTCTCTGTTTCCTGTATGTTGAGTTCCCACTCGTGGGATGCTGAAGTCTGCCTGCTGAGCCAATCCGCTTCGACATTGTCCTTCCCTGGCAGGTGTATGGCTAGCAGGTCTATTTTGAGTGGTATTGCCCATCTCCAGATTTCCTGTGCCAAGCTAGACAGAGGGAATGATTGAGTTGCCCCCTGTTTGTTGATGTAAAACATCGTTGTGTTGTTGTCTGTTTGTATCAGCACCTTCTGGCTGTACAGGTGTTTCTGAAAGTCCTTGAGGGCAAGCAACACTGTTTTCAGCTCCAGGTAATTGATGTGTCTGACCGCATCTGTAGGGCTCCAC
The DNA here is from genome assembly GCF_964261635.1 of Lissotriton helveticus. Taxonomy (NCBI): domain Eukaryota; kingdom Metazoa; phylum Chordata; class Amphibia; order Caudata; family Salamandridae; genus Lissotriton; species Lissotriton helveticus. The sequence goes on from NC_136067.1 coordinate 1,468,681,823, forward strand.
AGACCCCTCACTCTGAGCCTGTTCATGTGTGCGCCCCATCCCTTCTGGGATGCGTCTGTGGTGATGGTCACTGTTGGGTCCGGTGGTGTTAGAGGTTTCCCTACTGTTATCCTTTCTTTGGTCCACCACTTTATTTCTTCCTGCACCCTGTGCGTTACAACCACTAGATCCTCCCAACTTCCCGTAGCTTGTGACCATTGCTGTTGCAGCCACTCTTGGAGTGGTCTCATCTGCAGGCGTACATTGGGGACTAGGTGTATGCATGACGCCATCATTCCCAAGATCTTGCTCACTGTCCTCACTGTCAGAGCTCGCCCCTTCTGGTAGTGACCTTTCTCCCTCAGTAGGCTGAGTGTTCTCTTTTCGCTGGGCAACACCCTGCATTGGACGGTGTCGATTTGAACTCCCAGGAAGATCTTCACCTGCTCCGGTTCCATTGAGCATTTTCCCCAGTGTATGGAGAATCCCAGGCCTGTTAGCGTTCTTGTGACCTGCTCTGCATGATCCTTGCATGTTCTGTAAGAGCTTACCTTTATGAGCCAGTCGTCAAGGTAGGGGTACACGTGCATCCCCTTTCTTCGCAGATGTGCGGCCACTGCTGCGAGGTATTAGGTGAACAACCTTGGTGCGGACTTTAGGCCGAACGGCAGGGTTGTGAATTGGTAGTGATCCCTGTTTACCTTGAATCTTAGCATGTGCTTGTGCTGCCTGTTCATGGGGATGTGCAGGTACGCATCTCTGAGGTCTATGGTGGACAAGAAGTCCCCGGCCTTTATCTGCGGGATGACCTCTTGCAGGGACGTCATCTTGAATTTTTGGGTCTTTACATATTTGTATAGGAACCGTAGATCCAGGATGGGTCTTAGGCTTTCGTCCACTTTTGGCACCAGGAAGTAGCTTGAGTACACTCCCCTGTTCCGTTCTTTGAATGGGACCGGTTCGATGGCCTCTTTGAGGAGGAGTTCTTGAGCTTCCTCTTGGAGCAATTGCAGCTCTCTTCCCGAGTGCTCTCTTTTCTTTGGCTTTCTGTTTGGTGGTCTCTTTTCCAACTCTATGCAGTATCCGAACTGCATGATGTTGAGTATCCACTTGTCTGTGGTTATTTTTCTCCACTCCTGGAGAAAAAATCTCAGCATGTCTCCTACTGGTGTTACATGTTCCTTTGTGTCTTGTCCCTGTAGCCCTCTCCTCTTTGTTTTTTCCATGCTCCTCCCCCGGAGGGTTCGAGTGGGTGAGCACCTTTCCCCGTGTGCAGTCACTTAGAGGGGGGTTGTTCACCGCCTCTCCTTCTCTGGCCCCGTCCGTTTCCTCTTGATCGAAAGGACTGGCCCCTGTTCTGATAGTTCCAGTTTTGCCTCTGCTGGCCCTGGTGACTTTGGTTGTCACTCTGTTGTCCCTGGTGGAACGCCTGGTGTGATTGTCCTTGCTGGTTTCCACCCCTGCCGTTCGGCCTCCGTGTAGGAGTGCCCCTTCTCATCCCCCTGAACTGCAGGACCCCCATGGACCTTGCCGTCTCGTTGTCTTTCTTTTTCGGGGGCTTGCTTCGACGAGCTTTGCTTTTCGCCGGTCTTCGGCCTGCGGGAGTCCTTCTCGAAGGATCCGCTGGGCTCTTTTTCGGAGGATGCAGCTTCGGTCGTCGAAGTTTTTGGCGCCGGTGCTCCTTTCGAGGCTCTGGACTCTGACTTTCAAGAGTCTGCCTCTGGCTTTCGAAGCCCTGTGGAGGTTTTCGGGGTCGTAGACTCTCCTACCTTGTCAGGCGTTTTCTTATCGGTCTCAGCGACTGTGAAGTCATCTGGACCCTCGGCGATGTTGTCATCGGTGGAGAGGCCCAGCTCGTAAAGCGTCGGGCCTGGCCTTTGCCCTGCATCGTGTGGTGAGCTGTCCTCTGTCTCTCTCGAACTCGGAGTGTCTTCGGCTTGAAGACGAAGCAGGCGTTGCAGTCTCTGCTCTCGTGGTCGATTGGCAGGCAGAGGTTGCAGACCGGGTGCTGGTCCTTCTGCGCGAACTTGTGGTGGCAGTTTTTGCAGAATTTAAAGGGTGTCTTGTACATCCCTGCGCTCAGGGGGCCCCCTGTGTGCGTATTCCTCCAAGGACGTCGAGGATCTCGAAGTTCTTCCCTCTCCTCGTCGTCTCTTCTCTGATGGTCTTCTCCTCCCAATCTTCTCAGGTCTTTACCGTCGAAGAGTTGTTGTATTTCCTCCTTTTCTCCTCCAAAACTTCTGGAGCTTCACGCGACGATCCAGACCCAACGGCGGAAAAAAGAATATGAAGATGGCGCCCAAGGGAGGGAGCTTCCGCCGGAAGCATGCCGACGTCACCGAAGGTACACCAAATGGTGTGACGTCGACACCCACCTGGGCTACGAAAAAAAAAAAGACTACGATTCCGGACCCAACCACCAGATTGCGGAATATGCACAGCATAGTGAATCCAGAAAGATTCACGCTGCAAAACGCCATCCTCCAGAGAACCAAGAGGAGGAAGGAACAGCAACAAGACCGAGAAACCCGCCAAGAGCGAAAGAATGCCCTCACAGGAGACACAGCCCCCCGCCAGGAGGCGAGTGCCGACACCAACCCAAGGGTCCTCGCAGAACGGGAGAAAGGGCGGGCCGTAAAGGAATCTGCGGCTAGAATTGTCTCTACCAGATACATCGTTACCAAAGGTAAGTAACTCGTACATCTGATAGAAACTACTAGCCGCAGATTCCTTCACTGAGAATAGGAGGGTCTGCGAAAGGACCCCACCAGCCACGAAGGACAAAGGGCCCTTATCATGCAAGAGGAGCCTCCACAAGCAGAACACCACCGACCCCAGAGGGACGGAGGAAGAAGAAAGAAAGAGGATGCCCTCACACTCATGATAGAGGAACCAAGGGCAAGGCCAGAGAGGTTGAAGTACCTCACCCCCTCCGAGGCAATAAAGCTTCCATCCAAGCCAGGGGGAGAGACCAGAGTGCCCAAGGAAACGAGGGAAAAGAAGGCGAGTCCACCCTCGATGGAGGGCAACAGGCCAACCAGAGCGGCGTCAAAGACATAGCCGCCAGAATCAAGAAAAAACAGCCCAGGGCCCCAGGGAGACCGGGCGGGCGACGCCTGACAAGGAAGAGCACAGAATCATCCCAGCCCGCAGGATAGGAGCAGGGAGGTGAGGAAAAGGCATGACACCACCACGAGGGGCTGCGCCCACTACCTCAAGAAGCAAAGCAGCATACATAAAGGCCATGGAGAACAAGCACCCAAAAGCCACCAGAACTCCCCAGCAGAGCACAAGCTATACAACAGCTACCACTACCCCACATAGGGTACGTTAAGTCCCAAGACATGGGAACCCTCTTTGGAAGAACTTCCACAGCAGAGGAAAAAACAAAAGAGCCACAGGGAAACACCCCCATGAAAGGCTTGACAAGCAGCCCAAAAGGAAAAACAGAAGGCCTAGTCTCATGGCCAAGTTTGTGTAACAGTCCCAGCAAAAAAACACACACAGTGAACAAAGAGCCGTCCAGCAGCCAACAATGCCAAAGTTCCAGAAAGGAGGACTCCATGGCCAGAGAACACACTCAACAGCAAGAGCAACCGTCCCAAGAATGACCAGAACCAGCTCAACTCAGCAGTCACTGAGGAGGGGAAGAAGGAGGAGGAGGATAAGGCGGGGAGGAGGAGGAGGACGGAGCCCTGCCAGGAACGTTTGGATGGCGGAGTCAGCCGGGGCATGGAACAACAGGCTGCCATCCAACGGAAGATCAATGAGCCGCTCCCGAATATTTTCAGGGAACACTCCGTCCCAAAGCCAAGCATGGCGACAGAGGGCGACTGAGGAAGCCATGGACCGGCACAGCACCTCCAAGATGTCCAGAGCGGAGAATGAACGCCGCTAGCTCCCGGCCATCCAACGCATGATGCCGTAAGTCCACCTGAACAGACTCTTTGGAAGCTCCGGATCCCAGAGACTCAGCCGAGTCCCACAAACAAGAGGAGGCCCTAGCCAATACACACAAGGTGTTAAGGGCCCGTAGGGCAGCGCTGGCAGAGGAAAACATGTTGCGCCCCCAAGTGTCCAGCCAGCGGGCCTCCCGTGACGGCGGAGTCAACAGTGAAGGCAGGGAGGGAAAAGGAGTCTGCAAAAGTGGACTGGCGGCAGAGGGATGGAGGGAAATACACGCTGGGTCACGCGGCGCTGGAAGGTGCCGGTGCAGAAGGTGTTGAGGCACCGGATCCCCTGAGGCGGGACGCCTCCAAGCCCCCGTCAGGGAAGAAAGAATCGAACCCACAAAAGGAAGCAAGATCTCCCTCCCACCAGAGCTCTGGTGGAGAACCTCCAAGAGATGGTCCACCTGGAAATGAGCAATTGGGTCACCCATGCGCAGAATGCCCACAGCCGTGGACACTGCGTGAGCAAAGGCCGCACCCGCCTTTGTAGGGCCGCAGACTGTGACGCCGTCCGCGAAGCCAAGCGGAACGGGCAAGGGCCAGACCTGGAAGTCAGAAGGAGCCAAGGAATGGGGAACCTGCAGCTCCTCCGACGAACACCTCGGCCTCAGAAACAGAAGGGAGCCACCCTTCGAAGACACTGTTGAAAAAGACACCACACGGCGGCCAGTCTCCGGGGAGGACAACACCAATATGCAGCCAGCCTCCGGAGAAGAGGGAGCGTCCGAAGATGCCTGTCAGGAGCCGTAGAGTCTGCCGCCTGAGGCAGGACGATAACGCCATCCTGCGCCAAAGGAGACGTCGGACAGGGCCCCTCTAAGCCACACTGCGCTGGGGATCCGAAGTGGACAAGGGGCGGCGTCCGAACGGCGCCGACTCAACCTCCGCCAAGGCAGCGGCCTGCGTGTAGGAACGGGAGGGACCAGGGGGGTGGCACGAAGCCCTCGGCCAGCCTCGGCCCAGCATGTAACGGAGGGTCGACTCAACCTCCGACTCGCCCTCCGTCTCAGAAGCCGCCTGCGTAGAGGGACGAGAAGGTCCCGGAGGAGGGCGAGGGGTCCCCGCCCAGTCTCGACCCAGAGCTTCAACTGTTGGCACGTCTCACAATCAGTGGTGCTGTGATCCTCCCCCAAACACCACATACAAATGAGGTGAGGGTCCGTCGCCGACATAAGATGCCCACATGACGTGCAAGTCTTGAAGCCCGGAAGCATTCGCACACTGTTCCACCAAAAAAAAGACACAATGATGAAGAAAAAAGGGCCCCAAACAGGCCCGTAGCAAGACCGGATCAACGTTGCACGCGGAAAAGGAAAAAAACTGACGAAGGCGCACCGGGGTGGGGCTTATGTGACCTCGCTGACGTCACGTACGCAGACGACACCTGGGCGGAGTCGCGTGGTGTCGCCCTGCCCCCGACGCGCAGGGATGCTGTGGCAAAAAGTTTCCGGCTCCAGTCTCACGCCTGGGAATAATTCTACATGAGGGAATCTGCGGCTAGTAGTCTCTATCAGATACTAAATTTAGGGGCGTTACAGGTAGGTAAAGGTCAGGGATCATTGGGTCCCTTCCCTGGGGTGGGTACACCCCCTATTCTGCCACTCTCCAGTGGGAGGTGGGCAGGCGCCTGTCCCTCGTTGCTGAGTGCAGCAAGTGGTCTGGAGAGGCTCACAAAGTCTTTGAAGCCTCTCCTTCGTGAACCCTGCCCATCCTGGGGGAGCAGGCTTGGCACCTTGTCCCAGGATGTGCATTGTTTCAGGCCCCCGAGAGCGGCTAGCTCTCGACCCATGGGTCCAGAAACATGTCTGGGGGTGGCAACCTCGGCAGCCACTCAGTCAGGTCACTCGGAGTTGGTCGAGTGTCAGGGGGCATCTCTAAGATGCCCTCTGTCGTGCATTCTACATTAAATCCCACACTGGCATCAGTTTGGGTTTAATGTGCTGAGAAGTTTGATACCAAACTTCTCAGTCTTCAGTGTAGCAATTATGGTGCTGTGGAGTTCATAATGACAACCTCCCAGCACCATATACTCTTAATGGCAGCATTGCACTTACAGTGCCCAGGAATGGACCTGGGTACTGTAGGGGTACAGGGCTCATGCACCTGTACCCTCACCACTGGCATAGGGCACGCAGCTAGAGGTGTGACTGAGGTATGCCAGGGCAGTGTTTTGAGGCATGGCCCACAGGGATGTGTGCCATGTTGACTCTTTGTTTTGTTCTGCACCAAGACATGCAGCCTGCCAAGGCGGTGTGTGTGTGTCAGGGCACAGGGCCTCTAAGGGTGGCACAATAAGTGCTGCAGCCCTTAGGGGCCTTCTCTGGTCACAGTGCCCTGGGTACCTATGGTACCATTTACCATGGGCTGACATGTGGCCAGAGATGCCAATTGGGTTTAGGCTTCAATGCAGTTTTAGGGAAGGAACACAGGCCCTGGGTACCTGATTGGCAGGAACCCAGGGCACACTCAGTCAAAGTACATCAGCAATTCAGCAAAAAGTGGGGGCATACCAAAGAGGGCACTTTCTCACACTCGTATTCGGCTCTCTGGGATGTTAACCAGGTCCTTAACCTGTTTCTTTCTTGGCAACCTAATCGTTTTTTGTCCAGTAAAGAATTGTCAGCAAAATTAGCTATGCTTCTGTGTCTCATATCATGCCGCCCTGTCTCTGATGTGAGGGCATTAGACATAACAAGCAGAATTTTTCCCCGGCTGGGGTAATTTTCACCCTCCACAGAAGAACTAAATGTCACACAAGATTAATCTCTTACCTGGAATTCACAGATTTCCCCAAACTGTGCGTGGTGCGATGTTCGAAAGCATATGAAGAAATTACGGAGGAGATTCGTTCTCCTGGTGAAAACCAACTGCTGATCGCACTTCCCAAACCCTTTAAAGCAGTTTCCTCCCCCACCATAACAAGATGGGTTAGATGGGTAATGCAGGAAGCTGGCATTGACCTTCGTATTTTTGGCGCACACTCAGCTAGAGGTGCTATGGCTTCTAAAGAATTTGGCTTGGGCGCCTGTTTGGAGAATATCCTCAAAGCGGGGGATAGGTCTTAGTACTCAACATTTAAGAGATTCCATTTCAAGCCTGTGATTAATATGCCTCACCTCGTAGTGAGTAAGCTTTGAGCTAGCATAATACTCCAGTCCTGACATAGAATGAAACATTTCCTAGCTATCGTAACGGAATGTTTCAATTCTATTAAGGACTCGGAGGCGAAGATTAACCCACCCTAGGGTTTCCTTCAAGGAGTTCGCCCTCCCCGTAATGCAGTAAGTAAGTCTTAAGATTCCCAATTCATGATTGTCACATTGGTATTGGTTGCATTGTTGCTTCATTCCTTACTGTTTTCTCCCACAGGTTTTGCATTTATAGGCCTTGGTGGTGACAATGTTCCTTGTTTTGCAGGACCTGATGCAAACAAACAGGATACGTAACGGTGATCCTATGGCTGACTCCGCGCTTCGAAAGAGGACAAAGAGCCAGTGAAGAGGGACTATATCGGACTGGTTACATGGTGATTGGACAATCACTATGTTCCCATTGGTTGTTTTCCTGTACTACAATATTCCCAATGTTTCATGGGAAATGTAGTTTGTTGAAGTTTTGATGGCTGCTGTCTGAATAAAGTGAAGAAAGAAGGCATAACCCTCGCCTCGGAGTCCTTAATAGAATTAAAACTTTCCGTTACGATAGCTAGGAAATGTTTCATTCCTGGAAGCTTTCATAAACAGTGGGTCCGATGGCTGGTCCAGTTTTCCACTTCTAATCTAGAAACGGTGAGCAGCTGGGATGCACTGCAGCTCTAAGATAAGGTTTGGCTCCTGATTCTTGTGATTGATCTCGGTTGCATCCAGTATATAAAAGAGGAAACTGTTCTGTTCCAAGCAGCTAAGATCTTTTGGCATTGCTCCATCCCTCTAGGAAAGTTTGGTCAAATCTTTACATCAGCACCTGTCACAGTGGTTTGACACCGGTAATATCATATCTCTATCGTATGGAGGGTTTACAGCAAAACACTCAATTTGTTTTTTGCTTAGTCCTTTCTGCCCTTGGCAGCCTTGCACTGGAAAAACGTTCTCCGGTATCTTGTACTTTTGTAGTCTGCGGGTCTGTATTTGAGACAATAGGCAAATCCTCATTATGGCTTGTATACTCCAGTGCTGCTACGACAAGACACTACTGAACTGCTTTATACCACTACTGTGTGTCAATCCTGTGATCAAACGCAAGAGGCTAAATGAAAGATCTACTCAAATTTCGATTCTGGAATGAAGCCCAGATTTATTGAAGATTGCATTTTTCCAACCCTGAGCTGGGACCTATATTTTTCAGCAAACAGAATCCCAAGTACCAAATCGTCAATCGTTACATTTAATTAAAAGGCAACGCCATCTCACTGTTGTTGAAAACCCACTCTATAAGAGCTTCAATGCTGGGATATTCTTTTGTGTGAAGCAACGTAAAATAACAGTAACTGTTCTGGCTGAGTAATCTGTATGCACCTAAACCTGTATAACATTCTTTAAAAAATATTTTGAGGTGCTAATGAAAAGAAAATTTAACTGCACCATTGAACCGTTAAGGACCTCAGTTTAAATATAATAAAAGATGGTTTCATCTCTTACTTAAAGGATACAGATGATATATAACTGAAACTTCTGTTCGCGAAACTGGGAATCAAAAACTGTCCTGCTAAAGCAGTGGAATAGCCCACTGCAAGGAAATGTTGAAAGAGGGTGGTCTGCACAGGGTAACTGGAAGCTTTCTTCTTTCTTTGATACCTACTAATACAAGCTACCACTAAAGGTTGTGTTCTGAATACAATGAACAGTTATTGAAATCAAGTTCTTTCATTTCTACTACAGAGTAGATTCATTCCCTTCCATACCTCGTTATAGCCGTCTTGTCCAGAAAAAGAATTGGGTCCTCTACTGAGCCCTCTTCCTCTCCCAACACATTCTTTACGCTTCGGTTTCTTCTTAATTCCACGCCCTCGACCAACACCAAAGTCTAGAAAGTGTAAGGACCAAATACGAATTAATTATGAATACAATTGGTATCTTGCGGTTTACTTTCATTAAGGGGTGATATGAATTACAAACGTATCTTTAAGGATAAGTAGACCCCAATTATTCAACTGAAATTATAATCCATGAGATTTAAACATCATTCTCATCGCCTAATTCCCCTCATTTTAGCATTGCACAACTCGTACTGTACAGGAAATTTCACTCCCTCCCTTTTTCCTAGCAAATCCCTATGTGCCCAATTTTTCCGAGGCTCTGAACAATAGCCACAGACAAACAATGGTAGTTCAAACTGTCAAAATAATAAGTGAGGGCTGCAGACGGGCCCAACCTCAAGGCACACCAGCAAAGGCCCGCCTCAATTCTGTGTCCTCCAAACCGGCTGCAGCACCACCCTGGGGGCCACCGAGTCTTATGTAGTATCCAAACACCTCCATAACGTTTTGCTCTGCAATGCCCCATAAATAAAATACCCATATCATGAGCTCACACCTGCTTTCTTCCTGCTTTTCTAATTTTACTCTTTAGAAACGAATCCTACAAACCCTACTGCCATAGTACCTCTGACATAACCAGCTCAACTAACGGTCTGTTGTCAGGCATGTATTATATTGCTAGTTCTGGACCGATTGCGGTAGGTTCAAGGTTTCCACCAGCCTTAAAATTGAATACTGTTAGTGCATACTTCTATTGATCTGGCATACTGTTTCATATTTCCTCCACTGATTTTGAGATACTTTGTCACCTCGTTATCTTTTAGTTTTGCTTTGCACGATTTACAAATGGCAACCACTTCTGTGGAGGTATTTTATCTTGGAATGTTATACTTTAATATTTGCTGCATAGCGAGTATATATATATATATATTTTTTTATTGGATAAAGCCTTGAGGAACCTCTATCCGCTTTCCTAACCCGAATCAACAGTTGTGCTTTATTACTGATACTGAAAATAAAGCAAGATCAAAGTAATCTAACTGTATTTTGCTAATACACAATATGCATATTAATGTAATGTTTCATCAATGATAAATTTGGTTTTGATTGATTCCCCGATCCTGTAATAGGCTTCGCAGCCCATCATCCCCAAGGATGCATTCATGACCAACATGATTTCTAGAGTTGGCAGACGGAATGGCATCCCTGCCATCACATGTGGACAATGGATTCAACATCCTGTGGACGCCATTTTGTGGACTGTCACCTGAATCGTGTGTAACGGATCTTTAGATACATGTAGCCAATGCAGGTGAAGCTCCTCTTGTAGAGAGCAGAAGGTTACTACACTGATGTAGTATTTCATGCTATCAAGGTCAGTTATGAAAAACAGAATACATTTTTATCTTTTTCACCATGTATGATAGTCACACTTTAAATATCACTTTACTCTTTTCAATTTATTCTTCAATTTAGGAACTCAAACGTTTCTTTCTACCTGTCAATCCTTGAGTGCAATAATTCGCCGGTTATTTTCATTCATCTATTCAAATTATTTAATTCTCGGCAAACTCTTCAAGAAACAACATCTCTTACCTTTTTTAGGGTGTATATCATGTGACTATAAAGTATTTCACTTAAAATAAATACTTACCTTTAATACTTCACCTCCACAGCAATTCTCATTATGAGTAGTAAGCACTGAACTGTCCCCTCCCCACGTGTAGAATTCCGGAGCACTTTTTACAAAAACATATATACTCTTTTTCTGAAAAGTCCATTTTTAAATATCTATGTCTATTTGTAACAGTCTATACACAGGCTATACTGGTCAATAGTCTGCCATTTTTTTAAACAATCAATTTTAAATGCAGAAAAAAAATAACAGTGCCAAAATATAATTTCATAAAAAGTTTTTAAAGGAAGGGAGAAAGGCTAAAGGGACAATGTGCATAATAGCCTAGAGCATGAAAGACTGAGAAAACCTGCAGTGTTTCTTAAAGGAATTACATACTACCAGTATCCCACTGTGCTCCATCAGAGGCGGTTGAACATGTTCAATTATAGAATGGAGGTTAGTTCCTTTATTATTTTTCTGGGAAGGATTTTTCAGGATGTAATGTGGAGGTAGCTTAAGACTATACTGAGGAGTCCCCTAGAGAACAACAAGGAGCTATTTTGTCTTCTCCAGGTGTCCCTTCCTGCACAAAAACAATACTGCCAACAACACAGGTCAAGTGGGCCTGTGTTGGCGCTGGGCACCAAATGATGCACCGGCATTGGCTGAAAAGTCAAGAATACACCATATCTCGTAGATAGTGCATTCCTGCCCTTTTGAGTTGGCGTAGGGCACTGCCAAAAAATGACTTGCAGCGCTGCCCTACGCCAAATTTCTGTAAATGAGGCCCTTGGTGCAAGAAAGAGTAAGAGAACCCTTCAAGAAGAAGCTCATTAGAATTCGAACCAAGGAGTATGCCTCACCACTTTTAAAGGTCACCAGCTGCCACTACATAGCACATGTAGGCAGGCAAGGAATGTGAAAGTAGGCATCCTGCAAGTCCAATGCTGCAATCCATGCTCCAGGGTAGACCGGACCCAAGTCAGAGTGAGCATCTTTAATTTCTCCTTCTTGAGGAAAACTATTTAGAGAGTGTAGGTCAATGATAGGACGAAGGCCTCCGTCCTTCTTGGTTACCAGAAAGTAGCAAGAAAAGCAACCACAAAATACATCTGGACGCGGCACACTCTCTATGGCTCCTTTGGCCACAAGAGCCTTCTTTTCTGGCATAGAAGAGATAGGTTATCCTCTCAGCCTGTTGTAAACGAGTGGCATGGGAGGAGGGGTAGTTTCAATGGTCAGGGAGTAGTCCCTTCAGACCATCTACAATACTCTTGACTGCCAGCGGGGTAACTAATGGCGAATCCTGACACTGACTGGGTGCCCATGATACTTGGGACAGCCCCACTGGCCACCGGATCCACGGGGCTGTGGTAGGAATTGCAGCCACGCAGAGGCTGGGGAGCTTGCGTGCTGCGGTAGCTGGACGGGTAAAGATGTGGTTGCAGGCCCCTTCCGTGGCCACGAAAAGGAGCAAAAGGCAGACTGAAACTAACAAGGGGCCATAGAAAGACCCAAGGACCTGGCCCGTAGCCATGCAGTTTTTAAAGTGCTCCAGTGTCTAATAAACCTTGTCTCAGAAGAGACGGGAGCGATCAAAAGGCTTGTCCGGGAGTGAAGACCTAAGTAAAAATAACAGATAGACAGAATGATGAACAATGCAAACATTCATCTTCAGTCACAGATCTGGGTTTAATCCACCGTTTTTTTGCTCACCACGCCACTCCAGTTTGGACACAGCCAAATGCAAATCAGTCCTGACCCTGCTCCTCATGGAAACAGTTCAGCCCACCAGGTCCTCTCCCTGGACTGGAAACAAGCATTTTGGGACCGGTTTCGGGGTATCACCCCCTCATCGGCCAAGTTAGCTTTAATCCAGTGACACAGTGAGCACGGGACTCAAGTCAGGGCATACCCTTCCCACTTAGGGCGACAAAAGCAACCCAAAAAAAAAGGTGGACGGAATGCTGAAGAATGCAAACATTCACCCCCAGTCACAGATCTGGGTTTAATCAAGCGTTTTGTAGCTCACCAAGCCACCCCAGTTTAGATTCAGCCATATGCAAATCAGTCCTGACCCTGCTCCTCATGGGAACCGTCTAGCCCGAACTTCCTAGCCACATCCTCCCTGGATCGAAAACAAGCATCCTCTGACTGGTTTAGCGCCAAGATACCGTAGGTGAACGTGCGCTTAATAAATACCATTTACCATACCATACCTCACCCATTAGACTACCTTGAATCCAGTGGTACAGGACCCACGTCTGGGCATACCCTTCCCACTTATGGGTGAGTGAGGACTGGACATCCCAAGAAAAGCCAGTCGTCTCAACCAGGCATGGCATGGCCACAGTCAACGGAACAGCTCTGCCTAGTCAGTCGGTCCTGTCAAGCACACAACGGATGGTGAACTTCGCTGCTTCTCTCCCATTGGGAAACCCTGTGAGAGCACAGCCCAGGCCTCCTCCAGGACCGTTAGCGACACTTGAGTTACTGCATCACACAACACGTGGGATTAGCGGTCCAAAAGACACGCTGTGTTCACAGACCGCAGTGCCATCATATTTCCAAGATTGTCCAGCCACTAGGACTCCCTATCTGGGGGTGCGTTAGGGACTGCGCCAGGATTTAAGTGGGACATGGAGGCTTGGACCACCAAGCTCTCCGAGTTAGGGTGTTGGGTGAGGAAATTTGGGTCCTCTGGAGCGGGCAGTGGTGGTGGCGGGCAATCATCTTGTTCACAGGAGCCACTTGTTTGGGCTCGTTCCAAGTTTTAAGCAGGGCGTCAGTGATTGAAAGGGAGAACCAGTTCTGAAGGGGAAACTCCCAGCCAAAGCATTTCTGTCAAGACAGTCTTGACTGCCACTGAGGCAAAGCTAAGGTCCAGGACTTCAGCTGCCCCCTGCACTATCACTGCAAAGGAAGCTCCCTCATCCATAGCCACGATAGGGGGAGCAAGCATGACTTTACCTGCTGACTTAGCCAGTCCACTGGCTTCACCAAGATAATAAGCTCAGTCCAGTTGTTCCTCATAAGGCTGGTATTCTTCAGGGTACAGTGACCCCTCCCAAAGTCCTTGTCCATACGAATAGGGCTCAGACTCCAGCCCGGAAGGCATACCTCTGGTCAGTGCTGGAGCCGGCGTCGGACAATGCCTCTCCAGCTCTGCATCACAGCCAGGAATGGGGATGTCGTCAGGAGGGTCGGCCTTGGAGAAGGTTGAGGTGGCACAATCCAGATCCATTTGTGGATCCTTGGGGCTCAAATGGCAAAAGGGCCGGAGCTGCCAGCGTGAATCCAGTAGGGGCCCCTCCAGAACCCCTAGGGCCCAAAGGCTCACCAGAGTGAACAGGCCACTCAAAGATGAGGTGCATGGCCTCATTAATTCTCGCAATTGGGCGGGGGTCGCTCCGGCTCCCGGACAGTCAGGGAGGAGCGGAGCCGACACAGAAGCTAGCTGAACCACAGAGCTAGGCCTCGCGAGGGGACGCTGTCTCGTCAGGGTGAAGTCAAGGCACGCTTCAAAAACTTTTCTGTGGGACTTGAAATTACTCCAATGTCTCGACGACTTTGAATACAACAATGATCTTGGGCTCTGCGACCGCTCCCTGGACCTTCCTGGACCTTCCTGTCGACAGGGACCATGACGTTGTGGTGTTTCCCGTCAAGCCACCATAAGCTTTAGGGACCGCTCCCTAAAGGCCTTCAGGTACATGGTGCTGCAATTGGGGCAGGCCTTTGGGTCATGGTCCAGCTCAAGGCACCAAAGGCATACAAGGTGCGGGTACACTACTGACATCTGTCAGTGACAGGCGCCGCACGGCTCGAATCCGGCCACACCAGGAGATACGCCTTAAAAAGACAAAATGTTGAAAAAACCTAGTCAAAAAGTGAGAGTGGTAGCTTTTCCTGGACCTGCGCTTGTTGGCGTGGAAAGAAAAGAACTGATAACAGCACACCTGGATAGTACCTATTTAGGCACCACGAATGTCAATTCTGGCACGGACGATGCCAACGATTCAATCTGCCGCCTGGGGCATATTATGAAGTAAGGAATCTGTGGCTAGAAATCTCCATCAGATAAAGGATTTTTGAAGGGAAGAAAAGAAGAAAAACAGATTAACATGCAATATATTGGCAGAGATAGAACAGAAACAGACAAAAGGCTACTTATATTTTGCGTGAACAGTCACAGGTACGAGTCCTGAATATGACAGATGGGGTAATTGACAGCTGTAAAATGTTCATGTTCTATTTATAGAGAGGGGGACTCGAAGAGCTGATTATTAGGTCCAGTGACCTTTGCTCCCGAAAAGTAACTAGCACACAAAGGGAGTCACTGTTCCTTGTAGAGTATGAAAGAGGAAGAAACTTTTTTTTGTGTGCTACTCCATCTGTGGGGGACAGTGTGTCCTCATCATAATGCCAAATGCCTGTTATCGTATCCAAATACTCTGAGGCCTCAAGGGCATACAAAACTGCAATTTTGAAATATTGGCCAATCATTAGTCGAGAACAAGATTTCAATGGGATTTTTTCTGAACAACCTTTGTTTGCTTATAAGAGAGGCAACAATCTCAAAGAACTCATCAAGAATCCGAAACCGACATCTACTGTCAAATACAAAGGGAATCAACCGTGCCTTAATTGTCAGAATTGTAACAATATGATTAAAGGTCCTGTGATCAAACATCCGATGAAGGGCACTGACGTCAAATTGAAATTGAATGCTACATGTGACACTGAAAATGTTGTGTACATTATCAAATGCCCGTGTGGGTTGATATATACTGGCAAAACCACACGCAAATTGAAAGTAAGAATAAATGAACATAAAAGCAATATAAGAACTGCTACTATGAAATCCAACTTGGCTCTACACTTCAGAGACTGCAGACATAACATCAGTCAGCTTAGCTTCGCTGCTGTGGAAGTGGTTAGAAAGCGAGACGACAGAGACAACAACAATTTTCTACTGCAGCGTGAAAATCATTGGATTAAATTTCTTCAGTCTATGAAACCATCCGGTCTTAATGATCGGATGGAATTTCAATGTTACCTGTAGAGTTGCTATTTTGACCTGCACTGTTTCTATACATGTTTTGTTGCTGACCTTGATGTCTCATTGTATCTGTTTATCGTTTTACTATATCTCTCATTTTCATTATTTCATACCTGATTTCTTGTTACATGCTACACTCTATTTTTGGTTCAATCATACTCTTTGATTTAATACCTCGTTCTGTTATAATTTTATGTGTTTCTGTTTGCGACACCTATTCATGTACATTGGCTTTTGTTTGCTAGTTTTTGTCATTACTCTAATATGGCCGCCATACCCGCAGTCCTCTTTCTATACGCACTGTCTTCTCCTAACCACTTCCGTATGTATTGAACGCCGGGTTCACACTCTATGGCGAAGGGCGCATTCAGCAGGACACGCGATCTTGCTTCACTTTTTCCGTAAGTTTTCACTAACCACGCTACGCGCTCCATGTGACTTTCCTATTAACGGCGTTATATGGGCAGATAATGGGTCTTTGACTAACAGTGCACTGAGATTAATCGCACTTTCGTATTACCTTGTTCCCGCAACTCTTGGTTGATCTTGGTCGGTTTATACTTCTGCAGTCACGTTAGCATGTTCGTTTCAGTTTCAACACACAACCGCTGATCTTTTGGGTAACACATATTTCGGGTGTTTTTAAATTTTTCACGTGAGGCTCACATTTTGTTATTTTTCATTAGAAATTTCTGTAATCAAGGCAGCATATTTGTGTTTATTGTTACTCGGTGGATCACACTTAGATAGTATCATTACTGTTCTTTTAGGATTCCCCTGATGAAGGACCAGGTGTCCGAAATGCATTGGGAAAGGGAAGTGAAATCGTCATACATACAATGAACGTGGATTGTTATGTGAAATGAATCTCATGATTATTGAAGAAAGACTCATGTGAATTAAACATGATGAAGATGAATACAAATCTGGTTTAATTAATTTTTTGAGATTGTTGAAGAACTTACCAAAGAAACTCGTTTGTTTCATCAAGGTTGTGCTCGAAGAGTTGACACCTATCCTAGGTGTCACTAACCATTAGTGATTTCCACACCTTCTTTGTCAGGGGGTGATATCTTTGAAGCACACCACAACCAGTTGACCTTATGCACAGAGAGGAGTGCGTGACCCATACCTTTGTATTACTTTGACCCTGACCAGGGCCACTGCACCCCATATCAACTTTATTGCGGATCTTCAAAATGGCATATGATGACATCACAGCATTAACTGACCTCAAAGCTGACACTTTTGCTTTTAACATTGATGATGTGGATAAAATCTATGCTCTGATCCCCGAGGTGGATAGCCCGCAAGGATCTACCAGAAACAAAGAAAGCTGTTTGAAACAGTTACTCTACTTTTCAAAGAAGGAAATTAGCCAAAGGCTTCATGCCAGTACGTTGATACGTTACCATCGGGCCCAACGTATTCCAAGGGGGCTCCGTGTCCCGCTTAAGCCACTTTTATGCAGGAACAGCTCTAAATTTGTGGAAAGATGGTACGCCATCTTAAACAAATGCTCTTTAGATTTAATTTTATTGATAGTGGATGAACTATCTAGAGCCTTGGAGGAACTTAACAAAGACATACAACAATGCAAACAAGAACTAAGTGACATGCTATCCAAGGAAGACTGGTCCAAGATATTGGAGGACATTACCATCCAATTGGATAAACATACCAGGGAGATAAACGAACGGAAATTACGCAAGTATCGCAGAGACACTATAGACTACAAGCTGGGTGAAGTATATTCTTGGGCTGAGGTTTATGCGAGGAGACGCCAAAATAGACCACCTAGGGACAACACCAACACTGCAACTGAGACATCATCCTCTGAAGACGATTCACGAAATGAACAACGGTGTGTCAATTCACAGAAACCATCAACCAGTGCGGAATCTTCTACCCTCTCTGCGGTTCCTTTTTTAGTGGAAGGCCCGGGAGAAAGAGACGACCCAGGAGGAGCCAGACCAAAAGAAAAGGAAAAAGAGAAAGAGGGGGACAGAGAAATGAGAAGTACAACGTTGACCCAGAGGATAGAAAAACCGAAGAAGAAGATAACTTAGTGATCAACATATCGTCATATACTTTATCTGATCAGGAAGTCAATGTTCTACAAAAAGGCACCTCATTTATCCCTACCAGCTACACCAACGAATTAGAGCTTGAGGTCAGTCTATTTAAGTTTATGCGTAACCTACGTTTAAGACATTTTTTTGAGAATGTTTCACCTCCTCAAAACACAGATCATGAAGATCAATTGAGAGGATTACGAACGAGAAGCACTTTTATGGCACCAATCAGTCATAAATCCTTTGACATTTTTGAGAACTTGGTTAAGAACGACATCAGTGGCATCAACTTTACCAGAAAGACAAAACATCAGAACTTAACTAAAAAGGAGTACTCATTGCTTAACAATTTAGCCAACAGAATTGACATTACATATCAAACTGCTGACAAAGGGGGTGCGTTAGTCCTCATGGACACTACATTTTATGAGGATCAAGTTCGAGAGCATTTGTCAGACAAGAACACCTATGATCTCATCCATTGCAATCCTACCAGTCAGTACGGTGAAGTACTTATGAACATCCTCACTATGGCTATGGAAAATGGAACTATAAATGCCAAAACTATGAATTTTCTCACTCCAGTTAACCCCAGTACACCAAGCATGTATATGCTGCCGAAGGTCCACAAGAGCATCACCCAACCTCCATTCAGACCCATAGTGTCCACACGTGGCAGCATTCATGAGAAGACTGGCAAATTCATTGATAGGTATCTTCAACCGTTGATCCAACAATCCCGTACATACATAAGGGACACCACACATTTTTTGCAAAAAATTAATGACATCAGATTTGAGGAAGATGAGACTATATGGCTATGCTCTATAGACGTCAAATCTCTATACACAAGCATCCCTCATGATCTTGGAATGGAAGCAATTGAGAATATTTTACTCAACTCTGACCTATCGCATGACATGCAGATATTTTTGATGCAACTGATGCATTTCACTCTTTACCGGAGTTATTTCTCTTGGGACGATCAATTCTATGCACAGTTGTCCGGGACCTCCATGGGCAATTGTGCTGCACCTGTCTATGCTAATGCATTTATGATATACTTTGAGGAAAACCACATCTTGAATCAGACACCTTGGACTACGCATGCCATGACATTCTTGTGATATATAGACGACATTTTCGTTTTATGGAGAGGAGACCATGACTCTCTGGACAAAGCTGTAGCAGAGTTGAATCACATCAATGACAGAATACAATTTACCTCAGAAATCAACCAGCAATCCATTACATTTTTGGATGTGAGAGTGATAAGATTCCAGGACCATTTAGAAACTGATCTGTTCAGGAAGAACACTGACAAAAATAACACTCTTCACTACAGTTCCTATCATCAAAGATCGCTAAAAAATCATTTACCGTTTTCACAACTACTCCGTGTTAAATGGATTGCATCTGACACTACTAGATATGAAGAACAAGCATCTAACATGTTGGCACGCTTTGTGAAAAGAGGATACCCTCAGACCATTTTGTCTCACGCCAAAGAACGTTGCGATAAAATTGAACGACGAGATGCATTGGTGATACAACCTCATGACAAGATGAAAAGACCTGTTATCGTATCCAAATACTCTGAGGCCTCAAGGGCATACAAAACTGCAATTTTGAAATATTGGCCAATCATTAGTCGAGAACAAGATTTCAATGGGATCTTTTCTGAACAACCTTTGTTTGCTTATAAGAGAGGCAACAATCTCAAAGAACTCATCAAGAATCCGAAACCTACATCTACTGTCAAATACAAAGGGAATCAACCGTGCCTTAATTGTCAGAATTGTAACAATATGATTAAAGGTCCTGTGATCAAACATCCGATGAAGGGCACTGACGTCAAATTGAATGCTACATGTGACACTGAAAATGTTGTGTACATTATCAAATGCCCGTGTGGGTTGATATATACTGGCAAAACCACACGCAAATTGAAAGTAAGAATAAATGAACATAAAAGCAATATAAGAACTGCTAATATGAAATCCAACTTGGCTCTACACTTCAGAGACTGCAGACATAACATCAGTCAGCTTAGGTTCGCTGCTGTGGAAGTGGTTAGAAAGCGAGACGACAGAGACAACAACAATTTTCTACTGCAGCGTGAAAATCATTGGATTAAATTTCTTCAGTCTATGAAACCATCCGGTCTTAATGATCGGATGGAATTTCAATGTTACCTGTAGAGTTGCTATTTTGACCTGCACTGTTTCTATACATGTTTTGTTGCTGACCTTGATGTCTCATTGTATCTGTTTATCGTTTTACTATATCTCTCATTTTCATTATTTCATACCTGATTTCTTGTTACATGCTACACTCTATTTTTGGTTCAATCATACTCTTTGATTTAATACCTCGTTCTGTTATAATTTTATGTGTTTCTGTTTGCGACACCTATTCATGTACATTGGCTTTTGTTTGCTAGTTTTTGTCATTACTCTAATATGGCCGCCATACCCGCAGTCCTCTTTCTATACGCACTGTCTTCTCCTAACCACTTCCGTATGTATTGAACGCCGGGTTCACACTCTATGGCGAAGGGCGCATTCAGCAGGACACGCGATCTTGCTTCACTTTTTCCGTAAGTTTTCACTAACCACGCTACGCGCTCCATGTGACTTTCCTATTAACGGCGTTATATGGGCAGATAATGGGTCTTTGACTAACAGTGCACTGAGATTAATCGCACTTTCGTATTACCTTGTTCCCGCAACTCTTGGTTGATCTTGGTCGGTTTATACTTCTGCAGTCACGTTAGCATGTTCGTTTCAGTTTCAACACACAACCGCTGATCTTTTGGGTAACACATATTTCGGGTGTTTTTAAATTTTTCACGTGAGGCTCACATTTTGTTATTTTTCATTAGAAATTTCTGTAATCAAGGCAGCATATTTGTGTTTATTGTTACTCGGTGGATCACACTTAGATAGTATCATTACTGTTCTTTTAGGATTCCCCTGATGAAGGACCAGGTGTCCGAAATGCATTGGGAAAGGGAAGTGAAATCGTCATACATACAATGAACGTGGATTGTTATGTGAAATGAATCTCATGATTATTAAAGAAAGACTCATGTGAATTAAACATGATGAAGATGAATACAAATCTGGTTTAATTAATTTTTTGAGATTGTTGAAGAACTTACCAAAGAAACTCGTTTGTTTCATCAAGGTTGTGCTCGAAGAGTTGACACCTATCCTAGGTGTCACTAACCATTACTCATCATAATGCCCTCACACACCCCGAAGGATGTCATGCGTCAGCATTTGGGCTTTGCTCCTCGTCGGGCTGGCGCTGCAATGCTCTACGGGTCCCCCGAAGGGTCTCTTTATCAGAGATATTTTTATGAGAAGCTGCTTGGTTGCGTGGGCATAAGTGGTAGTGAAGTCTAAAGTGGTGTGTTAAAAAATGACTGTGGAGGGAGAGTGGGTACTATTTATTAGGGTGATCCCTCGGTCATTGTTAAAACAAAGTGTGTAGTGCTGCTCTAGGGGATATTATGTCCCTCTGTAGCAAGGTATATTGCCCTAATGGACATATATAAGGGTCAACAGGTTTCGCGCTGTATGTGGCCTCAGAAGGAGATCCAAAGAGCTTCTTCAGGACCAAAGGAAGGTCAATTTTAGTATCAGTGGCGGCCTGAACTAACCAGTGCCACCAAGTTTGTAGAACGGAGTAGCGTTTCCCTTAATATTACAGTCAGGACCGCATGAGATCAGTGAGGGCACTCGGGAAGGTTCTCCCGTAGTAGCTGGGCCGATCCACCTGCGTGCCTCTCCCTCGGACATGACATTTTATATGTCCAATAAACATACATGCATATTTGCTCATCTGAAGATCTGTTCAGTGCAAATTCATTTTTAGGTCTCGCCTGAGCCAGCGCATGCGCTGCTCTGCGAGACATTTAGTGTGTGGGCTTTTAAAAGTCCTACCACATCTTTTTGGCTGGCAGAGCGTGCGGTTACGCGCAGAATGATGAGCAGAGGCGGGATCTCGCTTTCCTCTCTCATCATGGTGCGTGCACATCGTACACCACTTGCCAGCCTGCTTTCATTTTACTTTTGCCGTCACGCGCACCACTCGTGTGTTTTTAAAAAAATTTTCTTTTAGCGCGCACACACAAATCCCTTTGCCTCTCTCTCCCGCTGCAGCCCCCAGCTATGCATTCTTCGCCCATGTTCACAGAAGGCTAGATGGGACCACATTTTCATGGGCCATCTGTCTCCCAGAGGCAGCAGGAGGAGCTTCGGCAGCATTCTCAGAGGACCTGGGAGCAACACCGGCAACAGGAACAGCACCTCAAAAACCCCCAGCAGGGGACCCCGCACTCTCGCCAGCAGCGGACACAGCTACACAGGAACCCCGCTCTCCGCAGCTGCACCATCGTGTTGGTGCACGTCTGATACCTCGTTCTTTCAGTCTTTGGTTCTGTGCAAAACAGAGGTATTCTGTGCTCTCACCCCTCGCAGGGGTTCTTCTTTGTCTTGTCTGCGCTCTGCCCCTTTGTTAATGTCTGTTCCCTGTTCCCAGGGCTTAGGGTAGCTGGAGATCTGACATCCTCATCCCCCCCACCCAAATAGCACCGAACTCTTCACAGGCCTTTTACGGTCTAGGTAAATGCACACATAATAAACATGTTTTTTGTTTTTTTAGATGGCTAGGGTGATAACGTAACTCTATAGGTGGCCACAGGGTTATTTTAGTCTTTTTCAAACCTTACCAATATTACATTTCCCTTGTGTTATTCCCAAGCATAGTGCCTTGCCCTCCTGTTCCCTTTCATTTTCATTGTTTCCACTTTCTTTTGTGCCAGACTTAAACGTTTCAATGGAGGAGGGGGGCTGCTCCTAGGTGGCACAATCAGATTCTTAACCAATCTAGTACACATTTGCAGTTGTCTGGAAGGGGGCACTGGGTGGAAACACATTTACCAAGAACCCTCACAATATGTTTTCAATTATTTAATCAGATGCCTTTCAGCTTCGCATAGAATTTATCACCCGCCCCAACCCCTGTGTATACATTTTCCACTCCCACTTTGGATTCTGTGTTAAGGTTTTGGTATATGGTTGATAATAACCCTCGATTCTTTAGTAATCACGGGGATTCGTTCCATTGCACAATTAGACTAGGTAGTATTAAGCCTTCCAAACAGTATGTTTGTGTGTGGATATGTATACACACGCCCCAGTACACTAATAGTAGATGCATTTTACTCACCAGTTGTGGCTGTATTATAATCCCTACCTCATCTTTAATATTGGATATATTCCACGGTGTAAGCCACGTTATCCACAACACTTAAAACCTATGTTTACACGATTTGCTGCAACACTTTTGCAATATAAAATTTATATAGGACATTAATTTATTTACTTTTATTGTATGTGTATATTATATAATATATATTCACTTATATGTATAATATATGGATACTAATGGTTTAATTGAGCCTAAATTTCTAGCAAGAATGGATCCAGTTAACATCAAAACTGTTATGTTCTGTTTTGCTTGAAATGTTGTTAAGCACATACGATATAAACAATAACCAGACATCCTTTGTGTCTTCTGCAACATACTTAAAATAGTCTATATTTACCATACATGACTGTGGCTTTACTGCAGTCTCTTATGTGAATATGGGATAATGACAAATGTTGCATTTATCAAATCTTTTTTTTGGTTTTGATTTGTTTGTCTCTTCATTGGGTAGCACAGTGAATGGTCAACAAGCTGCAGCAACTGAAGAGACTACATTACTTTGCTTGTTTTAATGAAAGGAAAGAAAGACAATAGACACCCTCCTACTATGAACATTGTTGATTGTTTTCATATAGAAACAAGCATTGTCATAGCCAATCGGTCTCACCTTTGGGACCTTATAAGTGTTTAGCCATGCAACAGTTGGTGTTGTTGCACTAAGGATATTATGCTGCATAACTAAATACTTATAAGGTCCAAAAAGCTGGACCTATTGGCTATGCCAATGCTTGTTTATAAAATGTTCTTCTTTCCCTTCAACCTCTCCTTTATTTGGAGGGTGGTGGGAACCCTTTACATCCTGGAAAACGTTTTAACACCTTCGCTTGTCAGGAGTAAGCTTCCAACCTTTTCTATGGCTGTAAATGAGCTGGAGAATACCATTTAATTTCTAAAGTTGGGGGGGCGGCCACGACTACCAACAAGATGGCAGCATCTTAGTGAGGCTCTGGGTCCAGCGATCTACGATATGCTGCTTGCCACAGCATTATACGTTGGTGTCCCCATGGTGCACTGGGAGTGCTGTGGCTCGAGGAGACACGGGGGCGATGCCAGCACGCACCACCGTTACCTGAAGCCGAGGGGAATCGGAGACGTCAATGTGCCGCAGACACCGCCTCAGAGGCCCCATGGCAACAGGGTCAACAGGTGAGCCTGAGGCCAAGATCGCCCGATCTCGTTGGTTGCCGGCGTGCCCCCCCTCCTCCTATGTGTGTGAGCTATCGAGTGGTTAGCTGCTTCCGATTTGGTCCGCGGCCCTGCTCCTGACCCTGGGGCTGTGAGGTGGCAGGCTGCTGCGAGGCCGGAATGTGGTAGTGCTGTGGCCTGGACGGCTGACTGAATGCCGCGGGCCGCGCCTCCCCGCCCCCCCCCACCCGGCGGCTAACTACACCGCTGGGCTGGAGCCCTGCAAATACCCCTATACAATACTCCTGGGAGGCCACTGCGGGTAAATAGTGGTGAGTTCAGCCTATGGGCTTTGCCCTTGATTTATCAGACCAAACGCCTGGTGTGTGTGAAGCAGTGGAGGCGGGGGGCGCTGCACTCGCTTACTTGGTGCCCCCGCTCCCCCAAGCGGCAGTAGCCTGAATCATCTGGTCCATAACGGGGGTGCCTGAGATAATGACTATTGTCTGAACACCTGGCATGATGGAGCTACGGAGAGATAGGGAGAGCTGAGTACATTGCCCCCCCCCCACTGGCCTGGACCTCCCACTGTTTGCATATCGATCCTCTGGGCTGATGTGGGGGGATTCGGGGAACTGACTTGCTGCACCGCCTGCTTATATCTGGAATTGGGGAGCGGAGGATTGGATCCCTGCCTATGGACATACTGTGCAACAGCAGTTGTTGAGACCCTCCGTCATCTCCACGCACAGACGGAACGCTGCGGGCCCCACATGCGATGATTCATGTAATCTGCCTTGATTTGGGTAATTTCCTGGCGATATTGGGACTCACCCTGGGCAGTGGCCCTTTCCCAGCATCCAGACATTACACGTTACTGACTGTAGCCTGAACAACAATTGTGGGGCAGGCCTAGCTGGGGGAGAGGAGTGAAGATACCCTGAGTGCATGCCGTCCTCCTGTTCCTGGGTGTTTGTCTACTGTAGACACAACATGGGTCGTGCGGACACCAAGCAGAGAAGGCTTACATTCAACCGCACTGGGCCTGCTGGTCACTGCGGCTCCCAGTCAGAATTGGAAGAGCCCTTTGGGACGAGGTGGTGCTGCGAGCCCAGCATGTGGCATCTCGGCTGTGATGGTCGAAATTGAGGCGGGCTTCAGTGCCATGGCGGCACGCTTCGATTCGCCAACTGGCCACATGGACAGTCCGTGCAAGCGGATGGACAGGCAGGGAGCCCGGATGGATGGTGCTGAAGAAAGGACCTCCAGCTTGGATGATACTTCAGTGACAACGCAGAAGCGCCTATTTAAATGGAGCGCCTTTTATAGCAAGTGGCAATCAAGAACGAGGACATTGAGGCAAGATCTCGTAGGAATAATATCCATACCTCAGGCATTACAGAGACTACCAACATGGGGCGTCTTGAGAACTTTGTTGAACAATTGCTACTGGCTCTCTTTGACTGCCCTAGTTGCGCCAACACTTTTGCAATCAAGCTTGTACACTGCTCATTGTGCCAGTGACCTCCGGAAGGCACACCACTGCGATTCCGTATAGCCCGTCTGCTCAATTATAGGGACAGACACACAGTGCGCCGGTTGGCCCGGGTTCCCTTCAATACCAAGGTTCGAATATTTCCATCTTCCCCCATTTCACCCCAATGGTACAGGACGCTCTGCGGAAATGCTTAAGTGTTAAAAACGCATTCCGCAAACTGAACATCCCCAAACGGTAAGACTTATTACAAAACTATCCCTGGTGGGTCTCCATCAAAAGACCACACACCCCTGGATGTTAATGAAATGCGGGGACACAAGGGCCCGCCCACTACATCTTGTGATGAGAATGGAGGGGATGGTTGGCCGCTGGGTCTGATGTCTGATACCTGTGTCTCCTTGCTTGTATATAAGTCAGCAAATGACTTATGTTGCAGATCTCCTAGCCTTTGTATCCAAATTTCGAGTGGCAAGCACCACATTCTAGCTTCGACTCTCTACTTTGCTGGGATCGCCAGAGTCAGAGTTGTTCCCATGCTCCCCATGGTGAACACTATTTTGCATTGTTGTGGTTTATGTTATTCTTTCCTTCTTGAGGGGCTAAACAGGTTTCACTGGATGTTGGATCTAGTGTGGGTGGGGGGGGGGGTCGGATTCTACTGTGGGACTGTTTTACTAGAGTTTAAATGTTTTTGGAAGTTGTACTTCACATCTTAGCATTCACCATCTCCACTGTAGTATGACACAGGGCCCTGGTCAAGTCCATCGACCTAGGCCTTGTCACTTGGAATCTAAGCGGTAAGAACAATCCTCACAAAGGGAAAACGGTACTGACATATCTTAATAGACATTCTGCTAAAAAAATAAAAATCTTCAGGAGACCCATTTGCCACAAGCTGACCATACATTTGCTAGGAAATTGGGCACACATTGATAGTTCTCGTGTTACAGCGCCTACTCGCGCAGTACCTGTATCTTAATTCATAAAACTGTACCTTTGCTCTGTAATTGATAAAACTGTACCTTTGCTCTATCATTCACACTAGGTGGTCACGGAGGGCTGATATCTACTAGTACATGGAACACTGGGAGACAAAAGTACCTTATTAGTCAATATATATGCCTCTAACACGGTTGACCCTGATTTTTTTTAAAAACCTCCATGCCCGACTTCACAGCTTTGAGGTGGACCATTTTATTATTTTTTGGGGATCTTAATTTACCACTCTGTTTGCACACCGACTGCACCATTACGCATTCGTCAGACAAACCCAAGGGCCTGAGAGGCACTCCGCCACATCAACACATATGCTGCATGATACACGGCACACCCATGACCAGAAACAATCGGGATACACCTTCTATTCGGCGCCTCATTCGTTCTAGACTCGATTAGACTATTGGCTATTGTCGGACACAGCTCACTCGTGGATGTCTGAGGTAACAGTGCTCGCTTGAAAACTCTCAGATCACAACCCAATCTTACCAAAACTTTGGATTCCATATGGAAGTGGCCTAGAGTTCAGCTGGCGTTTCAACAGCGATTCACTTCGGGACCAGTGTTCCCTAGTGAACTTCATAGGCGCGTTCTTGAACATTCTGAGCACAATGCCGGAACTGTGCCCTCACAGGCGACCTTGTGAGAGGCCACTAAGGCCTCCATCAGAGGGGTGTGTATCTCCCAGCAGGTGGGCATTCTTAGAGATATCCGCCCGCAATTAAGCCAGATTGAAGCAAAACTGCAGGAGCTGGAGCCTAGCGAGGAAACTGATCGGGTGCCTGGGCTAACTTGAAAGGCGGAACTAGTGGCAGAGTACTGTGAGTTGTCAGAATGGGAATCCGCATACCTGAGTAAACACACCAAACTCGTCGTTATGGCGAGGGTGAGCGACTGGGCCACACCCTTGCTCGTATTCTACGCCCCAACAGATCGGTTAATTATGTCGCGTACTCAGAGCGGAGAATGGGGAGTCCATTATGGGCACAGAACGTAGCATGGCCACGCTCTTTGCTTACTGTAAGAAAGTGGCTCTATATATACTGGACCAAAGTAAGGTACAGTGTGTGTAGAGTCCCCACTCCACAGAGGTATGACAGAGGTTAAAGTTAGATATAACCTTACTCTCTAAAGTGGTAGCTTGGTCAAGCAGTAAGGCATTATCAGAGGACAGTGTAAAGCATTTGTTGTACACCTTCAGTCAGCAAAAGGTTTCACTCCCTCAAGAACCGAACTCCAGGCCAATTGTTTTATATCAAAAGATATAGTTGTTTTATTTTAGAACCAACAGGTATCAAAATATACTTCTCTCAATATGAGTGACTTTAGGTAATTACTTTGCAGGAAGGCAACAGACGTTGTAAGTACAATAGCCACAGTGGTTGCAATAGGCAACACAATTTCAAACACAATTTAACATTGAGCTCAATAGGTTTTTCTACACAAATGCAGTTGATTACTTTAAGGATTACTTTTCTAACCACAGGACTGGATCCTGGATTCAGTCCCGGGACATAAGCTGCAAACAGTTAAGTAAAAGCGTTTTGGTTACAGTTGTGATTTTTAATGAATATAAATGTGTTTTCAAAGTTGACACTTAGAAACTTTTCAGGAAAAAACAGGCAATGTTATCCTATGGGAGGAACTTCAAGTCACAGGTAAAGTAGGTTCTCTTTACTTTTGTAATCTAGTACTGGATTCCTAAGTTCAACACTGAGACCTCTACATAAGACAGGTAAGTAATTACGTTTTGGTATTTGCTACGAGTTTTAAAGAATATTTGTAATTTGCAAAAACCGACAGAAGAAATTTCACAGAAAAACAGTCAATGGTTTCCTATGGAAGAAAATGCAGGTAACCGGTAAGTACAGTTAGATTACTTTTGCGGTTCAGTACTGGGCTAAAAGGTACAGTACTGGTGTCTCTCTTTATTCAGCTTATTTTAGATGAATATTGTAAAGTTTCAAAACTCCACACTTAAAAGAAATTTCAAGTGAAAACCAGTCACTGTTAACCTATGGAAGGAAAGTGAGTTATGGGCTTTTATGCAAGTACTCGACTGGTGGAGTTAAGGTCCTGGGCATTGACTCAGGGGTCTCCCAGGGTCGGAAAGGTACAGTAGTTACACCCTTAGCGGCACTGGGGCAGCCGGGTGCAGAGAGAGTAGGCCCAATGCAATCCAAGGGAGGGTAGGGGGCCTTTGGTTGGTGGCTGCAAGCAAGCAGGCCACGCGGCTGTCGGAGCTGGGCTTCTGGTCACTTACTCAGGGCAAGTGGGGAAGTAGAGTAGAGTAGTTGTTGCACTTCCAGCGGCACTCGGGCGGCTGGGTGCAGGGTGCTTTTGAGCAGTCAGGCGCTCAATTTTATCCAATGGGAAAGTTAAAAAGGGAACAAAGGCTGCAGACTCGGGGACGGAGATTCTTCAGGTACGACCACCACTTCAAGAGGTAAGTTGGGATCTTGGAGAAGAGGTAGGTACCCCAAAGGAGGGCACAGGGGGCCGCTGGGTGCAGGGGTGTCTTTTGGTGTCAGGAAATCTTACCCTCAGCTGGCCGCGGTTGGAGGGGTCCCTGGTACTGAGGCTGCAGGCGTCGTCTGGTTAGTCAAGGAGGGTCTTTGGGCACTGGACTTCCGGTCCCAGTCGCCGGGGGGACGTCCTCGTGGTCTTGGGTCACTCAGGCACAGGCCGGGCTTGGCGGGTGCAGAGTGGACTGGATTCGTGGTTCCTGGCTGGCACCAGGGGTATTGCTGTTTGAGCAGAAACACTGCTCGTGGGAGTCCCAGTCTCTTGGAAGGTTCAAGGCAGGCAGGTCCTCAGGGGTTGTCGAGGTTGCTGTCCGCAGGAGACGCCGGAGTTTCACAGGAGCAGGTTCAAGGATCAACAGGCCTGTAGGGTTCTGGGGCCAAGTCAGTGGACGTCTTCCTTTTGTTAGCAGCTGCACGACAGGTCTTCTTGTTTCTTGGTCTTCTTGTTGTTGTGATCGGGATCTGAGGAAGAAAGGTTCAGGGTGTCCCTAAATACTAAATTTACGGGCGTTACAGGTAGGGCAAGGGCAGGGACCAATGGGTCCCTGCCTTGGGGTGGGTACAACCCCTAGCCTGCTTCTTTCCTGTGGGAGGGGGGGCAGGAGCCTAGCTGTGATTGGGCAGGGCTCCCTATCTTCAAGATAGCCGGAGCCCGGAGTTGTGCTTCACCTAGCCTCTCCCACCTGAGGGGTGGGGTTGGCATAGGCTGGCACACCCCCTTTCCTCACTTAGGGTTTCCCGCTGTTCTTCCTGCCAGAGTGGGGGTCAGAACCGGTGGGGGCCAGTTGCACAGTACAGCAAGTGGCCTGGAGAAGCTCACAAAGGCAGTATGCCTTTGAAGCTTCCCCTGCCCATCCTGGGGGAGGAGACCTAGCACCTCGCCCAGGATGTGCATTGTTGCAGGCCCAGGAGAGCGGGGGCTCTCCACCCAGGGGTCCAGCAACATGCCTGCTGTGTGGCAGCCTCTAAGTCCAGACGTGGATTGTAGGTTAGGTGTTCAGAGGGCATCTCTAAGATGCCCTATGGTGCATTCTACATTAAACCCCATATTGGCATCAGTGCGGGTTTAATGTGCTGAGAAGTTTGATATCAAACTTCTCAGTCATCAGTGGAGCCATCATGGTGCAGTGGAGTTCGTAATGACGACCTCCCAGCACCATATGCTCTTAATGGCAGCACTGCACTTACAGTGCCTAGGAATGGCCTGGGTACTATAGGGGCACAGGGCTCATGCACCTGTGCCCACACTACTGGCATAGGGCACTCATGTAGAGTGGTTACTGATGGATGGCAGTGAGCTTGTGGGCATGGCACACAAGAATGTGTGCCATGTCCACTCTCTGATGGCTGAGTGTCTACGTACAAAACTAAACAAAGGAAGTGTGTGGGTGTCAGGGTGCAGGGCCCCTAAGGGTGGCACAATAAGTGCTATAGCCCTAAAGGATCTTCTCTGGTCACCATGCCCTGGGTACCTTTGGGTACCATTTACTAGGGGCTGACAGGTGGCCAGAGATGCCAATTGGGTTTTAGTTTCAACACAGTTTTAGGGAAGGAACAGAGGCCCTGGGCACCTGGTTGGCAGGAGCCCAGAGCACACTCAGTCAAAGTACATCAGCAATTCAGCAAAAAGTGGGGGCATACCCATGCAAGAAAGAGGGCACTCTCTCACACTTACTACCAAAAATGGTGCTCCTCCCAGGTAACTAATGACCCGAGACACTCTCGGCATGCCTGGCGGATGTTGCCATGGTAGGGCTTGAAGATGGTCAGAGACAATTCTTCGCTGAGCCATTCACCCTAGAGGAAGTGACCCAAGCTATTGACACTCTAGAAGGCTCAGAAGCACCTGGGCTCGAAAGACTAACTGGGGCAATGTATAAAGCGTATAAGCAACAACCTGAGATTGTTGGCATTATAAAACAAGGCCATGCCGGTCGGCACTTTACCCCCCCACGCTACGGAAAGCAGTCCTCACCTTGCTGCTGAAAACCGTTAAAGATCCTGGTAATTTTGCATCATATCGCCCACTATCACGGTTAAATTTAGATTAAAACATTTTGGCCAAGGCACTAGCAACCCATTAGCCTTGCTAATGGAGCAGCTCGTCTCCTCTGCACAGTCTGGGTTCGTTCCACATCGGTCTACCTCCTTGAATCTCTGTACTATTTTCGCCGTGCTTAATAAAATATCTCCTGCTGTTCCGGCTGCAGAGGCATTTCTCGTCGCAGAGAAGGCTTTCGACTCCCTTGAGGGACCATTTCTCCGGATAGTGCTAGGCAAACTGGGTATTTAACTCCAGTTCATATTATTAATTATGCTACTATATTTTAATCTGACGACCGGCATTTGAGTGAACGGTGCTATATCGAATGCATACCAGATATTGCGCGGTTCTTGGCAAGGGTACCCATTATCCACCCGTTTATTTATAATGACAATGGATCCTCTGTTCCGGGTAATGCAGGAGCGCCACTTGCAGCGCGGGTTCCAACTCTCCCATGGGGCTCTACTATTATCACTCTATGCAGACATTTTACTGTTCATCGCAACCCT
This sequence comes from Lissotriton helveticus, assembly GCF_964261635.1. Taxonomy (NCBI): domain Eukaryota; kingdom Metazoa; phylum Chordata; class Amphibia; order Caudata; family Salamandridae; genus Lissotriton; species Lissotriton helveticus. Next base: position 1,468,713,459 of record NC_136067.1, read on the forward strand.
CACCTCAACCTACCCCCTCTCATGCGAAGATAGCCCGATTTGGTAACCTCTCGGGCCTCCTTATAAATAGGGCCAAATCAGAGCTGTTTCCGGTAAAGAACGGGACGCCTCCTCCCCCTGCTGAGCTCCTGTTTAAGTGGGCGCCTGACGGAACTTAATACATAGGCATCCACATCCATAGAGAGAAGGAGCCGGTACTGCAATGAAATTATGGGCCAGCTCTGTCGGACCTCAGTACACAGGTGGAGCGCTGGATAAAACTTCCGTTGTCAATAGCTGGGCGAGTTCCAATATAAAAATGGTAGTCCTGCCTCGCTTTCTTTACCTCTTCACTAATATTCCTATTACCTTAACACAGCACTTTTTCAACACTTAGGGGTAACCCTTAAGTGATTAATATGGGCTGGAACTCGTCCACGTATTCTTTGGGATACACTTACTCTCCCACCCGAGTGTGGGGGCCTAGGTGTCCCTGACTTATATTTATATTATCTTGCGCTCAATGCCATTACACGTACCGCTGGTGCCGTCCTGACGCTCGAGTACTCCATCTGCGCACTGAAAGAACGATTCTTGACGGAATCAGGCACACCCAGATTCTACCCAAGGGAATCCCACTCATCAATACAGACATACACACAGTGTCCACTACCTGTAGGGCATTTGCGCGTATACGCTGTATATTGGGGAGTGGCCCTCTCTAATCTAACGCAATATTGCTGCATGACAACCCTTGGCTCCAGCTCGCTAGGGAGAAATTGGTCCAACGCACTTCCCTGATGGACATGTTACACCCCTTTTGAAGGGACCATGGCACAGGGATATTCCATACATGGACCAATTACTGTTCAAAACGTTACGATCGCTCCTCCCTTCTTATCCCCTCTCGCCCCAAGGATTTTACCCCACTTACTCTGACAATCTCGACTACTGAGGGAGGACGTATGAACTCTAGACTATATAGATCCCGTCTTGCACTAAAACTAGACACTACCAATAGAGTGCGTGAGGTTTGGGCGACAAAATTCATCCCAAGTAAATCACTGACAAAATGTGGGCATACTGCTGCACACAGGTGTAGCGCATTTCTATCTGTCAACGCCCCAAATTGTTACATTTAAAATGTTTACATCAATATTATATATCCCCATCTGATATCGCTAAGTTTCACCACACCAGATCTGATGCCTGTACTAAGTGCCACGACACAGAAACTGACTTGCACACCTCGCCTAGACTTGCTCTGTAGTATATGGTTACTGGGCGACAGTGTTCAAACGGATCTCAGCTATGACGGACGCAGACCTTGCACCTAGTCCATAAATGGCATTATTGGGATATACCCTTGAGGTGCCATGCTGCGCTCTTAGGTTGGTATCCATGGTGCTGCTTTTGGCTAAAAGAGAGTTGGCACTATGATGGGGAAGTGCTTGTCCCTTCACAGCTGCTGGATGGTTAAAGAGTATGTGTTGTGAAAAAGTAGGAGAGGGCTATGTACAGCAGCAACCCCTGACCTCACACCCCAAAGACTTCTGGGTCCCCTTCTGGGTCTACCTGTCATCTATAGAGCATGATGAGTCGGACTGAAATACAGCTCAGCATACACATCAATTTATACATGTCTCTGTCCTATCTGATGCCTAGAGTGTCCTGATGACTAGTGCCCTCCGACTGAAGCATATTAATAATGTGAAATATTTGGAATGGAATGTTATATTTCCAAATAGTATGGTAGGGTGGTAGAACTTTATTTTTTCACTCATTTAACAAATGCGATGTGCAGACATTGTTGATGTTAGTTTGAAATGCTCAATAAAGAAATAAAAAAAAACGTCAACACTTTGTTTGCACACAAAATCTCATGGCATTTCAGCCCCTGCGACTAGATTTGCTCACACTAAAATCTTCATGGGAGTAAATCCTTTTAGGACTGCAAACCCAATTTTTCTGCATCTAAGCCACACTTCCAGGAGTCCATAGCTTTGAGAATTGAGCCCACAGTATTTTGACTCTGACAAAGCTTTCAGAGGTACACTAAATCTCCAGAGTAAATATCCAGTGTTTGATACAGAGCTTGGTACATTCTCAGATAGGACAAACAAGGGAAATGGAACACAGTGAGTTGAAGTTAAATGTCCAAGAATTACACAATGTGGTCATGGGGAGACGGTCAGACTGTGGGTATCATCTTCGAGTCTCAGTTGGCCACACGCACTGGACCACTATTTTAATCTGGGTTTATTAACTGTAAGATTTGTGAGATCAAGTGAATGTTGAAAACTACTACTTTGCCAGAGAATTTCACAAGGCACTTTCTCAGACAGTAAAGTAAGAAAGAAATAGAAATGGCTCAAATATAATGATGACATATCCAGAAATCTGCTGTAATCAGCAGTCAAGCTTCATTAAAATGCTGGCATATTGAGACCCCTTTCACGAGAAATAAACTAGTCTGTACAGATACCATAAATTAATAGACCTTTTGAAATGTAAAGCATATTAATTTCAAAGATTTGAAATAAACAAATTACTGGTATGTCCAGAGGCTTGTATAATCAGACATGTAGCATAATTGGAGCCTTGCTAGGCTCTAATACCTGACATACTACAAGTACTGGCATAATCAGAGACACTATCACAAGAGCTCTGATATGAGAAAGCTGCTCTAATGTGTCACATCACTATAAGGCTTCAAATGGGACAAGTGGAATTTTTTACTGAACAAATAAGACTTCTGAAGCATCTTGTTCACTGGAAAACTAGGTATTTTATCAAATTCCACACCTCTTTACTGATGCGTAAATATGAACACAGGTTTGTCCAAAAATATTTGTGTTCCACACAGGACGTGGTTGACGTTGTGAGCATAATGTGAACTTCTTCTGGGCTGAATCATTTCTGACAAAGGACATTAATCAAATTCCAGATTTTAGCCACATGCTCAAACATAGGTGTCAGCAGCTTTGTAACATTACAAGGCTTACATTTTTGAGCTATAGTTTTTAGAACCAGCTATTGCTTGAGTCAAAGTACAGCACTTAAATTGACTAAATGCACTGTATTGGGTGGTTAAAGCACAACCTACTGCAAAGATGCAGAGGAAGTCTACAGGCAACTAACACATCTAACAAAAAGATTACCAAACGTCTGTATCGAAAACAGATCTAAATTATGTAAGCAAATAGATCAATCTAAATATGCTTGTGACTGAAACGTTACAATATTTAGAGATTTCTTTAATTGTTATTACAATTGTTGAACTGAAATTGTTGTTGCTTTGTCAAAGTGTCACAATAAGAAATAAGTTACTTACCTGTACCTGCAGTTATCCAGCATTGGTATCTTTCATAGATTCACATGCTTGAATCATTCCCCGTCATCGACGTGGGAGTCCCACGGTAATATAAATAAAGCACTAATTAAAGAACTTCCATAGGCTATCATGGAGGCAGCCATGTATTTAATACCCTATCTACCTTCTTTTTTAAAAAACGACCATTCTTTAATACAACAATAAGTAACCAGCACCCTCTAGAACCTTCCCAAGAAGCTGAATCCCTCAGATTTTCGAGCACACCGGTGGATATTAATACTGAAGTGTAAGGGGAGCCTTTCTGGGGAAGAGGGTGATTTGTATGTGAATCAATGAAAGATATCAATACTGGATAACTGCAGTTACAGGTAAGTAACATTTCTTTTCCAGTATTGGGGTATGTTTCATAGATTCAAATGCTTGAATCAGAATAGCAAGCAGTAATGTAAAAGAAATAAGCACCCTGAGTGGATGGCGGGTATTGCCAATAATATTTCTAAATATATTCATAAAAGGAGTATCTTGTGAAAGTGTTGGTCTAAAAATAAATGCATATAAAGGCGTTGACGCGAAATAAACACCTCTATTGTCAGCTTGAACAAGTATACCTACTTTTATAAGCAATAAAGATACATTTACAGATGCAGATCAATACTGACAACAAAAAGAAATCCTCTAATTAAAGTGGCTCAACTTACTGAAATAAATGATGTAGTAATGCCTGTCCCATGTCCGCATCAGCTCTCTGTGTCGAATTCAGGCAGTAGTGCTGTGTGAACGTATGCACAGTTTTCCACGTCGCAGCTTTGCAGATTTTTTCGTATGGCACCCCAGCGAACATGGCAGCCGATGTAGAGACTGCCCTTGTGGAGTGCATTTTAACTGTCCTCGACAAAGGTTTGCCTGCCTTATCGTGGCAAAACTGAATTGTGACTGCTAACCATCTTGCGATAGTAGCTTTAGAAATCACAGTGCCCTGACGACCTTTTGATCGGTCTTGCGGACAGACTTAGTCTTTTGCAGATAGAATTTAAGATACTTCTTGATGTCTGGAGTGTGTAGTGTTGGTTCCGCCGGTGTAGAAGGATCCTGGAAAGAAAGTACTGAGAGTGACAGGTTTGTTCAAGTGGAACTGCAAAGGAACCGTACGGATTAATTTGGGATTCGTCCAGAGGATAACCATTTTGTCTGTAAAACGAAGGAAAGAATGTTTTATAGGTAAAGCTTGTATTTCGCTAACCCTTCTAGTTGATGTTAGGATGAGCAAGAGAGCTACTTTCCACGTCAGGAACTTGATTTCAGCCTTATGGATGGGCTCAAAGGGTTGTTTCATCAATTGTGATAAGACAACATTTAAGTGCCACTCAGGGGGTGGAGCTTGAACGGGTGGACAAGTAAGAAACAGCCCTTTCATGAATTGCTCAGGTAGAGCAAAGAGATAGACATTTCAGGCAGTGCCTATATCTACAGATAGCTGTGAGATGAACCTTAATTGAAGAGTATACCAGATCAGACCAAAGTCAGTAAGTATGGTAGGATTTGCTCTGGAGCAGAGCGATAAGGATGTGCCTTGCTTTGCAGACACCAAAGGCAGAACCGCTTCCATTTTAGTATGTGTGTCTTGTTGATGCTATCTGTACGAGATCTGGCGATAATGTCTTCCCACTCTTGTACAATAGTCAAATCCTTAAATTCAAATAATTCAGGAGCCACACGTGCAAACAAAGAGATGCTGGCTACGGATGACACATCTGACCTTTGTTGTTGGTGTCGGGAGCAGACGGATGGGCTGGGCTTCCGAGAGGAGGAGAAGCTTCGTGGACCAGTTCTGTCTGTGCCATCTGGGAGGCAGCAGTGCTCCATTTTCATTTTCGTAATGACCTTGGGTATCAGTGGAATGGGAGGAAAGGAGTAAGCATATATTCCTGACCAAGGCATTGAAAGAGTATTCCCTGAGAGTTTGGGAGAGGGAATCTGCTTGCTAAAAACTGGCATTTGGAATTGGTGTGGGTCGCAAACAAGTCCAGCTATGGTTTCCCCCAATGTGAAAAAATCCTGTCCTGTTGGTCTTGTTAGAGCTCCCACTCCCGGCAGTTGCCTTTGGTTCTACTGAGGGTGTCTGCAAGAGTATTCAGAAGCACTGAAACATGTTCCGTTGTTAGCGATATCCTGTGAAATGCGAGCCAGCTCCAGAGCTGCTGGGCATCCTGAGAGAGAGTAAGAGATTTGGTTCCTCCTTGATTGTTGACATAAAACATGCTTGTGGTGTTGTCAGTACAGACCAAAACCGATGAACCCCTATTCCGAGGATGGAAAGCCTGCAGGGAGAGAAAACTGGCCTTCAACTCCTGCCTGTTAATATGCATCTGACGCAGGGACGAGGACCATTTTCCCTTAATCTGAAGGTCTTAAAGATGACCTTCCCAACCTTCCATGCAAGCATCGATGGTGACTATGAATTTCAGGGTCAAAGGCAAAAAGGAGATGCCCTGCGAGAGGTGTGACTTCAAAGTCCACCATCCAAACGCCTCTCTCATGCGTGAGGAGATATTTATCACATCGAAAGATCCCGTAGTTTGAATCCATTGACAGTGGAGTTCCTCTTGCCAAAGCCTCATATGCAGGCGAGCTAGAGGCACTAGGTTGATTGCTCAGAAGAGCATGCCCAGAAGAAATTTGTATGTCCTCACAGAGGTGCACTTTTTTTTGATACACTAACAGACAAGGTTTGCAACCATTCCTGACTTCTTGCGAAAGGAATGCTTTGCTCTGAATGGTGTCTAAGTCAGCCCCTAGGAACGTTATTGTCCGACTTGGAAAAACCGATGATTTTCGTTGGTTTATAGAAAGGCCTAATTTGCGGAACAGATCTATGCAATCTCTTGTAGCTGCAGCAGTTAGACGAGCCAATGGAGCTTTCAGGAGCCAATCGTCTAAATATGGAAATATTCTGTGACCCTGGTTCCACAAGGCGGCTGCCACTGGGGCCAGTCCATGGTGAAAATCCACGGAGCAGATTTGAGGCCCAAAGGTAAGACTCAGAACTGATAGTGCCTACCAGCCACTGTGAATTGGAGGAGCCTTTTGTGTTTGGGGTGTATAGGAACATGGAAATAAGAATCCTCTAAATCGTGTGATGTCATGTAATCCCCGCTGCTGAGGTGCCGAAGTATGTCGGAGAGTGCAACCATTCTGAAGGTCTGGTTTTTGGGGAATTTGTTCAGCTGTCTGAGGTCTACAATATGTCTCCACTCTCCCGATTTCTTGAGTGTCGGGAAGAAGCGGGAGTAAAAGCCTTTTATTCTTTGTGCTACTGGAACCCTCTCTATTGCCCCTTTCAGTAGCATAATATTTGCTTCCAGTATGAGTAAGTGAAGATGAGGGGGGTGGAGTGTGTGGGGGGCGCTGGATGTATTCTAGAGTGTGGCCATAAGATATGAGATTCAAGACCCATCTCACCGTTGTAATATTACGCCATTGATGGATATGACTGAAAACGTTCGTACTAGTTGGGGAGGGGGTGGGGGGTTGGTGTGAGCAGTAACTGGTACCCAGATGTGGTCACTGCTTGCGACCTGAGTCGCATGCTTGTGATGTTCATTTCCTGTGTGAGCCTTGCCAGGAGAAACCAGCTGTTGTTGGCTGTCGATAGTGTTGCTGCTGGTAGCCCTGACGATATTGTGGCTATAAGGACTAATCGTTTTGGGTGCCCTGGAAAGTACCTTGATAGCCTGAAAATCAACATCCTCATGCACCCCAAAGGGCACTTTACGATACTGTAGGGTACCTAATGCTTTGGCTGTCTCTGTATCCCTTTTTAAGGCTAGTAGAGCTTAGTCTATAGGTATTCCAAATAGACTGTCTCCGTCATACACCATGTCCAGTATCTTTGATTGCACTTCTGGACAAAGGACGTTGCCCTAAGCCATCCTTGGCATCTTAAAACAGCTGAACCAGCTAGTTAACGAAAACCTGTTGTGGCTATGTTAATGGCACAGTCTATAATTTTGGCCGCTGGGCGCGCTCCCTCAGCCAGGACCTTACGAAATTCCAGTTTATTTTCCTCCGGTATAAACTCCAGCATGGCTCTGATATCAGACCACATTTGCCAATTATAGCAGACTAGAATGGCTAGTGCATTAGCAGCCCTGATAGAGATTGCAGACATGGACGAGAAGCTCTTACCAATGGAATCCAAACAGCTTCCTTCCTTGGACGGTGGAGATGTGATGGGTGGAAGGATTATTTTATCTTCTCTGAGCAGCTTGGGAAATCACAGAGTCTGGTTTCAGATGACAAGTAAGGCATGCATGGGAATCCTCGGGCGCTCTGTATTTACCTAATCTTGGAAACTCTGTCCATCACCACCCCCTTTTCCAAAATCGATTTTATCCACACTATGGGGCTCATTATGATAGCGGATAATCCGCATACTCCGGGCCGGCGGAAGCCACCGCCGGCCCGGAGTATGCGGATTATCCGCCGCAGTGACTTGGAAGACCCACCGCCAGATCAGGATTGCGGTGGGAGTGCGTGTGGACCAGCGGCGGACGGCAGGTCCGTCCGCCACTGATCCGCGGTGTAAGGAGGGATATTTGGTGATGGTGTCTGCAAGACACCGTCAACCAAATCAGGATTTGCACAAACACATGCTTTTCCGCGGCGGCTTTTCCGCCGTGGAAAAGCATGTGGACTTTGGCTTTTGGGGGCCCGTTGCGGGCCCCCAGGGTGTCGGGGGGTGGGGGGTGCACATGGGGGGTACCTATGGTACCCCCCAACATTTACATGCACAAAGCGGCAGGCACCGCGCGGTGCCTGCCGCTTTGTGCATGTAAATGTAAAACATGCAGTTTTAACATTGCGGCGGGTGCTGCTTCAAGCAGCACCCGCCGCAATGTTAAAACATACAGGATGTGACCTCCAGGGTGGCGGTCACATCCTGATTTGCACGGAGGGACCGCCGCTGCCCCTGCGGACGGTCCCTCCACCTCTGGGGTGGTGGACGGACGCAAGTCCGTCCGCCATCCTAATCGGCCCCTATGTGTGGGAGGGTATACTCAGACGTGAGTACCTTGCTCATTGCACCATCAGGATTCAAGCAAGCCGGGCCGACGAAGGCTGTGATGCCAGAAACCGGTCCCCGGAAGCTTGTTTCCTTCCCAGTATAAGAATTGGCTTGGTAGTTTGGTTTGCCCTGTTCCCATCATGCTCTGTGACATGAACAGACTAATTTGCATATAGCCAGGTTCTGAGCTGGGATGGTGCAGTTAGCTAAAAAACGGTGATGGATTAAAACCATGATCTCTTGACTTGGTAGGAGTATTCTGCATCATTCAGAAACTCTGTCCATCACCACCCCCTTTTCCAAAATCGATTTTATCCACACTATGTGTGGGAGGGTATACTCAGACGTGAGTCCCTTGCTCATTGCACCATCAGGATTCAAGCAAGCCGGGCCGACGAAGGCTGTGATGCCAGAAACCGGTCCCCGGAAGCTTGTTTCCTTCCCAGTATAAGAATTGGCTTGGTAGTTTAGTTTGCCCTGTTCCCATCATGCTCTGGGACAGGAACAGACTAATTTGCATATAGCCAGGTTCTGAGCTGGGATGGTGCAGTGAGCTAAAAAGCGGTGATGGATTAAAACCATGATCTCTTGACTTGGTAGGAGTATTCTGCATCATTCAGAAACTCTGTCCATCACCACCCCCTTTTCCAAAATCGATTTTATCCACACTATGTGTGGGAGGGTATACTCAGACGCGAGTCCCTTGCTCATTGCACCATCAGGATTCAAGCAAGCCGGGCCGACGAAGGCTGTGATGCCAGAAACCGGTCCCCGGAAGCTTGTTTCCTTCCCAGTATAAGAATTGGCTTGGTAGTTTGGTTTGCCCTGTTCCCATCATGCTCTGGGACAGGAACAGACTAATTTGCATATAGCCAGGTTCTGAGCTGGGATGGTGCAGTGAGCTAAAAAACGGTGATGGATTAAAACCATGATCTCTTGACTTGGTAGGAGTATTCTGCATCATTCAGAAACTCTGTCCATCACCACCCCCTTTTCCAAAATCGATTTTATCCACACTATGTGTGGGAGGGTATACTCAGACGTGAGTCCCTTGCTCATTGCACCATCAGGATTCAAGCAAGCCGGGCCGACGAAGGCTGTGATGCCAGAAACCGGTCCCCGGAAGCTTGTTTCCTTCCCAGTATAAGAATTGGCTTGGTAGTTTGGTTTGCCCTGTTCCCATCATGCTCTGGGACAGGAACAGACTAATTTGCATATAGCCAGGTTCTGAGCTGGGATGGTGCAGTGAGCTAAAAAACGGTGATGGATTAAAACCATGATCTCTTGACTTGGTAGGAGTATTCTGCATCATTCAGAAACTCTGTCCATCACCACCCCCTTTTCCAAAATCGATTTTATCCACACTATGTGTGGGAGGGTATACTCAGACGCGAGTCCCTTGCTCATTGCACCATCAGGATTCAAGCAAGCCGGGCCGACGAAGGCTGTGATGCCAGAAACCGGTCCCCGGAAGCTTGTTTCCTTCCCAGTATAAGAATTGGCTTGGTAGTTTGGTTTGCCCTGTTCCCATCATGCTCTGGGACAGGAACAGACTAATTTGCATATAGCCAGGTTCTGAGCTGGGATGGTGCAGTGAGCTAAAAAACGGTGATGGATTAAAACCATGATCTCTTGACTTGGTAGGAGTATTCTGCATCATTCAGAAACTCTGTCCATCACCACCCCCTTTTCCAAAATCGATTTTATCCACACTATGTGTGGGAGGGTATACTCAGACGTGAGTCCCTTGCTCATTGCACCATCAGGATTCAAGCAAGCCGGGCCGACGAAGGCTGTGATGCCAGAAACCGGTCCCCGGAAGCTTGTTTCCTTCCCAGTATAAGAATTGGCTTGGTAGTTTGGTTTGCCCTGTTCCCATCATGCTCTGGGACAGGAACAGACTAATTTGCATATAGCCAGGTTCTGAGCTGGGATGGTGCAGTGAGCTAAAAAACGGTGATGGATTAAAACCATGATCTCTTGACTTGGTAGGAGTATTCTGCATCATTCAGAAACTCTGTCCATCACCACCCCCTTTTCCAAAATCGATTTTATCCACACTATGTGTGGGAGGGTATACTCAGACGTGAGTCCCTTGCTCATTGCACCATCAGGATTCAAGCAAGCCGGGCCGACGAAGGTTGCGATGCCAGAAACCGGTCCCCGGAAGCTTGTTTCCTTCCCAGTATAAGAATTGGCTTGGTAGTTTGGTTTGCCCTGTTCCCATCATGCTCTGGGACAGGAACAGACTAATTTGCATATAGCCAGGTTCTGAGCTGGGATGGTGCAGTGAGCTAAAAATGGTGATGGATTAAAACCATGATCTCTTGACTTGGTAGGAGTATTCTGCATCATTCAGAAACTCTGTCCATCACCACCCCCTTTTCCAAAATCGATTTTATCCACACTATGTGTGGGAGGGTATACTCAGACGTGAGTCCCTTGCTCATTGCACCATCAGGATTCAAGCAAGCCGGGCCGACGAAGGCTGTGATGACAGAAACCGGTCCCCGGAAGCTTGTTTCCTTCCCAGTATAAGAATTGGCTTGGTAGTTTGGTTTGCCCTGTTCCCATCATGCTCTGGGACAGGAACAGACTAATTTGCATATAGCCAGGTTCTGAGCTGGGATGGTGCAGTGAGCTAAAAAAACGGTGATGGATTAAAACCATGATCTCTTGACTTGGTAGGAGTATTCTGCATCATTCAGAAACTCTGTCCATCACCACCCCCTTTTCCAAAATCGATTTTATCCACACTATGTGTGGGAGGGTATACTCAGACGTGAGTCCCTTGCTCATTGCACCATCAGGATTCAAGCAAGCCGGGCCGACGAAGGCTGTGATGCCAGAAACCGGTCCCCGGAAGCTTGTTTCCTTCCCAGTATAAGAATTGGCTTGGTAGTTTGGTTTGCCCTGTTCCCATCATGCTCTGGGACAGGAACAGCCTAATTTGCATATAGCCAGGTTCTGAGCTGGGATGGTGCAGTGAGCTAAAAAACGGTGATGGATTAAAACCATGATCTCTTGACTTGGTAGGAGTATTCTGCATCATTCAGAAACTCTGTCCATCACCACCCCCTTTTCCAAAATCGATTTTATCCACACTATGTGTGGGAGGGTATACTCAGACGTGAGTCCCTTGCTCATTGCACCATCAGGATTCAAGCAAGCCGGGCCGACGAAGGTTGTGATGCCAGAAACCGGTCCCCGGAAGCTTGTTTCCTTCCCAGTATAAGAATTGGCTTGGTAGTTTGGTTTGCCCTGTTCCCATCATGCTCTGGGACAGGAACAGACTAATTTGCATATAGCCAGGTTCTGAGCTGGAATGGTGCAGTGAGCTACAAAAACGGTGATGGATTAAAACCATGATCTCTTGACTTGGTAGGAGTATTCTGCATCATTCAGAAACTCGGTCCATCACCACCCCCTTTTCCAAAATCGATTTTATCCACACTATGTGTGGGAGGGTATACTCAGACGTGAGTCCCTTGCTCATTGCACCATCAGGATTCAAGCAAGCCGGGCCGACGAAGGCTGTGATGCCAGAAACCGGTCCCCGGAAGCTTGTTTCCTTCCCAGTATAAGAATTGGCTTGGTAGTTTGGTTTGCCCTGTTCCCATCATGCTCTGGGACAGGAACAGACTAATTTGCATATAGCCAGGGTCTGAGCTGGGATGGTGCAGTGAGCTAAAAAACGGTGATGGATTAAAACCATGATCTCTTGACTTGGTAGGAGTATTCTGCATCATTCAGAAACTCTGTCCATCACCACCCCCTTTTCCAAAACCTAATCTTGGAAATGCCAGCACTACAGTGGCCTGTGATTTCATTACTTTAAGTCCTTCCTGCCAGATATGGTCTATAATAGGTATAGATCTTACCGATTTCCTAGATTGTTCTTTAAAGTCATAAAGGAAACAATATGATTCCTTGACTAATGTGGGTAGATGAAATCTGAACACAGCCCTGTCCATCAAATTATGAAAACCTCCAATGTCCTCTGGAGGGGAGTCCGAAGGACGACAAGGAGGAGGGGATGGTGCAGGTATTCAACAGTGGGTGGAGGTCGATCGTGCATTTCTACCTCTTCAGGCTCTTCTTCAGGAGAGGATAGATCTTCTCTAGGAGGAACAGGGATGATGAGAAGAGGCGTCATCCTAGGAGTAGCAGGAGGAGGCAGTATAGGTGTAAGCGGTGCTACAGTAGGTGCTGATGGAGACGGCTGCACAGTAATGTGTTCCTCTTGGGGAGGGAAAAGTTTTCTGTAGTCCGTGAGCATGGCATGTAAGTCTTGTATTAAAGAATTAGGTAATTGAGCAGGTTCTTGCCTTGAAGGATCAATATAATATCTAAAATGCAGATATTGTGTAGGAGAAACTGTATAGTGTTGGTAGTACTGCTTCTCGTCATAACCGTCCTCATCCTCCTCCAGACACTTGACATTAAGTTCAGAAGGACTATGAGCAGTGCCAAAGGGACTGTCATCATCCGTTTCTTCGGTGTTTAGAAGATGACTAGGTAGTAAAGACGAAATCTTGCCTGGTGACTGGAATTCAGGCCGCAGCAATGTTCTGGACAATCTGGATGGTGTGGACTGCATATGCAGTGACTTCGTCGCTGGTAATGGTGTCGCCGTCGACAGTGGAGCCGTCGTCAATGGCAACAGTGTCGTCAATGGCAACAGTGTCGTCAATGGCAACAGTTTCGTCAATGGCAACAGTGTCGTCAATGGCAATGCTGTTGGCAATGGTGTCGTCGGCAATGGTGTCGTCGTCAATGGTGTCGTCGCCAATGGTGTTGTCACCAATGGCAATGGTGTTGTCACCAATGGCAATGGTGTCGTCACCAATGGCAATGGTGTCATTGTCGCCGTCGCCAGGGTAGACAATGGCAACCTCGTCACTGACGACTTCGTCCATGGTAAGGACAGTGTGGACGGTATCGGGCGTTGATACTGGCCGTTGATGTCGTAGGCGCCGTCAACGGTCTCGACAACGAGAGAGTAGTCGTCGGTGTTGCTGTAGAAACAGGCATCAACGGTGAAACGGACGCTGACAAGGATCTGTGGCAGGATTTATGCCTGGAAGATCCTGAAGATTTCAGTTTTGCCTTAGAAGTTCCAGTATGAAGTGATAAGACTAGCTCTGAGGAGACTTTAGGTTCTTTCTCCTTTTCTCGAGTTTCCTTGTTCCAATGAGAAGTTTTAGGGTGTTTCTTGACCTCCTCAGGCTGACCCTCAGGCGACCTGGGCATCTGATGGGATTTATAGGAAGTGTTGCTCTCATCAGAAGACGCTCCTTGTGTCTTTCTTCAGCCACAACAATAGTTTGCCCTCTCGATCTCTAAGAGTCTTAGATGAAAAGGTGCAGCAGATTTTACATTGTTTTGCCTCATGATGAGGACAGAGGCAATAGGTGCAATCCTTGTGGGCATCATCAATATGAACCCTTTTATTCCCACAGGATTTACAAGGGCGAAATAGTCCTTTTCCTATCAGACATTGTCCAGTATGAAAAATGAGACTTAGCGGAGAGAAATGTTGAAGAACTAAGCAGAGCTAAGGGAGACTCCCTTCACACACGACTTGAGGTGAAAATCTGAAGGATTCAGCCTCTCTTAGGAGGGTTTTAGATGGTGCTGGTTACTGATTGGTTCCATTAAAGTTTGGTCTTTCTTAGAAAAGGAGGTAGATAGGCTATTACATGCATGGTTTCCTCCATGATAGCATATGGAAGTTCTTTAATTACTGCTTTATTTATATTACCGTGGGACTCTCACTTCGACAAAGGGGAATTCAAGCCTGTGAATCTAGGAAAGATACCGCAATACTGGATAAATATTGAACATGAATGTTTTATTTTAAAGGTTCCAAGTGATGTCTGAATCACAGAAAGAGATGTAAAAATAGACGTAATTTTATGTAAATATGAAAAGGAACAGCTCAATTTAACTGAGAGATCTTCAAGACCTAAGTGTATTGAAACACCCCTCGAAATGGGAGCCATGTGTCTATACATCTGGGTAAATGACAGATAATGCAGCTGTAAAGCGATTCTTAGTTTTCTATACTACACTACTGTGTAGGCACTATACTACAGTACTGTGTAGGCAAATAACCAGGTACTAGACGGTCTCTCATCAATGTAGTTCGGTGATGCCTGACCTTTAGATTCCCCTGATTTCTTATTAGATCTCAAATAGATCACATAATTTCAACTTCAATTCGGCGAAATGTTTCGATATCATGGGACTTAGGACTGTGAAAGAATTGTTCCCATCCATTTCTGATCAGTGAATCCTAAAAGTAGAAATGGTGATTTGATGCAGATCATATTTTAAGCAATCATTTCAACGCAGTAAATCAATGATCCCAACTAGACACACAAATCCATAGTTCCATGAATAGAAGAATCTTTTGAACGCAAATCATGCTTATGGTCAAAGCTGATCCTTTCACAGGAAATAAGAACTAGAATGGAGGTGCCACACTGAGGCATATGAGCCAATGCCTGTACACTGAAACAGACACTTGAAATGAAACACCACTGGCATTCATGTATAGCTTAAAATACTTTCGGAGTATTAAACTCATCAAATAAATGGACAAAGCATTTGCAGGAAGAAAATATGAAACTAGCTGCGATGGAGCAGCAAACAAGGTCACCTTGATCCTTACATAATTGAGCAATCTAAAAATGCATGCCTAAGACTGAAAAAACAAAAGTTTTCCCAGATGAAGACATCTCTTTAATTTAAAAAAAAAAAGTTCCTGGTCACCATTCTAAAAAAGTAAGCGTAAAGTCAGTTGCTATGTGTTTGTACATCTGTGTAGGACACACTGGGCACACCATTCACCTGTACGTTATAAATTCAAATACAGTCACCAGCTGCACCTCACTGATATTTTTCCTGTGATACACCAGTACACAACCTGTATCTATGCATGCAGTTGGTGGCCTTACATGACATACAAAGATCACCTTTCAAGTACACAGCAAGTGCAACCTCTGAATGGGTAATGATCCTACACCCGGCTAATTCCACCTGTGTAGTACAACTGGCACAACTTTGTGACGCATGTGGTGCAAAGCTCTACTCCAGGAACTGTTGAAGCACATGTGGAGTGCACACAAGGCACAGCGTGCCTTTCACTTAAGCCATTTTGCATCTTTACAACATATACGGTAAACACTTTGCATCAATTCGGGGTTGTTTCATCAACGCGTCATCCACGGTGCTCATGTACCCTAGAGATCTAAAAAGCACCTTGCTGAAAAGAGCAAGCACAATTTGAATATTAAGAACTCCTATGCAACCTTTCCTCCCCCTCCATTCACGCCTGACAGTCTTCATCAAGCATTCCTAAAACATCAACATTGTGTAACATTTAAAACAGAGCGGTAAATAGGGACCAAGGTATAGGGCATTAACTTGGATTCTTACAAATGTTTTAATACTTACTAGAGGGTCCTTACTGCTAAGAGTTAAACACGGATACATCAAAGTCTAGAAATAATTGTATACAAAAACAAACACCTTTGGGGTCCTTCCCCAACTGCCAGGCAACTTGGAGAGGTTGGAAAATGAAGGACGATGTCATGATGACAAATAAATTATTCAGGTTGAGGTACCAGAGAAGAGACTACCAAGGTAAGAGATACACAGGACAACCACATACGTTAATGTCAAAGGTTATAACATTCGCTCTTGAAAATCAAAGAAAAAAGATTTTCACTGCACTCCATTAAATAAACAAGACATACCTTGCTGTACTCCTTTCATACACTGCTTCTTCGCTGATTGATTAGTATAAGGAGGGCCTGGAACATTATTTGTTGTTTCTTTTGCTTGTCTGTATTGATTAAGCTGATCAGCAAAATCGTCCTCTTCATCTTCAAAGTAGTTTCCAAACTGCTCATCGCTGTAGTTACTGTATTCATCATACTCCCTTGACTTTGTTTTCTTAACTTGTTGGTCCTTCTGGGAAGTTGCGTAGTGTCCTGACGAGTGCCCATGCTAGACGAGATACAGCAGTCATGATCAGATATGTCGCCATTTGCAAAGGATACACTCAAGTTAAGACATCTTAAAGACAACTTTTGTTACACATCTCCACTTATTTGTAATCCCCAACCATATATCTTGTGGCTGAGCGTCTATCCGAGAGAATAGCAACTAGACAGCCCATTTTCATTGTAAATTTAATGGTAAAGCAAGACTCTACACTAATTGTAATTTAAACACACCAACTCCTCCTACTGAAAGTAACATAGAAGTGTCAGATGTTCACAGCCTAATAACATACACGAGGAAGGATGGAAGGGGAGGGGAGAACACCAAGGACTATTCATTAAAAGGCCCTTAAGACTGCTTTTTTACCACAATCACAAATTAGTGTGGCCTTTGGCCATTTAAATCTGTGCCGTTCTGAGGCATTTATTTTCTACAGCTCCAAGAACCGTTCTCCTTGGGAGGACGCATGTGATATTACGTTGAGACCCTTCTTTTTCCTCTATTTGGTATAAGGTCCTTCACTACTTTGTTTGCTTTTGGAAGGGTCCCGGCCCGGCCCCAGGAACCGCGCCTCGATTGATTATCGCCAAGCCACTAAATTAACAGAACCTGAACACAGTGCCGCGACTTGCCCATGAAAAAGGAACAATCCACTTTCAAGATATGAAGCCAATGTTTTATCCAGACTTCACTCCAATAGTGCAAGAGGCACGTGGTAAATGTACAGAAGTCAAACGAGTTGTGCCAGAGGCGAATATCAAGTACTCGATGCTTTACGCAGCGCGGCTTCGCGTACATTATCAGGGTAAAAGTCACATCTTTGAAACAGCAGACGAGGCTACGAAGCTCTGTAAGAGCCACCGCTGTGACGGGTGGCGCTCTCTCCCTGGCACATCCTTTCTCCGAGTGACATCCAGCTGCTCAGGAGATTCGCATGCAGGGACTACCGGAGCAGATCCAGCCTCCCACGTGGTGAAGGTGGTGGGTACTTCCCAACAGGTTTACGAAATATGGAAAATATTACGCTGAACGTTTTTCTTTGTCAACTATCCCAGGCTTTGCTATCATGGTAGTGTGTTGAATGGTACACTAAATCTGTTGAATGAGCCTCACTGTTGCATGCATACCCACGAGCGGAATGGGGCATCTTCCTGGGCGTTGTCCTCCCCTGCGGATGACTCGGTCATTGTTTTATTGGTTTTCCACTAGGGATTGGAAAGTTGGGATCCTATGGCAGCAATTCCGCATCTGTTGTAAGTGGGAGGGGGGTTTCGGGATGTTCAAGATTATATGGTTTATTGTCTCATAAATTGCCCTACAGAATGATCTTTTTCTTTACACTGTTCATGGCTTACGCATTGTACTCCCTCCGGGTGTTATAGTCACTACCAGCGATTTCACAACTATGGCCTGCTCCCTTATCCGTACTAAGGGGCCGATTATGATCGCGGACGGACTTGAGTCCGTCCGCGATCACCAAGGATGAGGGAACGTCCGCATGGGCTGCGGCGTTCCCTCCTGTGCTATTAGGATGTGACCGCCATCCTGGCGGTCACATCCTCTATTTTTAACATTGCGGCGGGTGCAGCTTCAAGCTGCACCCGCAGCAATGTTAAAAATGCACGCATTGCATTTGTATGTAGAAAGTGGCAGGCACCGCACGGTGCCTGCCGCTTTCTGCATACAAATGCAGGGGGGTACCATAGGTACCCCCCATGTGCACCTCCCCACCCCCCCTTCACCTAGGGGGCCCGCAACGGGCCCCTGCAGTGAAGATCCGTATGCTTTTCAACGGCGGTAAACCCGCCGCGGAAAAGTATATCTTGGCAGCAATCCTAATATGGCGGACGGTGTCTGAGAGACACCGCCACCATATTAGAGCTTTTCCGCCGCGGTTGTAAGCCAACCGCGGCGGAAAAGAGGCGGACGGAAACCAGGACCCACCAGCCATCCTAATGTGGCGGTGGGTCTTTGGTGGGTCCGCTGCGGTTTTTCCGCATCCTCCGGGCCGGCGGTGGCTTCCGCCGGCCCGGAAGATGCGGAAATTCCGCAATCATAATAGGCCCCTAACTCCGATATCGCATGTCTACACCCAACACAATAACCACCGTTCCTTCGTTAAAATGGATATCTTGAAATGTGCATGGCCTGTCTCACCCTCGCAAGGGCCAACAGTTATTATCCTATTTAGCTAGGCATGGTATGAAATGGGCATTCCTCCAGTTGACACACTGTGCACCCAGCAGCACGCCTCAATTTACCTCAGCTCGGGGCGCGCACAGGTTCTTCGCGAGTTACAGCACTTACTCTAGGGGGGTATGTATTCTAATGCATATGACGATACCCTTTGTCACAAGAGAAGTTGTGGTGGACCCTACAGGCCGCTATTTGATAGTAGCGGGTACACTGGGCATTATGCCCATGCTAATTTACATCTACGCACCGAATACAGAAGCCCCTGAGTTGTTCATGACCCAAACACTTGATACAACAGGCCCGGCCATGTCACGAAACTGCATTCCCTGCGCACGCTATCTGAGCTTATCCAATCCTAGTTGTTATCAGACGCATGGCGTCTTAAGCACCCAGGCGCCAGAGAATACACATTCTATTCAGCACCCCATGGCACCTGGTCCCGTATAGATTATTTGTTCCTCACCCCTGACCTAGCCCATGTACTTGTTGACATTTCACATTTGCCCAGAACACTCTCCAGTCATTCCCCAGTGTTACTATGATAATGACAGACACTATTCCGCAGCACCCACCCTGGCGCTTCCCCACAACCATCCTGTTAGATGAGGTGTTCCGCACTGGGGTCCGTGAGGCCATAAATGAATTTTTTCAACATAATGTTGGGTCAGTGCAACAACTGTCGACGCTGCGAGATGCCTTAAAGGCATTCATAAGAGGAGTCTGTATAGCAAAGCATTCCGGAATCCTTTGCTCTCTCCGCCGTGATCTGGAACGCACTGAGACGGCTTTAAAGGCATTAGAATCGAGAGCAGGTGCACAAGATCGAGATAGTTATTTAGGGACACGAGTAGCTCTTATGCAGGAGTTTCATGAGCTCTCCCTTATAGAAGTGATGTACATGAGTAAATATGGCAGATCCAGAATTTATGGCGAGGGTGAAAGGCTGGGGCGCACATTAGTCAATGCATTACACCCCATACCAGGCAGTAATGATTTCCTCACTTCATTATGACCATGGTTCAGAAGTAACAGAACCGAAAGACATAACTAATGCATTCATGCAATATTACACTACCTTATATCCATCAAAGACTACAGCTAACATAGGTATCATTTCAGACTATCACGCAGAAATAGCAATGGTCTGGAAGGAGAGGGGACTGCAGGAATTCCTGGCTGTGTCTATCAATTGTGAGGACATTGCAGATCTGAGTGGCACGTGTGCACCAGGGGCTGGATGGCTTCACGGGTGCGTTTTATAAAACATATAAAGACGAGTTAGTTCCATACTTATTGGAGGTATACGCGGAGGCCTTGTCCTATATGGTGCTGCCCCTGACAATGCAGGAGGCCCTCATTGCCCTTCTGTTGAAACCTGGCAAACCGCTAGAACAATGCTCCTCCTATCGTCCGTTATCCCTTCTAAACCATGATAATAAAATATTAGCCAAGGTATTGGCAACGCGACTATCATTATTAATGAGCACAATTATATACCCGTATCAAACAGGGTTTGTAGCTGGCTGGTACACTTTTGTAAACCTACGTACTGTGATCTCAGTCCTTAACCAAATCGAACCCAGTCTCCCTGCGGCAGCTGAGAAAGCATTGGATTCACTAGAGTGGCCGTTTTTATTTGCTACGCTGAGTAAGCTTGATTGCCCCTTGGGATTTTGTAATTTGATCCGCTTACTATACTCTGCTCCAACTGTGTGACTGAGGGTGAATGGCACAATTAAAGAACAATTTTCCCTGCATCGGGGTACCAGACAGGGATGCCCCCTGTCCCCTTTATTGTTTAGTATTGCAATGGATCCCCTTGTGTGATGTCTACAAGAACAGCATTTATCGAGTGGACTAGGATACCAGTGAGGCCTGCTACTGGCGTCCCTATATGTGGACGATATTGGATAAGATGATCTGCTTCGGAGCACTATTTGGACTCAAGATCAATTGGACAAAATCAGAAATATTCCCCATGACCGATGCAACATTTCGGGGGTCATTGGACTTCCCTCTCAGGTGGTGGTCCGACCCCCCTCGATACCTTGGTATATATCTGCACCAACAGAGTGCGGAAGTCATTCGATTGAACTATGGCCCTGTGCTTGATAAATTTAACACACTGGTCGATAAATTGATTAAACTACCCTTATCCATGGCCGGCAGGATCTGGTTAATTAAAATGGTAGTACTCCCCCGATTCTTATATTTGTTTTTAAATATTCCTATCGTACTCATCAACCCATTCTTTGAGGGCCTCCGAAGCACACTAATTCGACTGATATTGGCGGGACGCCACCCAGTATAGGATGGTCCACCCTTACCCTGCCATATGCACGTGGTGGATTGGGCGTACCTGATCTCTATCTTTATTATCTAATTGCACAAGTGCCCTCCTCCTATTATTGGTATCATCCAGACGCGTGGCTCCAGTATCTGAAGCCGGAAAGCGCTCAGAATCATCCATATCCATTAGATACGCTTCTCCCATTGTGACTACCCATCCATATTTCAGAAATATAGATGTAGGAAGCTGGCTCTGTATATACTATAACAAAGTGAGGTATAGTGTGCACAGAGTCCAGTGTAACCCAAAAGGTAGGCAGAGGTAAAGTAGATAGCACCTCACTCTCTATTTGTGGTAGTGTGGTCGAGCAGTAAGGCTTTATCAGAGGACAGTGTTAGCATTTGTTGTACACACATTAAGCAAATGCATTCACACACTCAGACTGAACTTCAGACCAATAGTTTTTGTATAAAAATATTCTTTTAGCTATTTTATTTTCTAGATCCAAGCAAACCTGGAACAGGTAAGCAATAAATACTTTACAGTAGTAATGCAGTTTGTAAATAGTTTGAATTGCAACTGTAAATGTACTTTGATTTGATTACAGTAGTGTTACTGATAATGCAATGCTTATCAGAATGAATATATGTTGTTTTCCCGCAAGTCATCACCCCGCATCCATCACCCCACATTTTTTTCAGCGCAAGTGGTGTTACAACGCGATACAATCACCCCGCAAACTTTCACTCCACATATGCCTTTACCACGCCTGCCATTACAACGCAAAGGCATGCGTGGTGTAGGCACAAACTCTGTAAAAGTGGTAAAGCTAAATATATGTATGTATTCACTGAAAAAACCATAGGTTTCAGGGACGTTATAGTGATGTCACTGACCATGGCATGAATGATGTAATATGTAACGTCATCAGCAGTGCATTGCGGGGGAGCGAGGTATAGTCCGCTGAACTAACTATAACGGGAACATTTCTATGGTTTTGTACGAGAGAAATGCCCAACTAACTAGAACGTCCCTGAAACCTATGGTTTTTACAGTGAATTTCAAAGGTTTCTTAAATGCTAATTTCAAATTATAATGTTCATTAAACCTATGTTTTTTTCAGTCATTTAGAATTTTTTGGGGAGATATTTTGTAACTTTAATATCCTAAAAATAGTTTTCGTAGTTTTTAGGTCTCGCCTGTCGATGCGCATGCGCATCGAGCTTGCGAGACTATTGGGGCTTAAACAGTCTTTAACTAACTTGCAAGGAATCGTGGCGATTCCTTGCAGTGCCCGTGACTTTTAAGCTCAATGCGCATGTGCATTGAGCTTAAAAGCGCGTGCACATCAGTTCCCTCAGCCGGCTGCTTTAACACCCTCTCCCCGCTCCGCCCCCTCCCCTGCCCGCCGTGTCGCATTTCTCCTCCCCCCTCCCCTTCTCTCGGCTGCTTTAACACCCTCTCCCCGCCCCGCCCCCTCCCCTGCCCGCCGTGTCGCATTTCTCCTCCCCCCTCCCCTTCTCTCGGCTGCTTTAACACCCTCTCCCCGCTCCGCCCCCTCCCCTGCCCGCCGTGTCGCATTTCTCCTCCCCCCTCCCCTTCTCTCCCTCCGTCTTGTTTAATCCCTCCGTCTTGTTGCTCCATTGCAGTAGTGTGATCTGGGGTGAAACCTGTTACTCCTGGAAGATCAGTACGCCTCGTGTGCGCTCTGTCTCCCAATATGAGTGGCTCATCTTTGTTCCACCTACACTGCACTGCGCACCTCCCCTTCTGTTCCTTGTAGTCTGCCCAGGCATACAGCCGCCAAACTTTCAGCAGCTGTGCCAGGTCACCCATATCCCCGCTAGTGATCCAGGCGGGAGATAGGAAGCTGCACCCCCCATCTCTCCTCGGCCATCCCCTTTCTTCTCGGCCATCCCCTTTCCCCTTTGGCGTTTTCGTGCTTTGATCCGCACTGCGCACCTCCCCTTCTGTTCCTTGTAGTCTGCCCAGGCATACAGCCGCCAAACTTTCAGCAGCTGTGCCAGGTCACCCATATCCCCGCTAGTGATCCAGGCGGGAGATAGGAAGCTGCACCCCCCATCTCTCCTCGGCCATCCCCTTTCTTCTCGGCCATCCCCTTTCCCCTTTGGCGTTTTCGTGCTTTGATCCGACCGACACGCACACCGTACCGGGGACGCATCCCGAATACATGTGTCATTGAGAGGAAATATTGTGTGCAGTGCAGCCTTTCAGACCACACGCTGCTACTACGATGCGCGTTTTGTATCCTACTCCATTCCTTGTTTTCATTCATAGGAGCAGCATGAACCATGGGGCTGAAACACATGCAATGTTGTAAAAAAAATTGTAATACTGCTTTGAAGTTTACATTTTCATGTGCTCATAAAAGTAGTGCCTATCAGCAGAATGCATCGCCTCCCATGCACCCGATGCTTTTATACTGTCGGCAAGGAGTGAATGTTTTTGTCGGTCCCGAAATTTGTTTCTTAATGTTGCCTGTTGAGCCCTGGAGCCTCTCTTCATACATGTTCCCCTCAAAGGCAGTTTCATGGTTTTAATGGCATCTTTAGTGAAGATACTGTGATGTATTCACAATACTAAAGGCGCTTCTTTGAAAATAATCATCTCAGCACTTGAATTCCGAATGTGTAAAATGAAGTGACAACAGATATGCTCTGCTGTCTGTATTTAGCGGGTTCACCATCCTGTCCTTGTTCAACTTCAAATCTTTCGGACGTCTCATAGAGAACATGGCAGTCGGTGAGTGCTTCCCCACAAAGGTGGCATGCCTTTATGGATGTCTCATAGAGGACATGGCAGCCGGTGAGTGCTTCCCCACAAAGGTGGCATGCATTCACGGATCTCTCATAGAGGACATGGCATTTATCACGAAGACCATTCTTGTAGGTACTGATTGGATGTCGGTTTAGGACTAGTACTGAGTGGCACAGCAGAGGGAGCCATCATATGAGTGACTCTGCAGCCCCACCAGCCCTGCGAGTGACCAGCCTTTAGTGCGTTCTCCGTAGCCCACTCTGGCTTAGGAGTGTGTACAATTCAGGCATTTGGGGATATTCAAAGGCATTATACATAGCTCTCATCATCGTCTGAAGCAGATCGCAGGACAGTGCCAGCCAATCGCTACATGAGGTAACATTTAACATGTGACACTTAGAAATTAAAACGTACACTGGTCACAAGGAGGGGTATGTTCTACCCCACATAAGTTTTTTCGAGGTGAAAAGGGGACACATTTAAACAAGCATTGGCGTAGCCAATAGGTCTCACCGTGGGGACCTTATAAGTGTTTAGCCATGCAACAGTTGATGTTGTTGCACCAAGGATATTGTGCTGCATAACTAAGTACTTATAAGGTCCCAAAAGCGAGACCTATTGGCAATGCCATGCACACATGCAACGCCACTCAACCACGCAACGCCACTCAACCACGCAACGCCACTCACACATGCAACGCCACTCACACACGCAACGCCACTGAAACAGCGCCACTCAAACAACAGCGCCACTCACACACGCAACGCCACTCACACACGCAACGCCACTCACACACGCAACGCCACTCACACACGCAACGCCACTCACACAAACAACGCCACTCATCCACGCAACGCCACTCATCCACGCAACGCCACTCATCCACGCAACGCCACTCATCCACGCAACGCCACTCATCCACGCAACGCCACTCATCCATTTGCAAAACGAAAAATGTTAAACTCTTCTATTGCGAGACCTATTGCATTTTCAATGCTTGTTTCTGTTTGTTATTAAAATAATATAATGCCTTTAGTTTTCTTAAATATCTATAAATATATATTTTTGGGAGAAAAAAGTGGAGTCGCACACCCATCGTGTACCTATCTTAGTGGGTGTGCGGATTCAAACTGCCATATTGGTAAAGTCGTGAAGGATGCACGTTTCAGCCAGCCCACTACGCTTACAGGGAGGGAACTACAACGCTACATGTCCCAGGTCTTTCCTGTAGTGTTCTGCTGATCACAGGTCTAGTTGTCAGCATGCCACAGCCACTCCCTCACGGCTGGTTTACACCCACACCACACTCATGCAGCACAGGCGTCACAGGACATGTGACCCTGCCAATAAAAAGCGCCGGGCGCACATGCTCGACACCACTCTCCATCTGGTTTTATCCCTGTGGTTATTATGTTGGTGGCAGCCGAGGCACTTTGGCCGACATGGGCCTCCCGCCACGTGGAGATGACTTGAGCTGCACTGAGTTAGTGCCACCAGAGCTGAGCAGGTTTGCAGCCTGCGATGATTCGTAGGCCTTGTTACACCATCCTGGCAATCAAGACCCAATTTGAATTGTGAGCTTTGCTGGACCGCGTGTACGCCAAAGGCAGCTGGCTGTACAGACATGACTCCTCGGCGTGGTGCAGCAGGATGCGCTGGGGGCCTGTGCTGCGGAATCCAGTGACGGCTAAGGAGGTTGCTCCGGCACGTGGTGGGCCCTCTTGGCGACACGCCAGTTGAGCATTGAGGTCTGGGTGCGCAGGGTCGGGCAGTCATCGGTGGGCGGCAGACTGGTCTGGGAACCAGGGCTGGGATGCTTGCGAAAGACGTAGGAATCATGCACACTGCCTGAGAAGTTTGCAACATTAGTGTACAGTGCCGGGTGGACCAGTTTTGCCTGCACAGTGTTGGAATGCGTGTGGTTTCTGTTGTGGTAATGGTTTGCAGTGTCAGCAGGGGGCACTCAGATCTTCCTGGGAGATTTCAACATCCACTGGAATGATATGAACAATGTAATTGTCAATAGCCTCAAATGCTTCCTACTTGACCTTAACCTTTCCCAATTATGTGACAGCCCTATGCATAACAAAGGAGCCACGCTAGATCTGGTCATTGGCAAGCCCAATTCTCTCCTCCTGGAGTCGATCCTTCCATGTGACTGGATGGACCACTACTTCATCACCTTTCTCGTCCTTGAATCGTGAAGAGCAAGCAGATCCCAACCTAAGAACCCAAAACAGTTAAAAAGATGTTTAAGGAACATCAACTCGCAAAAATAATCCTAACCTCTCCTCTCCTGGTCAAGTGACACTCCCGAATTGCAAAGAATTCGCTGTTTTCTTCACTGTTAAGTCTACTAAGATTGAGATGGAATTAAGCTTGGCCAGTGATCTCCTCCCGAGTGGTCCTCTGAACACCCTTCGCCCTTCAGAGTTGACTAACACTGACCCTTCACAGCCCTTCAGCCTCAAAAATAATGCATCTTGGAGTCTGTTCCAAACCTTGGATGAACTAACTATACGGAAATTGCTGTTGACGTTGAAACCTTCAAATTACTACGACGGCGCTTTGCCATTGAGCCTTTTCCCGGAAGTGCGATCCTCCTTACTAACACTCTGGATGACGATCGTCAATGCTTCTCTTATGCAAGGTGTTATTCCTGATTGCCTTAAATCAGGTCAAGTTACCCTGATCATCAAGAAACCGAATGCGGATCCCACGGACCTTCTTAACTTTCGCCCAATCACCAACATCACCACCTTAGCAAAACTCCTTGAGAAATGTGTGCTCGCCCAACTGTGTCATCACATCGGCAACAGATCCCAAAGCTTCAAGGTGAACCACTCCTTGTCATATCCTGCCCATTTCACTTTGGGGGTTCCCCAAATTTCAGCACTGGCCCCCTGGCTTTTTAAGCCCCGTCAGAAATTCTAAAATCATCCAGCATTCATTATCATATGTACGCTGATGATACCCAACTATACCTGAAGATCTCGTCCCCCGAAGACATGCAGTCCCTCAATGCAGTCCCTCAATAATCACCTGAAGTTAAATGCTCTTAAAACAGAATTCTTACTGATCTCACCCAACAACCAATCTCGTGTCATGGAGCAATGGCTTAATCAGCTGACTGCTCTTAACTGTAGACCGCACCTTGCAGACTCGGCATCTTCTCTGGGTATCATTCTGGACAAAAGTCTGAACATGCAGAGGTACATCAGTTCCCTCACCAAAGGAGTGAACAACTCAGCCACCTCAGGAAACTCAAACCCTTTCTCCCTGCTCATGACCTAAAGGTTGCAATACAAGTATTAGTGATCTCAAAGCTGGACTATGGTTGCGCAACACTTTGTGGCCTGCCTAGAGTGAGGATGGCTCCTCTTAGGGCCTCCCTAAACTCCGCTGTTAGGCTCTTAACTGGCCCAAAAAAATACCACCACATCTGTCTGGACTTGCGGGACCTGAATTGGCTTCCATACGAAGGTCGGATACAGTTAAAAATTGCATGAATGGCTCACAAGGCCATCCACTTCAAGACCCCGCTGTACCTCGCTCGGAAACTGGAGCTCTCATGCGGTTCTAGAGCCTCCAGAAGTGCCAGCACCCTTTTGCTAAAACCACAAAAATTCAAGATAAAAAAGACATATAACCGAACCTTCTCAGGGATGCCTCCGAGGATTTGGAACGCCCTTTCACCAGAAGTCAGGGTGAACCCCTCCACTCTCTTCTTCAAAAAAGAAGTCAAAGGACTCTTGATGAAGACATTTCTTCCTTAGCATGGCTCCTTCATTTGGTTCTGGGTCCATACCCGTTGATTCTGGCCCAGCCTCCTGGTTTACGAGTTTCTTGGACAATTCTAGATTGTGACCTTGTTGCACTGTCGATTCTGTTGTTTCTGTTTTTTTCCCTCAGGATAATGTTTGTCAATTAGACTTTGATTTTGTTGCCTTGTTTATTTTGTTTTGTTTGCTTATAACCTTTGTGATGCATAATCTGTAAAGTGCTCCGATACTCTTGGTGGTCATGTTTGCGCTATATAAATCTTTCAAAAGAAATAAGTAATGTTTCAAAGAGGTGGCCATGCGCCCAAGACTTTTAAGTGATGATGCAAATCAGTGCCAGCACTTGAGGTTTCTATGTACATATCTGAACACACACTCAGAAGTGAATGCTAGTGCAAATCTAAACATGTATGAAGGGTAACTGAGAGATGGGCTATATTTAAACACACTCATAACTGCTAAGCAATGGGCAAATTTAAAAATGCAGTAAGGATAAAAATGCAAAATGCATCTCTAAGCTTTCTTTTGTAATGTGTGCACTAGCATAATTGTGGTAATTATTGAAGTGTTATAAGCACGCTTTACGCTATGTTGCCCACCCCTAGTTTAACTTAATGTAGCAAAATGGTGGAACTACTTTATATATTGTGGACATTCTTTGCACAATTGTGCACACTTGTGGTTAAATGCTTGCAATGGCATATTGCATGCAATGGTTAATGAAATGACATTGTGATGCTATGCTAAATGAACCCATGTTAAGATGCTATATATATATATATATATATATATATATATATATATATATATATATTTTTTTTTTTTAACAAGTATTCCACTGCTGGAGTTATTCATGGCACCGATATACACTTTAGGAGCAGGGGAGTGAATCACCCTCATTGTATAGGTACTTTGATATACAGTCTTATGTTACACTAATGGGGCTTCGGCGTGCTGGCAGGAACTCCTACTTTGGATAATAAGAGTGAAGCAAGTCTGATTGTTCAGAGATCAGTGGCATGGGAGAAGCGAAGAGGGGCTATAGACTGGCAGGTAGTGGGTGACTAGTGGCCATTTGCTTTGTTCAGCTGCAGTAAATTGTGTTTATTAACCCTGGATCGCCTAACAGAGATCATCTATTAATTTTATTGCAGACTATTCCATATTACCATTGTTGGACCTGCGATGGGCAAGCCCAGCACAAAGGGGGTAGCTTGGCTCAAGTGACAAGGCAAGTGAAGGCTGTAGTGTTAAGCCGGCTCTGACCCAATAATAACTCCTTGTACATCCACACCAAAAAGAAGGACACCACACCACTGCTGTAGAAAAATACGATTCCTTTATATAAAAGTTCTTTGTTGTAAATAGGGTTGACTGGGAAAGCACATATACATTTCTTTTGGTCATACAGTTCTGGTAATAAATAGTATTAATAATTAGAATAACTTCAGGAATGAGTATCACAATAAATATCACAATAAATATCACAATAAATATCAGAATAAATATTGGTTCATTTAAATAAGCAACCACATGTTTCTTCTGGTATCGCTGCCACCAATTAAATACTTTAGAATCATTACATCTGCAATACGTCTCAAATGGGAAAGATAACTCTTACAGTTTATGCTGTTTTCAATGACCCGGTATACGGCTTCTCTGAGCACAAAATAAGGTTTGGGACTCTTTAATAATCACTCAAGGCGTATGCGCGTATATCTAGAAGGCAAGGAAACACAGTAAATACATCATTTGCACTCGGCGGTCACCGGGATAGGATCTCTGCTTTGCCGGTGAAGTCTATGCGCGCCTACGGGCTTTAGCACCACTTGAGCACAGGCAGCACCAGTTCAAAGTCATTAGACTGACGAACGGGCTGCCGGAGAGGTCACACAACCTTCGCGCACAGTCAAGTAAATGCCGGTTCACAGTTCCTTCACCACGCTGCATTCACTATGAGGAAATGGGCCCACCTCACATCGGCTGCAATCAAGATACGATTCAGTCGGGCACAGCACTCCTCTCGTTAGCGACGGGGCTCTCAGGGGCTCCACGGACCTCCCTCCGACTTCCGCATTCAGGGTGGTTCCCGCCCACAGCTACAGCTCCCGGGTCACTGGGGAGTGGCAAAGACGCTAGTCCCGCCCAACGAAGGCCGGCCTTTTCCCGCCCCGGCGCACCACCTCACCTTCAATCTGCGCAGGAAGCGCTCTACGCTGGTGGGGCTCGGAGACGTCCGAGCTCCCCTCTAGAGGCACCTGTCGCGAAGGGGGCACAGCTGACGATCGTGGTCGCGGCGAACTTGCTCTCGCCTCGCGACTCGATAAATCGATCACAGTTCACCACCGGGGGGCGGAGAGGCAAACGAATCTGGCCACAGTCTTTGGGGGCAATGAGGTACTCGCTGGGCAGGCGCTGTAGGCGCTAGGTCACTTCTCACGTAGCTGACTGGAACGCCAGTCAGACACAACGCCAGCAACCCTTTGCTGCTCTACTGCCTGCGCTACCAGCCACCTCAGGGGTCAAAAAGGCAGGTGTCAATCTGGTGTCAAGTCTGGAATCTCTTCTCTAGTCTGAACTAATCTCCATCCAATCTCATCATCTTCTCTAAAATGGCCGCCAGGGACTGGGCCTTATATAGCCAGTGCCCTGGGGTACTGGCACGAGCCAGAAGGTTCTAGAACCTTCTCTGGCTGTGACAATGACATGGCCCTCTTGAGGGGTATTTAGGACACTCACAGCCACCGTACTGGGGCTCTAGAGCAGCCATTTTGTGTACCTGAGGAAAATAAAGGAATTCCTGTCAGAAATGCGCGCCAAACAAAGGGCGCCAAAACCTCAAAAGGCCAGGGTTCATGAAGGCTCCAATGGGAGTCACTTCACATGAGGAAAAAGGGTGTCCACCATTTTAAGTTCATTTACACAGGTTGACAACCCCAGCTTGTAATGCCACAGGTTTGGGCCAGGCGCCTTGTAAATAGGTGTGAGCAACTGGGCGTCAAGGAACATCTAACCCCATGAAACAACACATAAAAAGTCCTGGTAGACAAATAAAAAACGACAAATTTTGGGAGGTACAGGGGAACAAAAGAAATCATAGTGGTGAGGGGACTCTCAGAAGCAGACGGGTCTAACAACCATAATATCGTGCAAGGTGGGTACAGCCCTGAGGACAAATCTTGCAGTGTTCCAAGTTTGAATATATTTCACCACTGCAGACTCGTGCTGCGTTTCTGAGAAAAAGATGCGCCCCTCCTGTGGACATGGTGTGAGAGCGTGAGAAGTCAGACACACCAAGCAGTGCCAGCCACCCTCTTTGCCTGGACTTAATGTGTGCGCCCTCAGATGAGCCTTCAGGTGCGAGGACTTGCTGTACACATTGACGCAGCCGGGGTCAGGGCACTTGAGCTTTTTCTGGGACAGCTCCAGTTCTCTACGGTCCCTCCTATGCTTATCTTCCCTTTTATAAAGTTCTCTCTCTCCCTCTTGATTCAAGTTTGGGGACATAAAATAAACCCACCGCTGCACACATGAGCACCGATAGTGCAATGTTTTTGAATTACTTTCTTATCGGCTGGTTACTGGCGTGGGTGCCCACTGCGGACCTAAAAGACCTAAGTAAAAATAGTCCCCCAGGCAGAGACGACCCAGATACTGGGCCGGTGTTTGTTATTTCAACCGCAGAGTGCTAAGTGTCACGTTGAGGTTCCTGCTGCAGTCCGGGAATAGCGCCGGGGTTTCAGTCACCCAGCTCATCGTCAAATGGCACTGTTTTCAAAGAACGAGAATATGGTGGCCTAGATGTGTCCTTGCATGAACTACAGGGTGGTCATGAGGAAAAGTATATAATTTCTCTGTAGCATGTCAAAAACAAAAAATAGCAACTACACCAGCGGTCGAAGGGAATTAAAAAAAATATTTGCAATGCCATATGTCAAATATTTATAATGCAAGACCTATGGCATTGGAAAAAAGTGGCCGCCATTGTATCTGCTGCTTGAAAAGAGAAAGCGTGCATGGCGCGCTGAATGTAAGCAAAGCACGTTGCGCCTGCAGTAAGAGAAACTTAATAAAGAAAATCGTGCTTACAAGACTAAATAACGCGTACCGTGTAACAACCGAAGTAAAAGGGCCAGTCGCCATGGGAGGTTACAAATGAAGACAAGGCGGTACTAAGGATGGACTAAGAAGCATATTTACCAATCAGAAGCCAGCATTTACGAAGGACAATGGCACAAGCCAATGACAAATAGGGGCGGGAAGGGGCGGGGCTTCTATTCCATACTCCACTACAATAAGTCTCGCAGAGCAGCACATGCTCATTGACTCTACGCTCGCACTAAAAAGGATTAGGAGATGTAATTCAACTGGAACGTAGTAGGTTCTTCTACCCCCTAAGTCTCCCTTGCAGGGGAAAAGGATCGACAAGAAGCTGTTTTGTACCCAAGTTAAACTTGTATCAGTGAAGCACTTCTCCAATCACCAGTTATGCAGGCACATCAACCAATTATCTAATACGTCAGGATGGCTACAACTGATATGCATTTTAATAACTGACATGATCAGCATCTCGGACCAACAGTGTAATAAGCAACTTCAATGTTTTGCACAAAGTTACTATAGGAACTCATGTGTATGAATAACCAGATCAGAATCTGGGAATTCACTGCTGTGATGTCACAAGAGTGGTTAACCACTGGTGTAATAATCCTTTGTTCTGCTGCCTTGCCCAAGACTTTAGCAACCAGAGTACAGCGGCGAAATGACAGTTGCCAGTAGCACCCAACTTCACTGGTTTCCACAGACCCAAGGGAGCCGGGAGACGGTATGTGGCATTATCTCTTAAGCCAATCGCCTTCCACCTGTTAGCAAATCTTGGCTGCACTACATTGATAGATAAGCAATAGGGCTAGCTGTGGTACATGGGGCAGTGCTGTGGAGCCACCCACACAAACCTACGACCCACAGATATTTTTGAAAACTAGACAACCAGGTAATTCGAGGGAGGTGTGCCTTGCGTTGATCCCATGAGCTTTCTTACCAACAGTGCTCTGCAAACTTCAAACTTGCCTAAAATCATGCCTTTTCCTTGCAGTTATGTGATGGAAACTTACAGAAGCAAGGGGAAACCACAAAATTCCTACTACACACCATTACCTCACTTATGTTGATGATAATGCTGTGCCAGTTGCGCGACTGGGCCTAGCGCCCATGGCCGGCACAGATGAAACCAAGGTCAATTGGAGCCATTGCGAGCGAACTCCCATTGCCCTCGGTTTGATCCATTCATTTCTAGATTGGGAGTGAATACCTCTAACCATCCCCCCTTTATGGTTGGGGTCAGGGACAAAGTCTATTGGGCTCTAGACAGGCCCCTATTGCTGACCTCCAGAACATGCTCTGGTCCTGTTCACACATAGCTGGCTACTGGTGTGCCATTAACTCCACATTGGCTACTATTACTAACCTGGTGACACTGAACTCTTGGGAGGCCATGGCCTTACACACCTTTTCTATAAGGAAGAATTGCAAAGTGAGAGTTGGATTTGCTATCCACGTCATTCCTCAGCCCCGCCAGTAACTCTACATATGCTTGAATATGCTCCATTTCTATTGCTTGTGCTTTTTATTGGTTTATTTCCTCTTCCCCCTCCACTCCCACAGTTCTCCCTCCATCCCCTCCCATTTAGTCATCTTTCCTACCTCATCAAAACTCCCCTGGATTATTTGGAGTAGCTGTCACTGGGGGATCATTACCCTTCTTCACAAGAACATAAACCTTGCTATACCCACAAAGAGAAAGCCAGACTACTGTGATAGGTCACACAACCTTTGCCATTATCTTTATGTGATTGTTCTACGCTCTAATGAGTCCGCTTCTTATTTAATTAGCCCAGGTTAACCAAACAGACTAAACATGTCTCTGGGCACTATGTGTTGCTTTCATATTAAATGTGTTTATTATCTTTTGTCTTATAATTCCTCCATGTGATTTCCAACCCAGTGGATCGCCAGTGCAATGTAACTACCAGATGCAGATGCTCTTTTTTATTCCTGCATCTATTGATATTATGGTTATAACTCAATGTATGCAAAAACCAAATAAAAACCATTATTGTCTAGTAAAGTCTATTGGGCCCCGGAATGGGGAGAACACAGACCCATGACCAAGTGGGCCCTCCCCCCCCAAACCAATACTGTATGAATGTAGTCACTCTTGTCTGGTGGGCTTTCTGCCCTTGGAGAAAGCAAATTGGCAGCAATTTTACCATTCAACTCCAAGGATGGTGGGGGGATGGGGTGGGGTGGAGGGGTCAGAAAGGCTATTGAGCCGTTTTGTGCGGTACGGGGCATCACCATGATGTGCATGGTAGCTAGCCCCATCCCTATGTTTTTTCCCTGGTGTCCAGTGGACTTTATGCCCCAGGGGGGCAGATTGGGAGGTTATCAGCCCCATCCGTCTGTGACCTTTCTAGGTTGGTGCATGGCCAAGCCTCCACTACATATGTTTATTTTTGGGGGAATTTGCCATTGTGTATAATGGGCATTATGCCCCTGGGGGGGAAGGGTGGGGTGTGAGACTGGGGTAACCACCCACATCCTCCTGCCACCCCCTATTGGGGGGCGGGTAAAAAAGACTGTTGCCATGTGTCTATTGGGGTCTTATGGGCTTTCTGCCCCCCCCCCGCCCCCATCCCCAGTCACTGCCCCATCTGCACCCGGAGAGGCAGAAAGGCTAAAAGTGTGGAGGGAGGTAGGAGTAGCACAAGCCCTTGCTTAAAGGGCCGCTCCAGCTAACCCTCATGGATAGTTGGTGTATCACAAATTGGAGACCGCTGTCCTGTGGCAGGCCGCAAGCAGCGATCCACTGGGCAGAGGTACCACAGGAAGGGGAGATTCTTCCCTTTCCAAAACGATCAGTGCTCGGAGGGCTAAAATATGCCCCGAGCACTGATTCAGTGAAAGTGCAACAAGCCCTTCGGCTAGTTGGAATGTATTGACGTCAGCACACCCTGATCACCAGTACAAACATAAGAACATGCTCATGCTGATCAGAAAGCTCTTCTTGAGCAGCCCTGGTCTTGAGGGACAAAAGAAACCCTCTGGTGCACCAGAGGGGCCTTTCTAACCGTCCCTAGTGTTGGCCAACTGGGGAGACAGTGCGGCCAAAGGACGCACTAAAGAGCAGTGCACATTGTAGATCTCGGCCACTTACTATAACAAGCAAATGATGTAATGTAAAGCCCACTGAGGAAAAATAAAAATCAGAAAAATATGTATTACATGATAACATAGAATAGCTGCGTACCACCGGTAGCATATGAACAATAAGGATTTTCATACCCCCACAAAGCACACAAACAGTAAGGGAACCAAAGATGGTATAAGCTAATATAGATGGGCATATTCACTACAATATTTAAGACGTACCTGAATAAATGGAGTATCATAATCTCTGTACATTGAAGATGGTTTTTTGTGTGATCTTTCAGAATGGTCAACATCAGAGTCATAACTGTAGTCTGAGCTGTTGTCACTTGAAGGGGAATTATGCTGAAAAATAAAGTAACATTTTAATAATGAAAGCGTCTTTTAAAAACAGATTGTGATAAATGCAGCAATGTAACAAATGTGCTTACAAAATTATGTGATTTCAGCAAGTGTGTCATTATTGAGTTCAATACTAGAGCCCAAGTCTCACGTTTGTCTTCTTTCATTTCTCCAGAATCATAAGCTTACAGCACTCATTTCATCTTTTCCTTATTTTATAGAAAACATTAAAATTGCATACGGTAAAAAATCTAGTCATGTCAGTCCATCCAAATCCGAACAGAGCCCCTCCCGAGCCTCCAGCCTACCAGAAAAACCCTTCTGTAGCAGAATAACCGGTCCTGCCTTGTACACTACCTAAGCCCCCTATGCAATTTTATAATCATAAAGTCTATCAGGCTACAAAACTACACCATTCTGTTTTGCCCTGTTCCTATAGTCCAAGACTCATGGTAACTAGAGAGGTGTAAAACACACATCAGCATTAGATTACCCATTGTTGTATCATTAGGCAGATGAGAGTTAGCCAATAATTTTGATTAGTGGCTTCTCCAATTTTTATTTGAAACTGAATTTTGTTTTGAACGATGTGTTGTGGTTTGTTGTGTTTTTTCATCAAACTAGCCCGCCCCGATTTTGAGTCTTGTTTTTGCCTCATTTTAATGATGGGTAACTTAATAGAAAATGTTACTTGCTTGCAATCATAGCTCTGCATCGTAGGGATAGTCACTGAACTCAAACATAAGAATTGCGTCTGCTGTGAGGGAATCCCGGGACCCATTTTCTTCTTAGTGTATATACATAACGAACATAAACAGTAAAAATCCTATAAATGTACTTATATAACCATGCACTGCAGCCTTTGTGAGGCTGGGTTTTACGCATTTCTGGAGTTTTTAGTTTTTTTTAAATAGGGTACATTTGAAAAAGTTAATACATAAATGTAAGAAAGTGGCTTTGTATATACTACACCAAAGTAAGGTACAGTGTGCACAGAGTCCACAATCCCCAGAGGTTTGGCAGAGGCTAAAGTTAGATATAACCTTACTCTCTAAAGTGGAAGATTGGTCGAGCAGTAAGGCAGTATCAGAGGACAGTGTAAAGCATTTGTTGTACACACTCAGTCAGCAAATGGTCTCACACACTCAAGAACTGAACTCTAGGCCAATTGTTCTGTATATAAAAATATATTGTTGTTTTATTTTAGAACCACAAGTAGGTATAAAAATACTTTCTCAGAATGAGATGTCGCAATTGAATACTGTCAACTAGCAATAGACTTTTAAATGCAATTGATACAGTTGTTGCAATATGCAACCCAAGTTAAACACAATTAGAACATTGAGCTCAATGGGAAGTTTTAAGTAAATGCAAAAAAAAACAGTTTGCAAATGTTTTTCTGATTCAGCCCTGGTGCATTTCTTGTAAACAGTTGAAAGAAATCATTTTTGTTACACGGGCGATTTTTAAGGAATATTTGTATGTTTTGAAAATCGAAACTCAGAAGAAATTTTGGTAAAAACAAAGCAATGTTATCCTACGGGAGAAAATCAGGTTATCGGAAAATCACAGTTGTAATTACTTTTGAAGGTCAGTGCTGGGCACAAAGATCCAGCAGTGGGAGCTCTCCTGGTAACAGGTGATTAATTTCATTTTTGTTGATCGGACGATTTTTAAGGAATATAGTGCATCCATTTTGCAATAAACAAAATAAAAGCAGAATGCCAGCGCCCAAAGCCAGGAGCAAGGGGAAACCTCCAAAGACACTCGAAAAAATCCAATGAAAAAATGCATGGATCACACCGAATATAGTCTGAAACGCGGTAAAAAAAAGGCCAGAGGATACAACTTAAAAAAAAATGAGCCAAGCCATTAGTCGACGAGGCATTCAAGATTGTGTGGATCAAAGCACCGAAGTGCAAGGGCAGGTCCGTGTTTAATAAGGCATTTACTTCTGTACGAGTATTTGCAATGTGAAGGACGAATGTCTCACGTGCAGATGTAATGGGAACTACCTTCTGGGACAAAAGAGCTCTTATTCTGCTCATCTTTTTGAACGCTGCTTTCAAGGTCGGAATCGAGGGCCAGATGGGAGCATCAAGCTTGCCATGCGGAGGAGGGAACAACACATTCTTGAAACAAGTAACACGCTGGGAAACGGTAACAATGCAAGCAATGCCGGCGTGCATCCCGCAACACTCGTCATTATTTAATAATAAATAATTACCATTAGCAAGCAGTGTGAATGTAGGTGTAGTGGTCAGGACTGGCGTGCCTTTCAAAACACACGCTAAATTTGGTGCAAGCACATTACACGAACCGTGCAACTGAAGATTTCTGCATGTTAATGAATGATCTGGTGTAGAGTCGCAATCTTCGCCATTCAAAAACACTGCTTTACCATCCCTCAAACATCTGTAAGTGAATGGGAGGATCCAAACTTCATGAAGATATGCTCCACCCAGGGGCTCAAACCTGCCTATAGCATAATGTTTCATGCAATTCTCGAATTTGAAAAGAGAGAACGGTAAGGTTATTAACCCGTGGATAAGCCAAACAGCCGAATTTGCCTCTGCTACCGAAAAAGGCAATGGTTCTAATTTTTCAATATGCAACAGGGAAAACGTGGCATCTTTCATTGACATAAATTGCTGTTTCAAAGTCAAATTAAAAGGCAGAAATAACAAGCTGGTGTTCATGTAATCCCATGGAACGCGACCATTCTTAAGTGTCTGCAAAGTCCAGGCAAACTGCATAACAGAACGCAATTGATTTTGCCCATGATATAACACTGCAACATCTTCGTGTACAATATCAACTACAGATTACACAATATTATCTAAAGTGTAAATTCGGGAAGAAAGGGTGTTAATGCTATTGTCTACCACAGCAAGCACTTTTTCTAAATTAGCAAGATCTATAGCTCTAAGCCTAGAAGCAGCTTCAAATTGAGACAGTTTCCAAAATTCATTGTAAGCAGCATATAAGCACCTTTTCGATCTGCCACACGCAGGGCCTTTCACAAAATCATTTAAATAGACAGTGTCAGAGAGTTTGGACAAATGCAACTTAACAGACGCTAATAATGAATGTCTGAGCACAACTTGCCTACAGAATAGGCGGTGACTGAATGGTGAGTCTGAAAACGGGGATCAACTCTAACCGCCGTGTAGCATGGGGTCAGACCGAGAAAGCGGTGCTGGCAGGAATCAGCACTTTTTGCCATAGCAAGCAGCCCTCGGGATTAATGCTGGAAACATTAAAAGAGGATTTACTAAACAGTGCCTGAATTTCACTCAGGGGTGTACTGGTAAAATTACTCCAATGGATGAATTCACCCAAATCTGGAAATGAAGGAGCATTTCATTTTTTAGAAGTAGCCAATCCAAAGCATGTGGTTTGTGAAATAGTATCATTCAGAAACAACCTATGGTTTGGGGTGAGACATGCACGAAGCAAAGCCTCAGTGCCTTGCACTTGCCAACTTTTAGAACCCCAAACAGATTTAGGATCAATAGTATCTCTCCACAGTTCATAGCCAGCTAACTGGTCAATAAAGGACTTCGAATAAAGTAATTTGGTGTGGGTAAGTCTAACCTTGGAGAATGACTCTCCAGTCAATTTAAAATAAAAATGCATTAGGGTTGGATTGATCAAAATCCGTAAAATAGGAAAACTTTTTCAGAAACGTTTCAGAGCTGCCTCCCACTGGTGCAGGACAATGTTCCCACTGTGTGAAATTACCCATGCTTCTGAATGAGCTAGTCTTAAGCAGAAAGTGATGGCCAAAATGTTGGTAACAGTACAAATCACCATAATTTTCAGACTCTAAATATAAATCTTCATCATCGAAGGCAGCATATTATTTCAAATCAGTAAATAAAGCTTCAACCGCTTTTACATCCTAATCATCAGAGCGAATATTTTGTTTAACCACATCCCTCATAGAAAAACGGAGTACATTGGGAACATTAATAACCTCTGTGGGACTATAAATCTGGAACTTTACAGCATCCCATACAATCCCATCTAAAACGTGCCAAGCAGTTATATTCACAAATGTCTGGTCCCTCTTCATGATGTGCGAAGAGGAGTGGGGAGCCAAGATTCCATCAATCACTCGTATGGACGTTCTTTCTTCAACATAGTGTCCATTGATAAACGAAAAAAAATATACCACAAATCCTATGGACATGAACAAAACAATTGCAATCAGCACCAGCCAAATGTAAATCCAAGGTGGGATCAAAAAATGTTTTTTAAACCAGGTAACAAAAATTTAAACTTTTAAAGGGGTCTTTGATGTGGATGAGCCAGTGTCAAATAAAAAATGGGATTGATTCGCCACATGGGTCTTCAAATCAGGCATAGACAAGTCAGTTGGATAAGTGTATTCAGTGTCATTAAGAGGATCACCAGCAGGTAGATTCATTATAGGATTCGTAAGTGGCCTCATTTCAATGGCAACATCAGGCCCGAAGGTAAGATCCGGGGCCAAAACAGAGTGTCGCACCATTGCTGAACACGAAACAGCAGGCGTCATACTATACAGTATCGGCCACCCTGTGTGGTTTGACATGGTCAATTGAAATGTACCAGTTCCCCTTTCGTCCAGGAAGAGGAAGTAAAATGACTGTTCTTGTACCCTGTACACCAAGCACGGCAACTGGAGCTCAATAGGAAGGACCAAATTATTTTTTGTTGTCGATCTTCTCTCGGACCAGTTCTTCAACCTGGGGTAGCCAGCCGACTACCGGAATCTGCAACGCAGCTTCAGACGTGGAGGGCAAGTGTTCCTTTGCAAGACTGTCTCTGGTCTTATGTAGGTTCTGCAAAACTTTAGAATGTTCGTCTACGTCAAAGGATGCGGCTCCCGCCGCCATGTCTAGACCGTCAAGGTCCGGAACAAACATCTTGACGCCAAAGAGCCTTTCGTATGGGGTCCGCCCATCCAGAAACCTTCTAGGGAGATTATTAAGTGCACGTTGTACGCTATTCAAGTGGGTGAGCCATTCTCTGCCAGCACCTTTGATGTCAATGATTGCCTTAAATCACGGTTCATCTGCTCCACAACACTATTACCCTCAGGCATGTATGGAGACAAAAATTTGACTAGGATCCCCAATGAACCCATGGCATCCTTGTACGCCTTAGAGGCGAACGCTGGACCCTGGTCCGAATGGAAGGTGACACATGCAAAAATTCCCACAAAGACACGCAAATCTCTTATGACAGTTCTGGCATCAGCGCTCCTTTGAGGCCACACCCACACAAAGCGCGTGCAAGGGTCAACTGCAACTAAGATGTACTTATATGCAGTATCAGAGGAGAAAGGACCGCAGTGATCTAAATAAACACACGCAAGTGGCTTATTAGATATGTATAACTGAGTTTGGGGCAGGCATGCAGCAGAAGGCGGCTTAATTTGCTGACAAATGCCACATTGAAGGACAAAATCACGTGTCTGTTTGTACAAACCACGCCACCAATAACGTTGTTGAAGGAGAGATACAGTAGCTGACACGCCGGCATGCGCCGAAGCCATCCTGGCGTGGGCTGCTGTAATCAAAGACCGTCTGCGGTCCGCGTTGGGAATCAGTCTGTCACCAACGTCGTTAATTCTCACATAAGGAACTTTATCGGGACTTAAGTGATAAGAGTACTTCGAAGGGAAACCCTAAGGATAATTACCTCCCTTCTCAGTTGCGGCAATAGCTGCCAAGATGTCATCATCAATCTTACATTTGGAACGTGTAACCGCTGCCACTGCAAATGTTGCTACTGCTGTCTTCGCAGCCTCGTCCGCGAGACAGTTACCAACAGTGTGAACTCCTATGCGCTGATGACCCAGAGTATGAATTACAAAAACGAGCGGGAGACGTTCTTTAAGCTCCGCCATGCAAACCCAGATCATTTTATGTTTTATTGTGCGACCTTTGGAGTCACGATAATCCTTTTGAGTCCAAAAGGATAGATTTTCATTGAAAGACTGTACACAGTAGTAAGAATCACTCACAATAGGAGTAGTCACACTGGGGTCCGCGTACTCCAATGCAAGCATCAGAGCACGTATTTCTGCTAATTGGCGGTACAGTCACCTAATGTCTGTGTATGTACAAGATTGGACTTGAATTCACCACCCACCATCGTACCAACTACAATTGCACAGGCCACGGAATACGCGTGTCTAGAACCCGTAGCCGCTTGCGCACTTCCATCAGTGTAAGAGGAGCAGGATGAACAAACTCATACTGCAAAGACTCTTGAGTCTGCAAATCGGAGTTGAAAAGGAATGTTACATCCGGGGATGTCAAGGATGTAGCCCATTGTATCCACCGAGGGTGCAAAGCCTTGGAGTTTGGTACACTGGCCTTCGTCCCTGCCTCCAAAGCAGGATACGGAGTAACAACCACAATGCGTTTTCCCTGCGACAGTGCACGTTCCTTAAGAATCGCCATTTGCACTGCTGTCAAAACTTTTTCCACAGTGGAAAACCGCAACTCGGCCGAAGTGTACAGGTGTGACTTGTAAGCAATAAGAACTGTGTCTCTCTCATTAAAAGTGACGTACGTGAAACCCACCGCCCCTGGTACGATTCTTAACCCCAGGTTCGTGTGGTTATCACGAGTCGACAAGAACTTAGATTCAAGTAGGTCAGCCTCCAAAGATTGCCAGATGACTAAATGTTCTGGCAGCCAGCACGATTTGGAAAAAGTTGGTTGTATCAATGCATAGAGCGGCTTGATACGCTGGGCATATTCCGGAATGTATGTACTTCCAAAATTTAGAAAGCCCAGTAAGGATTGTAGCTTTTTGAGCGTTGTGGGAGCGCGCAAAAGTGCACATTTCTCCAAGAAGTGAGGAGCCAAGCCTCTACCTTTATTGTTGAGCTTGTAGCCCAGGAACAACACTGTATTCTGCAATTTGTGATTTTGCAAAGTTTAATTTATAGCCAAAGTCCGCAAAACAGAAAATTATGCGGTCAACACGGCACAGATGTGGCCATAATTCGTCGTCTGTGAGATAAATGTCATCTACATATGAACATTCATCTGCGTCGAGCCTCTCAAGCAGAGAGACTATTCGGACAGCACAAACGCATGGACTGTTCTTGTAGCCCATGGCCAAACTAAGAAATTGGCGTTGTTTGCCGCCACTCCACTCTTCCTCAGTTTCCGTCTCACTCTCTCCTGCCCCTTCACTGTCTTGGCCTCTCCACTCTTCCTCTATTTCCGTCTCACTCTCTCCTGCCCCTTCACTGTCTTGGCCTCTCCACTCTTCCTCTATTTCTGTCTCACTCTCTCCTGCCCCTTCACTGTCTTGGCCTCTCCACTCTTCCTCTATTTCCGTCTCACTCTCTCCTGCCCCTTCACTGTCTTGCTTCTGTTTATTGTATTTGCACAAATCTAATATCTTGGTCTATTCCTTTTCATTAATCAGGCATTTTTATTTATTAGGTGTTTTTGATGGGTTTATTTATAGGCACTTTCTATCTATCTATCTATCTATCTATCTATCTATCTATCTATCAATCACCCTCACTCTATCTATTTATCGCCCTCACTCTATCTATCTATCGCCCTCACTCTATCTATCTATCGCCCTCACTCTATCTATCGCCCTCACTCTATCTATCGCCCTCACTCTATCTATCGCCCTCACTCTATCTATCGCCCTCACTCTATCTATCGCCCTCACTCTATCTATCGCCCTCACTCTATCTATCGCCCTCACTCTATCGCCCTCACTCTATCGCCCTCACTCTATCTATCGCCCTCACTCTATCTATCGCCCTCACTCTATCTATCTATCGCCCTCACTCTATCTATCTATCTATCGCCCTCACTCTATCTATCGCCCTCACTCTATCTATCGCCCTCACTCTATCTATCTATCTATCGCCCTCACTCTATCTATCTATCGCCCTCACTCTATCTATCTATCTATCTATCTATCGCCCTCACTCTATCTATCTATCTATCTATCTATCGCCCTCACTCTATCTATCTATCTATCTATCTATCGCCCTCACTCTATCTATCTATCTATCTATCTATCTATCGCCCTCTATCTATCTATCTATCGCCCTCACTCTATCTATCTATCTATCTATCTATCTATCGCCCTCTATCTATCTATCTATCTATCTATCTATCGCCCTCTATCTATCTATCTATCTATCTATCGCCCTCACTCTATCTATCTATCTATCGCCCTCACTCTATCTATCTATCGCCCTCACTCTACTCTATCACCCTCACTCTACTCTATCTATCACCCTCACTCTATCTATCTATCGCCCTCACTCTATCTATCGCCCTCACTCTATCTATCGCCCTCACTCTATCTATCGCCCTCACTCTATCTATCGCCCTCACTCTATCTATCTATCTATCTATCGCCCTCACTCTATCTATCTATCTATCGCCCTCACTCTATCTATCTATCTATCGCCCTCACTCTATCTATCGCCCTCACTCTATCTATCGCCCTCACTCTATCTATCGCCCTCACTCTATCTATCGCCCTCACTCTATCTATCGCCCTCACTCTATCTATCGCCCTCACTCTATCTATCGCCCTCACTCTATCTATCGCCCTCACTCTATCTATCGCCCTCACTCTATCTATCGCCCTCACTCTATCTATCGCCCTCACTCTATCTATCGCCCTCACTCTATCTATCGCCCTCACTCTATCTATCGCCCTCACTCTATCTATCGCCCTCACTCTATCTATCTATCTATCGCCCTCACTCTATCTATCTATCTATCGCCCTCACTCTATCTATCTATCTATCGCCCTCACTCTATCTATCTATCTATCGCCCTAACTCTATCTATCTATCTATCGCCCTAACTCTATCTATCTATCTATCTATCGCCCTAACTCTATCTATCTATCTATCTATCGCCCTCACTCTATCTATCTATCGCCCTCACTCTATCTATCTATCGCCCTCACTCTATCTATCTATCACCCTCACTCTATCTATCTATCACCCTCACTCTATCTATCTATCACCCTCACTCTATCTATCTATCACCCTCACTCTATCTATCTATCGCCCTCACTCTATCTATCTATCGCCCTCACTCTATCTATCTATCGCCCTCACTCTATCTATCTATCGCCCTCACTCTATCTATCTATCGCCCTCACTCTATCTATCTATCGCCCTCACTCTATCTATCGCCCTCACTCTATCTATCGCCCTCACTCTATCTATCGCCCTCACTCTATCTATCGCCCTCACTCTATCTATCGCCCTCACTCTATCTATCGCCCTCACTCTATCTATCGCCCTCACTCTATCTATCGCCCTCACTCTATCTATCGCCCTCACTCTATCTATCGCCCTCACTCTATCTATCGCCCTCACTCTATCTATCGCCCTCACTCTATCTATCGCCCTCACTCTATCTATCGCCCTCACTCTATCTATCGCCCTCACTCTATCTATCGCCCTCACTCTATCTATCGCCCTCACTCTATCTATCGCCCTCACTCTATCTATCTATCTATCGCCCTCACTCTATCTATCTATCTATCGCCCTCACTCTATCTATCTATCGCCCTAACTCTATCTATCTATCTATCGCCCTAACTCTATCTATCTATCTATCTATCGCCCTCACTCTATCTATCTATCTATCGCCCTCACTCTATCTATCTATCGCCCTCACTCTATCTATCTATCGCCCTCACTCTATCTATCTATCACCCTCACTCTATCTATCTATCACCCTCACTCTATCTATCTATCACCCTCACTCTATCTATCTATCGCCCTCACTCTATCTATCTATCGCCCTCACTCTATCTATCGCCCTCACTCTA
Organism: Lissotriton helveticus; assembly: GCF_964261635.1. NCBI lineage: Eukaryota > Metazoa > Chordata > Amphibia > Caudata > Salamandridae > Lissotriton > Lissotriton helveticus. The sequence continues at coordinate 1,468,758,287 of NC_136067.1, forward strand.
TCTATCTATCGCCCTCACTCTATCTATCTATCGCCCTCACTCTATCTATCTATCGCCCTCACTCTATCTATCTATCGCCCTAACTCTATCTATCTATCTATCGCCCTAACTCTATCTATCTATCTATCTATCGCCCTCACTCTATCTATCTATCGCCCTCACTCTATCTATCTATCTATCGCCCTCACTCTATCTATCTATCGCCCTCACTCTATCTATCTATCGCCCTCACTCTATCTATCTATCGCCCTCACTCTATCTATCTATCACCCTCACTCTATCTATCTATCACCCTCACTCTATCTATCTATCACCCTCACTCTATCTATCTATCGCCCTCACTCTATCTATCTATCGCCCTCACTCTATCTATCTATCGCCCTCACTCTATCTATCGCCCTCACTCTATCTATCTATCGCCCTCACTCTATCTATCTATCGCCCTCACTCTATCTATCTATCGCCCTCACTCTATCTATCTATCGCCCTCACTCTATCTATCTATCGCCCTCACTCTATCTATCGCCCTCACTCTATCTATCGCCCTCACTCTATCTATCGCCCTCACTCTATCTATCGCCCTCACTCTATCTATCGCCCTCACTCTATCTATCGCCCTCACTCTATCTATCGCCCTCACTCTATCTATCGCCCTCACTCTATCTATCGCCCTCACTCTATCTATCGCCCTCACTCTATCTATCGCCCTCACTCTATCTATCGCCCTCACTCTATCTATCGCCCTCACTCTATCTATCGCCCTCACTCTATCTATCTATCTATCGCCCTCACTCTATCTATCTATCTATCGCCCTCACTCTATCTATCTATCGCCCTAACTCTATCTATCTATCTATCGCCCTCACTCTATCTATCTATCGCCCTCACTCTATCTATCTATCTATCGCCCTCACTCTATCTATCTATCGCCCTCACTCTATCTATCTATCGCCCTCACTCTATCTATCTATCACCCTCACTCTATCTATCTATCACCCTCACTCTATCTATCTATCACCCTCACTCTATCTATCTATCGCCCTCACTCTATCTATCTATCGCCCTCACTCTATCTATCTATCGCCCTCACTCTATCTATCTATCGCCCTCACTCTATCTATCTATCGCCCTCACTCTATCTATCTATCGCCCTCACTCTATCTATCTATCGCCCTCACTCTATCTATCTATCGCCCTCACTCTATCTATCGCCCTCACTCTATCTATCGCCCTCACTCTATCTATCGCCCTCACTCTATCTATCGCCCTCACTCTATCTATCGCCCTCACTCTATCTATCGCCCTCACTCTATCTATCGCCCTCACTCTATCTATCGCCCTCACTCTATCTATCGCCCTCACTCTATCTATCGCCCTCACTCTATCTATCGCCCTCACTCTATCTATCGCCCTCACTCTATCTATCGCCCTCACTCTATCTATCTATCTATCGCCCTCACTCTATCTATCTATCGCCCTCACTCTATCTATCTATCGCCCTCACTCTATCTATCTATCGCCCTCACTCTATCTATCTATCGCCCTCACTCTATCTATCTATCGCCCTCACTCTATCTATCTATCGCCCTCACTCTATCTATCTATCGCCCTCACTCTATCTATCTATCGCCCTCACTCTATCTATCTATCGCCCTCACTCTATCTATCTATCGCCCTCACTCTATCTATCGCCCTCACTCTATCTATCGCCCTCACTCTATCTATCGCCCTCACTCTATCTATCGCCCTCACTCTATCTATCGCCCTCACTCTATCTATCGCCCTCACTCTATCTATCGCCCTCACTCTATCTATCGCCCTCACTCTATCTATCGCCCTCACTCTATCTATCGCCCTCACTCTATCTATCGCCCTCACTCTATCTATCTATGGCCCTCACTCTATCTATCTATGGCCCTCACTCTATCTATCTATGGCCCTCACTCTATCTATCTATGGCCCTCACTCTATCTATCTATGGCCCTCACTCTATCTATCTATGGCCCTCACTCTATCTATCTATGGCCCTCACTCTATCTATCTATGGCCCTCACTCTATCTATCTATGGCCCTCACTCTATCTATCTATGGCACTCACTCCATCTATGGCACTCACTCCATCTATGGCACTCACTCCATCTATGGCACTCACTCCATCTATGGCACTCACTCCATCTATGGCACTCACTCCATCTATGGCACTCACTCCATCTATGGCACTCACTCCATCTATGGCACTCACTCCATCTATGGCACTCACTCCATCTATGGCACTCACTCCATCTATGGCACTCACTCCATCTATGGCACTCACTCCATCTATCGCACTCACTCCATCTATCGCACTCACTCCATCTATCGCACTCACTCCATCTATCGCACTCACTCCATCTATTGCACTCACTCAGCACCACCACTCAGGGGCACCACAGCATCAATCTGTGCAACCATTCAACAACAACTGGTTCAAATATGTTCTCTCAATGTCTCAAACTTTATTACAAATGTCACAAAAAGATGTTAATATTTCACTTCTGTTCTTGGATTTTCGTCACAATAAAATACACTTAACACAATCTTCACAAAAGTTATTTACAAAAGTTTAAGCTATTGCTATTATAAATTACAATACCTTTTATTTAAGTATTAATTATTTAAAAATATTAAAAGCCATTGTTATTTGTAATAGCAATACATCTAAGTCACGTAAATACAAAACATATTGCATGACAAATGCTATAAGTGTCACATTTGCGAAAGTTATAACTATTGGCATTGTAAATGACAAAGCTATTAATTTAGCTATTTTCAAAACCAACACAGAAATAAAAGAATTGTCATTTACAATACCAATAGCTCAAAATTTCCTAATGCGAGACCTATTGCATGTTATGTTATATGTTTTGTTATAAGCTGTTTTGTAACGCGCTCAATTACTACCGGAGTATCCTGGCGCGGTATACCGCTGGGGAACCCGTCCTGGCTTTCCCTGTGGGATGGTCCCTACTGGGAGTCCCCAAGGTGAAGCCAGGCATCCCCGGCGTTGATGGGGCCGTTGTGGAGATTAGGCAAGCTAATGCCCAGAGTTGCCGAGTGGGACCCCTGGTTAGAGTAGGCACCGAGGCGAGAATGATCGAGTCCGCTGACCCTGGTCCACTACCCTGCCTCGTCGGGATTTGAAGCCTGGTCCCGGGCCGACTCCTGCTTCCGGGTCTGCGCCTCTAACCAGTGAGCCACACCACTCCACCATTGCAAATGCTTCTTTCTTTTCACTATTTGTTGTGATTTCCTTTCTATTACTTTTGTTATTAACCATTTATCACCTGCATATTCATTGCAATTTGTACAATTACACTGTGAGCTGCTGTTATATATATATATATATATATATATCTTGGTCCAGCCCCATATTCCTGTGTTCCCTAGTGGGCTTGGAACATTCCACTACCATTGTCCGTTCTGTTTGACAGTTATGTCATTGAGGTTGCGACTAGAAGAGATTAAATCTTCTGCACATCATTACGTGCGCTTCTTATTTATAACACCATTCTTTATTTACTGACCTCTTAAAATTTTAATAGGAGACTTTTGTAAAGAAAATTAAAAGAAAATTGGCTAAGACAACCTTCAACAGAACGTCAAAACTGTTTTATTTTTGAGAGAAAAATGGCTTCGCTAGAGAGAAGTGTACTTTTTTATTAGAAAAAAACACTCCAGGAGCACAAGTGGTGCTCTTTAGTGCTTATGATTGTAATGAATTCCCTGAAGGCGAACTCTTTTCCCTCCCTCACCACTTACGAAGGCACAGGGACTAGAGTGGATATCAATTCCACTAAACGAATCACCTTAACATCACTCTCTGGGATTCATTTGGCAACATAAGAGTGTAAAGAAATCCAATCTCTGATGAAGGAACTCCATGGAGTCCATGCTAAAGAAAAAACATAATTGTAGGCCATGCCTAATCTGCTGTAACAATGTGAGAGCAAACGCCTTTCTGGTCCCCTATCCAGTAGACTAGATCCTGACACATGTTTGGTATTGCCATGACATTGGTCGGCTTCAAAGATGTTACAAACACAGAGTTTGCACCTTAGGTGCCAACAAAATAATGGATGCCATAAGACCCATTAATGTGAGAAAATATACCACATGAATCTACTTATCTGGCACAAACACAGCAACAATATCCTTTTTGATCTGCATCAGCTTCGCGGTGTTAAACATTTTAATGAAAGAAGTGTTGTATCAGCACCATGGGAGCAAAGAAGACTCGCTCAATTACATGTCAGCTACTCCACATACTTATACCAAGAACCGATGGGCCTGCTATAGTGGGAGAAATGAAGAGAGAAATTGGGGGCAGTCTTGGTCGTGCCACATAGAGAGCACTCAGTGAGAACCCTCCTCATCCCTCACCACCATTGCCAGTCAGTCTCATTTGGCAACGTTTGGCACCAAGTCTACAGCAGTCTCAAACTGTACTTACTACGAGTTTCATGGGAAGGTCTTTTCCTTTAAGCAGCACTACAGGAACACGTATACCATCTTGCCTATGCAGGCTACATCCCAAAAACACGTTTTGGACAAAAATGCTGATGAAAAGCATTGAACAGAAACCAACAGAAACACAAAGTGCTCCTGCATTCTAACCTCTGTAGCATGTGGGAAAAAACAGACGTCAAGTATGAGGCGGTGTCTATATAGAACCAATAGATCAGGTCTGGTCACACTTTTGCACCTCCAGAAGTGGAGCCTCTGCAGAACAATGGAGTAAGAAGGGGAAGAGGGTTCTCGTGGGGACACGAGAGAAAATGTCATTGCCCTCACAAACTACAAGAGCATGTAGGGAGTTAAAATAGAAAGAATAAATAAACATCATGCACCCGAGATATCAAAAAAACAAGAGTATGAGTATGTAAACTGGTGAGGCACAACCATCTAAAGGAATCTTTTGTGCACAGTTGTTGGTCTAATACTGAAACACAGGGGACATTTACAGTCAAAATAAAAACCTTTACTGTTCCTTTGTCAGTCATGTTGCTCCATAGTCCAGCTCTAGTACACACAACGTTAGTTAAAATAAGCATTGGCAAGCACAACAGCTCTGGTGTTGGCTCACAGCTTTTGAATATGCCGTCACTCACAGTGAGGTTCACCAATGGTTGAAGTGGGCTGATGCCCCATACTGTATGGTGTAGTGGGAGAAAGAAAAATGTGAATCAAACAACAAGAGGCCGGTTGATGAAGAGGGATGGCTGGAAGACCTAGAAGTATATTCTACATCTGATCTGATTTTAGTATATCAACAGGTAATGGTTAATGTGACATTTTTGAGTCTCTTACCTTGTGCTTTTCACGTCGCTTACGTTTCGTCTTTTTCTTTTCTTTCTCTTTTTTGTGTTTTTTACGGGATTTTCTGTGTGTTTTATCACTTTTTTGTACTTCAGGTTCTTTAATTTCCTTGGTTTCTGGTTCTTTATGTTCTTCCAAACCGGCATCCTCGATTTCTCCATCCTCAAGCTCGCCATCCTCTCTAGAGAAAGCAAAAATAATACAGGTTTGGATCTTAAAAAATGGCGAAGAAGCCAGCAATGATTACTGACCATTTAAAATTTAGAGAGCAAGAGGTAATAATACCACAGTAACTTCATGACTTCGAGTTCAAAGGTTCATAGGTATAACCAACTTGTGAAATGCTTCCTCGAGTTGCAGGATCATAACCTGTGCAATTATTTCTTACAAAGTTGAGTACCGGGGAAATACTGTGATGCAAGGCTTTCTACGAACTCCTGGCCGTCCTGTTGGTGCACTATCCTCACTTGCAGTTACAATGTTCTGGAAATTGACACTTAAAAAAAAAAAAGTCTGCATTTAATCTTTCCCTGTAAGTGAATTCGTAATTTAGGTGCTCATGAATTTCAATGCGTCTAATCCTGTGATACTGCATCTGTGGGAGAAACTCCATGACATAACAACACGGATGTATTCTCATAAATATACACGGGCGGCGTGGGAGGTAATGCGGGCGGTAGCCTTTTTGTCTGACAGATGTTTCTCGATGAAGACGCTGTTATAACCTCAAAATATTGAGGACATTGAGGCAAGTTAAGGATTAAGTAACACAACAATATGATGCTATTCTAACGAGAGAAAATAATTCAGTGAAGGAATAGGTGTGTAAGTTGCTTGAAGAACATGTGAAAGGGAATTGCATTGATAGCGGAGTGCTACGTACCACACAGAAGTGTGTGTCTTGGAGAAAAACTGAGATATAGAGACTGCCATAAGCAAAAGATGAACTAATGATAAAGATGAGGCACAAAAAACATGCTGAAGTCTACAGCCTAATGGAAACCAAAGTTATTCAAGTTCCACATTGCTCATTTCCCTTACTCAACATTCTAGAGAGCATCCTTTCATCTGATCTATGGAACAACAGACCCAACAAAAACTTTACAGATTACATTTCGGATCTCATCAATGTCAACTAAAATGTGAAAAGGCCCATTAATGCAAAGTCCATCCAATGGATGCCCTACACAAAAAACACAGCAACCTGCCACACTCAATTCAGCCCATAATCGGATATCCATACATGCCTCAATCCCTACAACACAACTCTGGAAAAACTATGAGGAACTCAGTGCTGGACTCAAAACCTGATCCTCCAAACAGGCTTCAGCAGCATCAAACACACAAGCTCTCCAAAAACAAGCATGCAACATGACAGCAAGAAAAGAGGTGAAGAAAGGTTAATTTACCAGTCATCTGCACCCAACGCAGACCTGTGGTGTACCCAAGACCGGTCAAACTCAGGTATACAATATGAAGGCAGGAAAAGAAACCAATGCAGATCCTACACCACCACACCTAAACCCACCTTCTACAAGACTATTATCAACAAGGCAACCAACTAAAGCAAAGTGCTTTTCAAGCCTTTCAAGAAATGCACCATTCAATACCCAGACCAGCCAATCCATGCAGTCAGTCAGTGAATGCACCACATCACCAGGAATATCAACAAAATGAGATCCTGCTTCAACACATAATACAGACACCCACCTTTGTCCTCTAAGCCCCAATGCTCCTCCCCAAGAGGACTGCCATCAACCTTTTTTAACACACAACTCTCCAACATCCTGAACGTTCTCAATGGCACCTCTATTTAAGATAACATCCCTTCATTCATCCTTTAACTGTTTCAAGGAAATGTGCCCAATCTCTTCCTCAAAACTTTCAATGCCTCCCCTCAGTGAGCATACCTGAATGCCCTCAGAACCGAACAGATCCTACTGATGACAAAACCAACTATGCAAGACAACCTCACAAACTTCTCCCTTCACTATGCTGCAGTATGGAGATAGGTACTCTTTAAGTAGTCGACAATGCCCTCTTCATTGATGACACCAAAGTCCTTGCCTTCTAACCTTGGTCAATCTCGCTGCAGGTTTTGACATGTCCACGCTAAGGATCTCTCACATAGTACTGCAATGGTTCATGAGATAACTCACCAACGTGTGCATGTGAGAACCGAAAGACCTGAGAAATGACTTGTATCCTGCAGAGTACCACAGAGTTCTATCCTCTCAAGAACTTTAGCACTACTAATCCTGCGCATAGTTCGCGTAGTAGCACTACGCGTAGCTATGCAAAGTGCACTTCTCAAGCTACACGTAGCTACGCGAACTGCGTAGTGCACTGTTCAAAATGCTGTTCGCACTGATTACACAGTGCCGGATGCTTGTCCGCACTGTGCAGTCATTGTAAACCGCTTCTTGCACAGTGCAAGCGGTCGTTTTCTGCCGCTCAAGTAGATAGTAGATTTGTACTCTAGCGGCAGCTTTCTCAACGCGGACTGGTAGTTTTTCAATCGTGAGCAGTCACGAGCATACGGGACCACTCGCAATGAGAAACCTGACCTCCCCGCGTAGACAATCTCACCGAGAGGTTTATTTTCCACACTCACGATCGGCAACTTGATGTTGCTGATCGCGACCGAGGAAAAAATCTTGCTGGGATTTTATTTCGCTCGCTCGCGGTCGCCAACTTGACGTTGAGGGCCGCGAGTAAGCAAAAAATGTCCGCTATGTTACGTGTTTTTGCACTGTGCTACGTGCAATTCACTTAGCGCGTAGTTGCGCAAACTACGCGAGCGTAGCATAGTCCTACGCCGAGGGTTAACCACTACATGGAAATCATTGGATCCATACTCAAAAAGGCAACATCAGGGTTCCTTGAAGAGCTGATGACACTTAGTTTTACCTCAAAATCTTCTGAACTAATGACATTTAGCAACTCAGATCATACATTGATCTCATCCACAATTGGATGTCAATGCCTGAAGCTGAACACAAGAGAGACCGAATACAGGAAAGTGCCCCTTTTTGCATGGTACCCCCCGGCTTTTTGCCTGACACGTGAGGCACTTTGACTTTGTGTGCCCTGGGTCCCAGCCAATCATGTTCCCAGGGCCTCCGTTCTTTCCCAAAGCTGTACCTTTGCACCCACAATTGGAAAATCTCTGGCCAGAGCCAAGACCCTTATAAAAGGTACCAAGGGCACTGTGACCAGAAAAGGCCCCTAAGGGCTGCAACACCTATTGTGCCACCCTTAGGCGGCCTGTACCTTAACACCCACCCACTGCCACTGCAGGCTGCATGTTTTGGTGCAGCAAAAAAGTGAAGAGTCGACATGGCACTGCAACTCACTGCCTGGGGCCTAGATAAGTCACCCCTCTAGCAGGGTGCACTAGCCCCCAGGTGGGGGGGACAGTGGCATGAACCCTGTACCCCTGTAGTGCCTAAGTCTATTATTAGACATTGTAATTGTACCAAAGCCATAAAGAGTATATGTCTGGGGGTTGGTCATTACGAACTCCACAGCTCCATAATGGCTTTACTAAAAACTGGCAAGTTGGTATCAAACTTCTCAGCACATTGAACCCACACTGATGCCAGTGTGGGATTTAATGTAGAAACCACACAGAGAGCATCTTAGAGATGCCCCATGAAAAACGACCAGTCCCGGTGTGGTACCGGAATGGCTGCCTGCCATTTGCCACCACCAGACAGGTTTTAGGACACCTGGCTCGAAAGCCCCTGCTCTCAGGGTCCAGAAACAAAGCCCATCCTGGGCAGAGGTGTCATGCCTCCGCCCCCAGGATGGGCTGGATGCACGCGAGGGGAAGCTTCAAAGGCCTGCTGCCTTTGTAAGCTGTCCCTGCCTTTTGTTGCCCCCAGCAACTGGCTCCCACCGGTTCTGACCCCACTTTGGGTGGGAAAATCAGCAAGAAAACCAAGCTAGGAGGAGAGGGAGGCCCACCTTTGCCAACCCCACCCCTCAGATGGGGGAGGAAAGGTGAAGCCCACCTCTTATTCGCCTCTATCTTGGAGATGAGTGGACCCAGCTTATTAGGAAGAGGCTCATACTAGGAAGAGGCTCATACTAGGAAGAGGATCATGCCCCCCTCTCACTGGATGAAGGCATAACAGGGGGTCTACCCACCCCAAGGAAGGGACCCATTGGTCCCAACCTGCACACCCCTTTAAACACCCGTAAATTTAGTATTTAGGGGCGACCCCGAACCTTGCCTCCTCAGATTAGAGGAAGAAAGAAAGGACCAAAGAGCTGTGCTGACCCAGGATAAAGAGGGCAAAAACTGCTTTGACCCCAGACCTATCGGCCTGTTTCCAGCCGCCCCGAAAGCCTGGAGGACCTGCCCTGTACTCGTCTAACAGACTCTGTCTTTTGTGAGCACCAGATTTGCTCAAGCAAAGACTCAACCCCAGAATCCGGATTCAGGATGCTCCGTGATTCTGCACCAATCTGCACCCGATGCCCACGGCCCGAGTTCGAGTGACCCAACACCACGAGGATGTCTCACCAGCGATCCGGACTTGGGATCTGGTGATCCCCGAACTCCCTAAAGCTTCAAACCGACGTCTGCAGCCTCAACCTGAAGTGTCCACGCGACTGGAGCTGGTAAAAAGAACCAGAAGCCAAAAGACACCCCTGCACCCGATGCCCCACGGCCTTGGGTGGCCCAACCAAAAGTTTCCAGGTATCCCCCAAGATCCTAACTTACCTCTCTAGCCTATGGTCGCGTCCAGGAAGCCTCTCTACCCAAGCCTGCGTCATCTCTACTGAACCAAAGATCTCCATTGACATCCACAGGGTCCCCAAAGTCGCATTGGCACTCTGCAACCATCTGCCCCTCTGCCGCTGCAGCGCCTTTGCTGATTGTTGGCCCCTGCAGTGTTTATCTTAACTCCAGGAGCTCTGCTCCCACACCTGAGGGGCCTGCTCATAAGCAGCCCCTGAACGAAGGCCCCTCATTGGCTAACGTTGGGCTTCTGCACTCTGCACCAGCTGCCCAAGTGTGGCTGGTGGGGCAATTTGAGTGCCTACCTCGACCTAAGTCCTAACTCCCAAAAGTCATACCTGTCAGTCGTGTACTTACCTGTAAAACCGATAACCATTTTTCTACCATAGGAACTGATGTTACGAGTTTCTGTTCCAAAATTGTTCTAAGTGTTGAACTGGTGTTTTGTATGGGAAGAAAGTAACTATGCTTTGAACTTAAAACTGTTGTACCTACCTGTAAGTGACAAAGTTTAGGGTGTGACATCTAGGTGTATCACCCGAGTAGTCGATGTAATCTAAAAGTAGCGAGAATGTACTCAAAAGTAATAACTGTGCAATCAAATCTACTTTTTAAACCCATACAAACCTGTAACGATTACCAATCCAACCCCAATTGCATCAAATTGAAAAGTTATATCATTGCAAGTATATTTTACCTACCTGTACCAAGTCCTGTTTGGTTCTACTAAATAAAACTTAAGTATACCTTTTTCATACTTACCCATTTCGTCTGGATTCTGTCTCTGAATGTGTGCCTTCAGTCTTATTGAGTGAATATAATGAGTGCTTAACACACCCTACTGATAAGCCTAACTGCTCAACCACACTACCACAAATAGAGCTGCTATTGATTCTCTAAGTTAACCTCTGCTATACCTCTGGGGATCCACTGGACCCTGAGCACACTTTACCTTAATTTGGTATAGTATACACAGAGCCAGCTTCCTACATTGAATTACACTTGTTGCCAACAGTGCCAGCCAAACAGAGTTAAGCACTGCTCTTCTACGAAAAAACTCTTCGATTACAAATGACAAGAGACCTGAGAATGACAGAACAATTTGTCAAGAAACCCAAGACAACACAGTTTCACTGCTCCTTCTGAAGGAAATGAAATCCTTTCTCCTAGAATCCAATTACAGAACACTAAAGCAAGCTTTGGTCTTCTCTCAACTGGATGGAGACATCACTCTGTTCAGCTGACTCCCAAACCCCTCACTGGCACCACTAGAAGGCATTCTATAGAGAGTACCATACCTTATTAAGGAACTCAGGATGGTCAACCTCAAGACAACAAAACTGAATAGATGCATGGATCTATCTATGACCATTTCACTTTAAAAACTAGGTGATTCACCTACAATTCTATCAGAAAGAACCCAACACCTGATCTGGCCAAGACACTAACCACAGGTAGACAAAGTCATATCAGGTTCCAGAACACTGCCAGAGGCAAGACGAAATGATGCAAAAGGAGAAAAAGAAACAGAATACAGACCTCAATCTAAAAACACAAGATCGGAATGATATCCTCTATTGACCTCAGGAATCCTCAAACACTCCTACTATTCAGCAAGAAACATGAAAAGCATGTCTTCAAGGAATATTACCGTCCAAAACACTAGCAACACTTGTGCCTGCATATAGTAAACAACCATACAATTACCTGTTTTGCTACCTCTGTTAGGCGCTTCATTGCTCATTTACAGTGCTCCACTGCTTACCAGCCAGAGAGGGTTTGCGTTATACAAGAGAACCACTATAAACATACATACAGATAAGCAACATATTTCCCATAATATGAAGTCTGTGCTTCTTCTATCAAAGAACCTCACTGTTTTCCTAACATATGGGCAAATTCCACCAGGACAGGATTATGAGCTATTGGTGACAGCATACGCCAGAGCTATGATTTCATGTAAAAAGTCATAAACAACACAGTGGCTGCTCTCCAGGCCTAATCAACAGGGACATGACACTGTAAAGTTGTAGCCACACCTCTGACAAAATGTTCAAGGCAATCGACTGAGACTAACATTACTAGAATACCCTAATAGTGCTAGATAAAACAATCTCCACCTGACTACATTTCTAGAATCAATTATGGTTATAAAACTTTAAGAAAAAAGTATATCAAAACACTTACAACCAAAGTCATGTAGAACAAGAAAAGAAGAACAAACCAATATTAAAAAAGTAATTCGCAACGGGTTCCCCTGCGATTTTTTGGTCCCCACCTTCTTGGCGCGTTGCACCAGGCGTTGGAGCAGGAGATCTTGCCCCCGGACTGGCGTCATGCCGAAATTGTTGTTTTTCTCAAACTGGGTCGCCCTTCGGAGGCCCCGGGCTCATACCGCCCCATATCCCTATTAAACTTCGAGCCGAAATTACTGGGGAAGGTGTTAGCTGATCACCTCCGCACCTGCATTCTAAACCTCGTTCACCCAGAACAGTTTGGCTTTATGCCGCAACGCTCCACCAGGCATAACATACGGCGCGCGCACAATGCTATTGCCGAGGCCTACCGTTTGGAGCGCCCTGTGGCTGTCCTGCTAGCTGACATCGACAAGGCGTTCGACTCCTTGAGTTGGACCAATCTTTTTAAACTTTTGGAAGCTGTCAACCTGGGGCCCCGGTTTCGCACATATGTTAAATTACTGTATACAGATCTTACAGCCTCGATTCGTGTGTCCGGCTACCGTTCTCCCTCCTTCCCCATCCGCAGGGGGACCAGACAGGGTTGTCCGCTCTCTCCGCTTGTTTTCGCTTTAGCGAAAGAGCCATTGGCTGCGTGGGTACGCTTGGATGCGGTTTATCGGGGACTGGTCTGGTCGCCTGAGTTCTCAGACAGGATAGCACTCTATGCAGATGACGCGTTATTATTCTTTTCCGACCCTTGGGTCACCGGACCGAGGGTGCTTCAGATCTTGCGGGTGTTCCGTGAAACGACAGGACTACATGACAACCCGTCTAAGTCGATCCTTTTCCCCATATGCGGCAAACAGGGGAGTCAAACCTGGGCCTTGCAGCTGGTCAGTGCGGGCGAGGGGTTTGAATACCTCAGTGTCCATATCACTAGATGTCCCACCATGGCGTGGTAGCACAACATATCCCCCTTGCTTCTGGTTCTGGAAATTGACACTTAAAAAAAAAAAAGTCTGCATTTAATCTTTCCCTGTAAGTGAATTCGTAATTTAGGTGCTCATGAATTTCAATGCGTCTAATCCTGTGATACTGCATCTGTGGGAGAAACTCCATGACATAACAACACGGATGTATTCTCATAAATATACACGGGCGGCGTGGGAGGTAATGCGGGCGGTAGCCTTTTTGTCTGACAGATGTTTCTCGATGAAGACGCTGTTATAACCTCAAAATATTGAGGACATTGAGGCAAGTTAAGGATTAAGTAACACAACAATATGATGCTATTCTAACGAGAGAAAATAATTCAGTGAAGGAATAGGTGTGTAAGTTGCTTGAAGAACATGTGAAAGGGAATTGCATTGATAGCGGAGTGCTACGTACCACACAGAAGTGTGTGTCTTGGAGAAAAACTGAGATATAGAGACTGCCATAAGCAAAAGATGAACTAATGATAAAGATGAGGCACAAAAAACATGCTGAAGTCTACAGCCTAATGGAAACCAAAGTTATTCAAGTTCCACATTGCTCATTTCCCTTACTCAACATTCTAGAGAGCATCCTTTCATCTGATCTATGGAACAACAGACCCAACAAAAACTTTACAGATTACATTTCGGATCTCATCAATGTCAACTAAAATGTGAAAAGGCCCATTAATGCAAAGTCCATCCAATGGATGCCCTACACAAAAAACACAGCAACCTGCCACACTCAATTCAGCCCATAATCGGATATCCATACATGCCTCAATCCCTACAACACAACTCTGGAAAAACTATGAGGAACTCAGTGCTGGACTCAAAACCTGATCCTCCAAACAGGCTTCAGCAGCATCAAACACACAAGCTCTCCAAAAACAAGCATGCAACATGACAGCAAGAAAAGAGGTGAAGAAAGGTTAATTTACCAGTCATCTGCACCCAACGCAGACCTGTGGTGTACCCAAGACCGGTCAAACTCAGGTATACAATATGAAGGCAGGAAAAGAAACCAATGCAGATCCTACACCACCACACCTAAACCCACCTTCTACAAGACTATTATCAACAAGGCAACCAACTAAAGCAAAGTGCTTTTCAAGCCTTTCAAGAAATGCACCATTCAATACCCAGACCAGCCAATCCATGCAGTCAGTCAGTGAATGCACCACATCACCAGGAATATCAACAAAATGAGATCCTGCTTCAACACATAATACAGACACCCACCTTTGTCCTCTAAGCCCCAATGCTCCTCCCCAAGAGGACTGCCATCAACCTTTTTTAACACACAACTCTCCAACATCCTGAACGTTCTCAATGGCACCTCTATTTAAGATAACATCCCTTCATTCATCCTTTAACTGTTTCAAGGAAATGTGCCCAATCTCTTCCTCAAAACTTTCAATGCCTCCCCTCAGTGAGCATACCTGAATGCCCTCAGAACCGAACAGATCCTACTGATGACAAAACCAACTATGCAAGACAACCTCACAAACTTCTCCCTTCACTATGCTGCAGTATGGAGATAGGTACTCTTTAAGTAGTCGACAATGCCCTCTTCATTGATGACACCAAAGTCCTTGCCTTCTAACCTTGGTCAATCTCGCTGCAGGTTTTGACATGTCCACGCTAAGGATCTCTCACATAGTACTGCAATGGTTCATGAGATAACTCACCAACGTGTGCATGTGAGAACCGAAAGACCTGAGAAATGACTTGTATCCTGCAGAGTACCACAGAGTTCTATCCTCTCAAGAACTTTAGCACTACTAATCCTGCGCATAGTTCGCGTAGTAGCACTACGCGTAGCTATGCAAAGTGCACTTCTCAAGCTACACGTAGCTACGCGAACTGCGTAGTGCACTGTTCAAAATGCTGTTCGCACTGATTACACAGTGCCGGATGCTTGTCCGCACTGTGCAGTCATTGTAAACCGCTTCTTGCACAGTGCAAGCGGTCGTTTTCTGCCGCTCAAGTAGATTTGTACTCTAGCGGCAGCTTTCTCAACGCGGACTGGTAGTTTTTAGGTCTCGCCTGTCGATGCGCATGCGCATCGAGCTTGCGAGCCTATTGCGGCTTATACAAGCTTTAACTAAGAAGCAAGGAATCGTGGCGATTCCTTGCAGTGCCCGTGACTTTTAAGCTCAATGCGCATGTGCATTGAGCTTAAAAGCGCGTGCACAGCCGCCCGCATTCCTCCGACACCTTTGAAGTGAAGCTTAGCTTCACTTCAAAGGCCCGGCTTCTTCACACCCACATGCCGCTCTGCCCCGCTCAGCCCCCTCCCCTGAGTCATCCTGCCTGCCCAGACTTCTCCTCCCCCCTAATTACATCCCGCTTTCACTTGTTTGTATTTACATCATGTTGATTTATGTGCAACATAAGTTTTATCACATTACTCGAGGCTTCGTGACGCTAAATGCGCTGACCAGCATTGCAATATTAGACCTTTCTTTTCTTTTTAGCTCCGGCCGACATATGCTGCGTGTTTTTTACAGCTACTTTACACGGCAGGGATGCACCTTCTTGTCGATGGCCCTCGGTCTGCCAACAGTTTGCCTCTTGCTTTGTTCGTACCGCACAAGTGGAAGGTTCAGTCTGATGAGTTTTTGCCCACTTGGCACAGCCACGAGTACAGTCTTTCTTATCGACGGCGCCACCATTTACAACTCATCAATAGCGCCTCAAGCTGCTCACTCTCCTTCTCTCCCACCCCCCACCCCATCCGACTTGTTTTTCTTTTAACTGTACCCCAACCGAAACGGACTCAGAAGGATGAAAGGCTTTTGCATGCGACTACCCAACTCATGCGAGCACCCCCCCAGTTCTTCCTGCGCCCCGCCGATTACCACCCCCCCCCCCCCCGCATTCCTTCACTTCCATTGAACCACGCAGCCCGGGACACAATCCCCCTGCACCCATCCCCCTTTAGCCTCCTCCCGAGCCATGCGATCCTCCCCACGTCCCTCACTCATCCAAATTTGAACCCAACCCCGCTTACTGAAACTTCAGCTTCTCTCCCCACTCTCCACCACAAGCCCCCGCTAGCACATCGATCACGGGGGTGAAATATTCAGTTCACACTATTTATTTTGCTGATTTCTTCGTTTTCTTAGGTGCAAACCGCGTGCGCATTATAAACACTTTTTATTTGTCCTCTCTTTTGTGTGTTCTGTTACATTATATCTTTCCTTCCACTGTTATCTCCCTCGACTTACATGCGAAGCAAGCGCCCGTCACAAACAGGCTGTCTAGTCTCTCTTTAGTTTGCTGGCGCCATTCAATTCACACTATTTGTTTTTCTGCCATCTCCTTCTACTTACATGCAAAGCGAGTGCGTACTTCAAACACTTTGTATGGCCTCTGTTTAGTCTGCTGTCTACATTAAAATCACACTTGAATTTTAGGTTACCTTCATTTGCTAGTATACACATCGGGCGTGTATTACAAACAGTTGTATATTATATGTAGCTTTTGCAAGCACAAGTGATGTTGTTTACCTATATCTTAATGTCGATTAGAGCTGCTTATCATTAAAATATATAAAACCATTGATAGTATAAGGCATTTATTTTTTATATTTTTCTATGAATCGTCATGTGTAATATAAAACAAACTGATGTGTATAAACACATGCGCTCAGTGTTACAGTAGCGGACCATATTAATGCGATCTTCCTTGGTCTAATTTTTGCTGAGGCGGTTAAATAGGGTACTCTGTGGCAAAGGACCTTTGTTTTATATATCTTCCGCTTTTATTGTATCAGCATGGGGTCTGGCTTGTTAAAAGAACCATAACAAGAGCTGAGCCATACAAAGATGTTGCGCGTAAATCGGGGAACACTTGTCATGTAAACATACGAGAAAGATCATTCAAAATTAAAAAAGTTATTTATTTTTTAGCATTAGAATTTTATTTTGATGGACATTTATTGAAAGAAATTGTTTCAAATATGAAGCCTTCAAGAAAACCCCTGTACTCTAAAAACATTGCCACGCAACGCCACTCACCCACGCAACGCCACTCACCCACGCAACGCCACTCACCCACGCAACGCCACTCACCCACGCAACGCCACTCACCCACGCAACGCCACTCACCCACGCAACGCCACTCACACACGCAACGCCACTCACCCACGCAACGCCACTCACCCACGCAACGCCACTCACCCACGCAACGCCACTCACCCACGCAACGCCACTCACCCACGCAACGCCACTCACCCACGCAACGCCACTCAGCCACGCAACGCCACTCAGCCACGCAACGCCACTCAGCCACGCAACGCCACTCAGCCACGCAACGCCACTCAGCCACGCAACGCCACTCAGCCACGCAACGCCACTCAGCCACGCAACGCCACTCAGCCACGCAACGCCACTCAGCCACGCAACGCCACTCAGCCACGCAACGCCACTCAGCCACGCAACGCCACTCAGCCACGCAACGCCACTCAGCCACGCAACGCCACTCAGCCACGCAACGCCACTCAGCCACGCAACGCCACTCAGCCACGCAACGCCACTCAGCCACGCAACGCCACTCAGCCAGGCAAACGCCACTCAGCCAAGCAACGCCACTCAGCCACGCAACGCCACTCAGCCACGCAACGCCACTCAGCCACGCAACGCCACTCATCCATTTGCAAAACGAAAAATGTCAAACTCTTCTATTGCGAGACCTATTGCATTTTCAATGCTTGTTTTTCAATCGTGAGCAGTCACGAGCATACGCGACCACTCGCAATGAGAAACCTGACCTCCCCGCGTAGACAATCTCACCGAGAGGTTTATTTTCCACACTCACGATCGGCAACTTGATGTTGCTGATCGCGACCGAGGAAAAAATCTTGCTGGGATTTTATTTCGCTCGCTCGCGGTCGCCAACTTGACGTTGAGGGCCGCGAGTAAGCAAAAAATGTCCGCTATGTTACGTGTTTTTGCACTGTGCTACGTGCAATTCACTTAGCGCGTAGTTGCGCAAACTACGCGAGCGTAGCATAGTCCTACGCCGAGGGTTAACCACTACATGGAAATCATTGGATCCATACTCAAAAAGGCAACATCAGGGTTCCTTGAAGAGCTGATGACACTTAGTTTTACCTCAAAATCTTCTGAACTAATGACATTTAGCAACTCAGATCATACATTGATCTCATCCACAATTGGATGTCAATGCCTGAAGCTGAACACAAGAGAGACCGAATACAGGAAAGTGCCCCTTTTTGCATGGTACCCCCCGGCTTTTTGCCTGACACGTGAGGCACTTTGACTTTGTGTGCCCTGGGTCCCAGCCAATCATGTTCCCAGGGCCTCCGTTCTTTCCCAAAGCTGTACCTTTGCACCCACAATTGGAAAATCTCTGGCCAGAGCCAAGACCCTTATAAAAGGTACCAAGGGCACTGTGACCAGAAAAGGCCCCTAAGGGCTGCAACACCTATTGTGCCACCCTTAGGCGGCCTGTACCTTAACACCCACCCACTGCCACTGCAGGCTGCATGTTTTGGTGCAGCAAAAAAGTGAAGAGTCGACATGGCACTGCAACTCACTGCCTGGGGCCTAGATAAGTCACCCCTCTAGCAGGGTGCACTAGCCCCCAGGTGGGGGGGACAGTGGCATGAACCCTGTACCCCTGTAGTGCCTAAGTCTATTATTAGACATTGTAATTGTACCAAAGCCATAAAGAGTATATGTCTGGGGGTTGGTCATTACGAACTCCACAGCTCCATAATGGCTTTACTAAAAACTGGCAAGTTGGTATCAAACTTCTCAGCACATTGAACCCACACTGATGCCAGTGTGGGATTTAATGTAGAAACCACACAGAGAGCATCTTAGAGATGCCCCATGAAAAACGACCAGTCCCGGTGTGGTACCGGAATGGCTGCCTGCCATTTGCCACCACCAGACAGGTTTTAGGACACCTGGCTCGAAAGCCCCTGCTCTCAGGGTCCAGAAACAAAGCCCATCCTGGGCAGAGGTGTCATGCCTCCGCCCCCAGGATGGGCTGGATGCACGCGAGGGGAAGCTTCAAAGGCCTGCTGCCTTTGTAAGCTGTCCCTGCCTTTTGTTGCCCCCAGCAACTGGCTCCCACCGGTTCTGACCCCACTTTGGGTGGGAAAATCAGCAAGAAAACCAAGCTAGGAGGAGAGGGAGGCCCACCTTTGCCAACCCCACCCCTCAGATGGGGGAGGAAAGGTGAAGCCCACCTCTTATTCGCCTCTATCTTGGAGATGAGTGGACCCAGCTTATTAGGAAGAGGCTCATACTAGGAAGAGGCTCATACTAGGAAGAGGATCATGCCCCCCTCTCACTGGATGAAGGCATAACAGGGGGTCTACCCACCCCAAGGAAGGGACCCATTGGTCCCAACCTGCACACCCCTTTAAACACCCGTAAATTTAGTATTTAGGGGCGACCCCGAACCTTGCCTCCTCAGATTAGAGGAAGAAAGAAAGGACCAAAGAGCTGTGCTGACCCAGGATGAAGAGGGCAAAAACTGCTTTGACCCCAGACCTATCGGCCTGTTTCCAGCCGCCCCGAAAGCCTGGAGGACCTGCCCTGTACTCGTCTAACAGACTCTGTCTTTTGTGAGCACCAGATTTGCTCAAGCAAAGACTCAACCCCAGAATCCGGATTCAGGATGCTCCGTGATTCTGCACCAATCTGCACCCGATGCCCACGGCCCGAGTTCGAGTGACCCAACACCACGAGGATGTCTCACCAGCGATCCGGACTTGGGATCTGGTGATCCCCGAACTCCCTAAAGCTTCAAACCGACGTCTGCAGCCTCAACCTGAAGTGTCCACGCGACTGGAGCTGGTAAAAAGAACCAGAAGCCAAAAGACACCCCTGCACCCGATGCCCCACGGCCTTGGGTGGCCCAACCAAAAGTTTCCAGGTATCCCCCAAGATCCTAACTTACCTCTCTAGCCTATGGTCGCGTCCAGGAAGCCTCTCTACCCAAGCCTGCGTCATCTCTACTGAACCAAAGATCTCCATTGACATCCACAGGGTCCCCAAAGTCGCATTGGCACTCTGCAACCATCTGCCCCTCTGCCGCTGCAGCGCCTTTGCTGATTGTTGGCCCCTGCAGTGTTTATCTTAACTCCAGGAGCTCTGCTCCCACACCTGAGGGGCCTGCTCATAAGCAGCCCCTGAACGAAGGCCCCTCATTGGCTAACGTTGGGCTTCTGCACTCTGCACCAGCTGCCCAAGTGTGGCTGGTGGGGCAATTTGAGTGCCTACCTCGACCTAAGTCCTAACTCCCAAAAGTCATACCTGTCAGTCGTGTACTTACCTGTAAAACCGATAACCATTTTTCTACCATAGGAACTGATGTTACGAGTTTCTGTTCCAAAATTGTTCTAAGTGTTGAACTGGTGTTTTGTATGGGAAGAAAGTAACTATGCTTTGAACTTAAAACTGTTGTACCTACCTGTAAGTGACAAAGTTTAGGGTGTGACATCTAGGTGTATCACCCGAGTAGTCGATGTAATCTAAAAGTAGCGAGAATGTACTCAAAAGTAATAACTGTGCAATCAAATCTACTTTTTAAACCCATACAAACCTGTAACGATTACCAATCCAACCCCAATTGCATCAAATTGAAAAGTTATATCATTGCAAGTATATTTTACCTACCTGTACCAAGTCCTGTTTGGTTCTACTAAATAAAACTTAAGTATACCTTTTTCATACTTACCCATTTCGTCTGGATTCTGTCTCTGAATGTGTGCCTTCAGTCTTATTGAGTGAATATAATGAGTGCTTAACACACCCTACTGATAAGCCTAACTGCTCAACCACACTACCACAAATAGAGCTGCTATTGATTCTCTAAGTTAACCTCTGCTATACCTCTGGGGATCCACTGGACCCTGAGCACACTTTACCTTAATTTGGTATAGTATACACAGAGCCAGCTTCCTACATTGAATTACACTTGTTGCCAACAGTGCCAGCCAAACAGAGTTAAGCACTGCTCTTCTACGAAAAAACTCTTCGATTACAAATGACAAGAGACCTGAGAATGACAGAACAATTTGTCAAGAAACCCAAGACAACACAGTTTCACTGCTCCTTCTGAAGGAAATGAAATCCTTTCTCCTAGAATCCAATTACAGAACACTAAAGCAAGCTTTGGTCTTCTCTCAACTGGATGGAGACATCACTCTGTTCAGCTGACTCCCAAACCCCTCACTGGCACCACTAGAAGGCATTCTATAGAGAGTACCATACCTTATTAAGGAACTCAGGATGGTCAACCTCAAGACAACAAAACTGAATAGATGCATGGATCTATCTATGACCATTTCACTTTAAAAACTAGGTGATTCACCTACAATTCTATCAGAAAGAACCCAACACCTGATCTGGCCAAGACACTAACCACAGGTAGACAAAGTCATATCAGGTTCCAGAACACTGCCAGAGGCAAGACGAAATGATGCAAAAGGAGAAAAAGAAACAGAATACAGACCTCAATCTAAAAACACAAGATCGGAATGATATCCTCTATTGACCTCAGGAATCCTCAAACACTCCTACTATTCAGCAAGAAACATGAAAAGCATGTCTTCAAGGAATATTACCGTCCAAAACACTAGCAACACTTGTGCCTGCATATAGTAAACAACCATACAATTACCTGTTTTGCTACCTCTGTTAGGCGCTTCATTGCTCATTTACAGTGCTCCACTGCTTACCAGCCAGAGAGGGTTTGCGTTATACAAGAGAACCACTATAAACATACATACAGATAAGCAACATATTTCCCATAATATGAAGTCTGTGCTTCTTCTATCAAAGAACCTCACTGTTTTCCTAACATATGGGCAAATTCCACCAGGACAGGATTATGAGCTATTGGTGACAGCATACGCCAGAGCTATGATTTCATGTAAAAAGTCATAAACAACACAGTGGCTGCTCTCCAGGCCTAATCAACAGGGACATGACACTGTAAAGTTGTAGCCACACCTCTGACAAAATGTTCAAGGCAATCGACTGAGACTAACATTACTAGAATACCCTAATAGTGCTAGAAAAAACAATCTCCACCTGACTACATTTCTAGAATCAATTATGGTTATAAAACTTTAAGAAAAAAGTATATAAAAACACTTACAACCAAAGTCATGTAGAACAAGAAAAGAAGAACAAACCAATATTAAAAAAGTAATTCGCAACGGGTTCCCCTGCGATTTTTTGGTCCCCACCTTCTTGGCGCGTTGCACCAGGCGTTGGAGCAGGAGATCTTGCCCCCGGACTGGCGTCATGCCGAAATTGTTGTTTTTCTCAAACTGGGTCGCCCTTCGGAGGCCCCGGGCTCATACCGCCCCATATCCCTATTAAACTTCGAGCCGAAATTACTGGGGAAGCTGTTAGCTGATCACCTCCGCACCTGCATTCTAAACCTCGTTCACCCAGAACAGTTTGGCTTTATGCCGCAACGCTCCACCAGGCATAACATACGGCACGCGCACAATGCTATTGCCGAGGCCCACCGTTTGGAGCGCCCTGTGGCTGTCCTGCTAGCTGGCATCGACAAGGCGTTCGACTCCTTGAGTTGGACCAATCTTTTTAAACTTTTGGAAGCTGTCAACCTGGGGCCCCGGTTTCGCACATATGTTAAATTACTGTATACAGATCTTACAGCCTCGATTCGTGTGTCCGGCTACCGTTCTCCCTCCTTCCCCATCCGCAGGGGGACCAGACAGGGTTGCCCGCTCTCTCCGCTTGTTTTCGCTTTAGCGAAAGAGCCATTGGCTGCGTGGGTACGCTTGGATGCGGTTTATCGGGGACTGGTCTGGTCGCCTGAGTTCTCAGACAGGATAGCACTCTATGCAGATGACGCGTTATTATTCTTTTCCGACCCTTGGGTCACCGGACCGAGGGTGCTTCAGATCTTGCGGGTGTTCCGACAGGACTACATGACAACCCGTCTAAGTCGATCCTTTTCCCCATATGCGGCAAACAGGGGAGTCAAACCTGGGCCTTGCAGCTGGTCAGTGCGGGCGAGGGGTTTGAATACCTCAGTGTCCATATCACTAGATGTCCCACCATGGCGTGGTAGCACAACATATCCCCCTTGCTTCTGGCGTATGTGAGGAGACCACAGTATGGTCCCACCTTCCCTTATCCTTATACGGCCGGTCCGCTATATTCAAAATGGTGTCCCTGCCACGCTTGCTTTATAAGCTGCAGAATTTCCCGTATCGTATGCCTCCGTCGTGGTTTCTTCAAATCAATGCGCTCCTCTGGTATGGCGGGGGGTCCGGGTGGCTCTAGCGACCTGTATCCAACCCACCTATTGCACTGGCATTGCAGCAGCAGACGTACGGGAGTATTATTGGGCGCCTCAGCTTTTAGTCATTAATGAATGGTGGTACAACCCTCAGACTGATCCGGCCTATGCGGTGGAGCGGCTCTTCCTGGTGGAATACCCACTATTGGATCTCTTGTAAAGTAACTCGCCCTGGGCGGCTCTTCCCCCGGCCTGCCGTACAGTAATCCAGATCTAGAGATGTGTATCCCGGTCCATGGGCTGGTGGGGTATGCTGACAGGCACGACTCCCCTTTGGCGGGGCGCGCACCTCCGGCCCGTCTCCACTCTAACCGGGTTCCATAGATGGGATACTAGAGGAATATCTACATTAGGTGATGTGATGCGCGGGCCCACGCTTAAATCCTTTCAGAGGCTGCAGGAGGAGTTTGACCTACACAAGTCCCAGTTCCACAAGTATCTTCAGCTCCGCCATGCCCTGTCCCCCCTGAGAAAGCACCTTACGTCCTTACCCGAATTCCACCCACTAGAGGGCAGATTGTTGATGGGAGATCTGGGAGACACAAAATGCACTAACTATATCAGCCCCTGAACGCCGCCTCTCCCTTTCCCTGTGCTGACTGCTGTCGCTTCGCTGCCGCTCCCTCTGTCCCTGCAGTGTCGTGCCCTCTGCCCCTGCGTGGCCGCTTCCCCTGTGTTGTCCATGCCTGGTGCTCCCCCTGAGCAGCCGGTTGCCCCTATCCCCAAGCTGCCCGTTCCAGGTCCTAGCCCGGTGCCCAGGTCTACCCCGACCACCCATTAGGACCACTAATGGAGGCCTCTACATGGACACTTGAATCAAACGCTCCTCAAACATCGAAATAACCACAGCCACTCCCAAAGGCTACAAGACGATACACAGAGACCTGGTCAACAAACAAGGCATCAACATAATCTTTAAGAGAACAAACAGATGGACCATCACCAACGCGACCGTACGCCTCTCCTGCAGCACCGCACCTACTTCAAACTGACTCAAGACGCTAAGAGACACCCTTAGTTACAGACCCCCGGACCCCGAGCAACATTCTTCAATGCCATCCCCATCAACCCCTAGCAATCGACTCTAATAACTACATCCTGCTCTGTGACCTCAACTTCTACATCAACGACCCCAACAATGCCAACTCCATCGTCCTCTTTGAGAACCTGAACATTGGCCTCACCCAACTGGTCACCGAACCCACGCACAAAGCCGCAAACACACTCATCCCCATTTTCACCTACAGCGACAAAATCAAATTCAGCCACACCACAGACTTCACCTAGACTGACCACATCGTACATTTCACCATCACCGACCACCTACACATCCATCACCAGAAGTCAAATTTCCTCCCAACGCAGCAGGAGCAAGGTCACCGAAATTCAGTGGTCACAGGCCCTCACCGCCTCCTAAACCGAGATCTCAACAAACCTCGGCCAGGCCGTTCAGAACTTTGCCGCCTGGATCACCATCAACACTGATAGAGTCACCGCACTGAAACCAACAAAATCTAACATGACTTCCAAACATGCCAGCTGGTACATCCCAGAACTCAGGACCACTAAGTGCAACTGCCACCAACTGAAGAAACAATGGTGCGCCGCTAAGAACTCAGCTGACAGAGCAGCTCACAAAACAGCCCTCAGCAACTATCACCGGCAAATCAAGGAAGCAGCTATCACTACCAGCATCAACTCTGTGGCCAACCACACAAATGAACTCTTCAAAATAGTCAAGGAATTCTCCAACCCGACAGCCATTCGCCCCTCCCAAGAACTCTGCACCACCCTCTCAGACTACTTCCACAGCAAAATCACCAACATCTACAACAATTTCAACCTCCAACCCGCCACCCTCAATCCCAACGACCTCTACCAACCAGTGAACATCAGTCAAACCATTACCACCTGGTCTTCGCCCACCGCCCTAACCACCTCAGCCATCATGTCTTCTATCCACTCTGAGCATCCCCGCGCCCCCTGCACCTCTACAAACTCGCAACGAACCCAATCAGCATGCAACTCGCCAGCCTCAACACCTCTGTTTCCCAAAAACTTTCCCAGACGGATGGAAACATGCAGACGTCAGACCCCTCCTAAAGAAAGCATCTGCTGATCCCAGCAATCTCAAAAATTATCATCCGATCTCCATGCTCCCCTACCTGGCCAAAGTACTCGAGAAAGTCATCAATGAGCAGCTCATCGAATTTCTAGAACATAACCACCTACTGGACGCATTACAATCAGGATTATGTGCCAAGCACAGCACTGAGACCATGCTGATTGTCGCCACAGACTATATCCGAACACTACTCGACTGTGGAGAAACTGGGGCCCTGATCATCCTTGAACTCTCCGCGGCGTACATCACCCTCATCAACAGACTCTACAGCATAGGCATACAGCAAGAGGCCCGCAAGTGGATAGCCTGCTTCCTTACAGGAGACAAGCAAAGCATCCAACCGTCTCCCATCACCTCCCTACCCAAAGACATCATATGCAGCATACCACAAGGATCATCCCTCACCCCCACCCTGTTCAACATCTACATGATCCTCCTCACAGACGATGTCAGGTCGCACTGACTCAACAATCTCCTATGGAGACAACACACAACTGATCCGCTCGCTCACCGAGGACCCCTCCAGCGCAAAACCAACTTCTGCAACGCCATGACCAATGTAGCCAAATGGATGAGATAACTGCCTCCAACTCAACATCTGAAAAAACTGAAGTACTGATCTTCGGGAAGAACACCTCTACATGGGCCACAGCTGGTGGCCTGCAGAACTTGTCCTTACACCCACATTGATCGACCATGCATGCAACCTCGGCATCATCTTCGACAGTCAACTAACCATGAAACGACTAGTCAACGGAGTTGCCTCCTCCTTCTTCCACACACTTCGTATACTACACAGAATCTTCGGATGGATCCCAACCAACACCAGAAAGACTGTCACTCAAGCCCTCGCCACTAGCCGCCTCGACTACGCCGGTGGCCTCCACGCCGGTATCTCCACCCGGCTCCTTAGAAGACTCCGGACCATAAAGAACGCTGCAGCCAGACTCATGCTGGACCTTCCCAAACAAGCCCACATTGCCCCCCTCACCTGAGACACCACTGTCTCCCCGTCCGGCGATGCCAGTTCAAAACCCTCATGCACGCCTACAGAGCCCTCCGCAACCTAGGACCTGCCTACATCAACTGAACTTCCACCAACCCGATCCTCTTCACTCGCCTTTGCACACCCCATCCATCGCAGCAAGCAGCGGTTGCCGCTCCTCCTTCTACATTGCTGTCAAGAACTGGAAAGATCTTACCCTCCAGATCTTACCCTGCAGACTTCAGAAAGAGACTCAAGACCTGGCTTTTCGTTGGAGACAGCACCCAGATACCCCTAGGGGTGAAAGTGTTGCGCTTTACAAATGCTGTTTCATTGACTGGTCGTTAAATGTCACTCAAGTGAGGAGAACAAGTATAACTAATGTTGCACAGGGTATAAATGGGTGGAAAGCGAGGGGGATGGCTGCTGACCAGGACTGTGGTCCTATGAATCCCGTAGGGGCACAGTTAGTGAGTGAGAGATTGGATTTACTTCCGGCAGCATGTCCGTTTGTAATCATTTTAGACAACACTCCCGTATTGCGACCGGAACAGGAAACAACAGTCCAATTGATGGATGAGTCTCCATTGGTTGTCTAGATTTTATGAGGGTAGATTCAAGCTTTACAATCATATTATTATGGCTAGACGAGTGAAGTGGATAGGCGATGTTCCTAAATCTATGGGGGGGGGGGGGGCTGCATAGTTGTAAACTTCAACCGCCAAAGGTTCGTTGAGAACTTATTGAGCATACTTCCCAATAGCGCACATCTTGATAATCAGATTTTTGCATTACCTCTGGATTTTTTTCTATAAACCTCAAAGGTTTAACCTAAGCTCACAGACAAGGGTTAACCCCTCACATCATTCCAACTTCCGATGTGATGTAATGTATTCTTCACTGCCCACTCATAATAGATTTGCAACCTTGAGCGACCTCGAAGTATGCGATTGACTACCTATATCATCTGATCTCCCTAGAGACTCCCAGGGTTCGCAAAATACATTTCCCAATCAGGGAAATAATGCTAGGATAATAGTTCCTCCAGTAACCTTGAATATAATTTCATGGAACATAGCGGGCTATAATCGGGAAAAAAATAATCCTGATTGTTTATCCTTAGTGACAAATTTTGATATATTATGCTTCCAAGAAACATGGGAATCAAATCTGATAGCCCTGGGTGGGTACTACACTTTTCAGGCAAATGTGGTTCCCCTCTAGAGCAGGTTGCTCAAGCAGAGGAATTGTTACCCTAATAGCCAATACAGCTTGGATCAAGATAATTACTTTTTAGGTCTTGGACCTAAAGGCTGCGCTTGCGCAGTCTAGGGTCGGAGATTTAATGTTTCTTAGTAGGGCTTTAGAACCCGCCTCCCTGGCCCGTCTCTCCTCCATTGGCTGGCTTCCTAAACAGAGGCCAGCCATTGGAGGAGAGATGTGTCACTCCGATTTAGCCCCGTCTTTTTCGGATTTGGGGGCGTAAGTTTTGCTGTTCTTTAGACAGTGACGTTGTCTGTCACTCAGAACCTCAAAACCACGCCCCCAAGTCCGAAAATGGCCGTAGTATTGTAAATGCCATTTAGCACTGATCGTCTCTGCAAGAAGTCGCTGAGTACCTCTTCTGACCGTATGTATGCTTGTTTCTAGTTTTAGGTAAGCTATTTATTCCATTTTATTAATGTTATGTTTTTTTTCCTCTATTTTCTAGGTCCAAGATGGCTCGTGCCATCTCCCTGCAGCCGTGTGCACTACTGTGCACGAAGTTGTTCAGACGGGTATGTATATTTTTGTTGTTTTCGTTTAGAGGTAAGCCATTTTGTTTTTTTTGCTAATTTTATGTTTATTTTCTCTTTTCTAGGTCCAACGTGGCCCGTGGCGTCTCCCTGCAGCGATGTGCACCTCTGTGCACGGAGTACTTACGGAACGCGGCTCTTTTGCAGTTGGAGGTAAGCTATCTTTTCCATTTTACTAATGTAATGTTTTTTGTCTGTTTTTTAGGTCCAACATGGCCCGTGGTGTCTCCCTGCAGCGATGTGCACCTCTGTGCACAGAGTACTTACGGAAAGCGGCTCTTTTGCAGTTGGAGGTAAGCTATCTTTTCCATTTTACTAATGTAATTTTTTTTGTCTGTTTTTTAGGTCCAACATGGCCCGTGGTGTCTCCCTGCAGCGATGTGCACCGAGTGGTTCCGATATGCGGCTTTTTTCCAGTTTGAGGTAAGATATCTTTTCCATTTTACTAATGTAATCTTTTTTGTCTGTATTTTAGGTCCAACATGGCCCGTGGTGTCTCCCTGCAGCGATGTGCACTGCTGTGCACGGAGTTGTTCCATTATGCGGCTCTTTTGCAGTTGGCGGTAAGCTATCTTTTCTATTTTACTAATGTAATGTTTTTTAACTCTTTTCTAGGTCCAACATGGCTCGTGGCGTCTCCCTGCAGCCGTGTGCACTACTGTGCACGAAGTTGTTCAGACGGGTATGTATGTTTTTGTTGTTTTCGTTTAGAGGTAAGCCATTTTGTTTTTTTTTGTATGTTTATTTTCTCTTTTCTAGGTCCAACGTGGCCCGTGGCGTCTCCCTGCAGCGATGTGCACCTCTCTGCACAGAGTACTTACGGAACGTGGCTCTTTTGCAGTTGGAGGTAAGCTATCTTTTCCATTTTACTAATGTAATGTTTTTTGTCTGTTTTTTAGGTCCAACATGGCCCGTGGTGTCTCCCTGCAGCGATGTGCACCGCTGTGCACGGAGTGGTTCCGATATGCAGCTTTTTTCAAGTTTGAGGTAAGATCTCTTTTTCATTTTACTAATCTAATCTTTTTCGTCTGTTTTTTAGGTCCAACGTGGCCCGTGGTGTCTCCCTGCAGCGATGTGCACCGCTGTGCACGGAGTGGTTCCGATATGCGGCTCTTTTGCAGTTGGAGGTAAGCTATCTTTTCTATTTTACTAATGTAATGTTTTTTAACTCTTTTCTAGGTCCAACATGGCTCGTGGCGTCTCTCTGCAGCCGTGTGCACTACTGTGCACGAAGTTGTTCAGACGGGTATGTATGTTGTTGTTTTTGTTTAGAGGTAAGTCATTTTTGCTAATTTTATGTTTATTCTCTATTTTCTAGGTCCAATGTGGCCCGTGGCGTCTCCCTGCAGCGATGTGCACCTGTATGCACGGAGTACTTACGGAACGCGGCGCTTTTGCAGTTGGAGTTAAGCTATCGTTTCCATTTTACTAATGTATTTTTTTTCTCTCTTTTTTAGGTCCAACATGGCTCGTGGCGTCTCCCTGCAGCCGTGTGCACTACTGGTATGTATGCTGTTACCATATACAGGTTAGTGAAGTTTTTGGACAAATATTATATCCTTTTGTATTTTTTAAGTTTTTGGCATTTGTGTGAAGATATTCTATGTATGTTTGTTAAGGTAAGTGTACATTTTTTTACAGTGTTTATAGCTTTATTTATTAGATTATATACAGTATTTATTTATAGCTGCTAATTTATTTATTATCTAGTATTAATTTCCATATGTATTTGTTTTTGATGTTTTTGTCGAAAGTGCTGTAACGCGTTTATTACGGGGATTACCTTCTTTGAATACGTGCGGACGGGGCACGTTTTTCACGGACACGTCAGTTGGCGAGATCTTCCGGCAACGCGTGCAGGTAAGAACACCTTTTCTGTGATGTTAATGTTAATGTTTTTCTTTCCGATATAATGTTTTTCTTTTTACACTTTTTAGGTATTCCTTGTCTGTGTTCTGTTTGGGTACCGTCCGTGACTTTGATACACTCCACGTCCCTGCTGCTGTGACGTGGACAGGTAAGTGCTACATTTTTATGTGGTGGAAGATTGCATTTCTGTTTTTTTACATTATATTTTTTGCAAGTAAATAATTGCGATTTCTTGATTTAAGGTGTACAGGTAAGTGCTACTTTTTTTATGTTTGTATATGCCGTTTCTGGTTTTGACATTAGATTTTGACGATAAAAAATAATTGCTATTTGTTTCTTTAAGATATATAGATATTGTTTACCTGTTTTATAAATTGATTCCTTAGGATAAAAGTGCTTAGGGGATAGTAATGTATTGAATTCAATATGACTGTGTGTGCACATTTTACATTTCAACTCCATGTAGCGATATCTTTAGTTGACTCTGGAATTTATCGTCCTTGATGCTACGAGATACAGGTAAGTGTAATTTTTTTTATAATTGTATACAATTGTTATAGTAAATGGTGTTTGGATTTTTGTAGATGGTATATGTATTTTTTTAAATGCCATATCTATCACTCACTATGTTATTGCACTATGTTTTTCATGCTAATTTGTGGTGGATTATTTTATAGTGTCTATTAGTTCTTTTTTTGCCTCATAGCTGAAATCTTTTTTTTTATATTGTTTAACGATATTTCTACTTGGTGTTTTTGACGAAAGTGCTGTTATTAATGTATTTTTGGGAGTACCTTATTTTAATACGAGAGGGTGGGGCACGTTTTACACGTAAACGTCAGTTACCGATGTCTTCCGGCAAGTTCAACAGGTAAGAGCAACTTTTGTGTGTTACAATTAATGTAATAATGTTTTATTTTCTGATGTATTTTTTATTTTTAAAAACTTTGCGAGTACTCAATGTTTGTGTTCTGTTTGTTACATTTTTAGACTTCCCTTCCCGTGTTCCTGCACAATACAGGTAAGTGCTATTTTTGCATATTTTGTTTGGCTTTTTATTATATTGTGAACATTTTATTCTTTTTGCTTTTAGATGCAATTGAATTTATTAGTAATGTTTTCCGACATTTGTACTTGATGCTTTTGACGAAAGTGCTGATTATGCTTTATTAAGGGGATTACCTGATTTTCAGAGGACAGGGTGGGGCACCTTTTTCACGTTAACTTCAGGTACCCACAGCTTCCGGGAAGTTCTACAGGTAAGAGAAACTTGTGTTTGTGGATGTTAAATTAATAATTTATTCTTTCTTATATTTTTCTATTTTTTTAGAAACTTTATATGTATGCACTGTCCATGTTCTGTTTGTGTAGTGTTAGTACGATTTCTACACTTCAATGCACGTGTTGCTGCGACATACAGGTACGTTTTTATTTTTTAAATATATTTTTATTTTTATTTTATTGTCCATTACTTATTCTTTTGCTTTATAGCTGCCATCTGATTTCCTAAGAATTTTTAGTGAAATATGTACTTTATTTTGTTTGACGAAAGTGCGATTCATAGTTTAATACGGGGAGTACCTGATTTTAATATGGCAGGGTGGGGCACGTTTTTCACGTCAACGTCAGTTACCGATATCTTCCATCTCACTACATCACAACTTCACTCTTTCTCTCCAACTCACTACATCACTCTCTATCTCACTACATCACAAAATCCCTCTCCCTCACTAACTCACTCTTTCACTCTTTCACTTCCTCACTCTCTCTCTACATCACTCTCTCTCGCTACATAACTCTCTATACATCACTACTCCCCTCTATCTATATCACTACTTCACTAACTCACAACTTCTCTCTCTAAAAACATCACTACGTCACTCTCTCACTACCTCACTCTCTATCTCACAACATCACTCACTCTCTACCTCACTCTTTCTATCTCACTAACTCACTTTCACTCTCTTTCACTACCTCTCTCACTACATCACAACATCACTCTCTGCTTACATCTAACTACTTCACAACATCCCTCTCCCTCACTACATCACTGTTTCAATACCTCACTCACTCTATCTCACTAACTCACTCTGTCTCACTACTTCACTCCGTCACTACTTCACTCTCTCTCTATATCTCACTAACTCACTCTCTCTCTGCTAATGCAATAAGTAACACATATCCAAAATATTACGCTAATGCCAACAGAAATTACAATGCCATTTATTTAGGGTTAATAAAAAAAAATACAAATAGCTCTACCTATAATATTGCCGAGACCATTGCATTGTAAATGCTTGTTTAAATATCTCATCTAGTAACAATATTCTTTTGTGATAGGGCCGTAATGGGAGGACTGAATTCTGATACATTTTTATAACAATCATTTGGAAGGCCCGATGGAATGGTATTAGAAATAGTCGAGAAGAATATTAGGGATTTTACAAAATTCCATCATAAACCAATTGATATAATATGGATGGGTGACTTTAATGCCCATAGCTATAGCAGGGATGACTGCATTTTGTGGCCTGACTGATGACTCTGGGGATTCTGTTCCCCACTTTAGGCACAATAATTATGGCAAAGCATTAAATAGGCAACTTATAATTAATCATCTGGAGATATTAAATCCAGTGGATACCAAAACAGGCCAACTAGTCTAATTTTCTTCTCGGTCGGGTAACTCCACAATTGATTATATTTTGGTTTCTGAATCCACAAGAGCTAAGTTCACTCATATTAAAACCGAATCCCTTGCTTTTAGCGACCACGCAACTGTTACATATCAGTTGGAGAGGGGTCATGGTAGGAATTGTAATAGAAACATATTGATAAAACCTTCCATTGCTAGGTAAAACAGGGTTGTTTTGAAATTGGGTGAGATTGATACCTCACTATTTAGCCAAACTATGGTCAATAAGATGAATGATGAAATCTCTACCTGTCTAGACCAAAACTCTCCTGTTATGGAAATTCCATTAGCCTTTGAAAAGACCTTAGGCAAAATTCATAGTAACCTTCTTGGGCCGAGTGCTCGGCAGGCTCACAGTGAGGTAGGTTGGTTTGATGATGCCTTTAGTAAGGCATTGAAGATTCTTCATTCTGCTCTGAGGGCGAATCCTAGAGACATGGCCTTGGTAAAAATGTCACGCTGCTCTAATAAAGAAGCTAGAGCCAATAGGATGAGGTCTCTAAAGCAGGAAGCCTGGGAAAGGTTACAACAAGTTGCAATAACAAAGAATAGCAGGAACTTTTTGGAGCTCAATTAATGCTCCATTCCTGAAGGTCGAACAAGAGATTACTCTGGACCTGCACGTGAGTGAGGAGACATGGGTGGCATATTTTGAGGCAGTCTTTGGGTACCCTGGGGGAGATCCTTATGTGTTATCTGGTAATTCGGCACCTACCCCTGAGTGTACATTATCATTTAGTTTGGTTGAAATTAGTTTTGCCCTCAACCAGTGTACTACTCTGAAGGCATCTGGCCCCAACGGGGTTCCCATTGATTTCTTTCTTAATAACCAGGAGCTATGGGCCCATTACTTACCAATGTTTTTAATGCTCTAGCCCAAACAGGAGTATCCCTTCTTGGAAAAAGACGGTTATCATCCCAATATACAAACAGGGGGACAAGGCTACCCCTAAAAACTATAGACCAATATCTTTTCTAGATGGCACAGCTAAACTAATGGGTCATTTACTCCTGAACAAGGTAAAATCTTGGGCAAGGAAAGGAATATATTGTCTCGTACCCAATATGGTTTCAGAAAGGGGAAGGCCACAAAAGATCAGTGTTTTAATTTAAACATGCTAATTGACAAGTACACTGCGGCTAGGGACAACCACCTTTATATGGCATTGATGGACTTGTGAGCTGCCTTCGATTGTGTGGACCATGATAAACTATGGTCAATGATGGAATGTATGGTCATAGATACGCGCATAATTGATTTTATCCGTGAGATGTATTCTGCTGCTTCAGCATGTGTCCACTATGGAAGGTAGAGTGAATGTACAAGATATTTCCAGATTACTCTGGGTGTGAGACAGGGGTGTGGTTCTTGCCCATTTCTCTTTTCCTTTCATACTAACGCCGTGGAAGCAGAGTTGATTTGGTCTACGCCAGATATTCCTTATGTTGGTTTATGCGTTTATGCGTCTTATATAAGGACGATGCAGTGCTATTGGCCCTGACCGGAAACGCATTGCAGAGCCTAATGGGATCGTATGCTAAATGTATGCATAACCTTGATCTTGGGGTAAAAGAATTCAAGTCTTATGTGTTGGTGGCTGGACCGAGTCTTAAAAAACAACCTAGATTAACCATAGAAGGGAGAAAACTGGAGGTGGTTATTACTTTTTCCCATCTAAGAGTACTATTTGATTAAAATAAATACATAGCAAAATCCTAATGGAAAGAAGCATATTTGGATTGATAAATAAGCTTGGTTCCAAACCTATAGATACAGTTAAAAAGTTCTACGAGGCAAAATCGATATTGGTTGCCACATATGGGGCAGCTGTGTAGGGAATAACTAATACATCTATTTTACAACAAACCGATATACGGTTTTAAAAAGGTTAGCAGGTGTCCCTCAATTGTGCTCCACCTATAGTTGTCATTCTGAACTGGATGTACCCTATATTTCAGATAAGATTAGTTACGCTCCGATTCTCCTATGGCACTCAATCTGGAGAAGAGAATCATTGAATTTACCTCAAGAAATTGTGCAGGACTGCTTAACTTTACACAGTATAGGAAAGTTGAATTGTGTCCAATATGTAAAGACGACCTTACACTCTATCGGTAGGGACAAATTATTCAACAATCCAGCTACATGTTCATCCGTCTCTAAGGCTGAACTGAAAGAGTCAAAAATTAGGAAAACTAAAGAGAGACAGATGGAATTCTAATTGTAAAAAGTCCAGGGTCATACAATACAAATTAATACCAAGATTAAACTATACTGATACTACATATTTATCTTTTGTCACAAGACCCCAACATAGAAATCTGTTGCTAAGGTTCAGTTTAAAATGTATTCATTTTATGTTAGGTTTTCCTTCAAACGCTTATACTGCAGATGCCCTCTCTGCTTGCCCATGTGACGGACAGTCCCCACAATGGTAGGGTGACCAGACCTCCCGGTTTTACCCGGACGGTCCCCGTTTTTGGAGAAGTGTCCCAACACTTTTCTCCAAGTGACTCAAATGTCCCGGTTTTCAAACAGTGTTCGGGAAAAACACAGAAATGTCCCGGTTTTTCATTGTTTCGGTTGAGTATGCACGTGCATGCTCTCTTTGCACTGTTTATGGAGTGTGACGTCACTGAGGTGAGCGCTGTAGCAGGAAGGGAAATCCTCTGAAGAGAGAAATTTCCTCTCAGGTTTTTCCTTCTCTTTTTTACACGCAGCGCCACCTACGTCATCGTGCCAGCCATATTTGAACAATTGCATATCATCAAAACTGAATCTTCGCTAGAGGAGGAAATAGTGATAGTATGAAGAAACCCCACTTTATGAACTTTCTGAGCTTCTGTGATCTGTAGAGGCTGTGTGTTTACTGCTCCCCCAGATATCCCACCTAGAAGTACACGAAACAGAAACTTTAAAGTATTTCTGAATGTTAGGATGAGTGTCCGATAACACGTGTGGTGATGACGCCCCAAACGTCCTTCTCAAGCTCCAACCATTCATTTCTACCAGTTCCAAGAACAGAACAGAAATCCTGGGAAACGGAACACTAGTGATCAGGTAAAAGGCTGAGTCGCTATTTGCGGCCTTCATTCGGTGGCTTCAGGTTAAACCTGCCTTGGCTATTAAATCTGCTCATTGTTTCCAATATGTTTTTCAGGCTGTAAAAAATGTCACCTATTGTTGCATTATGTAAGGAATTAGTTACTTACCTGTACACTATAGTTCTCCAGTATTATCTTTCATAGATTCACATGCTTGTATCTTCCCCGTCGTCATGGTGGGAGTCTCACGGTAACAGACTGACCATAGCAGTATCATAGAGAAGAAAAAACTGCCCATAGGGACTGTAATATTTGGTAACCAGACCTCATCCTTGTTTGGTCCAAAAGTCAGCCAATCAGCATTGCTGCCCTGCCCTCACACTCCCCAGCAGAAGCTTCCTGCCTCAGATTTCCGGCCCCAAGTGAGAGACCTGGATAATACCGAGACAATAAGTTCTGCCTGAGAAACGGGGAGGCGGGCGGGCGCATGTGAATCTATGAAAGATAATACTGGAGAACTATAGTGTACAGGTAAGTAACTAATTCCTTCTCCAGTATTACATCTTTCATAGATTCACATGCTTTTATCAGAGTAGTAAGTAGTACCCACAAAGCTTGCAGCGTTTCCAGGATAGAA
The DNA here is from genome assembly GCF_964261635.1 of Lissotriton helveticus. Taxonomy (NCBI): domain Eukaryota; kingdom Metazoa; phylum Chordata; class Amphibia; order Caudata; family Salamandridae; genus Lissotriton; species Lissotriton helveticus. Next base: position 1,468,795,024 of record NC_136067.1, read on the forward strand.
CCCAGAAGGAAGTTCTGCAGCTGAAATATCGTTATAACATGATCTGAAAATACCTAGGGCAAATAAGAATATAAAACCATGTATAAACAAATCAGATTCTTCTTCAAGATATAAAAAAATATATATATACACATATACCTCCACACATTGTATAGAATATTAAACAAGCAACATAGAATACCTTATTGAAACAGACGTTTCAGAACAGCTTTCCCCATTGCCGTGTCCTCCTTCCACGCAGTGTCGAGACAGTAGTGCTTGGTAAAAGAATGCACACTTTTCCAAGTTGCTGCTCTGCAGATGTCAGGTAGAGACACTCCTGAAAACAGGGCTATCGATGTAGCCATCTTTCTTGTGGAATGAGCAGACACTCTGGAGACAAGTGGTTTTCCGGCTTTCTCATGGCACTTAGTGATAGCCGATGATATCCATCTGGCGATACTCAGTCTTGACAGAGGTAGCCCTTTTCTCTGTCCTTCAAACGCAATGAATAATTGTTTTGATTTGCGGAAAGTCTTCGTTCGTTCGATGTAGAATTTCAAACATCTAGCAATGTCTAGAGAGTGCAGCGCTCTCTCTGCCTCAGATAAAGGATTGTTGAAGAAGGTAGGCAAAATAATGGGCTCATTCAAGTGAAAAGAAGTAGGGACCTTGGGTATGAACCTAGGATTTGTTCGTAGTATCACCCTGTCTTGTCGAAATTGCAGAAAAGGCTCTTCCACTGAAAAGGCTTCAATTTCGCTAACTCTCCTCGCCGAGGTTAGAGCTAGCAGCAGTGCTGTCTTCCAAGATAAGAATTGTAAGTCTGTCTTGTGTATAGGCTCAAATGGTGGTGCCATAAGCTGCGTCAAGACTGTATTGAGATGCCAGGGTACTGGCGGACGTAAAATGGGTGGAAAGGCTCTAAAGAGACCTTTAACAAACTCCTTAATCAGTCTGTGAGACCAGAGGGACGGCTCACCAGGAATTCTTCTAAATCGTGAAATAGCTGCCAAATGCACCTTCAGCGAAGCATGAGATAGACCTGCTTTTGATAACGACAATAGGTAAGGAAGAATACCTTCTGGGGGTACCGTCAACGGATGTAGACTTTGACTGGTACACCAGTGACAGAAGCGTGTCCATTTGGCTGAGTATGTCTTGTTGGTTGACATAGCTCTGGATTGCGAAAGTATTTGTCTGCAGTCTTGTGGAATACTCAAGGCTTGAAATTCCCGCTCATGAGGTTCCATGCGGATAATTTTAGCGATGTTAGGTCCGGATGCAGGATTTGTCCGTTGCTCATTGTTATGAGACTCTGGAACGTTGGGAATTGCACCCTGTTGCCTTTCGACATCTGCAGTAGGTCTGAAAACCATGCCTGCCTCGGCCAAGCCGGTGCTATCAGGATGACGTGACATGGCTCTGATCTCATTTTGCGAATCACTCGTGGTATTAAAGGAAATGGCGGGAACGCGTAAGCGAACATTCCCGTCCAGTCCATGTGAAACGCGTCTCCCTTGGAATCGCGCTGAGGGTACCTGGACGCAAACTGAGCGAATTTCGAATTGTCCCGGGTTGCGAACAAATTGAACGTTGGTGTGCCCCATCTTTGGAATACTCTGCGCAGCTGAATGTCGTTCAACTCCCACTCGTGCAAGACACTCGTCGTGCGACTGAGACCATCTGCTCGTGTGTTGAGGATGCCCTGGATATGCTGCACATGAATAGAAATGTTGTGTTTTATCAGCCATTTCCAAATTCTTTGCGCCAGCGCAGAAAGGGGTTTGGATCTTGTTCCTCCTTGCTTCAGAAGATAAAACATAGTCGTGGTGCTGTCTGTCTGAATGAGCACCGACGAGTTCTGGATTCTGGGCAGGAAAGCTTGAAGTCCCAAGAACACCGCTTTGAGTTCCAACATATTTATGTGAAGCTGTGCTTCCCACTCTGACCAGTGACCCTGGATCTCCAGCTCCTGGAGGTGCGCGCCCCATCCTTGTAACGAAGCATCTGTCGTCATCACGTATTTGTGATCTTGAGGTGCAAAGTTGAGGCCCTGATTCAAGTTCTTCAGAACCTTCCACCATGACATCGCCACCTTCATACGATGAGTGATGACAATCCGATCTTCGAAGGTTCCTTTGGATTGAAACCACTGCTCGTCCAGATGTTCCTGCAAGGGTCTCATTCGAAGACGGCAGTTTGGAACCAGTGGGATGCAGGAGGACATCATCCCCAACAATGATTTGTACATCCGCACAGAAGTGCACCTTTTTGTTTGAAGGGATGTTGCAAGGCTCATTATCTTTGCCATCCTTTCCTCGGAAGGGTATGCTCTCGTTTCCTTGGTGCATATCCAAGCTCCCAGGAATTGAATGCCCTGATTTGGAATCAGTGAAGACTTTTCCAAGTTGGTCCTTAATCCTAGCCGATGGAAAAGGCGGATGCAGCACTGAAGGGACCTTCTGGCTCTTGTGAATGATGGACCTGTCACCAGCCAGTCGTCCAGATATGGGTAAATGCAATGCCCCTGTAATCTTAAGTGGGCCGCAACCGGAGCCATGCATTTGGTAAACACCCTCGGGGCCGACTTGAGGCCGAATGGTAACACTTTGAATTGGAAATGGCGACTCTCCACGGCAAATCTTAGGTATTTCCTGTGCTTCCGATGGATTGGAATATGGAAGTATGCATCCATGAGGTCCAACGAAGCCATGAAGTCTTCCCTTCTTAACAGTAGGAGGATCTCCTGTAACGATAGCATTCGGAAGGGAATTTTCTTTATATATTGATTCAAATCCCTTAAATCCAATATCTGTCTCCACTTCGTAGTTTGCCTCTTTTTGATGAGGAAGAAATGTGAATGGAAGCCTTTCCCTCGGTGTTGTTGAGGTACTTCCTCTATAGCCCCCTTCTGCAAAAGTGAATGTACTTCCTTTTGCAGTTCCTGACGATATTGATGTTGTCTGAGCACCGGGGGATGATCTGGTGGTATTTGCATAAACTCCAGGGTATGGCCTTTGCTTATTACATCCAACACCCATTTGTCCGATGTTATGGACATCCAATTGTCGAAGAAGAGAGACAGATAATGGTCGTTTTCCGGGATCTGTTGTGTGAGGAGCGCCAGCAGTAGATCATTGTCTCATGTGAGATTGTTGGTTCCTTCCTCTATTGGAAGACCTTCCTCTGGGTTGTTGCTGGAAAGAGGAATTTGAAGGCCTATATTGATTGCCTGCGTTGTATTTCTTATATCCCTGCTGGTTATAAGGCTGATATCTATTGGATGGAAATGAAGATCTCTGAGTAAACTGGCCCCTTCCACCTCGCTTACGAAAGGACTGGAACCTTCCTTGCTGAAGTGAGCCTAGCGCCCTGGTGGTGTCCGTATCGGACTTGATGCCCTGCAGCGCCTCATCAACATGTTTGCCGAATAGATTTTCGCCATCGAAAGGCATGTCGATAATCTTCGCCTGTACCTCCGGACGGAATGATGTAGCCTTCAGCCAACCCTGTCTTCGGAGAGAAACTGCTCCTGCCATCTGTCTGAAGGCCATAGAAGAAACATCCATGGCAACATCAATGGATTCCGCGGCCGATTTTGCCCCATCACGGAAAATAGCAGCCGCTTCCTCTTTTTTATCCTCTGGGAGTGCAGCCATAAGTGGTGCCAAATCCGACCACATTTGTCTGTTAAAACGGCTAATCAAGGCCATCGCATTGGCCGCTTTAATAGTGGAGGCTGCCATGACTGCAAACCTCTTCCCGGCTCCATCCATTCTCCTTCCCTCTTTGTCTGGCGGCACCATAGAAGTAGCCACTGGGTTTTTGGAATTTCTTTGAGCCGCTTGTGTCACCACCGACTCCGGTCTCGGGTGACCTATCAGGCAGGCCGGAGAAGACTCTGGAGCTCTATACTTCTTTTCGATTCTAGGAACCGAAACTGCGATGGAAGCCGGCATCTTCAAAATCTTTAGTCCTTCATCCCACAGGTGAGGAATGATCGGGATTGAGCGAGCAGACTTTCTGGCGTCATCCTTAAAATCATATAAGAAACATTCAGTTTCTTTGACCTCCATGTCCAGGTCAAACCTCTTAGCTGTTTTTTCCATTATGTCATGAAAACCTCCGATATCCTGAGGAGGAGAAGTGGTTGGCGGAGGAGTAGGTGAAGGATGAGACGGCAAAACTTATTCATGCCATTCCTGCCCTACTATAGGCTCTTGAAGGATTTCACCTTCCTCGGGTTGCTCATCCTCGTCAGTGTCCGTAAGGTCATCCCTGATTGTGACCACTGGAGGTGACCTCACAGGCTGAATGTGAGGAGTAGAATGGGCTCTTGGAGGCTGTGAAGCAGGCGCCTGTGTAGATGGTGTAGGCTTATTCGCCTCTGGGAAACGACGATAATAGTCGTCAATCATGAACCTTAGGTCAGAAACCAAAGCCGTAGGAATGGAGATTGACTCTTCTCGCGACTCCTCTCGCGACTCCTCCTGCTGCTCCTCGTCCTCAGTATAGTCGCAAGTCTCCTGAAAGGATTCATATCTTGTAGATTGAGACTGAGCCCTCTCCTTAAAGGAAAACACCTCTTCATCATCTGTGTCCTGGCTCTTTATTTTAAGTTGCGAAGGACTGTAGGCCACTCCAGACGACTCCTCTCCTTCCGAATCCTGCTCCAGCAAGGAAGATGGAAGCAGAGTGCTGAACCTTTTGAAGACTGAAATGAGCGAAACGATATCAAAGTCTTCGATTGAGGTGATTTGAATGCATTTGCCGTTGAAAGTGCACTCATCGTCGTCACTAAAACCATCGTCGGCGGGACCATCGTCGACGGGATCCCCGTCGACGACTTCGACACCGATTTTGACGTCGACGGATTCTTCGTCGCCGACGGATTCTTCGTCGTCGACGGATTCTTCGTCGTCGACGGATTCTTCGTAGTCGACGGATTCCTTGTCGTCGACGGATTCTTCTTCGTCGACGGATTCTTCGTCGACGGATTCTTCGTCGACGGTAAGATCAAGCTCGTCGACGTAGTCGTCGTCGATACGGTCTTAGCTCCTGTCGTCGACGCAGCTGTCGTCGTCGAAATAGTGGTCGTCGACGGTGAAGTCGTCGACGGAGCAGAAGTCTTTGCCACAGATTTTACAGCAGAAACCAGCGAACTGGTCGCAGGAGCAGACCCTGCCCCCTTCTGACCTGACAACTTCTTGATAGGAGTAGGGGGAAGAGAAGAGGTTTCCTTCACCTTAGCTTTAGCCTTTTTAGACTCCACCATTCCCTCAGAATGTGAGGCCTAAGTCCTCACCAGAGTCCGAATCTGATGCGGCCTTCTTCTTCTGAAGCCACAACAGTAGCCGAGCCTCTCTGTCCCTCAGAGTTTTAGCAGAAAAGGTTCTACAATATTTACAATCCTTAGCCACATGCTTTGGATGTAGGCAGTATAAGCAGTCCTTGTGAGGATCTTCAGAGAAAAGCCTGGCCTTTCCACAGGATCTGCAAGGACTGAAAAGCCTCTTTTTAGAGCTTTCAGCCATCACAAAAGTAATAGGTACACACAATACCTTAATCCAGAAGGTTAAACAGTTGAAAAACCAAAGGTCAATAGTTCACACTGGAACAGTAAACTGAGCAGAGCTCAGTGAGACTCCTTTCTCACACGGAGGCGGTTGGAAATCTAAGGCAGGAAGCTTCTGCTGGGGAGTGTGAGGGCAGGGCAGCAATGCTGATTGGCTGACTTTTGGACCAAACAAGGATGAGGTCTGGTTACCAAATATTACAGTCCCTATGGGCTTTTCTATGCAGTTTTTTCTTCTCTATGATACTGCTATGGTCATTCTGTTACCGTGAGACTCCCACCATGACGACGGGGAAGATACAAGCATGTGAATCTATGAAAGATGTAATACTGGAGAAACATATTTACTAAAAGTGGATATGTGGCAATAGCTTATCTGTTTTATATGCCAAGAACATATAGATTGCACATTGCACATTCCCATATCATCCCCTTTGCTTACATTAGTGGTCTTTTAGTTGTATCAGTTGCCTAGATATTGCACATGCCCAAAGCCATTAAATTGCACTTAGCCAAAGATCTGTAATTAATAGCTTGTCAGTTGCAATGGAAGTTGTACATCTATTGCTTGCATCAGCAGTTTATCAATTTCACGAGCAAGCATACTGTCCTGGTGGCAATCCAAAATATCTTTTGGACTCCCTCAACAGTTATTTTATTGAGAAGATCCCCAAAATCAAAACCAGTATCCCCAAGGCCGTCTCACCCCCTGATCTCAGTGACGCACCCCGTAATTCCTCACTCTTCTCCAACTTCCCCATGATCACTCAAGAGGGTTTTTTCTCCCTCTGCAGGAAAGTTCGCTCTGGTTCTCCACGGGACAGCTGTCCGCGGGACAGCTGTCCCCCTCACATTGCCCGGGAGATTTTTCTCAACATCCCCAACCCCCCCTTCTCTCTCCTCAACAACTCCCTTACTTCCGGCGTGGTCCCCAAATCTTTCAACTGCGGTAGTTTCGCTCATCCTTAAAAAAACAGGAGCCGACCCTGAGGCACTATGTAATTTCTGCCTTATCTCGCTACTCCCCTTCTTGGGAAAAATTCTGGAGTCCTTTGTAGCAAACTGCCTAAGTACCTTTGTGGAAAACTCCCACTATTTAGACCCCCATCAATCTGGCTTCAGGCCTCAACACTCCACTGAGTCCATCACCCTGGCCGTCCACGATGAAATTAGAAAGGGGGCCGATCTGAACACCTCACAGGCATTGGTGCTCCTGGATTTGTCGGCGACGTTCGACACCGTCGACCACGCTGTTCTCCTCGATCGGGTCGAGAGCGCCGGCATCCGGGGCCCACCGCTGAGGTGGCTCACCTCATTCCTCCAAGACCTTTCCACCTTCGCCTCGGAGGAAAAAAGTTTTACCTGTGGAGTTGCTCAGGGCTCCTCCCTCTCCCCTCTTTTATTTAACCTGTATATTCTTCCCCTGATCTCCGAACTCCAGAAAAGATCAGTAGTCATTTTTAATTATGCCGATGACCTTCAGCTCATCTTCAACATCGATCCCTCCCCTCCTCTATTGAGAACGTTCAATCCACCATGACCTTCATCAGCAGTTGGATGAACGCAAACCAGCTCAAACTTAATCCTTATAAGACTGAGCTGGTTCTCACGGGCCCCCAGGCATTCCTTGGAATTCCAATTTCTAGCCCCTTTCCCTGGGCTGTCCACCATCCCCGGTCAAGAGCCTAGGCGTCACCATCAGCGACGACCTCTCCGTGAGGGCTCAAATCAATTCGGTGGTCTCTGTCTGCCTTTTCCACCTACGGTGAATCAGGAAAATCAGCAGACTTCTCTCACATGAAGCTCTCATCCAAGTTACCCTGGGTCTAGTTATGTCCTGCATCGACTATGCGAACTCCCTGTATGTCGGAATACCCGCGTACCAATCCCACCGACTCCAACTCATCCAGAACCAAGCAGCGAGGCTTATCCATGGCCAGCCAAAGTTCAGCCACACTAAACCCCTGATCAGGAGCCTTCATTGGCTCCCAGTGGCCCAGGGCAGCCTCTTCAAACTGGGCTGCCTGATCTATAAAGCCCTCTCTTCCCAGGGACCCTCCTTTATTGCCTCCCGAATCCACTGCTATGTCCCTTCCCGCGTCCTACGCTCCTCTTGCTCCAATCTCTTGTCCCCTTGCACTTTCAGACGCATTAAACATGGTGGCCTGAGATTTTCCACCCAAGCTCCAGTCTTCTGGAATTTCCTCCCCTCAGAACTCCGCCTAATACCTTCCTACTCTCAATTTAGGAAGTCGCTTAAGACCTGGCTTTTCTCCCAAGCGTACAACTAACTTCAACACACTGCCGTGACCTTCAGCCCCTCCACTTAAGCGCCAAGAAACCTCTGGAGAACGTGCGCTCTATAAATAATTTTTATCATATCATATATCAATTGCCTAGCCCATGTCTCTTACCAAAAGTTTCTACTTTGGATAAAACTATATTTCTTTATACTGTACCTTGTATTCATAGCAATACAAACTTTTCAGTAGCCCTTATGCATACCGTGCAAGGATTAATGTATTGCTCATTGCATGTTTTATACATAACCAATTGATGCATGGTCTGTGTTCTCCATATGAAAGCTATGACTTGATCTTTTGACTGACCTTTCAGATTACGGCAAACTGTTTAGCTGGAAAGGACTTAAAGGAGCAGGGTTAAAGCCTGTGGAAGAGGCGAGCAGCGCTGCGCTCAAGCTTTTTGCTCAGGTCTTCACACTATTGCGCTATGAGAGGATACCCATGGCTAGAGTGCACTATACGTACCCCAGTAAGGTAACATGACATCCCAGCAGTGACCACACAAATGTGCGAGAACTGTGTGGTCAGCCAGCCTTTGCGACCCTTAAGACCCTAAGGCAGTAATACCTGGAGAGAAGTGTTTTTCTTACATTGGTCCATGGCTGCCCTTTGGCAATTTAGAATTTCACAGTTTACCTCCCATGCTTTTCTGTCATGAGCACCAAAGCAACATGAGTGAGCTGTACCTTACGTGGTGCTGACGCGCAGCTATAGAAACAAGCAATGATAAAGCTAGTAAATCTGGTGTTTGCTAGCCTGTGATGTTTTATTGTTTTGTGGCAAATATATGCTATAGTCCTTAAAAGTGTAAATGTAATAAAAAATACTAATGCTGCTGCGTTAAGGAGAGGGGTGCCAATAAAAGCCCTCTGATTTGTTGTCTGTGATACTTCATCTCGGTCTGTGGAGGGAGCTGTCATTGTAGTCCCTTTTCTATGTCTATGACAACTGTCAAATAGTCCTACTGTTATGTTGATGGTTATTGCAAACCGTAGTCCTACATCTATGTCTATGTCTATTACCTGTCCCAGTTTTTAGGTCTCACCTACGCAGCGTGCATGCACTGCATAGGTGACCTTTAGCCGTTGTGCAGCTCTTTTTCAAATCACATACTCGTGCTAGTGGCAGCATACACCTTGCGTGAGTGCGCGAGGCGTGTGCTTGTTAAGATATGGGGCCGCAGCACTTGTGTATTGCTGGGTCTGTCTGACCACATTTCGACTTGCACTTCAAGCTACTGTCAATAGTAGCACTTCATATTTTTTAAATACGGGGGCCGCGTGTTGTTTCCACTTTCCAATACCGTGTTCTCTTCATATTATAGCAGCACTTGAATATTAGCAATTGCGTGCTATATAGATTCCTTTTTCATTGTATTCCCACTTCTGTGAACACTTATTTGGACGTACATATGACTAGTGAAGGTGAGTTTACGTTATTTATTATTTATCGGTTGTCATATGTATATTTGTTTAACTTATGGGTTACTCTCTACATTCCATCATGATGAGGCTTGTTGGTTAATTTCACTGTTACGTTTAAAAAGAGTGTCTTATTTCCAACACTTCTTTTTACAATGCATGTTCGGTATTCCACACCCTTTTTGCATTCTGTGTCTTAAAATTCCTCCAGGACACCGATCCTGAAACCAAGGGTAAGGCCGAAATCCTGGGGCGGTACTATGCTAATTTGGCTTAGGCATATTTTCATTTGGTGCCCCAAAGTATTGGTAGGAGGCGAACCACTAGTGGCCTTTTCAGGTTGTCATGTGTGCACTGCTTAACTTAATTCATGCGCCACCTCCCCATGCGGATCCCAGGTCGGAACAAAATGGTCCTGGGACTGGGGCAAGGGCAGAATGAACGGCACCCAGTGCGGAACCAAGGGCGGAGCCGGAGCCGGCAACGCTGCACCTTGTGGCGCCGGGTCCGGAGCCAACGGCGTAGGATCCTATGGCGCCGGGGCTGGATCCTCTGGCGGAGCTGCCGGGCCGACAGGATCTGGACACGGGACTGTGGGCCCGAAGGTGTGCCGGAGGGAGCCCGAGGCCTAAAAAGGCCGTTCATGGCAGCAAGAAACACTTGCACCTGTTAGGGAGTCGCCGACGGACCCTGGTAGGGCTGGTAGACAGTGGGACTCCTACGCTCCAGGGGAGCCGCGGGGGCGGAGCCCCTGTGCCCCTCGTCAGACTCAGAGGAGCGACGGGGGGGCGTTGGAGAGTGAACACGCTTCTTCGACTTCTTTTTATGACGTTGTTTACCAGAATCGGAAGGTGAAGACTTGGAGCCCGAGGAGTGACGGCTCCGGTCCCGTGAGCGGTCCCGGGAACGGCCCCTAGACCTGGAGCGGTGGTGTGACGAATGCCGGACGTCCAGCAATTTCCGGCGCCACACCCTCATGGCCTTCGTGCAATGGATCGACAGTCCCGGGAGTCGTGATCAGTCTCCAGGCAGTAGAGGCAATAATCGTGGGGGGTCTGCCACCGACATATTACGGCGGCAGGCCTCACAGGGCTTAGAGCCAGGCATCCCTACGTGCACCAGGAGAAGAAAAGGGGGAGACAAAAGTCTCAAATAATAGTCAAAATGTGACCAAGGTACATGCTCAATCCTGATCTGCGCTTGCTGGCGCGGAAAAAGAAAGAGCTGACGCCAGCGCGCATGGGTGGCGCCTAAGTACTCTCCATGACTTCATCTCGGCGCTTACGACGCCAGTGACGGACGCGTAGCCGCAGGACGCCACCTACTGACGTGCAGGGGTACTGCTAAGCAAAACTTTCCGTATCCAGTCTGACGCCTGGGGATATTCTATGGTAAGGAATCTATCACTAAAGTGTCTCTTTCAGATATAATGCACATTGTATGTAGAATACTTTTTATGCCGCTGTTTTGTACTGACCAAATAAAGTGAGCAGAATTGACTTGACTGATTGATTGATTGATGCTGTACCTGTCAACACGAGACTTATCTGCTTTCTGGAGCAGTGGGTATTATATGCAGTAAATTAAGATTTTTGGGAAAATTCCACTCGCTTAACTCGGACAAAAGGGGATTTATATATGGGTCCCATATCTCTTGGACGGCATCTGCTACGAGCTCCATAGAGAGTGTCAGCTTTTCCATTCCTAATGTATGGCATAGTGTATGCAGCCAGTTTGCTCTGCGAGACGCTACAACCACACAATGAGGGAATAGCTTGCTTTGCTGCTACCAGTGAGAAGACATTTGGCAGCCTTTCATAAACTTTAACAGGAAAGTTAGTTCATTAGGCAGGCCCAGTATTACATTTGCTGGAAAAAGTGGGATTTGTTTATCCAAGGTTGAGTCAGTCATCAATCACCTTCTCCTGTACCATGTGAACGAAGGGCAATGCCACAGCACGTGAAGAAGCTTCCACACCCCCGCCAGCACTCCATATCTCTCCGGGAACCATTTCTGTATTCGAGCCGGAGTTAAATACCATTAACTTACCATCTTGGTAGCGATTTCTCTAAAGGAGACATTTCACACTGTTTATTCTGAACGGTAATAAACATCTTCCCATTCTTTATTTGTGAGCCTGTAGGGGCTGGAGTTGCGACCAAGCTACTGCAGCAATAATACTACCATAGAGTCAACAGACCTATCCTTTTGAAGTTCAAATTCTGTTACTGAACAGAGGGTAAAATTAAAATGTCGGTATGATATATCAGCCAGAATCTATTAACACACCGAAATGAAGGGCTTCCCAAAAGACACAGAAAGGACACTTTGGAAAGTATATACTGAAGGAGTACGACATCCCAACAAGTAATATCAAATCAAAAGTGAAACCAATGTACCCAACATTGTATCTTACCTTTGTTATTTTCGCTTTAAAGGCTTACATTTCAGCTTAATTGCACTGCTATCACTATCTGTCGGACTATAAGCAGTAGAGCATACTCACCAATCCCTTGACTTTTAGTTAACTAGACCCACAGTTGAAGGTTTCTTTGCACATCATAAGAAAGATATGATCACATATAATAAGCTTTCGTACAACCTGACAGATATCTTTACTCATAGTTGAAACCAACTGCAAAAACCACTGACAATCCGATAGATCAGTGATGTATAACGTAAGTCCAGAAAAGCTAGGTCCATGTTAGATAATTAGGTCATCCAGGAAAGGGAGCTGTACATACAATGAATCTAAATGAAAACTCATTATAGCGTTTGTGGTCATCCTAAATATATTAAATTAATCCAGCGAACAAGGGCCAACAATGCTGAACAAGTTATCAATCAGATCAGAGACTTATGAAAATGTATTATTAGACGAAGTCCAGGAAGATGCACAATGCAAAGAAATTAGATTGCCTCATCTCACAGTAGATTAAGGAGTCACTCACTTCTAAAAATATGTATAAATACATAACTAAAATATATTGATAAAATAGATCCCTAAAAACTAGGAGCCAAACAAAACCAAACACTGTGACAGCAAACCAAAAGTGAAATCAATATTATCAACATATTTCCTTACCTTAGCTGTCTTCTCTTTTCAGGCAGACAATTCAGCTCACTTGCATTGCTGTCACACTCTGACTGACTGTAGGTAGTAGAGTAAACCCTATTAAAAAGTACACTCACTAATCCTTTGACTTCCTTAGAAACCTAAACGCACTCTTCAAGATAACCGTACCAATGATCATTGCTTGCAAGAAGCTTACACATGAGCTTATAGATATCTTCACTCGCAGATGAAAACAACTGTTCAAAACCACATATAACCCAATATGGCAGAGGTGTTCAAATTAGGTTCCGAAGGCCTCAGGCCATACCAGACATTTACAATATCCATATTAAACAGACGTATAAACATTAAATATACATTTAAACCCATTGTACAATCAGTGATTGTCCTACAAAATATGCAATTGGTGCAGTCCTTGGACCTATGATGAACACCCCTACAACAATCAATCACCGAGATTGGACACTCCGATCAAGCTATTAGGTGAAGCCAAGTAGATTCAATAAAATACTCTCGCTCAAGGATCAGTTTTGGTGGAACCCTTCTTTACCGATCACATTTGGTGCCAAGAGTTACAATGGGCAATATAGAGAATTGCTGTGACCCACAGAGTGCCTTCACCAGAAGTAAATTAGTAACCTACTTCCCAAAATACAAAAAAAGATATTGCAGATATTTAAAAGCAGGGTGACAACCAAGACCAAACGTCGTGACAACACACCAAAAGTGAAATCAATATAATCAACATCTTGCTTACCTTTGCTGTCTTCTCTTCCCAGGCTGATATTTCAGTCCCAATGTACTGCTGTCACTCTCTGTCTGACTGTAGGTAGTAGAGTAGGCCCTGTTACTAAGTAAATCACTAATTCCTTTACTTTCTTTGATGCCTACACTCACTTATGAAGGTATCTTTATATATGTTCAGGTATGATCACTCTTGCAAACTTTCATTCTAGATCTCATTTACCTTAACCGGGCAAAAATGCTTATGTTTAGACACATAACAAATAGTTAAAGAGAAGTCAAATCAGACACGCCAAGCAGTTCATTAAAAGTCAAAATTGGGGAAGATTTGCAGGTCAGTTGTCACTACTGTATAGGCAGTGGTAGCTGCTTAGTCTGAATGGAACTGCACCACCAGAAAATGGATCAGGAAATCAAAAAGGCTAATGTGGAATAGTGCCAGGAATAACAGAAGAGACATCAATCTACATTGTGTTTCCTGACTAAATTCAGAGGGGCCTGTAATCAGCTCAATATTGCATTATTTCTCAATCAAGACCACTAATGTTATCTAAGTGCAAACTTTTCCTTTAAATTGAGTGTACTTGATCAGCAGTCACCTACATTCGTGTTCTAGATTCTCCAGGTTTTTCCAGTTGCCTTGTATACTCAATCTCACTGGCGAGTCTGGCTATTGTATTTTTGTTGCTCCACATCATAATACTCTACTCACCTTTTCTGGAAATACATCAAAAGAGTAACCACTCCCATACATCAGAAGTGTATCTCCTTTCCAATATGCTATTGGGCAACTGATTTCTGTGATTGATTTTATCATCCACATACAGGTCTACTTACCAACACACTAAGACGTCAAACCTTCCTCTGTAAAATTAGTTCCCATTACTGTGGTCCTTCAGCCAAACCCACCCTCCCTCCCCATACATGGCGTATGAGTTTAAAAGTGTATGTCTAGGTGCAACATGGTGATTCACAAAATATAATCTCTCAGTCTCAAAGTGAGTGTGAGCAGAGAAGGGGCTCTTCAGTCATCCGTTTTCCTACAAGCCTTTTTATTGTTTCCCAGATGATAGGCCCAGTACGCACAATACACATCCATACAAAGCTCAGAAATAAGCCTACAAAGGTGAACACTGCACAGGTAGGCTGTAAACTCAACACGACTGGGTACTAGCTTCCTGCCAGTGCTTTGGATAAGCAATGGTCTCTATAGCTGTTATCGGGATAACGCTGCTACAGGGATAATACTCTAGACTTCTAAAGGAGCTCTAACAGAGGAGCTTAATTGCTTCCTAGGACTGTGATTCAGTAACTGATCTCTTGGCGGCTGGAACTTGCTTTGATTATTCTTCAAGCTTGAACCTGGGATAACAAGGAGCCAGCCAGTATGATGAGATGAGTGGCCACGGTGAGAAAGTAAAGAACATCACATTCATGGCCCATCAGTGGCCTGTCCCTCTAAGGACTGTGGTACTGGTCCAAAAAAGAGCCACCAAAGCAACCAAGAGGCAAGAGCATGCCCAAATGTCAAAAACACTGTTCCAGATCAAAATTAGCTCAGTCAGAATTCAGAGAAGGCACAAGCACGTACAAGAGGAATCAGAAGCAGACACTGCCTGGTGTGCGTAATCCCCTGAGGTTGATCTCCAGCACACAATTACACTTGGTGTTGACAGTGAGCATAACATGGGTGTACTTAATGGCCTTGTTGTAAATGTATAACAATATGTGTACACATTCATGCCATTACATAGTTCCAATATGGCTGTTGTTGTGCCTAGATGCAAGGTCATGGTTATCTTTCAACTATATAAAACATTTCAAAATGTCCAATATATTTGTTGCCAATTTTCTACAAGCAGTGGGAAAAACAATAGCAGTTGGTGCCAAACTAGCAGAGGTGTGAGGGAGAGGGAGAGAGGGGGAGAGGGAGAGAGAGAGAGAGAGGGAGAGGGGGGAGAGAGAAAGAGGGGGAGAGGGAGAGAGAGAGAGAGAGAGAGAGAGAGAGAGAGAGAGAGAGAGAGAGAGAGAGAGAGAGAGAGAGAGAGAGAGAGAGAGAGAGAGAGAGAGAGAGAGAGAGAGAGAGAGAGAGAGAGAGAGAGAGTGAAACACTGAATGCAGGCTTTTTTTTAGTGATGCAACAGAAGGAGGAGAGCAGAAGGAATTAGAGTTCTATGCAGATAGAGGAGGCATAACTACAAAGAATAGAGATGGGGAGGAGAGTTAGAGAGAGGAAGGGCATATACTCTCATCATGGGCTAAAGCTCAGGTGAAACAGAAACCAGCAAAAAGAAGACAAAAAAAAAAAGTTCTCCAGCGTCAGCAGTAGGAGTTTACACTCAACTAATGAAATGGAGGGTGAAAATTGAGAGCACCAGGGGTGAAAAGAAAATGGAACAGGGAAGTAAGTCATTAATTAAGGAGCAAGAAATTGAAATAGAGAAGGCGGACAACAATCTTGGGCTAATGGAAGATGCAAAGCACACTCTGTGTAAGTTAAAGTATGTTACAATGTTGCCTGTGAGAGACAGCTAACTAAGGTTGTCTATAAAGAGTCTGCAAAAAAAGTTACATCAAGTTACATCTGGTAGTGATCTTTTGACAACTAGTTTGAGAAGCAACCCCGGCATGAGTTTCTATCAGGACTGGAGACGAGGATTATGCTTTACTTTCCTCACTTTATTTTTCAAGCAGCCATAACAAAACATTAGTAAACTCTCTTTCGAATAAACACTAGGGAAAACACCACAAAATAAAGTCTGTCAATGGCAACAAAGTGTAGTGATTTCCCTTTTGACCCCACTTTTGTGTTCCACCTTAGTTTTTCATTTAAGGCTGCTACTGCTCGCTCTACATAGCCATATTAAACGCATTTCTTTTTACAACATTATTTTGAGAATATTGTACATGTTGCTTGCTATTTAGGGACTCTTCTTGGGATTTCATCTACACAGTTTGTACAAGGCTACTGGGAATACATAACAAAATAGTGTACTGTGTTCTTTACTCGTTCAGCAACAGTTCCTAAAGTTTAGACATAACAGTTGGATAGCGGCATCTCCAGCACAATTGTTTTATCATATAAACTGTGCCTGTCCCTCTGGGGGCCAGAGACGAGAATTCCGACAGAGACAACTGCTCTGGAATGACAACAGTGCCCATATGCACCCTGTGCAAACTAAGTTTACATTCATGAAGCAGACCACCTAACTGCATACATTAGGTCTGCGGTCCTAGGCCAATCCCAGAGATTGCAAAAGTATACCTGTGCTTCAATAGTCAGAGTAGATCTAGATATATAATTTGACATGGTTGGGATGTTTGTCCTATACAGTCTGTTAGTAATGCCAATTACTCTGTTTAGTTGTCTCTGCCTAATGATCGCAGCACACTTGCTTCATAATAGACTACACTAGTTTCAATAAATGTATGGTAAACTTCCTTTGTGTCTTTCTTACGTTTACTATGGGCATGCATGAGAGAGTAATTTAGTAAGGAAAGGGAAGGATCTGTTCCCATGGTTTCCTTCGGTTCGAGGTTGCCGAAACCCTTGTTATTCTGGAAAGGTTAGAAGTTTAGGTGAAGCACTGAGGTAGTCAGGATTGGGCCGAAAGGCACTGACATGGTAGAGGGACTCAGCCCCTACATCCCAACGCCCTGTTGTCATAAAACAGTTCTGTGTAACCAGCAGAATCCAAGCAACATGGTGCTACCAACTTTAGTCAGGTACTTATTTTGGAAGTCACTTGAGTTGTACGTGTCTGTTGCCCTTCATACCCTATACCCGAGACGTCCGTGGAGTTAGGAATTAATCCTTCACTGTATTTTTAGGAAGTGCCTACATTTTGTCTGTTAGTTGTCCAAGCTTGAACCTTTAAAAGGATACCTATATTAATGTTTCTGCTCTCTCCTTTACTTACATAGTAATGTAGGTGCCACAACCTGTACCTATTGCTGACAATTGCAGACCTGCAGTCCATGCTTTATATGAGACATGACAATGTTGGTTATGATGCAACCTTCGTGGTTGAAGCCCACGACGCCTATAGATTGGAAGTCTTTTATTATCGGGCTTATTTTCCAGCTGTGGGTGCTAACATGCAAACATTTCATATATTTATACTAATGTTGCATCCCCGGCTCAAATACAGAGCATATCAGCAGCTACAAATACCACTATCTGTTTGGGAAAATCAAAACTGGTTCTGAGGAGCTCTAGTACCCGTGCTGAGCCATGTTCGCACAGGACCCTTTAGAAATAAAGGGACCACCTGGCCCGTTGGCTGGCTATACACAATACTCTTATGTACAAAATCTCAATTCTAATGAGCTAGTGCCCTTATACAATAGTCTAGTGAGGCTATTCAGAAACTTAACGCAGTTTGTTTCACGCACCTTGATGGCTGTCCCGGCACGGGAAGCCCTAGCAGGGCAACCGCAGTTGCCAGCTGTACCACAAATTAGTCCTGTAATTATTAATGCAATTATGAGTAATTTCCCCGCTAAACAGGATAAAATTCCATTTTGGATAGCTCAACAAACAAACCAAATTGAAGCTGTGTTTCCCCCTTAAGGGTCCACAAAATAAACATAGGATATTGACTACATGCCTACTCTTTGGGATGGTTCCCGAAATAGGTGACTGCGCCACTTGGGGCACAGTCTTTACTGCAGCATATACCCTTATTCATGGTACTACATTTATGGCAATCTTGCCAGAGGTGTTGAAACAGACACAAAATGAACACACAGCAGCTTCTGCGCTGGACTTGTGGATGAAATTAAAAGGGAAAAGTTCCCATTGTCTCCGCAATGATTCTAGCAAACATTAAGGGCAAAGTAGGATATTTGTTGATATGCCAGGGGCTCATACTGGTCACACCATAGCAAATAATCACATCTTGGCAAACCTAGTTCTGACAAGGACACTGCCAAGCTGACGCCTGAGTTTGTTAAAAAAAAACGAAGGGATAAACACAAACCAAAAGAAAAGATTAGGTCGCAAGGAGTTTCTCCTCAACAGGAGACCTCTGAGAGACACTATAATTTGCGTGATCGCACACGACTGAAGCCACCTGATAGGTACCAGTATTTTTATACTCGTCCTTCATGTTTGTTTCAGGACTCGATAGATTAACAAAAAGAGAGGAGGGGGTTTTGAGCACAGACAAGAATACATGAAACCAAAAAAAAGATTCACAATGCTCTTCTGACATGAAGATAAAGAAAGAAGAGTAACTTTCACAGTTTAAACCCCAATTTCAGGGAAATAAATTGGGTCTTTAACCGCAAAATATGTCACTAACACTGAGAACCCATCTCCTGAACAGGAGTTGGGTGGTAACTCTCCTCGACAGTGCAGCAGAAATCACCATAGTATGGCTCTGTGTAAATTCCTCCACCTACTACCTATAGAGTGCAGAAAAACTATTGTTCACGCTTTAGTGACATTCCAACTAGACTATGCTAACAGTCTATACCTGGGCCTACCCGACTATTTGTACAGAAAGCTGCACACAATACAGAACGCAGCTGCGAGGCTTATATGAAACATCCCCCTCAGACATCATATCTCACCTCATTTGCCCAGCCTTCATTGGCTGCCAGTAAGGAAGCGAACAGAATTCAAGGCACTCACCATTACCTACAGAGCAATAAATGGCACTGTCCCCCATTACCTTAGGAAACAAATTCATAAATCCCATCAGACAAATCTCAGATTAAACTACCAAGAACTTCTTGTTACAACTCGTTTTGCCAAAGTCAGAATAGGTAGACGCTCTTTCTCTGTCAAAACAGCCATCCTCTGGAATTCCTTACCCCTACAAATCAGAAAGGCCCCTTCGGAGCTCAGCTTCCGTAAGCAGCTGACAACTTGGTTATTCAGTCTTCCTTAGCCTCGGACGGGCCCCACTATGTTGACTCTACCACTCCTCCACTCTGCGCAGCGCCAGGACACTCCCGTCGGGGGTCGCCATGCGCTTTATAAGATACTTTATTATTATTATTACGCCAGAAACGCCAAGAGTTTCTGGTGGAGAAAGCAAATGATAAATAAATTAGAGTTGAAACCCCAGATCGGCGCCTAGGCCCTCAAAATAGATTATATGGTTTGGATATACAAATTGAGGGTGATGCACAGCGCACCATATGAGTAATATTCAGGGAATATTTGGAATTATAATAGGACATCCTCTCGGCGGAGGTCAATTGACCCTTGGCGTTTGTATGCTCGACCCAAGAAGGAGAGGATGTAATAATACCATAATTTTCTGGGCTTGTCCCTGATGAAGTTAAACAAGCCTACGCACATGGGCTCTTTCACAAGCCCCGGCTTTATACCGCAATCATATCAGCTGGGATATGGACTCTCCTTATCATCTCATACCCATAAGGTCCAGCCCGCAAGTGCAACCACAATACCCAATTAAACAGGATGCTAAAGCTCCTGTTAGAGAAATGAATAACTATGTTTCCAGTGGCTAAGCCTGACCACTCCTATTGTATAGTCTTAGACATATAATCAGTAATACACCAAAAAGTTAGTGCCTGAAAGCAGAGACCGGACTGCCCTCTCTGCACTAGGCTCTCAATGTCGCTTTTACCGATTCCCCATGGGGTAAATGTACAGTCTGGACTGTCTGCTGCACGCATTGGGTCCATTCCACATGATACTGACACAGACGCATTGTTCTACATAGATTACAGCTACAGCACGGACGACAACTTAAATACACATTTATCCAGAGTGGATCACATAATATTGGAATTGGCTCAATATGGCTACAAATTCAACTTTAAGAAATATTATACAGCATTTCTAAGTGTCCTGTTTCTTAGACACAAACTTACCCATGAAGGAAAGAGCCTCGTACCACACTTTCTAGGGAAGTGATCACTGCAACAACCACCCAATACACTTAAGAAATAGCAATCCTTACTGGGATTCCTGATTTTTGGCAGAACTTACATTTCTGATTATGCACAGCGCATCAATTCATTTTATGAATCATTGCATCCTGACTTTTCAAACTTACTTTGGAACATCAGATAATACAGACATTCTCAGATCATTCCAATCTGACTTGCTTGCTACACAACACTTACATACAAGGGCCAATACTACAAATCTGGTCATCGGTATAGTTGCAGGTGCCATTGGCTTCACATATATCACTTTTAATGGAGGTGAGAGTGTTGATAGCAAGCAAATCAAGTTTATATTCCAATGCGAAAATGCACGAAAAAAATACTAACTGCACGTTAGATGGTTGTCATTAAAGAAAGGACACTTGGACCAAGCACCAATATTTGGTGGCATGCATTCATGGTGTGAAGTTGGATGTCAACTTCCTACAACAAGTTTCTAGGTGACTGCACTATGTAGTTGGCTAAACTGGACGCATTAATTCTGGCAATAGAGAGTATGTATCCTGAATTAACCACTCTTTTAGTGTGTAATAAGTATTCTAGTGTCCAGTCATTTTTGGAAAATTTGCATTATTGCCATCATAATGGCTTCAGAGATTCTAAAGCAAACACTATAAATCATAAACTGCTTTTAATGAAGGTAGCAGACGTCAAAGGTAGGTTACAGCAGGCTCATGTGATTCATACATTGAATGTTTAATGTATTGGAATACATATTGCTGGAAATTCTTTGGCAGGTGAAGCTGCCAAATCTGCAGTTTCGACTGACAGTTGCTGCGATTACCCGTTCTCATACGAGGATAGATGACAATATACTAGTTGTGGTACATGCTACACATGACGGCACCCCTTTGCGTTGGGAGCCTCCAGCTAAATATAATTATCATTTGAGCGAACAAAATGTTCCCTTTGCTACAATTCCAGGGGTTGATTCCTAACCAAGACTGCAGGCTTGTATTAGTGATAGCTGCGCATGAAGGTGTTGCTTCCGCACATGCACGTGTGGTGCCACAATTACATTATTTCAACAGATTTATTGGTGGCATGGCTTGTACAAACAAGCCAAAACATATGTCCTTTCTTGTGACATTTGTCAACAAATTAAAAGTTCAATCGTGGACCTCACTTTTCCCCCACCAGAGATATACCTGTTGATGTCGAAAAAACCTTTCAGCTGCATTTATTCGGACCATTGTAGGTTCCTTAATTGGGATGGTGCTTTAAAATAAATTCTACTTGCAACTGACTCTTTCTCAAAGTTTGTCTGGGTGTGGTCACATCATTTCACTGACGCTCACACAGTTATTAAAGATTTGCAAATCTTTATTGGAGCATATGCATGCACTACATTCCAGTCCGACCAGGGCCCTACTTTCACCTCGAAAGCATATAGGGATTCTATGGCTTCTCTGGGTGTAGAGGTGCATTACCCCTCCCCCTATCATCCAGAGGGAAATTCGGTGGTGGAGAGGATGAACCGTGACTTACAGAAATTCTTAACGGCAAGAGTATTAGGTTCAGGACGTAACTGGATCCATCACTTATAAACAATGAAAAGAGCCCTTAATACTCTATACATTCTCAGGGTGGTCAGACCCCATAGAAGGTCCTCTTTAGCATCAAAATGGTTGTTCCAGACCTTGCCGATCCCAAGATCAAGGCAGCAACCATGCCCTTTGATGTAAAGGATCCTTCTGCAGTCTTTCAGGACTTACAAAACTTCCACAACGGGCAAGCTAACGAACAGTTGAAGACATCTGGAATTCAGGAGCAGCCAGCGTCTTCCGGATGGATTCCACAAGTTGGGAATATCATTCGTGAGAAGATTACGGTGCAGAGGCAATTTGGCCCATCATAAAGTGCACCAGTACCAGACCTCAGTGTTCAAGGTACAAAAACCGTGATATTGCCACAGCTCGCTGGTTGTAAAGACAAGCTATTTGCCTTCATTGATCATCTGAAATTACATCATGTGCCCGATTCTAAACTGTAGGCCCTGGAGTATTTTATGGTAGTTCCCTAACTCCTCTCACTACCATACAGGAATTTCCTCTACAGCTTGTGAGCAACGTCAAAGCGGTTTCTCTTCAGCTGGGGAGGGGGAGCAGTGAATGAAATGATGGGAGTATTGCACTCACTACTGCGTCTCCTGCAAATTATGTCGTTTATAATGATCCACCCCATGTAAAATTTACCAGTTCTTTTACTACAACTGCAGCTCCTGTTTTTAAACAAACTGCTTCTTATTATTTTGTAGAAACATTTTTGTATCCGACTCTTTACAGTTCCAACGTTCTAGAGACTCCGCCTACACAGGTATGAGTTTTGCTTTCACAGCTGAAACACACGTATCTGGTCCCTCCTTGGATATATGTTTGGAGAACACTTTCCTTGATTTTCCTATTTCTTTGGATTGGATTTACTGACAGTTTTGTTTTTGCTAATAAATGGCTATAACTTTCCAGTACGCTCTACCATGGAACTGGTGGATGATGTGTTAACACCTTACTTTCCCTTACATAAACTGAAAAGGGACCTGTCCCTCGTGAACATTTCAGCTCACCCAGTAACTGACGGAATTGTTTGGGATAAGGTCCCCTATGATATTTTTGGTCCTCCAGAAATTCTGCAGAATCCTTGTCTTTAAGGTCTCCATGGGTGATGTTATTGTACCTGGTTCACATTCTGTCAATTGGGATGTTGACACTGTTAACTTCATGTTCTCTGGGCTGGAATATCATACTGTTTTTGAAAGTGAAGACTTGTACCTGAAATCTGCTATTTATGGTGAAATGTTTTGTTAACATTATACACAGAAATATTTACATAGAGCTAGTGTCCAAAGCACACTTATTAATTATACACAAAATGAGAATATTGTTCAACCCCCCAAACGGAATTTAGCAAAATATAGAGAAGTTCACATATTTTTCCAGCCATGACTCATCAGACCCAAAGTCTTTATTTTAAACTTGTCCACACACCACTGAAAAATTATATGCTGAAGCAAACCAAACTCATAAAGATTTGTGTGTCACACAATTAGCATTAAAAAGCTATGTGTATTGGAAGGACACAATTGATTTGAAATCAGTTTTGGTTACTAAACATTGGAAAATTCCGGGAACAGACAACTTATTAAGAGCATGCTTAATTCCAACACGTAGGCTCTTCTAAATGACACAGTCCAACGTACTACATGTCTAGGACGCGCTAAAATTAAAGACTTTATTTCACCTAATATTTCTTCAATTGCCAGATTTGACAATTGGCAACATTTAACAAATTACACTGAGGAACAGCTCAATAGTATGGAGCAAATTAGTACATTCAACTCTACTCTTTCTGTTCCAAACGGGTGATTATTGTGACCAGTGGACACAAATGGTTGTTATGCTCGTTTTTTTTATTCCACACCAGCGTTTAAGGCAAGTAGACCGGACTTTTGTTATTCCCAGTCTCAACACTCAGGCAGTCACAACGTATTCAGTAGGGTAATTGTGCTAACTGTGGTTGGAACAAGAGGTATAGAGCACTAGATAGATACGGCTACAGATTGATAGCGCATGCAGGTTATACATCAGGCCCCTGTGGAGTGGGAATACTGGTAAAGAATGGGATACCGCTAGTGGTAGATACAATGTGGCATGACCCTTTGGGTAGATTTGTGGCTCTTGCAGGGAGTTGGGTAGGACAGGCTATTAATCTGGCTTCCGGTTACATCCCACCAATGGCACGCTCTGAGGCGTTCACTGCATTGGGTACCTTACTGGTGGGCCTCCCTCCGGGTGTGTTGGTGCTCGGGGGAGGGGGACATGAACTCTTATGGACTTGAGGCAGGACAGAGACGCTACGGTAACAAAAGTCGGGGGTGGAGCCGCTTCATGCATTTACTGAGGCGTTTGGGCTGATTGATCTTTGGAGGTTACATAACACGGGTATCCGACAGTATACCTTTTATTCAGCCGCCCATGCCAGTTACTCACAATTAGATCATATACTGACACATTGAGGGGTGGTTCACAAATACGAGAATTGGACCCCGGGGTATATCAGATCACTCCCCGGTGGAAATAAGGATGAGAGGGCCGACGCGCCAATATACTTTACCGCCCAGATTGAACCCCTGGTTCTTTCAGAATAAGGAGAATGCCCAGAAGGTTCGGGAACTTTATTTTCAGGAGAATGAGGGGTCGGTTGAGGAGGCTGGTACTCTCTGGGAAGTGTTTAAGCCGGTCATGAGGGGACATGTCCAAGCATGTATAGGGGCAGAAAACAAGGACAGGGAATTGGCTGGGACAAGCTAGAGACGGCAATCCTTGAGTTAGAAGCACTCTATTTGGAAGGCGGGAGAAGGGATAGGGAGCTGGCGCACCAAATAGACCTACGTAGACGCGAGCTGCAAGATATGGCAACTAACGCAGCGAGGTCAGCTGCCCTGGCAACACAGAAAAGAGTATACGATTTGGGGGATAAAGCCAATAAAATGATTGCATGGTTAAAGAAACAAGATAGAGAGCGGAACTCAGTGGCGGAAATAAAGGGCACACACTGGTGGCAGGAGAGGCCATAGCATGGGTATTCGCTGACTACTATGAGGAGCTCTATGACTCAACCCCAGTTAGGTCGGCCCAAGACTGTTATGAACTTCTGGCGGAAATGCGTCTACCAGTGCTGGCGGAGGAAGACAGGTACTCTATAGACAGGGAATTAACGGAGGAAAAAATTGTGGGCGCCATTCAAGATCTGCAAGCAGGGAAAGCACCAGGGCCCAACGGCCTACCTGTGGAACTTTTCAAATGTACAGCCAACATAGTAACTCAATACATGTTAGCCATGTTTAACCGCTTGACCAGCGCTCAGCGACAATAGTTGTAATCCCCAAAGGCATTACACCGGCGGACCAGTGCGGCGTGTAAGGGCAGATCTCGTTGTTAAACTTAGAAGTTCAAATTTGGCTAAGGTTTGGTGAATAGACTACTGGTGCCCATTATTTATTTTATTTATTTATTTTATAGCATTTATAAGGCGCACAGCTACCCACAAAGGGTTTCCCGGCGCCGAATCAGCAAAGACACAAGGCACAACTAGAGAGAGAACAGATCCGAAGGCAAATTATTTATCAAACAACCAGGTTTTCACGCTTTTTCTGAAACTCCTATAGTTTTCTTCTTTGCGTATTTGAATGGGCAGTGTGTTCCAAAGAGTTGGACCCAGAAATGAAAAGGATCTTCCGCCCATTCTAGCCCGTTTATACCTTGGTACCGCAAAGTTCGCTGATGTAACTGAGCGAAGATTGCGGTTGGGAAGGTAAGGCTTGGCAAGATCTTGAAGATACTTGGGAGCAGTCCCGGCTTTGATTTTGAACAGGTAGCTCAGGGTTTTAAAGCGGATCCGATTTTCGACCCTGAGCCAGTGCAGGTCCCTGAGATGTTTCGTGATCCTGGCATATCTCGGGATTCTGCAAAGCAGTCTGGCCGCAGCATTTTGTACCAATTGTAAGCGTCTTATTACTACTTTGTTTGCACCCAGGTACAGGATGTTACCGTAGTCAAGCCGAGATGTCACTAAGGCATTGACTACGGTCTTCTGGGTGGTCGATGGTAACATCCAGACAATTTTGCGTAGCCATCTGAGAATAGTGAAACATATGCCAGCCACTTTATTTGCTTGCTGCACCATAGATAAGCTATCATCAATGATGACCCCAAGATTTCTGACCTGAGTAGCAGGGGTCGGGAGCTTGCCCAGTGAGGTCGGCCAATGGGAATCGCTCCAGAGATCTTTACTGTTCCCTAGGAGGAGGATCTCTGTTTTCTCCCCATTTAATTTAAGTTGGTTGGCCGACATCCAGCAGAAAATTTCATGAAGGCCTGTTTTAAGTGCAGAAGGATCAGACGAGTCAGATTTAGATAGTGAAAACAGAATCTGAGAATCGTCTGCATAAGTCATCAAAACAAGACCAAAGTTCTCTGCAAGGTTAGCTAATGGGCGGAGGTACAAATTAAACAAAAGGAGACTCAGGATAGATCCCTGTGGTACACCGTGGGGAGAATAGAAAACATCCGAACAGGCCTCAGAGGAGATGATCTGGAAGGTCCGTAGGGATAGGTATGATTTGATCCATTCTAACGCCTTGCCCTCGACACCACTCTCCCCCAACCTAATGAGCAGTTTGGAGTGAGAGATGGTGTCGAAGGCAGCGCTTAGGTCCAACAGGACCAGTGCCACCGTTTGGCCATTATGACTTTGATACACCCAGATCAATCGGGCTTCATGCCCCACTGAAGTACCAGACTCAATTTGCGTTGTCTATATGAGGTAATGCATCTGGTAAGGATCAGCCTGGGGGTGGAGGAGGCACTTCTGTCACTCGAAGCCTGCATGGCGTTTTATATTATTGAATGGAACAATCTGTTCGAAGTCTTGAAGAGTTTCAGCTTCAGCTTCAGCCCCCAGTTCCTCTCCTGGATCAAGCTGCTATATACGCATCCCACGGCAAGAGTCCGCGTTAATGGCTTGGTGTCCCGCTCCTTCACTCTACAGAAGGGCACCAGACAGGGGTGCTCCATCTCACCAATCTTGTTCACCACACTTGTTTGCACTTGCGCTCGAGCCCCTGGCAGCGTGGGTTAGAAGGGATCTGATAATATCGGGTATCCATGGGGGCGACCAGTGAGAGGAAAGAATATCGTTGTATGCAGACGATGTCCTCTTGTACGCAACGAGACCACGGTTTACAATCAACCGGTTACTCCAGATCTTCAAGCTTTTTGAGGGCTACTCTGGGTATCAGATCAATTGGAATAAATCTCTGTTGTATATGCTGTCGGATGGACCACCACCACAACTGGGTGCCGACTCCAAACTCCAGATTAAAGCCAGTTTTAAATACCAGGGTATACAGACTGAAAAATCGGACACAGCGTTTCTGGCAGGAATCTAAAGCCGCAGTTGGATCACCTGAAGAGCGACGTCGCACATTGGAGGAGGCTGACAATCTCCCTGATGGGAAGAGCCGTTCTCTTCAAGATGATGTCTCTACCTCGAATACTGTATGTCCTACAAAATACCCCCTGTAATATACCAAAGAAATTCTTTAGGGACGTATACAGTGAGTTAAGAACGTTGCTGTGGGACAGGGGGAGGGGGGGGGGCGCACGAATCGCACTGCCAAATTGCAGAAAGGGGTATATGAGGGAGGTTTAGCCATTCCAGACCTTCAAAAGTATTACTGGGCGTCGCATCTTATGGTAATTAACGGCTGGGCTTTTGCGGATAGGAATGACCCGGCATATAGGGTTGATCATTGGGCAATGGGGGCGGGCGGCTAATCGCGGGCACTATATGGCTGGGAGAAACAGGTCGGAATGCCCTCACATACCCAAAGAGTACTGACGGCATGGGCTAAGGCTAACCGATTCTTGGGCTGGGCGGGCCGGCTAACGGAACAGACTCTCCTGTGGACCAGTGAAATGCTTTGGGAGGTGGGTCGACTAAAGGGCTTCTCGAAATGGAAACTAATAGATATTGTCCGCTTAGAGGATGTGAGGTGGCGGCAGGCAATGCTGTCATATTCAGAGTTGCAGAACGAATTTCAGTTGCCACCTATGGAGCACTATAAATATCTGCAATTTAAGCATGCACTGGGTAGCCACCTTAAGGATGGGGATCAGACCCCTGAATACAGTCCACTAGAAGACAGATTATTGTTGGACCCAATGTCGGAGAAGGCATTGTCCTGTACATATAGAAAAATTGTCAATAACTCACCAGACTTACTAGTCCAGGTGAGAGAGGAGTGGGAATCCGGGGTGGGACTATTGGAGGATGACGATTGGGTAGAGGCAGTGCAGAGTCCCAGAGAGGTGGCAATCCGGGCACGATTCAGATTGGTCCAAATGCGGATCCTGCATAGGTCCTACTACACCAGCTCACTTATGTTTAAATTAGGGCGCATTTTACCCGAGGAGTGTCAGAGAGGGTGTGCTCAGAAGGGAACACGTTTCCATATCCTGTGGGACTACCCGATAATACAGAATTATTGGAAGAAGGTGGTTCAGATCATGTCGGAAGTGTTAGAGCAGGAAGTCCCCCTGGATGTCCGATGGCATAGATTGTGTGTGTTGGGGTAGCAGAACTGGCCCAATTATCAGAGAATCTGGTTACAGGTGGCTGCAATGGTCGCTGAGAGGAACATTGCGGGGGCATGGGGGGGCAACTCAGCTGCCTAAAGTCTTTCAGTGGAAAAAGGACATGGATTGGTGCTGTGCGGCGGAAAAGACAATCTATGAAAGCCGCAGATGCCCCAAGAAATGGGATCAAATTTGACAGCGGGGGAAGACTATAAGGGGTTTGGGGGGGCATTGACTAGTTAGGTTGGGTGGGTGCCGGGACAGAGTGAATGGGATAGATGGACTCTGAAGAGACTGTTAGTATTACAATATGTCTTTGTATAATAGAATGTGTATGCCATTGAAAATGTATGTAATCCAATTTCTGATTTTGATCAGGTTTACGAATGCTGACTACTGTTCAATAAAAAGAAGTTTTAAATGGTTGGAACATTCCACACTGTCTGCAATTAAACAACATCTTTCTCTCCTGTCGGATGACATAGATCTATCAGATTTTTGTTGGGTCCTAAGGTTCCACGTTCTAAAACATTAACTTATGCCACTTACAATGAAATTTGGAAATTGTCACAAATAGAAGCGGTTGCACGTTTAAAACAAATTATCAAGATAAGTCGGATAAAGTACCAGCAGCTGTGAATATTAGTATTAATACGTTGTCTTCTTGCATTCACAGCTTGAATAATATTGTCGCATCTGTTACTGATATTATGCAAAATGACATGTCTTCATTACTCTATGGACAAAGTCAGTTTAGATCTAATATGCAATTCAGTTGGACACTTCAGGTATTGAAATCTGGCTGAGTGCCATGGCGTTAATTAAATTCCACGCACCTTTTCCTGCCTTTTAATCTGACAAGTAAACCGCGACTCATGGCAAAAAAGGATGTCACCAATACAATGTTACATATCGAGAAGTTAGTACTACTGCCTTTCACAACAGCTGAACCACCTGCGGAGTGGTTAATTAATGGTTAATTAATGGCATAATATCTTTGCCAATTTCAATGTTCCAGTTTACATCAAACATTTTCCAGTAGAAAGATATGAACCCCTGGGAGGGAGCTTTATTCACAAATTGTGGTCACTTACATTTAATTACCAATGTAAATGAGCAGGCAGAGAGAAATTCCTTACTGAAAATGAATGAGATCCTTCTATTGGCCACTCACTTGTTTGTAAACATATTACAACTCACGGAGCATGTCACACTTCAAAAGCTAATTTGGCCAGTTTTCTAAAAGGGTTACCAACACCTTCAATTTCCCCCCAAATTATTGTACTTTCCAATGTGAGGTATATAGTGCTAAATGACCAAGATTGTTGTGGATGAGAGCCAGTATTCCATAGTGAATTGCTGCAATGTTATTTTTTCCTCCAACACATGAGGTTTCTGATATTTCCTTGCGGACCACCATTCCAACGTTGCAAGATGATTTTAACAATCTAAGCAGACTCAAAGCCTTTTGTTTCAAAAAGACATGCCATTAACATCTGCACGAAACACCTTTGAAGTGCAGGTTGCAAGGACATCCAGTGAAATACAGTCACTTTTAAGCACCAATCTCCCACAGCATTTTGGTGAACCTGTAAATCGAATTTTTCAATGCATTCAATAATGCCGGACTAGCACACTTTTTAAAAGCAAACTGAACATGGACTGACGTTTGGCTTGGAATGCATCTGATTGTTTCTCTGGACACGGATCGATTGATGAGTCTGCTAACCATCCATTTTCGGAGTTGTGCCATGAACTTGCAGTTGATTAAAGACGCCTGCTATAAGCCACTTCCTTCTAGGGAGATGGATGCTTTGGCTCCTACATTTTTTAACTCTGGTTCTAATAGCACAGATGCAGCACAAGAAAACACTTCCTCAGCACCAGCTGATGACGAGGATTATATCTGTTCTTTGGAGCTTCTGCATGGGACTATAGCGGAATCATCGGCAGAAGCTGGATTTGATAAACAATGAATACGTGGAAGAAATCGCGGGTGGCTCCGTTTACTGGTTAATTCGGCCCCTTTTCTAAATTGTCAATTATGTTTTTGTTAGGCCAATTTTCCGTTATTATACACATTAGCATCACATTGAATTTGCTTAGTGTGTGATTTCTATTACTTCATTAGTAACCAAGTTGCTTTCACGGCCAACGAGGGAGTGAAGTGATTTCCCTTATGGCGTCATTTGGTTCTCCCTTTGTTTGCATTTTAGATTTATTAGGCTGCCTCTGCTCGCTCTGCATAGCCATATATAACACGTTTGCTTTTGCGACATTATATGAGGCACTGCGAGCTAGCTAGGATTGGGCCGACAGATACTTGTCGGGGTCCTTAAGTAGCAGGAAGCGAAAAGGGGACAGTTAAAGGGGCACTATGGGATCATTAATAATTGGACACCACACAGTATCAACAGTGGTCGGGCCGGAAGTCACGAGCGACTCCCGTCCTTTTATTTATAGCCTTCTGGCCACGCCTGGCCAGAAGGTGCTACAATGTGTGCTTGTGGTTCCGGGGCTCAGCCTAGACCCTCAGAACACTAGAGCGCTACATCCCTTCCCAAGTTAGTCTTTTAACCACAATCAGGTTGATTACCATTAACAAGCAAAGTCCGCTAGCTTCTGGTTGGGTCTTGGATTGGGTCGGAGATCATATCGCTGCCTCCCTCTTGCTGGTGTTCGTGCAACACTTGGTCGGGGAGGAGAATGCGACGGTGGCAATGTTGCGTTAGGAAGTGATTCTGTGTGGGCATGCTCTTCTTCTCTTTCAGTGGGATCATCCGCCCCGAGTTTATCAACTCGCTCTTCACAACCAGAGTCAGATGGAATTCGTTTGAACCACGAGACATTGCGTTTCACCTCCTCTCCGTTCCTCGGCACGGTTATCGCAGTTTCTTTGGAGTTTTTGATTGCCCATGGTTCAGTCTCATAAGAAGTGCGGAATTTCCCGCCGGGTCGCCTGGCTCGAATCAGCACGGTGTCTCCGGGCGTGAGTGATCGTTCATGAGCTCTTCGCTTCCTGCTTGCTCTGTCATTGTTCCGCCTTCTTCTTTCTTGGGTGTCCTCAGGGGAGTATGGTTCCGGCCTCCAGTTTTCAGCCATCGGACGTATGTCCTTCCGGGATCCTGCAAGCATGAGCGACCATGGTGATCTCTGAGTGGTGCTGTGGGGCGTACTTCGATATTCTCAGAGAAAACGCTGAAGCGCACTCTCAGGTTCGGTGTCTTCCACTGCGGCGATTCTTAGGATCTTGTTAATGGTTCGCATGAATCTTTCGACCTCCCCATTGGCCTGTGGCCAATGTGGCGTGATTCGATGATGCTTCACCACCAAATCCTCGCAGGAATTCCTTGGCATGACCCTTGTGCTATCATGTTTACTGACTCTTCCATTTGGGTATCTTGCTCGTCTTCGGTCACTACCCCTGCAGCCGGGTGTCGAGATAGGAAGTCGGCCGGATTTTTTGCTCCGGGTCTATAGACGAGGTCCATCTGATATTGTTGTATTTCGATTGCCCATCGTTCAATTCGAGGCGGTGGATGAGGCGCGGTGCCTTTGAATAGAGGAATTAGTGGTTGGTGGTCTGTGATCATTCGGAATGGGCATCCAGTGATGTATGAATGGAAGTGACTGCAAGCCCATTTGACAGCTAAGGCTTCTCTTCCTATCTGGGAATATCTTGCTTCAGTTGCGGTGAGTGCCTTGCTAGCAAAGGCTAGAGGGGCCCATATCCCTGGCTCTGTCTCCTGGGTCAGTAGTGCGCCAAAACCGACCGGACTGGCATCTACTAATATCTCCGTCCGTTTCGATGTATCAAAGTACGCCATGGTGGTTCCATCTAGGAGAGCATCTTTGATTTTGTTGAACGCCTCTTATTCGTCTCGGGCCCCCTTCCAGGGGCTATCTTTCTTTGTCAGATTGTGGAGGGGTTCTGCGATAGTTGCTAGGCTGGGAATTAATCTTGCACAGTATTGGGCCATGCCCAGGAAGCTTCTTACTTCCGACGCTGTCATCGGGGCAGGTGCATGCTTGATGGCTTGGGACTTCCAGGGGTCCACTCTGACTCCTTCAGCATCAAACACGTATCCAAAGAATTCTATGGATTTCTGGAAGAACTTGCATTTATCCTTGTGAAGGGTTACTCCGTGTTCTGACAGCCTTTTGAGGGTTGCTCTCAACCGGCGGTGATGTTCCTCGCTTCTTTTAGAGAGTATTAAGATTTCATCGCTGACGTTGAGCACTCCTTGTAGACCTGATAGTATCTCTTTGATGGTGTTCTGGAATATTTCAGCAGCTGAAGGTATTCAGAAGTTTGATCGCTTGTAGCGTCTGAGGCCTAGGTGGATCGAGAATGTGGTGATTTACCTACTCTCTTCTGCCAACCTCAACTGGTGGTAGCCAGCGTTCAGATCTAGTTTTGAAAACCACTGGGCTCCGTTAAGGTCCGTTAAGATGTCATCTACTGTCAGCATAATGTGTCTTTCTCTTTTGATCGCTTTGTTGGGCATCCGCATATCAATGCAAATCCTTATCTTCCCGGGCTGTCGAGGCTTTTCCGCTATCACCATGGGTGACACCCACGGTGTTGGGCAAGTCACTTTTTCAATGACTCCTTGTTTCTCTAATTGGGCGAGTTCTTGTTCTACGGCTGCCCGCAGGTGGAATGGAATCCTCCTGTGTCTCAGCGCGATTGGCTGGATGGCCTTGTCAATATGGAGCTTCACAGGTGGCCTCTTGATCGTTCCTAGGCCTTCAAAGAGCGATGGGAAGAGTTGCAAGATGTCTTTGGTTTGTAGGCTCTTCACTGCATTGGCAAACGCAATGAGGTTTAGGTCTTCCGCTGTGTGACTCCCGACCAGGAGATCAGCTTCTTTGTCCACGACGTGGAAGGTCGTTGTCACTTCTCATTCTTCGGACTTGACTTGTACTACCATCTTTCCACGCAGGGGGAGCGGTTCTTGGCTTCCATACGTCAATATCCGTACTTTTGATGGAGTTAGTTGCGGTTTTGGGTTGAGTGCCTTGTAGTGCTGTATCCCCATCACATTAACGGTGGCGCCTGTGTCTATTACTCCCGTTACCGATGACCCATCGATTTGGGTTTGGCATTTAGGTTGCGGCCTCCTCCGTTTCTTCAGGTCACTTGTGAAGGATACAAAGTAGCATTCATCATCCTCTTCTGTCGAGGAGTCGTCTAGGCGGTCGTATCGCCGATGTTGGGGCTTCGCTGACCGGGGTAACTGAGCATCATCTAGCGCTAACTGCCTTACGGTTCCTGACAGCGTCTTTTGCCCGGACTTAGTCCTTCCGCGGAAACCTCCTCTGCAGACACTGGCGAAGTGGTTCGGCACTCCACACTTTGAGCATGTCTTTCCACGAGCGGGGCAGCCTTCTGAGCCATGTTCTTCACGTCCGCAATAGCCACATAGCGATCGTCGCGGGGTTCTTGTTGGCCATCGCCCACGCCCACTGCGGCCAGGGTTGCGGACGGCGTCAACTCTTTCGGTCTTTACTGTTGCTCCTGTGTCTGCGTTGGCGTTAAGAGCGGCCACCATTGCTGAGGACCTGACATCTGAATATTCATGCGACCGCGCCAGAAGTAGTATTTCTTCTAGTGTGATGCGGGGTTGATGCAATATCAGCGTCCTCAGAGGTTTGTTGCGTCATCCCTGTATCAGCTGCGCTGTGACTTCCTTCGTTTGATCATCTTCTGGGCACGTGCTGATCAGCTCTCTTAATCGTGCGTGGAAGGCGTCCATGGTCTCTCCTTCTCTCTGTCTTGATTGCCTGAATTTGAATCGCTCATAATGTGGGTTGAGCTGTGGGTCGAAGTGTGCATTCAATGCTCGCACCGCGGCATCATAATCATCTGCTCCTCCTTTATTCGGGAGATGAGCGAAAAGCTTGTAGATTTCTTCGCCACCAAAATGTAGCAACAGTGATCGTTTGACTTCATTGTCTTTTTGCTTGGTGGCTACGAAGTAGTTATTCAGCCGTCCTAGCCATACTACCCACCTCGGGACCGCTGTTGCTGGATCAACGAGCTCGCTAAAAGGGGGTAGCGCTTGTATCTGCGAGTGCGCTGACTGCTGTGCCTGGTGTCCTGCTTGCTGCACCGGGGGTGGTCCCGCTGGGGTCAGGGCTTGTTGTTGTCCTCCTGCCGCAGCATTCGGTGGGTTTCCTGCTTGTTGCCCTCCGGCGGCTGCATTTGGTGGATTTGACATGGTGGTGACGGAGTCTTTTGCTAGCTTTGCTAGTGGATGCTAGTGTTTGTTTATTGCCTCTGCTTGACTCTACTGTTTGATGTGCCTCTGTGCCTGTGTGAGCGCTTGGTTGGGCCAGTGCTTGTTTATTTCTGTGATTGGTTGTGCCAATGCTTGTTCTGGTTTGTCCTTTGGGCCAATGCTTGTTTGCTTATTGTTTGTTTTTTCTTCAGTACCCCTTTTGTGCGCAGCTCTCGCGCACACGTGCTTCTGGGCTTTTCTTCAGCCCTGCCGGTGATTCTGCCTCGCGCTGCGGTGGAGGCCTCTACACGAGTCTCTGGCGCTGGGGCTGGCCTCGTGTCTACTGCATGTGCGCACTCTGTCTTCGACCGATCGGGCCGCTCCAGCGCTGGGCCTGCTTTCCTTCGCGTTCCTAGGCTTCGCGCCTGCCGGTCCCTCATGCAACTCTTGCTCACGCTGCTTACCGGCTTGGGCCTTCGAGACCACGGGCTCTGCTAGGGACTCCAGCTGGTTCTGGTTTTTCGGCGACCACGTCGCAGGCTGTTCTGGTACCGGCGGTCAAGCTGCAGGCTGCTCCGGTGAGATTCTTCTTTCGGGGGTCCACTATGTCGGGATCCCGCCCTCGTCGCCAGTGTCGGGGGCCTTAAGTAGCAGGAAGCGAAAAGGGGACAGTTATAGGGGCACTATGGGATCATTAATAATTGGACACCACACAGTATGAACAGTGGTCGGGCCGGAAGTCACGAGCGACTCCCATCCTTTTATTTATAGCCTTCTGGCCACGCCTGGCCAGAAGGTACTACAATGTGTGCTTGTGGTTCCGGGGCTCAGCCGAGACCCTCGGAACACTAGAGTGCTACAATACTGAAGCAGTAGAGAGACTCAGTCCATACACTCGGACGTCGCCGTCTTAACACACAGTTCTGCGTAACCAGCATGATCTGATCAACACCAGTTCTTCCATATAGTTGTTTGTTGACCTTCATGCCCCCTTCTTTCTTAGCTGCTCCAGCAGCCGCAAGTTAAGTTGTTCTGGTGCTCTACTCGGGACTGAATATTTTTTCTCAAAGATAAACATTATTAGCACTTTTATTGCTCATCTAATCTCTAACATTTTTTCTTTACGGCTGATCGCAGGAATGCTGGACACTCCTCATGTGGCACTCCTAACGACATGTTCGTTAGGCGTGGCTGCCAGGGCATAGTGGTCTTCCAACCACTAGAGGGTGCCCGCGCTCTAAACTGCACACCAAATTGGGGATGCGCCCCTCAGCTGCTGCGGTCGGCGTGTATTGGCTCTGCAAGGTTTCTTGCTGTGAAAGGAGCAGTGCAATCATCTGTGGCGGAAGCCCCCGAAAAACATATTAGTGGCAGATTCTTCCTCCGTTGCCTCGAGCCGGAATGCCTCTTAACCCAGGGTCTTTATACAGCAGTACAGAGACTCTGACCCAGGAAAACAAAAACCAGCTTACTGAGCCCCAGCAAAATCACAGGGCGTAAAGGTGTCCCCAGGGTAGAGACCCACCTAAATAGAGACTTTGCGATATACAATCCGCTGGTACCCCTCCAGCAATAACAAGCCCTACAATGTAAGGAATGAACTGCTCCTATATTTAGGAGAAATATGTGTTGTATCTGCCAGCTGACGATGACTTCTGTGAAGCAATAGATGCTTCTATCCACAAAGCAGTGTCAGAAGGCTACCTTACAAAAATAGTCAATTAAAGCTTGCACAGAAGTGCTTTGAACACCCCTTCCTTAGAAGAAAAAACAACCAGGGTCCTCCGGGGTTCCACAACCTCAGACATCCACAACAGGGATGAAACGGAAACACTCTCAGGGAGTGGACTGTGACACATTTGATAGGCTCAAAAGGGCCTTTCTGCCTTGCTGCCTCAACCCTGACAGCAAACCCTATAATCCTACTATTCCTGCAGTCTTGGGGGGCAACACAGACTCCCCCCAATGACAGTACAAGCCTCTCAATGATCCTGGACGGCAATGATTCCCAGGGCAACTGATAATTCCCACTAAATCTCGTGCAGGGATGTAAGCCATTATAGGCCGTGGATACCCCGGTCCTCCCATCCCAACTAGGAGAGGACACAGATAACAAGATATATACAGACCTTCCATGTACATATGTATCTTTATATTTATTACTTTCCTCCTAATTCAGCATCTCCAATGCACTACCCTATATCTGACCCCATACCGCTTTCAATGTATCCTCTACCTCAACTCTCGGACTCGTCCCAAACCTCAATCTACTCCTCTCTCCAATGGACTGCCCAATTTCTCACCCTATACCTCTCTCATATCCTCTACCTCTACTCTCAGAGTATGATCTTTAAAATAACCTTTTGTAGACTCTTCCGTTCTCTACCCCTACGATGACCCCCCAAAAAACCTTTCTAGACTCCTCCCTCCTCTACCCCTCCTTTGCATCATCTCAAACCTCTTACTACTCCGATTTCCCGAACAAGCCTTTCTAAACCCTTTCCTCTGACCCTACTTCAAAAAGCTCTGTTCCCTTAGTTACCGGCGTGCTTAGCCGCAGAGCAGAAAGTCAGCTGACTGGCTCTACGACTGTCCAATTTACAAAAAAACTACTTACCTCCGCCTCAAGCATCAACTGAGACTGACACAGCAATACAACCCACAGGGGGGGGGGGATCACTTGCCATCTGCTGCCACCTTCCCAGAGTCCTGTTTTACCAATGGGTGAGCGGCGCATACTGAAAGAAATGCGCTACCACCATTCTTAAACATGTGACAAGAGAGATCGCGCGGCCACCATTATTCACTGTGTGTTGCCATTGGGTGGGCCGCCATTGTTTAAAAATCAAGCGTGCGGCGATGTTAAAAAAAGATCGAGGTGCAGAATTAAAAAATATATCAAATAAAGCGCAGCGCGCCAGGCTGCTTTCCTAAAAATATATTATAGACTGAGCAGGGTTAATGGCGCGGCCACCATTGTTAAAGCAAAAAAGATAAGATGAAAGCGGGTTCCATGCTGCTTAAAAAGCAAGCAGTTACAGGATAGGAGAAAGTAATTTAAGAAAGTAGTACTCACAGACTGTAAATAAAACATACCGAGTAACAAAACATGTAAAAGGAAGTGTCCTCAAGGAAGAGAAATGGCGGTACTAAGGAGGGACTACTAAGTCTATTGACCAATGAAAAGCCACCATTTACAAAGAACAGTGACTGGAGCCAATTAAAAAGATGGGAGGAAAGTGGGCGGAGCTTTATGCCCATATCCTGAATACAACATGTCTCAAAGAGACAGGGCAAGCAGAGCCTAGGTAGCCAGCCTTGACAACGTCAAAGCGCTTTTTAAAAAATGTACTTTCAACCATGCTGCCCAGCTGACAAGCTGCTGTACAGAAGATGGTGGAAAAAAACAATGACAACGCCTACAGATCTGCAGACTTGTAGGCTTTGTGTATGCTTGTTCTTTTACATGAAGTCATTTGCCCAAAGATTTGAAGCTAGTTGTCTTTTTTTGAACACATATGTTTGCCCTTTGAATGGCCATTACTGTAATTGAAACATAAGTTTAAACCCATCATGTAAACCGGGCCCCTTAACTTTAATAGTAATGCCCAGCCAATGTAATAATTTTCCTGCAAGGGATTACCATAGTATTCCCATTTTATTTTGCTACATAGCTGAAAGCTAGAGCCATTGCTGACCCATTGGTCAGTTGTGGTTTAGTAGCTAAATGCTTACATGTGGAAGTCTCTACAGTCATATACCTGGGAAACCAGCGTATTGTCATTATTAATAGTTTATGTCTCAGTGTATCATTCCTATGTTTCAGTGGCAAGGCCACAGTTGTGGTGATAGGCCTTCAAACGTTTTATAATGTAATTAAACAACTGACAAACCGAAATATTTAATTCTACCAAAAACTATGAGCGCTTAGAAATTTATTAACTCTAATACTGACCATCACATTTATTTTATCTGCCACTTGATTGGCTGGCTCATTCTTACATATATCTGGGCTTGGAACATTCCGTTTTCAGAATATCCAATAGCCTTTACATATGCAGGGCTAACCCTTGAATTCCTCTCACATGCAGATTCTTCTGTAGGAACACTTGTAGGCCTCTTCTTAACCAGCTCCAATAGCAGCAGGCTTATAACAACGGCCTGCCTTCAGGAATATTGCTCCTCCTGTACTATGTACAGAAGAGCTCTTGGAAGGCAGGCATAGTTGGGATTGCTACTCGTAATTTATTCTAACAGTTGTGACACACCTGCCTTCCAATGTGCTCCTTTGGAGATGCAGGTCAGCCTCAGGCTTTTCAGAACCTGCAGTGTGTGGGGAAATTATGGATAGACTGTTGCAGCTGAAAGGCCAAGGGACTGAGGAAGAATAAGCGACCACTGTTTTGTCATCGTTTAGTTTCAACTAAAAAGCATTGGCAAAGCCAGTAGGTCTTTGCTTTTCCAGGATCTATTGGTTTGTCAATGTTTTTCAGCCAAGTTGTACAGCAGTGTGGCTGCTGTGCAGCTAGCGTTGACCGTTAAATCACACAGTTGTACAACATGACAAAAAAAAATTGACAAATTCAAATAGCTTTATTATTTGGCGGAGTCAATATTTTAAGCCATGTTGTACAGCATCGGCGCAGCTGTGCAACAAGGTTGAAAGTAAAAAACAATTTAAAAAAATTAAAGTGTTATGATGCAGCCAACAACTTGCAGCTTTTTTCTTTTTTGACTTTCAAACCATATTGCACAGCAGCCGCACTGCTGTACAATATGGTTAAAAGACATTGACCAAGCCAATATGTTAGCTTTGGCCCTCTCATCAGGGTCATTACCAAACGTTTTGCCTTCAAATGCTTGTGCTCTCACCTTCAAACATGAAAAAAAATGGCTGAAACCCAATTTG
Source organism: Lissotriton helveticus (assembly GCF_964261635.1). Lineage (NCBI taxonomy): Eukaryota > Metazoa > Chordata > Amphibia > Caudata > Salamandridae > Lissotriton > Lissotriton helveticus. The sequence goes on from NC_136067.1 coordinate 1,468,834,324, forward strand.
CACATTTATTTTACTTGTAGGTCCCTAGTAAAATGATACGATACGTACCCAGGGCCTGTAAATTAGATGCGACTGGTGGGCCTGAAGTACTGAATGTGCCACCCACTTAAGTAGCACTTTTAAACTGACATTTTCCTCTAGCAAAATAAACCTTTTTCGAGGCATCAACCTTCCTTTTTATTAATACATAGAAGTCATCCCTACGGTAGGCTCTAAAAAGCCCATAGGGCAGTGTGAAGTGTGTTTAAAAAGTTGAACATGTACTTTTCACATTTACATTTCTTCGTAGTGAAACACTCTTAAATCTATCTTTCAGTACTGCAAGGTCTACCTCTCCCATAAGATAACAATGAGGTACGTTATTAAATTCAGTAAGTGATAACTTTCAATTGGGAGCAAGTAGGAATGTTGAATTTCGTGTCTAAGGTATTGTAATTGAAAACCTTATTTAATGTTAAAGTCACAACTCTCACTTTCATAAAGTTAACATTTTCTTTTCCTAACAATTTGGTGACTACAGGCTGTACCTGGGTCACATGACAATGTGTAGATGGAAGTTGATCTTTCTGCATTACTCTCACAGTGAGACAAAGGGGGAATAGGAGTCGACCATCTCTGACTTGAGGGGGGAGCTGTCACCTACCACACTTACACATAGCAAAGGTTTTGCCTCAGCGCACTCACAAAGGGTAGTCTTTTGCGCCCTCAGACAAGCTGGGGCTAAGACGGGGAGGCAGCAAATTCCCCTGAGTTGGAAACCTCCAGAACCTTCCCCTACTTCAAAGCTGGCTACAAGTATTCGACACAGACCCAAATCTTCAGTACACATCAGGTCTCGTAGAAGACTCAGGAAAAGAACACCTGTGCTGCTCTGTTGCAAGAACTGCTACTCTGCTGTCCTGCTACTCTGCTGCTTGAGTTAAAAGGACTGAACCTGCACCTTGAACCCAGGACCACCAGAGTGACTCAAAGGGCTAGTTGGCTGGCCTCCTGATCAAAGCCTTAGGGACAGAAAAGGCTCCACCCCAGTCCTGGACCCTTGAAATTGGGCCTGAAGGTGCTCTGCCAGCCTAGTGTGGTCTCTTGGACCGAACTGATGCAGTGCAGCAATTTCCTCACAGCTCTGCGTTGGAGCCACGGCTGCATGATGCATCCCTTACGGAGAACCTTGTATCACAGTCCGCAGCTGCTCAGAACTGCAGCTGCGTGACACATTCCTGACGCAGGACTTTGCAAAGTAAGCCTGCAGCTTCTCGGTATCACCGCTGTATGGAGCATCCTCAACACAGGACCCTCGCAACCAGGATTTAAGGTACTTTGTTCAGCTGGCCTAACTTGGTCCCTGCATCCGGCCCATGCTCCACTGCTATTGGCCTGAACATGTGACTGTCCCGGTCCAGCGCAACCAGATAACCACAGTTAGCGCTTTGTGCTTCTAAGCAGTTTTCATGTAAATATTTAAAATTCATTATCCCTGGTTCTAATTATTGGATTTTTGTTGTTTAGAGCCCAAATAATGTACTAAATTTGAGTGTTTGTCTTAGGTGAGGCTGGGATTTTTCTTGTGTTGTGTTTTCCTTTAACAGTGTTTGAAGTGTTGCATAGATTTTACACACTGCCTCCAAGTTAAGCATGATATAAAGAGATGTGGTCCTTGATATTAATTCAAACAAAACATACATGAGTATCAATTATGTCTTGGGAGTGCGATTAAATCTGCACACATTGATTCAAGCAACGGGGGGGGAGATGTATAGGTATTGTTTATAAACACATTGAATGCAATGAAAAAACAGTACCCAAAAATAGCAATTTTACCTGAAATGAGAATGATAGATTATATCCACACTCTGTGTTCTTGTTATACCAAGATTTTCATATTTATTTACATCTTCATAAAACAAATAAATATAAACGGCGCAAAGGACTATCAGAGTATAGTCAGTGAAGAAAAGGGGTGCTCTCGTGATTTGGAGAAGGAAGAAAAGGAGAGATAGCAATTATAATGTACAATTGTAATATTTACACAACAATAGCGGAAGACTTCCGCTGTCATATGAGCCTGTCCACATCAATCAAAAAGGGGGGATGAAATTGGGGTAGGGGAGGTACAGGCAAACAAATGGAAAACCGTTGACGTTTCGACCCTAGTGCTCCAGGGGTGTTTAGGACCTCGGCTGCGGGTCTTCTTCAGGACAATAACAGTGGGATTAGGGGTAGGGAGGGGTTTGAACTTGGTATGACTTTCAAGATGGTCTAGGCCGTGGTCCAGCAGGTAGTCTGGATCGAACACCTGAAGTGCAAGGATGAGGTTTGAATTAGATGCTATGTAGGGTACATTCACAAAAGTGTGGTTCATTGCAAAACATTGGGTACATTACCAATGATGCTGTTCGAGGTGGACCTTCCGTCCTAGCTTCTTAGAGGCAGGTCACCTATCTGATATCGAAGAAAGACACTGGGTCAGAGCCCCTCTCCCAAGGGCAACCAACTCCAAATAGTCAGTCTACTAACAGTCATTAGTGATTCTGAACTCACCTAGTATATTGGTGGTGGTCTGGGATGTTGCTGCTCAGTTCTAAGCACAGTGTTGTGCTCGGCCTATTCGATTGGATCAGGCCTGTGGGGTAATGGAAAAAACTAATCAGAGCCCCAGTCTGTATGATTAGCTAACTGCACCTACTACTTAGGTACATGGAGGGACTTACCACGAGTACAGACGGGTGGAAAATCCTACTGGTGCCCCCGCGGGCAATCCGGTGGTGGTAGCCCTTTAAAACGCCTTGGATTAGTCGCCTGAAGATGGTAGTAATTAGAGATACCGAGGTAACCTGGTGTGGAGAACAAGAAAAGGACAATATTGTGTCTCTCTGCACCAACTCGGTTATCTGTCCATTTGTGAGGAGGAATTGGAACTAAAATGTGGGCTTACCTCTTGAATTTGTGTGTAGAGGTCAGATGGTGGGCAACTAATGATGGATTCCCAAAGGCACCCTGACTGGGCACTCACTTCCAATTTCCGTGAGTGAGGGCAGTGTAAGGTACCGGAGTTACCTAATGTAGGGAAAACAACAAAGGAGGGGTGGTGTTACATGGCACTCTACCAGTTCGATTATGGAGTTGTCAAATGTCCGCTCACCCCGGGGGATTTAAATTCGGACATATTCTTACCTCTAAAGTGGTTTTTCGAAGGGCTAGAGCCAGCGGAGGGTTTCTAGCAGCATGTAGTCAGCTCGGAACCGCACACGGGCTGAGCAATTACTTCCGTGATGTAAGATAACATCACGTGATCCCGCGCTAGCCAATGATTGAGAGCTACGTCAGTGCATGGACATTGAGGACGGACTTGCGTGTGGGGTCCGTCAGAAGAATCAACGAAGGACTTACGTTGTAGGGATTTGTGATTCCCAATCCACAGGTCATTATTTAAGTTCCGTAATTCAAACACAATGGAAAAAATAGGCAATCATGGTATAAAACATGCCGTTTTTAAATTCGAGGATCAATGTTATATTGATGTGTCATAATTAAATACATATAGTCATATTTTATTATAATCGACTATTTGGTAAATCGATCCTTTTTGATCATCTATTGATCGATCTGTGGAACATCATTCTGAAAGCATTGGATGTACATGGGCAGAAATACAAACAACTGTACAATAGTTACAAGCCAAACATTGGGCACTGGTTACATACAACATTACTACATTTAGCACACTATTGTATAGGGTGGAGATCACGATATTTACATCACATTTCCCTTATCACAGTGACTACCGGAAAAGACCAAGATTCCTGGTATGTGGGTTAGGAGGTTCTACGTGTGGCAAAAACGAGCGATTGATTATCAGCACGGTCTTGTATGATTGAATGGGAAGTGTTGTGATTTATTAGTCAACCATTCCGAATTGCCACCATTTGTCTAAGGACCTCTTCGCGATCATTCAGACCGCGATTGACAGTGTCGAACAGATGCATCCAGCGACATTCTCGGGTGCTCAGAAGTTTGGCATAGTTGCCTCCCCGCGGATTTTTTGTGACCTTCTCTAATATCCACCATGTAAAGCTTTCTGGTTGGTGGTTACATTTTAAACACCCCTGGAGCACTAGGGTCGAAACGTCGACGGTTTTCCATTTGTTTGCCTGTACCTCCCCTACCCCAATTTCATCCCCCCTTTTTGATTGATGTTGACAGGCTCATATGACAGCGGAAGTCTTCCGCTATTGTTGTGTAAATATTACAATTGTACATTATAATTGCTATCTCTCCTTTTCTTCCTTCTCCAAATCACGAGAGCACCCCTTTTCTTCACTGACTATACTCTGATAGTCCTTTGCGCCGTTTATATTTGTTTTATGAAGATGTAAATAAATATGAAAATCTTGGTATAACAAGAACACAGAGTGTGGATATAATCTATCATTCTCATTTCAGGTAAAATTGCTATTTTTGGGTACTGTTTTTTCATTGCATTCAATGTGTTTATAAACAATACCTATACATCTCCCCCCCGTTGCTTGAATCAATGTGTGCAGATTTAATCGCACTCCCAAGACATAATTGATACTCATATATGTTTTGTTTGAATTAATATCAAGGACCACCTCTCTTTATATTATTTATACCCAGGTCCTTTGATTCTGTGGGTGACACCCCATTGATTTAATGGTCTCTTGTGCAGGGATTCCTGCGAGGGTTGTAAGTGTTTTATGTTAATTGTTATATGTTTGAATGTTTAGTATTTGTAATATTTTTCAAGATTGTATAACCCTACATTAAACACATAGACATGGTTGATAATGAAATCCTAACATATAGTGAAGACTATATTAAGAATCTGATTGGTGAACAGGGAGGTGGCAGCTTCTTGGGAAGAACGGTCAGTACAGTAGACCCCACACTAAGCGACAAAATCAACAAGTTAGAACGACTTGAAAAAAAGCTCATAAGAACTAGACTCCACGGACACGCATTGGCCCAATATCTACAAGCCAACGTGATCCCAGTGGGGCTTCAGGTTCGCAACGAACCAGCCATATTTGTAGAGAATCCTGTATTCAAAGGCAAATTCAGCTTCATATCCAACAACTGCTCCAGGCACTGGATGGTGCTTGGGGTTGAAACAGCTTTGGAGGAAGTTGCCCGCCTAATCAAAGAAATAGCAGACTTGAGAAAGGAGATTGTAGATGACGCAGCATTGAAGAACGCCAAAGAAGCCCTAGAAAGACTTGAGAAAACCCTAAAAGAATTTGACGTATTCACACAAGCCTCAAAACTGGATAAGTTATCAAAGGATATAAAATTCTTTGACAAAAAGACAGTATACCCATATCTAGCCGAAGGATATTACAATCAGGAATCAAGAGGGACGTATACAACTAGAGGCAGGGGAGGTTATCGCAGATACAATACCTTCTCCAACTCCTCAGTCAGTAGCGGCTCTGAATCAGACCAACCATCCACGAGTGCCGCGGGACAAGAGGGGGACCAGGGTTTTTTAGATCAGGACCCATGGGTGGACCAACGTGGGCGGGGCCGCCCCTGGGGACGATCCAGGGGGCGCGGCCAAGCATCATGGAAACAGAACAGGGGACAACAAACTTGGAACCAAGGGAGAGACAAACCAGGAAAACAAGTACACTTCAGGCAGGAATCTCATGGCGACATACGGACACGCTCACAACATTACAGATGGTAGACACAACCACAGTATCCAATCAAAGTAGCCCTTTGATTAATCTATCAAACTATAGCCTGACATGTGAGGAACAACGCGTCCTGGAAAAGGGGTTATCCTTTGTCCCAACCAGCCTACCCAATAGTTTCAATTTGAAACTAGAGCTTTTCCAATTCTTTCGTAAGGTTCGCCTAAAATACTACTTCAATAAGATACCTTATAACAACACGAACAGCAACACTGGCCTAAGACCACCAGGGGTGTGGAATTTTCAAAATATTCTACTTGTCCAAGGGACAAAATGCCACAGATATCTACATGTCCCGTAAAATCCACTTGTCCCACCTACTCCCATCCATACATCAAACATAAGGGCTGACAGAGAAACAAGTGTATGCATCACCATAAATGCATGCACCTATGGAATGAGGGGCTAAATGTTTTGAAAATATTTATTTACTGATTAAAAATGAACACCCTTTGGCTTGCCTACAGACAGACAGAAGCATGTTTCATGCCCTGCCAAGGATCTAGAATCTCACTAAATCATGTATCTGGAGAAGGAGAAAACTGAACCCTCATGATCGGTTTGCCCGCGCCATCAGTCTTGACATTCTTGAAGAATGGACGATGTTCCGCACTGATGACAGTGCCATTAGTGAACCAAGAGGCACGGCAGAAGTGAACATTGTATGTGACCAGAATGTAGAGCAACATTGTAGTCTATATTATTTCAAAAACGGGTTTTTGTACAGCTCATATTCTGAACGCATGCATTTTTAAGTGCTTCTCTTGATTATTTAGACAAAGTTAGTTTTGGTGAATTAAAATATTTGCCTAAGATCACACCATTTAAGCATGGAAGCCAACTTTCAACTAGCCAGGTTCTCTTTCACAAACTGCGAGTATTTAAATGGAGGCCCCCCGGTTTCACACAAGCACTGCCCGGGTGTTCTAGTTGTGTTCATTGGCAGAGCTCTGCATTTGTATAAACTAGCACATACCAACTGAACAAACCACCAGATTTTTGTACAGCTGCCAAGTGAAATCAGCATTTTCTCTTCTTTAATGGCACCCTTCATATCTTTCTCACCACCATTTCACTAGTCAAGTCATTTTAAGACTTAACTAGTATACTGGACGGGGATACGTTATTCTGATGAATAGAGCAGTTTTAATGATTATTTTTAATCAAACACAAGTCAAAGATGTCTGAACAATGAGAATGCCTCAGGCAGCAAGTCAGGTCTTGGCTAGAGTGAGTAGTTGCAAACAGGTAGCAGTGAGTTCCTGCTCCACTATGTAGTTCTGGTCTACCCTTAGAAGCTAACTTGGGCCCACCTAACATTTCAGTTATTTGGGGCACACAAGCAACACTTATTACAGTGCTACACTTCACGCACTGTAAAATTAATTGCTCTTTATTTTGAGGATGACAGGCTGAGTGGGGCCCAGTAGCAGCCCTCGCTCCCTCTTCCAGCTGACAGAGCGAGGGGGAGGCGGAGGTGGGAGGTTCGCCACACCACTGAGTAACAGATAAGAAGGTGAGGAAAAACAGCTTCAACCTTTTGAAATGGAAATAGAGCCATTGCGCTGCCTGTTCTCGCCCGGGTCAAGCTTCGCCTTTTCTGCTGCTGTGTGCAGGATATTGAGGAAATACCCGTGGGCGGTGAGGCTTGCAGAAATGTCCCTCATGCAGACCCCCTGTGCGGTTGTCTCACCTTGGGCACAATAAAGGAGGGAAAGAATGTCTTGCTTCTCAAGGGGGATCCAGGCTCCGAGCAGATGGTCTGTGCCCACAGCCACTTGCCCTGTAGGTAGTGCGCACGTACTTTAAAGTGGCGTGCTTTAAAAAAAAAAAAAAAAAAAAAAAATAAGCTGGACATTCTTTTTCTTCACTGTATGGATCGATGTGAATTTTAGTGTGGCATGAATACACTAGCACGAGACTTTCAGTGCTAATAAAAGAATGGCTTTTTTTTGCGATTTTATATACCGCAAACTCTACCTGAAGGTATTTGAGCGCCTTACAGGAGTGCTAGACCACTTACACCGAACATCATGGGCAACAAAGACACTCGTTCCTGATATGTTGTCAACAGCACAAAACGGGGGAGGGGGGGAGGCTCTGGGGTGGCAGGGGCACAGTGAATTTGAAATGCATGGCCGAAAGTGATATATATGAATATTCAAAACCCCACAAACAGGCAGCGTAGTTCTGGGAGGATTTGTTAAAAGGTCACAAGCTGTAGTAAACAGGCAGTGACTGGGCCCCAATAATAGGGACTCAGTGGGTTCTTGATCAGGCCAGGCTTGTAGCCCGATAATCTTTTAATCTTTGAAGAGCAATATCCACCCTGCTACCTCGCCCCCCTCCCTTACATTAACCAAACGCATCAGGTTCATTTAGCATAGGGTATACACACTCCCGCTCCCCCCCCCACCCCCGACCCCCCACGCCCCTCGCTTGCTTTTGGTTGTTACTCTATTTCAGTGACTTGCTCTTTAGAATATAGGTGACGGCCCCACTTCACCCCCTGGCGTGCACACAACCATGGAGGCGTTAGCTAGCTGCAGTCTACATGTAGCTTTTGGACATGCTCGTGCACCCCATCATCATCATCTTACAGGTCGGCAGTAACGGGAAGGTAGGTGGAAGGTGTTTGGGGGACAGGGGGTAGGGCTGCTGCCTCAAAGCACACAAATCAAGACCGAGTTAGCAGCGTGCAGAGCTGATGGCTCGTAAGGCCGATCAGACTCCCCACCTTACTGTGCTTGATGCAAATGCAGCGGTACCCGCATCCTTTGGCAGGCTTCTCTGGAAGTGGAAACCAGTGATCACGTTTATAGTGGTCTGCTAGCGCCTCGCCCACCGCCCCTTCGAAACCCCGCAGTCTGCTCTGGCTCACTCAACCCCGAAGCAACGAGGATAGGAAGCCGGCGGCAGCACTGATCTCTGGGTGCCCATGGGACAGCAGGATTAGGTAGTGGCGGCGGCAGGGTCCTGCGTCTTTCGGGGCCTGATGTAAAGAAGGGGGGGCAGAATGTCATCTGATTTTCGGATCCCTTGGATGGTTAGGGACGCTTGATAGTGCCACAGTGTGTGGAGTAAGTTGAAGTTAGCGTGGCTGTGGAAAAGGGACAGTGACTGTTCTCTTGGACAGTGGGATACGGCTCCCAGCTAATTCGGTCTTCCGCTTGTTTTCAATACTCTGTTGTCTCCGGCCCTATCGATCGTCAGTCTCTCCGAGGCCCACAGACAGGTCCTTAATCAGGCCGGGTCATGTTACCTCTTATTTCGGATTCCCCGTACTGCGGCGCCGCTTTACCGGGCCCTCTGCTTCAGCGCCCCCACGTTTTATGCTGTCTCACGCTCCAATAGCAGCGATGAGAGCCCACGCTCTACGCATTATACACGGTCTCTCACAGCAGGCGTGCGCACCAGTTGTATTCTAATTACAGAGCGATCTGCAAGCTGAGCAAAATCTAACCCTTTTGAACACTCTACAAGTGCTATGGCGGGCATTATGGCAGTGCCTATTTTACCTTAATGTATTGCCTCGCGGCGGCCACAAACTCCTGGTTGCTGAGACTGAGTGACGTTTTCACTCCCTAAGCCAATCACTGTCTAGAGCCCAGTTATGGGCTGCTAGCCAATCAGAAACCTCCAAAGGCTTCCGGCACGCTTATCTGATTGGCTGTGAGCCCCAGAGTGCTCACAGCCTGTCTTATTTATGTGATTTAATGTCTACTTGTCCATCGGACGAAATAGACATTAAATCTTCTTGCCCACCGATAAAAACAACTTGGTTCGGGCGTCGGGCGATATGATTTCCCCACCCCTGGACCACCCTCCACCTTTACCCCTCCTACACACATGATGCCACCTAGGATTTTAGCAAACGAACAAATGGTGATGGGAGACATTACCAAATTACTAACGGACAGAAAGTATGTTACATATAACATCTCTAAACAAGAACGACAGGCATTGCATAATCTAAACACGAACCATGATATAGTGATCAAGCCTGCCGATAAGGGGGGGGCCATAGTCATCCAGGATAGAGAGGCATATAAGGCTGAAATCTTTTTGCAGTTAGCCAAAGAGGGCAACTACAGGAAACTATCAAAAGACCCCACTAATGACATAGCCACCCAAATTAGATCATTAACCAACACAGCACATCAGGAAGGCATAATCACTAAATTGGAGTGCAAATATTTGAATAATGCCCACCCTCGAGTCCCAACGATATATACTGTACCGAAGATACATAAGGGCCTGGCTACACCACCGGGCAGGCCGATTATCTCTGGTTGTGGTTCGATTTTGGAACCGTTATGTAAGTTTATTGACCTTTTCATTAAGCCCATTGCGGAGACCACGACCTGCTACTTACGAGACACCATGCAGGTAATCCAACTCATAGATGGAAGCAGATTCGATCCCACACAGGAATTGCTGGTGACTATGGACATCTCATCCCTATACACCAGCATCCCTCAACAAGCAGCAATGGATGCGATCGAAACTGCTCTCGATGGCAGAACACGCCCACATAGGGTTCCAACTGACTTCATTTTGTCACTCTTGGAAGTAGCAATGAAAAGAAATTATTTCATCTTTGATGGGGACTTCTATGAACAAACGAGCGGTGTGGCGATGGGGGCAAGCTTTGCTCCGAACCTTGCCATTATTTACATGGACGGTTTCGAGCACAAGTGGATTTTACATGATATCAACCCCCACAGGACAAAAATCCTAGAATGGCGTCGATATATCGACGATGTGCTCCTCATTTGGAGGGGTACACAGGAGGAGTTGATGGCCTTCCACGTTTGGTTAAATGAGAGGGATAATAACATTCAATTCTCAATTGAGAGTAGCAATAATTCTATAAACTTTCTAGACCTGACCATAAAAGAAGAAAGTGGTGGTCTATATACTACACTTTTTAGGAAACCCACCGAAAAAAACACACTTCTTAGATATTCCAGCCATCACCCTCGCAACCTCAGGGATAACCTACCCTATGGTCAGTTCCTGAGGTTGCGACGAAACTGTACCAAGAAAATTGACTACTTTAAGGAATCTGATGTTCTAGTTAAAAGACTTATGGATCGAGGATATCCTAGAAGTCTGGTTAGGAAAGCACGCAAAAGAGCATGGTTCAGCAATAGAGAATCCTTATTAGAACCTAGACACAAAACGGACTCCACGGAAAGTAGACTCATATGTGTCACCACTTTTAATACCCAGGGCACAGAGATTAAACAAACTATCAACACACATTGGCACTTAGTAGCAGAAGAGATAGGTGTAACTGATCCCCCGATGCACGCCTTCCGCAAAGGTAGGAGTGTGAAAGACTTCGTAGTGCATTCAATGTTAAATCAACAGAAGATTGAAAGCCAAACAGCACTATGGAATATTCCCCCGTTGCTGGGTCATTTCAAATGCGGCACCTGTAAGGCCTGTGCAATGGTATCAGAAGTGAAAGCATGTACCTAAAATGACTACACCCATACGATGCAACAACATACCAATTGCAATACGATGGGGGTGATCTATGCCATAATGTGCCCGTGTGGTTTCATGTATATTGGCCAAACCACCCAAAAGACTAAGACCCGTATCCTACAGCATTGCAGCAAAATACGCTGCAAGGTACAAGGGGCCCCATTAGTTGACCATTTTTTAAAATGTAACCACCAACCAGAAAGCTTTACATGGTGGATATTAGAGAAGGTCACAAAAAATCCGCGGGGAGGCAACTATGCCAAACTTCTGAGCACCCGAGAATGTCGCTGGATGCATCTGTTCGACACTGTCAATCGCGGTCTGAATGATCGCGAAGAGGTCCTTAGACAAATGGTGGCAATTCGGAATGGTTGACTAATAAATCACAACACTTCCCATTCAATCATACAAGACCGTGCTGATAATCAATCGCTCGTTTTTGCCACACATAGAACCTCCTAACCCACATACCAGGAATCTTGGTCTTTTCCGGTAGTCACTGTGATAAGGGAAATGTGATGTAAATATCGTGATCTCCACCCTATACAATAGTGTGCTAAATCTAGTAATGTTGTATGTAACCAGTGTCCAATGTTTGGCTTGTAACTATTGTACAGTTGTTTGTATTTCTGCCCATGTACATCCAATGCTTTCAGAATGATGTTCCACAGATCGATCAATAGATGATCAAAAAGGATCGATTTACCAAATAGTCGATTATAATAAAATATGACTATATGTATTTAATTATGACACATCAATATAACATTGATCCTCGAATTTAAAAACGGCATGTTTTATGCCATGATTGCCTATTTTTTCCATTGTGTTTGAATTACGGAACTTAAATAATGACCTGTGGATTGGGAATCACAAATCCCTACAACGTAAGTCCTTCGTTGATTCCTCTGACGGACCCCACACGCAAGTCCGTCCTCAATGTCCATGCATTGACGTAGCTCTCAATCATTGGCTAGCGCGGGATCACGTGATGTTATCTTACATCACGGAAGTAATTGCTCAGCCCGTGTGCGGTTCCGAGCTGACTACATGCTGCTAGAAACCCTCCGCTGGCTCTAGCCCTTCGAAAAACCACTTTAGAGGTAAGAATATGTCCGAATTTAAATCCCCCGGGGTGAGCGGACATTTGACAACTCCATAATCGAACTGGTAGAGTGCCATGTAACACCACCCCTCCTTTGTTGTTTTCCCTACATTAGGTAACTCCGGTACCTTACACTGCCCTCACTCACGGAAATTGGAAGTGAGTGCCCAGTCAGGGTGCCTTTGGGAATCCATCATTAGTTGCCCGCCATCTGACCTCTACACACAAATTCAAGAGGTAAGCCCACATTTTAGTTCCAATTCCTCCTCACAAATGGACAGATAACCGAGTTGGTGCAGAGAGACACAATATTGTCCTTTTCTTGTTCTCCACACCAGGTTACCTCGGTATCTCTAATTACTACCATCATCAGGCGACTAATCCAAGGCGTTTTAAAGGGCTACCACCACCGGATTGCCCGCGGGGGCACCGGTAGGATTTTCCACCCGTCTGTACTCGTGGTAAGTCCCTCCATGTACCTAAGTAGTAGGTGCAGTTAGCTAATCATACAGACTGGGGCTCTGATTAGTTTTTTCCATTACCCCACAGGCCTGATCCAATCGAATAGGCCGAGCACAACACTGTGCTTAGAACTGAGCAGCAACATCCCAGACCACCACCAATATACTAGGTGAGTTCAGAATCACTAATGACTGTTAGTAGACTGACTATTTGGAGTTGGTTGCCCTTGGGAGAGGGGCTCTGACCCAGTGTCTTTCTTCGATATCAGATAGGTGACCTGCCTCTAAGAAGCTCGGACGGAAGGTCCACCTCGAACAGCATCATTGGTAATGTACCCAATGTTTTACAATGAACCACACTTTTGTGAATGTACCCTACATAGCATCTAATTCAAACCTCATCCTTGCACTTCAGATCCAGACTACCTGCTGGACCACGGCCTAGACCATCTTGGAAGTCATACCAAGTTCAAACCCCTCCCTACCCCTAATCCCACTGTTATTGTCCTGAAGAAGACCCGCAGCCGAGGTCCTAAACACCCCTGGAGCACTAGGGTCGAAACGTCGACGGTTTTCCATTTGTTTGCCTGTACCTCGCCTACCCCAATTTCATCCCCCCTTTTTGATTGATGTGGACAGGCTCATATGACAGCGGAAGTCTTCCGCTATTGTTGTGTAAATATTACAATTGTACATTATAATTGCTATCTCTCCTTTTCTTCCTTCTCCAAATCACGAGAGCACCCCTTTTCTTCACTGACTATACTCCGATAGTCCTTTGCGCCGTTTATATTTATTTGTTTTATGAAGATGTAAATAAATATGAAAATCTTGGTATAACAAGAACACAGAGTGTGGATATAATCTATCATTCTCATTTCAGGTAAAATTGCTATTTTTGGGTACTGTTTTTTCATTGCATTCAATGTGTTTATAAACAATACCTATACATCTCCCCCCCGTTGCTTGAATCAATGTGTGCAGATTTAATCGCACTCCCAAGACATAATTGATACTCATATATGTTTTGTTTGAATTAATATCAAGGACCACCTCTCTTTATATTATTTATACCCAGGTCCTTTGATTCTGTGGGTGACACCCCATTGAATTAATGGTCCAAGTTAAGCATGACCGCTTTAGTGCTAAGCTACTAGATGGGTGAGCAGAGGGTAATTCAGGGTTTGCTTGTGCTTCACTCTGACAAAGAAATGTAGTTGCTGCTTGAGTTGAGTTTCATCCTCTCAACCAGCTAACCAATTTCCTACACAATAGATCTTGCATAGGTGAGACCGATTGGCTTTGCCAATGCTTGCTATTTAAAACGAAAGGCTTGTAAAACTAAACTATTCATAGAAGCGAACACTAGATCAACACACATACTAGCCAGCAGACCAAGTACCTCACAGTCTAAAATGTTGGTTATCACAGCTTGGGACTGTGCACATGCACTTCGTGTTCATCTACGGTCTCGTCATGTATCTTCCAAGCTGGACACTTGTAACAGCCTTTATTTACCAGACACGAGCCTTGCCAATTTACAACATGCGCAAAATAAGATGCTTTGTCTGATCTGCAAGTAGCAAACATCTCAAATCTCTGGGGCTCGCAGACAAATACCACCGTTTGGCAGCGAAGCAAACCTCTTTTTTATAACAAATGCATTATTCATAAGTAAACCTGAGCAAGTTTGCTACCGTCATCGAGCAGAGCACCAAAGTCCGGTTTGATCTTTGCGCTCGGAATGGAAATTTAAAATGTCAGCAGAGAGATACCTCTTTAAAGTGAGTGTGATCATCTACCTTGTTGGCACCAAAGAGTTATCTTTCACTTACATATTTTTATCTTTCAAAAACAGACCACAGAGAGCCGCTAATAGAGAAGAAAACGTGGACATGTATTTCCGCCCCAGCCCCTTATAACAATAAACGTGATATCATGTTGGTCATATTTTGGAGATGTCGGTTCCGACAGCGGGCATCATGCAGGATGGGACAACAATCAAAGGGCAGTGCAACACAGGGGCAATCAATGCAGACTCCGGAACCGACTCCGAGTGCTGAGCTGCACAGACATTGAAATACCATTAAAAATAAATCAACGTGCAAGCACTGAGCTGCTAAAATTATAGGTGCAGCACCGCATGCACCGTCTATACCTGTCACCAGCACATGGAGTGCCTCTTCCCCTTCAACTGTGTGAAGACTGCTGGGCATACATCATGTAAAAGTTCTATCGAAGAGTGTATATTGAAAGAACAATCATTCTTACAGCAAACAGGCCCCAGGCCCCAGCGAAAGAGAACACATTAATTGCAGGGAAGCAGGCGACTGTCACCCCTCGTGAGCGGTGTGTCAAGTAATCAAACACTGTTCAAATATAGAACAAAACCAGTTTGTAGCACTTTATTGCTTGGGTACAACGGAATGGGGCAAATGCTAATCATCCTCCAGACCATATTACAGAAGGATTTTTGCACCAGGCGAAAAATGTGAACATGAAATGTGGAATCAATACTGGATATATTTACTCATGTTTTTGCTTTAAAATAATTCGCTTGAGTCAAACAACTTTAGCAACAATGACAAGGAAGCACTGACGACGGGGCAAACAGCAACAACTAGCTAAACACTCCCTGAAACCGAGCACGAGCAGCGGAAGAACATTAATAAAGGCATTAATCAGTACTTCGGCCATGCTCCATCCAAACACAAACACACGAAGGGAGAAAGTGAAACCAGCACGCTCTCAACAATGAGGACCAAGTTCCGGAGGAGTAGCCACCCCAGATGTCCAGGCGTATTATATGGCTGCACACCTTCTCGTCCTCAATGATTGGTGGTATGGCAACCGGAGAGACCCATATGCTGTGGAGCGTTGGCTGCTGGGGGACAATGCCTTCCACTCGGTCCTTTACTCTGCGGCACTGCTTGGGGGGGCTACCGCCCGCGACCACTACGGTCTTCAAGATCTGGAAGTCAGCACTTCGCATGATGGGCTGGTGGGGGAAGCTCACGAGGGAAACTCCTCTGTGAAGCAACGGGCTGTTGCCACAACTAGCGCGATTATCTGGCTTTCTGGGCTGGGAAGCTATTGGAAAAGATACAATGGGTGCGGTTGTACGTGGCTGCACTTTAAAGTCCTTCCTGGAAATTCAAACGGAATACGCTATGCCCCGCACACAATTTTACCAATATCTTCAGTTTAGGCACACCTTCACCCTTTATCTATCACAACAAACAGAGATACCAGAGTTTAATCCTGTTGAGGCAAAGGTCATTATGGGGGAGCTGGGAGACCATAAAATAACAACAAAAAAATGTGTACACTTATTAACAACACGCCTACAATACCACATAAAACTAGAGAGGCATAGCAACACGATCTAGGCTCCCTAGAGGAAGATGATTGTGTGGAGGCTCTGGAATCCCGGCGTAGCACAGTAATAGCGGCCCGCTTCCCCCTTATCCGGTTTAAATATCTACATAGAGCCTACTACACTAGACACAGACTGTGGCGTGCTGGCTTGATTGCATCCCCGCATTCTTTGCAATGGGGGTCTATAGAGCGTACCTTTCTGCATACAGTGTGGTCCTGCCCAATACTGTTGAGGTTCTGGAGGAGAGTGATTGCGTGTCTATCCGAGGTTCTGGGTTGGGATGTTCCATTTTCTCCGAGATTGGTTATGCTGCATATTACACTGTGGATCCATAGAGGGTACCTTTCTGCATAAGGTGTGGTCCTGCCCAATACTGTTGAGGTTCTGGAAGGGAGTGATTGCGTGTCCATCCGAGATTCTGGGGTGGGATGTTCCATTTTCTCAGAGATTGGTTATGCTGCATATTACACTGGGTGGTAACAGGTACATGTAAATGTAAATTGATACTTGTATAGCGCACTACTCACCCGCAAGGGTCTCAAGGCGCTTGTACGAATACCGCTGTGGAACCCATCCTGGCTTTCCCTGTGAGGGGTCCACTCCTGGGCACCCCCAAGGTGGAGGCCATGCATCCTTAGCGTTGTGGGGGCCGTTGTGGAGATTAAGCAAGCTATTGCCCAGAGTTGCAGAGTGGGACTTCATGATTGGAATAGGCACCAAGGCGAGAATTATCAGGTCCGTGGAATTATTTTGAGCTCAAGACCCGCCAAGGCGGGGAATTGAACCCTTGTCCCGGGCTAGACCTCTGCATCAGGGTCTGCCGCTCTAACCATTGAGCCACACTTCTCCACCTCCTACATGCAACACTTATTGTTCCTTGGCCTCATGTTGGCTAAAAGAGTCATCGCCCGGGTCTGGAAAGATAAATCCCTGCCGCTGATTGAGGTTTGGAAGAAGGGCTTGGACTTTAGAATGGGTCTAGAAATCCCGGTCTTTGAAGCGAGAGGATGTCCTCAGACGCATTTAATAATTTGGAAACCATGGGCTGACTATAGAGGGATATATCTGGAACACTCCTTCTCTCCCTTCTACTATTGAAGAACAACAGATATGAGTATACTGGAGTGGAACTTACACAACATGTATACTGGATATGGTTATTGGTGGCTAGAGTTCTCCCCATCTATGAGGAGTTTCTACTTTCCAGACAGATATGGTGTGGCACTGTTATTTGTATTTTTTAGAGTGTTATTTCGCAACTTATTACTTGTATGAACGACATTATAGCATCATTGAAAATTTTGATATCAGTATATCTCACTCTGTATACATATTGCGGATGCCCGTTGAGGCATTAACTTTGTCTTAGCTGTAAACAATAAAATTATGTTGAGAAAAAAAACAATGAGAACGAAGGAGATGAGTGAAAATAAAGCCAACCATTGTTAAGCAGCTTCTGGGCTCTTAGACCTTTTCGTTTTTTTATGTAACAAAAGATCTCGCAAGCAACAGTGCATACATACACTGTTACAGGCAAGACCTAAAAGTGTGGAGTTGGTTGAAAGCATTGGGGAATAATTTCTTGTATTTTTAAAGAGTGGGTCTACAAATTAAATCACTGAACATGCAGAGAGAGACCAAGAAACAGGAATAAATAAATATATTTTTTAATTGTCTCTTTGAAAATGGGCATACCAGACACCCCAAGAGAGGCCGAGAAATTATAATAAAACAATGAATTGCTCATATTTATAATAAACCATCTCTAAGCACCATAGCAAATGGGCCGCACACGCAAGACAATTTAACTTGCAGCATATTAGTTACAATCCACATGCACAATGAAATATATAAAACCAGACATCAAGCAGGTCCCTTCAGTTTCCAGCGCTCTGTGTTACATTTTGATGCACACCTTCAATTTGTAGAAAAAAGAAAAAAAAGTACTTGAATTCAAGCACGAGCAACAGAAAGACACTAATCATGCAATCATTTCGTACTTAACCCATACTCGATTGAAGAGACAAAACAAGCATTTACAATGCAACGGTTTCGCCTTTGGAAAAGTTAGAGCTATTGGCATTGTAAATGACAACATGTTTATTTATGTGTTGGCTTTGACAACATAAATAAATGGCATTGTCATTTACAAAGCCAATAGCCTAATCTCTCGCAAATGCGACACCTATTGCATTTGCACCCACACACACACACACACACACACACAGCGGCAGAGACGAAATGGAGACAAGTTATAATAACAAGGGTACCCGAAGGAGTTTCACATCTTTGTATAGATGAAGCAAATTGACCAGCCTTTTTAAGGAACTACACAACAGATCTCTACATAAGGGGCTTCAAATGCTGGCACAACGGCCCTATGTGCATGCCACTGTGCTGGGCAACCACTGGGAGTATTTCTGTACTCGTTTGCACTTTTGTACTCTGTAGGCCTAAACACAGGAACCGCGTGACCTGCTCCACGTGTCCCGTTGGGTTCTCTAGAACACGGATTTCAATGTTATCATGTATAGCCTGCTACAGATTTACTGTGTACCTCTATTTTTACAGTACTTTAAAGCTCTTGCAAGATGGCACGTTGGCACTATGTAAAACACCATAACACTGGAACAAATATATAATATGGCATGGATGTAAATTATACATCACAATAGAAAACACCATAACAAAAACGCCAAAACGCCACTAATATAAATATATTGATATAAGGAATGCCGATATAAATATGAATAATAAGTATGGCATGGCCTGTGAAAGCCTCTGCCCTCTTGACTTCTGAGAGGTAAAATGCTGATAAGTAAAGATGCCAGGCTTAGCTCGTACAGCCTTCAGAGGTGCGGGTCCATTGGTGACTCACGAATAACTGACTGTTTCCCAGCTCTAGAGGCCAGACCATGCTTTACAATTACCCTGCTGGGCCCGGCTATCAGAAAGGGAGAGGGCTCACCTTAAATTGAGCGGTTTCATTGTCTCCAGAGGGGGCAATACTCCTCTCGGCAGGAGGTGAGCCCACTAGGGCGTCCTCTGGAGGTGCTGCCCGGGATCGCAATATTTTTGCCATGTGGGCAAATATCCTGATGTGTGACATAGTAGCAGGAATAATTTCAAAAAGGGGGTGGTGATGGACAGAGTATCTGAATTAATCAGAACACTTCTACCCAGTCAACAGATCAGGGCTTGATCCATCACCGTTTTTTAGCTCACTGCACCATCCCAGTTCAGAACCTGGCTACATGCAAATTAGTCTGTCCCTGGCCCAGTGCATCATGGGAACAGGGCATACCAAACTACCAAGCCAATTCTTTACTGGAAAGGAGACAAGCTTCCGGGGACCGGTTTCTGGCATTACAGCCGTCTTCGGCCCGGCTTGCTTGAATCCTGATGGTGCAGTGAGCAAGGGACTCATGTCTGAGCATACCCTTCCACACTTATGGTGGCCAAAATAATTTCAAAAAGGGGGTGGTGATGGACAGAGTATCTGAGTTAATCAGAACACTTCTACCCAGTCAACAGATCAGGGCTTGATCCATCACCGTTTTTAGCTCACTGCACCATCCCAGTTCAGAACCTGGCTACATGCAAATTAGTCTGTCCCTGGCCCAGTGCATCATGTGAACAGGGCATACCAAACTACCAAGTCAATTCTTTACTGGAAAGGAGACAAGCTTCCGGGGACCGGTTTCTGGCATTACAGCCGTCTTCGGCCCGGCTTGCTTGAATCCTGATGGTGCAGTGAGCAAGGGACTCATGTCTGAGCATACCCTTCCACACTTATGGTGGCCAAAATAATTTAAAAAAGGGGGTGGTGATGGACAGAGTATCTGAGTTAATCAGAACACTTCTACCCAGTCAACAGATCAGGGCTTGATCCATCACCGTTTTTTTAGCTCACTGCACCATCCCAGTTCAGAACCTGGCTACATGCAAATTAGTCTGTCCCTGGCCCAGTGCATCATGTCCATCACCACCCCCTTTTTGAATCATAGTAGCAGGAATGCCCCAGCCAGCGCCCGCACCTTGGGCTGACATCCAGTTCACCTCTGAACTGTCTCCAACAGTCACTCACCAACATCTATTGCATCTCTGTGACCTGGAAGTGATCGCGGCGAGAGAAGGAAGCGCCTCCACCCTCAGGCTGGGCAATAGAAACACTGACTATCATGGCTGGTTCACCTCTGCCAATGCCAGAATACCCTTGCTTTGGGCCAGCAGTACAAAAGGCGTTCAGGAGGAATCAGAAACCCTGCATCAGCAGCCACTCTCATCCAATCACAATACCCGACGTTAAATTAAACAAGAAGAAGAAATAAACGAAAAAGAGGAAATAAACCGCACATTGGCAAATGAAAGCGTGAACATGTGACTTTCAACAGAACAAGCATTTTACCTTTTTTCAAAATATGCAGCTAAAAACGCACAATAACGTTGCCAAAGCAAAGCGCTCGGCTCTTTTAAACGAGTTGCCTCTAAACACTTTAACTGTGAATTTTAAGAATAATAGAACCAACGGGACTAAGGCACTAAACCTCAGAAGGATAAACGGCTGAGCTGGCCCGGCCAAGACGGGACGAAAAGGCTCGACAAGCAGTTTCTATGATAGTCACTGTAACCACTGCCCAGGTCACTGAGCTGTCTCGTTGGAATATATTTAAAATAAAGGTCAATTAACGAAAAATTCAATTTAAGGAAAATTCCACAAATGACTTGCAGGGAGAAAGAATAAACTCAAGAAATATAGACAGAAAAAGAATAGAAAATGCTAACAGGGACAAACGTGTGCCCGAAGCGCTGCCTTATGTCATCCACTCTTCCTAATCAAAACCACCCAATTTGCATAAAAAGGACAGATTATCCAACACGCAGTTTCTTTGCCGAATTTGCGCTTTCGTAGTACGAATCGGGTGGTAGATTGTGGTGCTAAAATCTGGAATTACCTGCTGAAGCTTTTAAAGAACGCGTAAAGCGCAAGTTTATAACTATTTATATCAATGCTCACTCGTGGCATGGAAGGGGTTTTACAAAACTCACCATTTTCCATATAAAACACCATTTATCGCCATTCATTCCTGACCACAACTTGGTAAAACAGCTGATAACTGAAATAAATAAATAAATAAAAATAAATAAATTAACATTGGAGTGGTATAAATAAAGTATGGGGCCGTTTTTGTTTTAACATGTTTAATTTCCGTCTGCAGCTTGTAAGCGAACGCTTTACACGTAGACAAACCCCCCCCCCCCCAACCCAACCCTGTCGCGGCTGAAAAAACACAATTCAGGTAGAATGAGTGTGAATGCTGGTGCACCAATATTAGTGTTTCACTATAGACCCGCATGAAATGAATGCCAAAGCGGGGTCCGCGGCGCTGTCTGTTCAGAGCACCCACGGGTGGGGGCCAGGCGGGGGCAGATGCGCGCACAATGCAGCGCAGGACGGGGGGGGAGGAGGGGGGAGGAGCTTTAATAGCTGCATTTCGAGAGATTCACAAAGAGTTGGACAACTGCTGAGGGCAAACAACGGAAGCGTGCTCTTGTAAAACGGATCGAAATTAAAATGGAAATAAAAAGACGGGAGCAAACGATCAGAGATTAAGAGAAGGGCCACATTGTTAAGGAGGGAAAATTAACAGAATGGACGAAGGGAATAGAAACGGAACGAAAATAAAAAGGAAATAAAAAGACGGGAGCAAACGATCAGAGATTAAGAGAAGGGCCACATTGTTAAGGAGGGAAAATTAACAGAATGGACGAAGGGAATAGAAACGGAACGAAAATAAAAAGGAAATAAAAAGACGGGAGTAAACGATCAGAGATTAAGAGAAGGGCCAAATTGTTAAGGAGGGAAAATTAACGGAATGGACGAAGGGAATAGAAAACAAGTCAGGTCCCGGGCCGGCCAGCCAATCACAGCGCGGCCCGGGGAATGACGTCACGGGGGTGTCCCGGGCCGGCAGCTTTAATAGCTGCAATTCGAGAGATTCACAAAGAGTTGGACAACTGCTGAGGGCAAACAACGGAAGCGTGCTCTTGTAAAACGGAACGAAAATAAAAAGGAAATAAAGAGACGGGAGCAAACGATCAGAGATTAAGAGAAGGGCCACATTGTTAAGGAGGGAAAATTAACAGAATGGACGAAGGGAATAGAAACGGAACGAAAATAAAAAGGAAATAAAAAGACGGGAGCAAACGATCAGAGATTAAGAGAAGGGCCAAATTGTTAAGGAGGGAAAATTAACGGAATGGACGAAGGGAATAGAAAACAAGTCAGGTCCCGGGCCGGCCAGCCAATCACAGCGCGGCCCGGTGAATGACGTCACGGGGGTGTCCCGGGCCGGCAGCCAATCACAGCGCGGCCCAGGACAAAGGGGCGGGACTTAAAAAAGACCGAGAAAGGCCCCCGAATCGCGTTTTCACGGGGAAAGCGTGATTGACGCTGATGTCTTCCAATGGCTAGCCTCCATTTATGGAGCTAGCCAATGGGAGACAGAGGCGGAACCAAAGCCCCATATGTAGGATCATGAGATTTCGCCCTGGGCGGAGCAACTGCTATGCAGTTGCAACGGCCAGGGCGAAACCTAAACATGAAGAAGAAAGTGAAGCCAGAACATGCTGACTAATAAGAAGCAAGGAAATACTAATACTCGGATTTGTATAGCGTGGCTAATCACCCGTGAGGGACTCTAGACACTGTTCTTTGGTGCAGGAAGATTAAGTTATTGCGCTGAATCACAGGATGTTGAGCCAAGACCCGACACGGGATCCCCAGCTCCAAAGTGGGCAGCTCTGGTCGTTATACCACACCCTCTCCCGAGAGTGCCATTGAAGCAAAACATGGAATGGTAAGTAAGCCCTTTTTATTTGATTTTTTTCAAGAAACAATAGATTTTGCAAGCGTAAATGAGCTGGCCCGGAACTGTGGTCAAAAAATACTAACAACAAATTAGCTGACATTGATCTGGAAGGAAGAATGCTACCCTATCATGAACAAAATATTCTAGAATACCTATACCTTTACTAAATATTCAGGCAGCTCCCAAAAAGAAACAATTTCTGCTGAGACATCTGAATGTCACTTTTAAGACTACAATCCCAGGTAGGTTCAACCATAACTTCAACCATCTGAGGTTGATGAGGCAAGTATTATTAAGACGGTCTATGGTAGTATCTTAATTACTGAGCTAAAAAATTGGCAGACCACAGTACCAAACAAATATAAAATAAATTGTTTTGTAGAACCATGCATCTGACCTGGAAGTCAGTTGGTGGTTACCAGAACTAAATGTCTACTATTTCTGCCCATCTTGTGCTCAGTAGATACAGCAGGAAATACACAGAAGAAACAATATTCTCCAGATATCATGTCTAGGCTACTTCTTGTGAAGTACTGTGGTCAATAAAGGTTTGTTGTAGCTTTAAAACCTCTAATGATTTGCGTAAGCTTCAAACCCCAGACACATGTTTAGCCTCCCTTGCCTCTTTTTGTAACAGAGATAAAGAATATGTGCCTCATAATTACACAGCCTTCCACTACCCCAAAAGAAACCTTACCAAACAGCTTCACAAGACAGCCAAACACGTTCCAATGGTTTTGTTCAAAGTTAGGAGAGACCCAATGATTAAGTTGTTGTGATTGAGGGTTTACGTTCGTTTTAAATATTACACTATTTTAGCAGGTTAAAAAAAGAATAAAAAGTCCTTTATTCTCTCTGGAACAAAGATCTTTCGATGCTTGAGCTCATGGCGTCAAATATTTTTTTTGCGTCATCAATTACTATAGTGTTTGTGTGGAGTTTGATCCAGGAGGATGTATTGCGTACGATCTTCATCTCTACCCCCTCTTGTTACTCTTTGCTTTAGTATAAAACATTGATCTCTCTCTTGATATCCTTAGAAACTAATTGAGATCTAAATTCACTCCCCTTAATGATGCACTTAATTTCCCCCTCAATCATTAAGTGTGTTTCTGTGTTCAGTCACCCTACTAGGTGACAGGTTAAGAAGGAAACTGTGATATCAAGTTAAGGCATGACGCTTCAGTCCATCAACAATGATGAAACTATTTGATACCTACTACCTTAGTGAAGGCATGCACCTACTGCTGAGGATATTCCTTGACACTATTTAAAGAGAGATGTCCTTAATCAGAGATGTCCACCATCTACCTAAACTCCATTAGTTGCAAATGGAGTTTGTGGCGATGAAATGCAGTTCATTTCCACCCAAAGAGCTAAGTGTGACTGTCCAGCATGAATCTCAACTGCTACCCACTCCTACCCTGGTCTCACCTTATGTGTAAAGCATCTGGTCTTCCTTTCAGACATACAATTCTCCTTCAAGGATCATTTATAGAGGAAAGGCTAGGCAGTCTGGAATAAGCTGTCTCTCCTCCACAGTATCAAATAATTCCAACCCTTCATGTCACCCTCTCCAACAACATTAACTCACTTGAACAGGCCCCAACAGAGGATGTGCCCTACTCAAAAGCCTCTCAGATACAAACCTCCCAGGTTGAAAGTATCTGCAGCATCACAGAACAAAGGAAATTCTACCACATCACTCATAGCCTATGAAAACTCCCCTTCAGCAGCAACTCAAATTTAAATACCACTTGAGTCTACCAGGTCACTAACTGAAAAACTAGACTTCCATGTCAAAATTCTAGGCACAGTGTACAACTCACTCCTCAAAAGACTCGTAGAAATTACAGAAGCAAAGGACAAGAAAATTGTCCTTCTTAGTTTACTCCACAATATTTTGTGAATGATTTTCTCTACTTCTAAGATTGTGCCTCTCTTTCAACGTACTTTGGAAAGATGTAAAAACCATCTGCTATGCAGGTTTCAACCAGCCAATGGCTGAGATTTCTTCGACTCCAAGTCCTTATGACAGGTCTTGAACAAACCTCATTTTACTGACTGCCAAACATGTGCTGCAATGTTAATAATCATACCCCTGAAGCTATGCAAATATCGTTATGCGCACTATGGAAACAGACATGCATGGTATTAACTCTGTAAAGCACTCAGGCCTGTGCAGTATAGTTACTCAAAGATAACAACTGCTGCTGAGTTGGCTACCATTCTTTACACAAGATCTGGAGGGCAAGCTTTTGCTAAGCTATAAGTACAGCTCTAAATTGAGGGTCTTTAGATTAATATTGCATATGCTGCAAATGTAAGATATCAGTAATAGAACATACAATTGAAAATGACTCAGCATAAGTAAGCTCCTTACAACATCTAGGGAACACTAGCAGCTGTGGGAAGGAGGTGGAGTCACCAAAAATAGTTACCATCAATTTACCCCCTGCTTGCTGCCCATATGTGGCAATTATGACCAATGCCACTAGCCACCTCCCCCTAAGGTACAATTGAGTCATCTGCACAGGTGAGGAATTAGGTCCTCCACAGGTGAAGTCCAAGTTTGTTTTCCCTATTGCAAGAGCAGACCAAATTATAATGAGAAGGGTTGGATGGATTGGTCCAACTAATAAAACCCTTAAGAGGGACTGTGTCGTTATTAACGTTAAGCACCCTAGGTTTGCAGGAGAGATCCTGTCCAGGTTTCCAACATTTAATACAAACCCTGGCAATATTACACGTCTTACCATAGGCTATTTTTAGTGTCACTGACATCCATCCAGGTGGGTGTCAGATGCTCTACTTTTGAACAGCCCTCTTTTGCCAACTGTCCAGTCTATCTCTACATCAGATAGGTTAATGGCACTGACTTACAGGAGACAGATTGAAATAACAGCCTTGGAGATGTCACACACGAGAACTTTCCTGTCCAGAGTATGTAATTGATCAGATTATTCACCCCTTAGGTTTCAATCTTGAGCTCATAGTTGGGTCTATTATCCCTGCTCCAAACTATCCTTCTTTGTCAGCTGGGACTGTTGAATCAAGAGCTAATAGGCCAATTGTTGCATTCCCTCCCTTAACAGCAGTGGGATATAAAGATACTTGTTTGAGTACTTCATGGAATATTTTTGGGCTTCAAAGTAAAATACTCCAGATTTAGTCTATACTATTTCCACCTCACACGTGATATGCCTCCAGGAAACTTGGAGTGTAGAGCCCTCTCATGTGGAGTGGTTCTCTTCCATTTCCATCATTGTCAGTTTGCCCTAAGAATGGTCTTCAAATTTGATTTTCCAACTTGTTGCCAGTTGCTATTAGAAGGTCTTTTAGAACCTTGTCTGATTATCATTTAATCTGACTGTCTTTTAAGGGCGGGTCCGATTTGGTTTGAATAATTTTTATATTAATATGTTCTACTCTTCTTGCAATTACTTTTTTACAGGTGGATTTAGGTACTTTTTGCGTGCTAACAACTTAAATAGTTTCATTCTTTGGGCTGGGGACTTTAATATTCAGAAATGTCCTTCTTCTGCAAAGTATGGGTGTGGCATTACTAATTTAGTAGGTGAGGGAGTTACTTTTTACCAGACATTTATGGGCAATCTCTTAATTTCCTAATTTCTAAGTATGATCTCTTACTTCTGGAGACATGTAATGAAGAGGACAATGTTCAGGCCCCCTCTTTTATTGGTAGAGAAGCTAGCATGACCATTGACCGCATTCTACTTTCTCTCTCAGCTAGTACTCCAGTTCTTGATTGTATGATAATATCAACTGCAGTGAGTGATTATAACCATTTAGTTGGGTCGATGATATTATACATCAAGAGTTTGGTGGTAAGCACCAGTGTTGCCAACATGGACCTCGTTACGCCTATTGGTGTTCGGATTAAATGGGCGGGGTGGTTCCTTCTGCTGTGTTGCAAAAGCTGCTAATTACAAATGCAACAGAGTTCAATATTGTTTGGGTAATACGGTGGATAACACAAGAGTGGTTTATGCTTTGAAACAATCACATCGCTCAACGCTCTAGTGACCCAATGCCCTAGACCCAGACCCTCAATGAAACATGGATGTTCTGGCCACTCATGCACTCATGCAGCCAGGTTTCTGCAGATTGCTTTGTATAGTTCACCTAGGGATCACATTACTATTAAACAACTAAATAAGGATTAGAACCTGGCGTCATTCGATAAGAAAAATGTGCTCAAGGAAGATGCCTGGTTTAATTAGACCCAGGCAGCTGAAATCGACAATACTACTCTATTATGGAACACAGTTAATGTCCCCTTCTTAAAATATGATACTGCTCCTGAATTGACCTCATATGTGCCCCTTCATGCGTAGGTTGATCATTTTTCAGGCATTTTTGGTTCCCATGTAGGAAGATATAGGTACGGAAGTCAACCAAACTTGTAGCAGGCCCTTAGAAGTGACTTTGTAGGAAGACCATTTCACTATAGTTCGCAGTGCAGGGGGGTAAAGTGCCCGATCCCGATGGTGTCCCAGTCTATGCCTTTAGGGGTATGATGGGTAAACTCTGGGCCTCATCCTGACCCGAGTGCTTCATATGGCTGCCAAGGGCATGATTCCCCCTGGTTAGGCTGGCTCAATTTGAGTGCCTATTTTTACAACGGTGATAGAACAGACCTGAAGTGTTATGGCAAAACTGATGGGTAGGTTCCTTTCACAAAAATTAGAGCTGTGGGCCATCGACAATTCCATTCTTTTGGAAGCTCAAACGGTTTCAGGAAGGGGTTGTGAACAGTGTGTTAACCTGGATTTGCTTATTGGCACATACACCGTGGCTAAGCCAGGTTCCCTATATTTGTGTCTTGCCGACCTTAGCGGTGCTTTTGATCTAGTGGCAAACTCTACTTTTACTGGGAGCACCTAAGAATATTGTTATTTTTCTATCAAACTGTACAAGAGCTTGTCCGGCAAGGTACACTTTGGCACTAATGAGGACTGTACAAACTCATTTAAAATTAAGTGAGGAATCAGACATGGTTGTGTTTTGGCACTATTGTTCTTTTCAGTATTTGTTAATGGGGTTGATGATGTCCTTAGGGCTTACCCGCCTATTATTGCTGGCCATTCGGTCCCTGTGTTACTGTATGCTGACGATGCGGTACTGATGTCAAGAAGTGCCGTGGCCTACAGAGATTGATGGATATGTTTGCTGATTTTATGGATAGAAGGAAATTAAAGATTGATAATGTTAAAATATTTAGTATAAGTGGTAAAAGGACCGAGAAGTGCTGGATGCTTTATATTGAGGGTTCCCCCATTGTGACAGTTAACTCGTTTAATTATTTGGGTATTTTATTTGCCAGTAACGGCTCATGGGTTAATCATGTACAAAATGCTAAATAAAAAATGTGCAGTCTGCAACAGTGTTTTCAGATTCTCTAGTAAACTTGGTAGCCGTACCATCAAAGAAATGGTTAACATCTAGCTAAATCAGTGTCAGCTCATATGTATGGCAGGCCTTTGGGGCTATACGGTCCTCTCCAGATAAAGGAGAATGCCTATATTAGGCGTCTGCTAAGTACACCTTTTTCCATTTCGACTTACATTACTCACAAAGAGATTGGGCTAACCTTTCTGGAGGATTTACTCTAACTAAAGCCGGTTTCGCTCTGGCGCTCCATCTGGGCTAAGCCTGAAAAGGCCTTCACAAAATCTATTATTATGGATTGTCTAGCACTTGATTAAGTTTTTAACATCTCTCGGCTTTCCCACATTAATGAAATCCTAAAATTGTTGCATGGTCTCCCTGTGATTCGAAATCCATACAGCAGGCTGGCCTTGCACAAGAGCGAGGTCAAACTCCTTTATTTTAGGTGTTAGGACCGAGTACAAACCTAGGGCAGCATCATATACATCGATCACCGTATGATGGTTTTAACCATATCTGATAATGGTCTCAATCCCGCTCAATCTCTTGCTTTAACTAGGTTACGGCTGGGTATAATACATTTCTTAGTTGCCTTTCCTGTTATGATGCAACAGCCCGGCAATATGACTCCGTGTCCATGTGGTGGCATTTTCAAGCAGAGCACTTTATTTCATTTTGCAGTTTTTATGATGGGCTACGGAGATATTTTTTAAACCATTTTTTATAGCAAATAATGTTAGGGAATATATTGTTGCTTTAAGGATTCTGTGTAGACTGACGGACCCTTTTTTATGTTTTTGTATTGCTTCATGTATAGGGGTGCAGTTCGTATTAGCAAAAGTATAACTTTCTATAGCTCCAATATGGATTTTCTGTACTGTTTTACTTTGTTGTTTTCATAAGTCAAAAGAATACCACTCGAAATTGTCCTCTCTAGTAAACATCAGTATGGTTTCTATTTCACTTTTAAGATGTTTGCGCGCACTGCTGGGTATTTATAGGTCTCTGCATTGCTGTTTATATCTGGGGTGGGGATTGGAATAGGGAAAGCATCATATTTAGCTGACATAATGAAGGAAAAGGGATATTTTAACAGATATTGTTTTTGAAGGAATGGTTGACCTTTGTTGTATCAGAGCCGATTTGATTTTATCTTGCAATTATATGTTTGAAATTGTTGTTTTTGTATTTTTCTTGCTCTTTTATGGTCAACTTGTTTGAACCAAATACAGATTTTGAACTTAACTGACTCAGCATCAGGCTGCACTGTCAATTGGCCTTTTTTTTTAATTTATATTTGCTAGACAATGGAAAGACACTACCCGCTACACTTCAATTTTTGGTCAAGTGGAATCTTAGGGGAGCAATGCTGAAACTGAATCTGGCAACTAATCCGTGTGAAAAAATTAAGGGTATCTAATCAAAATCAAAATAAGGCAATATGCAGCTAGGAACATATTGGTGGTAAGGGCAAAAATTTCATACAGCCTCAATACCTTCAGCTCCATTTAATTTAAAAGGTGTTAACCAAACTGGCTTTAGAATACGCCACAACCAGGAGTATGAGTGCCGGGTAGGAAGCACCATGCCGCCATTACGGAGAAGAACTTATTAGGGTTCCCCAGCAGCCTCTTTTTGGATACGTGATATGAAAAGAAAAGAGGGGGTTATGTTTTGATTGTTATAAGATATAGGACATTAATACCCGGTCTAAACAATTGGCGGGTTTACCTTGAACTTGTGGAGAACATCAAGAGTTAACTTCACAAGAACCATTCATGATTTTAAGTATTGGACATATTTCTATACGTAAGAAGTAAACCACCCTGATTCGCCGTTTAACACGTTCGGACATCAATCGTTTTGCCAATTGCCTTGATAAAGTCTAAGGAAAGACAAAACACGTGTTGGCATAGTGGAAGTGTTTTATGCTGGATGAGACAACATCAAGAGAAAATAAACAAGATCAAATTGAAGAACTTGAACCAGTGTGGACTCCATGTATTTTAGTATGATCCAGACTTTGGAATAGAACATATTCTCTGAGTGATTCACCAAGATAGTGATTTGTGTTTGGTATTTTGCTATTTGAGTCTTTTTACTTTTCCATCAATCAAGAAATATAATTGGCAACGGGTGTGCTTATCAATGCCCTATTATCTTTAACTTGTCCACACATTAGGTTTCTTCTGTGTGAATTGCATCTTCTGGCAGTAGGTGCTTTAGGGCGATTACAGGACCCCTGAATATAATTGTAAGGAACTGTTATTTATTCACACTACTGTATTGTTGATTTTGAAATTGATGTAGTTATTGATGTTCGGTTCCCTTTCCTCTTGAGGAAAAATACTACTACCAATTTTTCTAGCAATAGAAAAGTCACATTATGAGCTATGAAGAGATCTGCCAGATAGACAAAACAAATGTCTACTTTCTAAATGAACTGGTTAAAAACACGTTTTGAGGTGTTTAAAATAAAACTATTCAGAAATGAGTGCCCCTGAAGGCAATTTGTTAAGTGGTTTAACAAAGCAAGTCTCACTTCCATATCTTAGGCTTGAAACACTGCATAAGTATGCTGAACTGTTGTTTCTCACTCACTTTCTAATGTTTTAATATATAAAAATAATGTTTCTTAACTATCTCTATAAATGCACGTCATATTCTAAGCAGTGGCACTTGTGTTTCAAGATATAACCCATAATATATATATTTTTTTAATTTCACTTGGATTTTCCCTAGTTGCTAAGAGCACTTTAGCCAGCATGAGTTAGCGGAGTAGATGAAATTTGTAGGTGGGAAAGTCAAGGAGTTCAATGAAATATGCTCTGTATTGCAACTCGAGTTGAAGCTCAGGGTCCCACTGAAGAATTATAGGTGAGATTCCAGGTGCTAGCAAGATGAAGACAATCAACACCTGGATAGACAAAGGAGAAGAGAGAGCCGTTCATTACGGCACAATCAAAGCAAAGAAATTGAGTTCTTTATAATAAGAGTTAGAACTGCTTAAACATCAACTGGATACGATTTGCAGCCTGGCAATTTTATATTCTCTAAAAACTGTTTCCTGATTCAAAGCGATCAACCTTACAGATTTATGCCATCTGCTACTACCTAACAAATTCAAGACACAACTAAACCTGCAGGTCGACTGTAAAATACGATTTGCCACAGTATTTGACCATGAGATGTAGCAAAGCCAAAACTTTTAGTAAGAAAGAAAATTGTAATACTGATGGAAGCAATCCAGCAATGCTGGGGTCACAGCTATGGAATTCCACATTTCCTCAACTAAGGTACCTACCTAACATAGCATTTTTCACGAAAGCACTGAAGACACTTTTTGGGTGTTTTGCAAGACTGAAGAATGCCAAAGAAAGGCGTCAAGACGTTTTTACGCTTATCTACCATCCAGTCATTAATTTGATAAATATATTATCGAGTTCTTTTCATAATTAAAAACTTATAAAAATAATGTAATAGAAGACCTGGGAAGAGAGCTCCAACGCAGTGACATGCAAGTATTTTCAGCAGCTAGGCAGTAAAAAGTGGCCAAAGCTCAATAAATGTAAAATGTTTGGAATCAAAATCAATAAATTGTGGTAAAAATATGCTATATAAATAAGTGGTCTTAAGGTCCTAACTGGAGTAACAGCTTATCCACATGAAAAATTTTGCTACCATGTGAAACAGTTACACAACTAAAGCTTTTGGAACAATTATTTTTATTAAGGTTTAGATCAGGGATACTCAAAGTACAGCCCAGGCCTCCTGACCTTCAATTGCGGACCCCTGGTGAAACAGCAGCCCTGGGCTGCTGTTCACTTGCCAGAGCAGGTACAATCAGGAAGCTGTGAAACACACTGGCATACTTTATTTACAGGTTAACTAAAGTAACGGTAAACAAGAAATTAATGTGTCCAAGACAACTTATCCTTAGAACACCTTTAGTTTTAAAGGCTTCCTGCACTAAACATGTAAAAACATGATAAAATCTCTGAAAACTTCAAAAAAAGTGTATTTTATTAACATGCATGAGCGCTTTACCATAGTGGATCACATTATATTACTGCATTGAGAGGCATTTATTAGCGTGATAGTTTTCAAAAATGATCTCAAACATTCATGCCGCCCCCATTCTGAAAACAATGTAATTTGTGAAACAAGAGACAAGTCATTTGTCAGGATGAGTGTGGCCTTGGTTGTTACATAGTTGGAACATGGTTATAGTTTAATAAATAAAACACAAGAGTAGGTTTTGTATAGTAAACATCCCAAACTCATATTTTAAGGGGCTGTCAAATGTGGTAAAGAAGAAACAGGAGGCAAAGTGAAATTAATCAATTGGCTAGAATCACACAATTTCATCAAGTGGGGGAACCCAGGACTGATACCAGGTTTTCTAGTTTCACATTTTGAAAATCAGCCACCAGATGCGCATCTCTTTCCCTCTCATGGTTTACATTAGAAGTTATGTTGTATGCACTTGTAGAGCACATTGCTGCCCCAGCAACGGGGTGTCCCAGCACTAAATCTAACAGAAAGCACAGACAGGTGAGGAAAATAAATGTTGGAGAAAAGCGACGTCTTGATCATCTTCCTGAAAGCCCATTGGTCCTGCGTGCTGTGAGCAGCAGGAGAAATGGAATTCCAAAGACCAGAAGCATGTGCCCTGAACGAGCGCCCCTCCACTCTAGTCCTGTGCACCCGCGGGACACAGGGCAAAATAATGTCCACGGAGCGCAAGGCTCGAGTCGAGACATACAGCGAGCACAGCTCATTTTGAATTTGCGGATTCAGGCCATACAGAATCTTGTGTGTTGTACACAAAGTCTTAAAGTAGACCCTCTGCTCTATAGGCAGCCAGTGGAGCCAGCGAAGGTCTGAGCCATGGCAATACTTAAGTAGTGCAAAGAGCGTGCCGGCAGCCGTGTTCTGTACCAATAGAAGTCTTTTGGTCAAGGCTTTATTGATGCCAAGTAGTTACCAGTTACAGTGATCTAGCCGGGACAGCAGGGTGGATTGGACAATCATCTGTCGGGTGGGTGCGTCAAAATTTCCCAAAATGGGTTTCAGGCCACGTAAGAGACCAAATCAGGTACCCGCCACTGTCGTAACGTGTCACTCAAACGAGAAGGCGCCATCCACAAAAAGTGAATGCTTTGACTTTAATTCCTGGTCCATGAGAATAGAGAATTGGTGGCAGACAGAAGTCACATGAAGGCTCGGTTTCTTGTCCACAGCATGCATCTGCTTCGTGTCCCCCTGCCCACCGTTCACAACCCTGACCCTCGCATTGCTGGCATCCATTAAGTCCTCAGGCATGCTACAGACAGTACTTTGCAGCCCCTGGGAAAATGTTTGCGAGTATCCATGGTTTAGATAGATAACTAGGGACCAGAAGTCTCAATGCAATTACACAAACTGTCACCTACAACCGAGAGGCTGGCAGCGACATATAGTATTGAGAATGTAAACAAATCCCCAACTCCCCCCACTCATTAAGCTGTGAATTAAGGAAATTTGGTCCCAGCCCCCCAGCAATGAGTATTTCTTACCCTGCCCTCAGGTATTAGGTCAGGACCACCGAGGGCATTGAGGGGTCAGATAGCTAGTGAAGCAGTTTAAGATATTTGGGGCAGGTCAGTTCTTTGACCTCAGTTGAAAGGATATTTATGAAGGGGGCCCAAAGTTCAAGATAGGTCTCCAATTTGAGCTCTGCCACAAGCAACAGTTTCTCTATGCCCAAGATGTGCTCAAGCTTGTGAACCAAAATTGTGTACTCTGGGACTCTGTCTGCCCCCCCAGAGGGAGAGAATAGCCTGGTGTGCCGCCCCTAGGGCCATGCCCATTAGTTGGCCTAAAACAGATTTTAAGGGAAATGTCAGATTATTAGGTAAGCCCAGTATATGTACACTGGAAATCACTGGTTTTGTATATCCAAAACTGTACTAATAGCGTCCAGTATGGCCCCCCAAACCTGTCTAGCTTTGGGCAATCCCACAGTAAGCGCAAAAGTGTGCCCATATTCCTGCAGCCCCGCCAGCACTCTCAACTTCATTTCTGTACCCAGGTAAGAGTCAGGTACCAATAGGAGGCAATTTTAAAGACAGTCTCTGTATTGGACATTTTGCATGCAATGTGTTTTGCCAGTTGGTATACGCCCTTCCACTCCTTGTGGGAAAGAATGTAGCCCAGTTCCCTTCCTATCTCTTCTGTCCTGCATTCTTGTACCTGTTTTAGTGCCAGGAGGGCATAGAGCTCAACAATGAGGTGTATGTCCCCATGCTTAAGAAGAAAACACCACTCAAAGAGCAACAGAGGCCTCCATATGTGTGGTTTGATTGGGGTTACTCAGTGCCTGCTTTGTAGATAGTATAGTCAGTCTTGTTCAACGAGGGCATAGTCCTTTTTATTCTTTCAAAGGAGATGATACCATTAGTGTAATATAGACATCCTATTCGCGGGCACCCACCTTCATGCCATCTAGGAAGGTTTCCCGAGTGTTCGCCTAGGGTGAATCTGGGTTGGAATAACAGGAGTCACTGGATGGGGAAAGTAGTCAAGACCCTCTTAATTGCTACCCTGTCCCACACTGACAGGGTGGCCCTAGTGACAGGGGAGGAATATAGGCCCCAAGCCCTGTTCCTTCGGGGCAACCACGGGACTCTCCACAAGTGTGTACCCTCCACTGCTTGGTCCATAAATAACCAATGCTTTTCCGAGTCAGCCCTATCCGATTCAACCATTAATCGGAGTTCTATAGACTGGTAGTATTGTAAGACATTGGGTATCCCCAACCTTCCCTACCTGGGAGGCCTATCGGAGAGTTATTGTTGCATGCAGGGCTTATTCCCATCCTAAATCATTTTATTGATATACTGCTGGTGGGAAAGTAAGGTTTGGCGGGGGTATCAATGGGAGAGCCTGGAAAACAAATAATATTTTGGGTAATATGGCCATCTTCACGGCTGCCACTCTACCCATCCAAGAGAGGCGGAGGTGGTGCCATTTTGCGAGCTCCTATTGTACCAAAGTGAGGAGGTTGCAGTAGTTGAACTTGGCTGACTTAGGGGTGGAAGGGGATAGCTGTATCCCTAAGTAGAGAATATGTGAGTCTGTTTGCTCTATGGGAAAAGGAGTACAAAGCTTTATTGTGGTGTGAGGATACTGACAGGTTAAGGATTTGCAATTTCTGGAGGTTAACTTTGAACTCCGATATTCTACAAAGAGATTCAACTCTGACACCAGGGGAGGAGGCTGCAAAGAATCTAATGGTGCATGTTGTAGCTACTAAGGGGACCCTGCTGATGTGATATGCCCGGCTTCTTTGTGCTAGGGGTTCCATATAGGGCAAACAGTAACAGGGACAGCCTGTTGTGTTCCAATACGTATCGGGAATAAGTCTGATGTCCCATTTACTCTCACCCTAGTCAGGGGAGAGCTGCACAACTGTCCTAAAAGCCAAAATGTTTTGAGCTGGCAACCAATTAGAGCAAATGGACCATATTAAACGCTTTTTCCGCGTCAATAACTAGTATGAGAGACTCCCTTTTAGAGCGATGGACCTTACCAATGATGTGCAGAATTGCTTAGTGTTGTGTCTGCATAGTCTATTGGGGATCTAGCCTGCTTGGTTGGGCTCAACCACACTGGCCATAAATGAGTAGAGTTTGGATGCTTGTAAATGGTTTACCGTAGACGATGAGGAGAGATAAAAGTCTGTAGGAGCTACATAGAGACTTATCTTTACCGGGCTTAGGCAGTACCATGATGGACACCTCAAACATAGGCTCGGTGAGCGACTCACAGTCAGCAATGGTGTTGAAAAGCCTTGTGAGGACTGGGAAGGTGTAGCAGAATGTTTTGTAGTAGAAGGGAGGAAACAATCAGGGCCTGGGATCGCAGAGGGATTTAATCTGGCCACTGCTACAATCACTTTCTCGATTCTAATCGGCTCCTCCAGGAAGCCAGCCTCGGCTTAGGAAAGCCATGCAACTTGTGCTTTATGACTTATATTTAAACAATGTTTCTAGTGCAATTTATTTTAGAAACCCCTCAAGGAGAGAACATTATTCTGAAACCTAAACAGGAAGTGAAAAATCATTATTTTCACAATTAGGGGTGTAGGTGACAAAATAAAGAGTTCTTAGGGCATTTACCAACATTGAGAAATTAGACTGAAACTATTTTATAATAATGCTGAAGGTTGTTGTAGAACTGATCTTCCTAGACAATATAAAGATGTCCAAAATTAATCAACAAGCCAGATAGTCTGCATGAGTACTTGTGGTAAAACTGCAAAAACAAATCAGTAAGTAAATACATGAGTATCTGTAAACGATAATGCTGTAATTTCAACTACCTATACAATGGCTTTGCAGAGCATGTACAAAAAGATGAAGATCGAGCATACTCAGCTACTCTCCTCAGCTAGAGCATATTTACAATCCTGATATCGAAGAGCATTGTGCAGTGGCAGTATTATGCAAACAAGGTTTATTGAAGAGCATGTCTGACAAGTATTTCAAGGTATTATACGTCAGCTTAGACATGCTGACTCACCTCATCAACAAAACTTTCACAAAAATCAAACATCACATATGCAGATGTTCATAAAGAATTACTACTGAACAAATTCCCAATATACAACATACAGCAAAAAAATAAATAAAAAAAAGAACTCCTGCAAACACTTTACTGTACAGAAAAGCCTAAATTCCTTTACGTGAAAGGCACATGGATCAAGTTTTAACAACCACTTTTCGCAGCATGGTTTGTACAGTTTGGCTGATTATTATCTTAATAGAATGTTTATTTATTATTCTTAGACGGGATCCCTGGTTAGTTCAATGGTAAAGTGCCGTAAAGTTCCACTCTCAAAACAAATATAAAGCAAAGGGACAGAGAAAGGACCTGGCCACTTAGCGTAGTACTAGAATACATGCCTAAGAAAAATAACATAAGGCAACTGCGATGTCACAAAACATACACACACTGTAGAGAATATTAAAAAGAGATTTTACAACATGTGATTCAGCTTTTTATGCTTATGCTGCAAAACACCCATGTAATCACATAAGACTATGGACTACATCAAATGAGATTCTGGATAACTTAGGTGATCAAGCCATTATTTCATGGGGTAGAGTTCATTAAGTGACGCAGAGAAACGCTTGATAGACTAGACTGACAGATTCAGTTCTGTAGGAACGAGAAGACTCAAAGATTCTTTTAATTTGTTGTTGAATGCCAATGGGTATTCCCCCAAAAAATAAACACCTGAAGTAAGAGTTAAAGATGAAGAAACATTTTGATAAAATTCATAACGGTATGTCAATTTGT
This sequence comes from Lissotriton helveticus, assembly GCF_964261635.1. Taxonomy (NCBI): domain Eukaryota; kingdom Metazoa; phylum Chordata; class Amphibia; order Caudata; family Salamandridae; genus Lissotriton; species Lissotriton helveticus. The sequence goes on from NC_136067.1 coordinate 1,468,872,105, forward strand.
TACTTCTTGTGGATTGATTTTAAAATATATTTTCTTTAATTTCAATAATTTGTTCATTGTTTTACATATGGTTCAATATTTCCTCCAACCAAACTGAAACTGTTATCAGGTCTGTTATCCATCTTTGTAATGTATTTTGAAAACATCGGTTTCATGATGTGAGATATAAAATTGACTCAGGTATACACGAAGGGAGGGATATGGTTTCCACATTAGGGAGTGAAACACTTGAAGATTGCCTCAAATCCTGAACTTACACATCGATTGAGGGGTTATTATAAGTACAAATATGTTTTTGGGTCCTTAGTATTAACATTAATGCAGAATAAGTGCCTGCTTGCTTGTGTTCAGTCACCATCTTTGAGGTGGAGATAAATTCTATTTGTAAATATTAATGAACAAAAGTTAAATATCTAACTGTTTATAATTGATTGTTTTTTTTGTTTAGTAGCGAGATATGATGCATGACCATTATCCAATAGCCAAAGTCTGAAAATGTTTGTGGGGAAAAAAGTTTAATTCATTGTTCTTGAATAAAGCCTATCAGAAAGTTTACCTGCACCACCACCACCCTAAAGATGTAAGATTTCTGGTATTGAGTTTGTGTGTACAGATTTGATGCACAGTCCACATATTCAAAGAGTGAATCTAGGTGCAAATAAATTAAAGCTATAGTCTGTCTCTACTGTAGGAACATAACATGTGTATTTGTAAAGTGCACGTTCACCCAGAGGGCTCTGGGCGCTGAATAACAGATGTTCATTGTTACCCAACTCAATGGTACTCATTTTATCGACCTCAGGTGGATGAAAGGCTGAGTGGACCCGCCGGGATTTGAACCTGTTACCTTGAGGTCGAACACAGGACCCTGCAATGGACGCATTAGTCCACTGAACCACCAGACCCGGCTGGCTACTACTGAGTAACACAGGTACATGTGCTAGAAACATGGTGATTTTCAAAGGCAGAAAAAGTATTTTGTGAAATGTGGTTAACCCTAAAAACAAGTTAAAATGTCCACTGCACTGTGTCACGGAATAGCTAGGAACATATCAATAAGAATGTGATGTTCTCTTTAACAGCACAAATGATTGCCAGCGGAGGCCTCAAAAAAACTTGAAGTATCTTTGACCTCAAAGTCCATTGTCAACGTTTCTACCTGCAGCATGCAAAACTTTGTAATTCTTACATCTACTCCTGCAAGTACAAACAATCCATTATTCAACTGCACACTGACTACAGCAGCAGAAGTATTTATAGGATTCTTATCCTATAACCAACCACACCCCGATAGACAATAATTTTCCATGTCAAATGCTGGTTTTAAGTAGTATCCCATTGATATAACTAACAGTACAAAAAGCAAGTTAGCATTTTAGAACAAAAAATGTTAACTTGCTTTTCCACTTATAAAGAGTAATCTTCACTTTGCCTAAAACGTGTTGTGTTTTATCAAATAATGTTCAATGATAAGCTGCTGAAAGCGGTAATGCTACCTAGATTGAAAAATCAGAACCTGGCTATTTAATGGCTGAAGATACTGGTCCTCTGATCTTAGTCGGAGTTCTCCTTATTTGTTTATTGCAAATTGAATGGGATGTCTTCAATATGTGATATTATTAGAAATGAAACAGTCATATTTTATTAATCACAGTACCGGTGTTCAAAACCCCGCAGGTATTTATGATGCATTCCAATTACGATTGAAGTATCATTTAATCAATGCAGAATGGATATGTGGTATGCAGATTAAAATAACTAGGAAGAATGCATTTAAAGAGCATTGTTCTTCGTGACTGCAACAAAATTAAAGAAATGCTCTATTTGGTCCAACTATGGGCTGCAAATTATTAACATTTTAACTATTACTTTAGCTAATTCAACAACTACAGAAAGTTTGGTTTAAAATTCAGTTTAAATTGGTAGCATAGCGGATACTTCTTGACTCATTTTAGCAAGGAAGCTAATGAAGCGAAAATGTCAATGATTTATCCAATTGGTTTTGATTTTAGTCTGAATCAAACACCAAAGATCATACTAGTTGCCTGGTCATAGCATCAGTATTGTAAACGAATCACATGAATGCAACTAGGACAGGAAAGTCTATTGGTTTGATGTTCTACAAACGTACGTTATTATGGCCGAATATTGTCTAAATGGCCCATGTGCAACTAAATCCTGCCATTCTATGACACATTGCTAGACCATACCCACTACATGCTAGGTTCTAAATCTTTGGTTCTGTGTACGCGTTCAACTGTTATCTAAGACATGTTTACGGTGAAGATTTAAGCTTCAAATATAAGTTGCGGTGGCCATGGGAACATCCTCATGTTGATGCCAATCATGGGTAGCAAATACACTAACAGGTAAGGGTGTAAATAATTTGGCTTGTGTATACACAAAAACCCACGGATAATGTAAATAGCATATAAAGATAGAACGCAACAAATAAGTAATTCTCATTAAATTAACAGTCATCTATTTGATTTTAATAACTTATTGAAGTTCTCAGTCTAATTAAGGGGCTGATTCGCTCCTTTCTAGAGAAAAATAAAATAGATGATTTTAAGCAGAGCTTGTGTGTTTCGCTGCACTCGTTCTGAAACTGGCACAAAAAGGCTGTATGTAAAAACAGAGCCAATGTTTGTTTTAGTAATCAACACGTCCTTTTTAGTCGTTATGAAAACAGAGGGTAACAAAAGGGGAGACTGGAGATTTCTAAGACTTCCAGCAAACTGGAAGGTGTCCTGAACTACAGCATGCGCTCAGACAGACTGAGCCAAAAATACATCTCTATATGGGTTGTCTTCAAGTTTGTTGTTATGCTTTGTCAATAGAGGGGAGGACCGGATTAGCATAATGTGCATTTGTTATCTCATATTAAAGGCAGCTGCTCAACAGTGTAATTGTGTAAAGCCAATGGCATGTTTTATCTGGGCTACGAATACAAACCAACCAAAGGTGTCACATTAGGAGAAACAATATTTGCATTACACTAAATATGCTTGTGTTTAGATTTTCCACTTCTTTCTTAATAAAATAAATGACCCATGCTCAACTGGAAGTTAATTTGTGATTAAAGCACCGGACTCTGGCTTCAAAATCTGCCATTTGGTTGATTTTCAATATTGGATGCCTGTTATCAAAGCAGGCTTGGGAGACTTAGAAAAATGAGAACTCTTTAATATATGGAATTATATGAACTAAACACAGACCTCAGCATTAACGGAACTGATATGACATATCCATTCTGGAAGACACGAGGACACCAACAACCAAAAGTGGCATGTAAGGGGGCCACAAACAACAGCTCAGTCAACAAGAAAGATAGCTAGGTTTTTCTTTATAAATAGGGAACTGATTCTTTTTTATTATGAGACGATGGTGAGCTTTACGTTTTTTGCTTTGAGGGGTGAAGATGTCAACAACGAAAGTACAGTTAGATAATTTGAATACCCCCATTATAAAAATAAGCAGAACTGAGGGGCGGGGGGTTGTAACGTAAGGTCTAATTAACAGGCATATATGCCCAGTGAAATATTATTTCACTACACCGAATTAACTTCATTTCCTAAAGTTTTCCAATTCGGTGTTCATTTAGCAGCACTGTCACCGTACAGCGAGATCTTTCTTAAGTAGGCCATGGGAAAGGGATGATGGATTAATGAACGGACGTCTGCGTTTGACCAGTGATTTCCGATGAGGGTTTTTTGTGGCACCCTTCATGCATGCAATCTTACTGTTACAGTATAAACTGATACACACATTTATACCTATTGACCCCCACCCTCAAACTACAGGATTACAAAAGGTCGGGGCGTTCATCTTTTTTTCACGTGAATGAATGTTGCGTTTGCAGTCATAAACATGGGGGATCTCCCTCTACCCTCCCCCTCGGTCCCCACACACATTACAAGCGGATAGAAGAATGTTACTCGACCTTTCGTCCTCCCCTGCATCGCGCTCAGAGCCGGGGCTGCGCTTGTCTAGCGCGGGGTTGGGGGGGCTGGAGAACAGGCTCTCAAAAGCCATGGCCGCGGTGGCCGCCCGCGCTCCGGGGGATACAGATTAGAAAAAAACAAACGGAAATGCTCTTTTTTTGGTACCGTCCTCCGAGGCCCGAAGGCTGGGGACTGTCACATTATTTTCTTTTTTTTCAACACAGACTCGCGGTGGCGATGGCGGCTCCCACCCCCCTCCTTCTCCTCCCGGGGCTCTAGTTGTTACGTCTGAAGTAAAAAACACGCACAATCCGCCTAGAAAAGAAGCCCAAAACAAGTGCGTGGCCTACCAAACAAGCCCAACGCCAAACAAACCTAGAAATTTGTTAAATAAATAAAACAAAAACATTAAAACACGAAGTATTATATCAAACGTTTTTGTAAAAAAAAAATACGTTTACAACATGGAATTAACAGAAAGACACCACTCATTGCCGCTAACATGACAGTGTTGCATTAAGGCAACAATCAAAAGGGAAAATATTTATTATTTTCACTTCGAACAATTTTCAAATGTCATTACTTTTTATTCTTAGAATTTAAAATGTTCCCTTCAATCAACCTAATTTGGTCCTCGCAACTTCCCTTTAAAATTATCAGCGAGATACAACTGAATTAATTCGGACTTTCCTCCCGGACAGCGTAGGTTGTGAAAGAGAACATAGTCTTTCTAAGAGGGCCACCACGTAAACAATGCAGAGTGTCCCTTTTCAGTTTCTGCGCTCTCTGCCGTAGGTGCTTTCGGAAATCTCTAGAAACAATTAACATGCTTACGGTTGGTCACGCCCACAGAGTTCTGACAAAAAACTAGAATGCGGAATTGTTCATTTATATGTGCTAAATTGAGCGCCATGCTAATGGACAAATCAGTTATCTAGTGGTCGCTGTCATAGCACCGTGAGTTCAAGAACAACGCTTCTGTCCAATCTTCGAGGCTTGCCTGGTTCGAGCCTTGCTGCCACTGGTTCCTTTTTTATTGTTTTCTTTGTGGCTCATTTTTAAATATAGAATTTAAATTATATTTGTTTGTGGCAGAGGCCACTTTGGTTTATTTCTGTGTAGTTTGTAGTAGTAGTTTATTTTATTATGGTTGAATAATTAAAACCATTACGTACAAAGGGTAAAATATCTTACAGTTTTCGATAAAATCATTATATAAAAAGAAGTAGCCAGCTTTTTATCTGCAATAATAATTAGAATGACTTGTAAGATTTTACATCACGTTAAAAAAAGTGCTCAAAATTATTAAACCATGCTGCACGTTAGCCGTGCTGGCTGTAAATGTTTTTTCAACTGTGGCTATTCTTGTAAAGTTCAAATCAGTTCTTGTAATGAGTAGTCGTTTGGCCGCTTTGTCCGGTGCTTCATTCTTTTAGCATTAAAACTAACAAATAGCCCTCCGAAGGTCCTTCCGGTCCCAACTACTTTTCTAGAGCAAAAACAACTTATAATTTCCACAAAGAGTAAATTAAATAAGTTGCAACGAGCCCATGCGAACAACGAAAGTGAATATAAATCCCTGAAGAGTGACATATCAGCTGCCAGAAAAGAGTATAGGAAGGCCAGATTCGCCCTAAAAAGACAGGAAGAAGTGCTCCGTTGGGCGACAGTCTTTGAGATAATCAAAACTAAGGACCAAAGGAAATTTTGGAATTGGGTAAATGAGGCAACCAAAGCCACTAAACAACCCACTGCAGCTAATATCTCCCCCGTTGATTGGGAGAACTACATCAAAATATTGTACACAGCACCGTACACATCAAATAGCAGCAGCAGTACCCAACTTACGCTCGATCAGCTCATCACCGAGGATTGCACAACCTCCACCATCAAGATAACAACAGAAGAAATAGTAGGAATCATAAAGAAAATGCGCTCCAGTGGTACCCAACGGCATCCCCACGCAAGTACTCAAAGCCTCCGCACAAAAATGGGACGCGATACTGATCCCTCTCTTCGAGGATGCAATACTGGGACACACCATCCCGCCCTCCTGGCAAGGATCATTCCTCGTACCCTTCCATAAAAAAGGCTCGCGCTCCAACCCCGATAACTATCGGATGATAGCCCTACTCGATGTGGATGGGAAAGCCTACGCAAGTGTACTTTTAAAAGAACTTACAAAATGGGCGGAAACGAAAAATTTAATCTCTTTTAGCCAAACTGGCTTCCGAAATGGCTGCCACATCGAGGACAACTTGATTTCCATAGCCCACCTGATGGAAACAACCCTAGCTGCAAAAGACAAAGCAATGTACATGGGATTTATCGATTTCCGTAAATTCTTTGACAGCATTAGTCGGCCCAAATTGTGGGAAAAATTGGCAAGATGGGGCATCCCACGGGCACTACTAAACGCACTAATAGCCCTACACACGGACACCTGGGTTAAAGTCAGAGTAACATCGAAATGGTCTACCTCCAATAAAATTTATACAAATAGAGGCCTAAAACAAGGGTGCACTCTTGCACCATTACTTTTCAATCTGTACCTCGCCGACCTACCTGAATGGTTGTCCCGATCAAGAGCCTCCCCCCCAGGAATCGGTCAAAGTAAAATCCAAATTCTGCAATACGCAGACGATACCATTCTTCTAGATGTAAAATGTAAATGTGGGTGTACTTGTAAAGCGCACTGCGACTCCATGGAGTATCCTGGCGCTGAAGACCGCTGGGGAACCCATCCTGGTCCCTTTCTGGGTATCTCCAAGGTGAAACCAGGCATCCCCGGCGTCTGTGGGGGGGGGGCCGTTGTAGAGATGAGGCAAGCTTAATGCCCAGAGTTGCAGAGTGTGTTCCCTGGTTAGAGTAGGCACCGAGGCGAGAATTATCGAGTCCGTTTTGACCCTGGTCCACGACCCTGCCGCGTCGGGAATTGAACCCTGGTCCCAGGCCGTTCTCTGCTTATGGGTCTGCCACCTCTAACCAGTGAGCCACACCACTCCAGCCACACCACTCTAGATCAAACCCAGGTGGGCCTCCAAAGATTGTTCAACTCCCTCGCCCAGTATTGTAACAACAATATGCTAGAGATAAACGTTAGTAAAACCAAAACGATGGCAATTTCACCCGCAAATGGAAAAAAGATCATGTGGTTTATAGAAGGGAAACCACTGGAGACTGTCACTGCATATAAATATCTGGGCGTCTGGATTGATCATAAAGGGAGATGCTCGGTGCATACAACCGAGATGCAGGCAGTGGCTCGTAGTCTAGAGGGGGCCTTCATGAGAACGAAGAGCGCTCTGCATTCTCAGGACTTTGTCCCTTTGATAAAACTGATCAACGCAAAATTCCTCCCTACAATCTCCTTTGGCGCAATAATTTTCAAAGACAAAATGAACAACTGGCTAGATAGAGCACAATCATCATGCTATCGCCGGGTCTTTCGATTGCCAAACTCGACTTCCCATGCCCAAATACGGAAAGAATTTTCCTTATCCTCTATGCGCTGGATTATGGGTGCAAGATACGTCTCATACTGTCTGAAAGCAAAACATGCTAACCCCCATATGCTGAAGAGCTGCATATGGCTCCTGCTTAGAAACCCAACTACATCATGGAATAACTATTTGACATTCTGTCTCAAATCCCTCGAAGCGGGGGACATATGGTCCTCTTCCTTGCCCAATGAAACGAAATTGAAGCTTTTAACCAAGCAAGCTAAAATCCTATCAAATCAATCGGATATGCAACAGGTTCTCCAGCTTTTTCATGGCACTTGGGCTGCCAAACTATATGCCCCGAAAACACTACCATCTTATCTCGCATCAGCAATGAAGCCGCATATCAAACATCAATTAACCCTTTAGGTGCTGCCGTCGGCCAACGGTCGTCACGGGCACTACCTCCCCAGTGCTGCGTGCGACCGCTGGACGTCCAGTTCAGCACTGGATAATGGACAGCGCAGCACTGGGGAGGTTTGTTTACTAGCTCCTAAGGTATTAATGAGATTTCGTTTAGGCTTAATTCCGTTGAAGGTATACAAGTTTGGCCAAGGATATAAGAAAGAAGCCTCCTCTCAGTTCCGTTTCTGCAACCAGGGAGATGAAAGCCTAATCCACACGCTAAGCATTTGCCATCGCCTTCGGGCGCAAAGAATATTCTGGCTGAGACCAATTTGGCTTCTTCTAGGCATCAGGACATGTCAAGAAGTGCTCGAGGTATGTATGAGGGGGGACTCGCCACAGTTGGCGACTCGCTTTATAAAATTCATCACAGAAATTAACTCCTTGACTCTACCATCTGAGCAAGCCTGAACTTTAACCCCCCTAAGTGACATTCCCTTGGCTTTTCTGCTCTCCCTTCCCTTCACCCTACCCATCAATTTTATTGTCCTTTTTAACAGACTTGAATACATCTTCTTTACTTAAAAGGTCATTTTTGTATGTGTATATTGCAATGATTTTAAATAATTGTACAATAAATTTTTTTTACTTACTTACTTCATTCTTTTTGGGGTTATGTCGAGGAATTTAATTAGCCAGAAATTTAACTGGACTAGCTCAGGGTTAAAGCACAGCATTAACGCTTGTCTGCACGATCTGGCTCCGTGCTGTTTGAATGCTGGCTTTAGCAGGGTGATCCTTATGTCTTTTAACATATTACAGATGCATAGAACATAGATTGCGCCTTCTACTCCGCTGCCGCATAAACAACAGAGCTGGACTCCTCCTTTTCTCTCCCAAGGCGGCATAAATTGATTAAAGGGGCTGACTCTTGAGCGCAGAGACTAGCAGGAGACGACGCTATTTCGAGGGCCGGTAACAAACACTCTGCACACGATTTTTAAAGTGTATCTAATGTGATTTTAACTTTTGTGAGCACTCACTTGATGTATTTGTAAAGCGCACTGTTCCCCGGTCCACCGCCAAAAGTTTGGTTTGTGTGGAGGGACGGCGCCACGCCCACCACGGAGGAAGTGATTGCTACATCCTGTGCCCAACCAATCAGCGATCTACAGCTGACTCCCCACAGGCTCTTAAGCCGCTCCCACCTCTCGCTCTGTTGACTCTTGAGCGCAGAGACTAGCAGGAGACGACGCTATTTCGAGCGCCGGTAACAAACACTCTGCACACGATTTTAAAGTGTATCTAATGTGATTTTAACTTTTGTGAGCACTCACTTGATGTATTTGTAAAGCGCACTGTTCCCCGGTCCACCGCCAAAAGTTTGGTTTGTGTGGAGGGACGGCACCACGCCCACCACGGAGGAAGTGATTGCTACTTCCTGTGTTCAACCAATCAGCGATCTACAGCTGACTCCCCACAGGCTCTTAAGCCGCTCCCACCTCTCGCTCTGTTGACTCTTGAGCGCAGAGACTAGCAGGAGACGACGCTATTTCGAGCGCCGGTAACAAACACTCTGCACACGATTTTTAAAGTGTATCTAATGTGATTTTAACTTTTGTGAGCACTCACTTGATGTATTTGTAAAGCGCACTGTTCCCCGGTCCACCGCCAAAAGTTTGGTTTGTGTGGAGGGACGGCGCCACGCCCACCACGGAGCAAGTGATTGCTACTTCCTGTGCCCAACCAATCAGCGATCTACAGCTGACTCCCCACAGGCTCTTAAGCCGCTCCCACCTCTCGCTCTGTTGACTCTTGAGCGCAGAGACTAGCAGGAGACGACGCTATTTCGAGCGCCGGTAACAAACACTCTGCACACGATTTTTAAAGTGTATCTAATGTGATTTTAACTTTTGTGAGCACTCACTTGATGTATTTGTAAAGCGCACTGTTCCCCGGTCCACCGCCAAAAGTTTGGTTTGTGTGGAGGGACGGCGCCACGCCCACCACGGAGGAAGTGATTGCTACTTCCTGTGCCCAACCAATCAGCGATCTACAGCTGACTCCGCCCCTATCCATATAACCCATGTGTCCTCGGCCGCGCAGTGGACGCGCGCAGCGGGCGCGCAGATGTCGCGCCGAAGTCAAGCCAATGTCCAGCCCGTCTGCGCCCGTCTGCGCCCGTCTGCGCCCAGACGGGGCCAGGGGCTACTAACCCTGGTTCCACCATTAACACCCCTTTTACCTACTCCAAAGAGACTCTTCTGTCATGTATCCCGCCTCTATGCTCGAAAGGCAAGTTCTTAAATTGCATGGACACTCCTGTCACATGCACTGACTGTAATCTTTGTCTTCAATCTATACCCTCCGCAATTGATCAGGAAACCACCGATTTTCCACCGGCACGGCTCATAAGAATTCCTACTCCACCCTTAAATGACCTGAATTGCAGGTCATTACCCAAACACAAAAGGGATATCTTTGATTTACTCACGTCATCTCAGCCAGCCGCACTTTTTCTCACGGAGACCTGGTTGAATAACTGTTCGGGACCAGATATAGCAGCAGCACTGCCCGCCAACTACAGCTACGTTAGCAAAAATAGACTCCATAAAGATGGAGGTGGAATTGCGATAATTTTTCGTAACACTTATTCATGTCAATGGATAGATCGTGATATTCCGAACTGTGAAGCTGGATCTTTTAAACTCCTACTATCTCCAAACTTCACGTTATCGGGTGCTTTAATATATCGTGCTCCCGGGACACACCCAGCACCTGGGCATCCTCCTTCCCGGAGCTCATTGCACCATTTCTGTTAGATGCCACTAACTTTCTGATAGTCGGTGACCTAAATATTCATCTGAACGACACCTCATGTCACACCAGTACCAACTTTATAGCGGATCTATCTGCCCTAAACCTCACCCTCCATAATACAGGTCCCACACATAAGGCCGGCAACTTACTTGATCCAATCTTCTTCAACCACGACAATATTGTTTGCAAACCTCCTTTACCTATCCCCTGGTCTGATCATTATCTGGTGGAATTTACCATAGCCATGCCTCCACCGGCTACCTCTCAGAAGGCCCCCTCCGGACCAAGGGTACTGAGAAATTGGAAAAAACTGGACATTTCCAAGTTGAATGCACATCTTAATGACACCCGACCCCTCTCTAAAATAACTAACATAGAAGAGGCCGCAGCCATTCACAACTGGCTTAGCTCTGCCATCAATGTATGCCTTCCACAAAGAAATAAAAAACAAACCCCACTTCATCCCCCAGCACCTTGGTTTACAGATGCACTGAAACTCGAAAAAACGGCTTGTAAAAATCTAGAGCGTAGATGGCGTGTCCATTATGACCCCACACTAAAGACATTATAAAAAGTAGCATTATTAAAATATCATGCTAACTGTTCTTCAGCTAGAGCGGAATATGCCAAAACGACCATTGAGAATGCTCAAAATCGGCCTAAAGCACTTTTTAAAATAGTGCAGGAACTCTCTGGTTCTTCCTGCCAACCGCAAGCCCCCTGCCTGGACTCCGCACAGTGTAATGCTTTGGCAGAATTTTTCGTAAATAAAATTGACAAAATCTATGAGGACTTCAAAGATCCAACTGCTTCTTCTTTAGTCCCGGATTCCCCCATACCTATGGCCAAGTGTGAAGAGGCTAGTCCACACCCTCCCGTAGGTGGCACCCTTCAGTCTCTAGCAAACTGGGAACCGCTTAACCTGTCCTCATTACAGGAAATCCTCAAAACTATCAAATCGGGCTCCCCCCTTGACCCCTTTCCCCCACAAATCCTCCTTTCTCTCGACACCCCCTCCCTCACGCTCATCCTAGAGCTCCTGAACTCTTCCCTAAGAGATGCCAAAGTCCCCAAGACATGGAAACATGCCATGGTTTCACCACTACTGAAGAAAGCCACCGCAGATCCAGATGACCCCGCCAATTTCCGCCCAATCTCGCTGTTACCCCTTTTCTCCAAAATCCTTGAGAAACACATTGTCACCCAACTTACGTATTTCACAGAAATCAATAACCTCCTTCACACATCCCAGTCGGGATTTAGGGCGGGCTTTTCAACAGAATCTACCCTCCTAGGGGTCTCTGAAACTATACGCCGGCAAGTTGATGAGGGGGAGACCGTGGCACTTATCTTACTCGATCTTAGTGCCGCATTTGACACGGTCTCCCATACCATCCTCATCAACACCGTGCAAACCTGTGGCATAACTGGACCCGCCCTGGCATGGCTAAAAAATTTCCTCTCCAACAGAACCTTCCAAGTCTTCTCCTCTACTTCCTCCTCTAAACCTCACAAATCTCTTTTCGGAGTTCCCCAGGGCTCGATTCTCAGCCCCATCTTATTTAATTTATATATCAGTCCCCTGGCTACCTTAGCAGAAAAATCTGGGTTGACGATCTACTCGTACGCAGACGATACCCAGATTATTTATTCACTTTCTGCTAATGCCCTGTCTAACCCGTCCTCCCTCCGTTCTGGTCTTAAGAACATTTTCAAATGGATGTTTGATAACAAACTGAAGCTCAACGGAGGAAAGACCGAACTGCTTCTGTTTGGGAAACACACTACCCTATGGGGCCCCCAACATTGGCCTCCCCAGATGGGACCTACACCCACCCCCTCTAAAACCGCTCGCAACTTGGGAATCATCTTTGATGAACACCTATCCATGAAACAACAAGCGGTTAGAGTGGCGGCCACTTGTTTTACCATTCTCAAGTGGCTCAAGAAAATCAGGTGGATGCTCCCCCTGAACACACTAAAAACCGTAGTCCAGGCCCTGATTACATCTAGACTGGACTACGGTATCATCTTATATCTGGGGGCATGTAAAGAAGTTACTAAGAAACTTCAAACAGTGCAAAATGAAGCAGTTAGGTTGATATGCATGCTGCCAAAAAAATCCCCAACCTCATCCGGTCTTCGGAGTCTGCATTGGCTCCGTATCGAACAACGAGCAAAATTTAAAGCTTTGTGTTTTATGCACAGAATCAAGGCAGGCAAGGCCCCTGCCTAATTGACCACCCTAGTCCACCAATACTTTCCCTCAAGAACCTTACGCTCCTCCAGCCAACACAAGTTTCAAATACCCAGGATTAATCGAGCTAGACAAGGAGGTCGTTCCTTTGCCTACCTGGCCCCCTCTCTATGGAACTCTCTCCCACTTGAGCTTCGAACTAACGACTGTTACCTCCAATTTCGTAAGAACTTAAAAACATGGTTGTTTAACCAATAACTTTGTTTTAATAGCCCACTGTCCCCTTCTGTATTTTCGCTCTTTATGTCTTTAGCGCCGGGAAACCTCAGGGTAGCTGTTGCGCTCTACAAAAATAAATATAATAATAATAATAATAATAATAACCCCCAGTTGGAGTCTTAGGAATTTTTCCTTGATGTTAATTTTTAATCACATTTTCAGGTAGGGCTGGGGTTTTAGCATTTTGTATGTGTATAGGACCATCCAGCCGTGCGATCGTTTGGCTAATGTTTTTTTTGTCCTCTATTGCGGATAGTAAACAAGTTACCTTTGTTACAGTTTTTTTGAATGTTAGATGGTTCGCCTGGATGTCCCACAGCTCTGTTAAACCTAGGTGTGTAATGGATTCCTCGAGATAAAGACTTGCTGGTGATTTTCCTGGATGGGAGAGTTCCGTCCAGAGTTGATCATTCAGGGTTCCTTTTTAGTCACCTTTAATTTTATGCCAACAATTCGCATATGCTCCCATGCGTTCAAACAACAGTTTTTGTAGCCCAAATTCCAATCGTATTTGGGCCGGGGAGACCATTCTGGGGAGTTGAAACATTGCCCAGTATGAGTTGGATATTATATTGTCAAGAGTTATTGCATCTTTTCCCTTCAATGCTTCGCTCCCATAAGTAATTGTTGGCTGGAGTTTTGCTTGCAAAACCCTTAGCAAAGGGTCAAATGTCAAGTCCAGTAAGAGATACTTTAGGGGCTTTATGGATAAGTAGGTTGTTACCCCCTTTCTCCGCAAGGATTATAATTGCGGTTTTGATGAGTTATTTTGGTCCAGTGTTACCCCTACGTATTTGTAGCTTCCTCCTTGTTCCAAACGGTGACTGTCAAGAAACCAATTAAGGTGTTACTTCTTACGGAAATTAACTGCCATTATTTTTGTTTTATTGTAGTTTATTTTTAGTGCATTTTCTTGTGAAAATTTGTGAGTAACCTTCAGTAGATGCTGGAGACCAATTGGGGTCCTACTTATCAGAACTAGGTCATCCGCGTATAGCAGGTTTGACAGAGTGGCATTCCCTAGTTTTGGTGCATGGGCTGCGCAGCTATCCAGCTTCCCCGGTAAGTCTGCTAGGAAGATATTGAATAGCATGGGGGCTAGAACACACCCTTGTTTAAGCCCTTTGGATGTGGGGATTTTTTTTATATTTGTAGACCTTCACCGAGCTTTATTCTGACCCATGTTTTGGTGTGTAAATTCCTTAATTGATGTAAAAGGATTGAAGGGTTCCCCCAGCCATCCAATTTTTTGCCAAAGTTTTGCACGGTCAACGTGATCGAATGCTGCAACAAAGTCTATGAAACAGAAAAAGCGGGTATTTTCCCTGTTTGGCTGCGTCCATGAGCAAGGTCAGGGCCATTATGTTTGTTATTGTTCCTTGCCCTTTCCGAAATCCAGTTTGTGTTAGCGGTATTATGTGATTATCTTCGGCCCAAATGGTTAGCTTGTTTAGGAGGAGCCCTGCAAAATATTTAGCCTCAATGTCGATCAGAGCTATTAGGCGATAGTTTTTCGGCAGAGACCTCGCTCCTTCAATTATAGATTGGGCTTATAATTCAGCCTCTCCACGACTCAGGATTGATAGAATTTATAACTGCATACTTAAAAACAGCTTCAAGAGCGTTGCTCCAGTAGTCCGGGTTGTTTTTAAACAGCATTGGTGGAATGCCATTGGGACCGGGGGCTCCTGCTAGTCGACCCCTTGATTTTTGTTTCATTATCTGTTAGGTTGGTTGGGTGCTGTGCCCCTCCCTTGGTCTCCGTATGACATTTTGTGCAGAGGTTACAGTTGTTACCCATTCTTGTTGATTGAGCACTAATCTTTCGCTATCCTCAGAGGAGGGTAGGCAGAGCAATGTTAGCTCCTTTGCGGTCAAGCTGGAACTCTCAGATCCTAAGCAATTGGGGTGTATGACTATTTGATCTGTGTCATTAAAATGGTTAAAGAGGAAGCCTGGCCAAACTTCTTCAGAGATGTGAGAGTTGATTCCGTGGTGATTTGGCCAATATATTTTATTTACAGATTGCCAAAATTTGAAGCTGTTTTTCTGTTTAGCATCGTGTAGCAGTTTAGCCCAAATTTTATTATTCATGGTCATTTTCCTGGCCCATCTTCTTCTCTTAAAAACGGTCTTTGAATCACTAAGAGACTGCTGCAAACTTTGATTTCCCGGTGCTCTCCGAAGTTGTCGTAATAGTTGATTTATTGTTAATTTCATTTCTTGGAGACTGGGCTCTTTACTGTCGTCATTGGAGGATCATTTGCGTTCTTTCGTTTTGGACCTATTTTAGTGGGAAATTTGTTGCCAAGGGTACAGATGAATTTTTCCCAACCTTCCAACGGTTGACTTAAGTTGTCCTGTACTTGCTTAAACACTTCTTTTGCTACTGCTGCTACTGTTTCTATGTTTGTTAGGTTGCATCTTATACATTTGAGGTCTGTTGTTCCTACCGAAACAATGGATTTGTCGGCCTCCTGGAATAATGTTGACGCAGAATGAAGTTTCATTTCTTGTGGCATTTGGTCGCTAAGTGTGATGTTGCCTATTTGGAATGAGGCTACCCTGTCAAACATGGATATTGAAGTGAATGTAAAGTCAAGGTAGGAAGATGCTTTGGATGAGTGAAATGTAGGTGCCGTGGGATTGTCTTCCTAGAAGCGGCCATTAACTGCCCTCAAGTTCAGGTGTTCTAATTCTGAAAGAAGATAGCTTGAACTCTTTGTTGGTTTGGTTTCTTTCGAGGGGGCTTGAGGCGGGATTCCCCACGTGCCAGTCATATCTTGTGTAAGGTCATCTTCTTGGCATTTCCATAAAAGGTGCATGTTGAAGTCTCCTGCCAAGATGATATTGTCTGTGTCCTCCTCTTCTATTTTTCTTGTGACTTCTTTAATCATTTCCAAGAAGTGCAGAAAGAAGGAACAGGGTTGCAGAAAGAGGGAAGAGGGGTAGAGAAAGGGGCAAGGGGATATAGAAAGAAGCAAGAGAGCTGTAGAAAGAAACAAAAGAAGTGCAGAAAGAAGGAACAGAGGTGCAGAAAGAGGGAACAGAGGTGCAAAAAGAGAGACAAGGGGTGGAGAAAGAGGCATGGGGTGCAGAAAGAAACAAGAGAGCGACAAAAATAAATAAAAGAAGGAACAGACTACAGAAAGAGGCAAAAGGGGTGCAGAAAGAAGCGAGAGGGGCACAAAAAAACAAAAGTGCAGAAACAAGGAACAGTGGTGCAGAAAGAGGCACGAGGGGTGCACAAAGAGGGAAGAGGGGTGTGAAAGAGGTACAAGGGGTGCAGAAGGAAGCAAGAGAAGTACAGAAACAAGCAACAGATATGCCGAAAGGGTTAAGAGGGGTGGAGAAAGGGACAAGAGAAGTACAGAAAGAAGCAACAGAGATGCAGAAAGGGGGAAGAGTGGTAGAGAAAGAGGCGAGAGAAGTGCAAAAAGAAGCAAGAGAAGTGCAGAAAGAAGCAAGAGAAGTGTAGAAAGAAGCAACAGAGGTGCAGAAAGAGGCAACAAGGGTGTAGAAAGAAGCAAGAGAAGTACAGAAAGAAGCAACAGAGGTACAGAAAAATACAAGAGGGGTGCAGAAAAAGGCACAAGTGGTACAGAAAGAAGCAAACGTGGTGCAGAAAGAAGGAAGAAAAGTGCATCAAGAAACAACAGAGATGCAGAAAGGAGGAAGTGGGATGGATAAAGAGGCAAGAGGGATACAGAAAGAAACAAGAGAGGTGCACAAAGAAACAAAAGAAGTGCAGAAAGAAGGAACGGAGGTGCAGAAAGAGGCAAGAGTGGTGCAGAAAGAGGAAAGAGGGATGGGAAAGAGGCACGAGGGGTACAAAAAGAAGCAAGAGGGTGTGGAACGGAAAAAGAGAGGTGCAGAACGAAATAAAAGAAGTGCAGAAAGATGGAACAGAGGTGCAGAAAGAGACAAGTGGGGAGCAGAAAGAGGGGTGCAGAAAGAGGCACAAGGGTTGCAGAAGGAAGGAACAGAGGTACAGAAAGAAGCAAGAGAAGTACACAAAGAAGCAACAGATGCAGAAAGGGGTAGGAGGGGTGGGGAGAGAGGCAAGAGGGGTACAGAAAGAAGCAGGAGATGTGCGTAAAGAAACAAAAGAAAGGTAGAAAGAAGTAACAGAGGTGCAGAAAGAGGCAAGAGGAGTACAGAAAAAGAGAAGAGGGATGCAGAAAGAGGTACAAGGGATACAGAAAGAAACAAGAGAGTTGCAGAAAGAAACAAAATAAGTGCAGAAAGAAGAAACAGAGTTACGGAAAGAGAAAAGAGGGATTAAAAAGAGGGAAGAGGGATACAGAAAGAGGCACAAGGGTTGCAGAAAGATAGGACAGTGGTGCAGAAAGAAGCAAGAGAAGTGCAGAAAGAAGCAACAGAGGTGCAGAAAGAGGGATGAGGGACAGAGAAAGAGGAAATAAAAGTGCAGAAAGAAGCAACTGAGATGCAAAAAGGGGGACAAGGGGTGAAGAAAGTTGCGAGAAGGGTGCAGAAAGAAGCAACAGAGGTGCAGAAATAAATAAAAGAAGAGCCTGAAAGAAGGAACAAGGTTCTGAAATAGGCAAGAGGGGTGCAAAAAGAGGGAAGAAGGGTGCAGAAAGAGGCACGAGGGGTGCAGAAAGAAGCTAGAGATGTGCAGAAAGAAACAAAAGAAGTTCAGTAAGTAGGAACAAGAGGTGCAGAAAGCAGCAATATGGGTGCAGAAAGAGGCAAAAGGGATGCCGAAAGTAGCGAGCGGTGCAGAAAGAAACAAACGGTGTACAGAAAGAAGGAACAGAGGTGCAGAAAGAGGCAAGAGGGGTGCAGAAAGAAACAAAAGAAATACAGAAAGAAGCAACAGAGGTGCAATATAAGGCACGAGGAGTGCAGAAAGATGGAAGAGGGGTACAGAAAGGGGCACGAGGGGTGCAAAAAGAACCAAGAGAGGTGCAGAAAGAAACAAGAGACGTGCATAAAGAAGTAACAGAGATAAAGGGGGAAGTGGGTGTAGGAAGAGGCAAGAGCGATACAGAAATAAACAAGAGAGGTGCAGAAAGAAACAAAAGAAGTGCAGACAGAAGGAACAGAGCTACAGAAAGAGGCAAGAGGAATGCAAAAGAGGGAAGAGGGTTATAAAAAGAGGCATGATGGGTGCAGAAAGAAGCAAGGGAAGTGCACAAAGAAACAAGAAGTGCAGAACGAAGCAACAGAGGTGCAGAAAGAGACTAGAGGGGAGCAGAAAGAGGGAGGACAGGTGCAGACAGAGGCACAAGGATTACAGAAAGAAGGGACATAGGTATAAAAAGAAGCAAGAGAAGTGCAGAATGAAGCAACAGAGGGGCAGACAATGGGATGAGGGGTGGAGAAAGAGGCAAGAGAAGTGCAGAAATAAGCAACAGAGATGTGAAATGCAGTAACAGGGGTAGAGAAAGTGTCAAAAGGGGTGCAGAAAGAAGCAAGAGAGGTGCAGAAAAAAAACCAAAAGAAGACCAGAAAGAAGGAACAGAAGTGCAGAAAGAGGGGTACAGAAAGAGGGAAGAGGTATGCAGAAGGAAGCACCAGTGGTGCAGAAAGAAGCAACAGAGGTGCAGAAAGAGGCAAGAGGGGTACAAAAACAGGAGTGCAGAAGGACGCGTGAGCGGTGCAGAAAGAAGCCAGAGATGTGCAAAAAGAAACAAAAAAGTGCAGAAAGAAGCAACAGAGATGCAGTAAGGGGGAAGTAGGAGGAGACAGAGGCAAGAGGGATACAGAAAGAAACAAGAGAGTTGCAGAAAAAACAAAAGAAGAGCAGAAAGAAGGAACAGGGTTCTGAAAGAGGCAAGAGGGGTGCAGAAAGAAGCACGAGTGATGCAGAAAGAAGCAAGAGAGGTGCAGAAAGAAGCAAGAGTAGTACAAAAAAAGCAACAGCGGTGCAGAAAGAGGCAAGAGGGGTGCAAAATCAGGGAACAGGGTTGCAGAAAGAGGCACGAGTGGTGCAGAAAGAAGCTAGAGATATGCAGAAAGAAACAAAAGAAGTTCAGAAAGAAGGAACAGAGGTGCAGAAAGCAGCAATATGGGTGACAAAAGAGGGAAGAGCGATACAGAAATAAACAAGAGAAGTGCAGAAAGAAACAAAAGAAGTGCAGAAAGAAGGAACAGAGCTACAGAAAGAGGCAAGAGGAATGCAAAAGAGGGAAGAGGGTTATAAAAAGAGGCATGATGGGTGCAGAAAGAAGCAAGGGAAGTGCACAAAGAAACAAGAAGTGCAGAAAGAAGCAACAGAGGTGCAGAAAGAGACTAGAGGGGAGCAGAAAGAGGAAGGACAGGTGCAGAAATAGGCACAAGGATTACAGAAAGAAGGGACATAGGTATAAAAAGAAGCAAGAGAAGTGCAGAATGAAGCAACAGAGGGGCAGAAAAGGGATGAGGGGTGGAGAAAGAGTCAAGAGAAGTGCAGAAATAAGCAACAGAGATGTGAAATGCAGTAACAGCGGTAGAGAAAGTGTCAAGAGGGGTGCAGAAAGAAGCAAGAGAGGGGCAGAAAAAAACAAAAGAAGACCAGAAAGAAGGAACAGAAGTGCAGAAAGAGGGGTACAGAAAGAGGGAAGAGGTATGCAGAAAGAAGCACCAGTGGTGCAGAAAGAAGCAACAGAGGTGCAGAAAGAGGCAAGAGGGGTACAAAAACAGGAGTGCAGAAGGACGCATGAGCGGTGCAGAAAGTAGCCAGAGATGTGCAAAAAGAAACAAAAAAGTGCAGAAGGAAGCAACAGAGATGCAGTAAGGGGGGAAGTGGAGAGGAGACAGAGGCAAGAGGGATACAGAAAGAAACAAGAGAGTTGCAGAAAGAAACAAAGGAAGAGCAGAAAGAAGGAACAGGGTTCTGAAAGAGGCAAGAGGGGTGCAGAAAGAAGCACGAGTGGTGCAGAAAAAGCAACAGCGGTGCAGAAAGAGGCAAGAGGGGTGCAAAATCAGGGAAGAGGGTTGCAGAAAGAGGCACGAGTGATGCAGAAAGAAGCTAGAGATGCGCAGAAAGAAACAAAAAAGTTCGGAAAGAAGGAACAGAGGTGCAGAAAGCAGCAATATGCTGAAAAAAGAGGGAAGAGGGGTGGAGAAAAAGGCAAGTGGGTACAGAAAGAAGCAAGAGAGGCACAGAAAGTAACAAAGGAAGTACAGAAAGAAGGAACAGAGGTGCAGAAAAAGGCAGGAGTGGTGCAGAAAGAGGCAAAAGGGATACAGAAAAAGCTAGCGGGTGCAGATAGAAACAAAAGAAGTACAGAAAGAAGGAACAGAGGTGCAGAAAGAGGCAAGAGGGGTGCAGAAAGAAACAAAAGAAATACAGAAAGAAGCAACAGCGGTGCAACAAGAGGCACAAGGAGTGCAGAAAGAGGGAAGAGGGGTACAGAAAGGGGCACAAGGGGTGTTTCTTTCTTCTCTTATTTATTTCTATATCCCTCTTGCCTCTTCCTATACCCCACTTCCCCCTTTCTTTATCTCTGTTACTTCTTTATGCACTTCTCTTGTTTCTTTCTGCACCAAGAGAGATGCAGAAAGAAACAAGAGAAGTGCATAAAGAAGTAACAGAGATAAAGAAAGGGGGAAGTGGGGTGTAGGAAGAGGCAAGAGGGATACAGAATTAAGCTTCTTAACTTTGAGGGCATTCTGCAATACTTACTGGCTGTTCCCGGCGCTTCCACGCTTCTCTGACCGCCACAGCTGCCCTCCCGCCACCGCAGCCCGCTGCCGCCGAGTGGAGGACCACAACCCCCAGGCTGCCTTGCGGCTTAGCCGCCACTGTCATCAGCGCGCCTGGAGGCGCTTTAAATAGCGCTTATCCCCGGTGGAGCGGGGTGGAGCTTCTTAACTTTGGGGGCATTCTGCAATACTTACTGGCTGTTCCCGGCGCTTCCACGCTTCTCTGACCGCCACAGCTGCCCTCCCACCGCCGGAGCCCGCGGCCGCCGAGTGGAGGACCAAAACCCCCAGGGTGCCTTGCGGCTTTGCCGCCACCGTCATCAGCGCGCCTGGAGGTGCTTTAAATAGCGCTTATCCCCGGCGGAGCGGGGTGTAGCTTCTTAACTTTGGGGGCATTCTGCAATACTTACTGGCTGTTCCCGGCGCTTCCACGCTTCTCTGACCGCCACAGCTGCCCTTCAGCCGCCGCAGCCCGCGGCCGCCGAGTGGAGGACTGTTAGACCTGCCAGCCCTTTGGGTGGTCCCTCCTAATTATTTATCTAATTTTCTCCCCTTTTCTTTTTTTCTTTGCCTCTTGGAATTTTCCTGTGTGTCCACTACATATTTTTTCTGGTGTTGACCCAAGGTCTCTGGGCACCTCATTATCGCCTCCTAATAATGAGGCGCAGGTGCTCCTTTGAAATGGAGGGAGGTTCTCTCCCACAAAATGTTGGCCTGCCAACTGCCCAGATTACCTCATAGCCTAAGGCCATAGGGTTGTCATGAGAAGTTCCAGAACCTTCTGGTCTACTCTAGACACTCTAGGCCCAAGCTATATAAGGCGGAATATTGTGCGGCCATTTTAGAAGATAGC
Organism: Lissotriton helveticus; assembly: GCF_964261635.1. NCBI lineage: Eukaryota > Metazoa > Chordata > Amphibia > Caudata > Salamandridae > Lissotriton > Lissotriton helveticus. The sequence continues at coordinate 1,468,893,699 of NC_136067.1, forward strand.
TGAGGAGAGTGGATTTGCCCAGAAAAGAAGTGGGCTGGAGTCCAGGCTGTGACGTGAGGAGGTGGGCGCGCTGTGGAGGGTTTGACAGCCTCCTGGGGCTGCTCTTTCTACTGGCTGATACCCTCCCTTAACTGTGGATCTGACCCGGCGGAGCTTGTCATTCACGACAAAACCAGAATACCAGAGGAGTGTGTCTAACCACTGAAGGGACCACTTGTGGAATTCACTCCCGCTTTCATTGAGGCAATGCAATGATCACCTTCAATTCAGAAAATACCTCAAAACTTTTCTGTTTGATTCACTCTAATTAGCATTTCTGTGGGCTTACAGTGTTTTTCTAATTCTTTGCTCTTTTATCAGTTTCTGTACCGGTTGTTTGCAGCGCGGAGATACTCCTTCGGGTGTTTATTCATAGCGCTATATAAACCTGTAAATAAATAAATAAATAAATAAACTATAGTGGAACTGTCAGGTGAGGGCGGCTAGGCCTGCCTCCGTTTGGGGAACTAAGAGCCTTTTTCAAGTTAGATCCCTATCGGTGGAAATGGGAGGCTGGCATGAACAAATCTCCTGCTGCGGGTGTTAAAACCATCTGAGACTGCCCTCTCCCGCGACTGTCCACTTACCGTGGCTTAGCTGCTTTGCCGAAAGTGCCCCGCAACTGTGTGGCTTGAAGCGGCAGGACTGAGGAGGCTTGGGAGTTGAGAAGGCGCTGCGTTGAGGTATCGATATCGGCAGCGCCTTCCAGAGTGAGCCGTGTGAGAGTGACAGGAGGTGGAGTGTGACGGGCCCAAGGGAAGCTTGGTCCCATATTTGGAGGTGCCTGGTTTCAGCGGGGGCCGTCGTAGAGGTTGTACTTGGAGGTCTGTCTCGTGCGGAGGGAGGGCCAAAGAGAGACTGACCCGGTGCTGGAGAGCGGAGCCCCGGAAGAGGGAAGGCGGGAGCAGGCGAGGTCAGGAGGGGAGGAGTTCGGCCCGCAGAAGGCATGAGATGAGGGAACCACGCAGGAGCAGAGGAGCTCGATCAACAGGGAGACTTGCCTGTAATTTGGAGCTGCCTTCCGTATACCGGGCCTGTTCTAATTTAAATATTTCCCCGAGAAAATATCTTGGCCCCACAGTCCTCTGTCACCTACGGGGCCGCTTCTTGAAAGAACGAAACGCTCGAGTTACAGAGCGTCTTGCCGGTGGTGTTGAACCTGATTCCCCCGTACTAATCCACAATTTCCCCAGGGACAGTTTTGGCCCCTTAATCTCCTATCATCGGCTGGATCGCCTCCTTGAAAAGTAAGCAAGGCGGTGGGTGGGGAAGAGGAAGACCCAGAAACCTCTCAGGGAAGTCTTCCTTCTCTCATATTGGGCCAGTGAACTAAAGAGGAATTGTGGAATCACCCTAAACTGTATCAGACTTAGTAGATGTACCAACTGAGAGCATAACTGTTCATGAGAGGGGAATTGAACCTCAACTAGAGAAATGCTAAAGCTGTAACACTAGTGCTATTGAGTAAATAAGACAAAGGTGGTCTTAAAGGGGAAACTGCAGTTAAGATTAAATGTTGCCGTGAATAATTAATTCTATTTGAGTCTTTTCTTGATGTAGGTCAATGGTTATCACCTAATGATCGTGGCTATGGTGTCATACTAATGGCTGGTAACAATTCCCTTCACCAGTCATAGTTAATTAAGCCAATATTTGAAAGTAATGCTGTTTAGAACCATTGTACTGAATGTATACTAAAGCTAAAGAGGCTTCACTAGTACTATAGGAGTTGTGCTATGTTGTATAATCATAGAGTCAAGTACACTATTTGGAAAATGATGAAACATGAATGTGAATGCAAATAGAAACCGACCTTAAGCGAATATAAAGCTTTTCTAATTTTTCCACTAAGTCAAGGTGTGGTGTCATTTTTGAGTGGAAGTACGCTGTGCTACTGGTTAGAGTGTGACACAAGTGTAACTATTTGCCTTGGAATTAGGTCTTACCGCTTGAGTCAGGCTACCCTAGGTGGACCGGTAATCCCGGGTCCAACAAGGACCACAACCCCCAGGCTGCCTTGCGGCTTTGCCACCACCGTCATCAGCGTGCCTGGAGGCACTTTAAATAGCGCTTATCCCCGGTGGAGCGGGGTATAGCTTCTTAACTTTGGGGGCATTCTGCAATACTTACTGGCTGTTCCCGGCGCTTCCATTCTTCTCTGACCACCACAGCTGCCCTCCCGCCGCCGCAGCCTGCGGCCGCCGAGTGGAGGACCACAACCCCCAGGCTGCCTTGCGGCTTTGCCGTCACCATCATCAGCGCGCCTGGAGGCGCTTTAAATAGCGCTTATCCCCGGTGAAGCGGGGTGGAGCTTCTTAACTTTGGGGGCATTCTGCAATACTTACTGGCTGTTCCCGGCGCTTCCACGCTTCTCTGGCCGCCACAGCTGCCCTCCCGCCGCCGCAGCCCGCGGCCGCCGAGTGGAGGACCACAACCCCCAGTCTGCCTTGCGGCTTTGCCGCCACCGTCATCAGCGCGCCTGGAGGCGCTTTAAATAGCGCTAATCCCCCGCGTCGCGGGTCCGCGCGCGGGCAGAGCCGGGCTGAGCCCGGGCAAAGGGCGGGCAGTCTGTGGCTGTCCGGGGCCAGACGAGGCCGGGCTGGGCCACTCACTTTGGCTGGCATTTCAGGTACTGTTATATCCTCTGCAAAGTGAGCTTGATTGCCAGTAACTGTTAGGCTCTTGTTGATATAGATGTTTCGTGCTAGAAACTAACAGTATAGCGGATATACATTGAGCTTGGATTTCCACAGCACTGCTGATGGCTAGTCATTTACCCGAGGGCTTTTTCGACTCCTGGTCCCCAGGGCATGAAGAAATGTTTAAGTGGCACTCTGGACGTTTTTTTCCAACGAGCAGAATCTCTTATTAGTCATGAAATTGCACGGGTAGAGAAAAGGATGTCCATGGATCCATCTACATTTACATCGCACTTGATACATACTTCTCCCGGGCTATTGAACTTATCACAACCAGCTTGTAAATCATTGCTGGTAATAGTACCTACCCCTGTGACGCCAGAGACAACGTCTATTCAGATAGTCCAAACATCTCGGTTGGACTCTGATGTTTCGTTGACATCACCAATGATGACTAGGCGAAGAGGGGCACGTAAAGGCGTTCAGGAAAAAACCAAATCAAAAACTGTGCAACACAGGAAAAGAACATATAAAAGTAAAGGTGCGGTGGGGGCAAATGTGAAACAAGTAGCCACTCAGATGGTGCAAGCGGGCAACCGCAGTCCCAAAAAGAGATCGTTCGGCACCCAAACAGAAGCAGTTTCTTCTTTGCCAAGTGTTGGATCTGACAGTATGATAGACTCTTTAGAACTGATAGTAGCCGATATTTTCAAATCCACACTACGTTCCATGCAGGAGCAAGTGAATGATCTTTTGGTCTCTAGATCTAAGGACTTGGATGATAGAATTAAAGGTCTAAACCTGGGACTTCTAGAAATGGAATTTGTGATAAAAAAGGGGAATTACCTTTTTATAGAATGTTCTAAAGCTTTTGTGGGGATGATTGGGTGTGCTGAAAGGTCTGGTGAAGGTTCCTCTGTGCCAAACGCTATAACATCTCCTATTGTAAAGGCAACTCCCAGAGTAACCTGTCATATACCAGCTGAGACTGTTACGGACTGTAATAAAATGGGTGTAAACAGTGACAAGCAGGTCAAAGCATTAGGGAGTCTGTCAGACCCTAGTAATAGCAAATCAACAACACCCAACCCAAGGTTGAATGTAACTAATAGTACCCCAAATAATGATAACCTGAGATTACCACCAGCAGCGTGCCCATATGTTTTAATATTAACAGGAGTGCCCGCATTTAGGAGTGGCCAAAACGAAACTTGGTATACACTAAGAAATAAGGTTGCAGTATGGCTACAAAAGTTTAAAGGTCTTAGCCACTCAAAAATAAATGAGATCATTATGGTTCGTAGAGTGGGTTGGGTGGGTGAACAGAGGAAAAATATTGAGGGGGATTGTATTGTTGTCAATTTCAAACGCCCAAACACTGTACGTCACCTCCTGAGTGAATGTGACGAAACCCAGAAGGCTCATACCAACATACACGCCCTCTCTCTGGGTTACTTTTATCGCCCTTCAACTCAAGGGTTGGGCTTTAGGGCGGACTCCTCATCGCCCATCATTACTTCGAATAGATTTCAGGATTTTTCCTCCCTAGAGATGGTTGATTGACTATCTAAACCTATGCCCCTGGTCCTTGATATTAAGGATAATGTTGATTCAGGCAAGGGGAACATTGCTAGTGGTTATAAACCTAAAGTAACCATTTAACAGTTGCTGCTGGAGATATCAGGAGTAGATTTAGAGTCAAGTTTGGCATCTGTTATTACCACCGGGGTTTTAGGAGAATCACCAGCCCTAACGCCTGTTTTGAAGCCATATACCCAAGAATTGACCTTAGTTGGGTCGAACCCAGAGAGACCAGATACTCACGCAAGAAGTGCTCGGATCCCAAGTTTGGGGGATGTCGTTTATTGTACATCAGTCATGTCCCCAGTCGTAAGGGCATGTAGCCTAGATGTATTAATGGAGGGGACAAAAGTAGAAAGCCAGCAAATACCCCACCAAATTTAACATTGATATCCTGGAATATCGCGGGTCTGACAAAAAAATCTTTGTGATCCCAATTGGTCCAACTATATAGATTCCAGTGATATCTGTTTTCTCCAGGAAACTTGGGCCCTGGAAATACCGTACAGAGTGGGATTCAGGACTTTTAATATTGAGCCAGAGGTAGGCCATCAGGGGGGCTTACAGTATGGGTAAAAGTGTCTTTTGATGTAAGCATTACGCTATTAAACATTGACTCAGCTGACATATTGGGGCTAGTAGTTAAACTAAAGGATGATAGGCGTATCTCTTTATTTAATGTATATAACCGACCATGCGGGTTATCAAAGGAGTCTGCAATTTTGGAAAAATTAGATAACTTCTTAACCAATTGTGTAGACACACCAAGTATTATAATCGGCGGAGACTTGAATTGTAACTTTGAACAAATCTTAGGGTTTGGTGATGTTTTTGGAGATGAGGATAGGGCTAATAGGGAAACATCCTTTACAACGCAACTTTTACCACGCAGAGCTTTTACTTCGCAACTTTTACAACGCAAACCATTACAACGCATTGCGCTGGGGGGCGCTCTAGGATAGGGAATAGATTTAATTTACTATCCAACACCTTCCCTACTATCCACGGGGACTGGAGTTGGAATAGTAAATTAAACTATTCACTATCCAGCACCCCAAAGCGCTATGCGTTGTAATGGTATGCGTTGTAAAAACTGCGATGTAAAAGCATGCGTGGTAAAAGCATGCATTGTAATGTCATACATCCGGGCTAATAACATTCCACCCCATCCTACATGGAGGGAGTGTGTTGCACGACCTTAGCAGTCCAAATAATGAGATTATTAACAGTGCATGGACTGAGGGCCTGTAATGGCCGTCTCCCATCTGATTCCCCAAAGGCTCCAACCTTTGTTAAAAACAATTCCCAAAGCCGTATTGACTATATTCTGGTATCCTTTGACGTTTGGCCCTACCTAACAGATCTTGAAATTATGCCTAGGTTTGAAAGTGACCACCAGCCACTACATTTATCAATAGACTATCGTCTGGTTCCTAGCATTAGTTCAGTGAAGGAGCACTTTATCTTTGATAACAATATTAATGATGCCCCATTAATGAGTAACAATAGGCGCTCACTTAAATGGGCTAGCCTATTGGGTAATGGAGAAGCATTATCAAGTATTTATCTGCTCTTTGCTGATACATTTGCAAGCCATCTGATCCAACCGGTAGGGGGTAATGACTTTGTTGATCTGCATACTGGGATTTTTTCATCTCTTGTACCCTATGTGTCAAAAATGCCCCCAAAAAGCGGCTAACTAAAATTAGCTCTGTTGGTACTAAACCTTTGTATAATAAAGACTGTCGTTTAAGTAAGGCCTCACTTTTAGAGGCATTTAAAAACAAAACACTAGATGTGATTAGGGTGTTAAGGAGGGAATATAGTAGGATTCAGGCAACTGCTAGAACAAATTGGGATGAGGATTGTTGGGAGAACATGCTATTGGCTGCAAAGTCTAAGGATAATGTGGGCTTTTGGAAACTAGTTGCAAATGAGAAACTTGGAGGTAAAACATTTGATGACGTGTTTATTGACGAACAGACATGGGTTAACCATTTTACCCACCTATATGAAGCCCCAGAAAATATGGAGATAGCTACTGAGGATTGCCCATGGCTAGTAACCTGTACAAGTACCATAGTCTTTAGCCTAGAAGAAACTGAGCAAGCTATTAGCTCAGTTAAAAATGGTAAAGCACCAGGGCTAGACAAAATACCCGGGGATCTGTAAAAGCATGAGACTAGAGTCTGGGCACCATATTTTAATCAACTTTTTAATATTCTAGTTACTGGTGTAAACTTACCTGATAGCTGGAGGGGTGCAGAAATTATTTTAATTTTTAAAAAGGGAGATAGAAACGATCCGTCCAACTATTGTCCCATTTGTCTTTTAGATATTTTACAAAATATATTTCCGATGGACCTCTTAACTCGTATGAACTTGTGGATTGATGAGAATGAGATCTTCACTAAGTTCCAAGCAGGTTTTAGAAGCAACACAAGTACAATTGACCAAGTTTTCAGATTCTGTTGTCTTTGTTGGAAGTATGTTTTTTTATTGAAGGGGCACATTTATGTAGCTTTTGTTGACCTTAGGGCAGCTTTTGATTTAGTTTTGCATGATAGTTTATGGGATTGTTTGTTTGCGTTGGGATTACCGGCTTGTTTACTCCAGCAGATTAAAAGATTGCATGATAACAACTATGCTAGAGTGCGCTGGGGTCCAAATGGGGAATTAACCAAACCTGTCCCAATAAAGCGGGGAGTCCGCCAAGGGGTTGTGTTGGCTCCCACGCTTTTCTCATTATTTGTTAATGACATTGCAGCTTATTTAGAAGAGAGTAATAACGATTCACCTAAGCTGAATGGAGTGCGGGTACCAGCACTCTTATTTGCGGACGATACAATCCTTATCTCGCAAACGCCCATTGGGCTGAAAACCCTTTTAAATTCCTTCCAACTGTATTGCGACAAGAAAGGTTTAGAAATAAATACAAATAAGACCAAATGCATGGCCCTCAATCCCCATAAATCTTTCAAGGGGAATTTTTTCTCAAACAGTAAAAAACTGGAACTTGTGTCAAGTTTTTCCTATTTGGGTGTTTCTCTAGATTTGAAAAATTCATGGAAAACTCAAATTGAAAAAAGTAAAACAATTTTTACTCAGAACACCCTACCTATTATAAAGAGACTTGGGGGAAGCCTTAATAAATCAATATCACCAGCACTCGAAGTGTTTACATTTAAGGCTCAGTCTGGTGCTCTTTATGGAGCAGAAATCTGGGTCATGAATGCTGGGAATCTTTTTTCTAAAAATGAAAATAATTTTTATAGAAGCATTTTGAGATTGCCCAAACGTACCCCACTTTTACCGCTATTTGTAGATTTATGCATGAAATGCACTGACCATCTAGCAATATTACGTCCACTCTCATACTGGGTGAGACTTTGGGGCACACCCGAACTTGCAGATTATAGAGATGGTCTTTTGGAAGTGAAGAGCCTGGACGTTTATAATTCTAATCCTTGGTTGAAACATGTTCAAATTTGGCTTTGCAGAATAGGGCTGTCTCATTTTTGGGAAGACCCTTTGTGTCTGACACAAAGCTGTAAGAAACAAGTAAAGGTAAAAGTTTGGGCCTACATAACTCACAATCTCCTAAATGACCACCCATGTGGATCAATAACGAGTAGTTGTCTTGCATTTAAGGACTCCCCACACTTTGAGGAATTTCTAGATGAGATACGTCCACCATTGGCTAAAAGTCTATACCAAGGTATGGAATACTCAACACAAATGTAATGCTAGCAAGATGGGAAATGTCAACGGTGCAACCGAAAAATACTAAATGTATGTGTTGCCAGTCAAATTATAGAGAGGATGATAATCATATTCTGTTTTTTTGTACTGCATATGATCTGGCAAGGTAACGATGGATCAAGCCCTTGTGTAATGCTTTAGGTATAAGATCGTATGTTGAAGCATATAGAATTGTCAAAACGGACACTAGTCAACTTGTAGTGTTCTGTGTCAGCAGATTTCTATTGTCAGCAAGCTTTTCCCGTAAGAAATTGGGTTTAGACCTATAAATGTCCAGGCTGTGTGTATTCTTCGTGTATATGATAGGTTTGTTCTGATTATTTGTTGTACATTGATGAGTTGCACTACTGGAATATTATCTTCCGGAACTGTACAACAAAAAAAAGAAAAGTTCCTTTTAAACTAGTATTTAAATTAATATTTTATGTGCCTTTTTAATGATGAATTTTATTGTATCTTCTGCTATCCCGATTGGTTATCTTGTATACATTTTTATTTTCACCATCGTAATATGTACTTTGTTGTTTTGCATGTATCTTTTATGGCCATAATGTGCCGAAATAAAGATCAAATGAATGAAAGAATTAAACAGGAGAGGTGCAGAAAAAAACACAAGAAGTACAGAAAGAAGAAACAGAGATGCAGGAAGGGGCAAGAGGGGTGCAGAGAGAGGGAAGAGGGGTGGAGAGAAAGGCAAGAGAAGTGCAGAAAGAAGCAATGGATATGCAGAAAGGGGGAGCTGGGATGGAGAAAGAGGCAAGAGGGGTGCAGAAAGAAGCAAGGGAGACGCAGAAAGTAACAGAAGAAGTGCAGAAAGAATGAGCATAGGTGCAGAAAGAGGTAATAGGAGTGCCGAAAAAGGGAAGAGGAATGTGAAAGACGCACAAGGGATGCATAAAGAAGCAAGAGCGGTATAAAAAGAAGCAAGAGAAGTACAGAAAGAAACAAAAGAAGACCAGAAAGAAGGAACAGAAGTGCAGAAAGTGGGGTACAGAAAGAGGGAATAGGTATGCAGAGAGAAGCACGAGTGGTGCAGAAGAAGCAACAGAGGTTCAGAAAGAAGCAAGAGGGGGACAAAAAGAGGGGTGCAGAAAGAGGCATGAGCAGTGCAGAAAGAAGTAAGACTGTGCAAAAAGAAACAAAAGACGTACAGAAAGAAGGAACAGAGGTGCGGAAAGAGGCAACAGGGGTGAAGAAAGAGGGAAGAGGGGCAGAGAAAAAGGCAAGGGGGTGCAGGAAGAAGTAAGAGAGCAGCAGAAAGAAACAAAAGAAGAACAGAAAGAAGGAACCGAGTTACAGAAAAAGGCAAGAGGGGTGCAGAAAGAGGGAAGAAGGGTACAGAAAGAGGGAAAAGAGGTGCAGAAAGAAGTGAGAGGTACAGAAAGATACAGAAAGTAACAAAAGAAATTACAGAAAGAAGGAGCATAGGTGCAGAAAGAGGCAAGAGGAGTGCAGAAAGAGAAGAGTGGTGCAGAAATAGGCACAAAAGGTTGCAGAAGGAAGCAAGAGAGGGTCAGAAAGATGCAAAATAAGTGCAGAAAGAAGAAACAGATATGCAGAAAGGGGGAACAGGGATGGAGAAAGAGGCAAAAGGGGTGCAGAAAGAAGCATGGGAGATGCAGAAAGTAACAAAAGAAGTACAGAAAGAAGGAGCATAGGTGCAGAAAGAAGCAATCGGAGTGCAGAAAAAGGGAAGGGGTGCAGAAAGAGGCACAAGGGGTGCAGTAGGAAGCAAGATAGGGTCAGAAAGAAGCAAGAGAGATGCAAAAAGTGCGAAGAGGCAAAGGGGTACAGAAAGAAGCAAGAGAGTTACAGAAAGAAACAAAAGAAGGGAAGAAAGAAGGAACAGATGTGCATAAAGAGGCAGGAGGGGTGCAGAAATAGGGAAGAGGAGTGCAGAAATAAGGAAGAGGAGTGCAGAAAGGAGCAAGAGAGGTGCACAAAGAGACATGAGGGAGGCACAAAGAAGCAAGTGAGGTACAGAAAGAGGCAAGAGAGGTGCAGAAAGAGACAAAAGAGGTGCAGAAAGTAGAAGAGATGTGCAGGAAGAAGGAAGAGAAGTTCAGAAAAAGAAAGAAAGGTGCATAAAAAAGCAACAGAAATGCATAAAGGGGGACCAGGGGTAGAGAAAGTGGAGAGAAGGGTGCAGATAGAAGCAACAAAGGTGCAGAAAGAAACAAAAGAAGAGCAGAAAGAAGGAAGAGGGTTCTGAAAGAGGCAAGAGGGGTGCAGAAAGAGGGAAGGGGTGCAGAAAGAAGAACGAGTGGTAGAGAAAGAAGCAAGAGAGGTGCAAAGAGAAGCAAGCGTAGTGCAGAAAGAAGCAACAGAGGTGCAAAAAGAGACAAGAGGGGTGCAACAAAAGGCAAGAGGGGTGCAGAAAGAGGCACGAGGGGTGCAGAAAAAAGCTAGACATGTGCAGAAAGAAACAAAAGAAATGTAGAAAGAAGCAACAGAGGTGCAGATAGAGGAAAGAGAAGTGCAGAGAAAGGGAAGAGGGATGCATAAAGAGGTACAAGGGGTACAGAAAAAGCAAGAGAGGTGCAGAAAAAAAGCAAGCGAAGTGCATAAAGAAGCAACAGAGGTGCAGAAAGGGGAAAGTGGGAAGGAGATAGAGGCAAGAGGGATACATAAAGAAACAAGAGAGTTGCAGAAAGAAACAAAATATGTGTAGAAAGAAGGACAGAGATACAGAAAGAGAAAAGAGAGATTAGAAAAAGGGAAGAGGGGTACAGAAAGAGGTACAAGGGTTGCAGAAAGATAGGACAGAGGTGCAGAAAGAAGCAAGAGAAATGCAGAAAGAAGCAACAGAGGTACAGAAAGAGGGATGAGGGCCAGAGAAAGAGGAAATAAAAGTGCAGAAAGAAGCAACAGAGATGAAAAGGGGGGACCAGGGGTGGGGAAAGTGGCAAGAAGGGTGCAGAAAGAAGCAACAGAGGTACAGAAAGAAACAAAAGAAGAGCACGAAAGAAGGAACAGGGTTCTGAAAGAGGCAAGAGGGGTTGCAGAAAGAAGCACGAGTGGTGCAGAAAGAAGCAAGAGAGGTGCAGAAATAAGCAACAGAAGTGCAGAAAGAGGCAAGAGGGGTACACAAAGAGTGGTGCAGATAGAGGCATGAGCAGTGCAGAAAGAAATAAGAGATGTGCAAAAAGAAACAAAAAAAGTTTGGACAGAAGGTAAAGAGGTGCAGAAAGAGGCAACAGGGGTGAGGAAAGAGGGAAGAGGGGTGGAGAAAGAGGCAAGGGGGTGCAGGAAGAGTTAAGAGCAACCGAAATAAACAAAAGAAGAACAGAAAGAAGGAACAGAGGTACAAATAAAAGGCAAGAGGGGTGCAGAAAGAGGGAAGAGGGGTACAGATAGAGCCAAAAGGGGTGCAGAAAGAAGTGAGAGGTACAGAAAAATACAGAAAGTAACAAAGGAAATTACAGAAAGAAGGAGCATAGGTGCAGAAAGAGGCAAGAGGAGTGCAGAAAAAGGGAAGAAGGGTGCAGAAAGAGGCACAAGGGGTGCAGAAGGAAGCAAGATAGGGTTAGAAAGATGCCAAATAAGTGCAGAAAGAAGCAACAGAGATGCAGAAAGAGAGAAGAGAGTTGGAGAAAGAGGCAGGAAAAGTGCAGAAAGAAGCAACAGATATGCAGAAAGGGGGAACAGGGATGGAGAAAGAAGCACTGGGGTGCAGAAAGAAGCAAGAGAGGTACAGAAAGAAACAAAAGAAGTGCAGAAAGAAGGAACAGAGGTGCAGAAAGAGGCAGGAGGTGTGCAGAAAGATGGAAAAGGAGTGCAGAAAGAGGGAAGAGGAGGGCAGAAAGATGCAAGAGAGGTGCACAAAGAGGCAAGAGGGAGGCACAAAGAAGCAAGTGAGGTGCAGAAAGAGGCAATAGAGGTACAGAAAGAGGCAAAAGAGGTGCAGAAAGAAGGAACAGAGCTGCAGAAAGAGGCAAGAGGAATGCAAAAGAGGGAAGAGGGTTACAAAAAGAGGCATGATGGGTGCAGAAAGAAGCAAGGGAAGTGCACAAAGAAACAAGAAGTACAGAAAGAAGCAACAGATGTGCAGACAGAGACTAGAGGGGAGCAGAAAGAGGCACAAGGATTGCAGAAAGAAGGGACATAGGTGTAAAAAGAAGCAAGAGAAGTGCAGAATGAAGCAACAGAGGGGCAGAAAAAAGGATGAGGGTGGAGAAAGAGGCAAGAGAAGTGCAGAAATAAGCAACAGAGATGTGAAATGCAGTAACAGGGGTAGAGAAAGTGTAAAGAGGGGTGCAGAAAGAAGCAAGAGAGGTGCAGAAAAAAACAAAAGAAGACCAGAAAGAAGGAACAGAAGTGCAGAAAGAGGGGTACATAAAGAGGGAAGAGGTATGCAGAAAGAAGCACGAGTGGTGCAGATAGAAGCAACAGAGGTGCAGAAAGAGGCAAGAGGGGTACAAAAACAGGGGTGCAGAAAGACGCATGAGCGGTGCAGAAAGAAGCAAGAGATGTGCAAAAAGAAACAAAAAAGTGCAGAAAGAAGTAACAGAGATACAGAAAGGGGGAAGTGAGGAAGTGACAGAGGCAAGAGGGATACAGAAAGAAACAAGAGCGTTGCCGAAAAAAACAAAAGAAGAGCAGAAAGAAGGAACAGGGTGCTGAAAGAGGCAAGAGGGGTGCAGAAAGAAGCACGAGTGGTGCAGAAAGAAGCAAGAGAGGTGCAGAAAGAAGCAAGAGGGGTGCAAAAACAGGGAGAGGGTTGCAGAAAGAGGCACGAGTGTTGCAGAAAGAAGTGCAGAAAGAAGGAACAGGGTTGCAGAAAGAGGGAAGAGGGGTAGAGAAAGGGGCAAGGGGATATAGAAAGAAGCAAGAGAGCTGTAGAAAGAAACAAAAGAAGTGCAGAAAGAAGGAACAGAGGTGCAGAAAGAGGGAACAGAGGTGCAAAAAGAGAGACAAGGGGTGGAGAAAGAGGCATGGGGTGCAGAAAGAAACAAGAGAGCGACAAAAATAAATAAAAGAAGGAACAGACTACAGAAAGAGGCAAAAGGGGTGCAGAAAGAAGCGAGAGGGGCACAAAAAAACAAAAGTGCAGAAACAAGGAACAGTGGTGCAGAAAGAGGCAAGAGGGGTGCACAAAGAGGGAAGAGGGATGTGAAAGAGGTACAAGGGGTGCAGAAGGAAGCAAGAGAAGTACAGAAACAAGCAACAGATATGCAGAAAGGGGGAACAGGGATGGAGAAAGAGGCAAGAGGGGTGCAGAAAGAAGCAAGAGAGATGCAGAAAGTAACAGAAGTAGTGCAGAAATAAGGAGCATAGGTGCAGAAGGAGGCAATAGGAGTGCAGAAAAAGGGAAGAGGAATGTGAAAGAGGCACAAGGGGTGCAGAAAGAAGCAAGAGGGATGTAAAAAGAAGCAAGAGAAGTGCAGAATGAAGCAACAGAGGGGCAGAAAAAGGGATGAGTGGAGGAGAAAGAGGCAAGAGATGTGCAGAAAGAAGCAACAGAGATGTGAAAAGCAGTAACGGGTAGATAAAGTGGCACGAGGGTGCAGAAAGAAGCAAGAGAGGTACAGAAAGAAGCAAGAGAGGTGCAGAAAGAAGCAAGAGATGTGCAAAAAGAAACCAAAAAGTGCAGAAAGAAGCAGAAGAGATGCTGAACGGGGGAAGTGGGGAGGAGACAGAGGCAAGAGGGCTACGGAAAGAAACAAGAGAGTTGCAGAAAGAAGCAAAAGAAGAGCAGAAAGAAGGAACAGGTTTCTGAAAGAGGCAAGAGGCAAGAGGGGTGCAGAAAGAAGCACGAGTAGTGAAGAAAGAAGCAAGAGAGGTGCTGAAAGAGGCAAGAGGGGTGCAAAAAAAAGCGAAGAGGGTTGCAGAAAGAGGCAAGAGGGGTGCAAAATCAGGGAACAGGGTTGCAGAAAGAGGCACGAGTGGTGCAGAAAGAAGCTAGAGATGTGCAGAAAGAAACAAAAGAAGTTCAGAAAGAAGGAACAGAGATGCAGAAAGCAGGAATATACTGAAAAAAGAGGGAAGAGGGGTGGAGAAAAAGGCAAGTGGGTACAGAAAGAAGCAAGAGAGGCACCGAAAGTAACAAAAGGAGTGCAGAAAGAAGGAACAGGTGCAGAAAAAGGCAGGAGTGGTGCAGAAAGAGGCAAAAGGGATGCAGAAAGAAGCAAGCAATGCAGATAGAAACAAAAGAAGTACAGAAAGAAGGAACAGATGTGTAGAAAGAGGCAAGAGGGGTGCAGAAAGAAACAAAAGAAATACAGAAAGAAGCAACAGCGGTGCAACAAGAGGCACAACAAGTGCAGAAAGAGGGAAGAGGGGTACAGAAAGGGGCACACGGGGTGTTTCTTTCTTCTCTTGTTTATTTCTGTATCCCTCTTGCCTCTTCCTATACCCCAGTTCCTCCTTACTTTATCTCTGTTACTTCTTTATGCACTTCTCTTGTTTCTTTCTGCACCAAGAGAGATGCAGAAAGTTTCTTTTTGCACTTGTCCTACTTCATTCTGCACTGCTCATGCCTCTTTCGGCACCCCTCTTTTTGTACCCCTCTTGCCTCTTTCTGCACCTCTGATGCTTCTTCTGCACGGCTCGTGCTTCTTTCTGCATACCTCTTCCCTCTTTCTGTACCCCTCTTTCTGCACTTCTGTTCCTTCTTTCTGGTCTTCTTTTGTTTCTTTCTGTACCTCTATTGCTTCTTTATGCACCCCTCTTGCTACTTTCTGTACCCCTGTTACTGCTTTTTGCATCTCTGTTGCTTCTTTCTGCAATTCTCTTGCCTCTTTCTCCTCCCCTTATCCCTTTTTCTGCCCCTCTGTTGCTTCATTCTGTACTTCTCTTGCTTCTTTGTATACCCCTCTTGCTTCTTTCTGCACCTCTCGTGCCTCTTTCACATTCCTCTTCCCTTTTTCTGCACTGCTATTACCTCTTTCTACACCTATGTTCCTTCTTTCTGCACTTCTGTTACTTTCTGCATCTCTCTTGCTTCTTTCTGAACCCCCCTGGCCTCTTTCTCCATCCCTGCCCCCCCTTTCTGCATATCCATTGCTTCTTTCTGCACTTCTCTTGCCTCTTCCTGCATCTCTGGTTCTTCTTTCTGCACTTCTTGTGTTTTTTTCTGCACCTCTCTTGTTTATTTCTGTATCCCTCTTGCCTCTTCCTACACCTCACTTCCCCCTTTCTTTATCTCTGTTACTTCTTTATGCACTTCTCTTGTTTCTTTCTGCACCAAGAGAGATGCAGAAAGAAACAAGAGAAGTGCATAAAGAAGTAACAGAGATAAAGAAAGGGGGACGTGGGGTGTAGGAAGAGGCAAGAGGGATACAGAAATAAACAAGAGAGGTGCAGAAAAAAACACAAGAAGTGCAAAAAGAAGAACCAGAGATGCAGGAAGGGGCAAGAGGGGTGCTGAAAGAGGGAAGAGGGGTGGATAAAGAGGCAAGAGAAGTGCAGAAAGAAGCAACAGATATGCAGAAAGGGGGAACAGGGATGGAGATAGAGGCAAGAGGGGTGCAGAAAGAAGCAAGAGAGATGCAGAAAGTAACAGAAGTAGTGCAGAAATAAGGAGCATAGGTGCAGAAGGAGGCAATAGGAGTGCAGAAAAAGGGAAGAGGAATGTGAAAGAGGCACAAGGGGTGCAGAAAGAAGCAAGAGGGGTATACAAAGAAGCAAGAGAAGTACAGAATGAAGCAACAGAGGGGCAGAAAAAGGGATAAGGGGAGGAGACAGAGGCAAGAGAATTGCAGAAAGAAGCAACAGAGATGCAAAAAGCAGTAACAGGGGTGCAGAAAGTAGCAAGAGGGGTGCATAAAGAAGCAAGAGAGGTACAGAAAGAAACAAAAGAAGACCAGAAAGAAGGAACAGAAGTGCAGAAAGAGGGGTACAGAAAGAGGGAAGAGGTATGCAGAAAGAAGCACGAGCCGTGCAGAAGAAGCATCAGAGGTGCAGAAAGAGGCAAGAGGGGTACAAAAAGAGGGGTGCTGAAAGAGGCATGAGCAGTGCAGAATGAAGTAGGACATGTGCAAAAAGAAACAAATAAAGTTCAGAAAGAAGGAACAGGGGTGCAAAGGCAAGAGAGAGGGGTGCAGAAAGACGGAAGAGGGGTGCAGACAGAGGCAAAAGGGGTGCATAAAGAAACAGAAAGTAACAAAAGAAATTGCAGAAAGAAGGAGCATAGATGCAGAAAGAGGCAAGAGGAGTGCAGAAAGAGAAGAGGTTTGCAGAAAGAGGCACAAGGGGTGCAGAAGGAAGCAAGAGAGGGTCAGAAAGATGCAAAATAAGTGCCGAAAGAAGCAACAGAGATGCAGAAAGACGGAAGAGAGGTGGAGAAAGAGGCAAGAGAAGTGCAGAAAGAAGCAACAGATATGCAGAAAGGGGAAACAGGGATGGAGAAAGAGGCAAGAGGGGTGCAGAAAGAAGCAAGAGAGATGCAGAAATTAACAAAAGAAGTGCAGAAATAAGGAGCATAGGTGCAGAAAGAGGCAAGAGGAGTGCGGAAAAAGGGAAGAGGGGTGCAGAAAGAGGCACAAGGGGTGCAGAAGGAAGCAAGATAGGGTCAGAAAGATGCCAAATAAGTGCAGAAAGAAGCAACAGAGATGAAGAGAGTTGGAGAAAGAGACAAGAGAAGTAGAGAAATAAGCAATAGATATGCATAAAAGGGGAACAGGGATGGGGAAAAAGGCAAGAGGGGTGCAGAAAGAAGCAAGAGATGTACAGGAAGAAACAAAAGAAGTGCAGAAAGAAGGAACAGAGGTGCAGAAAAAGGCAGAAGGGGTGCAGAAAGATGGAAAAGGAGTGCAGAAAGAGGGAAGAGGAGTGCAGAAGGGGCAAGAGAGGTCCAAAAAGCAAGTGAGGTGCAGAAAGAGGCAGCAGAGGTGCAGAAATTAGAAAGGATGTGCAGAAAGAAGAAAGAGAAGTGCAGAAAAAGAAAGAAAGGTGCAGAAAGAAGCAACAGAAATACAGAAAGAGGCAAGAGAGGCGCAGAAAGAAGCAAGAGAGGCTTTCACACCATTAGTAGCAATTTAACACCCACATTTAGCAATACGTATCAGGTGACCATTCTAGGTTTACAGAGGACCTTCCACCATGCTGTAACGTTTGAGCCATTTGAGAAAGAAACAAGGCTATTTTTATTCAAATCTACAGATTAGGCCACAGATGATGGATTATGTGGCTAATGCGGAAAATGTATAATTGTGCGAAAGTCGGTGCAGCCAAACAGTCGTATAATTCCAGTGGCCCTCCTCATACCTCTGACTAGGTCCAGAAGTGCTCCTCAGTAATTCCTTCTTTTTTTGTATCATTGAGTACATAGCTTAGCTTCTGTGGAAATGGGGAAGCCTAACTTGAGGTTACCACCCGGAACACAGACTACCATATCACATAATTACTCTCCATAACAGATAATCCCACTCTACATAATTTCTATACACTAAATACCACATACTTTCTATCCACATAATTTCACTGCACAGCATACCACATAATTCCACTACAAACAATGTACATCCACTCCACTCCAAAAAACATAAGTAAAAAACTTTTACATTTACAATGCCAATAGCTCTAACTCTCGCAAATGCGAAACCTATTACATTGCAAATGCTTCTTTAACTAGTAGTCGCGTGTGCAGAGTGGTGGAGAAAGGGTGCTGGGCCTCCGATCATCACTGAGGAATTCCGCTGCAAAGGACTTACAGGAGGTACCAGGAGGGTTCCTTGGCCCCCAAAGTCCCTCAGGAGTAAAGTGGACTTCATCCCCAACCCGTGGTGCACCAGGAGGCACATTTGGAGAGTGGTGGAGAAAGGGGGGCGTGGTCTCCAATGACCTCTTAGTAATCCCACTGTGTGGGACTTACTGGGGGTAACAGAAGGGGTAGGACATCTCTGGGGGCCAACTACCCCTCCTATTATCTCAAGTAAGTCCCACACAACAGGATTGCTAAATTCTCATAGCAGCCCACGCCCCCTTTGCCCACCACTCGGCAAACAAGCCTCCTGGCATGCTCTTGGTTGGGAGACAAAGTCCCCTTCGCTTGTGGGGGGTCCTTAGGAGCCAACTAGCCTACCTGTTACCTCCAGTAAGCCCCACACAGTGGGATTCCTGAGAGGTGGACACAGGCCACGCCCCCTTTCTCCACCGCTCTGCAAACGCGCCTCCTGGTGTGCTCTTGGTTGGGAGATGAAGTCCCTTTGCCTTATGAGGGTGCCTGGGGGCCAACTAGCCCTCCTGTTATCTCTAGTAAGCCCCACACAGCTGGATTGCTGAGAGTGGTCCGAGGTCACGCCCCCTTTTTATACCACTCTGCAAATGCGCCTCCTTTCCAGTATGTCACTGGGGGTGCCATTGGTAAATCTTTATCAATTACATTCTCTCTTTTGGCAATCTGCCAGAGTCTTCTCAGGATCGATACATTTTGGGAGACATTTGATTAAAGCAGGTGAGAAATCTTGCTACAGTGCCTTCCTTTGGTCTCTATTATTGGAATGAAGCAACGGATTTCTGGTGACACTTTTAGACTTACGTTTGGCCTCAACTAACATCTTAAGATGATACCCTCATTTCCTGAACCTCTGATTCATTTTTTGTACTTGTCCCTGGAATTCTTGGTCCTGGCTACAAATTCTTTTTAGCATTAATGTTTCTCCGTAGGGAATGCTACCTTTCATATTGGTCAGATGTTGACTTTTAAAGTGCAAAGTGTTATTGCCAGCTGTTGTTTTGCGAAATACAGTGGTGTTAATTTTGCCATCTTTTACTTGTAATAAGATATGTAAAAAGGATATCTCAATTACACTCATCTGTGCAGTGAGATGCAAGTTGTAGGGGTTCTTGTTTAAAATCGCCATATACTCCTCTGTTTCTTGTTTTGACCCGTTCCATAAAAAATATCGTCGTTGTAACGGATCCAGGCCAATGTATTTTGGACATATTTTGCATTTTCCTCTACCCAGGCAACCTGCTTCTCCTACCAGCCCACTTAACCAAATTGTCAAAGTTGGGGGCAAAGCAGGTGCCCATAGTAGTCTCCATGATCTGCCTGTAGACCCTTCCATCATGCATGAAGATATTGTCCTTCAAGCAGATACAAATAATCTCTAGCAACATTTATGTGTGTTCTAGAAAACATGCTGGTCTCTTATTCAAATAGTATTCACATGCTAGCACTCCTAAGTCATGACTAATTGAAGTATAGAGAGCAGTGACATCAAGCGTAATCCTGATGTATGAGTCACTCCACGCAAGGTCATTAATTTTAGTGAGGAAACTCCACTGTCTTTACAGTAAGATGGGAATGATTTAACAAAGGGAAAAATAAAAGAGTTGATGTATATGGCTGTATTCTCTAGAAAACTCTCATTGGAAGAAACACTCGGTCTTCCTGGGGGTTAGGTAGTCTTTTATGGACCTTTGGCAACAGATAAAAAGAGTGAATTCTGGGATGCTGTGATCTTAAGAAATTAAATTCATCCTGGTCTAAAATACAAGCATCCTACCATGACTTAAGTTGTATTTGAAACCTCTTGACACAGTCACGATATTCATCAAGTGAGATAACCTGATAATATCTCTGTCCTGCAATTGCCTCATAGCTTCTTGGTTGTATTGCTCTGCATCCATAATTACTACATTCCCTCCCTTATCACTGTTTTTAATTAGAATGGAAGTGTCCTCTTTCAAAGTTTTCAAGGCCTTTCTCAATTCAGGTGGTTAAATTATCATTATATCTCCCACTTTTGTTTCTCAGTTTGACTAGATCATGTATAACCAAATCATGGAAGCTATCTATGTTATTGTGTGCTGTGATGGGAATAGCACAGACGTAGGTTTAAAGCCACTCATACTAGCAGATCTAACATCAACCCCAAGGTTAGACATAAGATATTCCATGTCAACATTAAGCCCCAAGCCCTCGCTTTCTCTATGTACTTTTCCAGTGCTAGTAATCCCTCAGCTTCCCCTATTGCCAGATTACTGTCAGGTTCTGCTGCCTTGCGCCTGCCTAGCTCATAGAAACTACATGTCCCATGATCCTCCTTGTTTTCCCTGGAAGTACTTCTGTGCGGGAGAGACGCTTCCGGGTGCTTGTTATTCTGAGCCCTGTTCCCCGGCGTGAGAGCGGCTGCTCTGCGCGCCAGTTCCTGGTTCCTGTTCCTTCCTTCGGCTGAGGGTGAGTCGGGTTGCTTTACCGCTCCGGTGAGAGCGAATCGTTCCTCGCTTGGGAAACCCCCCCCCCTTCCTGTGATCGGACTGTCCATTCTGTTCCGATATTAGATACTTCTCTGCCGCGTTGGTGGTAACAAGTGTTGTGCTCGCCTAGCTTTCTTCTGGTGCGCTACGAGGTTTGTAGCCGTCTTGTACTTTCAAAGTAGAACGTTGTTTGGCTTCTGATTTCGGGCACTCGAATTGCGGAACACAGTGGCGGTCGAAACCACGTGTTACCGTAATCCCTTGTCATTACTGAACTCGAACTTGATAACGGAGCGCTGTAGTGAGGTTAACTACGCGTTACCGTTAATACCCAATGGAAATAAGTGCATGATAATTACAGAACACGGTGGTGGTCGCAACTACGTGTTTCTGGCAAAAGGTTTATATTTTGTGTGTTTTCTGAATCCATTCTGAAGTTGGAGGAGCGGAGTGTTGTGGTTATTGCCTCCTACACACTTCCGTATCCTATGTACAGTGTATGGAACTGAATAGTTTACTTTTGACCTCATGGATCCTCATATACAACGTGGCCTCTGAACAGTCTGGTGGTATGTAGTACATGGTTGTTGCTAATCTCAGTAATATAGAGGAAACGCCAAACTGGGTAAAGACCTAATTCACATCTTGCTTATATTTCCCATAGGATTCCCCAAAGACTGTGTTGGAGTATTTACTTTGGGTACATGATCAAAGGTCTTTTCTTCATTTATACGCAGGTATACATGTGCATGTATAGTAAGACTTTATGAGTGTAGCATTGTGCAGAATTCCGCATTTACTGAATGTGTCTTGTTTTTTGTTACAGGCATCCTTTCCCTGCAGACCCTTTCCTTTTCCCTTCCCTTGTTTTCTTATTTTAGTTTGTTATTTTTCTCCCTCGCCTAATGGCTCCAACACCCTGTGTATACTCTTCAGGGTGTTGGTGACATTTGGAGGTGGAACCATTAGTGCAACAACTGGATCCCGTGGAGGTAAACCTGACAATTACATGGTGGCACACTAGTACTGATGATAGACTTGTTTTTCAATTTGTGAATTTTGTTTAATTTTAATTTTCTAACAAACAAAAACAAATCAATCCTGGCTTAAATAGTTGAATCCCGAAGGGGGCAAAAAGAAAGGCCAAATTTCGACAATTTCTTCTGCGAGAGATTAAGCACAGTTAGAGTGTCCTCAATGTTTTCTTCTTCTGGCGCAGGTTCCGTTCACCCTGTGCCCCATATCCATTTGCTTCTTCGGGTCCGGCATCTTTGCTTTCACCTCTTACTCACCCCCTTCTCCTTCCTGGGGGGGGGGGGGCTGTCCTTTTTCAGTTTTTTTCTGTATATATATATATATATATATATATATATATATATATATATATATATATATATATATTCACTGAAAAAACCATAGGTTATAGACCATATATAGTTAGGAATTAGCATTTATAAAACCTTATTTTACTCACACAAAACCATTGAAATTCCATATATAGTTAGTTGCACTAACTATATATCGCGCACCCGCAATCCACTGCTGATGATGTCACATATTACATCATTCATGACATGGTCAGTGACATCACTGATGACATCACTGATGACATCTCAAATGACATCACTGATGACATCACTGATGACATCTCAAATGACATCACTGATGACATCACATCACAACTGAATGAGTGGATGTATAAGTGTCTGAATGAAGGTTTTAGTAGGTGCGTGACTGACTGTATGAGTGAGTGATTAAATGTGTCTCACTGAATGCATAGGTTAGTGACTAAACTGTCTTAATTTGTGCATCATTATGTCTGTTATTCTGTAAACTGCTGCATGTGTTGATCAGTAACTATATGAGTAACTATATGGGTTATTGATTGATTGTCCAAGTATTTGTATGGGAGACTGAGTGTGTGTGTGGCTGGCTGGGAGATGTGTGACTCTGTGCAGATCAATGTGTTCTTGTATCAATGATTGTATAAGAGAGTAAGTATGTGTTAGAATATGTTTGAAAATGTAAGGTACTCTATGTTTAACTGTATAGATTAGAAAATGGAAGTGTGATTGATTCTTTACAGGACTGACTAGGTGTGTGAGTAACTCCAAGGATGAGTTTCAGAGTGTGAGTGTCTGTATAGGTGTATGAGTGCATATGATAGTGCTGTAAAGATGAGTGATTGTATGTATGAATGATTGTATGGGTGAATGAGTGAATGTGTGTGTAGACGTAGGAATCAGTGAGTGCGTATGTAGTAACTAGTATTGGTGTGTCAATTGTTTAAAAAATTATATTCTGTATTTAACACTGGGTGTAACAGAGGTTATATTAAAGTGTGAGGAGATGCATTGTATTGTCACATGAATGATATCATCAGTGATGTGACCATTGATGTCAAATGAGATGTCATCAGTGATGTCATTTGAGATGTCATCAGTGATGTCATTTGAGATGTTATCAGTGATGTCATCAGTGATGTCATTTGAGATTTCATCAGTGATGTCATCAGTGATGTCATTTGAGATGTCATCAGTGATGTCATCAGTGATGTCACTGACCATGTCATGAATGATGTAATATGTGACATCATCAGCAGTGGATTGCGGGTGCGCGATATATAGTTAGTGCAACTAACTATATATGGAATTTCAATGGTTTTGTGTGAGTAAAATAAGGTTTTATAAATGCTAATTCCTAACTATATATGGTCTATAACCTATGGTTTTTTCAGTGAATTTCAATGGTTTTTTATTAGCAAATATCAAAAGCTTTAAAATGTCAAGTACGTGGTAGGTAAAAACATTTTCGTGTTTATGCACGCTGATGTGCTTTGAACGCTGCCCCCCCCCTCTTTTCTTTTAGGAGTATTCTCTCTTTGCAGATAGTGAAGGGTAGGTAACGCAGGCCTTTGTCCCCGTTGTAATCCGTCGTGCCTGCTTCCCTCTCCATTTGATTGATTGTTATCCAAGCATTTACTGTTTTGGAATTGGTTCTCTTTGGTTCATTCTCTATGTACAAACAATCACAGAGTCGCAATACTCTGTTTAGTCTTTGCAGATAGTGAAAAATCGTTAGAAAAAACAAAAGGAATCAAGCAAAATCAGTAGGCCACTAATGGGATCTCTTTTTGACCTCGCTAAAATAGAAACATTAGGAACAACCCCTCATGAGAAATATGAAACTAGTGAGAGGAACCGAGCTCGACGCCATGATGACTGCAAGACAGCTCAGCTCCGCCGCCCACCCCGCCCAAAATAACGACAAACCCTATGCAAATATTATAAATATATACAACACACCAGCAAAGTAACAGGGTAAAACGTTTTATTAAATAACTATTTACATGGCAGCCTGCTGCAACATCGATCCAAATACATGCCGCCGTTCCCGGGATTTCTCCCCGACTACTCTGCGGCCTACGAGATGGAGAGGCCGGGGCGTTGACTATGCGGGGCCTCCGGCCGCAACCACAGCGCCAACGATCGCTGCTGACGGAGGGGAGCCTTGCCGGTGAGACCACTGATCTGAAGAACCGCTGCCTGCGGTGCCTCCCTGAGCCGCTTGACGGAGGCCCCCGAGGGGCGGTGTGGTGGCGCGGACTCGGAAGGGGCGCTTGGCTCCTGCCCCCTCCCCTAGTCTTGTTGCCCTGGTGTGGCTTGAGATCGCCCCCGACATAGGCGGCCGGCTCCCGGGGTCCGGCGGAACTTTTTGCCTTTTGGTGACTCTTCCATTTTGGACCTTGTCCCACAATCCGTTTGACCTGAAGACACGTCCTGCGGTGCCCTGGTCCGACCATCACATATACCTGCGCCAGGAGACGGCGTGGGGTGCACTGGAAGGAAGAGGCGGCGCGAACGAGCCTCCCCCACCTCCCCAGGTGGAGGTTTCTCAGCTGCACCCCAGCGCTTAACTCGGCAGCTGAGTTACGCCCATTCTTGCGGCACAGTGCCTACCTGCGCCAGGAGACGGCGTGGGGTGCACTGGAAGGAAGAGGCGGTGCGAACGAGCCTCCCCCACCTCCCCAGGTGGAGGTTTCTCAGCTGCACCCCAGCGCTTAACTCGGCAGCTGAGTTACGCCCACTCTTGCGGCACAGTGCCTCTCTCGGCCAGCTGAGTTGAGCCTGCTCTTGCTATTACAACGTCTCACCCGCCATCAGGCTGAATTGCACCCACTCTGCGGTACAGCGACAGGCGGCTGCCACGGAGCTCACGAAATGGCGGTCGGCTCCACAGACTTGGGCCTGGCCTGCAAGAATGGCTCTGGGCAACCCTGGAACTCGGACGCTTGACTGCTAGGGCATGGGCCCCATTCCCAAAAGCGTCCCCTCAGCCTTGAAGATTCTACAAGAGTCACCGGGGCCCCCGACTCCCGCAGACTTCCGGTGGGGAGCGACTGCCATGATTGCTCGCGGAACGGTCACGACGTAGCCACGGGGTGCTCTCATGCTGACGCCAGCTTCAGTCTGTAACATCCAGAATTATTGTAGTATCGCGTTGTCGCGTAGTGCGTCATATGACGCGCCGCGTTAGCGCACCCGATGCGCGAAGCGCAGCTTCCCGGAAGCGATCCGGGGCGCGGCGCGGAGCGGAACGCGTAACGTAAGCATAACAGGTCATGTGACTTGTTAATAAAAATTCTCATTGGTTCATTTCACTTTTGGTTTCCTAATGATGTAAGGCTAGGTCATGTGACCTAAAAATGACACTTTTCATTGGTTTAGAACTTTCTTTTTGTCCCAAATGATGAAAACCCCTCCTTGTTTCCTCACTCTGACTTTCATCTTTGTGAGAGGAAGACCTACAGTGCCTCGCTCGGCCACCTGAGTTACGCCCGCTCTTGCGGCACAGTGCCTCGCTCGGCCAGCTGAGTTGCGCCCACTGTTGCGGCACAGTGCCTCGCTCGGCCAGCTCAGTTGAGCCCACTGTTGCGGCACAGTGCCTCGCTCGGCCAGCTGACTTCCGCCCACTCTTGCGGCACAGTGCCTCGCTCGGCCAGCTGAGTTCCGCCCGCTCTTGCGGCACAGTGCCTCACTCGGCCAGCTGAGTTCCGCCCACTCTTGCGGCACAGTGCCTCGCTCGGCCAGCTGAGTTCCGCCCGCTCTTGCGGCACAGTGCCTCGCTCGGCCAGCTGAGTTACGCCCGCTCTTGCGGCACAGTGCCTCGCTCGGCCACCTGAGTTACGCCCGCTCTTGCGGCACAGTGCCTCGCTCGGCCACCTGAGTTACGCCCGCTCTTGCGGCTACAGCGTCTCACCCGCCATCCGGCTGAATTGCACCCACTCTTGAGGAACAGCGACAGGCGGCTGCCACGAAGCTCACGAAATGGCGGTCGCCTCCACAGACTTGGGCCTGGCCTGCAAGCATGGCTCTGGGCAACCCTGGAACTCGGACGCTTGACTGCTAGGGCATGGGCCCCATTCCCGAAAGCGTCCCCTCAGCCTTGAAAATTCTACAAGAGTCACCGGGGCCCCCGACTCCCGCAGGCTTCCGGTGAGGAGTGACTGCCATGATTGCTCGCGGAATAGCCACGACGTAGCCACGGAAAGGTGGTGCTCTCATGCTGACGCCAGCTTCAGTCTGAAACATCCAGAAAAACTGTAGACTACCAATTCAATCAGTTCCGGTGGAGCCCCAACGTGACCCGGTAGGGAAGAACTTGCCCTCCCCTCTTTGACTGATGGTTCTTGTTGCCTGTCCCTTCTATTGTCATTTAACTGAACTTTTTGGACTACTCAAAGGGGTTCTGGTCCGACCGCTGCTTGGTGGAGACATTTTGACTATATTCTGGACCTGCCCGGCCTCCCCAAAATGACCAGACATCCCTCACTTCCAATTACAGCATACACTCCTTTATCAATATCTTCTTTGATGTTCCTCTTGAATATGTAATTTTGTAGAACCTCATACAGACAAACATTCTCGAGGTAACTGCTTCTATTTGGATAATATGTATCCCACATGTTGGCAACTCCTTGATGTGTACTGGTTGCTCAGCCTTGATATCACGAGATATGTATGAAGTTTTGGAGCACATGGCGGGCGGGGACGGGTACTGATTGAACATTTGGACATCCATATTCATATTAAGTTCTGATGTATTATTGATTACTGTACTATTAAAAATTCGAATTAACGTTACTCATGGTACTTGCCCGGAAATGTATATCTAGATAATTTCATTGTAACTGGTCCTGTCGTACTTTGATTATAAAATTAACGTCCACCGATTCCGCAACTGTTAGACACCTTAATTCCTGCAACCTAATGGCCCGCCTGTTACGTTTTTCTACAGTGTAAATGTCCCCTCATCATGTACGATTCCAGTTTGCTCCGTGGCCGGCCCACGTGGTTGTAGGCCCGTATTTGTATACTGACATTTTTGCAATAAACAATTTTCGAAGGAAGTATGGAATCAGCGTCATAACAATCGTCTAGGTTGTTGGGTTTTTGAATAGTGGCTGTTATTCCCAAACAATAGAAAACAGATAATGCAGACCCTTTGCCTGAATTTTGGATTGATTGAAATTTGTATCCGTCACACCTGCCCTTTTTCCAGAATTATTAGAAAATGGTCGACCGTAGCTTAAGGTATCTGCCGAATGTAAGGTGTGGTATTTTGTCCCATAAAATACGACTAATTGAGAAACAAATACACGAAGAGGGAACTCGAATTTAGAGACAAACAAAATGAAACATTTTTTTGCATCATAAAAAGGGGAGGATATGTTACACAGAAAAATAATGCGAAAGGGATAGCCAAGATCTGTTGTATCACACGTTCCTGCAGCTAGTCTGATACATAAGTAGAACTTTTTTCGTGTTTGCGCGCGCTGACATGCTCTGAATGCTGTATCCCCCCCCCTTTCTTTTCTCCTCTGTAGGTTACATCGGAGTTCCGACTGAAGAATGGAGTGGACATGGACCGCACCGTGCTCCATGTAGGGAAAGACATAGACAAGCGCTATGAGATATTGCATGGAGTGCAGACCATCACTGGGAGCGTGAAAGATTGTATGGTATGAATGTGCGCATGGGCCCTGATTTGTACGGTTTGAATGAGTATGTGTGGCGCACGACTGGGTCAATAAAAAAATGCTTTTTGTATGACTGAGGCGGTGATCGAACGGTTAATGGAATGAGAAAAATAAGCCCGAACATGGTATCCGCATGTGAAGGACGAAAAAAAATATAGCACTTTCCTTACTTAGGAATGACTCTCTCTGGAGCTAGTGAATGGGAGAGTAGCCTACTCCAGAAACTTGAAGTGTTATTTCAGTACGATGAACCCGACCCCAACCGATATCCCAAATGTACACCCAAAATAATGCGCACCAGTAAGTAAATTTATGTGCTGACTAAATAAGAGAAGTTAGCTCGGCTCCGCCGCCCACCCCACCCAAAATAACGACAAACCCTATGCAAATATTATAAATATATACAACACACCAGCAAAGTAACACGGTAAAACTTTTTATTAAATAACTATTTACATAGCAGCCTGCTGCAACATCGAACCAAATGCATGACGCTGTTCCTGTCGAAGTAGCATAGGTGGCGGCCTAGGGGTGGAGGACCGTTGTGCAAATAGTCCGGGGGCGACACCACGCGCAAAGGCCTGTCCCCGCGGTCAGCTGCAGCAGGGCGAGCCTTAGCGTTGCACTCCCCGGTCAGCTGCACCATGACTGCCATTGGCGTTCCACTCGGTTGGATGGCCGGGGACCCGCTCCGGTGTCTGGGGTGAAGAGCGGCTGTTGCTGCGGAACGCTCAAAATGGCGGCCGACTCCCCGGATTTGGGTCTGGTCCACTAGAACGACTCTGTTCTACCCTGGAACTCGAATGGACTGTGGCAGAGCGTCCAAAATCCACAAAAAACACCACTGCCAACTCTTCAATAACTCCCAGCACCGCATTTCCAAAGGAACAGCATAGCAAGCTTTCGTGGCCTTTAGAGTTTTCGGAAGCAGTTTCCCAAGACCATCACTGCAGCCATTGCAATCCAACAGAGGAACCTTTCCCAAGATCGTCATATTAACAGGGCTGCTGGTGTAATCGGGGCTCTTGCAGCCATTCAACTTAATTGAAGCTTTTTTGGGGGGGGGTGAATGCCTTCCTGATGACCCCCCCCTCTTATTGCCTGGTCCGACCATCACATATACCTGTGCCAGGAGACGGCGTAGGATGCACTGGGAGGGAGAGGCGGCGCGAACGAGCCTCCCCCACCTCCCCAGGAAATTTTAACATTATGAAATGATTGCTTATTTTTAAAATTACCGCCCTTTTACTGTATTCTAATTGAAATGTTATATTGTGTATTCGTTTTTGGTAAAGATTTTAAATAATCAATCAATAAAACATTTATCACTTTAAAAAAAAAAAGGTGGAGGTTCCTCAGCTGCACCCCAGCGCTTCACTCGGCCAGCTCAGTTGCGCCCCCTCTTGCGGCACAGTGCCTCGCTCGGCCAGCTGAGTCTCACCCGCTCCGATGGGGGCTTCCGATGGGGGCAACCACCACTGTTGCTCGACTATCCCCCATAGATATACCGCTGCCACGGGTGTCCGCCACCTTATCCACATCTGGTGCCGTGAGGGAGGCTGATTCAGTGCATCGGCGGAGGGATACGCCTGCTGTCCCGCTCTCCGGAAGTGGCCACAACATTGTCACAGGATGGTAGTGCTCTCATGCTGACGCCAGTTTTTGTCCGAATTACTAAGAGACACTGTAGACTGTCAACTTGATCAGCTCCGGTGGGACCTCAGCGTGACGCGGTAGGGAAGAATTTGCCTCCCTCGCCTTGGAGTCATGGTTCATGCTGCCTGTTCTTTCTGTTGGCGCTAACAAACTTTTTGAACTGCCGAAAGGGATTCTGGTCCTGCCGCTACTTATTGGAGACATTGAACTATACTCTGGACCTGCCTGGCCTTGACCAAAATGGCTGCATTAAAACAAGGACCCCCTGAGTAAGATCAGATTCCTGGATCAGGGCAAAGCAATTGATAGCAGAAAAGTATCCAGGCAACAATAAAGTAGACAACTGGCACAGGTAAAACATATCACATAAAACACAAGTGAAAAAATATACTAACTAATAATCATGATATAATAAAATGTTAAGAATTGATGAGCACATTCAATCAAATACACAAATTGATAAAAAGATAATAAAAAGAGAATACAGTATTCAATTGTCGTGTTTTCTACAAATAAAAAGGAGAAATGAATTATGGTGATTTCCCCAGCTGATTGTCAGAGTTGATGTATATCTGCCAACGCGTTTCGACACAACTAGTGTGTCTTCATCAGGACAAAATCAGCATATTTCTAGAATTTAAGAAAACCCAGGTTACAAAATATTCACTTGTGTCTTAACAAATACAATTCCATTTCTTTTTTTCTCTTACACAATGCCAGATATGTCTTACAACAAGGACAAAAATTATATCACAGTCATAAAAACACATAAATACATAGGGAAAAAGAAGACTTATCAGAATTATAAACAACTCCTCAGTCTAACACCCGTTACTCTAATCAAAAAAACTCTAACTCATCTTTCAGAAGAGGACTCATAATAAGGTCTCATATTTAGTAATATGCCTAGAGGAATTACTGATATCTTAGACAGTGATACAAAAAACAACATACTATAATGAACACTCTGATGAAACCCAAGGAATGGTTAAACATAAAGATCATTGGTGCTGATTCTCTATCTAGATACAGAATACTCTGAATGTTACATTAGAGATAAATAGGTCAGTCTATATTATTATATTCCTCCAAGGAAGCTCCTATTTATAAACGTATCCGTAAACTTCCTAAGCATGTTGGATTTGTATACTAAATCTGTATATATGAAGCATACCGGAATTGGATTGTTAGATCTTCCCTCATATGGTCATTTTCCAAGGTTTGTTGAGTAGAAATGCTGGTATCGTATATGATATACTGTTCTGCTGTCACTTCGCTATCTATAAAGGAATTTATCGAGTTATTAAATACCAATTGTAGCTTTAATGCCTCCACTCTCCATCTAGACACTCTAGGGTATTACCTCTTAATTTATCATGTAGTCGCGTATAGCGTTTCTATTGACTTCTGTCATTATGAGTGAACATAGCTTGCTTAAAACCGTATTCAAGTATACCTATGAGGAAGGATGGAAGAAAAACAGAGGGAGGGATACTATTCAGTATTCAATCGTTGCGTACATATATCTACATGCGAATTCCATATTATAGAGCAATGTGCCCTTACCTTACTTCGTCAAAGCATGGTCATTCATGGCGACATTGAAGGTACTAAAAAGGTCCACTAACCCAGAAACGTTTTCTGTAAATGATGGCAAAAAATAACAACAAACGTCGATGGTGAGAGAGAGTAAATGCCCCCACAGCGGTAATACACTTTAGAGCGTGAACTAGCTTAGAATGTTAGTTCAAATATACACTTTACTCTATCACACGCCCGTATGATTAGATAGATCTTGCTTACTTAAAATACGCTCTCCAGAAAAACATGGATAGCGTCCAGATTACTGCCAGAACATCCGGGATACTTGAAGAGCGTCTATGGTTTCGGCGCCTAGGATGTGTAGTTTCCCGGCAGTCGGTTCCCAGTGTAGAAACCTTTAAATGTAAAGAGAGACACTGCTCAAATTACAAAGGCTATATTCCTCATGCTAAAAACAGACTCGTGCTAAGAAGAGAACATATTCTAAGATGTGCGTCACCTCTAAATATTACCAAGTTTACTACTTTTACAGTTATAACATCGTTACCCCGATAAAATTGTAACGATGATTAAGGAGCAGGAATCTAAGTTCGCAAAGCGTATACCTGTTCTCTACGTCGGACCACCGCGTATTCAATGGCGGCGGATGAATCCGTCAAAGAAGCAAGAGATTGTAAGGTTCTCTTGGATAGGTGCATTTATAGCGGCTTCTCATAGGTGGAATGCGGTAGCTCCACCCTCAATTAAAGGGCAGGTTCATGTACTAAAGACAGCAGTTCGTGTCTCCCTGAATTAGATACCTAGTGGTCAAGACGAAAAAATAAATACGAGTGTCAAAATAATTCTAGGATACGGGAATTCTCAGCAAGATCTAAATCGTAGAGCGAATACAATGGATAAATGCAGCGCTTTGGAATTTCTCACTATTATTACATATATGAAAGCTCCCTTAAAGTTGCTACTTATAGACTCATTCAGGTAATGGCATTTTCCCAGGGCAATTCCAGGTTTAGCCCTCGGTCAAAGGTGCCCAGAGTAAAGATCCAGTACACTTCTTTTTTCTTCCTTACTCTCTCACCTCCTCTATTATCAGACAGGTGTATTCTCTCCAGGATACACCATTTCATGTCAGTTGGTGAATGTTTGTATTACACAAAGTGATTCACTAGAGGTGCCAACTGCTTCTTCGTTCTGATTGACCAAAATGGCGCCAGTATGGGAGCGACTTGCAACTCCTTATGACGTTCTAGTTACTTAGCCTTGACGTTATGGGGATATATGCGGTCTTTGTGCACATGGCGTGCGGGGAAAGGTACTTACTGGGCATACGGACAACCCTATTGATGTCGATTTTTCATTATTGATTATTGTATTATTAAAGCTTCGAAGTAATGTTACCCATGATACTCGCCCATGGTGTGCGTATGGACGATTTTATTGTAACTGATCCTGTTATACTTTCAATTATAAAATCAACCTTCACTGATCCTGCAACCGTTTGTCACGTTTAGTTTTTTCAATTAAATGGCTCGCTTGTTACATACTCCTATACCCCTGGCTTTTTACCCTTTCCTACGCGCGGTCTTTACTACCGCCCTCGAGCGATCTATGTAATGAACAGACTACCATTGCCGAGACACAAGGGAATGCATCTCAGAGAGATAAGTCAAGTACGTGGTAGATAAAAACATTTTCGTGTTTATGCACGTTGATGTGCTTTGAACGCTGCCCCCCCCCCCTCATCATTTAGATTACCACCGCCCATTGCACAAAAGCGTACCGGGCGCTCCCCACGTAAAAAAACGTTTTTTTTTTTTGCCCCGCGGGGCCCTTTTAAAGCCTCCACATCAAACCTAGGGGGTCAGGGAAGATCTACTATGCCCCCTTATGGTCATTTCCCCCTTTGTTTTGGCCTCCTCTCGTCTCTCGATCCTACCGAGAGACAAGATGGCGTCCGAATTTTTTTTTTTTTTTTTGCCCCGCGGGGTCCTTTTAAAGCCTCCACATCAAACCTAGGGGGTCAGGGAGGATCTACTATGCCCCCTTATGGTCATTTGCCCCTTTTTTTTGGCCTCCTCTTGTCTCTCGATCCTACCGAGAGACAAGATGGCGTCCGGAAAATATATATATATATATATATTTTTTTTTTTTTGCCCCGCGGGGCCCTTTTAAAGCCTCCACATCAAACCTAGGGGGTCAGGGAGGATCTACTATGCCCCCTTTTTTTGGAACGTTAATTTCTCAAAATCCACTGGAGCACATATATTGAGACCTAGCAAAGGCACATCAGGCTACCAGTCCCTACAATTTTGCCAAGTTTCGTGCAAATCCATTCAGCCGTTCGAGCTAAAAGTGAGGCCAACCGCCCTATGGAAATTAACATGGGAAAAACGTGTTTTGGGACCCCCCTTTTTTCTCGGCCCCCCCTTGACGAAACCCCCCCAAATTTTCAGGGGCTGCTCAGAAACGAAATGTTCCATTTTCCTGAAAATTTCAGCCAATTCCGTCCACAAACGCCAAAGTTATTAGACATAGAATTTTCAAAAATCCCATAGAGAAAAAATCCTAACTATATATACCTACTGGCGACCGCCAGTAGGTAATATATATATATATATATATATATTACACTTATTTTGCCAGCATATATTTATTGTTATGAAATGTGTACGGTAATCTATAACTTTGTTGCCGGTTAAATATACATGTACAAACACATTAGGCTTAAAGGCCAACCAAACCTCGAATTAATGATCTTTTAGTGGTGTAGCAAATGGAATGGCTGTCCTATCCTCCCTGAAATGCTTTGAAAGGCTTATGATATTTCTGAACTAGGAGGAGGGAGATGGAATTAGACTGATGTACCTAACGGCTAACTAAATACTATTTAGCTTTAGGAGCATAGGTAAGCTTGTTGTGAATACTCAGGTACATAGGGCTGTACTATTGACACAGGTACATTTGGTGCTGTGAATGGCACTCTGCTTCTCTATGTGTGAGTCAATATATACAAATTGTAGAGAAATTACAAGCGCTCAAGAGGTGTTCGTGAAGATTGATTAAAACTGGGATTTTGGCCTATTTTTGAAAGTACCAGCTGTAGCTTCTTCCCAGCCGGGGTACCCATTAACGACTATGGCACACACAGAGTTTGGTATCACACTTCTTTATTCGTCCGCATGTAACTGCGAACCCAACATTCTAAAGCAACCTTCACTTCAATACACTCTATCCATTACATCATAGCTCTGCGGAGTTCATCTGGAGCCAATACGGCTCCATCATTGTTAATTCGCAAGATACTACATCTCCCCCTCTGTTAAATGAAAACGTTTCTATTTAACAAAACATACACATATATACATTTAAATCTATTTACTCAATCTCTATGCTCTCCATAACATCAATGCCTTTGGCCTTTCACCGGTAGTTGAGTGAGGTGTTGAACGGTAAGCTTCCAATGTAGAGTTTAACACAGTTTGTAAAATTAACTCCTCAAGGCTAGCATGCTGCACAGCTTTCTTTAGCGTGCTCATAAGTCTTTCAACCAGTCCATTGGCCTGGGGCTACAGAGGAGTGCTTTTTAGGTGAATTATATCCGGATGTTCTAATAAGTCTTTGAAGTCCTGACTATTAAAAGACAGGCCATTGTCAGATTTAGTATGGCTGGACCACCCCATGTCGGAAAGATGTCATACAATCTCTCAATAACTCTGTCTTGAGTGGCGGGTGAGAGATTCTCAATTATTGTAAATCATGAGTATTCATCCACAATCGTGCTACGCAAACAAATGATTGACGGAATGCTGAATAAATCATACATTCACCCCCAGTCAATCACCATCAGGTGATGTCCATTGATGAGTGGACCAAAAAAGTAAATGGCTATTCTCTACCAGGCATGCTTCGGAAGATCTGACACATTTAGGTTGGGTTGAGTAACCTTTGTATCTAAGCAGTTGCATAGATAGCTGTCCTTTGATTCCTTCTCAACCTGCTCGTCGAGATACGGAAACCAGACTCGGTCTCGGAGAGCTTGTTTTGTGGTGACGATTCCCCTATGTCCTTCGTGGGCCACTTCAATCATTTTATGTTGCAGATTCTGTTGTATGAGGAATGTGTCTTGTCAGAGAAAGAATGTTGTTGGTCAAGCAAAGGGCAGTTGGAGCCTGGACTTTGTTGAGACCACTTGCCTCCCTGATGGGTGTCAATAAAGCTTATCAAGAACCTTTCCTATGACTGAAGGATCTTTTTATCACTGGCGACGAAGGAAACCACCCAACAGGAACTAAGGAACCCAGGGTGCGTGAGAATTAACATTTTTGGATTATTTTCTATTTTTGTGAATGATTTACTGACTGTCGGGTGCGTTTAAAGACGAGCGCACCATTTTAAAGAGTTGCAGTACATGGGTGTTGCGATGAAGATTGGCACACCGTTCGGATGATTTTTGTGTTTTTAATAGTTAACCTATCTGGAAGTACTTAACTTACTTGTCGTGGCGTCATTTAAAATCGGGATCGGACAGTGCTCGAATGCACGGCGCGTTCTGTTTCCGTGGTTACTGTGAGCGGAGAGCTGGATTTGTGGCGTGGAGTTGTGGAAAAACGGGGCACTATGCAAGAATGTGTTAGAACAGCAAAGTGAATTTTGTTGACGAAGAAGAGGAATGGATTCAACATGCTGTTCATTGTGTCACGAAACCATCATTTGAAGTTGTGAATGATGTAAAAACAATTGAGACTGATGTTGTTGAGGTTGTGGAAGTTGTGGAACCGAATAATGCAAATGTTGAAGTTGTGAATGATGTAAAGCCGATAGATACTGATGTTGTAACCATGCCCACTTGTGACATTTGTATTGCAGATAAGGTGGTTCCTGTACTAGCCGATTCTGGTTCACTGTTTACACTTATTAGTGACAAGTTTTGGTTTTCTAATTTTGGGACTGACAAGATCAAGCTGTTGGCCCCTGATATCAACCCAGTTGGGTATGTGAGACGAAGAATTGATCTAGTTGGATATTCTATTCAGACCATTTTGTTTAAGGGGAGAGAAACTGTGGGCAAGGTTTATTTTGCTAAAAGGGGGGATAATCTTCTTGGCTGGCGTCATCAAAGGGACCTTGGGATTTTGAATCCAAATGCTCCTGAACAAGTTATGTTGGTTTCTCAACAAAATGATATTCTGAATATTCTTGAGAAATTTCTGGACATTTTCACTGAGAAGTTAGGTATTTTGAAGGGATTTAAACATAAGATAATTCTAAAAAGTAATGCAAAACCTGTGGTATGTTGAAACCACTCCAGGATGAAGTTGATAGGTTGTTAAAACTTGGGGTGATTGAGGAAATAGAATCCTCAGAATGGCTTGCACCCATTGTTTTGCCTCCAAAAGACAAGGGTAGCACAATTAGGATATGTGTGGACCTGAGGAGTCTGAACAGTTCAATTTGGGTTGACAGGCAGCCTTTGCTGAATATAAATAAGATTTTGGCGAGAGTGGGTGGTGCCACTGTTTTTAGTGTAATGGATTTATCGGCGGCGTATCATCAGATTTTGATCCATGAGTATTCTAGACATCTGACATCCTTTGTAACACCGGTTGGTGCTTACAGATTTGTTAGAATGCCGTTCGGTTTGGCAAGTGCAGCTGCTTGTTTTCAGAGGGTGATGAAAAATGTTTTATCTGGAATCAACTCTGTACTGTTCTTTCAGGACGATATCTTAGTGTATGGGAGTGACGTGGGCAAACATGATGACATTTTATTTGGAGTTCTGTCCAGGCTGAAAGAATGTGGGTTGACGTTAAAATGTGAGAAATGCAAATTTAGAGTGAGTTCTGTATCTTATCTGGGACACTCCATTTAAGGGGAGGGTATTAGTCCCAAAATTGATTTGGCTGAGGTTATCTTGCAAGCTCAGCCGCCTTCGGATAAGGATTACGTAAAATCCTTCAATGGATTGTCTGAGTACTACTCAAAATGTATTCGTAATTTCGCAAGCGTGGTGCAGCTTATTAGACTTCTATTAAAGAAAGGTGCTGTTTTTAATTGGGACAGGGAATGTTCTGAGGCTTTTGAAACTGTGAAATCTGAAATTGCGAAAATGCCAACCTTGGGACATTTTGATGTATACAAGAAAACGATTTTGACTACTGATGCAAGTTTACGCGGGTTGGGGCTGTGCTTTCGCAGATTGTTGATGGCTCAGAAAGGGTCATTGGATTTGCTTCTCGCTCACTTAAAGGTGCAGAGGAACGTTATTCTGTTATAGAGCGTGAGGCTCTGGCTTGTTTTTGGGCCATCAAGCATTTCAGATTTTATTTATGGGGCATACCTTTTATTGTTAGATCGGACCACAAACCCCTTGTACAGTTGTTTTCTTGCAGGAATGTTGAATGCACAACTCCTAGGATCAAGAGGTGGGTTGAAGGACTCATGGAGTACAATTTCTTGGTAGAATATTTGCCTGGTTTTAAGAATATACCTGCTGATTTTCTTTCTAGATCGCCTCTGGAAAAGTTCATGGTGTACGATCCTGAAGTTCAAAGTGTTTCCTGGGTGAAAGAGTCAGCTTTGAATGAAGTGGAATGGAAAGATTGTTTTTCTAGTGATCCAGCTAGAGATGTGGTTATGAGATTTACAGTGAATGGTTGGCCAGCTTTGAGGGAGGTTCCTGATTCAGCTAAAGGTTATTGGAATGTAAGAGATGAAGTAAACATTGTACAGAGCGAATTATTTAGGGGTGACAGATTGATTCCTCCTTTGATGATCAGGGAGAAAATTATAAATTTAGTGCATGAAGGTCATCTTGGGCGTAGCCTTACGAAGGCGAGGGTCAGGGAGTCCTATTGGTGGCCAGATTTGAACCGTGAAGTGGAGTCTGTTGTTAGAGATTGCATCATTTGTGCTAGTAATGATAAGTCCAAGAAGGTGAGGATCACCCCTCTCTCAACTGTTGCCATTCCGGAGCGTTCATGGTCTAAACTGGCTGTGGATATTGTTGGTCCTTTTGAGAATTTAGCTCCTTCTGAGAGGTTTGTTGTTGTTCTGGTGGGCTATACGTCGAAGTGGTTATCTGCTTCTTGTATGGGTTCAGTGTTGAGCAGAAACATTATTGAGTTTCTTAAGGATGCTTTCACTTGTGAAGGGGTCCCTGATGTTCTTGTATCAGATAATGGGGTGCAATGTACTTCACAAGAGATGATAGACTTTTTGAATGATTTATCCATCACCCATCAAAAGACTGCCCTTTATGCTCCCCAGGCAAATGGTTTGGTGGAGAGCATGAATAGATTGATCAGAGCTTGCGCCCAGACTGCTTTGGAAATGAGGGTTCCACTCAAGCCTATTCTCAGGGAAAAATTGTGGGCACACAGGAACAATCCTAATAGTGTGACTGGTTTGTCACCTTTTAAAAAATTGAAAGGGAGAGTGGCTGGTTCTAAGTTGAATCCTTTATGGTTATGTGTGAAAGAAAGAGGTTGTGTGGTTAGTGATTGGAGGGTGAAAAATTATCAGGACAACTACAAGCTGAGGTTTGATATCAGGAAAGGAGCTACGGAGATCTCATGGAAAGTAGGTGACCTTGTTTACGTTAAGAAGGCGGTATGGTCACCAAAAGGTGAATCTAAGTACTTTGGACCCAGGCGTATTGTGAAGGTTATGAAAAATGTTGTGATGCTTGCAGGGGGAGATGTATGGAGTATGTCTCGGTTATCCAAGTATGCTGGGGAGGATAGTTTTGGGGAACATTCTGCTGTTTCTGTAAAGCCAGGTTCTGATTGTTTTGTAAAACCAAATGTTTCAACCATTTGGCGCAGAACATTCCTCTCCGCAGCACTAGAATTAGGAGACCCCCTCTGTATTTACAAGATTATTGTTCCAAGTGATTACTATATTCCTATCCTGTATTATTTCCTTGTTATATAATAGGTTGTTTTAGTTCATTTTCTTTTTATCATTTTCTTATTCCTGTTATTCTTATTATGTTTTGTATTGTAAAGAGGGAGATGTGTTGTATCTTTTCCTTTAAGAGTGAGCATTCCTTATGAGGACTGTGTGTTGTCAGAGAAAGAATGTTGTTGGTCAAGCAAAGGGAAGTTGGAGCCTGGACTTTGCTGAGACCACTTGCCTCCCTGTTGGGTGTCAATAAAGCTTATCAAGAACCTTTCCTATGACTGAAGGATCTTTTTAACAGATTCTCCGGTATCAAGATTCTCGACCCTCACAATATAACTTCCTCTTGAGTTATGGACAGCTCATCTTTGACATTTTTTTGATATTCACCCTCAATAGTAAGAGATTGAGTGTGCTGGTTCCAGGACTGACATGTTAAGAACCTGTGCTTGTTTAATGGAACATGGAAGATTGTAGAGGTCATTGAGTTCCTGTATGGAACACACATATGTCATAAGTGTATGTCAGATAGGCTGTGTCATTGAATGTGGGGAAAGTCAGTTACTTCTGCTTTGATGGATGACAGATAGGATCTTCTGAGGATAAACTGCATTTGAACCTGCCACCATGTCTTGAGTTTATTTGTGTCTGGATGTTACAGTTGGCGTAGTCGGCAGGCCTCAGGAAGATCTCAACACAAGTTCTATTCTTGAATTCGACAGACACAAGCAGTCTGTTTTATGGACCTGCAGATGTAGCCTATGTATAGGGTGAGATTGTTCTCTTGTGATATTCTTTATTTATTGATTATTGCCCGGTGTGCCAGGCCTACGGGGACTATATCCTGAGCATTGACTTGAGGGGGACTTGCCCGTTGTGTATAGCTAAGCGCGGGTTTCAGACTGCCAAAGGATAACACTGGGAATGCACCTGGTTTCACCCTTGACTGTTGCTCCTGTGAGCCAGCGCATCCGTTTACTAATTCAGAGCTTTGTGCTCTCTCAGACCTATCCATGCTCTGCTGCAAATTAGCTGTAAAAGCCTTACTTGTTCTCTTTGGCTTCATCATGGTTTCGGTCACGGCTTCTCTCCCCTTGGAGGCTGTTTCATTTTGGCTCCTCTGAAGATGTGTCAGCACTTCTGAAGACGTGTTGTGTGTCAACCCACAGAAACGTTTCTCTTAAAGGGGCATCTGTTTAATTTCCACTCCTCCGAAGATGTGTCAGCACTTCCAAAGCCGTGCTGTGCGTCATCTCGCGGATATGTTTCTTTTAAAGGGGCATCTACAACTTTATTTTGCATGAGCATTTTCAGTGACATGCACACTATGGTTGTGATCTTGCGCGTCCAGTAATTCTATTGATACAATGCACACTTTAAGCATAACTCAATGTGTGCTGTCCTTTGTGATTGTAGTGACACACATACGTTAACCACTATTCAGTGTGTTCTGTTTTTTGAGTTTACAGTGACAACCACACTTTTGGTATAATTCAGCGTGTTTGGTTAATTGAATATGCAGTGACATGCACACTGTTAGAATAATTCAGCGTGTCCTAGTCATTGTGTATCCAGTGACACACACACTTGTGACATACTTCAGGGTTTCTTTTCATTGTGTTTGCAGTGACACAGACACAGACACGTTTACCAATTCTGAGTTTTCTATTCATCGTGATAGTTGTTACACACTTTGCCTGTAATTCAGTGTGTGTAGGAAGATGGCTCTGTATATACTAAACCAAAATGAGGTATAGTGTGTACAGAGTCCAGTGGAACCCCAAAGGTAGGCAGAGGTAATAGTAGATAGCACCTTACTCTCTATTTGTGGTAGAGTGGGCGAGCATTAAGACTTTATCAGAAGGTAGTGTTAAACATGTTTTAAACGTTAGATCAGCAAATGATGTCACACACTCAAAGACAGAACTCAGACCAATTTGATTTGTATAAAAATGTTATTTAGTTGTATTTATGTCCTAGAACCAAGCAAGCCTGGCAGAGGTAAGTGTATATGGTACGTTTTAAGGCAGGTTGAACAATACAAGCAAGCTAAATGAAAATGACTTTGTTACAGATTTGTAAATGCTTACAAGACAGTGAAAAATACTGTTACATTACTTTGAATTACTTTGCAGATTACTTTTTCTACTCAGTGTGATGAACCTAAATATCACACTGGGAAATTTCCCAGACAAAAGGAAGCAATTTTTAGCTCTTTGCAGTTTCTCAAAGTTCCATACAAAACCAACTCCAGACAAAACATTTTTCAAGGAAAAACAGTCAATGTATTCCTCTGGAGAGAAATGAAGCTATTGGTTAACAGGTAAGTATTTTGTTGTGGGAGTTGGTATTCTGGGGTTAGAACCAGGTTTCCCCAAGGGTCAAGGATGTACTCTTAAAACACCCTCAGCGGCATTAGGCCGGCAGTGTGCAGTGTGCTGAGGCCCAATGTTATCCAATGGGGGAGAGGGGGCGTCCGGTTGGTGGTTGCTCTCGAGCAGGCCACAAGGTTGTAGAAGTAGAGCTCCTGAGGTTTAGCTCAGGGAAAAGGGGGATCCGATTTAGCACCAAAGCTACACCCACAGTGGCACAGGGGCGCAGTGGTGGCTGGGTGCAGGTTGCTGGTTTGGTGTCGGGTGCACTGTTGATTTCAATAGGGATTCTTCGGTTTCAACAAAGTCTGCAGGCTTGGGGATGAAGATCTTATGGAGGTGACCACCAGTTAGAGAAGTAAGTTGGGATACCTGGGGATGCTGGGACACCGTCGGTTGGGCCACCCAAGGCTGTGGGACTTGGGGTGCAGGGGTGTATTAGGCATCGGGTTTTCCTTACCAGCTCCGGTCGGGGGTATCCTCCAGAAAGAGGCTGCAGTAATCGCTGGGATATTCGAGGCAAGTCAGAGATCACCCGATCTCACGTCAGGATCGCCGGTGAGACTTCTTCGTGGTGTTAGGCCCTTCAAACTCGGGCCGTGGGTGTCGGGTGCAGAGTGGTGCAGATTTTCCGGATTTGGCCGGAGCCAGAGTCTGTGAGTGAGCAAATCCAGTGCTCACAGGAGACAAAGTCTTTCTTGTGGAAGGCAGGACAGGTCCTCTGGGTTTTTGAGGTTTCTGGCTGCAGGACACACCGGGATTTTGCTTCTGCAGGTTCGAGGTGGGGACAGGCTGGTAGGGCTGGGGGCAAGTCATTGGGCGTCCTCCTCTTCTTAGCTTCAGCGCGGCTTCTTCGGTCCTTCTTCCTTTCTTCTTGGTCAGTTCTTGTCTGAGGAGGCAAGGTTCAGGGGTTCCCATAAATACTAGATTTAGGGGTGTTACAGGTAGGTACTGTGCCGTGGGTCCTGGGACAGTAGTGCCAAGATGCCTTATTGGTATTAGCGCGCTTTCCAAAACCCCATAACATAACTCATTTGTTGGTTCTCTTTGGCAGTAAGTGTCAGTTCAGCAACATGGTAAATTGAGCTGTGCTGACCCTGATTACTCATTTGTTTGAGCTGAGTCTAATTACTCATTTGTTGTTTCCTTTTTCCAGCATGTGTACATTCTGTAACATGCCTGAGGGCACTGCCCTCTGGTACTGCACCTCTATGTAAAGAATCTATGTCCATTCAGATGTACCTGGCATTCATGTTTGGGTTTGAAAGGAGCTCTCACACCTAGGAGCAAAATGTCCAAGAGGATTTCTCAATTCCAGAGAGTTGTTACGATGGTCTTCGGGCAGATCCTGCATTTGTTTCCTGCAACGTGCCCTCTGGCTCTGCATGCTTTCAGTCCCGCTCACTTTCTTCAGAGATAGGATGAGGAACTGCATTCTGGTGCTAAAGCAGGAATTTGTCTGGGCAGTTGAGAAAAAACAGCACTCCAGTATGATGGTGAGTTTGGGGCCATGTTCAGGCCTGCTGTAGGGGTTGGTGAACGGAGATCAACCGACCATAGCATGAGAGACATATTGGGACCTAACACCTCATTCTCCTCAGGAGAGCTTTGTTTTGGATATACAGACTGTTTTGAGAAATCACAATGAACCTTCAAAAAAGCTGTTACAGTTTTTGATTCAGGAACATCAAGAATCTTGATATTTAACATAAAGAACTGAAATTCTGGACTTTGCTCTATTAGTGGAAACAACCAGCGTTTGCTTATGTGAATTGTAAAAACAAATCTTCTTGAAAGTAGAAAGTAAGAATTGTTAACTGAACTTTTTCTTTTCAGGTCTCCTTTCCTGCAGTGCCCACCCTAATTTCCCATCCTCCCATTTGGCCACATCAATACTCTGGTGGAATATAAAACTCAGAGTGGATGTTGTCAGAAGAAGGGATATTAAGAGCATCAGTTCCAAGGGATCGGGCTTGACACATGTATATGCAGAAAATAATCAAATAAGATCACAGGGAATCAAGGGTCCTGGTAGTTTTCCCCACAAGGTATCTTTAATCTAAGGATAATTGAGGATTTGAGGCTAGTGTTGAATGAGATGAAACCCCTATCCATACCAGCCCAGTATGAAGTTTTGAATACATGGTAAAAAGAACAATTGATGGATAGAATGCAGAACAATGTCATACATTCACCCCAGTACAGAGATCTGGGCCTAAATCCATCGTTGTTTGCTCACCATGCCATTCCAGTTTGGACCTAGTCCTATGCAAATCGATCTAGACCCTGTGCCCAATGGGAACAGTCCGCCCAAACTGCCAGGCCAGGTCCTCCCTGGACTGGAAACAAGCATCCTAGGACTGTTTTCGGGGTTTCACCCCTCATCAGCCAAGAT
This sequence comes from Lissotriton helveticus, assembly GCF_964261635.1. Lineage (NCBI taxonomy): Eukaryota > Metazoa > Chordata > Amphibia > Caudata > Salamandridae > Lissotriton > Lissotriton helveticus. The sequence continues at coordinate 1,468,936,770 of NC_136067.1, forward strand.
TGATCAACTCCCGTGGCATGGAGAGCACAGGACCCACGTCTGGGCATACCCGTCCCACTCAGGGTGACAAATGCACAGAGATCAATTGATGGACAGAATGCAGAACAATGTCATACATTCACCCTAGTACAGCGATCTGGGCCTAAATCCATAGTTTTTTTGCCCACCACTCCATTCCAGTTTGGACCCAGCATATGCAGTCTTGACCCTGTTATGTTATGTTAAGCTTTTTTCTATAGCGCTCGAATCACTTGGGGGCATCTCGGCGCTTTACTCTAAATCACCCCAATGAGTAAGTAGCAAAGGAGAAACAGGGACAAGCCTAAAACAAGAATGCCTTTAAATGTTTTCTAAAAGTGAGATAGCAGGGAGTTTCTCGCAAGTATAATGGAAGACTGTTCCAATATTTGGGGGCAATGTAAGAAAAAGCTAAGCCCCCCGATCTGTGGCGTCTAATACGAGGTACCTGAAGCAGCTGCTGCGTACCGGACCTCAAAAGGCGAGTTGGGATGTATTTTTTCAATTTGTTTTGAAGATAAGTATAACTTCCGTCTTGCTTGGATTTAACTGTAAACAGTTGTTGGTCATCCATTTGGAAATTGCATCAATTCCTGTAGCAAAGCGGAGTCTGGCCGCTTCGGGGTTGAGGCCGATGTTGAATAGCAGCTGGGTATCGTCTGCGTATGAGACTATTTCGAACCCCAGGGCTTCCACCACCTTAGCCAAAGGGGCCATATAGATATTAAAGAGGGTGGGGCTAAGGCAGGAGCCCTGGGGGACGCCCTTGTCAAGTGATGTTTTCTCTGATTGGTGGGGGCCCATTATGACAGTTTGTGAGCGAGCTGCCAAGAAATTCCGTAGCCACTTAAGGGCAGGACCCTGGATTCCGCAGGAGCTTAGCCTCTCCGCGAGCCTAGCATGGGAGATGGTATCAAAGGCCGCGGAGAGGTCAAGCAAAATCAAAACAAGTGAACCTCCTGCGTCCACTGTTGTTCTCAGGGAATCAGTCACAGATAGAAGGGCCGTTTCAGTGCTAAAACCCACGACGGAAACTGGACTGTGAGGGGTCCAAGATGTTGTTTGTTTCCAAATAGCTGTTTAACTGTTTGTTAATCAGACTTTCCAATATTTTTCCCAAGAGAGGGAGCAGGGAAATAGGGCGGTAATTACCCAACTTCTTTTTGTACTGTGGGTGCCAAAATGTGAGATAGGAGCGACATGATCTTAGGCGGGCAGAGGTCAACCGGAGAACCCGATTTGGCAGACGTTAAAGCCATTTGGGTCTCGGATAGCGTGATAGGCCTGAAGCATTCGAGCGAGCATTCAGATCCTGTAATAGCATCGACCAGATTAACGATGCCGGGTGGAGTGGCCAGATTATCTATTGGAAAATTAGCATACAATTTTTCAATTTTCTCGTGAAAGAACCCAGCCAGTGAATTACAGAGGTCCTTCGTCCCTGCGCCCAATGGGAACAGTTCAGCCCGAACTGCCAGGCCAGGTCCTCCCTGGACTGGAAACAAGCATCCTAGGACCAGTTTCGGAGTTTCACCAACAAGACATGGCTTGGCAGTTCGGGCTGGACTGTTCCCATGAGACACAGGGTCAAGACTGATTTGCATATAGCTGTGTCTGAACTGGGGTGGCGAAGTGAGCTAAAGAACGATGATGGATTCAACCAAGATCTGTGACTGGGGGTGAGTGTCTGAACAGTTTCATCTCTCCGTCCATTATCTCCTTGTCTTTACTTTGACTACATGTCAGCATGCCGCACATGTGGGGAGAAGGAGAAATATCAGATCTTAGCAAGGAAAAATCTCCCAAGTTGGATGGAACCTAGGTTACTTGCAGAATAGCAAGAATGGAGGGAGGATATAATTGGGAGTACAAGGATAAATCCTGCATTACCAAGAGATAGAGCAGACAGGAAGAAAATAGGAGAGGGGTGGAAATCAAGAAAAGGAAGATGAGGCGAGTGATAGTGGCTTCAGTGATGACTTTTTGGATGAATTATTGACTTCCTGATCACCTACATAGAATACTGTTCAACAGGCTGGAGGCAATCAACAGCCCGTAGGGCTCCAACAGCCTGCAGACACAGGTGTGAGTGCTCCTGATGTTCAAAGTATCCCTGAGGGAGGTTTACCCCTAGATGCCCAAGGCCACCATTGGGAGCCCCACCTACTACAGTCAGTATCACAACCCCAGGTACATCTATAGTTACAAGAGCCCTTGGTATTTCAGGTACTGGTACTACTTTAGATATGGGGGCGAGGTCCCAATGACGGGCAACTCCAGTCATGAGTGTGCCTGTTGTGGAGGTTTAGTAGAGTCCCAAGCCACTAACCTCACCTCAGATAGGGATGTCCCTTCAAGGATGCTTGATGTTTTGAGATTAAAGACAGAAATTAAGGATATTGTCAAAGGAAATCTTGAGCTGGGATTCATATATGGTTAAAATGGAGAGGAACTTTTGTTCCTATGCAGAAAATCTGCTAGGTGTGCATGTGAGACTCATTAACGTTTGGAGGGAATAACCAGATTTTCTGATGATTTGCCCAAAAGTCAGAATCTGAAGAAGAATTACAGGCTGTTCCTAAGTGAGGATTCTTTCCAGAACACCTTGACTAAAATTACACTTAAGGGAATTACTTGTTAAGGTCCAAAGGTGGACTGATGTAATAAAAAATTAAAGATTGGTGGGCTCAGAAAAAAAAGAAAAAGAATCACAATATAGTAGGACCAATTAGGGATGGTATTCAAAGAGACACTGCGATCACAATATATCCATTGAGAGAAGTGCATGGGGGAGGATATGTGCATGTACCTTGGAGTTGTGGTGATCTTTTCACATTTACCAGTCAATTTCCAAAACTGAAAGAAAATCCTTATATTTGGTACACTCAAGTTGAGCGGTTGGTAAAAATGTCAAAGGTGTTTTGGGAGGATTTGAATACTTTCTTTGATATAATCAGGGCAATTGGAATTTTATGGCAGGAGAGGGTTAAATTATGTGGCAGGATTTAGTAAATTATGCTGCAAGAAAAGGCAAATTGTGCGCATAATGCAACACTTTTTGTTATAGTATTACTTCATTATGTCATCATTTTTAAACTTGGTAGCGCTGTCTGGGCATTGATTGCACCTCAATAGAACCAGTTTAACACCCAAACATAACAATTAGCAATAGAAAGCTGACCATTCCAGTTAGGCAAAGGGCCTTCCGCTTTGTGGCAACATGTGTTAGTGCATTTATAGTAACTTTTGAACCATTTGAGCTTGAAGCTATTTTTTTCTCGTTAAAATCTGCAGATTATGTAGCAGATGATGGATTACAAATGCGGAAAATCTATAATTATAAGAAAATTGCAGTGGCCGCACAATCCAGTGGCCCTAGATATAAATGTCCATAGTGATTTGTGGGCTGAGTGTAAGGAATCAGTGCCCCTTTTCCTGTTGTCATGAATAAACATAGTCAGATGATTAACGTTTTGAATACTAAGGATCCGCAGAGGGGGGGGCGCTAGAGGGCGCCAGGCAAGATGGCCGCACTTACGTGAGGCTCCGCCAAGACCGTGTAATATCCTGCATTTATCCTGAGTTTCCCGCTTCTACTATCTCCCCAGCCCGACGGAGACAAGCGGCTGCAGCGGTGCGGTGCGCGTAGAGGGGTCTCGCGGCTGCCTGGCAGGACGCTGACCGGCTTCTCTGGAGACGCGGAGCCACGTCGGGGCTGGCTCTGGAGGGGGGCGGCCCTGCAGCTTGAGGCCGGCGGCGGCCGTGTGGAGCTGAGGCGATCCCCTTGACCGGCGGGGTCGGGCGAGGAGCCGGTGCCGAGTGCTGGTGGCGGAGAGAGTGTGCCCTGACGAGAAGCGGAGTCGCGAGGATCTCGAGGCCTGGAGCCCGGCCCTGCTGAGAGCGGTGAGTGAGGTGGGACGCTACGCGAGCCCGGGGCTGCGGAGGTGGCGCTGGGCCGTGTTAGGCCACACTGAGCAAGCTGCGACTGGCGAGGGCGCGGGCGGGAAGGCTGATCTAGCTGGGAGGATCTTGGAGAGCAGATTCTGGACGCTGCGCTCGAGTGGAGGGTTGCTGTCTGCATTGTGCTCTACTGGTTGGGCTGTGACACAGACTGGGAGAGAGGCCCTGACCAGCTGGGGTCGGTGCGTTAGATCTTGGAGCAGTGACCGCAATCTGAAGGCAGCAGGGGGGAGAAGGCGCATACAGGCCTCCCTGGTTCTTGTACATTGCAGGCTCTGCACGGAGTGAGGCACTAGGGAATCCTCTTGCATTACACCTACTGGGTTGGTCGCACGATCTAGAGACACGAGATGGGTAGACCTGAGCGTAATCAACCCAAGCTGAACTTTGACGCAAAAAAACGGCGTTGACCTCCTCGCAGGGTCCTGCGGACAGGGAACCCCCTGGGGCAGTCGGTGGCACCCCTAACCTAGAAGCCACTTTGATTGCGATGCAAAAGACACTTCAATCTATAGAGGGCACCATGGAGTCGGTTAACCATAGGTTGGACCATATGGCGACGCAGTTTGACCGACAGAATGAGCGCATGGGCGAGGTGGAACAGAGGGTCTCTACCACTGAGGATGGGCTTGCCACGGTGACCACGAAGGTGTTTAATATGGAGCGAGTTTTAGCCGTCATTCAAGCTAAGAATGAGGAGTTGGAAGGGAGGTCCAGACGCAATAACATCCGCGTCATGGGCCTGCCGGAATCAACGAATGTGGGGAAAATGGAGGACTTTATGGAGCGTATGCTGGTGGATATTTTCGGGGCTGACCAACTATCGAGTGTGTTTATCGTGGAACGTGCACATCGCTCCTTAGCGAAGAGGCCGGTCCCAGGGGCGCAGCCTCGTCCTGTCATTGCCCGGATCCTCAACTATAGAGACCGAGATGTTATCTTGCGACTTGCTCGGGAAAAAGGGACTGTGGAGTATCAGGGTAATAAACTGGAATTTTATCCAGATTTCACGGCTGCGGTACAAACAGCGCGTAAGGAATTTACTTCCGTCAAACAGCTTCTTCGCGCCGAAAACGTCCCTTACGCCATGTTGTATCCGGCCAGACTCCGGATTGGACCGCCCTCAGATAACAACATTTTTACCTCTCCTAAGGCGGCCATGGACTACGCCAAAAAGCAAAAAAAACGTAAAAGAGATTCCAATATGGCGCAGGTCGGCGAGGATGATCTGCAGGAGGAGGTGGCTTAAGTGATCCCACGGTTGGTTTTGGCTAATGGCAGACGATCATGGATTGTTGCTTGACTTTCTGATGCTGGGCAGGCCCAACCTCGGCATACTCAAACCTCATTGCACTGAGCTTTCCTTTCACAGCGGGCACCTATGTCTATTATGTATGCTGATTTTACTGTACTCACATGATTGCGTGATTATTTTGTTGCATTGTTGGTAGCTCGGGTCCCGTGGGCTGTTTTGTGCTGGGGGTGTGTGTCCCGGGGTGGGCCTGTACTGGACTGCTAAGTCCGCAGCTGAACTGTCTGAGGGTTATCGGATGCTGTCTTGAGGCGCAATTTTTTCGGTCATGTGTGGCAGAGGGAGAGCGTTATTATTGAGGCTACCCGTATGTTAGTGGCTGAGGGTTGTTATATACTGCATTTCTGGCTCTTTTCAATACTGCAGGGCTGGGGTGGGTGAGGTGGGGCACACACATGTCTTCACGGTCAGCTCTTCGTTGGTTTGCTAGCGAGAGCTGGGTGACTCTGCGCCCCCGTTATAAGGGAGATCCCCACACATTAATGGTTGACTTGTTGGGGATTTGGGGCCTGTGGGGGGGGGACAGCTTTGGCAGGTTTGGGGTGCTGAAGTGGGAGGTGGGGGGAAGTTGGTTTTTTGGGACTTGTGGGTCGGGGCGTTTTGTGGTCTGTGTACTGCTTTGGGGTTGGCTTGGGCGGGAATGCAATTGAGTCAAGGTTGGTTGATGGGAACTGATGGTTGGGCGGCGACTACAGCTGTCTGTGTTTCACCTGTATATCCTCTGTTGTGTACGGTGTGTGGGGCGCTGCATCTATTCAACTGCTTACAGGATTTACTTAGGTTCTGGTGCAATGACGAGGGGGGGTAAGCTGACGTTTATTACCTGGAAAGTGAGGGGGTTGAATCGTCCTCAGAAATCTAGACAGATGCTAGCCTTCCTGAACAGGCATGGCGCGCATGTGGCTTTCATACAGGAGACTCACCTACGGGGGAGAGCGGCTGAAACTGTGGCGAAACAGTGGGCTGGCACTCGGCTAGCCTCGAATTATTCGGCATATGCACGGGGGGTCATGATTTTGATCAAGAGAACTGTGCCTTTTGTCTCCATACATGAGGAAATAGACGAGGATGGTCGATATATAATTTTACATGGTAAACTGTGTGGCATGCTGGTTACGCTCATAAATGTCTATGGCCCCAATACCGATGACCCCGATTTCTATGTCCATCTATGGAACAGGATCTACCTGTTGCCCCCATCGGCTATAATCTGTGGGGGGGATTTGAATGTCACTCTGGATGGAGTATTGGACAGAAAACAGGATAGACCATCTGGGCGAAAGAGAGCGGCTGATGCTGTGTTAGATGGCATGGGAGGGCTTGGAATGGTAGATGTGTGGCGATTGAAACATCCTGGGCGGAAGGAGGGCACATGTTACACCTCAGCTCATGACACGTGGTCCAGACTGGATTATTGGCTGGTGACCCGAGATATCAGCGGATGGGTGTTGGACGTTATGCATCTCCCCCGAACACTTTCTGATCATGCGCCAGTGTGTATGGAGGTAGGAATGCCATCGCATGACCCAGCCCCTTTTACTTGGAAGCTTCCTCTGGGTATTCTGAATGACTTAGTCTTGCGTGAGAGTTTGAGGACGGTTATTGAGGAGTTTTTTGACAAGAACGTTGGATCTGTGGACAGTATGTGCACGGTGTGGGAAGCCTTTAAGGTGACGGTGAGGGGAGCGTGTATAGGCTTGCAATCGAGTTTGCTTAAGTCCTTGAGAGACACGATGGCCAGGTTGGAGGGCGAACTGATGAGGTTGGAAAGGCAGTTGGAAGATGGCCAGGAGGAGAAGTTATTGGCTGATATTCGTATGAAAGTGTCTGAGTATAATGATTTGGCGGACCAGGAGGTACAATTTATGTCCAAGCGAACCAGAGCATGTTATTATGGCGAGGGGGACGTCCAGGGAGGGGTTTGGCGGATCGTATTAAGGAACCATGGGCTAGGTATTGTGCGGTACAGGAGATAGAGGACGGGGACACCACTGTCACTAATACGGCGGACATTCTGAATTGTTTTACCAAATACTATGAACGAATGTATGAGTATAAGGAAACGGAGGAGGATGAGATTGCACATTATCTAGAGGACATAGCGCTAGTCTGGCTCTCGAGGGGTCAGCAGGAGTTTCTTATGCATCAAATTACGGAGGGGGAGCTTCAGGATGCAATTGCATCCTTACCAAATGGCAAGGCAGCAGGCACCGATGGGTTGCCGTCCGAATTTTATAAGGAGTATGTGGATCTCCTACTCCCGCGTCTAGCGATGGTCCTTGAGGAGGCGGTGGAACAGGGTCAGTTTCCGACCACCATGAGAGAGGCACTATTGGTTGCTCTTCCAAAGCCGGGTAAGCCGGCGAACAAATGTGATTCGTATCGGCCGCTGTCCCTTATGAATACTGATGTTAAAATTATAGCAAAAGTGCTGGCGACCAGACTGCGTCTGCTTCTCCCGGACATGGTTCTGCCGGACCAGTCTGGCTTTATTCCCCTTAGATCCACCACCCATAATTTGAGAGCTCTCTTTGTGGTGTTACATCTTCTTAAACCGGACTTGGCCGCGGTGGCTGTCATGCTGGACGCTGCTAAAGCCTTTGATTCAGTCGCATGGCGCTACATGATAGCGATACTTCATCGAATGGGGGTGCCGTTGTTTTTTACGTCTCTGGTGACTTTATTGTACACGAATCCAGTAGCACGGGTTCGGGTGAATGGCCATGTTTCGGCTCCGTTTCCTGTGTGCCGAGGGACTAGGCAGGGTTGTCCATTATCGCCGTTGCTATTCACTCTGGTGATGGAGCCCCTGGCTTGTGTCCTGCGGCAGAGGTATGCGGACGCTGCCCTGAAGTTTCCTCTTAGGTCCCTAGCGGTGTCCATGTACGCCGATGATATGGTCCTATATGTGCGGGAGCCGGTGACGTATCTGGAGCCTATACTGCGCAAGTTTATTCGGTTTGGCCATCACTCTGGGCTCTCCATTAATTGGGAGAAGTCTGTTATATTACCACTTACAGACACTGCGGTCCCCTTCCCATTAGAATTTCCCTTGGAGTGGGCCGAGGAACCGGTACGTTACCTTGGCATTATGATGCATAGAGATAGTCAGGAAGTTATTAAGGCCAACTACGGTGTGGCTGTTGCTAAACTTGAAGATCAAGTGGCGCGCTGGATTCGCCTCCCGCTCACCTTTGCTGATCGAGTATCTCTCATTAAAATGGTAATACTGCCGAAGTTTTTATATTTTTTTGTTAATGTTCCAATCCCGCTTAAATCGCATTTTTTTGCTAGACTACAGTCTTTACTGATAACATTGGTGTGGGCCGGTAAGAAACCAAGAGTAAAATGGGACGTACTGACTAAGTCTTATGCTTTGGGGGGCTTCGCTGTCCCGGATATGAAGCTTTACTACCTGTGCGCTCAGGCGCAGTTCACTGCTTATTGGATATCAGCTCCGCCGTACACACCGCATGTGGCGCTTGAGGCCAGTGCGGTTCAGCTTATTCCATTGACAGCGATGATCGTTAACTCGCACTCTGTATTCGAGAAGGGGGAGGTGGACACGGTGCGATCCACTGCTGATGCTTGGCAGGAACTGGGTAGGCGGGCGGACCGGCTGCCGCTATACGCCCCAGCTATGCCACTGCTGTATCACTCGCATATTTCGGTCACCAATGAGATTGGGGCTTTACAGCTCCTTCAAGGGGTAGGCCTCAACACGGTAGGGGACCTTTATCCAGGTGCCTCCTTTCTTACGCTGCGGGATATGACGGATAGGTCCCCGAATGTGGTTATGTCCACGTTTCTATATGCCCGGCTCCGTGCGGCCATCCGCACCCTATATCCTACGTATCCGAATGAACCATTATCGCTGGGTGCTTTGCAGTTGCTGTACACCGTGCCGGATAAAATTAAATTGCTCTCCAGGCTCTATAAAGCCTCGCAGGAGGATGAGGGGGGGGGTGCAGTGACGGCTAAGTCTAGGTGGGATGCGTGCTTGCCTGACCCGCTAACGGATGACGAATGGGCAGAATGTTGCCCATGACTGGGAGTTTTGTAGCCAACGGCAACTTTCGTCTCATACACTATAAATTCATACATCAATGGTACTACACTCCAGTACAGCTGGCGAGGTTTGGTCTTCGTGAGACATCACGGTGTGTTAGGTGTGGGGGAGATGGGGCGGACTTTGTACACTTGGCCTGGGGCTGTGCACGTGTGTATGATTTCTGGGTCGCTGTGACAGATACCCTCTCTACTATGACGTCAGTTGAGGTTAAGCTAGATATCCGCTTGTGCCTATTGGGCATGGCATCTGGAGTGCCTGCAAGTGTGAGACGACTGATACTATTGGCATTACAGATTGCTAAACGTAGAGTGGCGATGGCCTGGGGAGGGAGGCGTGCACCAGAGGTACGATTGTGGCTGCAAGACATGGCGTATTGTAGGGATCAACTGGTATGCTACCACGAGGAGCTCCCCGCAAATTCTCGCCCACGTGATATTTGGGGCCCGTTTACGGCGTATATGCTCTCCTTGGATGCGGACGGAAGCTCTAGCAGTGTGCATGATGGCTCCCTGGCAGGGGGAGGAGGTTCGGGATGATTCGATATGGGGGGGTTTGCTACACAGCAGTGCTGGATGCATGTTGCGAATTCTCCGCTTCACAGAATATCTTTGGCTGCTTACCACTGGAATTGTGAATGCCAGGTGGGTGTATGATGCCGCTATGCTCGGTGAGCAGTTGACAATCCTCCTGAACTTTGTGATACGATTCCTTGATGCCTGCAACGACTATATGCTGTTTGATACTAGCTTTGACAGCTGGAGCACTGTGTCCAATTATCAGAACCTGACTCATGGGGAGTGGGGAGGGGGGGAGGTATTGATTTATTAACTGTATAAGCATAAAATGAGACCATGTTCTTTTGGGTACAATGCTATTGTAAAATACGAGTGACATCTGGAGAGCGACCAGGGACTGCCTTCATAATACCACTTTGTACCGTTCACTATGATTAACTATGTGTCTATCTCTGTTGCTGCCCAATGATCGCGGCCGGCCCTACCAACGGGTTGTAGGCTAGTTGCTGTGTACTTGTAATCTTTGCAATAAAGGTCTCTCGTTAATAAAAAAAAAAAAGGATCCGCAGAGGGAGATTGATTGGTTGAAATATGAAGGACTACCCAAAAGTCTTCAGAGTCTGTGAGTGCTTATTACGAGTACTTAATGCACGTTTTCCTGCAGGATTGCGGCATTGAAAATCCCCAAATAGTAAATCTCAGCAATTTTGTGTCTCAGTTTGTTCTTGGTTTGTGCCTAAAAATTAGCCTGTATATGCAGCAGAATGTGATTTGTTGATGTAATCCTGCAGTAAGCAAAGTATTGCAGTGATGATTGTGAATCAAGACAGAGGAATTTCAAACAGAAATTCCTTTGTTATTTTTTATTTATTTAAGCGTTCACAGCAAAATTGCGAATCAAAATTGACAATTCAAAATTCAGATACTTTTTCAGTACATTACAAAACATTACAAACAAAAAAAGACCAACTTCTATTTCCATCACAATTCATAGATAGTTCATCTTCCATTCTCAATCCTCATAGTAATCACGGAACGCGCTCCAAATTTTTATGCCCAATCTTTTTTTCCTAATGCCCTTTATAGAGAAAAGACCCCACTCCAAATTATACAAACTAAGCATTTTGGCATGCCATTGAAGAAAAACAGGTGGTTTTTCCTGAAGCCATTTAGTGGCTATACATAAGCGTGCTACAGTCATTGCAAAGAAAAGAAAATACCGATGTTGATATAAAGGCTCAGCTACCCTGTCCTTTGGTATTTTCCCCAATAGCAACATAGCCAGGGTAATAACTACAGGCATTCCAATTACAAAAGATAAAAACTTTTCAAGATCAGTTATAAAACATTGGAGTTTAACACAGCTGTAAAAAATATGCACGCTATCCGCCTCATCAGCTCTACACCGAAAACACTTCCCTTCATTCCCTCCACCCCATTTTCCGATTCGAATTGGGGTGTAGTATAAATCAAACAAAGTCTTAAAAAATTGGGCTTTTAAATTTGCCGACATTAGCGCGTCCTTGGATAATAGTAGTAGATCTTCTATATCTACCTCTTGATCCCCTAATGCACCCACCCATTTTATCCTCACTTTTTCTAAATCGTCACTCCTGTCGCTAAGCAGCAATTGGTAAAGCGTTCCGATTTTTACTAACCTGCGAATTCCTTCTACAACTTGATTTGGCTGAAGCACTACTTTTCGATGAAATAAGTAATCTCGTATTTGCAAAAATTTAAAGAAAAAATTTCTAGGAAAAAAAAATTGGTCTTTTAACTCATCAAAAGATTACAAATCCCTTCATCCTTGTACATATCTCCTATCCATCTAACCCCTTTCCGCTGCCACCTTATTGCCATATCGTCAGAAAAGATGCCAGGTAGAAGTCTGTAAGTGTTTAAAGGTGTATAATAAGACATTTTCCCTATCGATATTGTCTTAGCAACCCACTTCCAGACCTTAAACGCAGCCAGCACTACCTTAAAACGAGTCCGTTTGTAGTAACTCCCGTCAACCTCCTTGAATAGTGATTGTTTTGCTACAGGCCCTAACTGCATTTCAAAAATAGAAGGGGCATAGCCCTTATCCTCCTCAGTCTCCCCCGCTAGCAGCAACCTCATCTTTAGTAAAAAAACAAGTTACATAATACAAAAAAAAATCTGGCACCCCATCCCTCCCCTAGCAACTGGTAAAGTCATAAACTTCATTGCCCGTCTAGGTCTCCCTGGGCTCCAAATGAATTTACCACATCTCGAATGCAGAGCCTGTATCCTATCGTTCGCAATCTCTAAGGGTATTGATCTAAATAGATATAAGACTTTTGGTAACACATTCATTTTTATAACATTCGACCGTCCAATAATAGTTAAATATAATCATTCCCACCTGTCCAAGGAGTTCCTGATTTTAGTCATCAATGTGGTCCAGTTAACCTCAACTAATTCAGTCATGTTGGACCTCAACTGAATACCTAAATATGTAGCCTCCTTCACTACTCTACTATCCTGCCATACTACAGACTCCGAGCACAGGATCTGTGTTTTTAACACATTTAGTTTATAACCCACTACTAGCCCAAACTCCTTCGCCAACCTCTCAATTTCTTTAATGGCGATACCAGGGTTTACCGTTGTCACCGCAATATCGTCCGCAGAGGCAAACACAGAAAAATAATACTCAGACACTTGGTATGGTGGGATCAGAATATTGCGAGTTAGTTGTTCTATAAAAGGATTGATGTATAAAGCAAACAAAAAAGGGGAGCACGGGCACCCTTGACGGGTGCCACGTGTAATATTCACAGAGTCAGAGAGTAGGCCCATAGCAGAGATCCTGGCCGTAGGTATTTGATATAAAGACTGAATAGCTACAATGTATTTTGGTCCAAACCCCATTTTCTGCATTAGTTTCCACATGTACCCCCATTGGACCCGGTCAAAAGCTTTTTCCACGTCAAGTAGGATAAGCGCAAGATCATTTTTTTTCACAGCAGCAATATCAAATAGTGTAATGACCTTATTGACATGTTCTACCGTCCCTCTATTTGGTATAAAACCATGCTGTTGATGTGAGACTAAAGAAACCATACAATCAGATAATCGGTTAGCTAGTATTTTCGAGTAAATGTTATTGTCAGCATTTAGTAGCGATATTGGTCGGTAAGATCCTACTAGATCCGGCTGTTTATCCTTCTTACAAAAAACAGCTATAGTATCCTCTGACCATGATCTAGGAGGGACTCCCTGCTGGGCCTTCTGCATTACAAATAACAGCTAATTTTTGAGTATATTATAAAATTGTCTATAAACCTCGCTGGGTATTCTATCAGGGCCTGCAGCCTTACCAATACGAAGGCTCTTTACAGCCCTTTCCAGTTCCTCCTCCATGATTGAGGCTTCCAGACTCTGCGCCACTGTAAAATCCAGTTTTTTTTTAGGCCCACTTCAAACAATTCTAGCCAATCCAGCCCATCACAATCAGTCCCTGCATATAATTCAGTATAAAACTGCTGAAAAATCCGAAGGATTTCTTGAGGGTCAGAATGGGACACACCCATGTCATCCTTCATCGCCAGAATATTTCTAGCCTACTCCTTCATCCGAAGCTGTACCGCCAACCTTTTTCCAATAGTTTCAGAATACTCGTGCTTTTCCATTCTTGATGTTAAAAACTTCCTTGCATTCTCTACACTCCAGTAGCCCACCACTTTCGCCCTGCATTTTGCTACTTTATCCTCTAAGTTGCCTAAGTCATTCAGATCATTAACTACTCCATTCGTTAATAAAGTTTCAGCCTGTACTAAATACTGATATAGCATATCTAGCTCTTGTCTGGCTTTCTTTTGCTGACGAAACGTAAAGCTCATACATTCACCACGAAAGCCGGCTTTAAAAGTGTCCCAGACTGTACCTGGGGTGGCCGTACCCTTATTTTCCTTAAAAAAACACTGAATCCACCTTCCCATATAAGCTTCGAATTCATTATTTAACCCCAGCTTCCTATCAAATGTAAAATTTAAACATTTAGGTCTGGTTAAGCCCCCCTGTATCTCTAATACAATAGGAGCATGATCTGATGTAACTCTAGGATAAACACTGACTGTTGCACCACACAATAATGAGGCTGGGGTAAAAAATTAGTCCAGTCTAACCAGCTTCTTGTGAGGGTAAGAATAAAATGTATACCCACTATCTTGTACCCTCAAATTGCCCCACACGTCCAGCAGCCCATGATCCTGCACCAAATTATGCAAAGCTTTATATACTTTTGGCTTGCGCCCCTTGTATGTAGCCAACCCTTCCTGTAATGTGCTGTTAGTCAAGTTGATATTGATATCTCCACAAACCATCACCGGCTGAGGACAGGAGGCCAATTCCAAATTTACTTCAATTAAGGGTTCCGGATCGTCTAAATTGGCTCCATAAACCGTGCATAGCGTCAGAGTTTTTCCCTCAAAGCTGCATTCTGCTATTGCCCATCGTCCTTTCTTATCCATTAATTTCCACCCAATTTTAACATGGTTCCCTTTACTAAGGATGGCCACTCCCCTAATCATACTAGATTGCCCTGTTGCCACCACTAGCGAGAATCCAAGTTCTTTTAACACCTCCCTTTTCGTCCATGGGATATGCGTTTCCTGTACACAGACTAAATGTGGTGATATATATCTAAGCTCCGCTGCAGCCTTCTGTCTCTTTATAACATTGTTCAAACCGGAAACATTCAGAGAACAAATCCTTAACCCTTTGGTTGCCATTTTTTACTTATAACAGAAAATGAAGATAGCAAAAATGAAAATACAGAAACTTCTCCTGATATCTTTTTTTTACTAGATCCCCCCAAAAATTCTGATGGGTCCCAATTCCGTCTGAAAATTACAGTTAAGTAACAATTTTTACGCAATTTGCTGTGAACTTTTTTCACCTTTTTCCCACACCCGCCTCGTGCTCCCCCCAGACCCTTCCCTCCCTGCACCTAGCCCCCCACGCACCCCTCCCCCTACCCACCTACCACCCCCCCAACCCTGAATAGAGGCTTTAGGACTCATGGTCCTATAGATGCGAGCCTACCCCAACCTCCTGCCTTTCCCCACGGGGCACATTACTTCAAATCTAGGAAACAAGAAAAAGAAAAAATCCGCTGCTACTCAAAAGAAGCAAGGCATACGCAAGAAAAGACCTAAACATATGAGTTACAGATTTATAAGTCTAAACTGGTTACATTTTACCCAAAAATTCCTTAGCGGCTAGAGCAGACATAAAGTAATGGGTGCGCTTCTTAAAAATAACTTTCATTTTAGCCGGAAACAGCAGATACACCTGTGCGCCCTTGGCTTGAAAGTCCGGTATTAAGTGTCGGAGCTGCCATCGTGAATCAACTGACTGCTTGCAAAGATCAGGGCGCACAAAAAAATCACAACCGAGCCCACTTCTCTTTTTATCTGGCCGTGCATTCATAAAAATTTCCTCACGGGCCAAAAAGCTATTAAATGCTACTAATATAGGTCTAGGTTTCTGGTCCCGTTGATTAGCTCTGATATTAAACGGAAGCCGATGTGCCCGCTCAACCTCTCTGTCCCAGTCCCACCTAGTAGGAGGCAATATGGCGTCCATGCTGGACGTGTGAGCAAGCTGCTCCTGCTGGACCTCACGGGACATGGGGCTGCTGGAGTAGGGAGCGGGCTGGAGAGGATCATTGAATCGCGCCGTGAATCTACGCGAGCCTCGTCAGGCTTTGCTTTGGAAAAAGAAGTGTGATAAAACTTTCCGGGTGCAAATGTGGTGGATGCGAGTAGCGGCAGCAAGCGGAGCTGGAGCACGGAGCCTGCGGTGGTATCGGTGGGTGGTGCTTTGGAGGCGGTTCACTCGGCTCACCTAGTCTGGAGCTAACGGTGCGGTCTCTGGAGCTAGTGGTGTGGCCGTTGGAGACACGAACCTGAGTACGGTGGAGGGAGCGCGGGAAGGAGCAATGGCTCCTAAAGGACAGAGAGGACATGGACAGGGAAATGCTCCCCCCGATGTGCAGAACGGACAAGAGGTCCCGAGTGCTGTTAAGGATGCCACTGCTCGCACTGATACACGTAGCAAGGATTCAGAGAAAACGGCGAGAGTGGTTTGGAGAATGTGACCAACTTGGATACGGTTCGGAGCAATATAGAAGCTATAAATGATGAGATTCTACATGAAAGCGAACCAGAGATGTTGCAAGATCCCGGTTTAACTTCAAAGCTAAAGCTAACTATCACCCAGGCTACCCAGGCTACCCAGGCTACCCAGGTTTCCAATATAGAGAGCCCCTTGAGAGGGGGGGTTTACAAGGGGGGCCCTCATATGACTTACCGGTCCCTAATGCTATTGAATCTGATTCCGCAGATTTCTTTTCCCTTTCGGAGCAATCTTTGTCTTCCTCGGAGGACCTTGCGCAACAATACGCCACTTATATGAGTATGGAGGACGGCAGCATTCACAGTAGTTTTGATTGGGAAGGTCTTGGTCTTCCTACTGTTCGAAGACTACAATTAAACCAGACTGGAGAAACAAAAACTGGCGATACAGAAAGGGAAGGAGATACTTTAGCAGTCCCATCTGGGGCGGAGGAGCCGTCTGAAGAAATATCATTAGGGCTGATATACAAGACTATGATGCAGCACAGGGACGAAACCCGGGAAGACAGTCTAAGAGTGCAGAATTCATGTAAGAAACTACAGAATTCAGTCAGGCGTCTTGTCAAGTCACACTCAGAGTTTGTTGAAAGAGCTAACGAAGCCGAGGCGCGCATATCTACTCTTGAGGATGAACTGGTCCAACAAAAGAAAGTAATGGAACTACAACTTGCTAACAAGGAGGACATTAACTGGAAACTGACTGACCTAGAAAACCGGTCACGTAGAAATAATTTAAGGTTTTTGCAGATTCCGGAGGGCAAGAAGGGGTCATATCCCCGAGGATTTATAATTGAACTGTTAAAAAAGCTTTTTCAAACAGAAATTCCTGTTAGCCCAAACAAAGTCAGCACAGAAAGGATTTCAGAATGGCCAATATCTGGAAAATGCAGGATATAGTCATGCTGCTTGTGCTGGAATGCATGGAGGTCGATATCAAGGGTGTAGGATGCAGAATGAGAACAGTGTCCCACATGGGAGGGGGGTGGAGGATGCCAGTGGACTCGATTTCATGGATGGACATAGCTATGCTGAAGAAGACTACTTTGTGTCAGTGGGCCACTAGAAACGTGAATGTAGGTTGAATCCTAATCAAACGCAAATTGCGTCAGATGTCAAATATAAGTCGGATACTGATGCAAAATATGCAAATGCAGGGACCCCAGCAAGCTAACACGCTCCAAACCCTATTGATGTAGTAAAACAAGAGTAACCCGAGGTTTAATGCAAACCCTAATTCCAGAGTTCAACCAAAAACCTTCCCAATTTCTGAGAGTCTTCAATAGTTTCCAGTCTTCGACAGGTGTTGAGATGCAGGTTCTGATCAATCACAAGGATGGTACCTGAGAGGGGAGGCAGATTGCATGCTTGGTAGGGTCTTTGAGGTAGACCAGAGTGTCTCATATGTGGATATACAGTTGCATCTGGCATGGTGCTGAATTCCACAAGGGTATACAGAAATCTCGTCAATCTTAAATCAGTTAAAGAAAAATAAGCTGGAGACCTTGCAGTTGCCATGTAGCTCAGTCCTAGTTCTTTATATCACCGACCTACAGGTAGTGACAACAACACCAGATGTATGCATACAAGACACCATTGCCGTGTTGAACTATTTTGCCAAGAATGGATATGAAGTGTCCACCACTAAATTGTACTGCCTGAAGGAAGTTCTGTATCTGGGACACCATATTGAGAAAGGAGCTATAAAGGTTTCTCAAGAGAGAATCTCTACCATACTGAGAATTAACCGTCCCTCAATGCAAAGAGAAGTCAGGATGTTTCTAGGGAAGGTTGGCTACTGTTGTTAGTGCATTCCCAACTTCTCCCTAATGGCAAAGCCTCTACAGAGACTTACGCACAAAGATGTGTTTGATTCTCTACCTTAGGACAACACATGTATGAGTACCTTCTTTGAGCAGGAAGAGCAGTCTCTATCACACCCCAGCTCTAGGAATGCCAGATTATGAGAAGGAGTTGATTTTGTATTGTTTTGAAAGTGATGGGTGCTCCCTGTCTGTTTTGGCACAGACCCGTGGATGTTCTTAACATCCTGTTGCCTATTTTTTTGCCACTCTTGATCCGGTATACACAGCATTGCCAGGTTGCTTAAAGGCAGTATCCACAGTTGGGGTCAGCATTCAGCAATATAAGGGTAGGAGTAAGGTCCCTTAAAGTTTTGGCCCCTCACTCTGTAGAAAACCTTCTCACCCACACTCAAACACAAACATGACCAATAGCAGGCTGTCCCTTTATGAGCCGGTTATCTTTGCCAAGGTGAACATCATTCTGCAGAGGTGCTCCTGTCTCAATCCTGCCACGCTGTTTCCTTTGCTTGTGACTGATGAAACTGACAACAGGATTGACCGTGACTGTGTGGATTCTAAATAATTGTGGACCCGACATTTGAGACGTCCCTCCGGAATCACTCAATTGTATGCAGTTTGTGGATGGCTTTTGCTTAAGAGATTGACGACGAGTTCTCAAAGTAGCCACTGCTGTCTGCTCCTTAAAAGGTGTAGTGGAAGTCTTCTATATGTGAAACTAGCTTAAGCGTTGCTGCGATCTCAGAAGAAAGGAAATTCAAGGAAACTTTTTATGATAACATTAAATTTACATTGTGTCATTTTTATTGAAACTTATTTATTTTATTATGGAAAACATTTAAAGTGTCGTTTTAATTCTTTTTATTTATTCGAGTGCTTGTGGATGCACGATATTTTTTGTTTTTCCGTCTGGTGCGTACAGGAATAAATCAGAATTTCCGACGCGTGAGCTGGCCACATACAGTTGTCCATGTGAGAAGCACGGATTCTCCAAATCTAGTCCACACACTTGCAGCGATTGTCCTTGTGCTTTGTTGATGGTCATTGCAAAACGAGTCACAACGGACACTGTAAACGTTTGAATTCAAAAGGCATATCTGTTGGGATCATTGGAATACGTGGCAACAGTACATCTTCCCCCTTGAATTTCCCATTCAAAATTGTAGCTTCGATGACATCGTTCATCATCTTTTTCACCGAAAGTCTTGTACCGTTGCAAAGTCGTGGTGGATTGATGTTTCAGAGAAGAATGATCGGCACGCCAATTTTCAATGTTAAAATGTGCGGTGGCATACCTGGCAAATCCAGTGAATTCAAGAATTCCGTTGATAACTTCGTCTTGATTCATCACAGTATCGATGGACTTATACGTTGTCGCTTCTCCTGGTGTTCCGTAAATGGAAAATCCAGTATTCAAAAGATTATGAGGGCCCTGGGGGCCGATATTTTAAAAAGAATTATGCCAGAAAACTTCACGGGAGTGTACTCAACAACTTCCCAAAGTTTCATGGAGATTGGATGAATGGTGTAGTAATGCATAAAGGACAAACAGACAGACAGACAGACAGACATTCGTTTTTATGTATATAGATGCAATGTAACTTCTGTACAGGTGGCTGAACTAATCACTCTTAATAGAGTCTGTTGTGTCTCCAACAATTTCAGAGTAAAATTCTAGAGTAATAGCCAATATGTGTTTGGTGTGCTCCATGTTTATGGACAGTTGTGGTCATAGAAGGCTTACTGGCTTCCTCTGGCTCCCTTATCTGAAATTGAAGTTATGTTATTAAGCTGCCAGAGATTTTGTGCTTGCACACTGAAGAAGCAGTTGTGAAATATGGAGCGCTCAAGGGTGAATGTGATTTTGTAACTGCTAGCCACCTCAACTGCTATTTGGATTAAATTGTCGGATACAGCGCTCTTGGGTTCTGCACATGGAATAGAGACCATTCATATGATTCAGAAAATCATTTAGCTACAAACCTTTGGTTGATACGTGGTAAAAGATCAAGAGGGTATAGGAGAAAGCCTCAGAAAGTGAACAAGAGGGGTGGGTGAAAGCAGGGTGTGTGAAGAATCAGGATGAGATTTGGTTTAAGCAGATAGGCGACCTGTCTTTCTGGATGCTATGTTGTCTCTTTGGCTGGACATTTTCATGGTCCAACCCATATAAGGAGAGACACGATGGTGCTCTTGTTTAGGATACACAGGTTCAATCCCCATTCCCATGTCATTGCTTGGAACCTTTGTCACCTATGTGTTACCTGCTAGCGGTTGAATGTGGGCATGAGAATAGTTGTGACCATAAATTATATAGGAAGATCAGGTGGTCCTTTCAATCACATTCATCTTAATTTTGTCAAGATGTCCATATGCAGTGGGCTCCACTACATCTTAGTAGTAGTATGTATCTTTTCCCATTTAGTTTAAGCGCAACTAACAGCATTGACAGTTTAATTGTGGTCGAGCTGTTATTGAGGAAATTGATCCCTTGTTTTGGCCTGCCAGTTTCTTTAGCGTCAGATCGTGGAAGTCAATTTAAAAATGAGGTGATATGAATACTCATGTAGCCCAGCAAGTGAATCAAAGTTTCTGTTGTAGTTGCAAGCCTAGGGCATCTGATATCGTCTAACAAATCAACAGGACACCAAATTCCCATCTTACCAAATTGAATGCATCCATGTCTCTCAATTGGCCTGATACCCTTCCTGTGATGCTGCTGAGTCTCCAGAGCACTCTGGACTATAGGATAGGACTATCACCCCACATAATCCTCATAGGGAGACCCATGAGACTTCCCACTGAGCATGCAGCTGCACTTTGAGTATTACGGATAATATGTTTCTCAACTACTGCAAAAGATTGGCTAACTTGGTGCATTCTGTGCTTCATCAACTCTAGCCTATGGCGCCCCTTCCGAGTCAAGAACAGAGCAATGAGTTATGTTTAGGAGATTGGGTTATAGTGAAAAACATGGCAGGAAAAACTGTCTAGAGCCCCATTGGCATGGCCCCTTTCAAATCATCCTTGTGACAAACACTGCTGTTAAGAATGGTGGCCTTGGAACTTATGACACATCATAGGTCTCAGGTGTCAGTAAAAGAGTAGTGTTGTCATTTTTAGAAAAAGCTGGTATAGGGTTAGGGATAACCGATAAAGATAATTTAACTTATATACCCGTTTTAAACTGATCATTGTTTTACTGGTTTACACAAGTGGAAGACGACAAATGTAATTTGCTTTAGAATTTGATTTTGTGTTGAAGCCTGATGTCAGACAAACCATGGTGTCTAATTCTCCAAACAAATGTAGAATGATAGTAACAGTAATGCTATTGTTTTAGTCATTCTGATGATTGGTCTCTTTTATGGGCTTCAATTATCCTGTTGAGCATGCTGCCACTATAGCTGAGCCTAATTCAATTCACCTAGATGAACAGCATAGATTTAATATAAAGGTTTTCCATAGAAATGGTTCCAAAGGGAATTTTTTCAATAATGTCTTCTTTAACCTGTTGCATAAATATTCTCGAGTGATGTTGGCACATGATTATTATGTATGTACATATTTATCTACTACTGAGAGAGTCACATATCATCTCTTACCTCTCACATTCCTTCTCATGTAGTGTGATTCTTAGTCTCCTTTATCATCTGAGTTGTTTTGAAAATAATTATTCACAGTTTGATTTACTCTTGGAAGAGGTGCCTCTGTAAAAACAGTCTGGCATTGTTTAGGTTTCCAACAAAGATACATGTTCCCTCTACTCAGAAATAAATGATAACACTTAAGTTGACTACACCTGGGAAGGGTTTTATTGTAGAATTGGAAGACAGAAGAGAAGAAATTGAGTCAAGATAAAGAGAGAAGCAAAGGGTGAGTGGAAAAAGGAATAAAAGAAACTAAAGATTCCTAGGATACACCCAAATTTAAGTGTACATTGACAATAACAAGAAAAGCTTTGTTTTATGAGGGGAAAGTAAAAGATTATAAATCTTCAGATAATGGGATGGAGTAAATGTGTGCAGAGATTTGAGGTTTTGGGTGACCACGTGTTCAGTTGATAGGATACTGTTATTCCTGGAGTTTTTTATATTTACAGGAAGAATGCTTATTTTCACCCTATTGCAAATTTGGTAAGCAGCTGTTATTTAGCTTTAGTGCTTCCTAATGTGAATTATGTAAATGAGATAGATGATAAGGGAATAGAGCTTCACTGGAGAGCTAAGCATAGTGCTTCACAATAAGTTGGGACATCTTTGGTGAAATAATTCCTTATG
The DNA here is from genome assembly GCF_964261635.1 of Lissotriton helveticus. Taxonomy (NCBI): domain Eukaryota; kingdom Metazoa; phylum Chordata; class Amphibia; order Caudata; family Salamandridae; genus Lissotriton; species Lissotriton helveticus. The sequence continues at coordinate 1,468,958,911 of NC_136067.1, forward strand.
TAGGAGTAATTTTGAATGACCAGAAGATGAGAAAGCTTTCTACATTGGTTGACCATCTTACAACCAACACATCCCTTGCGTTAGCAGCTATCAACACTAAGCTTGTGGCAATTAAGGTGATGGTTATGCACAACAGGCCTGCTTTAGATACCTTACTTGCAAAAGGTGATAGTCTGTCGCATGTTCGCGCATACATGCCTAACAAGGGTAGTGAGATTATTTATTTATTTATTAAGTTTATAGAGCGCGACAGCTACCCGTGAGGGTTTCCCGGTGCTAATTGACCGAAGCAACCTAACACCAAACAAGGAAAACAAAAACTACTGATTAAAGAGCCAGGTCTTCACTGCTCTTCGAAAGCAAGCATGGCTGTCCTCCATACAAATGGCCAGAGGTAGGGAGTTCCAAAGTCTGGGTCTTAGATTAGCAAAGGCACTACCACCCATTCTGGACAGTCTGAACTTGGATACACAGAATAGGTATTGAGAAGAAGAGCGGAGAGAACGAGAAGGGATATAGGGCTTAACAAGAGACTGAAGGTACAGGGGATCTACACCCGCCTTAATCTTGTGCATGTAGCTTAGGGCCTTGAACTTTACACAGCTTTCGATGCGGAGCCAATGGAGTTCCCTCAGACGCTCCGTAATATGGTCAGTTTTTCGACAGCCGCAAAGGAGCCGAGCAGCGGCGTTCTGAACTAATTAGAGGCGGCGAGTGATCGCCTTGGTGGATCCTAGATAGAGCACGTTACCACAGTCCAATCTGGAGGTCACCAAGGCGTCAACCACAGATCTCTGGGTGTCCGAGGGAGGCATCCAGAAGATTTTTCTGAGCCACCGCAGGATGGTAAAGCAGGTGACTGCCACTTTGTTGGCTTGGTCCTTCATAGATAACCCCTTGTCGATGGTCACTCCAAGGTTACGCACATGTTCGGACGGGACCGGCAGGGCACCCATGGCAGAAGGCCAATGCCTCGGGCTCCAAAGATCAGGTTTGTTACCCAATACCAGGACCTCCGTCTTCCCGCCATTTAATTTAAGCAGGTTGCTGTTCATCCAGCAAGCTATGTCGCTGAGTCCTGTTTGCAAATGAGATAGCGAAGTGGGGTCAGCTTGGGATAGGGAAAAACCAATTTGTGAATCGTCGGCGTAAGGGAATAAATTCAGCCCAGACCTTTGAGCAATATGAGCCAGGGGGGTAACATAAAGATTGAACAAAAGAGGACTCAGGATAGAACCCTGGGGTACACCATGTGGGGAAGAATACATTTTAGAGATTGATGGATGGGAATAAATTTGAAAAGTCCGATCCTTCAAAAAGGACGAGAGCCAATCCAAGGCTTTACCCCCAATGCCAATGTTCACAAGGGCTCTGATGAGGATGTTATGGGATACGGTATCGAATGCTGCACTGAGATCAAGCAATATCAGTGCAGCCGTTTCCCCTCGATCCAGAAGCAGGCGTAGATTTTCAGTCACACCTAAGAGAGTGGTCTCAGTGGAAAATCCCAGGCGGAAGCCGGACTGAGAAGGGTGTAATAAGTTGTTAAACTCAACGTACTGAGACAAGTGTACGTGAATGTGTCTCTCCAGGACTTTGGAAAAAATAGGCAATAAGGAAATGGGACGATAATTGGAGGAACAAGTTTATTGCTAGCTTTTCTGATGTTTCTAAAGACGTGAAGAAGATGAAAACAACAGAAGCCTGGGAGGAAATTGGGAAAATATTTTCTCAGTTGGTAGATGGCTTAGTGGTATTGGCAATGGACTTTTAGGGACTAGTTTTACCTCTGTATTGATTATTGATATAAATCGCTATATGATTGTTTCTTTTTGTAAGTGGGGTTGGATTGATGATTTAAAGAAATGGATCAAAGTGTAAGGCAGGGGAACTGGTTACAAAGGGAAATGGGAGAAAACGAAAGAGAGAAGAGGTAGAGCTTGAGGAGATGCAGAGTCATCTGTATGATGTGCTAAGGGATCAAGAGAGTCAAGATGTAAACAACGAAAGTCAACAACTGGTGTTTGAAAATCACTTGCAAGGGGACTCATTTATGTGATTTGTGAAGACTCTCTGATCCATCATAGGGGTGTAATTGGTGATGTTCTGTCACTATTTATTAAATGAACTGAAGATTTATAAAGTGCAACAATTACCCGGGGGTATCTAGGCACTAAGCGGACAATCAGGTAAAGAGGATCGATCCGGAAAAGACAATTATTTGGGGAAGAGCCAAGTTTTTAGATGTTTCTAAAAAGTCAAACAGATTTGTCTTCATTTTAAGTTCTGTTGGAAGAGAGTTCCACAGCCTAGAAGTGCAAACGATGAAGCCTCTCCCTCCCCAATTGGCTTTTTTAAATCTTGGGATTATAAGATTACCGTCTGTGGATGAGCTTAGAGGATGAGAAGGAATGTAGCGTTGAAAACGCTGAATCAAATAGTCTGGGCTGACAGCTTGTTGACCTCTAAAGGCAATACAGAGTGCCTTAAATTGAATATGTTTATCAATTGGAAGCCAGTATAGTTGAATCAGTGCTTGGGAAGCTGATTTATGTTTGGAATGCCCAGTAGTAGCCGTGCAGCGGCATTCTGTAGTGTTTGTATCTTTTGCAGAAAACGCTTTCGGATATTGATGAAGAGAGCGTTGCCATAGTCTATTTTGGAGGAAATAAGAGTTGTCACCGCCCACCTCTGTAGACTTGCTGGAATATAAAGCAAAACTTTCCTTAAAGTTTTCAGGATGAAGAAGCATGAGGAAGTGATATGATGTATCTGTCCTTTGAAGGTTAAGTTAGTGTCAATAATTATGCCAAGATGTTTAGCTTTGTTACTGGAGGTAAGCTGACTCCGCAATTCCCAAGGCCACCAGTTGTTGGACCAGAAATATGGATTGTTGCCCAATAGCATAACCTCAGTCTTTGAGGAGTTCAGTTTCAAACAATTGCTGCTCATCCATTTCCCGATGTGGAGCATGCAATCGTGAAACTGAGCTGCTGTGTCCCCAGGATTGTCAGTGGTAGAATCAACAATCTGTGTATCATCTGCATAAGAGACCAGGTAGAAGCCAAATTATCTGGTCAAGCCTGCAAGTGGGGTCACACAAAGATCAAACAAAGTGGGGTTTAGGGATGAGCCATGGGGGACCCCGCAGGGCAATGAAAAGGATGGTGAGGTAAAATCACCAAGGGAGACCGCCTGGATACGGTCTTCCAAAAAAGAAGAGATGAATTTAAGAGCGTTACCTTTGATCTCTGTTGTTTCAAGGCGATCAATTATAAGAGCATGGTTGACCATACAAATGTGGCTGACAGATCCAGAAGGATCAGAGCCGCATTGCCTCCGCTATCAATAGTTTGCCTGATTTCTTGGTCACTTGGATTTGTCTAGGAAGCTGCTCATTTCCTTATTAAAGCATTTTTCCAACCAGTTTAGCAGGGAATGGTAGACGAGTGATTGGTCAGTAGTTATTGGGGTCATCCATATCTAGATAGGTATTTTTAAATAATGGCAAAATAGAGCTTACATTTCAATCTTTTGGATAATATCCTGCTTTGGATAAGTTATTAAAAATAGTTGTGAGGTGGAAGGCTATCACCCTGGGGACCAGATGAATAGTTCTGGCAGGACAGGGTACCGATGGAGAGCCTGATATGTTCTGAATGTGTGTCATTTGTGTCTGTTCTACCGTCAACGGCCCAGAGTGAGATAATGTGGAGACATTAAGAGCATCCTTAGGAGATCTGCAATTTATGTAATTGGTTTGATTAAAGTCTCAGAGAAATTCATAGACAGATTAAAATTTATCTTGAAAGTGAAGTGCTAACCTATTGCAAAATTGCTGATTGGTGTTTGGGTTCTTAGAGTCTGGAAGTTTTGATAATTTTTTGACTGCTGCGTAAAGCTCCTGAAAGGAATTTATAGGTCCTTCTATTTTGGCTACAAAGTATTCCTTTTTTGCTACAAGAATCTTCTTTTTGTGAGTCAACAACTTGATTTTATAAGACTCTTTGTCAACTGATTTGTACTCAAGTCTCCATTTACGTTTATCATTTATCATTTTGCATAACATATGTACATCATATACTCATATATAAGGTGTGATTTTCACATTATGTTAGTCTTAGTTAATGTAGTCCTTAGTTTAAATGAGTCATGCTAATATGAAAATGTAGTTTTGGCTGCTATGTTTTTTTCTCGTTTTTATCATTTTAGGAGCCAAGCTGGAGTAGTTCAAGGCAATCAGATTGTTACAAATTGTTTTAGTTTCGGTGAGAATTGTTTATCTGTTTGTTTAACCGAGATTTGAATAATGAATCTCTGCACCTGACTGAGGACATTCTGACTGTGATGTGTCACCCTTCTACGAGATATATCCTGAAAGTCATGCAGCTGAAAACTTCCATTTTACGTTGTTTTGGGGCAAAGACTGAAAAAATATTTTATTGTGTGTTAGATTCTGATTGGTCACCTTTCCCTAAGAATCATGGGAAGTGTTGCATACTGTTGAGAACTGTGGGTCCGATTTACAAAGGTAAATTAAAAGGAAAGTCTAACGACTTTCGGTATTCACAAAGGGCATTTACTGATGACTGATGATGTGTCAATGTCTATAGAAGCGTGGAAAAGCGTGGCTCAATGGTTAGAGCGGCAGACCCTGATGCAGAGGTCTAGCCCGGGACCAGGGTTCAATTCCCGCCTCGGTGGCTCTTGGACACAATATCCCCGGACCTGATAATTCTCGCCTAGGTGCCTAGTCTAATCATGTGTCCCACTCTGTGACTCTGGGCAATAGCTTGCTTAATCTCCACAACGGCCCCAGCAGCGCTTGGATGCCTGGCTTCACCTTGGGGGTGCCCAGAAGTGGACATTTCACAGGAAAGCCAGGAAGGGTTCCACAGCGGTATGAATACAGCGCTACGAGACCTCAGGGTAGAAGGCGCTATATAAATACAAACACATTTACATTTACATTTACATATATATGTGTATAAGTGCATTTGATAGTGTTCTATTAATTAGTGAATGCATGTATAAGTGATTCTGTTGTTGAATGGGTAGTTGTGTGTGTAGACTTAGGAATCGGTGAGTGGGTATGTAGTAACTGGTATTGGTGTGTCAATGGTTTCAAATATGGTACTTTGTATTTTACAGTAAGTGATGAAAGGTTATACTAGTGTATGATGAGGTGTATCAGATTGCCACGTGGATGATGTCATCAGTGATGTCATCAGTGGTGTCACTGACCATGTCATGAATGATGTAATATGTGACATCATCAGCAGTGCATTGTAGGCGCGCGAGTTATAGTTAGCAGAACTAAATATAACGGAGGAATTTCTATGGTTTTGTACGAGTGAAATGTCCAGCTAACTATAACACCCCTGAAACCTATGTTTTTTTCTGTGAATTTCAAAGCTTTTTTAAATGCTAATTTTTAAGTGTAATAGTAGTTATACCTATTTTTTTGTACTGATTTTCTACAGTTTTTTAACTGTTTATTTCTAAATATTTTATTTATTAAATGGTGAAGTGTAAGAAACATATGCTTCGGTGAGCAGTCGGTGGATGCAGTTTGTGCTGCGTAACGCAACCATCGTTGTTAATTTTTTTGTTTGTTTGTTTTTGTTTGTTTTTGGAATTCCAAAATTTTTTCTGTTTTATTCATTCTTTTTTTGTTAATTTTTTGAAAAAACACGCAAAAAATACAAATTGTTAAAAAAAATATAAAAGAAAAAAGAAGAAAAAAAAGTTCTTATCTGGTTAAAGAAAGGCCTATAATTACAAGGTAATATGTGAAAGTTTGGTTGAATATATGTATACAGCATGATTGACTGAAAGAATGCATTAATAGTGTATGGTGAATTTATAGGTGAAGATTTATGAGGAAGTACTGCAGCGTGACACTGCAAGCTCTTTAGCTGCACTGCACTGCACTGTGGCACAACCGAAGCACAGGGATGTGACATATATACATGAATATGTTGCAACTCTCTGCTTCCCTCTGCACTGCTGCGCAAATTGCAGCCATCCGTTACACAGGCACCCTTGCACCATGGTGCAAGGACATCTGTGTCGTGCGGAGATTGTTTTTGTGTAGGTCAAAAACAATCAGTAAAGGCATTTTCCTCTTTCAATGTAGGCTGTGGAATGCAGCATGCATTGAAAGAGGAAAAACATTGTAGAAATGAAAACAATTCTCATTGTTGCTCCTTGCTACACCAACTCTAGGATGGCGCAGCATTCAGACACATCTCCAGATGTACGATTTCTCATAAATCTGGAGAAGTGTCTTGTTCTATGGGTGCTGCGTGGGAACACCCACAGCATCACCTATGGAACGTCCCTTCAACCCAAAGTTCTGTGTATGAAGGGGTCGTATTTACAAGGAGATGAAAATCCACGCAGGGTGGCTTTTCCTCTCCTTGTAAATATGAAAAAGTGCCTGGCGCCATCACTACATTGCAAAATAAGTGACGTACTGGTAGCGCAGGGTGCTTGTAAATCTGCCCCATAAGTGCTTAGGTATTGGCAGACTAATACAATAAGAACATAGTGCTGGATGGGTTAAGGAAGAATTGCATGAGACTGACAGGAGGTATCCTACCCTGCATGGGTACTACTTCAGTATTTAATGGAGTGGACCAATAGTATGTATCTGCTTAGAGATTTGTATGGATTATGCACAGAATATTTTATGTGTACTTGTGTTGGTGCCTAGGTCATTTTATAAGAATACCACTGGTAACTTGAATGATGACAGTGCTGCAAACAGAGTGAACACTTAATTTATAAGTGATAACGTATTGGTGGAGTGATAGGCTAAGTAGATAGTAGTAGATAAGTGATTAAAGAAGTGCATGGGACAGACTGGACGATTCCTACACTGCATGAGTACTAACTGGATATTCAGAAGAGTGTATCAATAGAATGTAGCTAGTTAGAGGTCTGCTTGAATAGTGCACACAATATTATAGCTGTACTTGTGTTAGTACATAGGCCATTCCATAAGTTCATGACTAGTATCTAGAATAATTACAGTATTACAAACAGAGTGTATAGTGAATTTATAAGTGCCTAGGTATTGGTGGAGTAATAGGGTAAGTAGATAGTGCTGGATGGCTGATTGGCAAAATACACGGGACAGACAGGAGGATTTCTACACTGCATAGGTACTAACTGGGTATTTAGAAGAGCGTATCAATAGTTTGTAGCTGGTTAGAGGTGTGCATGCATAGTGTACAAAATATTGTACCTGCACTTGTGTTAGTGGCTAGGCCATTCCTTAAGTATATGACTAACAACTGGAGTCATTTCAGTGCTGCAAAGAGAGTGCGTGCTGAATTTATTAGTGCTTAGGTATTGGCAGAGTGATAGGATACGTAGATAGTGCTGGATGGTTGTATGGAGAAGTGCATGGGACATACAGAAGGATTCCTAGTCTGCATAGGTACTAACTGAGTATTTAAAAGACTGTATCAATGCTATGTAGCTGATTAGAGGTCTGCATGCATAGTGCACAGAATATTGTAGTTGTACTAGTATTGGTGTGTCTATGGTTTCAAGAATGGTAGTCTGTGTTTTAGGGTGTGAGGAGGTGCATCAGATGATCACGTGGATTATGTCATCAGTGATGTCACTGACCATGTTATGAGTGATGTAATATGTGACGTGATCAGCAGTGCATTGCGGGGGCACGAGTTATAGTTAGCACAGCTAACTACAACGGCCGAATTTCTCTTGTTTTGTGTGAAACAAGTGAAATGTCCAACTAACTATCATTTCTGAGGTTTTTTAAATGCTAATTTCTAACTATAATGTCCCTGAAACTTGTGTTTTTTTCAGTGAATTATTTTATATATATATATGTATTTAATCTCCTCTCACTCTTACAAGGAAGGAATCAGCACTCAGGTTGTAGTTTGGAAGTATTTAATCTGCAAAGGACGTGATCCACACGTTTCGGCTTGTCTGAACCTTGATAACGATACAAGACGTCATTGTAGCATCCTTATTTAAATGTACAAATGCCTCCAGTTGCCAATATTAACAAAGGACTACATATTACTTTAATCCAAAAAGCTGGCAGCCATATTGGCCTGGTCGCAATGTGAAAATTCAGGAATTGATACAATAAAGAAAAGAAAACAAGTGTTAATATGCACACAATGTCATTTCAGCATATCTTGCCCCGTGACCGCCATACCTGTATGTTCGTCAAAGTGACTTATACATAATAAACATACATAGGATTGAAAACATCAACATAAACAATGGACTACACATTACTTTAAAGTGAAAGGCTATCAGCCATATTAATCTGGGCAAGTTGCATATTATAATGGTTCTTAGATGAAAGAAAAGAAAAAAGGGGTGTTAATTTACACACACTATCCCTAAATGAGGTTCTAGCGATTGTAGTTCCATTACATTCACAGCTCATTTGGGATGTCATGAGTGATCTTTCTGACCATGTCATGAATGATGTAATGTCTGAGCTCATTAGCAGTATATTGCGGGGCGTAAGTTATAGTTAGCTCAGGTAACTAGAACTGCTGAATTTCACTGGTTGTGTATGAGTGAAATCTGAGTCTAACTATACCGTCCCTATAATATTTGTTTTTTTCAGCAAAGTTCTAGTTTTTTTAACGTTAAGTAAGATGCATATCACAACGGATGATGGGGGGTTGGAAGCAGGGCCTGGCATTGTGCTGCCCCCACCCAAGCTTGCTGCTCCTGCCTTCCCTCCTCCTAGCCATCCATTGTCCAAGTCCATGTCCCTGCTCCTTTATTACAGCCCTGTGTGGCCGTTGTTCTGCCACTGGCCTTCCCGCCTTCTCTGAACAGTTAGCTTGCTGCCCCATCCACCTCCTCCCTATCCTCTGTTGTCTGAATCCATGGACTAGCCTCCTCCCTCCGGCCATGCATGGTCTGATGTGCTGCTACTGCCCTCCATTTAGCATGATGTACCAGTCCACTCCTCCTGCCCTCCATTGCCCAATTCTATGCCCCATCATTGACCTCCTGCTTAGCCTCTGTACTTAGCGTGCTGCCCCAATTCTCTTTCCCCCTGCCCTCCGATGTCTGTGTGCATGCCCCTGCTCCATCCTTTTTGCCCACCATGGTCCATGGACCTGCCACTCCTATCTACTCTGAGTGTTCTGTTGAGCTGCCACTCCCCTCCCACCTGCCTAGCATTGTCAGATGACTGTAACCTGTCCCTGTCACCTCCCCCCTGCCGGTCCACATTCCATGCCCCTATCTCCTTCTTCCTGTCCTCCATGGTCTATTTTACTGCCACACCCTTCTGCCCTCTCTGGTCTGTTGTGCTGCAACTGCTCCTCCTGCCTGCCCCGCCTGGTCTGTTGTGAGGCCCCTTCCCCTGAACTTTCTTGCCTGTGCCCAGGTCCTGACCCTCCCTTCTATCCTCCATGGTCCTTTGTGCATGCCCCTGCACCCTCCTTCCTGCCCATCATAGCCATTGTGCTGCCACTAACCCTCCCGCTTGCCATGCATGGTCTTCTGTGCTGCCATGGCCCCTCCCACCTTCCATGTGTGGTCAGCTTGCTGCCCCTGACCCCCTTCCACCTTCCTTCGATGGTCTGTGTGTATGCCATTATAATCTCACTGTTGCTCTCCATGGTATGTCTTGCTTCTAGTGCCCATCCTGCCTGACCTCCATGGTCATCTTGCGGCTCCTGCCCTTCCCCCTCACCCCCAGCCCTCTGTTTCCATGTGAAGACCCCTATTCCCTCCCTCCTGGCTTGTCTGTTCCATTGTAATGTCCCTGTTCCGTCCCTCCTGCCCTTTACGGTCTGCTATGCTGCAGCTTTCTCTCCTGTGCAATATGGTCAGCTATCTACCACTGCCTCTTTCTCCTCTGTTCTCTGTTGTCCATGTGCATGGTCCTGTCCCCCCCCCTATTGCTTTCTATGGATTGTTGTGCTGCACTCCCATCCCACATTTCCTGTGTGGTGTATTGTGCTGCTGCAAACCCTGAGGCCTGCCCTGTAGGGTCAGTTTGGTGCACCTCTCCATGTCCCTCCTGTCCTCTATTATACGAGTCCATGTTCCTACCCCAATTCCTCCTGCCTTCCATTATCCAATGTACCATACTTGCTAACATTTTGAACTTGGTAAGAGGGAGACTTTGATCAAAACTGGGGTATTGATTTTCCCCTTTGACTTACACTGAAAAAGAGGAGATTGTAGACAGGAGCCAGGTCAAATAAAGCCCATTTGGGCTCAAACACATTGGACGTTTCCTGGCTGAATCGGGTCTGTTGGCCTGTATGGTTGTACTTCCACTGCCTCTTCCTTCTGCCCACAATGATCTATTATATTGCCACAGCCTCTCTTTCCAGTCCTGTATTGTTGGTTTGTTGCCCCTGCCCCCCTTTCCACTGCCCTCCATAGTCTGTTGTGCTGCCACTGCCCTTCCTGCCTGCCCAGTGTGGTCAAATTGTTACGTCTGCACCCTCCTACCTGCCTTCAATTTTCAGAGTCCTTGCCCCTGGCCTCTGCCTATCAACAGTATCCTAATGAACAACTAGATTGGTAACATTCTATATTTATTACAAAAGTGTGGAACGCCTGACGCCATCTTGATGTAATCAAAACTGTAATACCTAGAGCATTTCCTTTAGAAATTACATATATGATAGGGTCTTATTTGCATAAAAATTATGGTTAGTGCTCTAAAAAACTAAAATGTGGACATATTTTCTGAGTTTTCAAATAGCGACAAAGCCCTTTTAAAAATATTTGTTATCTTTATGTTTTTTATCCACTTGACCACTTGATTACATTTTGCACGTAGGGGAGAGGATATGGTGTTATTTCCAGAGCTGCAGACTTTGCAACTGGGGAACCAGGTTGGAGTTTCTGCTTCAGCTCGACATTCTGTGATTCTGGTCAAATCACGTAATCTCCCCACGTCTACAACCAAAATTAATTTGTTCTTGTGTGATGTAACCAATGCTCATGTAAAGCACTCCAATACCTGACAAGTCTGCACTATCTAAAACTGCAAAAACTCAAAAAATAAAAAGTGTTTTGCACATTTCTGTCATTAGGCTACTTGTGGGTTATATCTGGGTGATATGTGTGATACATTTGGGCTCTTTTGTCTCTGGTGGCCATCTTGGGAGATGTATTTGTTATGAAGTTTCCTAATTTCCTCATTTACTGCAGTCTCCTCAGTAGGAAATGCTTTCATTTTTTTACTTTGATTCCATCAAGAATGTATTCAGATATGTCACACATTTGCCATAAATTCTGAATGTTAGAACTCTAGTTGCTCATTAGATCACTGTAGTAAAGCTACTGCTCACCACAGAAGTCTGCTTCTGGTATTCAAAGTGCATGTTTCAGCCTGCATGTCAGAATTTTTTTAATGAAATTGAAGATGATTTGAGAAGTCACTCAAAATGTGTCCTAATTTTTCTTTCTATAGCACTAATCATAATTTCTAAGGCAAAATGAACCCCCTCATTGTGTCCCTTTGCAAATTAAATGTGTTAAGTGTTACCAGTTTATTCCAATCAAGATGGCTTCAGGTGTGCAATACTTTTGTCATAAGTAAGACTGTTAGCGCTCTAGTTGTTCTTTAGAACACTCTGGGACATTCTGTCATTAGGCTATACTTGGGCTACATCTGATTGTTATTTGTGCTACATTTGGGCTCTTTTGTCTCTGGTGGCCATCTTGGGGGACTTATTTGTTATGAAGTTTCCTAATTTCCTCATTTACTACAGTCTCCTCAGTAGGAAATACTTTCACTTTTTTTTACTTTGATTCCATCAGGAAGGCATTCAGATGTGTCACACATTTGCCACAAATTCAGAATGTTAGCACTCTAGTTGCTTATTAGATCACTGTAGTAAAGCTAGTGCTCACCAGGGAAGTCTGCTGCTGGTATTAAAAGTGCATGTTTCAGTCTGCATGTCAGAATTTTTTAATGAAATAGAAGAGGATTTGAGAAGCCATTTAAAATGGTCCCTAATATTTCTTTCTGCAACACTAATCATACTTTCTATGTCAAAATGAACCCGCTCATTTTGGGCCTTTTTAAATTAAATGTTTTAAGAGTTACCACTTTATTCCAATCAAGATGGCTTCAGGTGTGCCATACGGTTTTCATAAGTAGGACTGTTAGCACTCTAGTTGTTCTTTAGAACACTCTGGGAAGCTGCAGTAGAACACAAATGCATTAACTGACAGTCTCTGCTCTTGTTGGATGTACATGTTTTACTGAGAATGTCAGACTTCATTCTCACATGACTGAGAAAGATAATGTGAATTTACGGAAAATATTCTCTCAGTTTAGCTTATAGATCATCTTCCAATCCTCTGTGGGAAAAGCATGAGAACATAGTTTTATATCAAACATGAGTCATGATATCACAGCAGAAGGCTTTTTCACATGGTAAAATTACTTTAGAACACACCACAATTCCTAAAATGAGTATGGCACCATCAACAAATGATTTATGATGTAACTAAAGTCTTAAAACCTTCTATTAACTGCAATGCTTTTTAATGAGGTGCTATCATGTATATTGGTCCCAAGATGGCTGCAACCACTTCTTGGATGAAGTGCTGACAGCCAATCAGATCTCATTATGAGATGTGTGGTTAGGCTCCGCCCAGATATATATATTTCTTTTTCCAATAATATTTTAAAAACTACTGAACAGATTTACACCATTTAACAAAAAGGGCTCTTTCTGAACTAAGGGCTACCTTTTTGCCAAATTTGGTGTAATTCTGTTCAGCGGATCAGGCTGTAGCTGTATCTAAAGTTTCCTATGGAAAATTGCATGGGGAAAACAAGTTTTGGGACCCCCCCATTTGCTTGCCCCCCCCGTTGACGAATCACCCTGAAACTTTCAAGATAGGAGCTGACCGGAGCGGGCCATAGGTTTTGAAAATTTCACGAACATTCGTCAATCGGCGTCAAAGTTATTGGGAATAGAATGTTGCGATTTTCCTATGGTAACTAGGTCCTAACTATACCTACCTACTGGCGACCGCCAGTAAGTTACATATATATATCTTGGAAAATGTTAGTAAATACGTGGATTGTTTTCTCCAAGATACGTGGATTTTTTTCTCCAAGATTTTGTCAGAAAGTTACCATCATTTGTTCTAGACACTGGAGATTTACTGAAAAAATTGGCAGGTATACAATGGCAATCTGGTTATCTGCTAATTTCCTTGGATGTTTCCTCCCTTTATACATCGATTCACCATAGGGATGGACTGAGAGCTGTGCAACATTACTTGAACTGTAGACTGACTTGTTTGAATGAACACAGCAGAATGTTATTGCCAATGATTGATCTCTGGTGGCATAATGACTTTTTGCTCTTTGCTAATCAGATATTCCATCAGGTGAGGGGGGTGGAAATGGGGGCCTGTTTTTCTCCCAGTTATGCCTGTCTCCGCATGGGATACTGGGAGGAACATGTCCTCATGTCATGCTACCCAACAATAATATCAACTAAGGTCGTGAAATGGTTACGATACATTGACGAACTCTTGATTATTTGGAATGGCTCAGAAAAGGAAGCCATCCATTTCGATAGCAATTTGAACAACAACAATGTGAATTTGGGTTTCACTATCAGATCAGTGTAAAATCTATTTTCTTTTTGGATGTGGAAATCTTCATTCAGAATAATCAACTGGAAACCAGACTTTTTAGGAAGCCTACAGCCAGCAATGCCGTGCTTCATACGTCTAGCCATCACCCTGCACATCTAATACGTAGCATCCCATATGGAGAGCTGCTTCGTATTAGAAGGATCTGCAGTACAGATCTTGACTGTAGATTAGCTCAAAATGAATGCAGGGCAAGATTTTTGAGGAGAGGATATCAACCTGAAATCTTGGACAAGGCTATGTGTAGAGCTAATATTATGGGAAGACAGCAGCCCCTAATTGACACAGAGCAAGTGCCAAGTAAGACACAGAGTGAGACCAGGTTGATCCTAACATATACCTGCCAACATCTAGCAATCCGCAAAATTGTAAGAAAGAACTGGGCGTTGATTGCAAGTCACCCAATATTGGGTAAACAGCTATCTAAATAATCTAGCATCACCTATAGAAAGGCTAGATCTATGAACAACTGTTTGGTATCCAGTAGCCCAGAAGTTATGTCAGCACGTTCTTGGCTTTCCAGCAGTAAAGGGTTTCTGAAATGCTCGGTATACAAGGCCTGCAAAAATTTAGTAAACAAAACTGAGTACCTTACTCCTTTTAGTGAAAGACCTATTCGCATCCAATATAAGTTGACTTGCAAGACTTACGCGGTGTATGTGCTGGAGTGATCGTGCGGCCTACGTTATGTGGGTAGCACAAAGCTGCCAGTACATAAAAGGATACTCCAGCACTTACGAGCCATTACCAACGGCGCACCGCGTACCCAGTTGCAAGACATTTTGGTGAAACCCACAATAAAAACCCCTCTGATTTGAAATACTTTGTAATCGACACAGTTCCTCCACTTAGGAGAGGTGGGGACCGTGAGTCACTACTACGTATATTGGAAACCAGACACATAATATTACTCGATTGCAAAGTACCCAATGGAATGAATTCAAGTGAGGATTGTTTTACTTATCTTTAGGCGTTCTTTATTGAATTTTTGTACATATATATCTGCTGTTAGCTGCTTTTCTAACCAAATAATTTTGGTTTTTAATGTTTATATATCATAGTTTTGCACTTTAACTATTAGTTTTACACTTGGTTTTGCACATCATGCATGATAGTATTTATTTGCGGAAACTTGCACAGTATTTGCATATTTATGCCAAATGTGAAATTATGTTGGCCCACTTGGGCTGTATTATGGGTGTCTACATTACAGTGATCTGACTGATTGGTTATGACTTGACAGGCTCAAATGGAGGAGGGAGGGTGATAGGTTGACACCCCATTAATTTACAATTGACCCTGCATATTTCCATAGTGAGCAATTATAAACGAATTGTAGGCATATGTTTTAGCAGCATTCAGTTGCATATTTACATGAATTTTAAAGTCTGTATATTTATTTATGGTCTTTTATATTTACTCATTATGCTGCTACTTCATGTGTATTAATTGTTTGTATTATATGCTCCGATCTTTATTGTATTTAACAATTATTTATTCAGTCTGTATGTTGTTGATACTCACAATATTCCATTTTGACAAAAAGCGAAAGTATGTCTTTATGTCTACAGAAACATATCATGCTTGTTGTCACTTTAAAAGTAGCATACCGCCTTCGCAGTATGTCATGTGATCAAGGCCCTTCGCGGGCTGAAACGAGTAATGGCGGATTTGGTGTCGGGCACGGAATAAAAGAAATTTTGCACCAGTTGTGGGTTCGCCTCGTCTTGTCCTACGTACTATAGAGACGTTGTATGCCTCATATATATATATATATATATATATATATTACCTACTGGCGGTCGCCAGTAGGTAGTTATAGTTAGGACCTAGTTTCCATAGGAAATCCGCAACATTCTATTGGGAATAACTTTGGCGTTGATGGACGGAATTGGCTGAATTTCTCTAAGAAAATGGCCAGCTCCGCTCCGCTCTTTCCCTGAAAGTTTGGGGGGGATTCGTCAAGCGGGGGCCGAGATAAAAGGGGGGTCCCAAAACGTGTTTTCCCCATGTTAATTTCCATAGGGTGGTTGGACTCACTTTTAGCCCAAACGGCTGAATGGATTTCCACCAAACTTGGCAAAATTGTAGGGACTGGTAGCCCGATGTGCCTTTGCTATGTCTCAAGATATGTGCTCCAGTGGATTTTGAGTAATTTAGGTTAAAAAAATATATATATCTATGAGCGCGCCCCGGTACGCGCACCGGGGCGCGCACCAGAGCGCTACGCGAGTACGCGAGCGGAAAGCTGATTGGCTCTCAACATTCCAAACAGTCCGGAGCGGCCGCCATCTTGTGTCTTGGTAGGATCGAGACACAAGAGGTGGCAAAAACAAAGGGGGAAATGACCAAAAGGGGGCAGGGTAGACCCCCCTGACCCCCTAGGTTTGATGTGGGGCCATAAAAGGGCCCCGCGGGGCAAAACACATTTTTTTTTCGATTTTCGCGGGGGGGAGCGCCCGGTACGCGCACCGGGGAGTGTACCGGGGAGCGTACCCTGGAGAAAAAAGAATGACAGAGTTTTTTAAAAATGTAGCATGTTTTTATAAATTGGAGGTCGTTCTAAAAAGAACTGTTTTTTAAATTCGTTTTGTTGTTTTATATTTTTTTTATTGGTTTTTTGAACATTTTTTACTTTTTTTGGCTTCATGAACAATTTTATATATTTTTTTTAATTTTTATGGGGACAAACAAAAAACAGGGGATTGTAAACGGCTCAACTGGAGCAAAAAAAAATCAGGAAAAAAATAAGGTTTCTTTCTGCAGTTGTGGTTGTCTCCAGCACGGTTGATTAGTTTGATACTTTGCTCTCCATAGGAAATTGTAGTCCTGCAAAATTTACAAACTATTTTATAATCTCCAAACTGGGGTTGGATATTTGGGACCATCTCCCTTGTCTCTGGACGCGATGGAGTGGGTTGTTTGCTTTTGGAGGTGCTAGGAGGAGAAGATTGGGGAGGGTTTCTTGTTAGTTCTCTGACCTCTGCCGCAGAATAGTTGTTTGGGTGCCTGCGTTGCATATGGCGCATCACTGTGTGGTTGCCAAATGAATATTTTTTTGCAGGGTTCCCCCTGGAAAGTACAGTGCCACAGATGAGACATGTCACTTTTGCAGCATTTACTTTCTTTTGTCCTCTTGGGATTTTAAAAAAACTCCCACACAAAGTGCTCCTTAGGTTTATAGGGAGTATTATCTTCAGGCAGGAAGTGCCTCTCCTCCTCCTCCTCCTCCTCCTCTTCTTCTTCTTCACCACCACTGTGGTGTTGTGGTGGTCCTTGTGGTGGTGGTGGTGGTTGAGGTGCTCCTGCTGCTGCTGCTACTGTAGCCATTTCTCAGGTCTGCAAACAGGTCTTCCTCAGTCAAAGTACAAAGTGAGAATGAGGAAAAAAGTGGGGGCTTTCATCATTTGGAAAAAAAACTGCTCTGAACCAATGAAAAGTGTTATTTTCAGGTCACATGACCCGACGTGCTTACGCTACGCGCACCGGGGCGCGCCCGGGGGCGCTTACGTAGCGCGATCGTATGCGCTCGGGCGCTTCCGGGTGCGCTTACGCCGTGCGTCATAAGACGCATCTCGCGGCTACGCGATACGTCACGATGATGTTTTCGTTCACGGCAATAGCGCTAACGGGACGCTCACCGGTACGCGCACCGGGGCGCGCCACAAGACTGCGCTTACCGGTGCGCTCACCGGTACGCGCACCGGGAGCGCTCCAGGGCAAAATAAATAAATAAATAAATAAATAAATAAACATGAACAATATACATAAATAAAATAGTATTACATAAATATACAATATAGGATTCATTATAAAAAATATTAAATTTCATAGCTATAGAAATTTGCTATTAAAAAACCTTTGATATTCACTGAAAAAAACATAGGTTTGAGGACCTATATATAGTTAGGAATTAGCATTACAAAACCTATAAAATTCACTGAAAAAACCATAGGTTTCACACCAGTTATAGTTAGGAATTAGCATTTAAAAAACCTATTAAATTCACTGAAAAAACCATAGGTTTGACACCAGTTATAGTTAGCTGGAAATTTTACTGACATAAAACCATTGAAATTCCCACGTTATTGTTAGTTGGACTCACTATAACTTGCACGCCTGCAATGCACTGCTGATGACGTCACATATTACATCACTCATGACATGTCAGTAACATCACTGATGACACCATCCTTGTGACAGAGTGACAGACCTCCTTTTAGTGTAATGTAACCCTTGAAACACATATTCAAAAATAGAAACTAAAATTTACAAAAAAATTGAGATACCCATACCAGTTACAACAACCAATTCAGTAATTCCAACATCTATATACACATCCACTCATTCACCAACAGTTCTATATAGTTACTCATACATATACTCACTCATCATATGTAGTAATACACCTATACATCCTGTTACACACCGACAGTCATCCAAAAGTTACTCACACACATACTCACACATGAAAATAAACCATTGAACATCCATTTATTTGCATATACAGCTATACACACACTACCACCTTACTTCTAAGGAAACTTACACATACTTACTCTCTTAAACAATCACTTATAGAAACACATACTTATTTAAACAGGAACTCTTACAATCTCTCACTCTCACATATACTCACTTATATACATCAATACTGACAATATACTAGATTAAAACATATGTAGTTACTGATAAAGACACTAGTGAGACAGTCATTCACTCACTAACACAAACATATACACACTCATCCACCCATACAGTCCTGCACATATGCTGTATTCAAAACACATACAAACAGTGAGTCAGTCATTGATGCATCTATGTGCTAAGTAATACCCTCACCAAACCATACAGACACTCATACTGATACTAAAAAAAACATCTAATAACCCATATGCACACACATGTAGCTACTCACCAACCCATGCAGCCACTTATACACAAAGTGAAACACTGATACATATATTTAAATATTTAAACATTACTCGCTAATATATGTATTCACTAAGATACACTTAATAAGCCAGTTAACCAATCAATTTAAAAAAAACAACAACATCCATTTAGACACTTATTTAAACATTTATTCTTCCATCGACCTTTACATATACATATATAAAACATATTTATTTTTCAGAAAGACACACATTCACTGGATGGTGTCATCAGTGATGTCATGAGTGATGTCACTGACCATGTGATGAGTGATGTAATATGTGACGTCATCAGCAGTGCATTGCAGGCGCGCAAGTTATAGTGAGTCCAACTAACTATAACGTGGGAATTTCAATGGTTTTATGTCAGTAAAATTTCCAGCTAACTATAACTGGTGTCAAACCTATGGTTTTTTCAGTGAATATATATATGTACAGACACACAGTTCCTATGTCCACGAACTGCTTATATATATATTTTCTTTTTTATCGAACCGCTCCTTCACCGCCATCGCTCCTCCTCCTCCCAAGTGCTCTGTCTCTCGGTGGTGAACCGCGTTTAATATTGCCACACACTCCAAATTCCTCGAGTAAGAAAATAGACGGCACTCCAAGTCTATGTCAAAAAAGATTTATTGGCAGACCCCCCTGCCCCCTTGACAAACGTGTTTCACCCTTTAGGCTTCGTCAGTATCAACCCTATTTTCGTGCAGTCCACCATTTTATCCCCTCCCCTCCCCTCCTTATACATAAAGAGAGGACTACAATCTCGCCATGTTCTTATTGGCGGCCATCTTATAATGTGCAATTTTTTCACTTCATTTATACACATTAAAACATTCTATGTGATGGGGAAATGGTGACAATAAAGTGCTTGTGCATTATTTTAAAAAAAGAGGAGAGACAACAAGGTTTATATTTTACATTGTCTGTGTTTCATTTCAGTAAAATACTAAAGTGCAAAATATCTTTTGTCGATGTACCGATATTTTTGAGTATTGTATATCTCGTTGCACTCATATATATTCTATTCCGTCTAGCCCTGTATGGGCTTAGGCGACTAATGTTAATTCCCTTGTTTCTTTGTTTTGCCCTATATAGGCCTATGTTATAAATTATAAATTGTTTGTCCCAGATAAATTATTTAGAGGGGAGAGAAAGATGGATATGAAATAAGAGTACAATGGTATAGACTCAAGTCAAACTACCCTGTTAGTTAGCCCCCTAATCTATATTGCTAGGGTGACAGTTACTCATTGCAGGGTTATAGTTGGTCAATCAGGTAGAAAGACAATAGGTCTCTATTGCTTTTGTGGTGGGTCTCAAAGTGGCGTGCCACAGGATAGTTTTTATCTCTGTTTGTGATGGCACGCATGTGCTCCAAGATACGTTTTTTAGCCGGGTTAATTGTATTCCCGATGTATCTTTTGGAGCACGGGCATGCCAGGCAATAAATGACAAATTCCGAATTACAATTCAGGAATTTTGTAATCTCTCTAATCCGTCGTGGGTCATTTACTCTTCCCTCATATTTGGGCCGCTTTTTACTGTACTTGCATGCTTTGCATTGCATGCAGGGAAAGAAACCATTTATAGGTTTGGATTTTAATGTTCTGGGGCAGTGTTTCCCAAACTGGGGTCCGCGGACCCCCAGGGGTCCGTGACACATTCCCAGGGGGTCCGCAGGCAACAGTTTTAAAAGCACAGAAAGGTTTCTTGTATAATTAGCAGCTTTCCAGCAACAATAAAAGTGTCAAGATAAAGCCAGTGATTAATGTACCTGCTGGAGCTTGAGGAGAGTTTTGTTTAGTGGCAGCTTTGACTTAACTAATGTAGCACAGAGGGTTAATGTGCCTACTGCAAAGAACGTGTAACATGCATTTTAAAAAGCAGCATTTTATGTGCATAGGTTCGTGGTTACTGCTTTTGTCACAGAGATTCTTTTGTTACTGTGCACTTCATAAGTGACAATCGTAATCTAGCAGAGGGACCTATAAACTGTCATCAAAGAGCTGCTTGCAAACTGCATGGTACCAGTTAGTAACTTTTGTTTTTTCCCAGTTATTCATTATCCTGATGCTGCTAAAAAGATTTATTTGGGTGGAAATACATTTTTAATGTTAAAGTCAGTGCTAGCCACTGTGTTATGTTCTGAATCCTGAGTTTGTGCTTTTCCAGACCAAACACTCTTTAAACATTTTATATACACGCTGATTTTCATGTACGATTCAATGTCTCTATATGTGTGTGATGTAAAGTGCTCTGACATCCTGCAATGGTATGAGAGATGCTATAAAACAAATGAAATACATGTGACAGAGGGGCTATTACTTCAATATAAAATACTAAGGGCCAGATGTATGATCCACTTTTATATGCGCAAATGGGTTCATGAACCCGCTTTTACATGCAAAAACGTATTGGGCCATGTACATTGCCTATTTCGCGAGTCGCAATTTGTTTGTGACTCGCTAAATAGGTTTTGCAACTTGCTATTTGGAAGGGGCATTCCCTTTCAAATAGCGAGTCTTAAAACCATGTACAAATGTTTTGCGGTCGCAAAACACTCGCAATTACCACTTACTTCAAGTGGATGGTAATGCATTCGCAAATGGGAAGGGGTCCCCAGGGGACCCCTTCCCCTTTGCAAATGCATGCAAAATTATTTTTAAGGGCACGCAGTGGTCCCAGGGACTCTGCCTGCCCTTAGAAAATGAAATGAAAACGTTTCATTTTCTTTTTTTTTTAAATGCATGGTAAATGGGCTGCATTTTTTTTTAACTGCTTTATTTAAAAGCAGTTCCAGACATGGTGGCCTGCAGAGCCCAGCAAGCACCATACCTAGGAGAGCAGGCATTCCCAATAGGCTCGCAAATTGCTAGAGGCTCATTAATATGAATGAACCTCGCAATTTGCGACCCCATTGGGAATCCGAAACAGTGTTAAACACACTGTTGTACATTTCAGATAGCGACTCGCAATTTGCAACTCGCAATGTGTCGCCAATTGCGAGGCTCTAAATGAAATGGTCGTACATCTGGCCCCAAAATCCTTAGGGGCAGATTTACAAGCCCCTTGCGCCTCTTTTATGCTGCCGTTGCATCACTTTCTTGATGCAGCGGCGGCGCAAACGATGCGCCATGGTGCAGGGTATTTACAACGTGACGCATCTAGGAGATGCGCCAGAAGGAGGCGTTCCTGCGCAGGAACGCCTCCTAAAAGTGGCTGAGTGAAATCTACAAGATTTCACTCAGTCACTTTTGGGCCCATGCTGCGTCAAAACCCTGCACCTGCTTGAAGCAGGCGTAAGGATTGATGCAGCATTAACAAGATTCGGCCCCCCAGAGCATTGCTGGAGCTGTGTCGCGCTTGCGACGCAACTCCAGCAATGCGCCACCTTTACGGCACAGATGCTTCATGCATCTGTGCTTTTTTGCCCTATGATAGCCGCATTGTAAATGCGGCGCATCAATGGTGGAGGAGGTATGGCGCACAATAAGTGACGCATCCCTGCTGATATGCATGGATGCGTCACTTATTGTAAATCTGCCCCTAAGTACTTTGAGTATTTGTTTTGTGTGCACACGTGTGTATTTTTTCGAATTACTGTTTTAATATTTGAAATTTAACTCAACAAATTGCTTGGGGGTCCCCGGCTTCCAGTGGTGACTCAATGGGGGTCCTCAGGAGTCAAAAGTTTGGGAACCACTGTTCTGGGGGATTCCTCGAAGTGGCTACTAGTCAGATGGTAACTGAGAGACTGGCAGCGTCTATAAGTTATAGACGGTTTGGATGGTAGTACACTTTTCATAATAGTATCAGTTCCTAGTATGTGCCAATTTCTGTTGAATATTTGTACCAGCTCACTAGATCTCATGTTGAAGCCGGTAATCATCCTCACTATACCCTCCGCCTCAGTCTCTCTTGTTTTTATCTTAATCAGGTCTTTTCTGTCTACCAGCTCCACCTTATTCACTGCATTTGTTAATAGTGATCTGGAGTAGCCTCTGTCTTTAAACCTGGATAGGGTCCCATCCCGTGCCTGTGAGAAGTCTTTGGAATCAGAACAGTTTCTCTTCAGGCGTAGTAACTGGAGAGAACACAAGAACGGGAAGTTCGCAAATGGTGGGAGGCAACATCACTCCAACGCTATGTTGACTGTAATCGAGTCCCAAGAGGATTAAGGATTTTCACAATACCCTCCTATGAAAATCCGGACCCTCAATTATTAAAAGACTGGGCATTATATACGGCCGACTCAAGCAAAGGAATGTTATTAATGTTAATCAAGTATGCCTGGAGTGATAGGGATAAAGCCCTCGCCGAAATCCAAAGACTGGAGGATCTAATCAGCAAGGACAAAGACATCAAGTCCGCTGAAGATTTACGGAATCAAATGCAAAAAAGACTGAAGGACTATGAGAATGGAACAAAAAAGAGGAAACAGACCAAGTTTCAGAGGGATGAACAGGACTATTTAACTGGCAGGATACTCACTTTTGCAAAAAAGTTTGATGCGACAAGAAAGAGATTAGCCCAAGGAGTACAAATTTCCTCAGGGACGGTCACATCAGAATCGGAAGCATCCGTTTCAGAGGATGAATCTGCCAGAAGCAATAAGAGCAAGAAGAAGGCCAATGATAGTGGAACCACAGTCCCTCCCCCTTTTTTAGACGAGTACCAGGTGATGAAAGAAACCAGACACCGAGCCCAACCACAGATGCCACAAAAACCACCATCAAAAAAAGGAGGAAAACAAGGCGGGCAGGAGGGGGCGCAAGGCGGTGCCACCAATGGTGACTCGCAGCAGAGGAAGGAGGGGGAGATGGTAGGGGAAGAACGTACCATTGTGAACCTTTCTGAAAGACAACTCACAGTACATGAGGAAAGGATTCTGAAGAAAGGATTGACATTTTGCCCTACAGCCAAGTTTGACCCGGTACAGACTAGAATAGATCTTTTTAAGTTTGTCCGGAAGCTTAAACTACAATAAATATTTGCCTTGAAAAATCAATCTGAAACTCAAGTGGTTCCGGTAGAGACAGCAGTGACCGGACCTGCTCTCATGGACAGTGATCTAACACTCCTCACGACCACACATGAACTTGCGGACCCGGATGATGTGCCTGGTTCTATGGAGGTACTAAGGAGGGAGGAGATTGTACAATCAAGGGATCCAAGCAATTTGAAACGTAAATCAAGATTTTTACCTCATGTCGCGCATGATGCAATAGACGTCTTTAATGACGCTATCCTCCAAGACCTGGAAAAAATGACTGCTAAAAATATGGAACTAACCAAAAAGAACTCTAACATCTCACGGTTGGAGTGGGAAGCGATTAAGTCTCTTAAGGATGATACTACGATCGAGATCAAACCCTCAGACAAGGGGGGAAACATTGTCATCTTCAGTAAAACGAAGTATAAGAAGGAGGCCTTGCGACAACTACAGGACAGTAGTTGTTATAAAATCATAGACAGAAGGGGTTTTGCTAAATGTATAACAGAATATCACGCACTATTGGGTGGTTGGAGGGATGAGGGAATGCTCAATAAAAATGAGTATGATTATCTGTTTTGTGAACATCCGATCATTCCCACGTTCCATCACCTTCCCAAGGTGCATAAGGATATCAGAAACCCCCCGGGAAGGCCGATCTTTTCCTCTATAGGAAGCTTACTGGAGAACACATCGAGATTTATAGACAGCTACTTGGCCCACTTTGTCAGAGACTTACCTTCCTACGTCAGGGACACCCAAGACTTTATACGACAGATTGATGGCATTAAGTGGGAGGAGGATATGCTTCTTGTTACCCTTGATGCAACCAGCCTGTACACATGTATAGAACATCAAGATGGGATCTCTCCCATAAAATGTTTTTTGGGGAAGAAAGATTTAAAATATCATCAACATAACAACATGCTATTGAAGATGATAGAGTTCTGCCTCTATAATAACATTTTTCTTTTTGCAGGCAACATGTATCGGCAGACAAGAGGGACAGCCATGGGCACGTGCTTCGCCCCCAGCTACGCAAACTCGTGGGTTGGTGGGAGAAGAACGTGGCCTGGGGGGGGACCAATGAGAAGTGGCTAGATCATATTATGATCTGGGCGAGATATATCGATGACCTGTTTGTCATCTGGCGGGGCGACAGATCCTCGGCTGAGGAATATGTTGCAACGCTAAATGATAATGATCTCAATTTGAGATTTACGAGTACAATAAGCGAGACATCAGTACATTATCTCGACCTAGAGGTCTTTGTAACAGAAAGCTCCCTACAAACCAGATTCTACCGCAAGCCCACGGCGGGTAACACCGTCTTACATGAGGCAAGCCATCATCCCAAGAGTATGATTAAAAACATCCCATTTCGGGAATTACTATTCCTGAAGAGAAACTGTTCTGATTCCAAAGACTTCTCACAGGCACGGGATGGGTCCCCATCCAAGTTTAAAGACAGAGGCTACTCCAGATCACTATTAACAAATGCAGTGAGTAAGGTGGAGCTGGTAGACAGAAAAGACCTGATTAAGATAAAAACAAGAGAGACTGAGGCGGAGGGTATAGTGAGGATGATTACCGGCTTCAACATGAGATCTAGTGAGCTGGTACAAATATTCAACAGAAATTGGCACATCCTAGGAACTGATACTATTATCAAAAGTGTACTACCATCCAAACCGTCTATAACTTATAGACGCTGCCAGTCTCTTAGTGACCATCTGACTAGTAGCCACTTCGAGGAATCCCCCAGAACATTAAAATCCAAACCTATAAATGGTTTCTTTCCCTGCATGCAATGCAAAGCATGCAAGTACAGTAAAAAGCGGACCAAATATGAGGGAAGAGTAAATGACCCACGACCGATTAGAGAGATTACAAAATTCCTGAATTGTAATTCGGAATTTGTAATTTATTGCCTGGTATGCCCGTGCTCCAAAAGATACATCGGGAGTACAATTAACCCGGCTAAAAAATGTATCTTGGAGCACATGCGTGCCATCACAAACAGAGATAAAAACTATCCTGTGGCACGCCACTTTGAGACCCAACACAAAAGCAATAGGGACCTATTGTCTTTCTACCTGATTGACCAACTGGGTAGCGAGGTGGAGACAGAGTCAGATCGTTAAGGGCAATAGAATCCAGGTATATAATTGACCTCCAAAGCATGCAGCCCAAAGGCCTGAACAACGATGAGGAACTGTGGGTTCATTTAGAATGATTAAATCTATCCCTCAAGCTGATACCTTAAAATGCAACTATAACCCTGCAATGAGTAACTGTCACCCTAGCAATATAGATTAGGTGGCTAACTAACAGGGTAGTTTGACTTGAGTCTATACCATCGTACTCTTATTTCATATCCATCTTTCTCTCCCCTCTAAATAATTTATCTGGGACAAATAATTTATGAATTATAACATAGGCCCATATAGGGCAAAACAAAGAAACAAGGGAATTAACATTAGTCGCCTAAGCCCATACAGGGCTAGACAGAATAGAATATATATGAGTGCAACGAGATATACAATACTCAAAAATATCGGTACATCAACAAATGATCTTTTGCACTTTAGTATTTTACTGAAATGAAACACAGACAATGTAAAATATAAACCTTGTTGTCTCTCCTCTTCTTTTAAAATAATGCACAAGCACTTTATTGTCACCATTTCCCCATCACATAGAATGTTTTAATGTGTATAGATGAAGTGAAAAAATTACACATTATAAGATGGCCGCCAATAAGAACATGGCAAGGTTTTAGTCCTCTCTTTATGTATAAGGAGGGGATAAAATGGTGGACTGCACGAAAATATGGTTGACACTGACGAAGCCTAAAGGGTGAAACGCGTTTGTCAAGGGGCAGGGGGGTCTGCCAATAAATCTTTTTTGACATAGACTTGGAGTGCCGTCTATTTCCTTACTCGAGGAATTTGGAGTGTGTGGCAATATATATATATATATATATATATATATATTTATATATCAATGCTCGAAGGTGTCCACCTTTGAGTAGCACGCGAACAGCAGCTTGGTTTATGTATAGGTGAGGACGGGGATCCACTCGTAGACGCCGCTCCGTACGGGATCTGCCCGACGCGTTTCGAAGCTCCATGTGCTTCTCTTCAGGGGCTTTAACGGAAGCGGTGTGCGCAACCGCCAACCCACTTTCCCATTTTATATATAACACACCCACCGATGGAAGGCTCAAATGAGACTGTGCATTCTGGTAAGTGTGGTCCGGGAAGCACACAATCAAGTCCTGTATGGACTCCACAAGTGGCCCGTCCTCGATTCCAAGTACGACTGCTGCTTCACTTTAGTGACCCCCAGGGTACCGGGGTGGTGCATACATAAACCAAGCTGCTGTTCGCGTGCTACTCAAAGGTGGACACCTTCGAGCATTGATATGTTTATATATATATATATATATATATATATATATATATATATATATATATCTATTACCTACTGGCAATCGCCAGTAGGTAGGTGTAGTTAGGACCTAGTTTCCATAGGAAATCCGCAACATTCTATTGGGAATAACTTTGGCGCCGGTTGATGAATCTTCGCGAATTTCTCAAAGAAGATGGCCCGCTCCGCTCCTTCCCTGAAAGTTTTGGGGGGATTCGTTAAGTGGGGGCTGAGAAAAAAAGGGGGTCCCAAAAAGTGTTTTCCCCATGTTATTTTCCATAGGACCTTTAGACACGGCTACAGCCCGAACGGCTGAGCGGAATTTCAAGAAATTTGGCAAAATGGTAGAGTCTGATTCGCAGATCACGATTTTGCTGAAATGGTGTAAATCCTTCAAGTAGTTCCTGAGAAAATCATAAGAAAAAAATATATATCTATAAGCGCGTACCGTGCGCGCACGCGTACGCGAGCGGAATTCTGATTTGCTGTTAGACGTCTGTCAACATTCCAATCGGTCAAAATCAGGAAGTGTTGGCCGCCATTTTGTGTCCGAGGCAAAAGTGAGTGAAAAACAAAAGTGGAGAACGTGAAAAGGGGGCAGGGTAGAGTCTCCCTGACCCCCTAGGCCTTCTCAGGGGTTCCCTGAAGTACCCCGATGGCCCAAAAAAAAATCTTTTTTTTTCCTGAAAAAAAAACGCGAGGTGCGCGCACGTTGCTCGCACCCCGAGGCAAAAAATTCTCAAGGTGCGCGCACGTTGCGGCACGTCAGAACCCCCCCCCCAAAAAATACAGTTAAATAACAAGTTTGAGTGTTTAGATGTTGGTTGGCTCTAAAAAGATTGTTTTTTGTACCTACAAGTAAGTACCGATGCAGAGTCTAAAATTCAAGAGGAAGACTCTGTTCCCCTCATCTGTGAAATGTACACCGTCTCCTCTATAAATGCCTTGCATGTTGTAATGCAAGTTGTTGTGGTATATAGAACCCATACCATAGTCTCTGAGGAAAGCAGAAACAGACTTATTCACATGTTTCCTTGCTTTCTCAATCTGTGGGCAATATTGGTTGGACCAGTTCCATTTTTGCCTTTGGCATATATTAGAATATACAAAGGCAGTTTGTGGAAAAAGTGACATAAATTGCCCAAAGCTGTCCTTTAAAAGCATTTCCAGACCTACCCCAGTCAAAGTGCCTAGGTCATTTCCACCACAGTGCACAATTATGAGGTCAGGGTGTGGGAGATGCAAAAAGGATTTTACCAATGGCATCAATTGGTGACATCTCAATCCTCTCTGGCCAATCCACATAATATCCACATTTGGTAAATCAAGGTTGAGAAAGCATCTATTTGCTGCATACCTTTCACTCCAGTAAAGATAGCTGTGTCCTACAATCCACACTCTAAGCATCTTGAAGAGAGATCTGGTTGTACTCGGTTCGGTTCAACAGCTTTTATTCGGTTTGTATATACACAACCATACAAGCTGAACAATAAAATCCGAAAAATAAAAGACTATTAATTATTACACGTCCTAAATATCATCAGAGACACCAAAATATTATACATCAAACACTAAACAATATAGGGAATTCATTCATGAACCAACCTTCCTTTTGACTTAATACTAGAATGGGGATACACTATTGTACATACATAAATAAGTAAAATAAACAATTGAAACATCCTCAGTTGTAAACTAAAGACAACATATGTCAGTACTTCATGTTAAAATACATAGTGGTCAAAACTCATGTACAGGAGTTCAGATGTGCAAAATCGCAATAATAACATTAGAACTGTGGAGCCAGGCTATGCTAAAGCTCTTTAAAGTGACATATGCATAACAAAGTGACCTGTGCATAAATGCATATATGACCAGAGGAACAAACTTCACACAATAATTTACATCTTTATAACTCTGTTTGTAATTCATTATATTATTTGCCCAGCTGACATAAATTCACAGTCAGTGATTAAACCTTCTATACTAAAAGTGACATGTGCTAAAGTGCAAATATTTTACAGTAATATTGAATTCCTAGCAGCTCTACTTTTCAGTATAAAATGTGCGACATAAAAGCAAATATCTGGGCTCTCAAAAGAACATAATAATTTCATAGCATCAACTGATAAACGAATTCCATATTTTAAAAGGATAGGCTTCAAGTAAAATTTCCTTAAGAATGCATAAAATTTACAAAATAGTAGGAAATGACAACAACTCTGTTTTGAAACGTTATCACAGGGACAATTTGCAGTAGAGCCTTGCCCTATGATGGGAAAGGACACAAGATGATGAGCAATGCCCAACCTCAAACGTATCAATACAAATTGATGTGAAGGCCTGGTCACATCTGACAGATATGCCTGAAGTCCACTTTTCAGTTCCAATTTTCTATAAAATACAGATGTCTTATGGGTCCTCAGTAATGTGTTTCTTTCTTCCCTCTTATAAGAAAGAAACAGATCTTTTATTTCTTTCTTAGAGTAAGGTATTACAAAATCAGACTCCTCTGAGATGGTAAAGTTAAATAGGACGCTGTACAAATGAATGATATAGCTCAACCAAGGAATACGTAAACAAAAATCTAACTTAAGGCAATCTCGGATTATGGTCTGTGTGAACTCAGTTTCCTTCTTGTGCCAAATGGAACGCCATAAAAGTAAGGGACGTAAAGCAGCCTCATCTGAAATATAATTTAGACCAGTTTCTTGGTGAATTAGGTCGGTGGATGCTGACGCCGGGGCACACAGCATTCGCTTAAGAAAACTATTTTCATCTATTTGGAGTTGTGCTGTGAGGGAATGACCCAAAAGTCCAGCTCCATATAGAGCTGAGGAGAGACACCTTGCTTTATATATTGTTATCATATCCTTAATTCTGCGGTCCCCTATTTTAGCAGCAAAACGGAAGATACTGTTAGTATTCCTAGTTATTTTATATCTAATATTTTCCTGCTCACTAGTCCATTTACAATTGCCTTCAAAAGTAATACCTAAATAGCAGAAAGTTTTTACAACTTGTATCTTTGAACCATCCAGATAAAAGGAGCTAGGTGAGTTCATTTTTCTGCCGCATACCATAGTATATGTCTTCGATTTGTTAATTAAAAGTTTCCTGCCTTCTATAAAATCAATAAATCCATCAATGAGCCTTTGCAGGCCTAGAGGGGTTCGGGAAATTAAAACCGCGTCGTCGGCATATAATAATACCAACACAACAGTATTATCTATTTTTGGAGCATCTGCTGGTATATTGTTTAAAACAGTAGCTATTTGATTAATAAAAAGGGAAAATGAAAGCGGTGCGAGTACGCACCCTTGCCTGATGCCTCTTCGCACAGCAAAAAATGGAGTTCGTTCGCCAGTCGGCCCATAGCGTACACTGCAGGAAAGTTTTTCGTATAACCTTGCTAGGAGGAACACAATCTCCTTTGGGGCCCCAGATTCGAGCAGCACCGTCCATAAAAGAAAATGGTCCACTAAATAAAACGCACTGCTCAAATCGGCGAAGCATAAAAACAAATTTCCCTCTTTCGCTACTGTATATTTGTTAATTAATGGATCCAAATTTACACATTGTTCTATAGTCCCTAGACCCTTTCTAAAACCATACTGAACTGGGGTTAAAACGTTTACGTCTGAGGCCCATGTTTCCAATCTTTTTAAAAGCACCCTACTCATCACCTTTATTGAAGAGTCCAGTAATGATATTGGGCGGTAATTACTTGCTTCGGAACGCGAACCCTTTTTGTGTAATGGAACAATTAATGATTGCGCCCATGAAATTGGAAAGTTCCCCAAGGCAGCGGTGTTAAAAATCCTTGTTAGGATTGGGGCCCATAAATCCATTATATCCTTATATAAATCAATCAGGACGCGTCCGGACCCGGCGCTTTACCCCCTTTGCTAATTACCAGCGCTTCCTGGACCTCTTCAACATCAATTAACAAAGGTAGTGTGGGCCACCTAAAATCATCATTTACACAATAAGTTAAAAGTACCTTATCCGGATTAAAAATATTCGAAAAGTGATCAATCCATTCAGTACAATTTACATAGGACGTCAGTTCAGGGATGTGATTTTCTTTTTAAAATTGTCTATTTACAGTTTCCCCAAAAAGTTTGCTGTTGTTAGTTTCAGCTGCCATATTTAGTTTTACCCAGGCCTCTGATCGAATCTCTTTTTTATGTATTGACAGGGCTTGTTTATAATTAATTCGAAGCTCATGGACAAAAATTTGGTTTCGGTGTTTTGTCCCCAGTGCCAGTTTAAGCTCCAGTTTAAGTTTGTGTAATGCCTGGGCACATTTTGAATCAACCCACCTCGTCCCATCTTGTTTCTGGCCTTTGGTATTTCTGGTTAGTACACTCTTAATTACAATTACAATATTTATCTCAGAAAAAGAGGTTTGTAATGTATCGGGGGTAACCTCCTCACTAAGGCAATAGTCAATGCATTCTCTACATTTGCTGACAACTTCCATTTGGATCTTCCGTGGGTCCACACCATCCCACTTTATTCTCATCCCGTTAGGTCTAACGGGGAGTATATCTAGAATTCTGTCAGCTTTATTAGACAATTTATTACCCCAGTCTAATAAAACTATGGAGATACTATTGTGGTCACTAACCTCCTATTTTAATATCCAAAGGTCAGTATAAAAACTATTCTTCAACATTAAAACATGGTCTATGTTACTGTTCCCATTCACCCCAGTAAATGTTGGGCATTTTACGTTGCCCATTTTCTTAGAACAGTCTAACAACTCTAAGTCAAACTTTGCCATTATTGTATTAAGGGCCATTCCATAACCACAATGTGGAAAAAGTAGCATATCATCATCAGCCCCAACTGCAGTAGTGTGGACCTTCATAAATCCACAAGAATTGTTATTAATTGTAGGACAGACTCTGATATTAAAGTCGCCCACCCACAAAATAACTGTGAGTTTGCTGGAAAGATTCAGTACCCTATCTATCTCTTTTTCTAAAGGGTCTAATAGTACTCCCCTATCTTTATCAAACTTATTATTATAATGGTTATTAAAACCATGTCCTTGCCCCTTGGGAAAGATAGTCGTAAAACTTGGCTATGATTACCAATGGGTGAATAAAGTATAATTCTACACCCAATCAATTTGTTGGATATAAGCATCATTAATCCACCTTTGGCTCTGCCTGATGGGCAGGGTATGGCATTTAAGCAATAAGATGTGTAACCTTCCACTACAACATGTTCTGTACTCCAGGTTTCTTGTAGGCAGATTAAGTCACTACCATAAGTAATAAAATCTTTCCAAAAGGACATAGCTAATTTTTTACCTAAACCTGCAATATTCCCGGTTGTAAGGGTATACCCCTCATGTGTCGTGGTTTCTGCTCCTAGAATATCATTACAGTCAGTAGGCATATCCACGTTCACTCTAGGCTCCACAGGTTGGGGGACAATTAAGTTCCCATTCTCAATTTCACTATTAGTCTGACACTCCATATTGGGGGCTGTGTATAAAAATTCAGTATTACTTATTTCATTTCCACTTCTTAATGGTCTGTGATTTACCATCCACCCTGACACGCTTCTGGAGAAAGCCCTTTCTGTGGTTTCATGTCAGTCCTCTAACTGGGACAGACATTGAAATCTATTATATAATGGTATGGAAGATCTCATGGGGCATGCGGCCAAAGGTGTAGGTAACCAGTTTTTGCTTTGGTGATAGATATTATGATCAGTAGCTGGGATGTTTACCAACAAATGTCTATAGAAATACGCAAGTGGTAATAAAGTCATATTAAAATCCCAGCATGAAGGAGGAGGACCACTAAGTAAAGTTTTATATGCCCAATTCGATGACCTGAAATTAATTTTTACACAGTCCCCATCAAATGTTTTAGTAGTGGGGCCTATCCATCCCACTCTCTGTGTAAGTATAATCTGTTCCATGCCTAATTTTGGGTAGCCACAGTTTTTAGTCAACCAATAAAGAGTTTTATTTCTAAGGATTTCATGTGTTTCTATTTGTCCTTCCCTCAAT
The DNA here is from genome assembly GCF_964261635.1 of Lissotriton helveticus. NCBI lineage: Eukaryota > Metazoa > Chordata > Amphibia > Caudata > Salamandridae > Lissotriton > Lissotriton helveticus. The sequence goes on from NC_136067.1 coordinate 1,468,991,972, forward strand.
TTGGGGACGTTACAAAGTACTGTAACATAAGCCCCGCATTCCGGTGGTAAGGTTATTACTGGAGGTATAATATTTCCCCTGGGGTCTTCTGAAATACAAGGGCCCTTTATCTGTTCTGTCGGTTGGTCCCCTCGTTTCCCATTCCCTACTGGTAAAATAGCATCATTATCCTTTAATGATTTTTCTTGTTGCTCCTGTCTCTCTCCTACTATACGGCTATTAGTGGTGTTATCTGCTTTTGATCGGTTATTTGGAGCTATTCGATCTCCCTGGGTGTTTACAGTGGTTCCTTCCCCCTGACTTGTCCTTAGCTCCATTAGTTATATGTTGCACAGGTTTGTGCATGGCTCCATTTGAAGTGGATGCAGGTGGATGCGCGAGTGTTATAGCATGTGGAGGCTTGTTTAAATGGGGAGTATTTGTTATGTATTGTTCAATAAGACCTAGCCTAGTTTCAATGCTATTCATTTTTACACTAATTGGCCCAAGAAGTGTTGATAGTAAGGTCTCCATTCTCGCCCAAAAACCTTCATCTCCAACCTCAACCCTTCCCACTTTGGGCTGGGCATCTACAGCACTTGACTGGCCCTCACACTTTTCCCCCTTACGGCCTGACGGATTGGAAGCTGTTTTGCAGTGTATGCGGCTGCCCTTTCCCCTGTATTTGTGTACAGGTTGTTCTTTGGTAATGTGTTTTTGTTTAGTCTTCGCTTTTTGCCCTCTGGTCCTTGCAGGCGGACTTTCAATGGTTGCCCTATCCGAATGTGCAGGATCAGTGGTTAACTGTACATCAATATCATCATCGTCAGGCTCTATGGAGTCATTAATTAAAAGTGAAGCTTCTACATTTGTGTCCGGTGCCAGCAAAGTAGGTGTTAATGAAAGTCTGCTTATCATGGGTGAAAGTTCGATAGGTAGATCTTCATTGATAGGAAACATCTCATGGATAGCATCAGCCCCTGGTAGCCCAGCATACGATGCCATTAACATTGAGTTAAAAGAATTGGCAAAAACTGGGGATGTATTTGCAGACTGTAGGGGTGGAGCCATGCCCGCGGGGAGTGAGAGACGTCTCTCGGTATTCTCAATTGCTGTAGCAACTACCCCTATGGTCTTTTGCAGCATTTTGTCTATAGCAGTCAGACTTGTTAAGGGAGTAGTTGTAGATTTTTTCTGCCTGGTGTTAAGGCGAGATTGTTCAGGAATATTTTTGCCCACTGTTTCTAAAGATCACCACAGTAATTAAAATTAAAGTAATTGCAACAGTAATTAATATTTAGTAAGGAACTAGTAATAACACAACAAATAGGACCCAAGGCATAAAAGTGCAAATATCCACTAATCAGAGCCTCACTAATTACCATGGAGTCTGAACCCCACGATAATATAATCTAGGGGGGACATCCGACCAGGGGGGGGGGCCCAGCTCAGCCCCGGCCAGCCTCGGACAGCCACAGATGCCCCGCCCTTTGCCCGAGCTTAGCCCGGCTGCACCCGCGCGCGTCCCGCGACACGGGAGCTCTGTCCTCCTTTTAGTGCGCCGGCTGGCACGTAATCCTTGTGGCCGGGGTCAGCCGCGGGGAGCGCTGGGGGTTGTGGTCTCCCCCCTCGGCGGCCGCGCATGAATGGCAGGGTGCTGCGGCGGCGGGGGAGACAAGCAGAGAACCGCCGGGTGTTTTCAAGCGTCCCTCGCGGCCCTATACCACCACGGAAGCACCAGTCACAATAACAGTCCCAGGTAGGGAAAAAGCTCACTCCGTCGATAGGGAAGTATTATTGACTAAATTCGCCCGATCCTCAGCAGCTCTGCCCTCCTTTTAGTGCGCCGGCTGGCGCGTAATCCTTGTGGGCGGGGTTAGCCGCGGGGAGCGCTGGGGGTTGTGGTTTCCCCCATCGGCGGCCGCGCACGGATGGCAGGGTGCAGTGGCGGCGGGGGAGACCAGCAGAGAACCGCCGGGTGTTTTCAAGCGTCCCTCGCGGCCCTATACCACCACGGAAGCACCAGTCACAATAACAGTCCCAGGTAGGGAAAAAGCTCACTCCTTCGATAGGGAAGTATTACTGACTAAATTCGCCCGATCCTCAGCAGCTCTGTCCTCCTTTTAGTGCGCCGGCTGGCGCAAAATCCTTGTGGGTGGGGTCAGCCGCGGGGAGCGCTGGGGGTTCTGGTCTCCCCCCTCGTCGGCCACGCACGGATGACAGGGTGCAGCGGCGGCGGGGGAGACCAGCAGAGAACCACCGGGTGTTTTCAAGCGTCCCTCGCGGCCCTATACCACCACGGAAGCACCAGTCACAATAACAGTCCCAGGTAGGGAAAAAGATCACTCCGTCGATAGGGAAGTATTACTGACTAAATTCGGTTGTACTCAGATGGGCTCTGGAAATTAAATGGCAGTTTGAAAAGTAGTAGTTTAGAAAAAAATGTGCATGAGATTCAGTGCACTTGAAAAAGAATAAATGATTGGTGTTTTCTGTACATTCAACATTGAAAACTAGGGTGCATGCTATTGTTTTTTTTTAAGGATAAATGCTAATGGTTGAGAGAAAGTGATTAAAAGGAACATTGCACAGGATTCGCTGCTGTTTTGTTTTGCAGATGAACTTTTCACATGTGTGTTCAGTTAGGTGTCTTTGGAGTGTTACCATGGTAACAGGCAGAGAGAGGAGTGGGGGAAGGTTGAATTTTATGAGAGATTCAAAGTGTTTCAATGTTGAACCAATTAAAATGTTAGTTTGGTTTTGAATTTGTGTGGGAAGATATTTGATTGGTTATCTTCAAGATTAGAGTGTAAAATGAGAGGGAAGCTATGCCATTTTGTGCTTGCTGTCACTGGTGCACTGTTCAGAGATTCTGCTTAAGAAAATATGCTGTGTGATTGACACTGTTCTAAAACTACAAAAGCATTTCTAAAGGTGAGTTGTTAATTTGTAAGGGGATCTATGTTGTGCAGTTTAAGTTAAATTGAAAAATGTATTCTAATGTGGAAGCAGGAGTTTATTTGAACAGAGTCTTATTTAGAATTTGTCTGCTTTGGGAAAAATATTGTGAAAGGAGCAGTTGGTATGTTGATGTGTTTGAGGAGATATTTTTTTCAGTACAGTGCTGTTGTTAAAAATGATATAATAATTTGCTTAGTTGATGTGTTTTAAAATATGAAGTGAAAAAGAACAGGAGTATAACCCATAGACCTAAATGGGACTGGGTATGTAAGGTATATAAGAAAACAGTGTCCCACTGGGTGTCAATGTCAGAGACAATTTAAATCTTTGCATACAATAAGTATTACAGAAAAGGAACACCAGGGAGTCTCAGTACATTTGTGAAAAGGTTATTAATCACCAATTATATTGAACATTGGAAGCACAGTTGAAATGCAGCACTGTACATGAAAGACAATCATGGAGCAACCCAAATAGCACTTGGTGACAAGGTGATGACGAAGTGATAGTGACGACGCAAGTGAAGGTGAAAGACAGCGAGGTAGGCGCAAAGTGATAAAAAAACAATCAGAAAAAGGCTTTTGCATTGAATATACAAAATAAACAAGTTCAATTTGGCATAGTGATAGGCCTATTGGTAGTGCGCCAAGAAATCGCGCTGTGGTTGTCGACGGCGTTTCGATCCTCTATAATTCGGGATCCTCTTCAGGACAGGGTTGACGTTGAATTGGGGTGCTGCATGGGGAAATAATTAATTTTAGGAGATCGGGCATGTGGAGGAGGAGGCTTAAAAGGAACAAGAATGTGAGCCGGGTGATCGGGCACTTCACATTTAACTTGAAGCAAAAAAGGGGGGGGAATCTAGCAGTGTGGGCGGTGGTAGGTCGCATGCAGCTCTAATGAGTGCGTAGGGAAGGTTAGACTAGGGTGGAGGGAATGGGTGAGGAAGGGGCGATGGTTAGCAAACCTGAGATATTGGAGCGCTGACAGAGTGGAGGGGTCAGTCGTCCATAAGGTAGTGGGTCCAGGTACTCGGGAGCAAATCAAGGTACTGGGGAGCAATTCAAGATAATGGTCCAGGTCTCCTCTAGTTGTGTCGGTTAGGTGCCTAGAAGACGGGTTATGGAAACAAAGGAAAAGGCGGATATTATCGAGCAGTTTAGGCGAAGTCCGATACTCCCGCAATGGCGGTGATTCGGGCGAGGGTTGGTGGATTACCTGGGTAGGTCTGAACGGAGGGATCAGTCGTCCACAGGCGGCGAGTCAAAGGATCACTGCCAGGGGGTTAGGTCTCTTCTAGTCGAGCCGGTTGGGCGCCTGGAAGAAGTTGGAAAAAAGTGTTCAGGGCGGGCACTTTCGGGCAGTGTCGGCGAGGTCCGACATTTCCGCACTGTAGGCGGATTGAGGAGGACGTTAGTGAATTACCTGGGTTAGTCGGGCGTTTAGGCCGATTGAATCCATGGCGATACCGTCCCGCGCAGAGTAGCGGGTTCACTGTTGTTGTCGGATGGAATCAGGAAGTAACCGGAGGGGGGGGGGCGGGGCCACAGGGTGTGGGGGCGTGAAGGGGTGGAGAGCAGCGGTGGGACAACGCCCATTGGCTGAAACTCTCGGTATAGAGAGGAACGTGATAGTATGGTCCGATGAGTTAAGGAGTATATACATTATCCTACCTCAAAAGTAGTTACATTTTGATAACAAAAATTAGTACAGTAATTGGTGTGTGGTCTAACAAATGTGCAAAACATTTTTTTGAACAAAGTCATAAATGGATCACGATGTATATAATTACACAATAAGCGTTCAAAGCGCATGGAAGTATACGCCACAACAATAGTTCTAGCATGGGTGATCTGTAGATGTATTAATGGGACCACATAGGTAAGGATGGTAATTACAATTTAGGATATGAATAGATACAGGGAGAAGTTAATGAGTCTGCATGGAGATTCAAGTAATGACCGTGCTACTCCATTCATCAAGAGTGTTCAGGCCCCTGTTCACGGAGTCTGTGAGTGAGATCCATTTGCATTCAGCTCGGTTTAGGAGTAAGTTTATATTGCCACCTCTGGTAGGGAGTCTGAGATGTTCAATTACCTGCCAACGTATATCAATGTCCCGGTGGCCTTTTTCAATGAAGTGTGAGACAAGAGGGGCTGACAGAACTTGGCAGTTGACTCGGCTCTTATGTTGAATGATGCGCTGTTTCACCATTTGGGTAGTCTGACCAATGTAAAGTAGATCGCAGGGACAGCGAATAGCATAGATCACGTTAGTGGTTTTGCAATTGGTATGGCATGTGAGTTCATGTCTTTTCTCGTTGTATATAAACTCTTTGGTGTTGTAGGTGAGTTCACACACACTACATCCTTGGCATTTAAAATGTCCACGGATTGGGGCCAAGCCCCAGGCAGGCAAAACAGTATTACATCTGCCTGGGGCTTGGCCCCAATCCGTGGACATTTTAAATGCCAAGGATGTAGTGTGTGTGAACTCACCTACAACACCAAAGAGTTTATATACAACGAGAAAAGACATGAACTCACATGCCATACCAATTGCCACCACAGGAGGAAGGTCCTTCACCTACCTGGCCGCCAAGACTTGGAACTCCCTTCCGACCCACCTCCGCCTGACCCAGGACCACCTCACCTTCAGGAAGCAGCTCAAGACCTGGCTATTCGAGCAGTAGCGGACCCCCCCCCCCAGCGCCTTGAGACCCTCCGGGTGAGTAGTGCGCTATACAAATGCCCAGATAGATAGATAGATAGATAGATAGATTGCAAAACCACTAACGTGATCTATGCTATTCGCTGTCCCTGCGATCTACTTTACATTGGTCAGACTACCCAAATGGTGAAACAGCGCATCATCCAACATAAGAGCCGAGTCAACTGCCAAGTTCTGTCAGCCCCTCTTGTCTCACACTTCATTGAAAAAGGCCACCGGGACATTGATATACGTTGGCAGGTAATTGAACATCTCAGACTCCCTACCAGAGGTGGCAATATAAACTTACTCCTAAACCGAGCTGAATGCAAATGGATCTCACTCACAGACTCCGTGAACAGGGGCCTGAACACTCTTGATGAATGGAGTAGCACGGTCATTACTTGAATCTCCATGCAGACTCATTAACTTCTCCCTGTATCTATTCATATCCTAAATTGTAATTACCATCCTTACCTATGTGGTCCCATTAATACATCTACAGATCACCCATGCTAGAACTATTGTTGTGGCGTATACTTCCATGCGCTTTGAACGCTTATTGTGTAATTATATACATCGTGATCCATTTATGACTTTGTTCAAAAAATTTTTTTGCACATTTGTTAGACCACACACCAATTCCTGTGTATTACTGTACTAATTTTTGTTAGCAAAATGTAACTACTTTTGAGGTAGGATAATGTATATACTCCTTAACTCATCGGACCATACTATCACGTTCCTCTCTATACCGAGAGTTTCAGCCAATGGGCGTTGTCCCACCGCTGCTCTCCACCCCTTCACGCCCCCACACCCTGTGGCCCCGCCCCCCCTCCGGTTACTTCCTGATTCCATCCGACAACAACAGTGAACCCGCTACTCTGCGCGGGACGGTATCGCCAAGGATTCAATCGGCCTAAACGCCCGACTAACCCAGGTAATTCACTAACGTCCTCCTCAATCCGCCTACTGTGCGGAAATGTCGGACCTCACCGACACTGCCCGAAAGCGCCCGCCCTGAACACTTTTTTCCAACTTCTTCCAGGCGCCCAACCGGCTCGACTAGAAGAGACCTAACCCCCTGGCAGTGATCCTTTGACTCGCCGCCTGTGGACGACTGATCCCTCCGTTCAGACCTACCCAGGTAATCCACCAACCCTCGCCCGAATCACCGCCATTGCGGGAGTATCGGACTTCGCCTAAACTGCTCGATAATATCCGCCTTTTCCTTTGTTTCCATAACCCGTCTTCTAGGCACCTAACCGACACAACTAGAGGAGACCTGGACCATTATCTTGAATTGCTCCCCAGTACCTTGATTTGCTCCCGAGTACCTGGACCCACTACCTTATGGACGACTGACCCCTCCACTCTGTCAGCGCTCCAATATCTCAGGTTTGCTAACCATCGCCCCTTCCTCACCCATTCCCTCCACCCTAGTCTAACCTTCCCTACGCACTCATTAGAGCTGCATGCGACCTACCACCGCCCACACTGCTAGATCCCCCCCCCTTTTTTGCTTCAAGTTAAATGTGAAGTGCCCGATCACCCGGCTCACATTCGTGTTCCTTTTAAGCCTCCTCCTCCACATGCCCGATCTCCTAAAATTAATTATTTCCCCATGCAGCACCCCAATTCAACGTCAACCCTGTCCTGAAGAGGATCCCGAATTATAGAGGATCGAAACGCCGTCGACAACCACAGCGCGATTTCATGGCGCACTACCAATAGGCTTATCACTATGCCAAATTGAACTTGTTTATTTTGTATATTCAATGCAAAAGCCTTTTTCTGATTGTTTTTTATCACTTTGCGCCTACCTCGCTGTCTTTCACCTTCACTTGTGTCGTCACTATCACTTCGTCATCACCTTGTCACCAAGTGCTATTTGGGTTGCTCCATGATTGTCTTTCATGTACAGTGCTGCATTTCAACTGTGCTTCCAATGTTCAATATAATTGGTGATTAATAACCTTTTCACAAATGTACTGAGACTCCCTGGTGTTCCTTTTCTGTAATACTTATTGTATGCAAAGATTTAAATTGTCTCTGACATTGACACCCAGTGTTTTAAAATATGGCATATCTATATTCTTAGTCCCACCTTGAGCCTTTGCATTGCCTGTACACCACTGCACTGTCCAAAAATGTGAAACAGCACTCCTAGCTAGACTGTTTTTTCACTGTAGTAATCATTTTGCTGAATTGCAAGGCATACTGTCATGTGTCTAAGATCACAGTGTGAGTCAGAGTTCATTTCAGAAACATGTGGCAGAATAATTTGCTTTCTTAATGTGTTTTAAAATATGAGAAAAGATGTAATCATGGAGTAAGTCATTCCTTATGACAGTTAGTGCTATAAATTTGAAAGCAGCATGTGTCTTAGGCCTCTGAATTCCCAAATAGTCTCCATGCTGTGTAATAAAGATCCTGGGTGTGCTGTAGAAATTGCATATCAACTTTTTCAGTAGCATGTACAAATTATTCCTGTGAATTTTCATTTCTACATTCTTTGACCCACCCTGAGCCCTTGCATTGCCTGTACCCCACTGCACTGTCCAAAAATGTGAAACACCACTCCTAGCTAGACTGTTTTTTCACTGTAGTAATCATTTTGCTAAATTGCAAGGCATACTCTGCCCGATGCATCAAAGTAAATACCGGGAGCAAATGGGCAGATTCTCAGAATCTGCACCTTTGCTCCCGGTATTTTTGCATTTGGGATGCATCATCCCAAATGCAAAAATCGCAATTTAAGGAATCTCTAAATTGAGATTCCTTAAATTGCGATTGCATTTAAGGAATCCCAAAATGAGATTCCTTAAATACAATGCATGAAAGTAAAAAAAATAGCGAATTCGCTAATAGGGGTAGCAAATTACCATGAAGTTGGACTTCATGGTAATTTGCTAAAACTTTGAAAAAAGCACTTTTGTGCATTTTTCAAAGTTTCATGTTGCGCACACACATGCCCTTAGGGCATGTGTGTGTGCAACATATGTGCATAGATCAATTTCAGGGGTGCAACAGTGTGTCATTTTGAAACCCTGGCACCCTTGAAATTGCATGAGCAATTTGCGAGTACCTACTGGTACTCGCTAATTGCTCATGCAATCTCCAATACATTCCTATGGGCCACTAGGCCCATAGGAATGAATGGGACAGCATTCCTTAATTGCGACTACCAATTTGCGAGTAGCAATTAAGGAATGTTAAGGAATGGCTATTTTAATAGCGATTCCTACATGCATAGGCTTTTGCTATTCCTAAATAGCGATTCCTTAAAAATCGCTATTTAGGAATAGCAAAAGGCTACGTTGATGCATCTGCCAGTAAGTCATGTGTCTAAGATCACAGTGTGAGTCAGAGTTCATTTCAGAAACATGTGGCAGAATATTTTGCTTTCATATTGTGTTTTAAAATATGGCAAACGATGTAGTCATGGAGTAAGTCATTCCTTATGACAGTTAGTGCTATAAATTTGAAAGCAGCATGTGTCTGAGGCCTTTGAATTCCCAAATAGTCTCCATGCTGTGTAATAAAGATCCTGGGTGTGCTGTAGAAATTGCATACCAACTTTTTCAGTAGCATGTACAAATATTTCCGTGAATTCTGATTTCTACATTCTTAGACCTACCTTGAGCCCTTGCATTGCCTGTACACCACTGCACTGTCCTAAAATGTGAAACAGCACTCTCAGCAAGACTCTCTTTCACTGTAGTAATGATTTTACTGAATTGCAAGGCATACTGTCATGTGTCTAAGATCACAGTGGGAGTCAGTATTCATTTCTGAAAAATGTGGCAGAATAATTTGCTTAGTTGATGTCTTTAAAAATATGGGAATACATGTACTCATGAAATTGATAAAACTAGTTTTGTATAATCTATTAGTAAAAATAATAAACTGAAGTGTTTATATTTTTCTGCTAGGTACAGCAAGATTATAAAATTTATTATGGATCAAAATCAGGAGAACTTTGAAGTCACTTTTGAAATTTCTAACACTCTGATGGAGGACTTAAATGTACCTTTTGTTGACAGCAGCAATGAAGAAGAACCTACTGGTGCAGGAGATATAACCTGTGATTTTTGGTATGAAAGTTTGGACATTGAATTTATAGATGCATTAGATGATATTGAGTTTAATGTGTTAAGTTCGGCCGTAGATGAAGATATTACTGAAATTTCTGATGACATCATGCTAGATGTTCTCTTATAATATGAAATGTCACAAAAATAAAGTTATGATTAAAAATTAAAAATTATTTCAGAGAGTTTTCTTGTACAATTGTAATCTTTGAACTAGTAGCCAAGTTATTGTGGTATAAACTGAGTCTTACAGCATAGTTTTTATTTCCAGGTGTATATTGTTTGACTTTTAGCAAAGTCTCTTTGATTGTTGATTTCCTATTATACAAAGGTATTCAAGAGAATGTGTGTTTGTATTTACTGTAGTAAAAATTTTGACTATTTTGATCTTAGACATATGACAGTATGCCTTGCAATTTAGTAAAATGATTACTACAGTGAAAGAGAGTCTTGCTGGGAGTGCTGTTTCAGAGTTTAGGACAGTGCAGTGGTGTTCAGGGAGTGTAGAGGGTCAAGGTGAGACGGAGAATGTAGAAATGAGAATTCACTGAAATGATTACTACATGCAACAGAGACAGTTGCTATGCAATTTCAACATCACACCCAGGATTTTTATTACACAGCTTGGAGACTATTTCAGTATTCAGAGGCCTGGCACACATGCTGCTTTTGACTTTCTAGCACTAATTGTCCTAAGGCCTGACTCATTCCATGAGTACATGTATTCCCACATGTTTAAACACATCAACTAAGTAAATTATTCTGCCACATGTTTTTAAAATGATTTTTGACTCACACTGTGATCTTAGACACATGATAGTATCCCTTGCAATTCAGTAGACTGATTACTACAGGAAAAAGGAGTTTTGCTGGGAGTGCTGTTTCAGATTTTAGGACAGTGCAGTAGTGTTGAAAGAGTTTAGCAGCTTTTGATAGGGATGGTGTTTCAGGGTTTAGGACAGTGCAGTGCTGTTCTGGTAGTATAAGGGGTCAAGGTGGGACTTAAAATACACTGAAATGATTACTACGTGCTACAGAGAGAGTTGCTATGGCATTTCAACAGCACACACTGGATCTCTATTACACAACATGGAGACTATTTGGGACTTAAGAGGCCTGATACACATGCTGCATATATTTGTATAGTTCTACATGTCCTAAAGTCTGACTCACTGCATAAGTACATGTATTCCCATATTTTTAAACACATCAAGTAAGAACATTTTTCTGCCGCAATTATCTGAAATGAATACTAACTCACAGTGTGACCTTAGAAACATGACAGTATCCCTTAAAATGCAGTAACATTATTACTACAGTGAAAGGGGTTCTTGGAGGTAGTGTAGTTTCAGGGTTTAGGGCAGTGCAGAGGTGTTTAAACATTATAGGGGCATTTGCTGAGGATGGTGATTCTGGATTTAAAGCAGTAGAGTAGTGTTGGAAGAGTTTAGTAAGTTTTGCTAGGGATGGTGTATCAGGGTTTAATACAGTGCAGTACAGTTCAAGCAGTGTAGGGGGTCAAGGTGGGACTGAGAATGTAGAAATGATAATTTACTGAAATGATTAGTACATGCTACAGAGAAAGTTGCTATGGCATTTCTACAGTACACTCAGGATGTTTATTACATGTAGTGCAACAAAGTCCTATGTAGTATGTGTGTCAGGTTTCTTAATTCCCAAATATTGTCCATGCTGTGTAATAAAGATCCTGTATGTGCTGTAGAAATGCCATTGCAACTCTCTATGTAGCATGCAGTAATCATTTCAGTGAATTGCAAGGGATATTTTGATTTCTCTAGAATCAGAATGTGAGTCAGTGTGTTTTTGGTAATATTGTGATAGAATCACTTGCTCGATGCATGTGTTTGCAGATATGAGAATACATGTACTCATGGAGTGAGTCAGGCTTTAGGACATACCGTGCTTTATTCTCCTAGCCCTAACATGATACCATACACTGCCCAAGCACAACTGCATTGTTCTAAACTCAGAATTATCAGTCTCATCTTGAACCTCTACAGTGCCTGAACACCATTGCACTGTCCTAAATCCTGAAATACCATCCCTAGCAAAACCTGCTAAACTCTTTCAACACTACTGCACTGCTCTAAACCCTGATACATAATTTTCAGCAAATGTCCCTATAATGTTCAAACACCACTGCACTGTCCTAAACCCTGAAACAGCACTCACTGCTTGATCTCCTACAGTGCCCAAACTCTGCTGTTGTGCCTTAAAATTACTTATGGAGTGAACCAGACTTAACAACATATAGTGCTTTTAATTACTATGTAGTATGCTAGTAGTGGTCTACAATTGTAATTTTCTTTTATTAAATATGTTTTTTTTCTTCACAACAGATTTTAACTATCTACAGAAAGAAAAAACAAGATGCCATCTAAAATTGAGAGAAGAAAAAGATATAAACAGGCTTACATTTCCAAGAAAAAAGAAGTACAAGATTTATCTAAAGAGCAATGTCTGGAAGAAACAAAGAAAGCTCCTGGTAAGTCAACAAAGGATTTTATAAGGAAAATAACTCAATTTAAAAAAACTGTGGACAATCAGGAAAAAAGAAAAAAATGTCTGTAATTACAAAAAAGACATAGAAAAAAACAAAAAATGATAGAAAAATATGTGTGAAAGATACTCTTTATAGTAATAGACGAAAACATCAATTTGTTGAGATTCGGAAGCGAATGTTTCATAACAGAGTTGTTGGAAATTTATTAAAAAATGTAAAGAATTGTAAAAGAAAAACAGCTTTTTATAAGAAGAAAAAACATATCCAGTCAATTGTGAAAAAAAGCTTTTGAAGTAAAAAAAAAACTGTTTGTTTTAGTAATCAGTAGGATTCGAACACTAGATAAGCCAATCAATGTTATGAAGGTCAAAAGTAAGTGGAAAAGACTAATTAATAGAACTCATTTTTGTAATGTTTTTTTCTGGAGAATGGAAACATAGTTCAAGTTGTGAGCCGTTTTTTAATGAAGAGAGTTACTTTCAGAGTAAGGATTTGTTGCATGCAGTTGACACCAGTGGTCGAGCTTACGAGGTTAAGAATGGGAGCCCGATTGAAAAAGAGAAAATTGTCCCTATAAATGCAGAAGAGGTGTTAGCTGATGAAGTTTTAGGGAGACGTCCTAAGGCTCCAGTGTACACTTGGAATTGTAGTAGTATTTGTAGTGTACGACAGGATTCAATTGATTTTTTTCGCATTTTTTTACGTAAGTATACTAAGAAAAGTGTTAAATCTCTTGGGAAAATGCAAAGGGGGATTAAAATTTGGCAGGCAATGATTGATTATTTGGGCCCTATGGAATGAGTATTTGATTGATTGTTCATGATGGTATTTTACTCTTTTGTTTATTTGTATAATAAGCATTGTATATATTAATGTCCCTTTTTGCTTTGTCGTATTCTGTACTCGGCTTTGAACTGAACTAATAAAAAAAAAGAAAAAAAAAAGAAAAGTGTTAAACAGAAGATTAAGATGTTGCAAGAATTAGACCCCTACAGAGTGAGAGAAAAAACGGGTTTGCAAGGTCATTCTTTGGCTTGTCTTTCCAAAAAAGTATGTCAGAGTGTTTTTCACCATTTTAGGATGTTAGTTGTGCATCATACTGAAGTGAGGAAATTAGTGAGACGGTTGTATTATGCAAAAAGTCCAGCACTTAAGCTAAAACAGTTAAACAGTGCTCTTTTGCATGAATCTGTATTAGATGTAATCAACATGTGTGAAGAAATTGAGGTTAGTTACTTTGCTCCTGAAGAAGAAAGTGCAGAAACAGATACATTAATAGAAGGAAATGTGGAAGAAAATGTACAGAATTTTAGTAAAGAAAATTTTGAGCAAGAAATTACAAGGTTTAAGGTGATTTCAGGTGAAAGGCCAACCTTTTCTTGTATTTGTTGCAGACGAATTCATTATAAAAATCAGACCAGGTTAGTTGATCTATATTTAAAAAGAGAAAAGGAGAATAATAGTGAGTGGAAGGAATTTGCAACTTATTTGTTGGTGGAGAATTGTTTTGATTTGGGTTCTGAACAACATATTTGTAAATATTGTTCTAATAAATTAGATGAGAATAAGATGCCTGCTAGAGCTGTTCATAATAATCTTGAGTTGGTAAATATTCCTTCTGAACTGATGGATTTAAATACTTATGAGTCTATTCTCATTCAATGTGTGCATCCATTTCAGGCTATTGTTCGCATGGAGCCTAAGACAGGGAAATTGCCTCCTTCAGATTTACAGAGAGGATTAAAGGGAAGAGTTGTATATTTGCCTCTAAATTTAAAGAAAAATACTGAAACAATTGGTGTAGAAAATGTGGAAGAGGAACCTCTAGTTATTCTAGTTAATGGCGTTACTACGACGAGTAAGAAAATCTGGCAAGAATTAATGGATGTTAGGAAAGTGAAAAAGGCAACGTTGTATTTGGTCAAAAATAATCAACACTATAAAAATGTGTATGTAGGAGAAGAGGAAACAACTGTAGAAGAGGAGAGTGATTTGCCAACTGCACAAATTGAAAAAGTGGATGTGTCCAGAACTGAAGAAATTTATGAACATTATAGTGTGCATCCACTTCACTCTAAAGAAGTGATGGGAAATACTATTGAGTTATTTCAAATGAAAGAAGCGAAAGGAAGTCCCATTAGTGTATGGGAAGAAAGCTTGGAAGCTCGTTGCTTCCCTCAGTTATTTCCAACAGGCAAAGGTGGACGATATGATGAACGACCTGTGCAGATTCCTGCATCTGAATGACGGACATCAAGGTTATATGCAGAAGATCCAATGTTTCGTCAATGTATTCCATATTTGTTTCATCTTCTGTTTGAGAGTGACTTGTCTGGACTTTCTTATGCAGTGAACCATATACTAAAAAGTGGAGTACATTTGCAAAATGTTTCGGCAAAGGACTTTATGGATAAAGTCCAACAGAAAGATACTGTTTTGGAATCTCAGCTAATTATTCTCATGGCATGTCAGCATGGTACTAATGAGTATTGGTACCGTCGTCATGGGGAATGGAAATGTATGCTAAGAAACTTAGGAACTCCTACATGGTTCCTTACACTAAGCTGTGCAGAGTATGCTTGGGAAGATTTACTTCAATTCCTTCGAGAGGCAAATGCTAACATAGAAAATATAGAATACAAGACATCTGGTGAACTGTGCTCTTTGGATTCAGTTTATTTATGCAGGTATTTCAATCATAGATTTGAAGCTATGATGTCTTTTATCATAAACAAAAAAATCCTCCTCTTGGAGAGGCTCTGGATTTCTTTTGGAGAAAGGAGTATCAAGCAAGAGGTGCTCCTCACATACATATGCTGCTATGGATCAAAGATGCCCCCAAATTTGGAACAGATTCAGATGACACAGTGATGAGTTTTATTGAACAATATCCCACATGTGCTGTACCCAAAAGTACAGTAGAAAAAAATTTAAGACATCAAGTCTTACGGTTTCAAACCCATCGTTGTGGAAAATACTGTTGTCGAAAGTACAAATCTAAGGATAAGTTCTACACAAAATGTCGATTTGCATTTCCACATCCAGTATTATCAAAAGGAAGAGTGAACAATTTTATGTCATCTTTGCGACATACTGTCACAAGAACATCACAGAAAAATACCTACAACTTAAAAAGAAATGAAGAGTCAAAATACATAAATGACTATAACCCCATCATTTTGTCCATGTGGAATGCTAACATGGATATTCAATATGTTGCAGACAACTCGATTGCCTTGGCTCGATATGTAACGTCTTACATTACTAAATCTGAAAAGTCGGAACTAAAGGAAATGTGGGAAGAAATTTCTCATGAAAAGAGCCTAAGGAAGAAATTGTACAGCTACAGTTTGAAGATGTTGTCTCATCGAGAAATCGGAGCATATGAATGTTCAGATCGCTTATCATCTACAAGTCTATACTCCAAATCTAGAACAATCATTTGGGTGAGTTTAGGTCTTGCAAGAACACAAAACTGAGTTTTGAAATCTGTACAAGAAATTGAGTATTTAGCAAACAGAGAACCAGACAGTACAGCTATTTTGAAGACAAATATGTTGGATACATACTATCCAAATAGAAGTAATCATCTTGAGAACGTTTGTCTCTATGAAGTACTGCAAAGCTATTCTTTTAAGAACAATATTACAGAAGATATCAATAAAGGAGTATATGCTGTAATTGGATCTGAAGGATGTTTAGTGAAACAAAGAAAAGGACATTTGATTAATCACCAAAAACTGAGTTGCGAAACTGCTGACAAAAGGGAATTTTACTATTTAGCTCTTTTGCAACTCTTTAAGCCATGGCGAACAGAACTGGAACTACTTGGAGATTCATTTACGAACAAAGCAACCAACATAATAATAAACCAAGTGGTATTTTCCAGTTCTAAAGCCGTGCATAAGTGAATATTTATTTATATTTTTGTCGTTTGTAGCAAGTCTCCCTCTCAGGTTGCAAACAAATGTTTTCAGTTTTTTAGCTCCCCACCCCGCGGAGAGTCGAAGAACCCCTCCCTCCACCCCCCTGTCACCCACCCGCATCGGGAAGGGACCACCCTTCAGGTTCTGCTGCCGTTGGAGAGGCAGCTTCTGCAGCAGACTGCCTGAAGAGCCCTACCACCACCCCCTCCGAAAAACATTACGTCTCCTAGAACTTAGTTTCCTTAGCTAAAGCCTATTAGATCAACAGAGTCAAAACAAGAAAAACATGGTACTTTTAGCTAAGTATTTAAATCTCTAAAGTTTAGCTTTTACTTAGTCCGGAAAGATAATGTTCAACTTCTCTAGGATCGTTAAAGAAATGAGTAAGCCCGCCTTTGATGACTTTCAGGCGCGCTGGTTCTTGAAGAAAAACTTGCCCCCCCACCGATTTGATTGGGTCAATCAATTTGCGCATTTCCCAACGTCTATCCATCGTCGCTTTGCTAAGATCAGACCGGACAAATAAGGATAAGTTCCCTATGGTTATAGGAGTATTAGGTCGAGCTTTCTGCCATATGGCCTGTCTCAGCAAGAAATTACCCAAAAAAATAGGAAAAGGACGTGGGAATTTGCTCTCTTTGTTCTTTTGGATCAGGGGTAAACGGTGTGCTTGTTGGATTTGGGAATCCCAGTCCCAATCTGCTAAGTCCGGGAAAGCTTTTTGTAGTAGGCCAACAAGAAACGCTCTCAAGTCTGACCCTTCTGATCCTTCCGGCACCCCAAAGAGTCTCAGATTTGATCTTCTCTGCCTATTTTCTAAATCCTCAACTTTAAGTTGAAGTGCAATTATCTGAGTTTCATGCTAGTTTACTACGAAATGTGTGCGTGTTGTTACTTCTTCCACCCCTACTACTCGGTGCTGCAGCTCTTCAATATCCTGCGAAACCCCACTAAAATTGAAGGTTAGTTCTAATAAAGAGGACTGGAGTTTATTGTTATCTTCACGCAATTGTAAATAGTGTTCTTGTGCTTCAGCACGTTGATTAGTTAGTATTTGAAGTATTATGTCAAGTTGGGTAGAATTAGGTTCTTGCTTATCTTCCTCTTCTGGGTCTTGAGAGGGGATATTGTTCGTAATCGTGGAAAGGGATGCAGCGGCCGAGGTTGGGGCGGTAAGCAGAGCTAAGGTGTTATCGTCGACAGTTGAGTCTGTAGTGCTACCTCTCCTCTCTCCATCTGTAGCTGGCAGCCTTGCCTTGGTTGATGTCAAAGAACCACTAGCTAATATAGTTGCTGAGATAGGTTGTAACAAAGGTGGAGACGTATCTTGTTCAGCTATGACCTTGGCTGATGCATTGAGTGGTTTACTTATAGTATTGTTATCTGAGAGAATTGAGCTGCCTAACAGACCGGAGGTTGGATCAGGGTCCGTAGGGCTTGTCCCAGATAGCCTTAATATCATATTTTTTACCAGCCCCTTAGCCTCTATCCATTTCCTAAGAGGGCTTTTATCGACCAGAGTTTTCTTGGTGGTCGCAATGTTGTTGGTAATGGTTCGGTTTAAGGTAAAGTTAACTTTCCCCCCTTTTTTGGTCTTGAGTTTGCTTCTTGTTTTGCGTCTTCTAGTCGCCAAGGGTTTTGTTAAGTTTTCAGATGGGTCAGCCAATTCTTCTTCCGTTTCCATTTCATATTCATCATGGGAGCCCAAGTCTGCATTTTCTTCACCTGTCACCACTAAAGCATTATTATTCTCCTTATGTTGTGATCGTATACTGCTGAGTCCTGCATCAGCTAAGTCAGGTGCTGACCTGGAATCAAAAGTTGGTGGTAATTCAGTGAATTGCGTGAAGTTAGGGTTGAGTGCCCTAGCCTCGTCAGTAGCTTGAAAATTTGAAATTGTACTTTCATTTGTGGTTTCCTTTGGTGGTTTGTTTGTTGTCTCTTGATCGTTTGGTAATGTATCGTTTAGGTCACCATTTACAACTACGACTTCCGGGGTTATTTTTGCAGACACATCAGTTGGGCTAGCGGGGGTGTTTGTACAATTGAATGCATCAGTTTTGGCCCCATCGCTTCCTATCAAAGACCCCACTAGAGCCCCCATCTTAGCTTTTTGTTTGGCAGCATTTTTATCAGTTTTTTTAGTGAGGAAGTGTTCATATCAGTCAGCTCTGGGGGGCATATTAAAAGCTTACAGGGAGCTGGTCTTTGAGTGCCTTTACCCGTATTCTTGTCAGCCAGCGCCGCCGTCGCCGTAGTAGAGAGATTTTCTTTGAGACTACGAAACCCTGTCTCTCCCCCGAAGCCTCAGAGACCGGGAGAGCTGCAAAATCCGGAGGCTTGGTTACTGGGTCCGTAGCTCCTTTCATCAGTGTGAGGTTGGAGATGGAAGGTGCCGAAGCTGCGTTTGCCGCAGTTGCTGTAATTATGGTCCCCGCCCCCGTACCTGTTGAGGGTAGGGAAGGTGCTGCCATGGCTGCCGAGGTTGTTATGCTTGCGGCCCCTGTATCTGTGGAAGAAGAAGCGGCGGTAGCTTTGGTGTTCCGCGTAGTGCGCGGCGCGTTCTTAGGAGACATTACGTGTGACCACCAGGTGCGGGCAGGTTGAAAACCTATCCAGCCGACCTCCGATCCAGAGAACAGGCAGTGGATCTGTCTGATTGAGTGCCTAACGGTCCGGGAGAGATTCAAGAGCCAGAGCATCGGTGAGCGTTTTGAAAAAGTCGATTTACAATCCGCTGTACAATCTGTGTTTCTTACTCATACTCTGAAGGTTTTGGTTCGGAAACAACTGCTTTTCAATCTCATTTCGGAGGCGGTGAGGAGCTCCAGGATTAGCTGCTGCTGGCTCGCGTCCTCACTCCGCCATCTTGGACCGGACACTGTGGAATAAAATGTCTTGCCTGGAATGTTGCGGGGCTAAATAGCAAAAATAAGCGACGCCTTGTGTTTGAAGAATTAAGACTACACAATCCCCATCTCATACTGCTTTCTGAAACGCACATAGCTGGCAAAGATAAAAAACTACTTTGTCAATTAGGCTATGATATTGTTAGTTGTACTATATTTGGGGCATCAATAAGAGGGGTTGCGATTCTCAAAGATAAACGATTTAAAGCCGAAATCCTACAAACTGCTTACGACAAAGATGGTAGATGGGTAATAGCTCAAATGAATATTGAAAACCATAAACATGTCATTTGCGCGGTGTATGCCTCGAACCAAGATGAACCTAGGATTTTTGATGACCTGAATATAAAACTCCTGGACTGGGATGGGGAACTTATTATAGTGGGGGATTTTAATTGCATCATGGATTACCAATTAGACACTACAGGCCAGGGAGTTTTCAACGGATGCGCAAAACTAGAGCCTCAATTTTAGATCTATGCCGCACTCATAATATTAAAGATGCATGGCGATATCTACACTCAAACTCTCCAGGCTACACATATTACTCCGCACCTCATAAACTCTGCTCCCGGTTGGACATGGCTTTCGCTAATTCTAATTTTTTAAACACTTGTCTAATAGAGGTTTGCCCCCGAATCTCATCCGACCATAATCCTATAATGCTGAATTTTGACACTTCACATATAAACACTTGCCCCAGACCATTTTCTTTTCCTAGACATCTGATAACAGATCTCGCTTATATCTCACAGCTAAAAACCCATCTCATTGATTTTAGAGAAATTAACCAAGATTCTGCCACTTGTAGCACAGTTTGGGACGCTTGCAAGGCAGGCATCCGGGGATTCACGCAGGGGTATGTGCTCTGACAAAATTTTGAACGTCAAAAACTTAACGAATCTCTGATCTTTAGTATCTCTGCTCAAGAAGTACAGTTGTCTACTGCACTACGGTTAAACCTGCCAACGGCAGTAGAAATAGGCCTTAAATTAAGTCAATTGAAATCAGAAATAAAAGCAAAACTTATTAAAAAAAATAGTATTAATATACACAAATATAAGATTGAACAATATGAGGGCGGGGATAAAATTGGGAAAATCTTGGCTTATAAAGCAGCGGAGGACAGAGCCTGTGCCATAATCGCTAACATTCGGGGCTCTGATAATCTACTACACGATCAACCTTATGACATACTGGAACAATTCGCAGACTTTTATAGGATCTTATATACTCCAGAATCCATTCCGAACGAAATCATAATACAGAATTACCTAGATGAGCTTCCTTTAGCCTTACCTAGTCAACTAGAAACAGATTTTTTGTCGGAAAATATTACTGGACAAGAATTACGCCAAGCTATTGCTGCTCTACCCTCAGGAAAGGCTTCAGGAGAAGACACCATCCCCCTAGAGATTTATAAAATCTGTTTAGAGGAACTCGCACTTCTATTATTACGGGTAATGCAATTGATTGGGGAGACCGAAAGGCCCCCAAGTCATGGAACAGAGCTAAAATAATATTTTTTCTTACAAAAGGCAAACCAAAAGAGGAAAGAGGGTCATATAGACCCATCTCCTTGATCAACACAGACGCAAAAATATTTGCAAAAATCTTAGCTACTAGGCTGGCTCCCCTTATGCCCAAAATGGTTAACCCTCAGCAACACAGGTTTGTTACTGGGAGGGACACTACCACACACGTCAATATGGCTATCACAGCGTTTGACGTGGCTGAGATTGAGTCCACCCCACTCGGTATGATATTACTGGATGCCGAGAAGGCCTTTGACCGAGTGGGGTGGGACTACTTATGGCGTGTTATGACTAAAATGGGGTTTAATGGATATTTTTTAAAGTGGATACAGGCGCTATATGATAACCCCTCAGCCTGCATTAGCTATGGGGGACTGACCTCTACAGATTTTCTGATATCGCGGGGCACCCGTCAAGGCTGCCCTCTATCACCGTTATTATTTGCCCTTTCACTTGAACCATTTTTACACTCCCTTCAAACACAACCCAAAATTATACCATTTAAGTCTAATGAACAGGTGCTGAAAATTACGGCATACGCCGACGACATTGCCATATATTCTTCTGATATTATCCAGACCCTAGAAGGAATTAACACAGAGGCTCTTAAATGTGGCAAAGTATCTGGTTATGAACTAAACTAAAATAAAACACAAATTATAGCTAATTCTTTTCCAGAGGCAAATGTCCCTGAGATATGTAAGACTGCTATTTATTTAGGTGTAAAAATTACTTCAAAAATACGAGAAATAAACAATCTTAACTACAACGAACTAATTAAATCTACCATCGCTACATTAAAAAAGTGGCATAGACTACCTCTGAACTTAATCGGCAGAATCAACCTCATTAAAATGAAGATACTTCCCAAATTCTTATACTTATTTCGCTCTATCCCACTTGCTCTAAATAATTCCTTTCTTAAACAGATTGACGGGATTTTGAGCAGCTTCATTTGGGGATACAAAAAAGCCAGAAGATCGCTGAAGCTTCTTAAAAATAGTACAGACAAAGGTGGCTTAAACTTTCCAGATGTTAAGCTATACTTTTGGTCCTCATTTATCAGGCGCCTTCGATCTCTGTTACATAGTGAAGACACTTTCTTTTTTCACGTATTTATGTTAAAATCTGAATCTAATATGTTTTTACTGCGAGCTAACGACCCTAATTATTACAAAAGGGTGAAATTCAAGACCGCCAAAGACATTATCAGGATATGGGCTAACATTCTGGCCTATTGTAAAACCTCTTTTAACCACCCAAAATTACAACTTTGGGGCAACCCTGGTCTTCCGGGAATTTTCAACGATGGAATGGCCCGCAGATGGTCAACCCATGGTATTAATACTTTGGGGGACCTATATGGCGTACAAGGGTTTCTAGACTTTCACACTCTACAAACCCTTTACAATCTGACGGAAACCATGAGGTTTAAATACATACAAATACACAATTTCCTAATCAGAAAGAAACAGCTACTTAATATCCTAGATTCTGATATTTGGAATTGTCTATACTCCACTAAAAACAAATCAGTGATAAGTGAGGCATACAAATACTTCTGTGCTGTTAAAGTCGATGAATGCTCAAAATTAGCTCAAAAATGGAGCAGTAAAACTGGTTTAAACATAACGTCTAAGCAAATTATATGCTCTTTATCTAACATCAACAATGCTGTACGTTCATCTAGCTTAAGACTACAACAGTTTCGCACAGTTTGTATGCTATATTATACACCGGAAAAGATCTCAAAGTGGTCCCTCAATAACATTCAAGGGGACCGCACCAAATGTCCCAAATGTCCCAAATGCCTTGCTTACGCAGCAGACCTAAAACATATGCTGTTCTCCTGGCCAACGCTAAAGGACTTTTGGGGGGAAATAACCAAAGTTCTGACAATCAAAAAGATATTTCTACCTACCCTTACCGCATCAATTTTACTACTTGATTTATATCCTATTTCCCTACCTCAACCCGCCCTGATAACGATTCTTATATCCTGTGCTAAACTTACACTGGCCAGAGCATGGATCTGTCCCAAACCTCCTAACATTTGGGAATGGTGGTCATTAGTTAACGAAATTCGCTCTATGGAATTTGGGTTAGCTAACCTTAGAGGAGCTCGCTCACTAAAAAAATTTGAGAAAATATGGGGCGACTTTATCGATAGCCCTGTGTTTGCTTAAAGGGGAAGGAAATGGAGGAGAGAGATTTATATGTTTCTTATCTCTTTTTCTTCAGCGGATAGTTATTTTGCTGATGAATTGATTCACATTTTTCTCGCGGCTCCGACATTATTCATGAATGTACAAAATGAATTACTTTGTAATGTGCTCCAAGTGGAAACTGAAATTAGCTTTTGTTATGATCGTGCTATATATACTTTGTATTTTATGTATTTGTTTTCTTTTTACTATATGAACATTGTTATGTCTTCCTCATCAGTTTGCAAATAAAAAATTATATAAAAAAAAAGGAACTACTTGGAGATTTTGACAGTTATGAAGATTCGTTCAACGCAACTAAAAATACTATGGAATGTCCTGTTTTTACTAATTATCTGAAAATATTGAACGACAAAATACAGCAAGAAGCTACAATTGCAGCAGAGATTGCTAGAGGCAGTTCTCAAGACAGTCAAAGTTCTCCTTCGTTGAGTCAGGATCCACTAGGAGAACCAATTATTCAAAATGAAACAGCGACTACCATGGATGAGGTAGAAACAGCAATGCAACAAGCTCAAGAGGATGTTATAAACTTAGAAGAATTGGAAAAACAACTAAATGTTGAGCAAAAACAAATATACGATCAAGTAACTGAACAGATTAAGCATGGTTTATATCACGAGAAAAAAGAGTGTTCATGTACGTCATTTCAACCTGTCCGACTGTAAGTGAGTGGAGAAGCAGGAACTGGAAAAAGTGTTCTAATTAAAGCAATTGCAACTTATCTACAGAAAAGAACTGAGTCGTCACTCTCTTGTGTTGTTACTGCTCCAACTGGATTGGCAGCACATAACATTAAAGGGATTACTTTACATCGTTTATTGATGCTGCCAGTAGAACATGAAAATAAATTAGAATACCACAAGCTATCTGGAGAAGCTTGTTGTGAAGTTTCTAGAGTCTTGAAAAAAATGAAACTTCTCATTATTGATGTGGTAAGCATGGTATCAAATTTAATGCATTTAAGAATGCAACAAATCCTTAAAACAGAGTATGATGTGTTATTTGGAGGCAAACACGTCATCGTTTTTGGAGATCTACTACAACTAACTCCTGTGAAAGGACAGCCAGTATTTAAAACAGTTACACATGAAGACACCAGAAAGTACCTGGGAAGCATTGGAAATGTTAATATTTGGTCATATTTCGAATATTCAGAACTCATTACAAATATGCGACAGGCAAAGGACGCTGATTATAAAAGTATTCTTTAAGATATAAGAATTGGAAAAGTGAGTGAACATGGCAAAGAAGCATTACAGGCACGATTACTTACAAATTTGTTTCCAGACGAAAATATTCTCCCAGAGAATATATATAGAAAAATTGCAGAAAAGAAATCAGTGATATGCTTGATGCCAACTCTGCAAGAATGTTCAATATTCAATGAAAAAATGCTAAAGTTAGAAAACAAGAAATTATAAAACTGGGAGCTATTGATAGAATAGAGCATGAAGGAGCTACTATTATTTTGTGTGAAAAGTTGAAGTCAAAATTGGATTCTTTAGAAAAATCAATATCTAAAACTGCTGGTTTAGAAAAGTATCTATATGCATGTATAAATTGTCGGATAATTTTAAGACGTAATTTACATGTGGAAAGAGGTTTAGTAAATGGAGCATGTAATGTTGTTGAATTTGTGAATTACCCAAATAGAGATGACATTGAATTTTTGAAAATCAAATTTGATGAAATTGAAGAACAACAAATGAGTCGTTGTTCAGCTCGATTTTTGCTTGTAAAAGATTTATATGTCCGCCGAAAACAGTTTCCTGTTTTGGCATATGCAGTGACTATTCATAAATCTCAAGGTTTAAGTGTAGACAGTGCTGTGGTGAATATTGGAAGTACTGTGTTTAAAGAGGGTATGGCATTTGTTGCTTTATCTCGAGTCAGAACTTTATCTGGATTATACCTGATTGATTTTGATGACACAAAGATTAGTGCAGATGTAAATTGTGTAAGAGACTATAATAGGTTAAGAAGAGAACATGCTCCCAATTTACCTCAATATCCAGTATTTGAAAAGCGTGTAGTAAGTCGAAAAAGAAGATATGAGAAAAATTGTAGCGAGGTTGCAGAGAAAAGAAAAAAACTAGATGAACCAGTGATAGTAGCAAAAAGAAAAAAGATTCTATTGAAGAGGTTGTTGGTTTTCAGTTTGAAAAAAGTTCTGGTGTCAACTGCTATGCTAATGTAGTGGTTAATGTTGTTTTTTTTCTTGAAACTTTACTACAGCAAATTGTTGAAAATCGGGACAAAAGATTTTGTTGTTTGTTGAATTCTGTGTTTGAGAAATGTAGTAGTGATAAAACTAAAATGGAAAGTGTTTCTGATATTCAAAATGTTTTAGACATATGTTCTGGTTTAAATCAATTCACAGAATATTCAGCACGATTGTCAGGAATTTCTAATGTATATGCTTGTTGTATTGCAAGATGAAGGTATAGAAATTGAAAATCTTTTTGGCCTTTCTTATAAATGGCAACATGACTGTGACAATTGTTCGTTTTCAAGTAGTACTGAAATAGACACTGAAAGATTTAAATATTTGACTCTACCAGACTGCAAATCAGTGTCTTTTAATAATCTAGTTAGAGAAGCAAATCAAAACATGGTCTGTACCCAATGTAACTCTGAAATGTTATCAACATTATTTATACAAAGATATGGACAGTATGTAATTTTAATGCTGCAACGATGCAGACCTGATGGAAGAAAACTGACAACTTTAATAAAAAATGTTGTGGCTTCTCAAATATCAATATCAGGAAAAACTTTTGTAACTGTAGCAATTATTTTCCATGATGGTCCTTCTACAACATCAGGACATTACACAGCTTTTTTTAAATGTACGAAAGGCTGGACTCTTTGTAATGATACTCAATTGATTTTTAACCGCTTCAGCGCGGCTCAGATTCCTGCGCTGTGCTGAACGTTCCATTGAGCCAATGGAACGATGACGGAACGGTTCTGTCATGAGCACAGCTCAACCGTCGCTCATGACGGAACCGTTCTGTCATAAGCATGGAAGGGGTTAAACAACGTTTGCCTTATGACTTACCAAATTCTTACCTAGTGTTTTTACAACCCAAATTTTAGGAACATAATTGGCCTGGTAAAATTACTGCTGTTAAGAAAGGGTAGTCTGGTGTTGAAAAGTACATTGAGAGTGAGGGTGATGAGGTTCAAAAAATTCTTGTAGTTGATGTAGAGATAGTGTAAGATGTGGTTATCACAGGAGATGTTGATCATCAGTGAGGCAAAGGTGTTTTAGATTTGTTGTAGTTGTTGGAGATGTTGGTGACATTTTTCATTCATTTGTAGAGGTTTCTTTTAATGGTATACAGGTCCTTGGTAAGATAAAGGATGAGCAGAGTGTGATCGACATACCAGATGATGTTGAGGTTCTGATAGCATGTTAGTTCTTTAAGGTTCTATGTACATGATAAATAGCATCGGGTGGAGGTATAACCATTGTTAGACGGTCCAAAAGATGTTGGTGCTTTTGGTTCAGAAGGTTGGGAAACGGATGCTTCAGAGTACTATTAAGTAACTTCCAAACTAAGGATTTCACACATACTATTTGGCCATGAGGAATGATGTGTGAAACAAAAAACGACTATTTCAGGTAAATGTTGTTAGCATATGTTTGTACATTACTTTATTTAGAGTGTATAAGAAAGAAGTAATAATATTTAGTTACTTTGTGATTGTTGATGACATTACTTACTTACGTAAAAAATTACTGTTCGAAAAAGACATTTAAGATATGTTTTTTTCTAATTGTTACATTCTTAATGAAAATGTTGACTGGGTTTTTTAAAGACAATCTTATTGATTGTCTTTTTTTTGCCCGCTGTTATATGAAGAGTACTATTGAACTAACTGTTTTTAGTGAAATTCAATTTATTCTGAGAACAGCAAAATAAAATAGAAAACGTATTGTACATATTATTTTGTATTGTGAAATATATATTATAACTCCCTCAGTCCCTTTCGCTCACTCCCCTTCCTTTATTCTCTCCTCACTCTCCTTTCCTCCATCTGTCTCTAAGTCTCTTCCTCTGTCTCAGTCACTATAACTGACTTACTACTTCACACTTCTTCACTCTCCCTATGTTTGTCTCTCTCACTGTCTCCCTCTCTCTCCACCACTCTTCCTTTTTTTCCTCTCTCTTTCCATAAATCCTTCTCTCTCACTTACTCTTTTTCCTTTCTCTTACTATGCTTCTTTTTCCATCACTCCCCTTCCCTCACTCTTATATCCCTTTTCTCATTGTCACTGCCCTTCACTCAATCTAAATTCCTCTTCCCCCACTTCATGTTCTCCTCTCTGTGCATCAGTCCCATTCCCTTTCTCCTGCTCCCATTCCCTCACTTCCCCTCACTCTCTTTCACTCACTCCATCTGTCAATATCTTACCCTTATTCCTCTTTCCTCATTCCCTTTTGCTAACTCTAATTCCTTTAGTCTCTCACTCTCCTTCACGCCATTTCTCTCTCCCTGTCTCTCTCTGTCTTACTCTGTCTAACCATTTCACTCCCTGTGAGTTACTCGTTCTCCCTCTCTTTCTCTCTCCCTCTCTCCCTCTCTCTCTTCCTCACCCTTCCTTTCTTTCCCCTTTCTGTTTCCTTCACTCCTACTTTCTTATGTATTATGAAATATATAGTATAACTATTTTTTTCTTGTCTTCCACAGATACTATATTTAAAAAATAAATGTACTATTAACTTGTCATTATTTATAAGGTAAGTACAACAAACAAAAAAATACTTTTTTATCACTCTCTTACTTCTCTTTCTATCTTTCCCATTCCTTAATCTCTGTCTTACTACCCTTCTTTTACTCATCTTACTCACCTTTCCTCATTTTCATTACTCCACTTCAATCATCTTTACAGTCCTTCTCTCACTATCAGTACTCTTTCTTCACCCTCACTCACGTTATCCAACTACCTCTTCCACTCTCTGTCCCTCACTTTACTTTCCTATCTTACTCCATCACTACCTTTGTCTTGCTCTATCCCTCAGTCTCTTCTTACTCCCCCCTTACACTCTTTCCTTCACATCATCCCTCATTCACCTTCACTCACTCCACTTCTCTCACTCCTTCACTCCCTTTCACTCACTCCCCTTCCTTTATTCTCTCCCTCACTCCCCTTTCCTCCACCCGTCTCTAAGTCTCTTCCTCTGTGTCAGTCAGTATAACTGATTTACTCCTTGACACTTCCTCACTCTCCCTCTGTTTGTCTCTCTCACTGTCTTCCTCTCGCTCCACCACTCTTCCTTTTCTTTCCTCTCTCGTTCCATAAATCTTTCTCTCTCACTTACTTCGTATTCCTTTCTCTTACTATGCTTCTTTTTCCATCACTCCCATTCCCTCACCCTTATATCCCTTCTCTCACTGTCACTGCCCTTCACTCAATCTGACTCCTCTTCCCCCACTTCATGTTCTCCTCTCTGTGCATCAGTCCCATTCCCTTTCTCCTGCTCCCGTTCCCTCACTCCCCCTCACTCTCTTTCACTCACTCCATCCGTCAATACCTTTGCCTTAATCTCCTTTCCTCATTCCCTTTTGCTAACTCCCATTCCTTTAGTCTCTCACTACCCTTCACTCCATTTCTCTCCCCCTGTCTCCCTCTATCTCACTCAGTCTAACTACTTCACTCCCTGTCAGTTACTCGTTCTCTCTCTCCCTCTCTCCCTCTCTCTCTTCCTCTCCCTTCCTTTCTTTCCATTTCTGTTTCCTTCACTCCTACTTTCTTTTGTATTATGAAATATATTATAACTCAATTTTTTTCTTGTCTTCCACAGATACTACATTTAAAAAACAAATGTACTATTAACTTCTCATTATTTATAAGGTAAGTATAACAAACAAAAAATACTTTTTCATCACTCTCTTACTTCTCTTTCTCTCTTTCCCATTCTTTAATCTTTGTCTTACTACCCTTCCTTTACTCATCTTACTCACCTTTCCTTATTTTCATTACTCCACTTCATTCATCTTTACAGTGCTTCTCTCACTATCAGTACTCTTTCTTCACCCTCACTCACGTTATCCAACTACCTCTTTCCCCTCTCTGTCCCTCACTTTTCTTTTCTATCTTACTCCATCACTACCTTTGCCCTGCTGTATCCCTCAGTCTCTTCTCACTCTCCCCTTACTCTCTTTCCTTCACATCATCCCTCACTCTCTTTCAGTCACTCCACTTCTCTCATTCCACCTCACTCTCTTTCTCTCACTCCATCCAGCAGTCCCCTTCCCTTACTCCCCTTTCCTCATTCACTTTTGCTAACTCTCATTTCTGCTCTGTTTCCCTCACTCTCCTTCACTCTTCTTCCCTTACTGCCATTCCCTTACTGTTTCACTCCCCTTACCTCATTCCCCTACCCTTAGTCCCCTTGTTTCAGTCATTCTTTGACTCCCCTCTCTTCCCTCATCATACTCCCCTTTCCTCACTCATTCTCTCAGTCCCTTCCTCCTCTTCACTTAGTCATTTCAGTCATTCATTTATACACTACACATTCATTCAAAAAAAGAATGACACAGTGTTGGACTTGGCCTTTTCCACCCAAATTTTTCGCTTTTGACCCCCTTATCTAGATTGTCTCCCCCATGGGATTGAACCGGTATAGGCCATGAGTGGTGTGAGACCCCTTGTGAAAAATGTAATTACATGACATAATGTGAGCACTTGTAAAATCCCCCATTTTAAAACTGCACCTGATTGAAATGTATTGTATTTAAAATGGATGCCATGGCCCTGGGTTTTGCCACTGGACTGACATAGGTCAGCGGACTAGATAATATTACCCAGCTACCCCTAGTTTTGGAGGGAAAGCCTGGCACCCAGGGTGCTCAACCCCTCCCCTTGAGCCAGTGTGAACCAGTTATCCCCAACATTCCGGAAGGTGCTGGCTCTGTGAGGGAGGAGGGTATAAATAGGGAGAAGTGTCACCAGAGAGTCAGTCAGCGCTGGGACAAAGAAGAGAGGGGACCTGCTGTGAGGTGCTACCGCCACTTGGGCCTGTGAGCTGGGCCCTGCACCCCTATAAACCCCCCCCTCTGCTGTCCCCATGGGCCCCTGACAAGGGAGGGCCCCTACCCAGGTCACTGACGCTATTTGACCGGGTACCACGCCAGCGCTGTGTGAAGAAGCGCCCAGGAGGTGAGGAGTGTGCCCCTGAGGAATTGCTGTGGGACTGTCTGCCCCTCTGAAGCACCCTGGGGAAGATTATGCCCCCAAAGGAATTGTTGCTGGCTGAGGTGGTGTGAGGCCCTTTGGAAGCGCTGGGCTGTGAGGTGCCTATGGTGAAGGGCTGTGGACAGCTGACTGGCGTAAACTGTAGTATCGCCCCCTAAGCGCTGGGTGTCTAAAGACTGTTGCTGCCTGGGGAGGATTGTGCCCCCAAGGGATTGGTGTGGCCCCCGAAGTGCTGTTGGCCCTGAGGACTGTGTGGGCAGAGGGAGGAGCAGTGCGCTGTGAATAGCGCCATTCTCCTGAGGAGAATCACGCTGGAGGAGCCTACCCTCGTGTCAGCGCGCTGTCCGCCATATAATTAATTAATTAAGAAGGGAGCCTACCCCTTATCGCCGCCGAAATCACCGCCGCGGCGCGGTGCTGCCGAGGGGTCCCCCACTGCTGTGGGCATCGTCGCGGCGGCCCCCGGTGCCAGGAGAGGGCCGCCAAAGTGAGGGAAGGGCCGCGCTAGGCCCTGAGGCCGCCGTCTACCTCATCACGTGACGGGGGCCAGGCCGCGTCATCAGCCCGCCCCCGCCGCGCACGGATTGGCCTGCGCGGCCGTGACCTTTGAAGGCCGCGCAGGGATTGGCTATTGGCCGGGAAGGCCAGGAGAAGCGGAATCCTAGCCCCGGGTCCCCGTGAGGTAGCAGGGGGATTTTCTATTGTTTTGTTAAATGCTAATTCCTAACTATAACGTCTCTGAAACCTATGGTTTTTTCAGTAAATTTCAAAGGTTTTTAAAATGCTAATTTTTAACTATAACGTCTCTGAAACCTATGTTTTTTTCAGTAAATTTCAAAGGTTTTTTAAATGAAAAGTTTTAAGTGTAATAGTAGTTATACCTATTTTTGTACTGAATTTCTACAGTTTTTTAACTGTTTATTTATAAATATTTTATTGATTAAACAACTTTATATAATTATTTTCTTTTATTTTTGTATTTTAATATATTTATATATATTTCTTTTTTCTTTTTCAAATTTTTGGGGGGAGTTGCGCACCCAAAGCGTAGCTACCGCAGCAGGTCTGCGTATTCTAGGCGCCATTTTGGAAAAGTTGTGAAGGATCCGCGTATGGTGAGCGACTAGTGCGTGTTTTTTTCAGTTATGTCATATACGTACAATGTTACGTGGTGTGCAGGACCGGTCTGAGACTCCTGCTCCCGCGAATTTGCGACAAATGCGCATTACGGTACGGGACGCTTGCGCAGTGGCGGGCCCCACTTGATGTTATATCCATACTGGGATGTGCTGGGTGTGTGACTCCCGTGACATTTTTTATGTTCTAAAATGTATGTGTCTTTAACCCCTTCGCTGTTAGGCCTTTCCCCCCTGTGCCAAGCCTATTTTTGGCAATTTGGAGTAGTGCGCGCTTGGGCCCCTGTACATTTTTGACCACATAAGGTATCCATGCCAAATTTTTGTCCTTTTCTTCCAACATCATGGGGATTCTAAAGTTACCCAGGGTTTGTGGATCCCCCTGGAGGGGTCCCAGATATTAGCCAAAATGTTGGTTATTTTGGGGGAAAATGGGCTGCAAATGAAAGCGTCTGGGCTTTTACCTGCAAATGTTATCAAAAAAGTGTTTGTGGGGCTGAAATCACAATTTTCCCAGCTTTTAGGGAATGACAGACGTTTGTCAGAAAAACAACATTTTGTACACTGTTTTGGCATTTTTCTGGGACATAGCCTATTTTTGATATTTTTTGTGCTTTCAACCTCCTTCCAGTTAATGGTTGAAATGAGTGTGAAAGCAATAATAAATCCTGGAAAGCTATACATTTCAGA
The DNA here is from genome assembly GCF_964261635.1 of Lissotriton helveticus. NCBI lineage: Eukaryota > Metazoa > Chordata > Amphibia > Caudata > Salamandridae > Lissotriton > Lissotriton helveticus. The sequence continues at coordinate 1,469,023,870 of NC_136067.1, forward strand.
AAAGTAAACACAATTCTGAATTCAGCAAGGGGTCATTTGTGTAGATCCATCAAGGTTTCTTTATAGAAACTAACAGTTAAATATAGGAAAAATTGAAAATTTGTTAAAAAACAGCCTTTTGTGTCAACGTTTTCACCTGAAACTTCTTATAATTATGACAGCTATTTGAAAGAAATATACTGTTACATCCGCTGGACCTTCCTGGTTGTGAGGATATATAGGACTTGTAGGTTCACCAAGAACCTGATGAACCCAGAGTCAAAAACTGAGCAGCAATTTTGCAATGGCTTTTTATTATGTACCGGGTATATAGCAATTATTGTGAGAAAGTGTATACATTGAAAAATCGGTATGAAAGACACCTTTGTATTTATGAAATGGAAACAAATTAAAGAGTTTAGAAACAGTACATTTTTGCACATTTTCGAAATTGGGAATACTCATACTAGCATGAGAATTATCGGTCATTATTTAAAATGACTTCTTTTTTACACAATGTCTTTCATTTGGAAGACAGAAATGCATAAAAAATCAATAGGTAATAACAGCTGCTTTATAAATCTGAATTATCCTAAGTCTCCCAATAAAAATGGTACCTCACATGTGTGGGTAGGCTTAGTGCCCATGACAGGAAATGGCTCAAATCCCAATGTGAACACAGCACATTTTCAAATGTACCCTTTTTTTGCGAAGTGTCTAGCTGTAGTTTTTTAACACTAGATCTGCTGGCACCTAGGGAAACCTAGCAAACCTTTACATTTTTGAAAACTAGACACCCAGGGGAATGCAGTACGGGGTGACTTGACTGCCTCCCAGCAGGTTCTGTTACCCAGAATCCCTTGTAAACCCAAAAAATTATTACAAAAACACATTTTCTCCACATTTCTGTGGTGGAAAGTTCTGGAATTTGCGTGGATCCACAAATCTCTACCCACCCCGCGTTCCCCAAAGGCTTTTGAGAAAAATGGTACCTCACTTGTGTGGGTCAGCCTAGTGCCCGCAACAGGAAACTGCAAAACGCAACATGGAAGCACCTCAATTTTGCATTGAAAAATTACCCTTTTTTGTCAAAGTCCCTAGCTGTAGTTGTGAACCCTAGCTCTACCAGCACCTAGGGAAACCTAGCAAACCTATACATTTTTGAAAACTAGATACCCAGGGAAATTCAGGTGGGGGGGGCTGAAAGTCCACTAGACGCTGGGGAGTTTTTTGGGCAAATTTTAATTAGGGTGGCGGTTGCCAAAAACTGGCATGCCAATGCCCCCACCCTAATAAAAATGTCCCCCCAAAAATCCCTGGCGTCTAGTGGGCTTTTTTCCCTCTGGTGGCAGATTGGGGGTTACTACCCCATCTGCTTCCCTGGGGGACAGGAAGGCTGCAATTTGTGCGTGCGGAGGAGGGGGTGGGGTCATGAGCCTGCCTGTTTTGGGCAGCCCCTACCCTAATTCAAATTTGCCCCCCAAAAATCCCTGGCGACTAGTGAGCATTTTGTGCCCCGCGGTGGTGCAGATTGGGGCTAATGCCCCCATCCCCCCGGGGCAGAAAGCCTACTAGACACCAGTTTTATATTTTGTTTGTGTTTTTTGTATGAAAAAAATAAACAGGAAACAAAAAACTGTTCAACAGGAACAAACAAAATAAAATTTTAAAAAATATATTTTCGTGAGCATTGGTGCTCCCTAATCTTATTTTCTATTAGGTTGACACTCTGCTCTCCGTAGCATAGTATTTCAGTGCAAAAGTTACATTTAATATGTACATTGCCCAAAAGTGGGCGGATAAGTAAAGCTGATGTCGATGGAGATGCAGATGGTGCTCCTGATGAGGTGCTGGGGACAGCAGGTGGAAGTTTTCTCGCAAGGGCTCTTGTGGAAGCCTGTGCATATTGGTGAGGATGCAAATTTTTCACATGCCGCAACATGGTGTGAATGCTGAAGGAGTATTTCTTTTGAGGGTTTCCCCTCGACAGCACACTCCCACAAATAGTACATGTTACCTTTGGAGCATTCACTTTTTTCTGCCCCTCAGGAAAGGTGAAGAACTTCCATATGAAGGATGTCTTCGTCTTCTTGGAACATGGGTCCACATCTGATTCAGAAGAGGAGGAATCCTGTGGCTGCTGTTGCTCTGCCATATTTCCAATCCAAATCCTGGAAGAAAACTCCAAAGCTGGAACAAAACAGCAAAGGTCCTTCTCCCAAGAAAGTCAAAGAGATAGTGATGGAAGTGGGTGGGGTTTTTGAAGATTCTGGAAAAGAAACTACTATAAACCAATCAAAAATGTTGTTTTGCAAGTCACGTGACTTTACGTGAGTGCACGTTGCACGCACGTTGCGAGACCGTCGCATATGACGTGTTACCCGATTTTTGTAAATACTTTTAAAAAGTGAAAAGGAAGCAGGGAAGAGACTCCCTGACCCCATAGAACTTCTCATGGGGTCCCTGAAGGACCCCGAAGGGCAAAAAAACATGTTTTTAAAAAAAAATAATCGTGAGGTGCGCGCACTGTGCACGCACCCTCGAGGCAGAAGTGACTCAAAAACAAAAGTGGAGAACGTGAAGAGGGGGCAGGGTAGAGACTTCCAGACCCCCTAGGCCTTCTCAGGGGGTCCCTAAAGGACCCCCAAGGGCAAAAAAAACATTTTTTTCTAAAAAAAATCCTCGAGGTGCGCATGTAGAAAAAAAAATGACAAATTTGACTCTTTATATTTCGATTGAACATGTAGACTGTACTATTCAACTTTATACAAATCATAAATTCTAGCTGTGCCGTTGTATATTATAGGATACAGTCAATGTATTACAATATACAAAGGCAGTTTGTTGGAAAATAAATATATATAAAATATAAAAATTGATACAGAAATTAGCATTTTAAAAACCTTTGAAATTCACTTAAAAAACCATAGTTTTCACACACGTTATAGTTAGGAATTAGCATTGAAAAAACCTTACAAATTCACTGAAAAAACCATAGGTTTCAGGCCTGATATAGTTAGGAATTAGCATTTAAAAAACCTTTGAAATTCACTGAAAAAACCATAGGTTTCAGGCCTGATATAGTTAGGAAATAGCATTTAAAAAACCTTGGAAATTCACTGAAAAAACTGTAGATTTTAGGGGTGTTATAGTTAGCTGGACATTTCACTCATACAAAACCATTGAAATTCCTCCGATATAGTTAGTTGTGCTAACTATATCTCGCGCGCCCGCAATCCACTGCTGATGATCTCACATATTACATCATTCATGACATGGTCAGTGACATCACTGATGACATCTCAAATGACATCACTGAATGTCATTTGAGATGTCATCAGTGATGTCATCAGTGATGTCACTGACCATGTCATGAATGATGTAATATGTGACATCATCAGCAGTGCATTGCGGATACGCAAGTTATAGTTAGCAGAACTAACTATAAAGGAGAAATTTCGATGGTTTTATACGAGTGAAATGTCCAGCTAACTATAACACTCCTGAAACCTATGTTTTTTTCAGTGAATTTCTATAGTTTTTTTAAATGCTAATTCCTAACTATAACGTCTCTGAAACCTATGGGTTTTTCAGTAAATTTCAAAGGTTTTTTAAATGCTAATTTTTAACTATAACGTCTCTGAAACCTATGTTTTTTTCAGTAAATTTCAAAGGTTTTTTAAATGAAAAGTTTTAAGTGTAATAGTAGTTATACCTATTTTTGTACTGCATTTCTACAGTTTTTTAACTGTTTATTTATAAATATTTTATTGATTAAACAACTTTATATATTTTTCTGAAAATTGCAAAACTTTTTTTTAAATAATTTTAAAACTGAAATATTTTTAATTATTTTCTTTTATTTTTGTATTTTAATATATTTATATATAATTCTTTTTTATTTTTCGAATTTTTTGGGGGAGTTGCGCACCCAAAGTGAGCTACCGCAGCAGGTCTGCGTATTCTAGGCACCATTTTGGAAAAGTTGTGAAGGATCCGCGTATGGTGAGCGACTAGTGCGTGTTTTTTTCAGTTACGTCATATACGTACAATGTTACATGGTGTGCAGGACCGGTCTGAGACTCCTGCTCCCGCGAATTTGCGACAAATGCGCATTACGGTACGCGACGCTTGCGCAGTGGCGGGCCCCACTTGATGATATATCCATACTGGGATGTGCTGGGTGTGTGACTCCCGTGACATTTTCTATGTTCTAAAATGTATGTGTCTTTAACCCCTTCGCTGTTAGGCCTTTCCCCCCCTGTGCCAAGCCTATTTTTGGCTATTTGGAGTAGTGCGCGCTTAGGCGCCTGTAACTTTTTGACCACATAAGGTATCCATGCCAAATTTTTGTCCTTTTCTTCCAACATCATGGGGATTCTAAAGATACCCAGGGTTTGTGGATCCCCCTGGAGGGGTCCCAGAAATTAGCCAAAATGTTGGTTATTTGGGGGGAAAATGGGCTGCAAATGAAAGCGTCTGGGCTTTTACCTGCAAATGTTATCAAAAAAGTGTTTGTGCGGCTGAAATCACAATTTTCCCAGCTTTTAGGGAATGACAGACTTTTGTCAGAAAAACAACATTTTGTACACTGTTTTGGCATTTTTCTGGGACATAGCCTATTTTTGATATTTTTTGTGCTTTCAACCTCTTTCCAGTTAATGGTTGAAATGGGTGTGAAAGCAATAATAAATCCTGGAAAGCTATACATTTTAATAAAGTAAACAAAATTCTGAATTCAGCAAGGGGTCATTTGTGTAGATCCATCAAGGTTTCTTTATAGAAACTAACAGTTAAATATAGGAAAAATTGAAAATTTGTTAAAAAACAGCCTTTTGTGTCAACTTTTTCACCTGAAACTTCTTATAATTATGACAGCTATTTGAAAGAAATATACTGTTACATCCGCTGGACCTTCCTGGTTGTGAGGATATATAGGACTTGTAGGTTCACCAAGAACCTGACGAACCCAGAGTCAAAAACTGAGCAGCAATTTGCAATGGCTTTTTATTATGTACCGGGTATATAGCAATTATTGTGAGAAAGTGTATACATTGAAAAATTGGTATGAAAGACACCTATGCATTTCTGAAATGGGAACAAATTAAAGAGTTTAGAAACAGTACATTTTTGCACATTTTCGAAATTGGGAATACTCATACTAGCATGAGAATTATCGGTCATTATTTAAAATGACTTCTTTTTTACACAATGTCTTTCATTTGGAAGGCAGAAATGCATAAAAAATCAATAGGTAATAACAGCTGCTTTATAAATCTGAATTACCCTAAGTCTCCCAATAACAATGGTACCTCACATGTGTGGGTAGGCTTAGTGCCCATGACAGGAAATGGCTCAAATCCCAATGTGAACACAGCACATTTTCACAATGAAAATGTACCCTTTTTTTGCGAAGTGTCTAGCTGTAGTTTTTTAACACTAGATCTACTGGCACCTAGGGAAACCTAGCAAACCTTTACATTTTTTAAAACTAGACACCCAGGGGAATCCAGTACGGGGTGACTTGACTGCCTCCTACCAGGTTCTGTTACCCAGAATTCCTTGTAAACCTAAAAAATTTTACACACATTTTCTCCACATTTCTGTGGTGGAAAGTTCTGGAATTTGCTTGGATCCACAAATCTCTACCCACCCCGCGTTCCCCAAAGGCTTTTGAGAAAAATGGTACCTCACTTGTGTGGGTCAGCCTAGTGCCCGCAACAGGAAACTGCAAAACGCAACGTGGACGCACCTCAATTTTGCATTGAAAAATTACCCTTTTTTGGCAAAGTCCCTAGCTGTAGTTGTGAACCATAGCTCTACCAGTACCTAAGGAAACCTAGCAAACCTATACATTTTTGAAAACTAGATACCCAGGGAAATTCAGGAAGGGATGACTTGACTGCCTCCCACCAGATTCTGTTACCCAGAATCCCATGCAAACCTAAAAAATTGTCTAAAATAAACACATTTTCCCCACATTTCTGTGGTGGAAAGTTCTGGAATCTGTGTGGATCCACAAACTTCCACCCACCCCGCGTTCCCCAAAGTCTTTCGAGAAAAATGGTACCTCACTTGTGTGTGGGTCGGCCTAGTGCCCGCGTCAGGAAACGGCGCAAAACGCAACGTTGTCACACCTCAATTTCACAGTGAAAAATGACCCTTTTTTGGCAAAGTGCCTAGCTGTAGTTTTTTAACCCTAGCTTTGCCGGCACCTAGGGAAAGCTAGCAAACCTATACATTTTTGGAAACTAGACACCAAGGGGAATCCAGGATGGGGTCACTTGACTGCCTCCCACCTGGTTCTGTTACCCAGAACCCCTTACACATTTTTAGGTTTGCAACGGATTCTGGGTAACAGAACCTGGAGAGAGCCAGTCAAGTTATCCCATCCTGGATTCCCCTGGGTGTCTCATTTGTAAAAATGTACACGTTTGCTAGGTTTCCCTATGTGCTGGCTGCACTAGGTCCCAAAATCGACAGGTAGGCATATTGCTAAAAACAAATCTGTGACTAGTCTGCTTTCTGCCGCCCTGGGAGGATGTGGGGGTGGTGGGGTTGCCCTGATATGCCCCGAGGGGGTCAGAAACACTGTGGTTATTTGTTTGGAGGCTGGGCATCCCCCACATAAAAAAGCCAGCATAATCATTGGCGTCTAGTGGGCTTTTTGCCCCCCCCAGGGGGGACAGATTAGGGGCTACTGCCCCATCTGCCCCCCAGGGGGATAAGGAAGGCTGTAATTTTTGTAGTTGAGGTGTTGGGCTCATGGACATGCATGTTTTAGGCAGCCCCACTCTAATTAAAATTTGCCCCCCAAAAAAACCTGGTTTCTAATGGGCTTTTTGCCCGCCCGGCGGGGCACATTGGGAGCTAGTGCCTCCATCTATCCCCGGGGGGGGGGGGGGAGGGGCTGAAAGTCCACTAGACGCCGGGGAGTTTTGTGGGCAAATTTTAATTAGGGTGGGGGTTGCCAAAAACTAGCATGCCAATGCCCCCACCCTAATAAAAATTTTCCCCAAAAAATCCCTGCCGTCTAGTGGGCTTTTTTCCCTCTGGTGGCAGATTGGGGGTTACTACCCCATCTGCTTCCCAGGGGGGACAGGAAGGCTGCAATTTGAGCGTGCGGGGGAGGGGGTGGGGTCATGGGCCTGCCTGTTTTGGGCAGCCCCTACCCTAATTCAAATTTGCCCCCCAAAAATCCCTGGCGACTAGTGAGCATTTTGTGCCCCGCGGTGGTGCAGATTGGGGCTAATGCCCCCATCCCCCCGGGGCAGAAAGCCTACTAGACACCAGGGATTTTTGTGAGCAAATTTTAATTAGGGTGGGGGTTGCCAAAACGGGGATGCCAATGCCCCCACCCTAATAAAAATTTGCCCCAAAAAATCCCTGGCATCTAGTGGGCTTTTTGCCCACCCGGGGGTCAGATTGGGGGCTACTGTCCCATCTGCCCCCCAGAAGGCTGTAATTTTTGTGGGGGAGGGGGTGGGGCATTGCCATGGCCAAGTTGGGCAGTGCCCACCCTAATTCAATTTTGCCCCAAAATAACCCTGGCGTCTAGTGGGCTGTTTACCCCCCCAGGGGTGCAGTTTGGGGCTGCCCCACCCTAATAAAAATTGCATGAATAAAAATCCCTGGTTTCAAGTGGGCTTTCTGACCCCCGGGGGGGGCAGATTGGGGCCTACTGCCCCCATCTGTCCCCCAAGGGGGCAGAAAGGCTGTAATGGTGGCGGGGAGTGGGGGCATTGGCGTGCCCATTTCGGGCAGTGCCCACCCTAAAAAGAAATGGTGCAAAAACAAAATCCCTGGCGTTTAGTGGGCTTTTTACCCACCCGGGGGTGCAGATTGGGGCTGCCCCACCCAAATAAAAATTGCGCAGAAAAAAAATCCCCGGCATCGAGTGGGCTTTCTGACCCCCTGGGGGGCAGATTGGGGGCTACTGCCCCATCTGCCCCCCCGGGGGGGGGCAGAAAGATTGTAATTTTGTGGCCGGGGAGTGGGGGCATCGGCATGCCCATTTTGGGCAGCCCCCACCCCTAATAAATATTCCATAAAAAATCCCTGGTGTCTAATGAGCTTTCTACCCCTTCAGCAGGGCAGATTGGAAGCTACTGCCCCCATCTATCCCCCAGGGGGGGCATAAAGACAAATTATGCCAAAAGGTTTATGGAGGGAGCAAAGGCACTTGCCCAAGGGGCTGCTCCCCCCTCCCTGATGCCTAGTGGGAGGATCCCTGCTTGGGGATCGCCCTCCTGGGGCAATCCCCAAGCAGGGATCCACTAGTGGTACCATTGGAAAGGGGAGCTTATCCCCTTTCCAACAATACCTCTCCTGAGTTTCTACGTGCTCAGGGGGTTGAGATAGCCCCATGAGCACGTTGAAACGTAGAAACTAAAACTGAAATGAGCCTCTTGGCTCATTTCAGTTTTGGTTTCACTAAAATGACATTAGCGCGACGTGCGTGCTGATCGTCATTTCAGGAAAACCAGGGGGGCCTTGGGAGCTGGGGAAACTCTTCCCCAGCTCCCGAGGCTCTTTTGGCATAAAGGGAATCCCTCTGGTGCCCGCACCAAATGGATTTCCAGGGCGATGTTTCATGACGAGCTGGGCTCTTCATGAACACACGACCACTGTGTGCCATGATGAGTCCAGATTGTCATGAGCATCGAAGGGGTTAATATACATATTAGGGCAAGAGATTATCTAAGGTATTCATCAAAAGAATATATTTCTACTTGTAATAAACATATTACTTTTAAATATATTTTCGTGAAGTCGCTTCGGGTGCGCGCTTCGTAAGCGCACAGTACAGAGCGCGGATCCCATGTGACCTAAAAAAAAGATTTGATTGGTTCATAACATTTCCCACTATAACTATTGAAGGACCCCACCCAATTTAATCATTCTTCTTGGACCATCTTCAGAGAAGCATCTCTTCTCCAACTTGAAGCTGGTTTTTTTTGGTGTTTTTTTTCAACTCTGAAGAAAAATGGCATCTGGACAACAGCAGCAGGTGGAAGAATCTTCGGATGAAGAATTCTTGCAGGAGGAACCAAGTAGACAGAGTCCAGAATCTGTAGTCTGGAAGTTTTTTACTTTTCCAGCTGGACAAAAAAAAGTAAATGCCACAAAGGTGACTTGCAAAATTTGCAACAGAGTCCTCTCAAGAGGCAGTTAAAAAAAAAGTATTCATGCGGCAGTGCCAGCATGTGCACTTTGAATCCTATTTTCTGATTTTAATATGGCTCTGGGCCTGGTGTGGACAAGTGTATCTTGCAAGTTGCTCTTTTGTTAGAAAAGAGGGAATAGTCCCAGTGGCGGTTCCTCCGCTAAGTCGTCGCTTCACTGCTGCTTGAGCAGTGAAAGAGGGAAAAATAGAATGATAACAACTGAACATTAGTATAATTTTATTTGTGGTTCCCAATTCATGAACTTATAGTGGGTTTATAAATTATCCATGCAGAAAAAAGGACTGAATGAAGACATCCCCTGGTGGAATGTGCTGCAATATTATTTATTGCAGCTCACCATCCAGTAGCTTACACTAATGAATACGGACTGCTGTCTGACACAGGGTCGGTACAAAGTAGTCGTTTTTCACCATATTAGTCACATCATTGCATCGTAAAACCATTTTTATCTTTCCCCTTAGTATGCTTTTTCTCTCCCTTTTCCCTTCCCCAAGTTTGTCAATGCCTTGCACTGCTCTTCATAGATCAACAAGACCACATATATAGGGAGATGGGACTACATTTCCATCTCTCCCCGCCACACACAAATGTGAGTCTTTCTCCACAAATAGGTGAGCTTGGAGTCCTTCGCCAGACTCTTCCTGGTAGGAACCAAGGGAAATTTGAAAGTGGGACAACATTTCCAAGCATTCCCGCATGTAGGGAGCTGAATAGGTGCTAGTGAGGACGATGTCCCTTGGTGTAGAAAGTGTTGGAGGAAACAGGATAATTAAGTCCTTTCTTTAGGAAACAATGGGTAAACACTGTGGTTTCTATTCTCTTAAAAAGTGTGATGGCATGGATCATCCCACCCCCACTACTTCATGGAGCCTGAATTGTTAGGAATCATAAGGTGTCATAGACCTGACAAATCGATTGAAATACCAAGTGTGTGCATGCTTAACACTACTGACTATTGTAATTTAATTTTATTGACCTTTATGTGTGTGTTTTTATATGTGTATATATATATATATATATATTTATATATATATATATATATATGTCTTGTCCGTCATCTGGGAGCAAACTCATGTGTCTGCATGCCCCGTTTGGCACACGATAATCTAAGTGTGCACAAGCATGAGACAATTACATGATCCTTGAGTGGCATTTGTAACAGACCGAAACATGTCGACCTTTCTGAGCTATAGATGATAGGGGTCATTGCATTCATAGAACATCACACTGTTTTTATCCCAGCTGAAGGACCTTATTAATAAACAATAATAAGGATCCTGAAGTCTTTTTCAACTTGCACTTAGGTTTTAGTAAGAGCTCAGTTTACAAACCACCTAGAGCCCACCCACTCACACTAGTTGCAGTGGGTGAGGATCTGATGATGAAGCGTGCCACTGGTGGTACTAGTGGTTGAGGATCCTAATAATATACTCATGTGATACAAGGGTCGCACCGATTCACCTGGGTGCAGAGCCCTACTGAAACCAGTTAATTTGACCTCTTACAACGTTAGGAGTTCATCAGTTGTAAGGCTTTCCCTCTTTTGTTTGCTGATTACATTCCAACAACAATCTGCACGGAGAAAATACCATTCACGCTGCAAAGTTAACATGAAACTGAAAAAAGATAGTGTCAAGCAAATTGTGCTTATGCTAATGTTAGTCAAAGTAGACCTAGAATTTAAAATGGCTACTCTGCTTGCAGCCATCTTTCAGCAGACTGTCAATTTGAATTTCTGTCTTACTCTGCACACGATTTATGCAACAGTAATTTTGTAAACACTGGTTTGAGATGCGGTCTCACTTTCCCAGGTACAGACTAATGTTTCTTATCCCTAGGACTCTATAGCACACCATCTTACAGACAGCAATTGCTCCCAAGGTCTCACCTATTGGGCCAGAATGTGAGTTGCATGAGAGCTTGTAAATGTATAACATGTAGCGATATTTGCACTAACTGTTGAGTTGCATGAAGCGCAACAGGGATGGGAACTGCATTAAGTGAATTTGTGAGATAGTGCTGAAAAGTGTGATTTTTTAAACTGTATTGATCTTTCTTACATTACATTTATGTGGTTTTAACATAATTGTATTCATGTACGGATTTTAAAGTATTTTGCATCAGAAAAGAAGCCCATTCTTGAGATTGTTGAGCCCACTCTGTCTTGACATTTAGAAGGTTACTCCACAGTGGTCCAAGCCGTGATTTATGACCTTGACTTATCTCTAAGAGCAGGACTGTAATTGGTTCTGCTTGCTCATTTGCTACATTTTTTTAGCAGCACGCATTTAACTAATTGACTGATTCTAACCATATATTATTTGCTTTCAGTAATACCTTTAAATCTTTTAATAAACCTTCACAATTTCATTTAAAATTCTTGCCAGTCTTCATTGTACATTTCTGAATTGTTATTGAATCACATTTAATTGTTGGACAGTTCCAGTTGAGGAGCAACAAAATCCTTTGGGGATTAACACCGCTCCTCGTCCATCAGAAGCACTGTAAAATCACTCATTAAAAAAAGCTGTAACACAACAATAAATCTACTCAGTTCATATGTCAAAGTCTAGTATAAATTAGAGAACAGTCTGACATCAGGCTGCTCTGTAATAAAGACATGGAACGTGTTTTTATTAAGTCAAATAACTGTCCAAAATTGGTTCTGCTTGGTGTGGAAGCAAGGGAAAGGTTTTTAAGTACAAATCAAATAACTGACTGTTATATGATCTGCCTTCATAAACGCAAACAAAAAGTCTGGCACACATCCCAGAAAGGGCACATTTTATAGTTTCAGAGGAGTAGAAAAGAACGCTCTCGACATAACATGAGGAGGTGACATTAGGCTGAACTAATACAGATCCATAACAAATAACAATTAGCATGGGAGAAATTAGGTTGTATAAAATAAGCTACTCTAGAGACCACACAAGTTATTAATAAATAATGATCCACTATACCAAACAAACAGGAGAAATGACATTCACGACTGATCACTAAGCTATTTGGAATTAATAGAAATAACATTGTGGTTGCACGCACTAACATCCTTGATTATTGTAACATTACGAGAACATCTCAACATGGCTTAATCTGAAGCACACAGTTAGATACAGTACATGAAAAACAACATCACAAAATGAATCCCATTGCCAACTATATTCTGGAAAGCAAAAACAAATAGGAGGAAAAGAAACATGCACACAAGTAACTTATTTGCTCAACTTTTTAAAACCCACATTTTGTTCAGCTGTGAATATAGACAAAGGCACAGTAAATTAGTTGCGACCAAAGTGTGGTAACTTAAACTTGCAGAACGTGAAGGTTAATAAAGAAAAACTTGAAGCCGAAAAATGTATTTTCAAGCTGAATCCCCAGAGTTCAATATGGCGAAGAATATCAGACCTCTTCATTGCCTTGCGTGGTGCATAGTGAGCTCACAGCAAAAGCACTCCAGGTACTGAATTGTTGTCTTGGGACTAGCCATGTGGGGCTAAGTTCTTCTTTATTAGTGCACATGTGTTAAATGAATGTGTGAGTGGTTCTTTCATAGGTGTCAGGTGGCATACGGCATCCCCTAGTTCCACAACGCATTAATTAGCCGGTGTCTCTACTAGGAGACTGTATTAAAATACTTCATCAGTGGCTGCTGCATGGTGTTTTTTGCAGCAACATATGACAACGCTATAAAAAAAAACTTGGTTCCAAAAGGGAAACGATTTAGCCTTAAGTTTCTTGTATCATGAGTCAAGATTCAAGAAATAAAATGCCAAATTTGCCCCTTTCTTGCAATCTTCAAAGATTTTGCTCTGTGGGCAAACATCTGGGAAAGGCAATTTCGCCTATTTTAAATTTAGTGGGCAATTTCATCCAGCACAAAGTGGAACTATCGGATCACAAATCAAAGCACGCATAGCGCTCTTAAATAAAAAGTCAAGGCTGGCAGAAAGTGTCACACCTGACATTGGGGCTACTTGACAGCTACGTGTATACAACAAAAGCATCGACTGAGGCGATCACTTGCTGGAACCACAAGAGTGCTCAAGTAAATGTAAGTGACAAAGGGATTGGGGAGAGTGAGAAGGTCTTTCTGTTAAGAACTGTAAGGCGACACATCCACATTAAATGGCATTCTTGTGGCCGAATCATTAGTATTATGACTACCTCACTTCATGTCTCCAGGAAACTCTCTTTCCAGTCTTAGGGCCAGCTGTCCAACCATTTGATTTTGCGCCTCACAATTTACGACAAATTGCGTGCAGCAAATTGTGAGGCGCAGTGTGTTTAACACTGTTTGGGATTCCCAATGGGGTCGCAAATTGTGAGGCTCATTAATATTAATAAGCCTATTGCAATTTGCAGCCCATTGGGAATGACAGGCCCTCCCAGGGATGGTGGCCTGCTGGGGTCAGTAGACCACCATGTCTGGGACTGCTTTTAAATAAAGCAGTTGTTAAAAAAATGCAGCCCGTTTTCCTTAAAGGAAAATGGAATGCATTTAAAAAAGAATTTCTTTAACCTTTTCGTTTAATATTTTAAGGGCAGCTGGTGGTCCCTGCATGCATTTGCAAAGGGGAAGGGAATTTGCGAATGCATTACCACCTACTTGAAGTAGGAGGTAATTGCGAGTGTTTTGTGAACTCAATTGCGGTCGCAAAACATTGGTACATGGGTTTGAGACTCGCTATTTGGAAGGGAACGCCCCTTCCAAATAGCGAGTCTCTAAACACTTTTTTGCGAGTCGCAATACATTTGCAACTTGCAAAATTGTGTTGGTACATGGCCATGACAATGTTAGCATGTGCAAATGGGTCGCTAACCTGTTTGCGTATGCTAAAATGGTTCGTACATCTGGCCCTTAGGCTTTTATTTGATAGCCTAATTCATTCTGCACTGCAGGGATTCAAACTACAGTTGTGGGTAATTTATTAATATGCAAGCGTAAATCCTGTCTAGCAAGCCTTTTTGTACATGAGTGTGTCCCTAGCGTATGTTCACCTGGTGACAGAATGGTCAGCGAACCAGTGGGTGCTCCTCCGCTAAGGCGGAGAAGCGTCGACCCACTGCCCTTAGAGCAGTGAAAGAGGGAAAAACAAAATGATAATAACTGAACGTCATCATCAATTTATTTTGGTTGCTATAAGGCTGGGTTATGGTGGGCGGGTTCGGTGGCTTAAGGAGGAGGAGTGGACAATGCACATTAAGTGCGCATGACTTTTGGTTGGCCAAACAGTCTTGGGCATGTTGCATATTCCCCACCAGGCTGTAATGGACAGCCTGGTAGGGAATATGCACAGACTCCCTGTTCTTATTTTGATCTGAGCGCCGATCCGCGGCACTCAGACCAATCACAACGTTGCATTGCCGGAGTGTGATTAGCTTAGGGGAACCTGTGTGCCTGGGTGCTTCATGCAGCTTCTTCCGGACTGGAGTCAGGAAGAGCAGAGAATGGAGGAGAGATGGGGCCAGCAGAAATAGTAAGTGCATTTTTAAACAAATTTCCAGACCCCCATCCTCTCCCCCACCCTCATTCCCAATTAGACGCCACTGCAGCAGACAGTTGGGAGGGAAAGCTGCATGCGGAGTTTATTACTTGAAAGAGGATGATAAAATCTGGAGTATTGTGATATAAATAATCACTGTGAAAGTCATGTTGTTTTGGCAGGAACCTACCCTTGCAAAATACACATAAAATCTGCAATTCTTAATTGAGTCATGTGATGGTCCCAAATGCCAATCGCCGTCCACTACTAGCAAATCCTTCTTATCTATGTCAGCTGCTCTGAAATGTTAATATCCATTGCCTTCCCAAATCTCTCATTCAAATTGCTGGCAGAAGAATTATTGGCCTCAACGGTGTTTCATTGACTGATATACGCAAATGACGTGGAGGCAACCAAATACATCCCATGTCTTTCGTAGACTAAACAGTTGGCCCATGTCAGTCATAGAGGAGACACACAGGCATGTTCAAGTTACCGTCATGGGTGGTTAGAGGGTTAGGCATCAAAGCCAGAATTATGTTTGGTGCCATATAGCAAGTTAGGAGGTCAGTCCATCAGTAGAGCCAGGCACCTCATTTGCTCTACATTATTGTAGGCAGCAATGTGGCATACATATCTGGCTGGATGTACATACATATCTAGGTCAAAGATAAAAGGAATCATGTTGCTGTCCTCTACCATGCCATTATTTGAATAGGTAACGATGAATGTATTCGCTTGTGCAGCGTACATAAAGTGAAATGTGATGATTAAGCTGAATTGTGTTGAAGTAATAATTTCCAGTGGCATTCCTCTGTGTAGCATTCTAATCTATCAGGTTTCTTTCATAATCTCATCACAGAGAGGGAGCTGATAAAAGAGACATTTCAGAACAAGCTGCTATTCCACACTCCCTCTATACAGAACCATAAACAGCCCCCAGATCAGTTTCAGTCTCATTGATGCTCATCAGTGAGATGTAGCTTGGGTACTTGAATCACAAAGAGTGATGGGACCTGCCAGTGGCGTAACCATAGCCTTGCATCCCCCGTGGTGCAGTGGAGCACCCGAACTCCAGGGGGGCATCTCCAGCACTGTGCACAGGCAGCGGGCCACGGACCTCAGAGCTCCTGACTCGGTCCACAGCATGGAGGGCCCCCTCCATGTACTTTGCAGAGGGTCCCACTTTATGCCTCTGGGACCTGCATCTAGGTAGCCAACTGAATTGGGACAGGATTGTCCCCTGCATGATAAACAGGCATGATCCTCTGCCCTGACTTCGTAACCGTCATGTGAAACTGGTTTCCCTACTCTTATTGTTGGCAGTGGCATTGTGATAATTTAGCATGTGCGCAGAGAGCTAGGCCTGTCCCTGATAATGTGAGGTCCAGAACCCATCCTGCAGCTTGAAGGGGCGCACCAAGCATGCCTTCATAGCAGACAGTGGATTACTATTGCTGTCCTGGTTATGCCACATGAATCAACGGTGGCAGCATGCCATGTTTTGTGAATCTTTAGTGGTATCATGCCATTCTATCTGTGTCAGTGAGACTGTGACAACTGAAACCTCTTGTGTAGAGTCTCACTGTTATGTGAACCCAGAACCTTGCACGGACATTCTCTGTGCATGTACAGTGAGTTGGTGACATGTATAGTAGTGTAGTGTGTTTATCTAGGTACCTGAATCAATATTCCTATTCTCTGCCCTCGTCCGGTTATAAATCAATAATATCCCTACAACGGCATGGAAACCCTTTTCATAATTCAGTCATAGCGCATGCTGTCACATTAAGCAAGCCTACTCCTCCAGCCCCCTAGAAAGCACACCGAGTTCTTAAACAAATCCAAGCCTCCAGCAACCTGGGAAATCCCCGCTGCTATTGTTTTGATTTCGTCCGAGAACTCCTGTAAAGCACTGTAAGAACGACCAGTCCTTAGTGACATCTTTATTGACGTCTTATGTCCATCCTTACGTCAAACCCGGCACCTTTCAGGTATAAATATACCAACGCTGCCTTAAGCAAACACACGGTGGTGATGAATCTGGAGCAGCTACTACTTGCCCGAGAGCCCAGCTGATGCGAGAGCCCACGGACGCTGCCCCTCCCTTTTGACGCGCTGAGAAAGACGCTGTCTTTTCTCTTGCCGAGAAATCCAGCCTCCGGCGTTTCCAGCTTACCCTTGCGGGTGACTGGGATACCGAGTCCTGAGAGAGAGATACCAGCCCTCCTGCCTTCTAATACCCAGGTACTGAACTGACTAAACCCTTACAGAGAATTCTTGAGTCAGATTCTTGGCAAAACAAACTTAACTTAAACTGCTACTTACTTACTCCTCCCACGTATTAGGTCTAGGTCAGGTACACCGGGGTAGGCGTAGTTAGAAGCACCAGTTGAGTACGATTAGTCAATGTATATATGTATGTATCTATTTTATCCATTTTAAAGTATCATATGGCTAAGAAACCATATCCATGCTTTTACAGTATTATTTCATACTCCTGCTTTTACTGTATGCACTTTACTTTACTATAAGTATTGCAACTGTAGCAATTCATTTCTCTTGTATGAGGAAAGAGACTGCTCAATAAATAACACCTTTTATTGAAAACACCCGTCTCTCTTTTTCTCTGCAATCTGGTGAAACTAAGTACGCACCTTTGACTGAGTGAAATAGCTGTCTTTTGTTTTCACACGACTCTAGAGATACACTCTTATTCAGGGAGAGCAAAGTTGTCATGTTTTATGGTTGTCAGAAACTAAATCCCATCTTGTCTATCCAGGGAGGTTAAACTCCTCCTCGCTTATTCGAGAAAGTTTCTAGTGAACTCTGAGCTAGCTGGCAAAAACTTAAGTCTAATATAGTCAGTAGAGACCTAGTTAACCTCAGTCCTACGTCTACACTACTGAAGATATTATTCCAATGCGCAGAGCCTATTGGGACTATAGGAACTACACTACATGGCGCCCAACGTTTGGTAAGGCGATAAATCTAACGCAAGACGTTAGAGTAACTCAGTCGTGCTTTTTCACACAGACCCTTTCTCCCGTAAATACTCCAAAGACGTCTGGAGTGGGTCAAAGGTTAAAAATCCGCCGAAACTTAGTAGGAAGAGATTTCTATGTATAGTTTTTGGTTTATTCAACGTTGAAGGATACAGTGTTCCAAAATATTGTGCACCTAATCTTTGTTTCCTTGAAACTTGATCTGCAACAAAAACTTTTCTGCCAGTAACATGGGGGAAAGTGAAGAAGAAAGGGAGACAGCTAGAATAGCAGCTCGACTCCTAGAGGATGACACAAGTCTCCTACAGAGTGACCCGGATGCAATACTCATTCCGGTCAACATAAGAAAAACTATAACTCTTAAACTTATAGAAAATGGACTGACATCGAGAGGTGGTACAGTCATATTCGTAATTGAGGCACATGAATATCGGCAGACAGAGGTATTCTATTCATGGATAAACTTTCCAGCAGCAAGCGCTGTCACACGTGAGTTCCACTATTACAAAATAGAGGAACCTCCGGATGACTACACTCCTTTCGAGGAGGTGGAAATCCCATTAAAATACCAAGAGCACCTGCTCTGGTTTAAAGGCGCCCTAAAACATAATAATCACATCACCAGGCTCGGTCCACTAGGTAGACCAGGAGCAACGTGGCCGGTTCTAGCCAGCTACACACCACATCCAGACATCGAAAAAATGTCAATACCAGAACTTTTAGAACAACTAAAACAACTAATTAAAATACATAGACAATTAGTCCAATATGTAATGCGGACTTCAACAGTTCAACCAGCTATTAACATTCCACAGCTGACCCCTCATCAGGGGAACACAAATAAAATTACACCACAGAACATACAGTCATGTCTGGGTAAAGTACCCATAAAACGGGAACAAATTCCATTCTGGTTAGCACAAAAAATAACTCAAATAGAGGCAGTATTTCCGGATACTACCCCTGTTGAGAAACACATAATTCTGACTATCTGTCTTCCAATGGGGATCGCACCACATGTGGAGGACTGTGACACTTGGGGCACAGTCTTTGCTTCCATTTACACAAAAACACATGGTGTTCCGTCCATGGCGGTAATACCCGATGTGCTAAGACAGATTCAAAATGAATACGGTCCAGAACCTGCTTTAACTCTGGGTATGAAACTACTGAAAGACTTCAAGCAGGTCTCAGCTTTATTATTATCAAACATAAAAGGAGAAGCAGCATCTGTGGCGATCCGCCAGAAATTGAAAGAAACAGATATAGCAGAACAACCATTTGAACTTGCCAGAATCATAGAAAAATCCTATGAAGAGCTAGGAAGAGATAGTTTGGGTGGGAAACCAGTAAAACCCCAACTAACTGAAAATCCTCAAAAAATATTTATTAAAAATAATCTAAACACTCTGAGCCAAAGAGCTGGGATGGAAATAAACAATCCACTCCCAAAGAAAAAAGATTCCAGTCCAGAGGAAGGTCTCCTCGGCGGAGAGAAAAATCTCCGGACCAAGGACACAAGTCTCCCCAGAGGGAGCCCACTGAAAAAAGATACAACCTTAGAAATAGGGATAATCTAAAGAAACCTGATAGATATCAAGATATTGATACACGTCCCTCTCGATCTTTTCAGACTTCCTCACAGAAATCGGAAAGAAGAGGACGGTCAGAACACAGGGAAGAGCACGTCAAGTCCAAAGACAAGGAACCTGCTCATCAAAGTAAACAATTACAATTTCCAAAAAAGAAGGTAGCCAGTATTAAAGTAATCAAACATGCCAAGGATCCTGAGGACACAGCTGAAAAACGGAGAGTGGGCTCAGACAATGCTAGACAGCGCAGCAGAAGTGAGCATAGCTCGCAAGATCCTGATGAATCATCTGGAGACAATGGACACGAATTAATACATTCAGGTGGAAACTGCAGATACCAGAGTTAGCAAACCTCATAAAATATACGAAATAACATTACGTATAGAGGGAGATAAGACTAGGAAAGTAAGGGGTCTATTTTGGGATAACCTTTCCAAAGGCTATGACATCCTTTTAGCTAAAAAAGACTGGCCACCAGAGTTTGTCAGGGAGTGCCCTCATGGCGAAGAAATGATTATGCCTGCCTTCTCAAATCACATTCCAATTCATAAAAAATATACACTTGCAAGAAAGTGGGCAGTAGCCCAAGCTCCTGCATTATATAAAAACCATGTCGGATGGGATGAGGACTCTCCTCCTCACAAAATCCAGTTAAAATGTCAACCAACTGCACAGAGGGAGTACCCAATTAAGCAAGAAGCTACAAAACAGGTCAGGGAGATCTTAGATCAACTTGAATACCAGGGGGTGATTGAAACTTGCACCTCACAAATGAACAATCATTTGTTTCCTGTCTCCAAACCAGACGAGTCATATCGTCTAGTTTTGGACTACAGACACCTTAACTCATGTTGCAAAACCTTTGCAGTACAAAACTCACATAGTGCAGCACTAATGAATAACATCGTGCGCAAAAAATACAAAACAACATTAGACATCGCTAATGGATTCTTTTGTCAAAACATAGCACCTGAAAGCAGATATTTGTCCGCTTTCTCTATAATGGGCTCGCAGAAAAATTCTGTCGACTCCCACAGGGGTTCAAGAACATCCCAGGATTATTCTCAGCAAGAGCAACAGAGTTACTACAAATATGTGATGATGAGGCATTATCTTATGTCGATGACATCTATCTAACAGATGATGACTTGGATACTCACTTGAAAAGAGTGAACACCATAATACTTGGGTTCGCAGCAGAGGGTTACAAATTCAACTTTAAAACGTCACGAATTGCCCATCTAACTGTCCTGTTTTTAGGATATGAATTATCAAGTGAAGGCAAAAGCCTGGCAGACAATTTCCTAGAGAAATGCGCTGTAATCCAAGCACCAAGAACGCTGAAAAACGTACAATCAATTCTAAGTTTCCTGAATTTAGGAAGAACTTACATTCTAAATTATGCAGAGAGGGTTAAACCTCTCTATGAACTAATAAAACCAGATTTTAAAACAATCAATTGGACTCAAAAACACACAGAAATTTTGAGATCATTGCAAACAGACATGTTAGCTAAAACAAAATTGCAAACACGCGATAACACACGCAACCTTGTAATCCGAGTCATCCCAGGAAGATGCAGATTCACATACCTAACCTCTAATGAGGGAGAAACGGTACCAATAGCATACAAATCACATTTGTACACAGAAGCTGAAAAAACATTCAGTATTGCGGAAAACATTGTACATGCGGTTCAAACAGCTGTAGCAAAAGAAAAAGCCCAGGCCGAAGGCAGACGGATTACTGTTTTAACAGCAGAATCAGCCTTTGAGGCATTAACAAGCCCATGTAATTTAACTACCGTGGCATTAAATCCAAAATGGATACAATGGGAAAATTCTCTTGTTACAGATAAAGTGAAATACTATTTTGACCCGAACATGAAAAAGTTAAAAAATCTAGAATATGAAAGAGAATATCCTCTGCCAATCGACATTCTGCCCATACGACAGTACGCCTGTGTAATATATACAGACGGATATGCACAACCCTCAGTTTGGGGAAAACAAGCCTATAACGCCACATGCGAGATTGTTAAATACGTGTGGCGCGGAGGTAAATTGAGACCTCTGGTAACAATATCACACTCTGTAAAAAACAATTCAGAACAACAAACTGAAGTAATAGCTTTAAAAATTGCGCTAGAAAATGCCGATCGCGAATTCCCGACACTAATAGGGGTCGATTCCGATCCGGTAAAATAATCCGCCGTATGAATCGTATTCGTAGTCGAATCCGTACGAATGAGAAACTACCGTCCGACCTGCGAATTCCGATCCATTTCCGTCATTTTCCATACGAATATCAGCGAACCATACGAACCACAGTCGATGACCCGTACGAATAAGCCTCGTGAATCCTACCGTACGATTCGTTACCAGGCAGTACAAACTCACAATTACGATTCGGTACGAAAAGCCTGACCGAGATTCGTAAGGCCCAAAGTATTCACGCATTAACATTGATTCGTACGGAACATTCGCCTCACAGCAAGCGCCATCAATACATACTACACGTATACCCCTCGCCCAAGCCTACGCGAACCCCCCACCCGCCAACGGCACGTCCAACTCAATCGCACGTACAAGTACCGCACGCACCCCCCCCCAACAAGCCTACTCGACCCCCCCACCCGCCAACGGCACGTCCAACTCAATCGCACGTACAAGTACCGCACGCACACCCCCCCAACAAGCCTACGCGACCCCCCCACCCGCCAACGGCACGTCCAACTCAATCGCACGTACAAGTACCACACGCACACCCCCCCAACAAGCCTACGCGACCCCCCCACCCGCCAACGGCACGTACAAGTCAATCGCACGTACAAGTACCGCACGCACACACCACCAACAAGCCTACGCGAACCCCCCCACCCACCAACGGCACGTCCAACTCAATAGCACGTACAAGTACCGCACGCACACCCCCCAACAAGCCTACGCGACCCCCCCACCCGCCAACGGCATGTACAAGTCAATCGAACGTACAAGTACCGCACGCACACCCCCCCCAACAAGCCTACGGGAACCCCCCCACCTGCCAACGGCACGTACAACTCAATCGCACGTACAAGTACCGCACGCACACCCCCAACAAGCCTACGCGAACCCCCCCACCCGCCAACGGCACGTACAACTCAATCGCACGTACAAGTACCGCACGCACACCCCCCAAACAAGCCTACGCGCCCCCCCTCACCCGCCAACGGCACGTACAAGTCAATCGCACGTACAAGTACCACACGCACACCCCCCCAACAAGCCTACGCGACCCCCCCACCCGCCAACGGCACGTCCAACTCAATTGCACGTACAAGTACTGCACGCACACCCCCCCCAACAAGCCTACGCGAACCCCCCCACCCGCCAACGGCCCGTACAAGTCAATCGCACATACAAGTACC